>NC_083224.1:63494658-64694658 GCF_032191835.1 Heteronotia binoei
ACACACACACATATATATACACACTGTGGCTAATAGCCACTGATGGACCTCTGCTCCATATTTTTATCTAACCCCCTCTTGAAGCTGGCTTTGCTTGTAGCCGCCGCCACCTCCTGTGGCAGTGAATTCCACATGTTAATCACCCTTTGGGTGAAGAAGTACTTCCTTTTATCCGTTCTAACCCGACTGCTCAGCAATTTCATTGAATGCCCACGAGTTCTTGTATTGTGAGAAAGGGGGAAAAGTACTTCTTTCTCTACCTTCTCGATCCCATGCATAATCTTGTAAACCTCTATCATGTCACCCCGCAGTCGACGCTTCTCCAAGCTAAAGAGCCCCAAGCATTTTAACCTTTTTTCATAGGGAAAGTGTTCCAAACCTATAATCATTCTAGTTGCCCTTTTCTGCACTTCTTCCAATGCTATAATATCCTTTTTGAGGTGCGGTGACCAGAATTGCACACAGTATTCCAAATGAGACAGCACCATCGATTTATACAGGGGCATTATGATACTGGCTGATTTGTTTTCAATTCCCTTCCTAATAATACCCAGCATGGCGTTGGCCTTTTTTATGGCAAACGCACACTGTCTTGACATTTTCAGTGAGTTATCTACCACAACCCCAAGATCTCTCTCTTGGTCAGTCTCTGCCAGTTCACCCCCCATCAACTTGTATTTGCAGCTGGGATACTTGGCCCCAATGTGCATTACTTTGCACTTGGCCACATTGAACCTCATTTGCCACGTTGACGCCCACTCACCCAGCCTCAACAGATGCCTTTGGAGTTCCTCACAATCCTCTCTGGTTCTTACCGCCCTGAACAATTTAATGTCATCCGCAAACTTGGCCACTTCACTGCTTACTCTCAACTCCAAATCATTTATGAACAAGTTAAAGAGCATGGGACCCAGTACCGAGCCCTGCAGCACTCTACTGCTTACCATCCTCCACTGCGAAGACTGCTCATTTATGCTGACTCTCTGCTTCCTATTAATTAGCCAGTTTTTGATCCACAAGAGGACCTGTCCTTTTACTCCATGACTCTCGAGCTTACTAAGGAGCCTTTGATGAGGAACTTTATCAAAAGCTTTCTGGAAGTCAAGGTAAACAATATCTATCGGGTCTCCTTTGTCCACATGTTTCTTCACCCCCTCAAAGAAATATAACAGGTTAGTGAGGCAAGATCTTTCCTTACAGAACCCATGCTGAGTCTTCCTCAGTAACTCGTGTTCATCAATGTGCCTACTCATTCTGTACTTGATAATGGTTTCTACCAACTTTCCCGGTATTGAAGTCAGACTGACTGGCCTGTAGTTACCCGGATCTCCTCTGGAACCCTTTTAAAGATGGGGGTGACATTTGCTACCTTCCAGTCCTCAGGAACGGAGGCAGATTTCAATGAAAGATTACATATTTTTGTCAGGAGATTCACAAGTTCAGCTTTGAGTTCTTTCAGAACTCTTGGATGTATGCCATCCGGACCTGGTGACTTATTAGTTTTTAATTCGTCCATCAGTTGTAGGACTTCCTCTCTTGTCACCTCAATCTGGCTCAGGTCTTTCAACACCCCTTCCAATAAAAGTGGTTCCGGAGCAGGCAAACACTTCTCATCTTCCACAGTGAAGACGGAGGCAAAAAATTCATTTAGCTTCTCAGCCATTTCCCTATTCTCCTTCAGTAATCCTTTGACCCCTTGGTCATCCAAGGACCCCACTGCCTCCCTGACTGGTTTCCTGCTTCTAATATATTTGAAGAAATTTTTGTTGTTGGTCTTTATGTTTTTTGCAATATGCTCCTCATAGTCCCTTTTTGCCTGCCTGATCACAGTCTTGCATTTGATTTGCCACTGCCTGTGTTCCCTTTTATTAATTTCACTTGGACTAGCTTTCCACCACTTAAAGGAGTCCTTCTTACCTTTTACAGCTTCCATTACTTTGTTTGTTAACCATGCAGGCCTTCTCTTATACCTGTTTGTACCTTTCCTAACTGGTGGTATATATTTTATCTGAGCTTCTAGGATTGTATTTTTAAATAGCCTCCAAGCTTCCCCAAAGGTTTTGACTGTATTTACCTTTCCTTTCAGTTTCCTCTTCACATGACTCCACATCTCAGAAAATTTACCCCTTTTAAAGGTTTTAATTGCCAGAAGTTGTTTGATCTTTGCAATACTATTTGTAATGAACTGATTAAAAACCTTAATGAAATGGTTCTTAGAGACAAAAATGATGGGGTTCTATTGTCAAACCTATGTTTGCAAATTTTTTAAAAATGCCCTGATATGGGGGAGAATGGAAACAAAGTTCCAACACAATTCTGATGACAGTTACACAATACAAAGTAGGTCAATATCAGAGCTGACTGCCTATCCCTTACTTCACATATTAAATTCATTCCTGGCTAATGAGTTTCCAAGGGACAATGTTGGTTTATTTGCATTTTAGTCAGATCTACCATCACCAACAGCAGTTTTAGAAAGCAGGCCAAGACTGTTTCATGAAGTCTTTGGCGGTTTCTGATTTTATTTCTGTTTAATATGTTATTCTTTTAGCTGATGTTATCAGTTGTAGTTGCAATTTGATATTTCTGCAATTATTCGAAGTGTCTGAATCACTCTTTTAACCGGGACTGATATATCGTAAATGATTTTTAATGTTTTATGACATACAAGCTTTTTTGTAGTGTACAATTCACAACATTTTATTGTGGTCCACCTCTGTTTTGTTAATACTGCACCTATATTCTTTTGCACTTCTAACAATTTGGATAATGCTTTCTTGGGAGCCCAGTTACAGTACTTTCCTTGCAGAATGTTACAAAATAACTAAAATGTTGTATGCTATATATACGGTTGACACAGGGATTTTGCCTTATCTATTAATTTCTCCTGGAAGACACAGATCAATCTTCTCACTGGAATTGTTCCTACTCTTAGTTACAGATGGGGTCCTCCTTCAATAAAGTTTTCCACTGGCAGGAGGAGACCACTACATACCCAGAAGTGCTTTAGCAGGCTAGGGCTTCAAGTATTCTTTATCATAACAAGCAAATACAACAAAAAAAATCTGAGAACACAGGACTAATCCCACTTCACTGAAATGTGAGCCAGACTGCAATGCATCTCCATGAAGAACAGGAAACTTCCACTGGTGACCATAACTAAGTTTTGTTCGATGGTATGTACAACAGCAATTTTATCCAGGAATGAAAATCTTTCTCTTTGTAGTAAAAAAATTCAGTCCCCCAGAATCTTCTGTGGTACCCAAGGAAACAACCACAAATGATTTGGTGTCAATGTTATAGCATTTACCTTGGCCACAAGTAACATTGTCTTCAGAGTGAGCTCTTTCAGTGTAATGGATTACAATGGTTTAACGGGGGCTGCTATTTGTGCAGACAGAACAGTGTTAAGACAAATTACAGTGTCATCCCTTTTGGGAACTGCCAGATATGTGAGCTATTCACAGTTGAAATGGCTTCGTTAACTACCCTGGATGGGCAAAAGTCTTCCTAGGGTACATGTTTTTTTGTACGCCATTAGAAAAAGTTCTTCTTGTCAGTATATTTTTGTTTCAGTGGCCATCTAATAGCTTCCCAAATAACTTGCCTCCAGAAAATGGTCTGTTAGCCTAGTTTTGGAGCTTGGATCTCAAGCCTACAACTAAATATTTCTGTTGGCAACAGCTAAAGAATCCATGTCTTAAGCATTGAATTAGGCTACATCCAGAGAGGAATGCAGGAGAACACTGACAGTTTACTGGTCAACCAAGGGAAGTATCCTGCCTTGGGTGGATTGTTTCATTGTTTCTTTATAATCCTGTTACAGAGCTTCAGAAAGGGTACCTCTACAGGAAAGGAGTTCAGAGCTAAGGAAACACCAAACCAATTCTTCAAGTAGAAGATTCTGGAAGGAAAGGGGTTTAGGATTTTTGACAAGAAGGGCTGAAGATTTTTCAGTGCCTTGAGCTTGGCAAAGTATATGGTGGCAATCTAACCTGATTGCTATAACCCTCCTCCCCACCACTGCAGACAAGCATTCACCACTGGAGATGAATATTTAGACGGAGGTGCCAATCCTGTTTCTTCTGCCTTGCTTGCTGTCAGAAGAAGGGGTTTGGGAGTCTTGGGGAGAAGCTAAGAGAAAATTAATGGCATGAGTGTGGCAAATAGGATATTCTAAGGAAGTCACAGTTGTAATGGGTACACCCAGGTGGTTTGTAAATCCTCATCAGATTTTGGTCTCTCTCTCTCGGCTTGACTTCGCGAACGAAGATTTAAGAAAGGTGCAGTAGTCCACGTCTGTCAGATTTTGGTACACAAGTATCAAAATGTGATTGAGGCCCCTCTTTGTAAACTTGGAGGAGGGGAGCAAGGAGGATTACCTACTCTGCCTTCTGGGTGGGGAGTTAAGCCAAAAAAGTAGGCAGCTCAGAGGATGTGGGTGGGTAGCATGGAAGGCTGAATCTTGCTCCCCGCTCCCAAATCCACTACTAAAGGGAACTACCTCAGTTGGTCTCATAAAGCTGACTCTGTCTTTAAGCCTCTAAGTCATCTGCAACTTGGTCAGCTCCTTTTACCCATTTCAGTCTACTATCCCAGCTTCCTGTTCTTTCCAGGAACATTTCTGTTCTTCAGGGGTAAGATACTGTTCATGGTCAACTAAAAATCTCTGCCCAACTTTTCCTTCCACTTCTGCTTAGCCTTTTTAATACCAGATATCTACATTTTACAAACTATAGGAAGAACAGGAAGCACAACCCAAAGTTGTCACCCGTGTATACTATGCAGCACTCCTCTCCAGCGGGAGAGACTCCTTCATCAGCTTGTTGGGATCACCTGCCTTCTAGATTTGCCCATCCAAAAGAATCCTTGCAGAGACCATTCCACTAGCTCCTTAGATAACTATTGTTTATTTAGCTAACAGTGAATACCCAAGATATTTCCTCTTCATTTTTTGTCTCTCTAGCATAGTATATATAATACACAAAACACAACATGACATTATTCTGAGTTGTAAATGACCTTGAATACAATGGCAGAAAAACATATATAAATGCATTAAATGTTCTTGACTGCTCACTACAATAATAGGACTGGTTTGAATAACTGCTGCAGCATATGCTTAATTCTTTCTGCATAGAACTCTATCTCCTACAAATTCATTAGTGTTTGCTCTTCACTACCCTTACCCCCCCATGTTAATTATTTTCTTGCCTGAACTCCTTTCCCTTAGTTGGTTGTTTCAAATGTCTTGTGTGAGTTACTCTCTTTGTTCTCTCTTTCTTTCCTTCTGTTTCTTTTATCGCTTGGTGGTAGATGATAGCAAGCCCAGTCTCCTCTTCAAATAAACTGAACTGAAGTTGAACCTGGGGCAAAGTAAATGAATGAAATGGCTATGATTTACTCAATGGCATGTGGTGACAAGGGCCCTTCTGTGGTTTTTCAGTTTGTTTGGTTGTTTGTTTTGTAGTTTAGAATTCAGAAACTTCATTCCTTTAAATGTTTAAATTAAAATAAAAAATAATTCATTCTTTGTGGGGTTTATAAAAAAGTACTGGAACTATATGCTCTGACCCAGAAAACCTGCTGCCAAATCTCAGTAGGTATAGCTTGCTCCTTCACAACTTTTGGGAATGTGAAATGCTAACTCTACACATACTTAAGGCATGCTTTTTTCCTCTAGTATCCCCTTTTCAAGACCAAACATGCATAAAAGCAACATTTGAGATTAGAAAGCATTTGTAGTAACTCAACTGCAATGCATCATGCAAATCTATATACTCACGTTTATCTTCAAATAACGTTTTAGACTTCAGATAGACTTCTGATGGGTCTAGCTTTGGGGAGGCTGACCTTACAGCAGTGGGTGGAAAAGGCATGGGCTGTGGAAATGCCTCATTGATGGCCTCTTGACTTCCTACTGAAGTGTCCTCTATTTTCTGAAACAAATTCAATAACATAAGTAAAATAACCTGCCAAAATTAGTAACAAAACGTTTAAACAAAACAACGTGACCAAAAAGCACAGTTCAATGAATTGTTTTTAAAAGAATACTATTCTTGCTTTTCTGTGTAATTTGACACATTTTAGAATTCTGAAAGTATTTTCTGTGTAAATATTATTTATTATTTAATTTCCTTTATTATTTATATATTATGTATTATTTAATTTCCTTAGTTCTTTCTTGTTTTGAACCTATTGGCATTTAACTGATGCACATATGATGCTTGGCAATAGGTGAATTTAGCACTGTTCTCCACTATAGGCTAGAGACCTATGTTTGTTAAGAATAACTTGCGCTTATGGCTTCCATCTGGTAAGCCAGGTTTGCTTGACAGTAAATTTCTTGTGCAGTTAATCTTTGCTAGCAGACAGCTGACTCTATACATATGGGGACAGTGCAGTAAGCAGAACCCAAAATTAACTGAAAAGTAGTATATGAGAAAGCAACCAAATAAATATGTCTTGTACAAATATGTATTACTATTTCTTAAATGTTTGTAGATACTATTGTGATTAATAAAATACAAATTAATTTAAGTGTTAATTGGTAGTATGTTTTCATCATTACATATTGTTTTAGTCAATGTATACTAATAGCAAATAATCACTATGTGGGGGTCCATGAAATCTATTAATGCTAAAATGGGGTCCAAAAAGTCCGTGAACTCCTACCCCAGGCCTTATATTAGGTCATATATCAAGCTCTGACCTTTGACAAAATCATGTGTGATGCCATCTGCAAAATTACCTAAAACATTACATTGTATAAGATATGTCCCTGTCTTCCTAGCTCTCCTTAAACTTCAGTTGAATTTATCAGAAAATGAATATCAGTGGATAATTAGTTAATTTTATCCAAAAAGTGATGAAAAGGCTGAAAAGTGACAAGCTCTTCACTATGAAATTTCATTTGATTAAACATTGATTTTCCATTAAATATGCCTTGTTCCAAGATGTAATTGCTTGCCATTTTCCTTTATTAAGAATTTTATGCAAAGTGGTGGAGGGTAGTGCCTGAAAGTGAGAGCTGGGAAATCTCTAATTCTAATCTTGATGTTGCTCCAACTGCTGGATGAGGTCTTAGGTAAGCCCCTCAGACTAAGGTTTCCATCTACAGTATGAGAATATTACTGACATTGTCTTAGTTGATAAGTGTGAAAATTTAGTTACTCAGTAAATCAAAGTGATGACTAAAATACAATAAATGTACTGGTATGTATGTACATATGTGAGACATGAGAAGTCCCAGAATGTAGACAGAGATTGGGAGACAGAAATCAAGGATAAGGAACTTCATGTGGGTGGCTGATAGACTGTTCAGACGAGGGCTATTTTTGTAGAAAAAGCCCAGCAGGGGCTTATTTGCATATTAGGTCACACACCCCAATGCCAAGCCAGCCAGAACTGCATTCCTGTGCATACCTGCTAAAAAAAGGTGCCCTGGTTCAGGCATAGATTGATTCCTCACTAGCAATTGCTTCACCCCCAGTCTTCTGCTTTCCTTGGATCAAGCAATGAATCCCCCACCAGTTGCTGCATGGGCGCATTTTGATCGCAGCTCCCTCCAATTTTCCTTGCAGCTTTCTGCTCTGGTTTTTGGAAGCTGTGAGGGAAGTTGGACGGAGCTGTGAGTCAAAATGCAGTCATGCAATGACTAGCGGGGAATTGCTCACTTGATTCGAGGAAAGCAGAAGCCCGGGGGTGGAGCGACTGCTAGTGAGGAATCAGTCACAGAGTAACAGACTGTGCAAGCTGTGGTTTGCTCTGCAGGAAAGGCTTCTGGCTTCCAATACAAGATGTTTTTCAGAAACAGGTAATGGACTGAATGGATGGAAACAGACCTGGCCAGTACCTGCTTGCATTACATGATACATTGACTGAGCAATTTTAGCCTTTCTAAATCTGAAGTTTGTAGACCTAATGGTCAACTACCACAAAAGCAAAAGGGGGTGGGGCTGGGACTGTTTGCAAAAAGATGACACTCAAGGAGGGTGTAATGCTCTGGAAGTGAACTATATATTTGTGCAGTCTTCCGCATCAACAGAGGAGACCAAAAGGGCAACACCAGAGAAGACAGCTGTCTCCAGACTCCTACCTCTCCAACACTGTCAAACTATAAGCCAGCCATATGAGTAAAAGGAAATTTAATAATAATAGGATGCTTAAGATCCAACATCACCCCGTTAATTTAATTTTTTTCTTTAATTACTGAAGTATTATGGTCTCCAGGTTCCTTCTGCAAGAATGCAATTGCTCAAGAGCAGTGACCTCAGCTCCCACTGGTTTTGAGACATTAATAATAATTCACTGGCAAGAATAAAATAACTGCTTTACAGGTCTATTTAAAGGACTACTGAAATACTGAATGTGAAGCACTTTGGACACCCATCTGAAATACTACATCAATACTAAACTATAACTTCTATAAAGAAGTTTCTGCGATGATTAGAATAAAATCTAATTTATAGTCCACTAATCTAAATGCAGCCTAGCACTTTTTCCCTTGTGTAAATAACAGCTTCAGCTGCAGAAGTAAATCTCCCCAATTAACCAGGAAAACATTAGTGACAATCAGCTTAAAACCTGAAGCATTTATACCTAAAACTATGAGACAAATAACAATCTTTATAATTCTAGAAAGGATAGCAAAATATACTATTCTAGATTTAATACTGCGTTGTTTTACATAGGTAGCAGAATTTGAAATGTTTGCTCTACAATGAGACAAAGCCAGAAATGAGCCTTTACAAGCAGCACTTAGGTTTTTGAAGAAACATTTGAATAGATTCAGGTCTGCCAAGGAAAAATCCCCTAAGGATTTAACAGTTGGATACTTCTTGTATGTTTATAAACATAAGAACATGCCCTTTTAAAAGTCAATTATCTCACAAAGAAGATGCCACTGAGCATTCAATTTGAGGTTAGTGAATAATGCCTGTATTTTAATGCAGTTTCTCAAAGATCTCTGAGAGATGAAAAAGTTATATTAGTCTAACCGCTGATGTGACTACAGTGTTCCTACTCTGCAGTCTGAGCCAGGGACATTTTATATTAAGTAATGCTGCAATTTTTGTAAACTATACCTTGTTCTAATAATAGTGAGCTACATTTATGTTCTTGAGCTCCTAAAACAAGAACTAATTTATTTGCACATACGGATCTAGCATATCCTTTGTTCATCATACACTATAAAATTACTTCTCCTGTAAAGATTCTTCTGCAAAAGGAAGGGAATGTATGTGGACCTTAGAGAGTTTAAAATGGAAGGGGAAGCCCTCTATCAAATATTGTTATTAAAAAGTAACTGTTTGATGCTTTTTGCAGTGCAATTTCTGACCAGATGTAATTCCATTTGATCAGCTTGATAGATCTGAATTTTCTTAAATCCAGTCCAATTTTTTACTGGATGAGTGTTTTGTCAAGACTGGAAGCTAAAGCCTGATCATGAAAATTATGGAAGAACCCTGACCGTCAATTCAAGCTGTTTGAAGGGAACAATTTTCCATGTCGTATTCAGCCCTAAAACATCCATAAAAAGAAACACACTTTCATTGAAAGTCATGATTTGAGAAAAAAGATAATTAGTTTGCAAGTCTGATAACAGGAAGCAGCACAATGAGGATTAACGCAGAAAAGAAAATATTTTGTTCCCCATAATCTTCTGTGGAAGAAGCATACACATCAATATACACCTGAAGCTGCCTTTTCAGACCATTGGTCAATCAAAGTTAAGATTTTTTACTCAGACCAGCAATGGCTCTCAAGGGTCTGATGCTGAGGTCCTTAACATCACCTGCTACCTGATCCTAGAGATGCTAGGGATTGAAACCAAGACCTGCATACCAAGCAAATATCTACCACTGAACGACAGCCCCTCCTCAAAAAGCTAGTTGGACAAGTTAAGTTGAACTATAATGTTATATAGTTACACTAGAATACAGATAAATATTTTATATTTGCACCTGGGAACACTAGCAAGACATCCACGGTAGTATTTATTCAGTGAAGAGTAAAGTTCTTCATACCTTCGTAATTCAACTCATCACTAATCCTGAGAAAAATTGTTCTGGCAATGATGCAACTGCTTTAAGCTTTGTCCCCAAATGACTCTGATTGTTTAGCACAAAATCCTCCTTCCTTCTCTTGTACTGTGGCTTTTGATTTTCCCATCTCCAAAGCAAAATAGGCAAAAAGCCATTATATAATTTGCATTAGGTAGAACAAAGGGAAGCAGATCGCTGATACTACTAAATCAGCAGCCTTTCCTTTGCTGTCTACCCAAAGAAGAAGCAGCAATCAAGAGCCACAATGAAGCTGAGGGAATTAGTGAACCTAGTTATCCTTTCAAACAGATCTTAGAAGGAATATTTGTATCAAATTCAGTAGAGGTTTAAGACTATATATATATATATATATATAGTTAAAAACTAACAAAAAATAACTCACCAGTACAACATCTGTTCATCCAAGTACAAACAAAATCAATATAGGCTTACAACTACAAGATGACTTTTCAAAAAGTCAGTTAATACAAAATCTTCTTCCAAAAACTGACATGAAGTCAGTCAAAGATACGTTTTTCACCATCCACTAAGTGCAAATTGTAATCATAGTTAAATCTGTCAGAGAAATTGGGGTGGGGATTAATTAAAAAACTCAATAGGAGTTCCTAGGTACCCATATACATTTGTCTGATGATAATTTGTCTTTTTCCTTCCAGTGCAACAAATGCAGTCATTTACAGGAACTTTTATCAATACTTACATTATCAATACTTGTAACATTGGAAGATTTTGCAGGCGAAGAAGGACCTAAAATAGAAAATGAATATTAATATAACCCAATGTACCCCTATATTTTCTGCAATTTTATAAATTATTCACCCTAAAACTCATGGGTTAGGGCTTTGTATTACAAAAGTCTTATCATGGTAAACTTTAACTGAGAAAAGCTCTTTTGAACTGCAAGTTATCCTGAGACACCATATTTCTACTATATCAAGTACAATGCCATAATATATTACCGTAGAAATTAGCTTACAAAAAAAAAGACCTGATCTCTGAGGACATGGTTTAACAGCATTTCAGCCACAGGTAATAACCTCCTGAAAGCTTCACAGGTAAACTGTTAAAAGGGGGGAGGGGATCTGTGGACCTGTTTAAATAATAGGGAGGTTTTCTTGTCTTAAGTACAGTAATATAAATTATATAAATAGACTTTTAATTACCTCTATATTTATTTTTATGCAGAAGAAAAAAAGGATTTTTGCATCCTGCATTACTCAGTAACTATCTGGCACATTTATGGAACAGTTCTACAAACATAAAGCTCTAATACTGAAGAACAACTTAAGTAGAAATATATGTTTTTAATTTGATCTCTCTCGCTCTGCTCCCACAGACATTTAAACAAAACTCCTATCACAGAGCAGTTACCACAGGTAAGCACTTTATAATATAAATGCAGAACTAATTAAAGAAATCAAACCCATACAAGCTTACTTCATAACTGACCCTTAAAGTGGAATTAAAAAGAAAAAAGGATCGCTGATTGAATTCAAATGCCACCCCCACCCCCACAAGAACTCACAAGCTAGAATCTCAACTGGCAGAGCTCAAAGATTAATCTTTTATATAAGCATGCTAATGATCTATGTCTGTGGGCAAATGTCATAGATCATATAAGTGTGGGTGGACACATAAATGAGAGAGATAACCTCACAACCCCAAATGACACCACTTGCAGAAGCTATCTCTGGAAAAGGGATGGGGGGTGAGTTGTGGTTGGTGCTATTTTCTGTATCATATGCAAGTGCAGAAATGTAGACAACACTATAGAATGCAGAACTCACATCTACACTTTTATATAATAGGATTCAGACTAACTTTCCTTACAGAACAGGTCCTTCCTTCCTGCTGCAGATCCCCATTTGCTTCTCATGTGGCTCCTGAGGGTACCCTTTCCCCATGAGCAGAATTTCTGAGTAATCAGTGGACTGAACCAGGAGCAGGGGAAGGGGGGCAAAATGTTCTGTTCCACTGTCAGAAGCCTTGAATGAGTGGAAAATTTAGTTTGGATCCACCCCAATGTACAGGCAGTATAAAGAAGCATTTTGTAAACATCTACATTTTAAGATACATAAAATGTCTTTACTTGCCTCCCCTTAAAATAAGAAGTGGCACTTCTGCTCCAACTGGAAACTGCTTTAGCACTTCCACCACCTGGAGATGTGTCAAGTTCTGTACATTCTGATGATAAATCTCTTTAATAATATCACCTTTCTGAAGACCGTGGCACCAGTGGCTGTCTAAAATCATCTTCACCTTCTGCCCTGCAGGGCTGTCAGCGATTGCAAATCCAAACCCTTTAGGACCTTTGATTAGAGGAATTGTAACCAGTTCTGCCTGAGAGCATCCTGAAGAAGACACTGATGCCCTCTGTTCATTAAATTCCGTTGAAGGGCCATTTAGCCGACCATTTAACAAAATATGTCCTGGTTTCCCATTCTGGTCCAAAACCACTGTTCCAGGTATTAACTCTTGATTAATCATGCAAGTATCTCCTTTTGGTATTGGCTGACCATTTAAGACAGGAGTAGCAGTAACAATGTCTACAACACGGTCCTCATTTTCATCAGGAAGTGGGTATCCACGACACAAAGTCATATTCACATACTGGTTGACAGGAACTAACTGAAACATTTGGACAACATCAGCATGTGTGTGGCCAAGGACACATGTACTATTTATGTCTACAATAACGTCTCCTAGGGGGAAAAGTGAATAGGATAGCATTAATATAAATAAAATCATCTGCATACTTTAGAATAAGTATTTTTATAGTAACCTCACCAAAGAAAAGCAGTGGGATCATCTCAGAATAATACTATCAGAGATTGCACCATTTCCTCATGTACATATGTTACAAAAGAAGGATTTCCTACTGCATTTAATCTGCTAAGAACAAATAGCTCTAAATATGTAAATCTGAAGCAGATCAAGGGAATCACCATCCCATATGATGTAGTTCATTGTATACACCAGTCAAACCCAATCCCAAATACATCAGATTACTCCTAGATTACAGAGCCTTTCACATTAAGATTTTTCACATTGATATAGTTCATATAAGAGGGTTTAGAAACTGTAGTTGGTTGGTTGAAGCGGAGCTGGCTGAAATTAAATCCACTGAAGATGGAGGTCCTATGGCTGAGACGAGGAGATTCCAGATTGAGATGCCAACTTTTAGATCTTGATGATGTGTCATTAACTCCAAGGCCACTTGTGAAGAGCTTGGGTCTGTTTCGAGATGCCTCCCTTTCAATAGAGGCTCAGATGGTTTTACTGTATTGTTATATGGTTTTAATTTGTAAACTTTTAACTATTATTTAATTTATGTTGTTCTCCACTCTGAGCCCACTCATGGGAAAGGGCCGAATATAAGCCAACTAAAATAAATAAATAGATCACAATGTTGCCAGACTGGCTTTTTCCCATCTATGCCAGGTCAGGCAACTGGTTCCCTACCTGTCTCAACTTAGCCACAGTGATCCATGCAATCTCAAGACCAGACTACTGTAACTCACTCTATACAGGGCTACTCTTGGACTGACCTAGAAACTGCAACTAGTCCAAAATGTGGCAGCGTGTGTGCTTACAGGTATACCACTGAGAGCCCACAAACAACCGGTGCTCCACCAGTTCCAAATTGAATACTGGATTAGGTTCAAAGTCTTGGTTCTAACCTTCAAAGCCCTACACCAGGGGTGGCCAGGGGTAGTTCTCCAGATGTTTTTTGCCTACAACTCCCATCAGCCCCAGCCAGCATGGCCAATGGCTGGGGCTGATGGGAGTTGTAGGCAAAAAACATCTGGAGAGCTACCATTGGCCACTCCTGCCCTACACAATCTGGGACCAACATATCTTTGGGACAGACTTTCCTGGTATGCCCCCAAAGAGCTCTGTGCTCTATGGACAATAACCTCCTGGTGGACCATGGCCTGAAAAACATTTGTCTAGCTTCAACCTGGCCTGGTGGAATGTTCTTCCAGATGAGATCCAGGCCATGTAGAATTTGATGAAGTTTTGCAAGGCCTGTAAAACAGAAATGTTTCACCAGACCCACAGCTGAGGCAGCAAAGCTTTCAACCTGAACTGGGCCCCCGGCCCCTTCTGCCATTCAGTTCCACCAATACACAGACTTTGGATAATTTTATACTATTTTGTGCTATATATCACCATCTAATTTTATTCTAAATTACTATTTTGATAATAGTTTTTTTAACAACCAATCTACAGTATTGTATTAAACTTTGTTGTTACCTGCCCTGAGCCTTGCTGGGCAGAGGAAGGTGGGCTATAAGTCTAATAAACAAACAAATAAATGGTTCATTAAATTTTTTTGCCTTAGAACAAAACAGTACATACTTGCAATTACATAGAAGGAAAGTCAGTTTTCATCAGTCTCTGTAAATCTGTCAAATCACATCCATACAAAAGATGGTCAAGTTTATAACCAACTTAAAATCAACTTATGGAATTCAATCAACTTCTTGCCTCTACAGTATAAATGTTTTAAATTCTTTTGATTTTAAGATCTAAAATATCTACTGAGTATGTCAGAGACTAATTAGGTCAGAGGGAGTTATGAAGAATTAACTCACAGGAACACACACACACACGAGAGCAACATCCTTGTAACTAAAGATGAAAGAAAAATTCACATCTGAACAAAAAGAACAAAGATCACTGTGAAGAATGACCCATACAGAATGTTCTCTTGCTGCTATGTTTGTACCAGTCAGAAGTTGAATGAGAGGGAAGGTGTTTGTCTCACCCCTCAAGTTATTGTCAGAGTGATCACCACTCTGTAGCTGAGAGGAAGACCAGGAAGGCAGGTGCCTGCTCAAGGCTCTAGAACAGGGGTTCCCCAACCCCCGGGCGGTAGACCGGTACCAGTCCGTGACCTGTTAGCAATCAGGCTGCACAGCCCTCCCTCCGAAGTGCCTCATCCTCCTCCCTCCGTTTGCACAAGTTTAAGGCCGGGGAAGGGGCAGTGAAGCACATCCCCAGCTCTTTAAAGGCCACCCCCCGCAGATCAGCGGGGGAAACCACGGAAGCAGTGTGAGCAACCCACTGAAAAAGCTGTGCTGCCTTGCCTCCTCCCCACTTCCTTCCCATGCCCAGAAAGGAAGTGGGGAGGAGGCAAGGGCAGTGTGGCTTTTTCAGCAGGTCACTCACGCTGCTGCCGTGGTTTCCCCTGGCAATCAGCTGATCGGGGGGGGTCAGCCTGGAGGTTTCACTGCCCCTTCCCCAGCCTTAAACTTGTGCAAATGGAGGGAGAAGGAGGTGCCACGTGGGGAGGAGGCCAAATTCGGTGCCCCCACCCTGCAGACCCTGGGGCCACGATGGGCCGGCCCTGGGGCCAAAAAGGTTGAGGGTCACTGCTCTGGAAGTTTCTAGATACTGCTCCACACAAGTGTGTAACTCACACATATGGGGAAGCACAGCAATTACAAAGAACTCACTAAAGTTACTGGAAATAAAGAGGCCAGAATTATCCTGTAATGCCAAGCCAGAAGTGCTACTGATGGGCAGGAAGTCTAACCTCCTGGGGAAGCTCTTGAACCCAGGCCTACTGCTAGATAATCAGCTGGGGCCAGGAATACCTTTACTATTTTCTGAAGCTCAACACAATGATGAGTCTCCACTCCTCAATTCAAGACAGTCTGCAAAGTTCATTACAGTATCCCAGCTAAGCCCCTCCATTCCTTCAATGGCTGAGTTGGTGTCAACTGGTTAGCTAGCTATGGCCTTTCCTGGGCAGAAAGGATCCGGCCACTGTGCAATGCACTGTACATCAAAATGCCTTTGAGAAATATTTGGAAACTTCAGTAGGTACAGAATGCTGCAGTAAGGATGCTGACTGGAGTACGTTGTAGGGACCATACACTATTCTTAGTCCATCTATGCTGGCTCCCAATGTGTATCTGAGCACTATTCAGCTTGCTGTTTTTGACCTTCAAGACCCTATATGGTTTGGGACCAACAGACCTGAAGGACCTCCTAATCCCTTATGAACCTGCTTGGCTAGTGCAGTCATCTTTGGAGTCCTGCTGCATTTGCCCCCATCTTCTAAGATTAGGTTAGTGGCAATCCAGGAGAGGGCCTTCTTGGTCACAGCACCAAAGTTCTAGAATTCTCTTCCCAGGGAGACTGTCTGTCCCCTTCTGTTGCCATCTTCTGCCAGTAAGTGATTTTTTTTTTTGTCATTTGGCATTCCCTCATTGATGTCTCCTTCCTAACCAATGTTTTTATCTTTTGTGTGTGTTTGTGTGTGCAATCAGTGTTCCTCGGTTTTTATCTTTTAAATATTAAATATTTAAATTAAATATATATTTAATTCTGTTCTGTATGCATTTTAACTCAACAATTTAAAACTACTGATGGGCAGCAAAACTAATCAAATCTGTGGTGAATAAAACTGTCTTCAGCTGCCTCCTAGTAGCTAAGTGCGCGGACTGTTATCTGGGAGAACCAGGTTTGATTCCCCACTGCTCCACATGCTGATGTGACCCTGAGTCAGTCACAAGTTCTCAAAGAGCTGCTCCTCTCAAGAGCAGTTTCTGTCAGAGTTCTCTCAGCTCCACCTACCTCACAAGGTATCTGTTGTAGGGAGTGGAAGGGAAAGGAGATTGTAAGCTACTCTGAGATCCCTTTGTGTTGTGAAGGGTGGGGTATAAATCCAACTAGGGATGGGCACAGACCCGAACACCGAACAAAATCTGGCCCGGACTTTACCTTGTTCGAGATTCAAACAGTTTGGTTCAGAAGTCACATGTTCGGACCAGGAAGTCTCCGAACTTTGTTCCTGGTTTGGAACCTCGTGAGCACTCTTGGCAAAGAAACTCCACCCATGGAGTTTTGCGCTAAAAAGTGGGTATGGGTGGGATATTTCCAGCCATTGAGGGACCAATAGTGACAGTCTGAAGCTGACAGGCAAGTCTGATTTCCAATGACAGGCATCGATCTGACTTCCTCAGGATGGTGGTGGGGGGAAATGTATATAATCACTGGAGGCACATTCCTGTCCTCTGTTTGCATCTGGGTTTTGCAAGCCTTGTTCTCCTTGCACGTGAAAGAATATCTTTTGGTGGACTGAGGGTGGGGGGGAATTACTGGGGTGGGTGGAGAAACCTGCTGAATCTCCTGGCCTTTATACAAACTGTCAGAGTAAAAGCATCACCTCTCTCTTTTTTCTCCTTTCCTTGCATTCAGAGCTACATTTCTTCCCTCCCCCTGCCTTTTTCTTTGCTGTGAGGAGTAGGAAACATGGATAGATTTTTTTTCTTTTAAAACATGTTTTTGATTTGATTTGGGGGTGGACTGTTCATCTTTGTAGGTTCTGAAAACTGCCCTTTCTATGCATACTGGCTGTGGGGTCCCCTTTCTGCTCCTCCAAAAAGCACCCCATTTCTTCCTGCATTTCTTGAGTCTCTGCCTGGAGGGTATCCTCTCTCCTCTCCCACTCAGGCACCCAAACTACCTACAGATTTCTGGGGGGCTTGGCTAACTGCCCTCTTCCCTGGCTGTGGGGTCCCCTTTCTGCTCCTCGAAAAAGCACCTTATTTCTTCCTGCGTTACTTGAGTCTCTAACTGGGGGTTTCCTCTCTTGTCTCTCACTCAGGCACCCAAACTATCTACAGATTTCTGGGGGGCTTGGCTAACTGCCCTCTTCCCCGGCTGTGGGGTACCCTTTCTGCTCCTCCAAAAAAGCATCCTTTCTCCTCTGCCACATATTTCCACACATTCCCTTAGCTAGTCCATCAGTGCCCCCTCCCACAGCTGTGCAGTGAGTTCCAGTTGCCAGGCTTGGTTGTCCCTATCACTTCCCAGGTAGGATGGAAGGATTGGCCCCAATCAGTTATCATGCTGCCACGGCTGGGTGGCTAGTCCCAGCCACCTGAAGCCATGTGGGTGGTCCCTGGGGAGGTACTCTGGGAGTCTGATGCCTGTAGCTTAACCAGGTCCACACTGTAGTGTCCCAAAATGGCGCAGGACAACTCCCCCAAAAACAGTTTCCTGGAGACACCTTGCTTGGTGGTCTGCTACTTGGACCCCCCCCCCAAAAAAAACTGACATGCATGTAACATGTGGGCCATGTGGAGCGTCAAACCAGGGAGGAATTGTGTGCATTGAAGGCCTCTAGCTCACCCAGGTCAGTTTTTGTCACTCCTGAACCAGCAGAGGTGACATCCCTTTGAAAAGCATTGCACTGAATGACCTTTTTTAGGGGTCTGTAACTCAGCCCCCCGAAGTCCAATGTGGACTAAACTTGGTGGGTACATTGAAGTGAGTGGTCTGGAGACAACCTGCCATTTTGGAGCCTCAAAGCCCTGTGTGGGGCTTTTAAAAAACCGGACCAGTTCACAAACTGGTTCACAAACCAAGCTGTGGTTCGGTTTGCGAATTGATCCGGAACCGTTCCAGTTCTGTTCATGAACCGAACCAGCATTTTCTGGTCTGTGCCCATCCCTAAATCCAACCATCATCACCACCCCCTCTTCCTCAAGATCAAGAGTGAGGAGGTCAAGGTGCACATCCCTGAGGAGGCTGTACCATAATTGTGGGGCTGCTACTGAAAAATCCTTCTCTCATGTCACCAGAGAAGCTTCTCTGAACAGACAAGAGGACCTCTCCCTGTGAGAGTAGTTCTCAGGCATGTGAGAAGACAGTCATTCAGATATCCTGGCATTAAGCCATGTAGGCCTTTAAAGGTCAAAAACAACACCTTGGACTCAGGAGCAGATAGGAAGCTGGTATAACTGCTGTAGGACTGGGGTAACATGTTCATGATAACTGACCCCAGCCAGCAGTCAAGCTGCAACATTTTGCACTAGTTGCAACCTTTGAACACTCTTCAAGGGTAGCCTCAAGTACAGCCTGCTGTAGTAGTCCAGCTTACATGTAACTAAGACATGAATCACTGTGGCTAGATGAGGCTGATCCAGGAATGGGTGCAGCTGGCATACCAGCCAAAGCTGGGCAAAAGCACTCCAAACCCAGCAGCCACTTGATTTTCAAAGGTGACTTCTGTATTGAGCAGCACTCCAAGCTGTGAATCTGGCCTTTGAAGGGCAGTGTAACCCCATCTAAGACAGTGTAGATCTCAACTCCCTGCCTTTCCACTAACCCAGAGCATCTCTGTCTTGTCAGAGTTACACTTCAGATTGTTCACTCTCATCCTGTCTGTTACTGATTCCCAGTACTGGTTCAGAATATTAACAGCTTCCTGGGAATTAGGTGGAAAAGAAAGGCAGAGGTGGGTATCATTCACATATTGGTGACACTGCAACCCAAATCTCCTGATGACCTCTCCCTTTGGCTTCATGTAGATATTAAATAGCATGGGGGTAAGATCAAACCCTGTGGAACCACACAGGCCAATAGCCATGGGGCACAGCAAGAATCCCTCAGGACCATCTCATGCAGCCAACCTCCCAGATATGTCTTGAACTACTGTAACACAGTGCCCCTTAGTCCTAGTGCTAAGAGGTGGCCCAGTAGGATACCATGGTCAATGATACTGAAGGCCATTCAGAATTCCAGTAGAGCTAGCAGGGTCACATTCCCCCTGCCTAGTTCTCAGTAGAGGCTATCGACCAAAGCCATCAAAGCAATTGCTGTTGCAGATCCTGACCTAAAGCCAGACTAAGACGTGTCCAGAAAACCAGCCTCTTCCAATAGCCCCTGGAGTGGAGAAGCAACCACCCACTCTAGTTCCCTGCCAAAAAACTGAAGATTAGAGACAGGCCAGAAGTTTTTCAACATGGTAGGGTTTGGACAACATCATTTCAAAATGAATAATATATATTTGAAGATAAATACAAAAATACTGACAAAGAAACTGGGGAGGAGGTGGCTGTCCTCCTGGCTTTCCAGTAAAGCTGCAAAACAGAATAATTCTGTAGAACATTTGGGGCAGTTCGAGTTTGCTCCAAAGGGGACAAATGCACAGTGGCTTCTATAAACATTTAAATACATTTTATAAATTTAATGTTTTTAGCAATGTGATTTGGTATGGTTTAATTTTACTGTTTTCTGCCTTGGGTCTTGACTTGGTCAACACAGAACACAGAAAAAGGAAGGGGAAAAAAAGCTAAGGTAGTCCCACATAAATATTTCTACAACAGAAGAACAGCATACACTGCTCTACAAGCCTAGTGTTATGTCATGCATGGCTAAGATAAACTAGCAACTAAATTTAGAAAATCCTGCAGGAATTTACAGCAGCTGTGATCCACCCTGGTCTTAGACTGCAGTCACAAAAGCCAAAATAATGAAAGACTGAAAGAACAAATGATATTAATTTTAAAGCTACTTTAGCCTCTTAATTAACAAAGAACGTAGACAGCTAAAATACTTGTATTGTGGAGAATGTTACATTTTTCGCTCCATAAGATGCACCTGACCATAAGACACACCTAGTTTTTAGAGGAGGAAAACAGGAAAAAAATATTCTGAACCAAATATTGTAATAGGCCCAGGGCAGGAGGAACTCCGTGCAGGACTGCAAAGCCCTCCTTGGCTGACCAAAGGCTGCTTTCCTGAGGGGTCCCGGCCTGCGCTGCCCTGCAGCTCCTTCCTCCGACATGCATCGGCTTCTTCCCAGCTCCCAAGTCTCCCCCCACAGCCGCAGCCCCGGGGCTCCTACTCCCGAGGAAGCGCAGGGTTCCCGCAGCCCCGTGTCAGCCTCCGCCGGGGATGGGGACATGTGTTCAGACATGCAGAGGACCCAGGTTTAGAGTGCAGTTTCCTTCCTCCCAACTCATTCAAAAGAGGGGGCTGTTTAAGACAAAGCGGTTCCCGGGCGGGGTGGCCCCGATCCTGAGGGGTTCTCCTCACTGACTCACTTGAGGCAAAAGGTAGGACTGGAAGTTGGCCTTGGGAGGCCTGAAGGAAAACATAGCTCCAATGGCAATAATAATAGTAATAATAATTTTAAAAGCTTATTATTTTTCCCACAGACTGTTGGCGTTGCGTGACCCAAGCCGGACCCCCCCAGCGCTCTTGGCCCCACCTCACGGAGGGGTGCACGCAGATTGGACCCTCCCACCCACCGTCACGCGCACAGATTGGACCCTCCCTCCGTCACGCGCTCACCCTTGGCCACGCCCCTTTTTTGCAATATTCCCTCCATAAGATGCACACACTTCCCCCCCCACTTTTTTTGGGGGGGGGAAGTGCGTCTTATGGAGCGAAAAATACGGTAATTAACTAAATTATGAGTTTATATCAATGCTAAAACTAAAAGAGATCCGACAGTGCAATTGGGATATGATTTTATGAAAGTTGCAGAGACTTTTCTGCTTGGATTACAAATGGAAAAATTTCCAAAAGAAAATAGGACTTTAATTTGGTATTTGCTCTCAGCTGTTAGGACATTGTATGCGCAGCTGTGGAAGCAAGAAAAAACACCAGAGAAATGGGACTGGATCGTGAAAGTTTTATCGTGGAGTGAGATGGACAAATTAACAAGAACTTTAAGAGATTATGATTTGGATGTGTTTAAAAAGGGAGTGGAAGAAATTTAGAGGATACATAGAGCAAGAGTGAAATGTAAAAAGACATTGAACTTTGATTGGTTAAGGGTACCTTTATAATTGAATTTAAGTATATAACCTCGGCGGGAGTCTAGTTACGGAAGGAGGGGGGATTGAAAATATCATATGGGTTAGAGATAGTAAAGATATAATTAAATATTGTAACCATATGCTATTAATGAATTGTTTTAAACTGAGATCCGACAGTGCAACAATTGCACCCTTTTAAATCCATGATTTAACTCTGTTTAGGATTGTACTGTAAAACCAGAAGCTGTTCTGTTTCATATTGTAAACATCTATAAATCAGAAGTAAAAATCTTCAGTTATAATGACCTGTGAAACAGTTTTTATATACAGGACATGATTTAGTTTGCAATACAGTGACAAGTGTATTTAAAACCAAGAAGCTGTAGATATCCTTTAAAAACTGAATGAATTAATGAAGGATGACCTCAGCCAACAAAGGTAAAATGTCCATTAGACCATTTTTAGGAATTACAAATATAACAATCAGAAACTACTCTTTTGACAAGAATATGAAAATTTTAGTCTTTTAATCTTGATCACTGAAATAAACTAAGGATCTCTCAACACTGTATATGCTACAGAAGGACTAGAAGCATGTTCAACAAAAGGAGTCAGTCACAGAGTGCCACAGACTGCCAAGCATAGTGCCACAAACTGTTACTTAAGGAACCTATGAAGTGAAAATGACAAAACAGGAAAGGAGAGGGTTAAATAAGCACATGAAAAAGATGGGAATAAATAATATTCTGAGTTTCAAGAACAGATTTTGAAGTGTTATCTTTTAGGATCTTTCTGTAAATAGTCACCATCTAAATCCCTCTGTTCACCATGGATTAATATTTAAAATTAAATCTATAAGAATTTTAATAAGAATTCTATAAGAATTTTCTGTAAGTTTTTACATTTTAAAATGCTCGGAAGAAAGGGTACATAGTTGTATAGTCCATTTAACATCCGTTCCAAAAACCTAATCAAATAGTATGTAACTGAATTGTCAGAACCACCCACTGTTTTGCTTCTTTTTCATTTCTTGAGCTCTGCTGTTCGTTATTGCATAGTGCACTTTCTATAGTCAGATATATGTTGATTTAAGGAAATATTCAGAATATATATATTTAGGCATGTCAAATGCCCCTAGAGAAGGGCCTTGCCTCTCGAGTTGGCAGGAAAAACAGTGTGTGGGGGGGTGGAACTGATGCTGGGTTACATGCCAATATCACACCTGAGCAACAACCCAGATGTGATATCAGACAACACTCTAGAAAATCCATGGTAATACCAGTTTGTAGAGTATCAACTGATGTGCTAACAGCACATCTGGGTTTTTGCCCAGATGTGACACTGAAATGTAGCCCAGTCTTATTTCTGTCTCTTGCTTCACCCTTTAAGTTCCAGGGGACAGCAAGTCAAATCCTGACAACCTTTTCCATACTACTCATTTCTTCAGGCTTAAATGTGATTTTTTTTTATAAAGGAGTATACCTACTCACCCGGTGCAATTTTCCCATCCTGTGCAGCAGGTCCATCTTTCAGCACATTCTTTACCTGCAGAAACTCATCTGGCCTGTCTCCACCAATTATTGTAAAACCAAATCCCATGGTGCTTTTTTTCAGTGATGTCCGTATGAGCGCTCCTATTAACTGGGATGGATCTCGGGTAAAGAGAGATTTCACTGGTTCTGCACAAAAGCAAAAAGTATTCCATATTACATCCAGAAGTCAGCTAAAATAAGTCAGTATTATAGGACTAAACAATTTAACAAAAACATCTGACTGAAAGAAAGATCAAATAAGATCAGTTACAGAGGCGCAGCAAAGATTCAGAAAGGCAAATTTAGAGAGAATAATTTTACAAGGTTGTGGTTTTTGTTGTTTTAAATTTGGAAAAAAGTCTGAACAAATGATCAAAAATGACAGTGAAACCAAATTGGGCATAAATAATGGAATAGTGCTTCCAGTGGGGTAACTCTGTAATGTAATGTGTACAGTCACAAGGCCATGTGACTATGCCTAAATACACAGTTCTTGATGAGCACCTAACAGCAGTGGAAGAAACCACCATAAGTAATACCTGCAATAGGAGGGCCTCCATCATTTTGTCCCAGCTGTTTTTTTCGTTTGGCTTCCAAAACGGGGTTTTCAAACTGGGTTTTCTGGTTAATGTGACTGTAAAAAATGCAAAATGTTCAAACACTTTCAATATGAAATATATTTTTGACAGAAAATACTTTTATACAAGTGACCCTGCAACAAGCATTTTTAAAATTTCCTCAAGCCAACAATGAAATATCAACATAAATTGAATTTAGCATCTCTTGTTTTACTTTTATCAAAAGGCACCAAAGGCTTAAGAAGCAAGCTGAATCTTGGGGTTTCCGGTTTCCGGCGGGACGGTGCAGTTGCGTCTCGAGTGAGCTCCTCGCGACGAACTGCGAATTCAGCCCGTTGGGGGGCCTTCGGGTCCGCACAACCTCCAGTCGAGGGAGGTAAAGTGCGCTAGAGAGCAAGGGGAATAGTGGGGAGCCGGTCAGGGCAATCTCCAAGTGTTCACCCTTAGTCTTGAGCACCGCGGCTGAAGGCGTCTATGGACGAAAAAGTTCCAGCCACCGGATTCTTGAGGTGGGCTGTGGTTGGCGGTGGTGGATTACAGAGGCGAAAAGAAGCTTTTTTGTTGTTGTTTATTTGCTATCCTCCTAACCGCTCAGCGTTTTTTCTTTCCTGGCTCCTCCCCGGTTGGGGGAGAGAGTAAACGAGTTCGCATTGCAACGCGGCAGCAGGACGGCTAGAAAGAAAAGTTCAAGTGTTTATTTGATATTTGCCTTTTTTTTTTTTTTCCTCTCCTTCTGGAGAGGCAAGTCAACAATACGAAGGGTTTTCTTTCCTTTTCCATTCTGGATTATCAATTGGAGGGGAGTAAGAGGCTCTCCACGTAGCTTTTTCTGGGAAAATACCCGGTCAAGAAAAGGTTAACTGGAAGTATTGGTGAAGGAAGAGAAGTGTGGGCGTGACCGGGTAGAGACGTGGCCGGGAGTGTCGACGCTGCTGCGGAGAGCAGGGGGAGAAGCAGATACTGGGCGGGCCGTCCAGAGAAGTTTTTCAAAGCGGCGCACAAAAGCGGAGGGCTGCTGTTTAAAGAACAGGAAGTGAGACATCACAACTGGAAAGTAGGCAAGACAAGTTTTTGTTTCAAATCAACGTGGTTGTATTTTATATGGTTTTCTGCTGTGCCATCAGACAAGAACGGACTGTGAAAACTAACTGGACTAAGATTGGATTCTTAAGCAAACCATTAATGTTTAATGCACATTAAGACTCACATCGCTGGCTTAATTTGCAGCCCTTGACTCAGGTTTCTAATATCAGTGGGCGGAGATATTCTTTGCATTGACAATTGATGAAGTGATAATTGACAGTGATTACCTTTAAGCTCTGAGATTTGGGCAGCTGGTGGGTCAGCTGTGTTTTCTTGACTTACGTCTTTGTTTTTTTTTTTCATGGTGTTATGATATTGTGAAATTGTTGCTTTGGGTTGCTTTGGGTGGTAGATGAATATAATGTCCCAACCAGTGAAAACAAAATTCTCGCCTGGGCAGCCAAAGGCTGTAGGTGCTGCCTTATCACAAGATGTGGTGAAAGATATGCAAGCCAGCTATTTAGATGCTTTAAATCAATTGAAGGCAGACTTAACCAAGCAGATGGAGGCGGTTGTCAATAGAATGGAAAGTCTGGATAATAAATTCAGCGACACAAAGAAGGATATATCTGAAGTAGTTAAAATAACTAAATTAATAGAAGGCAAACTTAGAATAATGGAAGGGAAAATGGAGGAAATAGAAGTTAAGCAAGAGAGATCTGAGGTGAAAGTGGTCCAGATGGAAATGGACCAAGCTGAGTATGTACTCAGGTTTTTAAACATTCCGGAGGAGAAGAACGAAAATCTGGTTAAAGTAATGAGTGAAGCCTTAGCAGAACCGTTGATGATGGAAAAGTCAGATGTAGAAAAGGAATTTGATTCAGTATATAGAGTTAATACCATTTATGCTAGAAAAAACGGGCTCAGCCGAGAGGTTCACTTAAGATTTACACGCAAGCTGATTAAGGAGAGAGTTTGGAAGGAAGGAAGAGACCAGCAGCTGACTATTAAAGGGGTTAAAATAAAAATAATGAAGGAAATACCCTGGTCGGTCAGAAGGAGGAGGAAAGATTACTGGCAGTTGGCCCTTGCCTTGCAAGGAAAAGGGATTATGTACAGATGGCTGATCCCTGAGGGGTTGCTGTTCACATACGGGAATAACAGATACAAGATAGATTCAATGGCTAAACTGGAGGAGTTCTTTAAAACGTATATAGGTGACTGGCAAAAAGGGAAAAATAAGACGCCAAATTCCAACGGTTTAGAGAGGCAATCAGACCAAGTAGATCCATCTAAAGAACTTCAATTATCAGATTCAGAAGAGCGCGAAGAAGGAGAGGTTTATCAATCCGAGGAAAGAAAAAGGGAGACTAGATTACAAAAAAAAAAGAGACTGCAATAGATTAGGGGAGAAGTTAAAATGGCAAATAGATTAAAAATTATTTCGGTTAATGTTAATGGTCTTAACTCCCCCCAAAAAAGGAGGAGAATTTTTTTACAGTTAAAGAAATATGATGCAGATATCACATGCTTACAGGAAACTCACATGAGGCAGAAAGACGGAAAGCTTTTACACTATAATAGACTGGGTAAAGAGTTCATCACTTCAGAGGCGGATAAAAGAAAGAGAGGAGTGGTGACATATGTCAAAGAGGGTATACAGGCTGAAATGATTTTTGAAGGTAAAGAGGCAAGAATGCAGGGAATCGAAATAATAAAGGATGGAAAAAAATTTCTTCTGATTAATGTTTATGCACCTAACCAAAATCAAAGATTATTTTATAAGGACTTGTATTCTAGGGTCTCCAAAGCTGACTACGATAATATATGCATAATCGGGGATTTAAATGCGGTTGAAAATCCTGAGTTAGATAGAAGTTCAATAAGAGATAAAAGGAAATCTAAAGTCAAAAGTGGTAATACTCTTCCTGAAATCTTTCTGAGAACAGTGGAGGAATTCGCCTTAGTGGACGCTTGGCGTACTCTTAATCCTAATACTAGAGATTATACCTACTTCTCAAATAGACATGCTTCATGGTCCAGGATAGACTCGACCTGGATTTCTTTGGGATTAATGAAAGCGGTGCAAGAAGTTGAAATTCTTCCCTCCACAATCGCCGACCATTCACCCATTATGTTATCTTTAAGTACCTCTAAAAAGAAGTCAGGATGGAGAATGAATCTAAGTCTCATGAGGGATAAAAGATTTATCCGATACATTGAGGAAGAAATGAAAAATTTTTTTCACACAAATATCCAGAGTGGCGTTTCTTATACTACTATTTGGGAAACCAGCAAGGCCTATTTTAGGGGACTGGTCATCAGTTATAGTGCTAGAAAGTGGAAGGAAGACAGCAGTAATTTGGTGAAATGGTCGGAATTAATTAAAATTAAAGAATCGCAGCTGAAAACCAATCCCACATTAAAGGAGTTAAGGACAGAGATTAGGAATCTCCAACATAAAGTTCATTTAATTTTTTCAGATCAGGTAGAAAGAAAGATAGCCTACTCCAAAGCCTTTTTTTTTGAGAACGCCAATAAACCGGGTAAGTGGCTGGCATACAAAGTCAGGAAGGAAAGAGGGAAAAAAGTGATAAAATCGTTAAAGGATAAGAACGGGCAAAATACCTCGGTTTTAGAAGAAATGAAAGTAATAGTGCAGGAGTTCTATAAGAATTTATATAGAAAACAGGGAAACCATGAGTCTGAACAACAAGATTATTTGAAGAACAGGGTCCGGACTTTATTATCTAATGAACAGAAAGAAATTTTAACGGCTCCAATTACGATGTGTGAAATAGTAGAAGCTTGGACAAAAATTAAAAGTAATAAGGCGCCTGGACCTGATGGTATTCCTCCGGAATATTACATAACCTTTAAGGAGAATATAATAGATCCTTTTAAAAATCTATTAGACGAGGTTTGGTGTTCGGCCAAAATCCCAGAGTCGTGGAGGTACAGTAATGTAGCTCTTATCCCCAAGCCTGGGAAAGACCCTGATAATATTGGAAACTATCGCCCTATATCTTTATTAAATACAGATTATAAAATATTTACGTCAATTCTGGCAAGTAGATTAAAACAGGTACTGAGGGAAACTATACATACTGATCAATCTGGATTTTTACCAAAAAGACAAATGCACACAAATGTTAGGCTGTTATTTAATTTTTTGGAATACTCGGAGTTTAATAGGGATAAACAGTTAGCCTTTTTATTTCTCGACGCGGAGAAGGCCTTTGATAATTTAGAATGGAATTTTATGTTAGAACTCTTGGAAAAATCTAATTGTGGGGCAAAATTTGTTGAAAATATACGGGCTATATATGACAAACAGTTTGCTAGGATAATCGTTAATGGTGACTTAACAGAAGAAGTCCATCTTACCAAGGGTACGAGACAAGGTTGTCCCCTTTCTCCCTTACTGTTTATTTTTTCTCTTGAAGTTTTAATTGACTCAATTAGGTTGGATGACAAAGTTGAGGGGATAAAGGTTAAAGGAGAAAACTATAAAATATTAGCTTACGCAGATGATATGGTTCTTGTGTTGCAAAATCCTTTGGACTCAATAGAGACGGTTTTGAATCATTTGGAAGAATATGGGAAGGTTGCCGGCTTAAAAATAAATAAAAGTAAGTCGAAGTGGCTAACCAAAAATATGACGGCACAGGCAATTGCGGATTTGGAAAGAAAATCAGGATTTAAAAGAGAGAAAAAAATCAGATATTTAGGTATAGTTGTTTCGGATAAATGCAGTGCCACTTATGAAAATAATTATGTTCCTCTATTAAAAGAAATAGAGTCTTTATTCAAATGTTGGGTTAATTTGAAACTTTCATTTATGGGCAGAGTGTCATTACTGAAAATGAATATTCTTCCCAAAGTTTTATTTTTGTTTCAATCGGTGAATTTTGCTATGAGGGCTCCTTTTCTTAAGAAATTAAATCAATTGGCTAGAAATTATGTTTGGCAAGGAAAGAAACCTCGAATAGGCTGGAAAATACTAGCTGACAAAAAAGAGAACGGAGGTTTAGGGCTACCTGATTTTGAGATTTATCATACTGCTTGTTCAATTTGTTGGTTGAAAGACTGGGTAATGTTAGAAAACACCCGTGTGTTAGCAATAGAAGGGGCCGATTTACAAGCCGGTTGGCACGCTAATATGTGGTATATTAAGAAACCACAAAATTACTTTAAAAATCATTTAATTCGTCAGTCTTTATTGCTAACTTGGACAAAAATAAAAAGGAAAATCTATGACAAAACGCCTAGGTGGATATCCCCAATGGAGGCATCTATTCGTCCACAACTGTGGTCTCCCGAAAAATCTCTAAGATATTCGGATTTATTAGATGAGAAGAATAAAATGAGGAGGAAGGATGACTTAGAACAAAGTGGAATTACTCTGGATTGGTGGGTAATGACCCAAATTATGGCTAAATATAATTGTGATAAAATTGTTGGGTTCACGAGAACAAATTTTGACTTTGACAAGTTAATAACAGATAAGACTGGGAAAACGATAAAGAAGGTTTATAATTATTTACTACAAATTAAATTGGAGGACGAATCGGTTAAAAACGTAATGGTGAAATGGTCATCGAATTTAAAATACAATATAACGTTGGAACATTGGGCAATGTTATGGCGGAATAATTTTAAGATCATAAAACCGGTTAATTACCGGGAGAATTTTTTCAAACTCTTTCACAGGTGGCATATTACACCGGTTTTAATAAACAAAATTAATCACGACTTCCCACCTAATTGTTGGAAATGCGGAGTGAAGATTGGAACCTACTATCATCTATGGTGGACATGTAAGGTGTCCAAAAAATACTGGAAAGGTATTCATAGAATTTTGACTGAAATTTTGAAGATTAATTTTCCGCTTAAACCGGAGTTTATGTTATTGTCCTTAGTACGTGGGATGGTTCCCAGAGAGGATGAATTCATTGTAGTTTACATTGTAACGGTGGCTAGAATGTTATTGGCTCAAAATTGGAAATCTAAAACATCCCCAAAAAGGGAAGAATTAATTTACAAAATTATGCAGTTAATGGAAACGGACATATTGGTTAACACAATACATGGAAAATTGAAGGAGGACGCAATAAAAAAATGGGAAAAGGTATATATATGGTTAGAGAAAAATTAAAAATAGGTTAGGATAAAAGATTATAATATTTTATATTCTGTATATTGGATAACGGTAGTACTGTTTAAATTAAAGTTATAATATAACATAATAATATATTGTTTAAATTAAAGTTATAACAAGTTGAATATTGGGAATTTTATGCCACAGTCATACCTTAACTTGGATAAAGGAAGGGTGTTATAGGATAATGTTTATCCTATAAATGCTGTTACAGGGGTTGAATAAGTAATTTATGATTTGAGGATATCTAAGGAGGTATGTACTTTATTATTTTGTCGTATGTGTAATGGAAATTTGTTTGTGGTATCATTGTTTTGGTTTTTTATGTATTGCAATGGATGAATAAAATTATTGAAACTCAAAAAAAAAAAAAAAAAAGAAGCAAGCTGAATCTTTATCTATTTATGTGGGGAAATAGAACAGGCAGGAGGGGGGGAAGTTAATTCATTTGCTTACCAGCCTCACCTCAGCCAATCTCTATAAATGCTAACAGCTTTCTAGCAGGATACAATGGGATGGTCAAGCCCCATCGTCACTGGAAAGGTGACCTCTAGCAGGGAACAGAGTTTTGGAGGTTGAAAAACTTAAGAGGAGTCTTTCCCTGGAGACTTCAGGAAAAGCTTCTTTGACTTGATCTAATCCCTAGACAAACAGAGATGGTAAAATTCCTTGACACATAGAGGAGGATCTCCTTGGTTCTAAAGCCATCTAGGAAGAACGAGGTCTTCTACCTGAGTTCACGCTGAAGGCAGCAATTAACATGAGGGAGACTGTCAGCCTGAACAAAGACACCAAGGTAATGAGAACCTTTTAGAACCACTTTATCTTAAGTTAAGAACCCTGCCTTAGATTAACAGCAGCTAGGGTATGCATAAAGGGATGGACATCATCCCCTTCCCTTCCAAAAGAGGTTGGGAGGCAGATCTTAACTGCCAGGGTGGACTTTATGGGAGGAAATAGTCCTTCAGGTACCCTGGTTCCCACTCATGTAGGGCCTGAAAGAGATAGGCATCCAGTCCAGAGTTTTCAGCCTTAATAATAGTGTGATTCAAATTTTTAAAATCACAAGTTGGAACTCACAATTAACATGCAAGGAAGGTGCATCACTTCCTCTCCTTTGCTACTTTCCCTTTCCCCATTTCTCTATTCCTTCTCTTTTTTATCCTCTTCCCTTCTGTTAACCTTCCCCACTGCTTTTTCTTCCCTCCACTTCTCTGACAAACTCCACCTCTTTCTCCTTCCCCCCTTATCTGTCATCTACCCCATCTCTTTTGCCTCCCACCCTTCTCCATTAATTACCTCTTATCTGTCAACCTACCCCCATCTCTTCTGCCCCTACCCTTCTCTATTAATCTACTCCTCCTCTTATTTATCAGCCTTCTTGCCATCTCTTCCCCCATCAACCTACCCTCATTTACCACCTTTCTTCCCTCCCTTTATCAGCCAACTTGCCCCTCCCTCCCTTTTACCTTCCCACTTCTTCATCAATCTACCCCTAGCCTTCCATGTCAACCTACTGCCTTATTTCCCCACTTTGTCCCCATCCCTTTATCTTACACCCTATCAATCTGTCAGCCTCTCTTTCTTTTCCCTCCTTATTTTATCAACCACAGCTGCTGCTGGGTTGGAGTGGAGTGGTTCTCCTGTCCCTGTGCCAGGCATGGCTCCAGATTCAACTACAACAGCATCTGGGAGCTACTCCAGGCCCAGAAAAGCACCTGGATGCCACCACCAACACAGCCAGGCCTAAGGAGAACCTTGGGCACCACCATCACTGCTGGGCCCGGGAAGACTTCTGGGTGTTGTTGCCAATGCAGCCATGGTTAGTAAGACCCCTGTGGGTCATTGTTGATGTTGCTGGGCCTGGAGAGTCTCCTTGATATCAGTGCCAATGCAGCCAAGCCTGGAGAGGCTCCCAGGTGCTGCCACCAACACAGCTGGGCTCAAAGCAACTCCTGGACACCAAGCTAGGTATCTGCCACCAGCAGCTAGGAAGAAAAAGGTAAGTGCACTATCTGCATGTGAACAGACAACACCTTTTTTATTATTTGGGAGGGAACTCGGAGCCCCCAATTTATTTTTAAAGGATGCAAGATTTTTCTCCAAAGCTAGAAAGTGCCCAAGATTGCAGAAACATCTGTTTTAATGCAAGAGTGGCCCCAATCCATGGATTTCAATATCTCTATATAGGGGGCACACGTAGGAAATAGTATATAGATATTATACAATAGTTTCTTTCATTAAAAACTGCTTCATAAAAAACTTTCATAAAAATGCTGTTTACTTAAGGATTAAATTAATCATGTAATGCAAATAAAGGGGCAGATTCAGCAATTTAAAAAAGGGTGAACAAAATTAAGGGGGGGAGTTGTATATAAAAGTCCAACACACTGCAAAAAAGAACATCTGTGAACTGTACCTATATTACATATAAATCCTCCTCACTACCGCTATTATCTTTCTTTTTTTCTTGCCATCAAGCCACCATATGGTAACCCCATAAATCACCATAGGGTTTTTCAAGGCAAGAGATGTCCAAAGGTGGTTTGCCACCGCTTGTCTCTGTTTTGCAACCCTGGACTTCTTTAGTGGTCTCCTATCCAAATACTAATGAGAGCTGACTATGCCTGGCTTCTGAGATCTGATCAGATAAGGGTAGCCTGGGCTATCAAGGTCAGGGAATTAACTTTCTTAAGGAAGAAAAGTGTAGCAGCAGCTTTGAGAAGAAAGACTGAGATTGAGGAAAACAGTGCAAGAGAAAGCCCTTCTCCCTGCCTAAAAGTCTTTTGCTCCATCTGTTTTTCTTTCAGAAGGGATTAGTTCTAGACTTGGAAGCCAAGTGGGGGATGGGAAACAGATGGGCAAAACAGGTGGGTGACAAGAACAGGGGAGGTACAGAAAGGAAAAGGAGTTCAGCTTCTGCCTCTCACATACACTGAGCTTTACAGGAATTTGGGACATGTCATAATAATCTCTAGCTCATTACATCCAAGTGATATTCTGTTATTTATCTCAAAAATTGCTTGCATATAAATTCAACATAAATAATCCAGAAAGCTTTTAAACATACCACTACCAATTTCACAGCCTGTATAAATAGAATACATATTACCATTAATATTTTATTTAATACCCGCTGTGATTTAAGATATCAATACTTCTCTAACTAGATGACTCCAACTTTTCTGATTTCTATACATGTCCATTATACAACTAAGAGAAGCATCAGTTACAAGCTTGCTGATACTGATGGGTCTTACAACCAATGTAATTCCTGATTGATTCATATAGTATCACTGCTCAAATCTACAAATCATTTAGTATATACTTAAGTTACACTGTTTGGTCATAAATAACAAGTATAATCATTAAACTGATTCTGGAAGATCTCTTTGGAGAAGTTTATATTTCTTTTCTCATTATTGTTAAAGAACAATAAATTTGGCATTTCCACATTAACAGGTAAAGAATGTACAGTCCATTATGACTAATGTGAGAAAGGTTGAGAACTTGTTCTAATTATTAACTTGTAAATTATTAAGTTAGCTTCTAAGCAATGATGCTGTGGACTGGATGTTGATTTGACTGTCATTTAAGGGAGAATATGTAAAGTACAACTTCTTACTGTTTTGTATTCCAAAAGCACAAGATTATTTGCTGATGCTAGGCATAAAACGAGCATTTGCTTCAGTGAGTTAGACAAGATTTAAACAAATCTCAAAAACAGCACTACAATATAACTTCAAATGCAGTGTGTATAATGAAGTCTCCCATTACACTATACAATTCTGGAACTACTTCACATGTTTCTCAAACCCAGATTCTTCACCAGTTATTAAAATATGTCCTTATCTGTGCAACTACAGCATTTTCAATTCTGATGGTTCACGTCAGAGATGGGCAGAAGATATGCCACAATCCACTGGCATGTGCAGATCACTGGCTATTTTGATTCATATAAAAATGCTGAACTATTGGTAATCTTAAGCAAGAGCGCATACTCAGATCTCTTAATACAGGTATTATAGGTGTTTTGACCTGGACATGGCCAGAGGTCTTCTGGGTAAGGAGAGAGTCTTGGGTACATAGCTAAGTGAGTCATGGGGTGAACTTCTATTCCCTCCTCTGTTACAGGTAAATACCTGGATGTGGCCAGAATAGTGAGCCCTGAACATATGAAGCTACCTTATACTGAATCAGACCCTTGGTCCATCAAAGTCAGTATTGTCTTCTCAGACTGGCAGCGGCTCTCCAGGGTCTCCTTTTGTCACAAGATGAAGGGCAAGAATCAAAGGACTCTTCAACTTTGGCTATTAGCTTATGGTTTGCAGCCTCAAATAAGCTAGGACCAGCCTAGAATGTTGGGGTTATAAAGTATATTTGTTTTAATTGTATTTGTGTATGTTTGTAAACTGTTCTGAATCCTCACTGAGGACAGAAATAGGGTAGACATGTTTAAATGATTAAATAAAGATACATCACTAATCAGTAGTTATGTTCTAACGCTTAGGAGATCCTGGGAACATATTCTTGTTTTGTAACTGTAAAATACAGTGGAGCTTAGATTCAGAAGTACATAACACATAAGATGAAAGTTAACCCATCACACTTCACATAATTCACTATGCAGTTTTTAATTTTGCAACTAAATGCAGTGTGGCAATCTAAAAGTGCAGGCATCTTCAAGTGGCATCCAGCCCTACAAGTTTATTCAGTTCTGATTTCCCAGAGGAGGGATTATCTGGGAAAAAATAATTGCAGCTGTATCTAACAGTGACAGAGAACACACACAAAATGACAAGCAGAAAAATCCTTAGCTTTCTGTTAAGAGCTGTGTCTTCATTTCGTATATATACTGAATTGCTTCATTTTTAATGTGTTCATCAAAGTCAAAGTCAGCTCTACAATATCAGACCAAAGTTCAACTATCCTACAATACTGTTTCCAGCAGTGGCCAACAAGATTATCCTGGTAGTTCATAAATGAAAGGTGAAAAGGATGCCCATCCCTTTCATCCCCAGCATCCAGTATTCAGAAGAATACATGCTTATCATGGATATTACCAATCTGCTTTCCCAACCGTCTCCCAACAGATGGCTCTTTCTTCTATCAACCATCATTATCTACAGTATGTCACAGAAGTGAGTACACCCCTCACATTTTGTAAATATTTAAGTATATCTTTTCATGTGACAGCACTGAAGAAATGACACTTGGCTACAATGTAAAATAGTGAATCTACAGTTTGCGTAACAGTGTAAATGTGCTGTCCCCTCAAAATTATGCAACACACAGCCATTAATCTCTAAACTGCTGGCAACAAAAGTGAGTACACCCCTAAATGATAATGTCCAAACGGGGCTCAAAGTGTCAATATTTTATGTGACCACCATGTGACCTCTTGCCCAGATTGCCCGAAGGTACGGGCTAGGGTGTCATCAGTATGCTGATGACACCCAGCTCTATCTACTGATGGACGGCCAGCCGACCTGCGTCCCGGAAAATCTAGATCGGGCACTATATGCCGTGGCTGAATGGCTCAGACTGAGCGGGCTGAAGCTTAACCCTGCGAAGACAGAGGTCCTTTGCTTGGGTCGCCGCGGTCCGGAAAGGGGAATCCCCCTACCAGCCTTTGACGGTGCGCCGCTGATAGCGGCGGACAGGGTCAGGAGCTTGGGGGTGCTGTTGGAGCCTTCCTTAAAGATGGAGGCTCAGATAGCAGCCGCTGCCAAGTCCGCGTTTTTTCATCTTAGGCGGGCAAGGCAGTTGGCCCCCTTTTTGGAGCGCGACGATCTAGCAACAGTGATCCATGCCACGGTCACCTCGAGGTTAGACTACTGTAATGCCCTCTACATGGGGCTGCCCCTGTCCTGAACTCGGAAATTGCAGCTGGTGCAGAATGCCGTGGCCCGGCTGTTATTGGGTCTCCCAAAGTGGGAACACATTCAGCCGGGCCTTCGGACCCTGCACTGGCTTCCAGTAATATACCGAGTCCGGTACAAGGTGCTGGTTATCACCTTTAAAGCCCTATATGGCTTGGGACCTGTCTACCTGAAGGACCGTCTTTCCCCGCACGTTCCCCAGAGAGTACTGAGGTCGGGAACACAAAATCTCCTTACTATCCCTGGGCCGAAGGAAGCCCGTTTGAAATCCACCAGAGAAAGGGCTTTCTCTGTTATGGCCCCTACATGGTGGAATCAGCTGCCGGAAGAGGTGAGGGCCCTGCGGGACCTTGTACAGTTCCACAGGGCCTGTAAGACGACCCTCTTCCGGCTAGCCTATACCTAGCTTGAGAATTTTAATGTAACTTGCCGGATTTCTTTTATATACAGTTGAAATATTTATTAATATTTATTGATAACCATGGTTTTATCTGTTTAAATGCTGATCCCTTTATATGTTTAAATACTGTAATTTTGTAGGATCTATCACTGGAAGCCGCCCTGAGCCACTTGTGGGAAGGGCGGGATATAAATCCCAAATAAATAAATAAATAAATAAATAAATAAATAAAATTATTTTCCAGCACTGCCTTAACCCTCTTGGGCATAGAGTTCACCAGAGCTTCACAGATTGCCACTGGAGTCCTCTTCCACTCCTCCATGACGTCACGTAGCTGGTGGATGTTAGAGACCTTGCGCACCTCCCACCTTCCGTTTCAGGATGCCTCACAGATGCTCAATAGGGTTTAAGTCTGGAGACATGCTTGGCCAGTCCATCACCTTTACCCTCAGCTTTTAGCAAGGCAGTGGTCGTTTGGAGGTATGTTTGGGGTCGTTATCATGTTGGAATACTGCCCTGCGGCCCAGTCTCCAAAGGGAGGGGATCATGCTCTGCTTCAGTATGTCACAGTACATGTTGGCATTCATGGTTCCCTCAATGAACTGTAGCTCCCCAGTGCCGGCAGCACTCACGCATCCCCAGACCATGACATTCCCACCACCATGCTTGACTGTAGGCAAGACACACTTGTCTTTGTACTCCTCACCTGGTTGCCGCCACACACGCTTGACACCATCTGAACCAAATAAGTTTATCTTGGTCTCATCAGACCATAGCATGGTTCAGAAATCCATGTCCTTAGTCTGCTTGTCCGCAGCAAACCATTTGTGGGCTTTCTTGTGCATCATCTTTAGAAGAGGCTTCCTTCTGGGATGACAGCCCTAAAGACCAATTTGATACAGCATGCGGCGTATGGTCTGAGCACAGACAGGCTGACCCCCCACCCCCCCTTCAACCTCTGTAGCAATGCTGGCAGCACTCATATGTCTATATCCCAAAACCAACCTATGGATATGATGCTGAGCATGAGCACTCAACTTCTTTGGTCAACCATGGTGAGGCCTGTTCTGAGTGGAACCTGTCCTGTTAAACCACTGTATGGTCTTGGCCACCGTGCTGCAGCTCAGTTTCAGGGTCTTGGCAATCTTCTTATAACCTAGGCCATCTTTATGTAGAGCAACAATTCATTTTTTCAGATCCTCAGAGTTCATTGCCATGAGGTGCATGTGGAACTTCCAGTGACCAATATGAGTGAGAGAGATAACCTGCTCCCCCTTCACACCATATATCTTGTACCACTAACGAGTCACATGATACCAGGGAGGGAAAACAGCTACTTGGGTCCCATTTGGACATTATCACTTAGGGGTGTACTCACTTTTGTTGCCAGAAGTTTAGACATTAATGGCTGTGTGCTGCGTAATTTTGAGGGGACAGCACATTTACACTGTTATACAAGCTTTACATTGTATAACACTACTTTACATTGTAGCCAAGTGTCATTTCTTCAGTGTTGTCACATGAAAAGATATACTTAAATATTTACAAAATGTGAGGGGTTGTACTCACTTCTGTGACATACTGTATATACTATTAGTCACATTTGGCTGTGATCTGTGGATAGCTAAATCTGTAGATCAGGGTAATAACAGAGGCTAAAGAGATTTTGTGCTCACTTGGGGAGGGGACCCCCCAGGTATACAGAAAAATCTAAAATGTATAGGAAGTTTAAATCTCTCCAAAAGTAAATCTTTACTTGTTTAGTGGCATCTGGGAGCTGTGATGAGCAGTTTGGGAGCTGCTCCAGGCCCTGCCATGGTGGCAACAGATACTGGGAGCCGTTCAGGGCCCTGTTGCGGTAGGCACTGAAAGCCACTCCAGGCTCAAAGCAATTTTTAGACACTGCTGCCACCAGGCTTCAGTGTGGGTGGTTGGGTTAGATGAGATTCCTCCCCACGAGTTTCACAGGCCTCACGTTATATCTAATTATTAAAATAGCCTCATTTGCAGATTCTTAAAACTGGAGACTGGAGCCATGAACAGACAAGACAGATTTTTCCACAAACCTGAGAAAAGCTCTAGGTTTGCAGAAAACTCTGAAACCAGAAAAACATACATCTCCCAATTTTGGCTCCCCAGTGCACTCCTACTCTCTTTCAGGTCTGCAGCCACGGTAGACCATTTGAGAGCGGAGCTGCACCAATGACAAGCCCTGCCCCACCCCAGGAGGATGCCAGACCTCTCCAGACCCACCCCACTCTGGGTGCATCTCACCCCTGCAGCGGTGAGGAGGCTGGGGGAGGAAAGAAAAGCCGCCCTACACCTTTTGGTCAGTTTCACTCCCCCCAGATCAGTTGTTAGGTCTAACAGCTTTCTTCCCCAGCCTTCCTACTGCTGTGAGCAGGAGAAGGGGGGGAGAGAGAGAGCAACTACCCCCATAGCTAATCAGATTTGAAACGACTCTAAGTAGTAACCTAAATTCTCTGCTCCCCTGCCCCAGTACCCCGGTCCCTGCCTCACTAGTCAAAAATTTCCGGCTATAGAGTTGCTCTCCTTCCTTCCCTGGAGGAAGGCCTCACTGGAGCTGGACCAAACAGCAACAACCAGGCAACTTGCTACCATGCAATCTACACACAGGTGCAGCAGTAGCTACCAGATGACATGACACCACACAACCTGCCTGGGCGTAGCAATAGTGAAACTTGGCTCAGTCTGGCTGTTGCCACCACACAAGTCACCTGAGTGACTTCCTGTCACCCAACTTTTATAAACTGGCCAGACTTTCCCAAGGAGAAGGAAGAAGATATGCTGTGAGCCAGTGCGGTGTAGTGGTTAGAATATCAAACTAGGATTTTGGAGATCCAAATTTATAACCCACTCTGCCATAGAAGCTTGTTAGGTGAACTTGGGCCTGTCTCTCTCTCAGCCTAATCAACTTCACAGGGTTTCTGTGATGATAAAATGGAGGAAAAGATGATCTGAGCTGCTTTGGGTCCCCAGTTGAGAGAGAAATGGGATATAAATGAAGTAAATAATAAAACTGAAGACTGCGGAGGGCAGATACAAGAAAAGATAGTGGATGGGAAGAGAAGGAAGTAGAGAAAAGGAAGAGGATATGGGGGCTGTCATGAGCAGAGAAAGAGGAAGTAGTATGGAGAACGGGATACAGTTCCCTGGTTGCAATGTACCTAACAGCAAACATCAATCACAAAAGCTGAAAAACCAAGCCACTCACAAACAGGATTGGGATTGTACATACTTGGAGGACTGTGGGAGGCTGATGTGAAGAACTTACTTGGAGACCTACTGCCAGTCTGAGTAGATAATACTGACTTTGATGGACCAAGGGTCTGATTCAGTATAAGGCAATTTCATGTGTCCCCACGTATTGAGAAAAGTATTACTTTATGAATTAAGCAAAAGAAAAATAAAGCCAAAACAAATAGCCTGGTGAAGCTTAAGCGCACTATATGGGGTATGAAGAGGCAGTTATGCAAGTTAAGTGCAGAGAGGAAATTTGTCTGCTCAAGCCCGAGACCTTATAGAAGGGTTGTCAAACATGCAGTTTGGGGGTCAAATCAGGCCCCCAGAGGGCTCCTATCAGGCCCCCAAGCAACTGGCTGTCATCTGTTTCCTTCTCCCTCTCTCTTGCTTCCTTCTGCATCACAGCTTGCTTTGCCAGGCTTGCTCAATTGCGCAGGAGCTACAAAGCAAAGCCTCTATTTTCTCCATTGGCTGAGGCTTCTCCTTTAGGGAGAAAGGGGGGGGAGGGAGAGCTTGCTTTGCCAGGCTCTCTTAATCACACAGCAGAGCTACTCAGCCAAGCCTCTTTTCCTTCTATTGGATGAGGCTCCTCCCCCTCCTGGTCCTCTGGGAATGCAGGAAAGAGCCAGAGCTTCCTTTGCCCAGTTCCCTGGATCCCATGGGAGAAATACAAAGACAGCATCTTTAAGACCAATGAGTGCTAACGTTTTAAAAATGTTTTAAATTTAAGAGACTATATATTGTGTTTGTCTGTGTTCTTTATAAAATTTATATCTCTGCTAACTAATCTTAAATAGGTACACACATTGCCCGGGCCAACGTGACTTGGCCCAACCCAACATGGCCCGGCCCAACAAGGTCTCATTTATGTCAGATCCGGCCCTCATAACAAATGAGTTCGACACCCCTGCCTTATAGCCTCCTGGAGAAAGAGATACATGCTATGTGTTTGTGTACATTTGTTGTGGGCCTGCGTCATGAACCTAGGTCCAGAGAGGCCTACAGGCTCCAGGGAAGCCTATATTAAAGTAGCTATAGGGCCTATGTTTCCCATAATCCCTTCTGTCCCTCTGACTGAGTAGGCAAAAGCTTTGGAGGGAAAATTTGCTCAGTGGAGAATACAGGGTGGGACCTGAGATGAAACAATAAAAGGCCAGCTAGAAAAGGAGGGTTGTTCTCTCTGGAAAGGCTGAGCTGGAGAGAAGGCTGCAGCTAGGAGGGTTCCCTCATGCAAAGAGTGGTGAGTCAGTTGGAATTAGAGAAAAGGAACATTGTGTCAGGGCTTTTTATGTTGCTTTGTACCACCTTTACTATTTGCATGTTTACTATTGCACTAAAAGTTACAACTCACTCAAAACCATGGTGATGTCAGGGGTGTGGCCTAATATGCAAATGACTTCCTGCTGGGCTCCCCCCCCCCCAAAAAGCCCTGCTTCTGATAAAAGCAACCAGAAAAGGGAGAGCCATTATGGAAGCAATCAGTCCACAACTTTTGTGTGCTGTGGTCTTCGGGACTGTGACCTGGCTTGTGCTCTTTGGATTTGCCCTTCTGGCTTGATACTTGGACTTTTGAATATTTGTGCTTTGACCTGGACTCTGCCTATTGCCTCAGAAGCCTGCCTAAACCAGGACAGCACTATTCAAACCATTCCCCCTTCTCCTGCAATTCACTATGGGCTTCCCAGATTGTTTTCTCTAACTGCGAGCATCATATTGCAAACTTCATTGTCACCTATTATGAACACAAAATTGGAGTTTCTGCTTGCATAAAGATTTCTAGGTTGAGTCAGTTGGGTTGTGGAGGGGATGGAGCATGTTTAAGAGTTTCCAGAATCCTGGAGGTGATTCTATGCAGGGAAAGAAAATCCCCCAACAATATGGATCCTCAGCTGGTTAATTCTAAAGTCATTAAAGGATGAGACTAAAGAATACCCCAGTTTCTGGGGAAGAAACACACTCCACTTTGCCCAGGTGCATTAGGAAGTCATAGCAAACCAGCATTTGATTGGAGCTTAACTTTAATTCTTCTCCATACATGAATGGAAGCAATACATGAGTTTGGCAGCAAGGTCAGTCCGTGGCTATTACAAACAAACCTTGTTCATGCAGCCGTATGGTTTTACCTAAACAAACTTAAACTTGATAGCGTAATTCATTCCAGTTAATAATGTGTTATTTTAAATAAGCACATCCCTTCGTTTTCTTGAACCTAATACAAAACTTCATTGTGTGATTCCCAATCAAACATCACAAGAAAAAGAGAAAAATTTCTCTCAACATAATCACAAATCATCTAGATTTCTTTTCTTCTATATTAAAAAGAAACTAACTGTTTTTGTCTTTCCATATACAGAATGTGCTGCAACTGCTTCTTCAAGTTCACTGCCCTTTTCTGTTCTCCTTCCTTTTCATCAAATCCTTTTTTTGAGACTGGAAACCAGAATAGAGATACAAGGGATGACTTCTTCAAAGAATCCAGTTATCCCAGTGCCATTTCCTTTTAAAAAACATGTTCACCTAGAGTTACACATTTTCTAGAAATTTAAGTCATGGTAATTTCAAGTACATTATCTCACTAACCCTTAGAACAACACTTAGTAGTCCAGTACTGCAGATATGGAGGCTGCAAGACTGTGCCTAGTCTAAAGTTATATAATGAGTTCACAGCAGAACTAAAATGCCAGAGTTCCTATCTCTATGTTCATGTTCTGTTCAGCAGAAAAACCCAGTAGACTAAAGTCACAAACACCAGCTTTATCTATTAGCATCTTCTTTAAAAAGAAAGTTTGTAGGACTACCATTAATGTCCTAAAGTCTGTTCACTAGACCAGGGGTAGGGAACATTGGCTCTCCAGATGTTTTTGCCTACAACTCCCATCAGTCCCAGCCAGTATGGCCAATGGCTGGGGCTGATGGGAGTTGTAAGCAATAAAAAATATCTGAAAAGCCAACGTTCCCTAACCCTGCACTAGACCCTCTGTACCTTGAATAAACTTTTGTTGGTCTTAAAGATGCCATTGAACTCAAAATCTGTTCCTCTATATCTGTGATAGCTACACGCTTGCCAGTTAGATAACTACTAATATCATATGCTGAAATTAGCATGCATTTGTTTCAGCTCTTTGTCATTACTCCAGGTTTAGCACTAGTTTAATTTCTTAATGATGAGCAATATCCTAATAAGCTATTCATTTAATTTTCTTCCATCATATCAATTTCTTCTCCCTCTTAAGGAAACATTCACAGCATTTGAAAATTTAGCACAATTACAGATAATGATAGGTCTCATTGACAGCAATAATAATTAAACCTTTGGTTGGACATGGCACAGCTTTGGTTAGTAATAATTTAAGCACCAGATATTTACTGCCATTATTCAACACTGCAGATTACTATCAATCTGTACTAGTCTGGGAATTAAGCCACATATTTCCCAGTGAAGGCATTTTTATGCTACTTTGTACCCTTAGCACGCTATGCATTTAATTAAAAAAACCAGAACTAATTATCCTAGAATGCATGCATACTGTTGGAATGAATTACATCAGAGCAATGTTCTGCAGTTAAAAGTGATGGAATGCCTGTGATTTTTTTTCCTATGTGCATTCAGGATTGGGAGGGCTGGTATTTGTATGAGAAAATGACTGACTGACGATGAAATATTCCAGTCATGTATTTGGAAGTCAAAACCCCATTCTTTTCATTAGTAAAATAGAGAATGTTTTAGAAATTGAACCGATAGTTGGTGAGACAGCCACCCAAATGGGTTGCCAGTGTTTAATAGCTCCCATTTATTTATCACAGAGAGCCAGCATGGTATAGTGTTTGAAGTGCTGGACTAGGATCTAGGAAACCAATATTCAAATTCCCATTTTGCCATGGAAGCTTGCTGGGTGACCTTGGGCCAGTCACATACTCTTAGTCTAACACCTCACGGGGTTGCTGGATAAAACAAAGAAGAGGAGAACAATGTAAGTCACTTTGAGTCCTTTTTGGGGAGAAAGGCAGGATATAAATACAGTAAATAACCTTGCCTCCCAAGGTCACAGAGCTGTACATGGCCCTACATTGTTGTATCCTCACAACCTTGGACAATCGTTAAACCAGGTTATTTAATATATATATTTTTACTGAATCAGGTTTTAGTGGCCAAGATCAGACATTTAGGTCATGACAACTCTGGTCCAGAGAAAAATTAATAACACAGCAACTCTACACATGCAGACCATGAAACCAGGCCTTTCTTTTAAAGTGGAGGCTTTTCTACATACTTCCCAATGTGGAAAATTTTATGGTAGATTCCATACCATTACATAACTAAAAGTCCTATTCTCTTATATGTACCTGTATGACAACTCTAGTCATCACAATGGTTTCTTTTCTCTACACCCTCTTGCACTCACCAGAGCTCATTCAGGGGGTTTACTATTGCAGTGCATGTACTTATAGGGGCATGATCTGGAACAGACTCCCAAGCTATGTTCTGGCATTCTGGGTTACCATAAGATAATCCTCAACAATAACAGATCATTCAAAAGATATTATTTCAAGCCCACATCACACAGAGTGTGATGTAATTAAGATTGTCAGACTAGAATCTAGGAGGTCGAAGTCTGAATCCCACTGAATGCCATGGAAGCTCACTGGGAGATCTTGGGCCACTCACCTCTCTTGGCCTAACCAATTTCATAGGGTTGTGGTGAGGATAAAGTGGGGGAGAAGAGAATGATGTAAGCCACTTTTGGTGCCCATTGGGGAGAAAGGCAGGGTATAAATGAATTCCATAAATAAATTACCCCTCATGAGTTTGCAGAGGGGAGGAGCCCTGCATTATAGAAACTGGCTGTGGTAATGTCTCAAACTCAGATTTGAAATGCCAGTTTCTTTCAAGCCCATTTCTCCACCTGAGGTGTTATGGTTCAGCCAGCTCTAGAGGAAGGCCTCTTCTCATAAGAAATCTTTCTGAGAAGCTGGCTGGGATTCTAAGATTGGAACAGTGATTGCAGCACTCCCAACATAGCTGGAAAGTTCAAGTGGAATTGGCTGGGACATTGTAGTTGCTATAATGGTACAACCTTACCAGGATAGCCCAAGCTAGCCTGATCTCATCAGATCCTGGAAGCCCTGGCTAGTATGTGGATGAAAAACCACCAAGGAAAACAAAGTTGCACTATTGTTCATTGAGCATCTTTTGTGCAGGTACAAATGGGGACTGCACATGAGCAGGACTGCTACCAGACAGGTCTTTACAACTGAAAGCCTCCAGGGGGTGCTGCATGCCAGAACCAGAAGCTTTTCACCCAGGGACCATGTGCTCCTGTGCAGCAGCACCCCCACCCTCTGTCCCTCTTTTGCTGCCAAAGCCAGAGCAAGCAGTGAGGCAGGAGGGAGGGTATGTGTGGATGGCCTGAATGGAAGCATGAGCTTCACTGCCATGTCCCATGCAAGGATAGCTTCCTGACATAGTCTTCTGGACCTTGTACCCCCTTGCTTGTTTATATAAAACACTGTAACTGTATTGTCTGTTTGGACAAGAATGGATCAGTTCCTGAGAAACAACTAAGGGCATAACAAACTGCTTGCAATTCTAAAATATCAACGTGCAGCAACTTCTCATCTTCTAACCAATTATCCTTAGCCAAGAATCTCTCACAGTGGGCACCCCAATCCAAGAGCGAAGCATCTGTAGTAAAGACAACTCCAAACAAAATCCCCCAGGATAAATTATCCACAGAAAACCACCACAATAAAGAACTTATAACAGGTCTGGGAACAGAAAATCTGTGCAGGTGCTATCCTGCAGCCTCCGGAGTGCTTCACAGCGCATGAACCCCAGCTCTATGACAGAAACCAGAACTACAGGAATTGCATCTGTAACCTAATCATTCGCAGGGCTGCAGTGGCAGAAGCCATATATCCCAACAGCTGCAGAATTTTCCAAACTGATTGGAACTGATCAGATCTGAACTGTCTTACCAAGGCAAAAATGGTGTGTTCTCTTTTGGAAGGTAGAACACCCTTTCCCACTAAGGAATCAGCACAGTTTCAATAAATTGTACCCTCTGGGATGGGACTATCATGATTTATCCCAGTTCACAAGGAGTCCTATGACTGGTCTCCAATGACACAACGATCAGTCCTTGGGATCCGCCACCAGTAACCAATCATTTAGGTAGAGGAATATATGACAACCCTGTATACGAAGATAAGCAATAATTGAGATGCAGAATACTCTGGGTGCAGTGGCTAGACCAAAGGGAGATAGCCTACTGAAAACTTGCTCTCCATATGAAAATGTATGCTGAAACTTGCTCTCCATATGCAAATGTAAGTAGTTACACTATGCCCCTCACTCAAAGAGAATAGGCAGAGGTTATGTTTGTCAGTTTGGGTTATCTTCACCCCACTCCAGGAGCATTTCTTGAAAAGAGCCTTCTGAGGGATGGAAAGGACTCAGAAGCTGAAAAAGCTTCAACTGCTCTGGAACAAATCCTCTTAACTGTGGCTGGAGACTCTGAAAAGTACAACCTTCTCCTTTGGCAACAAAAGAGGGACTGAGGGTGGGGGTGCTGCTGCACAAGAGCACATGGTCCCTGGGCAGGAACAAGCTTCTGGTTCTGGCATCCAGTGCCTCTTGGAAGCTTTCAGCTGTAAAGACCTATCCAATGGTAGGCCTGCTCATGTGCAGGCCCCATGTAGGACTGCACAGAAGATTGATGAGAAATATCAGGGTCTCTATGCAGAGGTAAGCCATGGCAAAGCATTCATCCCCGCCCCCCCCCCCCCGCTATTCCTACTCCCTCATAAGCCCTTGGCATTAACTCCCCAGTGCTTGTTCCCTCCCCAAGCCTTGCCATTCATTTCCCCCCTTGCTGTCCTCCTACCCTCCCAACTGCTGGCAGTACCCCCCCTCCCACAGCTCCTTGGCTGTCTCAGCAGCCTTGGCAAGGTGGAGAGCGGTGGCAGCAGAAGCCCTTTTGAGAGTAACAAGAGCCATCAGGACAGTGCTCCGAGGGTGTGTTGGAGGTTGAGGTAAAGCTGCCAGGCCCTGACCACCTGACCCCTTGGAAGAGCAGAGGAGGCAGATCAGGGCCATGTGAGGTCAGAGGCAGTCTGCAGCCAGCGGCAGCTGGGAGTGTGGGAATCAGAGTGCTGTTGATGGCAGAGGCAGGGCCGGCTTGCCCACTAGGCAAACTAGGCAATTGCCTAGGACGCCGGGAGTGAGGGGGGTGCCGAACTGGGCTTCCCCCCCCTCCCAGTGCCCAAGACAACTGCCTAGTTTGCCTCCCTCCCAGCTTCCTCCCACCTGCCACACTTCTGCCCATCCCCCAGAAGCTCGCCCTGTTGCTGCTGCCAGCTCCCTTTCACCCACCCCCCCAAGCTTGCCCTGCTGCTGCCGCCGCCGCCAGCTCCCGCCACAGCCAGCTCCCATCCGGCCCTCGGGAAGCTCGCCGCAAGGACCCTGAGCCATACTGGCTTCAAGGTCTGCGCGTGTTTTGAAGAGACCTCTGGAGAAAGCTTCTCCAAAGGAGAGGGGGAGAAACTTCCTCCAGAGATCTCTTCAAAACACATGCAAATCTCGAAGCCTGTATGGCTGGTTGTCCTCATGGCGAGCATGGGGGGGGAGGGGACACCTGTCTTTGAGCCGGCAGGCAGAGGGCTACTGAATCTGCTTCCTACTTGTGAATAGGTGGCAGGTCCAGGGACTCAGGGGAAAGGGCGGAGCTGTGCTGCCTAGGGTGCCAGAAGGGCTCAGGCCGGTCCTGGGCATAGGTCCTTAGGGCATGTTGGAATTGGCAGCAGAGCAGCAGGGCCCAGTGCAAAGCCTCTGAAGGCCACCTGTGTGGGGCGTTTAGGGGCCGGTTGGGCACAGTAGCTGCAGGACAGTGTGAGCTGTTTGTGAGGTGTTTTGTGGGAGAGCAGGCAGCAATGAGTGGGAGATGTGTGTCTGTCTGAGGTAAGAGTGCCTCTGAGGGTTTTGGCAGTTCTTTCCAATGTTCTGAGATGAAGTGAGCAGGGTACAGGGGATTAAGCCAATAGGTGTGCAGAATGACAGGTGATGGGGCAGTGGTTTTTGGAGCACAGGTTTCAACCAATAAGGAGAGTTCCATCTTGCCAATACCACTATGCTTTTATTATTATAAAGGATATTTCTATACCATTTTTCATTACTGCTCAAAGCAGTTTACAATCAATTAAGCAAATTATACCTCTGCTCTCCCCATTCCCAGTATTTATCACCATTGCTGAACAGTCACCCCTCCTCATAGAATGAGAAATTTACTGTCCTGAGAGGCAGGCAGAAAAGTCAGTTGGACACTGTGTGAGACATGATACTGGATTAGATGGACCACTGGTCTGATTCAGCAAGGCTGAATGTTCTTTAAGTCCTGTTTTAAGTCCTCCAATGGTAGACTGACAACTGCTTAGATGGTACACTCTTTAGCCCCTTCTCCAGGATGACAGGTCTTTTAATGTACCCAGGACTAAACACAGAGGAGCCAAATGCTACTCTACCTCTGATGGGGTTTTAACCCTTGGCCTATACCATTTGTAAAAACTTTCTGAATTTTTCTGTAAACCTGAGGATTTCCCCAGATTTGTAGAAACATTTCCTGCTTTTGCACTTGGCCAAGCCATGTGGGTTTTTTGATCTGCGCTCAGAAGAAAAATTTCAAATGAGACACATGATTTTAGAAAGGGGAAAATCACCGAAGCAGGAGCTACAATCTTTATTATCATGACTGCTGGTGTTAGTATCAAGGATTGTACAGTGACTTCCAGAACCATATAACAACACTTCCCATATCAAAATGCCCCCAAGTTTTATCAACACTACAAGATACTTAGACTGATAAAATGCTTACAAAACGACACTGTTTTTGAATCATTTGAATGGGGGGGGGGGGGTTTTAAGTATCCAAAATTTCTCAGCTTTGCTATTAGAATATTGTCTCAGTGACAAGAAATCTAATACCTCAATAGCTATAACAACAGAACAGATGTAGCATTTTGCTTCAAGTATACCGTTTGGTTACTATGCTCACCTACAGCTGAATCTTTGGATTAGGGACAGAGAGTGTGCAAATGTTTTTTGGTCTATGCTAAAGCAAGCTAGGGTTTATGAAGCATCCCCTTTTTATAGATGCTTTAAATTAGTGAGGTGTACCATATGTGTTTTAATAGGCACAACTAACATTTTAGTGTTAAAAGAACTTGACATGAAAACTTCAACTTTTTGTACAAAGGATACAGCTCAGAGGAACAAAGAACTTGGTAGCATTTCAGAAGTGACATGTTGATGCACAAGGGTGGTGAAGCTGTTGTACTGGAAAAGGAATTACTTCCACAGCATGTATACAATCTCTGGCACATAAATGAGGTAAATGGGACTTCTGGATCAGTGCCAAAGTAGCCAGTACTACACAATACTTAAAGAACTGCCAAAACAGCTATTTTAAGAGGGAATTAAGATGCTGTGTCACAGGCAGAAAGCTAAGGAGATCTACCTCATACTTGTTGGAAATATATACCTGTTCTGTATTTCCTTTGCAATGTTCTAAAGTTCCAGTCATTATAGGGTTAACACTGTGCCTGATTCCCTGTTGTCTGCATGACCTAGGAAGAAGATACTGACTGCTGTCAATCAAGGTCTAGAAACAGGAAAACCTGTTTTGTCTGTTTGGTCAGTTAGTCAGGTGACTTCCTTTGTTCAGGCAGATAGGTCAAGGAAGAGGAGGAAGTAGCCTCCATTAAGCACATGATCTTCTAGTGTGAGGATGTAGTTCTATAGTGTTTGTTATTTTCACCTCTCAATACCCTTTCCTTGTAGAAATAAATATGTTTTTGCTTTTTCATGTTAAATGCCTCTCAATGATTATTTGATCCAGCGATCCATCGCACTGTTTTAGATAAAGAAACAGAATTTCAAACAGAATTCCCTAACAATACTAAATTATGTTCTACGATATATGGATGCAGCGTGTGTATCTGTGCACATGTTATTTGATTTCACTGGAGGATATATGAATACAGCCCCCATTATCTTGCTTTATAATTAGCAACTCTTTAAGCAGAAGTATAATTATCTATACATAATGCTATGATTAATTTAATTATGACATAGCAGCATCTATTAACTTACTCAACATAGTATGTTCCATACTGTGGGTCTTCTATTTTCTCCCAACCATAAGGAAGCTCTGTAATGGAAAAATAATAAACAGTTGGGCACTTTAATAAAAGCTACTGGGAAAAACTGCATGTGCTCCTTGAGTGAACAAATTATAGGTCAGCTATTACAGGTCTGTTACTTACATAGGAAATATTTTTCAATTAGATACTTCATTAAATAAATTCACATAGAGAGGGGATCTAAATCTTGTAACTAAGGCACAGTGAAACAAAATGCAATATAAAAATTACAAAAACAAACTCTAAGTACCCCATCTGTTACATGAGCAAAAATGTTTTTTCAAAAACGGCTTACGTGCTTTAGCTGACTTACTCAGTTTTCCAAGAAAACTGAAAAAGGGTAAGGAACCCAGAGATTACATGGGTTTGATTTTATTTTATTTAAGGTCTTAGTCTTTGAATTCTGGTTTTGATTAGTCACACTTGAAGGAATGGGAGTACAAGAGCAGATGAGTAAACTAACTATATATATAATTAAATCATACTGCAAAAGAGCACTAAAGTGATAATGCCTTTTCCCTTTCAAATTAAAATAGTAATTTATACTCTGTTTGAACAAACTGAACTATCACCATAAAATCCCAATTAATAATGTGTGGAAAGAGAGCTCTCTACCTCCATCTTCACAGTCTTCAGGAGCTTTGGCTTTTTTACAAAGACGAGGATCCAGCCAGGTGGTGGTTTTGGTGTTATGACTGGGAGACACAGAAAATCTAGTTAAAGAAGAATGTTTTAATACAAAAGGTGCCATGCAGCATATGTAATAATAGAATCATAGAATTGGAAGGGGCCATACAGGCCATCTTGTCCAACCCATGCTCAAAACAGGATCAACTTAGAGTATGCATGACAAGTGTTCATCCAGTCGCTGCTTAAAGACTGCCAGGGAGGGGGAGCTCACCACCTCCTTAGGTAGCTGATTCCACTGTTGAACAACTCTTTCTATTAAAAAAGTTTTCCTAATATCCAGCCAGTACCTTCCTACCCTTAATTTATACCAATTATTGTGAGTCCTATCCTCTGCTGCCAACAGGAACAGCTTCCTGCCCTCCTCTAAGTGACAGCCCCCTTCAAATACTTCAAGAGAGTAATCATGTCCCCACTCAACCTCCTCTTCTTCAGACTGAACATTCCCAAGTCCCTCAGCCTTTCCTCATAGGGCTTGGTCTCCAGGCCCCTGATCATCCTCCTCGCTCTTCTCTGCATTTGCTCCATATCCTTTTTGAAGTGAAGCCTCCAAAACTGCACACAAGACTCCAGGTGTGGCCTGACTAATGCAATGTACAGTGGAACTATGATATCTTGCAATTTGGATGTTATACCTCTGTTGATAAACTCCAAGATTGTATTAGCCTTTTTTGTCGCTGCATCACACTAGCTGCTCATATTTAATATCTCATCCACCATACCAAGATCTTGTTCATACTCACTGCTATTTAGAAGTGTATCCCCCATTCAATATGTGTGTTTCTCATTTTTGTTATCCAGATGTAGAACTCAGGGTAGCATCATAGCAATGAAATCACAAGGCATAATTCTTTAGGTATCCTCTTCCCCAGCCAGAAGACTGAGCAAGAAATGAATGCGTGTGTTTGATTCCACTACTGAGCTACAGTCAGAAACTGAAGAGGCTGAAGTAGGAGTCGATACTAAAAACATCAATTTCACTTATACTAAATATTCTAGAATTTACACTCAAGATACAATAAAACTTGGAACTAGTAACAATTAGTATTATCAAAGCAGATAATGCTTTTTAAAAGTGTTATTAGACATTTAGCCTCCAGCTTTCCCCCAAGGAATTCAGGTGTGCGCACATGCTCATCTTTACAACAATCTTGATTTGTAGGTAAAGGTTATGGCTGTGACCGGTTCAAGGTTACCTGTGCGTTTTATGCCCAAGCAGGGATTTAGATCCAGCTCTTTGCAGTCCTAGCCACTCTAAAAGCTACATCACACTAATACACACACTATCTCTCTTTCCAACTGTGAAGGAGAAGTTAATGAAAATGAAAGTCTGATTTCTGAAATATTTACTTGTTGCCACAGTTCATACAGCTATACTACAAAACAGGAGGTTTGTTTGGAGTGAGGTAAACTTAGGTTACTGCTGTCAGAAAATATTAGTAACTCCTCAACATTTAGCACATGATGAATCCAGTGACTCTGGAACTGTGTGGGTGTATGTGTAAGATCAGCAGAGAACAAACAGACCAAATGAAACATACACATGTCCCTTCTGCCTCTCTTCATAACAGGCCTATAAACAGCTTCTATTCTGCTTGATTTTAAACAATTATCTATTTAAAGATGCAGGAAATATATATATTTATAATAACAGATGATCCAATTTTACAAAATTTCAGTCAAAACACATTCACTATATTTTTCTAATTGCAGCCAATGGCAACAGACACTAAATAAAAATATCCCCTTAATCAGAACACTCAAAATAAACTATAATTAGGAATAAATACTTCACATTAATCTATAATGTAGTAAAAATGATTTTTGCAGAGCAGCATCCTACAAAGGGATGTTCTACAAAAGGATGTTCAAACAGTACAATCAATATAGATCTTTGTTTTCAGAAATGCATTTTTCCAAATATTAAGACAGAAATATTTTATAAAGTAGTATTTTCCATGCTACTCTCTGTATTGAAACAACAGCATTCACTAATGCATGATTATCTATAATATAAACAGGCTGGAAAAGGATAATCAATTTAAAACTTTCAAATATCTACACTCCTAAACTGGACTCAAATGGTACCGCCTTCTACTTACTCAATGAAATAGATCATTCCGGTGTCTGTGTAGGCCATTTCCCAATTCTTAGGCAGAGGTTCAAGATTTTCTTCCCTTGATAAATAGTTTCTGAAATCCATGGAACTGCTTGTCTGATTGTAACTAGGCACTGGTTTCATCCAGTCAGAAGAATCTGAATGTCTTTCTTTGTTTTCTGCAATTGTTTAAGGGGAATCATTAGTCTGTCATATTTTCATGCTACTTTCGACATAAGGAAACACCTTCTTGTCTTGGTTCTAAGAAAAAACAAGTAAAAGATATTTTCCTCAGTATTTTATGCCATTTTTGTTGTTGTTTTGAACTTTAGATAAATGAATATTGAACAATGTATTTCAGTTGCCATAGACTGGACTTAGTTATGCCTGGTCTGAAAAATAAATATTGGATGAAATCTATGTAGTCTATTTAATTGAAAGTCCTTGCACTGAATAATGTCAGTGCAGCCAATTGCAGAATGTACATTGTTTTCCTCTTAAATGTACTGAACATGTCAAACAATTATTGGAAGAGGAACAAAATGGGAACTTTAGGCAACAATGTAGACAGAGGTGTGCATTCTGTTCAGCAGAAACTAATACAACCCCAAATTTCAACCTATGCAGCAGTATTCAGGGCACACTGTAGGTTGTCAAGTAGGATGACACAGAGCTCTGCTGTAGGTTGGCAAGTAGGTTGGCACAGGGCTCTGCTGCTTGGCACTAGTGCATTTACTGGTTCTGTGCTGTGGTCTCCTTGCAGAAAGCACCCCCCCCCCTCCCCACACACACAGTTTGTAAATCAGAGAGATTCTCAGATTTGAACTAAGGTCTTGTATATGGCACTGCCACAGTGGCACTTGGTTCTGATGGGCACATAACACTCTCATGCTCCTTGCAAGCATGCGCCCTCACCACAGTTGACTTTTCACTGCAGAGATTCTCTAGGACAGGGTTGCCGAACTCATTTGTTAAGAGGGCTCAATCTGACATAAATGGGACTTTGTGGGGCTAGGCCATGCGTGTCGTAAAATGTAATGCCAGGTAGCAGAGATATAAACTTTATAAAGGACATAGACAAACACAATTGAAAATGATGTTAGAAGACCCAGGAGAAAAAACCACCCACCCCCTGAGGGTTTTTTAAAGATCTAATGGGAAAACTGGGAATTTGGCAGACTGTTTCAAAGAGCTCCAATTAAACATTTTATATTTTGGATTGAGTTAAATGCTTTTCAAGACAAGGGTTTGTACATTAAAATGTGCAGAATAAGGATTATTTCCTGTAATAATCTATGGCACTAGAAAGTAATTCCTTTGCATCTTACAGAAGACACACAACATATTTTCAAAGATCTGTTAAACATTTATTTAGATGTGGCTAATTTTGCCCATAATTTGCTATAAGGTATATCATACACATTTTAAAAGTTCAGTGTTTTCAATTTCAAAAGTTTAACTTGATATCCAAATAAGCTGCTAGTCTCGTTATTACTATAAGAATGTTTCTATCCAAATAGAATGCTTTTAGTTGTTACAAAATTTGTTCTCTCTACTGCTCTTATTTTTTTTCCAGCTCTTAGCTGGTAGATAATAAGATACATGTGCTAAGGTTGCAAAAGTCTATGGTTCTCTCTCTGTAATATCAGGCATATATACATTTCTTTTTCCGGAAAATTGGGATATTTCTGTTTTTATATTTCAAGAACATTCCAAATGTTATAAATGTATATGCTAAGTTATAAATGAGGCATTTTATGTTATAAAACCAGTAAAATAAGTTTAGATGGCAAGTATTTAATTTTCCCAGGGGGAGGGGAATGTGTTTTCTTCCCCATTTCTTCAAGATGTTCAGAAATACTACATCTCTAGCTGGCACATTTTCAAGGAACAGAAACTTGAATCTATATTGACGTGTCCCAGCCATCTCTGGAGCATGCAACCTTGGATTCAGCTAGAAGTGGCACAAATGACAGTTGGTGGCTGTGCAAGGAACTCTCATTCTGTGTTTTCCCTGTTGGGAGAAGTGGTCTGCAAAGCATCATCTCCACCGGAGCCCAGCAGACAGCAACAGCACAATTATGAATGCACATCTCCCAGGATTGTCCTACCACAGGCTGGAAGATCCAACCTTGCATTCCAGAAGCACTGGGACAGCTCAATGATGGAGGAGACCCACTTCCTGAACCTGCCTTGATGGATGATAAAACACAAAAATCTTATTTTTATTGCTGTATGTAAAGATGAAGCAGGCCAGCGTTCCTGGTATCCTAAGTGTGGGAAGAGACATGCATGAAGAGTTGCCAGTGAGAGGCAATAATAGTAGTAATATCATTTTTGAGCTGATCTTGCCAAGCATCTTTTAGCTGAGGTGAGCACAGAGTCTCTGCAGGAAATAAGCCAGGACACACATTTGTACATAATGAGAAACCATAGTCAAGACTAATTCTGGTTAATAAATCAAAGCAATGCTGGCTCAGATCCTGGTTTGAAGAACACAAACTCACCACAGTTAGTTTAGTGACCCACATCCACTTAACCAATTAACTGTGATTTAATTAAAGCCATTGAGTTGGGTCCTGGCAGATTTTCTACCACTGCCTAGCAGATTTTCTGACTACCAAAGAGGATCATAGAACCTACAAGGACAAAAACCATGTGTGAGGAAGCCTGCACTAAAAAAAGGGACAGAGTGCAATATAGTTTTGGGTTATGTCTGAATGGAGTCAATCAGGTAGTCATTCAATCATTCTGAGTATTCTGGCCCTTGTGGAGAATTTTCAGTTCTTTTCAGGCCAGTTTTCCCTCCCCTTTAGCTAATTTGCAGTCACAATTCTCTGTGTATCTAGGAAACTCCAAATATGTATGGAGTCTCTTATCTTGTCTGTGAGTGGCCTGTTGTGAGGCTTTCATTATCCACACAGTGGCCAGTCAGTTTTGCTAGACTCATACATACTGCAAACTAAGAAGTGGAGAAGCAATTGGCATATCCGAGAGCAAGAAGTACATGCCAGACATCCAAATAATGGTTTGGCAATAATGCTGAATTGTGCCTTACACTGGTCTGTGGCTCACTGCTGGCATTAGCTTGCAGGAGAAGACCAAAGGAGAGTTGATGTTTCAGATTTACAAGAGACTTTAACTCTGTACTTTTTTTTTCCTTTATGCACCCTCAATTAGAGAAGGGTCCATCCTCTCCATGGAGGACAGTGAAAAGTTACCTGTCAAACGGAAGATGCTAAGGAAGCTTAGGAAAAGAACACCAGCTGGGCATCTTTTTTTCCTTTTCTTTTTTATGCAAGTAAGGGAGTGAGCTAAGAAAAAGATGGAAAAATGATTACAAATTGGATTGTGGAGGGACAAGTTGCAGGGGAGGGGAAGGACGTAAGTTTTAGGAGAGATTATTCTATCCTTTAGAGAAAAGTAAGAGGAAAACTAAACCAATCCAGAGGGAATGACAACTGGGAATACATGTTTCTTGAGCTTTAATTATTTTCTTAAGTGGGGAAAGGAATAATTTACTATGAGCTAAGAACACAGCAGTCTACAAAAAGGAAACAAAAAAGAGATGGATTACAGGTAAAGCACTCTTCTCAACTCCACAGTGTATAATGCAATAAGTACTTGAGTGTACTGACCTGTGCCTCCACTGCCATTAACTGCTTCCTTTTCTTCCTCCTCTTCTTCTTCAGGAAGGGAGCTATCCATTTTCTCCATCTTGCTGACTGATGTGGTTCTTTTCCTTTGAGATTCTGGGTCAAAATCATTATCAAAAAGCACTTGGTCCACTGGATCAGGCTGAAATGGACTGGGCTCAGCCGGAGGTTTGGGAGTGCCATAGAAATTACCTTGTATATATCCATGCACATATAAGAAAAAGAGAGAAAGCATGTGCATAATAATTAGAAATGATAAAATGAGCAAAACTTTTGGCAACATACTTGATAATTCTGTATTTTGAAGATTTTCGACACCTTATTCAGTCCAACTGTCACATTTGATCTGTAGTCTAAGGCATAGATAATTCATGCTGAATTAATATGATCTGCAAATAAGTGGTAAAGAAATCTTGTCTCAACAATTGAGCCAATGGGGAGGACTATGAACCCTGGGGTCTTGCTTACCTAAAATGTGATATGTTGTGAAACGGCTTAGGCTTAAAACCAAAGTAAATGCAGATATTTTATTTAACTTCTGGATACTAAGACCGTCAGACATCATACCATTACATTTCTGTCATATTCATAGCCATTTTTTAAAAGGAGATATCTGTGAGATCCACAATTCATACATTTGCTGTTGGGTACACCAGGGCAATAGTGTACTGCAGTAATCTTGTCCTCCATTGAAAATATAGTTCTGCCCTTCTTTAAAGACACAAAGATTTGGGGGGGGGGGGTCCTTTCTGCCAGCGTAGCAGTCAGTCATGTTTTCCAGACAGCCTTAATGTTCCAATTTCATTTCCCTTTGTTGCTGCTTTTTTCCCTGGCTGCCACGCAGCTTCGTTAGAATCCCCTGCTGTCCTAGTTTTCCAACGTTTCCCCCCTGCTCTTTCTGAAACTAGGATTGCTAATGAAGCTGTGCAGAACCAAGAGGGGGGGGGGGAACAGTAAAAGTTTTCATGAGATGGACTGATTCAATAAAGGAAGCCATGGCCTTCAGTCTGCAAGACCTGAACAAGGCTGTTAATGTTAGGATGTTTCAAAGGTCATTCATTCACAGGATCACTGTAAGTCAGAAGCAACTTGACAGCATGTAACACATACATTCTATGTGATTATTTGAAAGCATAGCACACATTAAGATCTGACTTCATTAAACCCTATTAGATGTAACAGTAGCAATATGGATAAGTTCAGTCAAGGACTGTGAATGCACTGGTGAAAGTTTATACATTAGATACTATAGACATGATTTTTCCCAAGTGGGCACAGCTCCCCCAGACCCACAATTCTAACTGAAGCCTGTGCCTCCTCTCCCAACATACTCCTCAAAAGTTAAAGGTGGACTACAACTTTGAATTGCCCACATCTTTAATTGTCTACACATTTATCTTGAATACCAGAATAATTAGGTAGCATACACCGCTCTGCAAGAAATCACCAGACTTGCTAAATTACTATAATTCCCCAACACATAAGTGTATTTCTAATGTTGCTGCATATCAGCATAAAGCACTTAATCCTAAAGCAGCTGCCCTACAGTAGTTTCTAACAAATGAGAGGTTTGTTATTTTACTTTTCATTCATTAATGCACCCAAATGAAACTTACAGAGGGGATTTGTAGAGTAAAGGACAACAGTGAAAATCAAGATCAATTCTGTCTTTACATACAGTATATCATAATTAACTAATATGGAGAAATCTATTTTGGGAGGCTCAAGTTACGAACAAATTTAGATTTGTACAGAAGCATGAGACAGCAATTAACACAAAGACAGACTTAAAATACACAGTTGGAGGTTTAGTTCCATGCTTTCAGATGGTAGCTTGTTCTTGCAATAAAGCTATTAGCTCAATATTGAATGATACCTATGAAAGTTAAAAATACTTCCATTTTAATATGCTTCTTCACTTGAGAAACCACCGGTATTTTTCAATGAAGTGTACTAAAACAAAAGTTTAAACAATTTGCTTTCATTCTAATTAATCCTATGATTCACAGCACAAAATGGAGTGGCAGGGATTCAACTATCTTAACATTTTATGTTGATTTCACAAAATATTTCAGGACTCCATATGTGATGCTATCACCAGCTGGTCTTATGTTAGCAAGCAAAAGCTTGGTCAGATGCAGTCAGTAGCTTTTAGGGAAATTCTGAATCTTTAAGAACTTAAAATTTTCTAAAAACAATGCCATATATATAATTCTCTAAATTGTAAAAAACATACACATAGCCAACAACTAAATAAATATAAATTAAATAAAATATTACATAATTCAAAAGTGATGAGATCTTTGAGATCTCTGCTGCTATTCTGGCCTGCCCAGGCAATGTTGACTAAGAGTTCCTAGGCAATCCAAAATGGTGGTCAAGATTCCACAAGGCAGCTTTACAAGATTTCAACAGTTTCAAACTGTTTTGTGTTTTATTTAATCCTTCCTCCTTAACATTTACTTTTTTTTGGCACACCTAGGGGTTCCCCTTGTTTGTAGAAACATTTACTCTTGCCTTGGATGGCCCCCATAGAGCAAATTTTTGGTCCACATGATGGGGCCACCATGGCTACTAGACACATGATTTCATAGTGTACTCTCTGAGGTTACATAAAAGCTTTATTCAATTTTAAATCAGAAAATGTTAAGGTAACAGTGACCAATAAGCATGTACTTTTGTTTAGGAAGTATCTAAATAATAAATGGAAAGTTTTGATTTGTCAGTGTTTTAAAGCTGCCTTTTCTTGATAATTTAAATCATGAATTCAGTCACTGATTTAAACTGCCCCAATTTAAATCAATCCACACTGTTTAAAATCATCTGTCACATGGGTACAATTCTATAAGTTTGTTACCTAAAAAATAGAAACAAAAATCAAATAAAAATGATTCAGTAAAAAGCTGGAAAACTGCAAAGCAAAGGGCTGGATCCGAGAAATCTGCAAACTAAGCAAGGTTGTGAAAGTGCTTTCTACAATATTCTTCCATTCCCCCACCAGCCTCCTGAAACCGATGAAAATGCACTGCTGACAGCCAGTTGACTTCCCTGAACAATATGCCATGTAGCAAGCAAGAAACAGGAACTGGCTCAAAATTATCAAAGCGTGTTCTATTCACAGAAACTTGGGTCCAACCCAACGTTGTCATTGTCACAGGTGACTTATGGCAGCCCTCTAGGGTTTTCAAGGCAAGAACTATTCAGAGGTGGTTTGCCATTGCCCTCCTCTGCATAGCAACCCTGGACTTGCTAGTCTCCCATTCAAATGCTAACCCTGCTTAGTTTCCAAGATCTGACAAGATCAGACTAACCTGGGCCGTTCAGGTCATGGCAACTCAAAATTAGAATATCTTTATTAAACACATCATCCAAATAAAATTTTTATTTAATCGATTTCTATCTTATTGTTCCATCTAACATCAGCATAAGGCAGCTTCAAGTCAAGTCAAGTCAGCCTTTATTGGCATAAAATACAAGGCAGTTTGTAATCATATCATTAATTATTACAAACAAAAGCAAAGTTAAATCTGTATATTGTAATAGCTGGGTCAATTCTTTTCTACATGTGGTTTCTATTACATCATGGATACACAAAGTGAAACATATGACCCTACAGCACATATAGCTCACTCATAGATCTGACTGACCACAGGTGAGATTAAAGTAAAATTGCTATGCCTCTTACATGTTAAAAAATGTTATCAATCAGCTATTACTCTGCACTGTGACAAGACACAACAACTGAGAGCAATGCAGATATGACCAAACTCTTCCATAAGCATTGCCATAGATAATTATCTGTCCAGTGTTTAAATTTGTAGACACAGCAGAGATAGCAAAATGTCATGGTATAGCTGAATTTTGCTTTTCCTAACAGTCAGTGAGATCAAAAGAATCCTGAGCTGAAGAAAAATAGCTGCTGCCACTGTGCAAGAGCCTGCATATGAATCTGCACAGTGCTATAAAAAGGTATGTTCTGTAGCAGTTCCCATACTTCTACTTGTGGAAGAGCTTTAAAAAAAATCTTCAAATTTAATATCACATGTAACACTAGTCTTATGCAACACATTAGCACAAAGTTTAAAATAGCCTATATAAGAGCATGGCCTTTCATATGTACAAGGGCAGATTTGATTCACTCCTGAGATTACAGCATTATCTTAACTATGCAATTATGTATTTTTATCACAAGACTTATTACTAAGACCCTCACTCTAGCACTCACAGATTTTTCTGACTCTCAGCAATGCAGCAGGGGCAGCATGAGTGACACCTGTCAGCTGATCATTTATGCTTATGGTTAGGAGCAATGGCAAAACAGATTACTTCCAATGTGTTCAGTCATAATACTTGGATGGATTCAACCACCATCCAAGTAGAATTCCTCTAGCCTAAGGAGCCTTCCTCCCAACTGAAGTGGCTTTGCCACTAGAAAAGGCTCCTTTGGTTGAAGGAAGGCTTCAGACTTGAGAAAAAAGGAGAGATGGGTATAATCAAACACTGCTTAATAGATCGGTAGGATTGCAGGCATTCCATACTTTCCCTGCATTGAAAAAATTAAATTCCGAACAGTTTTTATCTGCACGCACACACACAAGTACACAAGGGCCTCTGTGATAAATGAGCCTGTTAAAAGACAAATCCCACTATTTTCTCCAGTTCTTAATTCAATGGTATTCATAACAAAGACGGTAGAACTTTTGACAGTAATGAGTGCCTACTAGGGATGGGCACAAAGCAAGAAAATGGTGGTTCATATAGGTTCATGGTTCATTTCATTGCATGAACCATGAACTTACATGAACTCTTCTGTGTCCTGAACTGGTTCATGGTTCATTTGGTTTGGGAGATGGTAGAAAAACAGGTTTCCTACCTGTAACTGATGATCTTCGAGTGGTCATCTGTGCAGTCACACTGATGGGAGTAGGCGCCAGCGCCGATCTCGATCGGTAAACTTCAAAAGCTGCGGATTTCCGCGCCGACGTCCCAGTGCGCATGCCCGGGCCCCCCCCCCCCGCGCATGCTCACTGGGACAGGAGCGGACATCCCGCCAGTTCCTTCTGACCGCCACGTTAGCCCCTCAGGAGGGACCGTCAGCAGCGGGGAAGGTCGGGCGGGTAGTGTGACTGCACAGATGACCACTCGAAGATCATCAGTTACAGGTAGGAAACCTGTTTATCTTCTTCGTGGTCTCTGTGCATCACACTGATGGGAGACTAGCAAGCTCAAGCCTACCTGGAGGCGGGTGCGACGGTCCATCACGAGGAGACGGACTGCAACACAGCGTGGCCCACAGCGGAAGCTCGTCTCTGCCCCAGGTCCAGCGCGTAGTGTGTCACGAAGGTGTGAGCTGATGCCCATGTGGCAGCTTTACAGATGTCCTGCAGGGCCACTCCCTTCATGAACGCAGCCGATGCTGCCATAGCTCGCGTGGAATGAGCCCGTAGAGGGCCGGGCAGCGGCCTCTTGTGGAGCATGTAGCACAGGCGGATCGCCCCCGTAATCCATTTGGACAAGCGCTGCGAGGAGATCCGCAGGCCCGTGGAGGGTCCAGCGTACGATACAAACAGTCTGGGGTCTCTCCGCGACTGACTTGTGCGGTGAAGATAGAAAGATAGCGCCCGTTTAACATCCAGGGCGTGAAGGCGCCGTTCTGAGTCATTAGCCGGCAACGGGAAATAAACCGGCAGAAATATTTCCGAATTCAGGTGAAACGGGGATACCACCTTCGGTAGGAACTTAACGTCAGGGCGGAGCATCACCCCATCCGCTGAGAAATTAAGGTAGGGGGCATCGCAGCGCAGCGCCGCCAGCTCCCCCACCCTCCTCGCCGAGGTGATGGCCACCAAAAAGGCTGTTTTCCAGGCCAATAGGTGAGGAGAGCAGGAGGCCATAGGCTCAAAAGGTCTTCCCGTTAGTGCCCTCAGGACCAGGGGCAAGTCCCAGGCTGGGGCAGGGCTCCGAACTGCCGGGTACAGTCTCGTCATGCCCTTGAGGAACCGCTTTGTGTCCGGGTGCGTGAAAACCGACCGGCCCTCTATATTCTGATGTTGTGCCGAAATGGCCGCCAGGTAAACCCGCACGGACGATTGGGCGAGGCCCTTGTCCAGCAGCACAATCAGGAAGTCAAAAATCACGGGCAGTCCCGCTCTACTGGGAGGTACGGAGCGACTGGCCGCGAACTCCGCAAACTTCGCCCACTTAGCTGCGTATGACTTCCTCGTAGATGCCTTCCGCGCGTTCATTATGACAAACTGCGCCCTGTCCGAAATCACAGGCGCCATGCCGTCAGCCTGAGGTGCGGCACATCGTGATGGAGGATCCTGCCCTGGTAGGAGAGGAGAAGGTCCGGGGCCTGTGGGAATCGGTAATACCTCCCCTTGGCCAGTCGTAGGACCAAGGGGAACCAGTGTTGTCTCGGCCACCATGGCGTCACCAAGATCCCCTGTGGGCGCTCCCGTAGAAGTTTCTGCACGACCTTGGTTAGCAATGGGATGGGCGGAAACAGATACACTGTATGGTGGGTCCAGGGGATTAGGAGACCGTCCCCGAGGGCCAAGGGGTCCGCTCCCCCTCTGCAGCAAAACAGGTCGCACTTCGCATTGTGCCTCGTAGCAAACACGTCCAGCTCCGGTGTCCCCCAGCTGCGGAAGACCGGATCCAGGAACTCTGAGTTCAGTTCCCACTCGTGAGACAGGGCTCCTCCGCGACTGAGGAAATCTGCCTGCACATTGTTCACTCCCGGCAGGTGGGCTGCTTGTAGGGAGACCCCCAGCGATCTGCACAGCTCCCACAGCGAGATGGCCAATTTGCAGAGGTTGCGGGACACCGTCCCCCCTTGCCTGTTGACGTACGCCACCGCTGTGGTGTTGTCGGTCAACACCGCTACTGCTTTTCCCTTCAGAAGAGTCTGGAAGGAGAAGATGGCGTGGAAGATGGCCAGGAGCTCCAGCAGGTTGATGTGCTGTTGACTGTAGCGACTCGGCCACCTGTCCCCCACACATATTCCTCCCATGTGGGCACCCCAGCCCCATAGGGATGCGTCCGTTGTGATCGTTAGCACTGGTACTGGTTTGTGGAAGGGGGCTCCCTCCACTAGGTACTGTTTCTGACCCCACCAGCTTAGGGACTCCAGCACCTCCGGCGGTACCGTTAGGAGTCTGGAGTACGGCTCCAGGTTGCATTTGAAGCTCCTCAAGAACCAAAGCTGTAGAGTCCGCATTCTCAGCCTTGCGAAGGGGAGCACCGCCGTGGTGGCTGCCATAAGTCCTAACAGTCTCTGGACCTTCCGTGCTGAGACCACGGGATTCTGCCGGAAAGCCGCTACTGTTCGCACGATGGCATTCGCGCGGTCTGGAGGGAGGAATGCCTTGCACTCCCTTGAATCCAATATCGCCCCTATGAATTGCACGCGTTGCGCGGGCTGGAGATGGGACTTCTTCTGGTTTATTTGGAGTCCCAGTTCTTCCACCAGGGCAAGGGTGATTTCTATGTGCCGCAGCAAGGACTCCCTGGACTCCGCCACCAGGAGCCAATCGTCGATGTACGGGAAGAGTGTTACCCCTTGCTGTCTCAAGTGAGCGGCAATCACCACCATCGCCTTGGTGAACACCCGAGGGGCCGTGCATAGCCCAAAGGGAAGAGCCCTGTATTGGAAGTGCTCCTCTCCAATTGTGAAGCGGAGGAACTGTCTGTGGAAGGGATGAATCGATATATGAAAATATGCGTCCTTTAGATCGAGCGTGGCCATCCAGTCCCCTTGTCCCAGCAACGGGAGGATATACTGCAGGGTTGTCATCCTGAACTTGTCGCATCTTACGAATCGGTTCAAGGCCCGTAGGTCCATAATTGGCCGAAGGCCCCCGTCCCGTTTCGGGACTGCAAAATATCGGGAGTAGAAGCCACGCCGGAGCTGGTGCGTAGGGACCCTCTCGATCGCGGCCTTGTCGAGGAGGGAGCATACTTCTTCCCGGAGGGTTTGCGAAGGAGGGGTGTAAACGAAAGTCGGGGTGGGTGGGGGGTTGGTAAACTCTATCCCATAGCCCTGTTGAATAATTGACAGCACCCAGCGGTCCGACGTGATGCGGGCCCAGGCAGGGAGGAAACGTGCCAACCGGATACTGTGCAAGTCCACAGGGCCATACAGGGGCGGGAGGCAGTCAAAGGCCCTGCTTTTGTTTGGAACCCTTCTGCCTGGGTACCTGGGTAGAGGGTGGCGAGTACTTAGGTTTCTGCTGGTACTGGGGCCGCGGAAAAGCTGGCTGCTTGGAGCGCCATTGCCACTCTGGCGACTTTAAGTAGGGCTTCTTGTGCCACGTCTTTGGCCACTGTCTCTTGGCTGGAGTGCGGGGGCTTGTTACTCCCAGGTTCCGAGATGTCTTTATACTTTTGTCTAACTCTTGCAAGACCGAGTCCGTGTTTGAGCTAAACAATCCCGAGCCATCGAACGGTAGATCCTCCACGTAGGCCTGTGTGTCGTGTTGCAGTGCCGTGGAACGGAGCCAGGAATGTCTGCGGAGGGCGATAGCAGTGGTCAATGTTTTGGCGCACGTGTCCCCCGAGTGTTTTGCTGAGTTCAGCTGTTGTTTTGCGAGGGCCATGCCCTCCTTTTGCAGCTTTCTCAGTGAGGTCTTCGCCTGCTCCGGGATGGAACCAAGAATGGTGGAGACCTGGTCCCATAGGGCATATTGATATCTGCCCATACAGGCTGCGTAGTTTGCAACTTTGACTCCCAGTGAGCCTGTGGTGTAAAGCCGTCTTCCTATTGCATCCAGTTTCCTACCCTCCTTATCGGGGGGCGTGGAATGGGTCTTCTTCGCCTTTGACGAAGAGGACACTACCACTGAGTTCGGTCTCGGGTGCACGTACAGGAACTCTGCTGATGACTCCTGGATCCTGTACATATGGTCCAGCCTGCGAGAGGACACAGGCGTGGACGCCGGCTTGTCCCATGAGGACTTGGCAGTCTGCAACATAACATTGGTCAGAGGCAGTGCCACAGCGGTGGAAGTGTCCTGTTGCACGATGTCGAAAACCGTATCGGTAACGACCGGTTGTGGCTGGACCGTTGGGAGCGAGAGGGTTTGAGCCATCCGCTTTACTAAGTCGCCGTAGGACTTGAGGTCCTCCGATGGCGAGATCGGCTGTTCGTCCGAGGTCTTTCCCGGTGGCGATGGCTCGTCCGGCGACGAAGGTCCTCCGTCAGGAGACGAACCCCCCGGCGACCTGGGAGACTCGTCCGGGGAGTCGGACAAGTCCGATGGCTGCACCGGCTTCAATGGGGATGCTGGGGCTGTCGGGGTCGACCTCGGCTTTAACGGTGGGGCGAAGTCGTGCTCCTTCGTGCGTGGTTCTAGGGGTTTCGACACCGACGCCGACGGGGCCGTCTTCACCGTGCGAAAGGACGTGCGGGACCGGTAAGATGTCTCAGAAGCTTGGTCCCATTCGGGTTGTCGCGGCGGCAGCCATGGGTAATGAGGTTGTACTGGGTAAGCCCCATACAAATACTGCCATTGCCTCTGGTCCCATGGGACGTGGGACGGGGCTCCACGAGGCGATCGGCCTTCGTCCTTGCCGAGAGGAGATCGTGACCTGCTGGCTGAACGGTCTCGGGGCCGATCACTCGGTCTGACCAGTGGGCTTCGCTGTCGAGGGGTGCTTCGGCCGAGAGGGCTGCGGTCGGTACCGACCCTCTGGCCCGATTCTATGTCCGAATCAGAGTCCGAAATGACCAGCTGCGTCGACCTTGAGTCTAAAGGAGTGTCGGAGTGGCGTATCGGGGACGCGAAGAGCTTTAGCGGAGGGACTATCGGAGCCGTAGGGTCCACGGGAGACACCGGCGCGGAGAGCGGCGCCGATTTGTGTCTCTGTTTCTTGTCCTTCTTCCCCTTTACAGCTGATGCCCCTTTCTCCTCCTTGCGCCGTTTAGCTGGCGTCGAGGATTCCGAGGTTACCGCATCGCCCGGCTTTTTCTTAGGGCGGTCGGTGTCGGGAGGGGTCTGGTCGGTGTCGACCGACTTCGGTGCCGACTGGTCGGAATGACCGGAGGGCTGTTCCGCCTGCTCAGCCTGCTGGCGACGAGGGGAAAGAGCCTGCTCCATCAGTGCCGCTGCAAGTCGGGCTGCCCTGTTCTTCCTCGTTTGGCGCGAAAACTTGGCGCAATGAGGACAGGAGTCAGGACGGTGCCTCTCGCCCAGGCACAGCAAACACAGTTCGTGCCCGTCCGGAGGGGCGATTTTACTCCCGCACGAGGAGCAGCGGCGAAAGAACCCCCACCGTCTTTCCATACGAGGGAAACGAACGGCGGGAAAACGAAAGTAGGGAGAGGGGGCCCCGAAGGGCGGGAAAAACTCCCCCGCTCTCCCGCAACTATTACTAACTATCTAAAACTACACTATAACTACAACTATAACTACAACTATCTAACTAAGAAGAATAGAAGAAAAAATTATTATCCAAGGGTAAGTTCACCGACCGTAGCAGAGAAGATCGACTGATCAGCGCGGCGGTCAGAAGAGAACTGGCGGGATGTCCGCTCCTGTCCCAGTGAGCATGCGCGGGGGGGGGGGGGGGCGGGCATGCGCACTGGGACGTCGGCGCGGAAATCCGCAGCTTTTGAAGTTTACCGATCGAGATCGGCGCTGGCGCCTACTCCCATCAGTGTGATGCACAGAGACCACGAAGAAGATCAGCCCCCTCATGAGTTCGAAATGTCAAACTCACAGGAATTTTTCAGCAGGCTCTCCTCCACCCACCCTCCAAGTTTGGTGAGCATTGGATTTAGGATGTCCAAGTTATAGTCCCCCAAAGAAAGTGCTCCAAGAAAGCTCAGCTCTAGCTTCAGGTTCGGTCCCTGACACGACAGCAAGGAACACCTTCCCAGCCAGGAGAGGTGTTTAAAAAATTGTCCCACTGTGGATGGGGGAAAGGAGTCCCTCAAAGCCTCCCCTAAATCATCCACACAGCAAACAATTCTGCTATCACAACAACTAACTCTTCTCTCTTCATGCTGCAAAGTGAAAGTAGCTGCGGCAGGGTGCAGTATTATACTGGTATATAATATGCTCCCATAGATGAGAACAAGAGCTCTGTGGTTGGCTCCCAGAGTTGCCAACCATGCTATAGACAACTGCTTGGGTGTTTCTAGGGCTGTCCATAATTCCACCCTCAGCGTTGCCTAGTAATTGACTGAATCAGCACCAGACTGTCAGAAGAATGAACTGCAAAAATGAACAACTCAAACCTCCATGGGAAAAAGGCAGTCTGTTTTTGGGTTTGAGAATGATGCAACCAAAACTGGTTTGAAATGAACCACGAACCGCAAGCTTGTTTTTTGGTTCATGCCCATCTTTGGTGCATATAGTTTATTTGTTTTAAAATATTCTATGCCGGGGGTGTTGAATTTATTTGTTATGCGGGAAACATCTGACATAAATGAGACCTTGTTGGGCTGGGCCAGGTCAGGTTGGGCCGGGCCATATCAAGTTGGGTTGGGCCATGTCAGGCCAGGCCATGTGTAGACCTATTTAAGATTAGGTAGCAGAGATATAAACTTTATAAAAGACACAGGCAAACAATGAAATATTTTAATTTAATTTAATTTGTGATTTAGACCCCACCCTATCCCACAAGGGATGCTTAAAACATTAGCCCTTGTTGGTCTTAAAGGTGCTTTCTTTGCATTTCTCCCATGGGATCCAGGGAACTCGGCAAAGGAAGCTCTGGCTCTTTCCTTCCTTCCCCAGGGGACCGGTGGGGGGTGGGGGAGGAGACGCCTCAGCTAATAGAATGGAGAGAGGCTTGGCTCAGTAGCTCGGCTGTGTGACTGAGAGAGCTTGGAAAAAGAAGCTTGCCTTTCTCCCTTCCTCCCCAAGGGCAGAGCCTCATACAATGGAGAAAATAGAGGTTTTGCTCTGTAGCTCCTGTGCAATTGAGCAAGCTTTGCAAAGCAAGCTGTTATGCGAAGGAAGCAAGAGATAGGGAGAATAAAGCAGATGACAGCCAGTTGCTTGGGGGCCTGATAGCAGGCCTCCGGATGCCTAATTTGACCCCCGAGACACATGTTTTACACCCCTGTTCTGTGCAGTTTGTTTACTCGATGGTGGGGAAATACATCCACACAGGTGTAGAGCAACATGCAGACCCCACAGTATAAACTCACTTTCAGCAATTAACATTCATGCAGTTTTTTAAATTACTTTTACCATGTCCATGCAGTTTCAGATCCTTATATTTTAAAAATTGCCTGGATCAAAGGCTAAGAAAGAGTTAAAGAAGCTACATCTTGCTGCTTTCAGCATACTTTAAATTTAGAACTTCTGGACCTACGAACCAGGCATATGTTTTCTACTGTAAAGAAATCCACAGCCATTACTAGTACTGCTGTCTCTTACAAGGATGTTAAGTAACTTGAAACATCCAGAGTGCTGCTTTTCTCATTCTGACACAGCCATCTGAAAATTTCATCATGAATGTATATTACTAAGTAGCCAGATATATTAAAAGGGTTCTGAATGAGATGCAAAGCTTGTCTACTTCATATTCACTGTGCAGCTGATACTATATTTGTGTTTACATATGACATATTTTATTACAGCTATATTCTAGTCCAGTAGTACCTTAGAGACCAACAAGATTTTCAGGGTATAAGATTTCACAGCTTTGAATCTCAAAAGCTTATATGCTGAAAATCTTATTGATCTTGAAGGTGCTACTGTACTTGAATTTAACAGTTCTACTGCAGACCAGTAGGATATTTTATTATACAACTGATTTATACAAAGTGCACTGTCATCATTTAATTTATTAATGGTGTGGCATCAAAATGTCATTCAGATGGGTGCCTGTAAACACAGATGAGATAGATCCACTACAATCAGATTATGAAGTGCCAACAACGAGTTTCTATGTAACCTCCTGAAAGCTAGAATCTCAGACCAACTTTTCCTCTTGAGAATTTGTGTACTTACTTTGTTGTTCAGTATCCAGATAATTATACCTTCACAATGTGAAATCAGTGTAAATATTAACAAGGAGCATAGTAAAAAGTAGGGAAAATTAAAGTATGCATAAAAATGTTTTTCAAATGACAGAACTCAAGACAATGCTCATCTTGAAAAGTTAGCTGGTACGTTGATTCAAGGTTTGTTTTTTACTTTTTTAAACATACCATCGTATGTTCCACTTTCAAGTAGGGCTCCACTTTCTTCTAAAGCCTTAAATTGCTCAACTGGAATGAAGTTATAGTCTACTCCCGGGACCTCCCCATCTCGTGGAGCTCTTGTAGTACCTGGGGGGGAGGGGAAAGGGAAAGAATTAACTGTGAAGTTTTCTGTGACTTCTGCTTTATTAAACACATAGCTTGTTACAACAGTTGACAGAAAAAAAGGGCTGAATTTTATATAAAATGCTAGCACTGTTACGTCATGATTACAAAACTCAATCATAAGCATTCCAAGATGTAAACATGGGGAGGGGGGGTTATTTAGGCACAAAATATTTTTAACAGATACTTTCATTACTTTATGAAATCTTTATTTTCTTGACAAAAGGAATGCCAACGCCTTACATCTGGGAAGAAACCTTAAGTATTTCCACTAATTTTCTTGGGGGCTGGTTCATTAAAAATGACAATACAATGATGGGAATATTTCAGACTGGTATCATGTAACTTATGGTTGCCAACCTTCAGGTGGAGGCTGAAGATCTCCTGCTATTACAACTGATGTCCAAGCGACAGAAATCAATACACACCTGGAGAAAATGGCCACTTTGGAAGTTGGGATCTATGGCATTATGCCCCAAACACTGCCCTCCTCAGGCTCCAACCCCTATATCTCCCAAAATTTCCCAACCCGGAGCTGGCAACCCTAGTTAAGAATGTGTGTAAACTACAAAATAAAGAGCAATCAATTTTAGAACTCTTGCTTAAACAACATTTTACTAATCCAATGTCAGTATCAAATAGAGCACAAAGTCAATCACAGCTATTAAAAGAATGCTGGGGGTTGCAATGAGCATGCAACTAGCTGCTAAGAAAACAAATCAACTCTGACAGTAAAGAAATAGAACATCAGGGAACAAATAAAGAAAACAAAGTTCTTTCCTTCTATATACTAATTTCAGTTTCCCTTTCAGTTCAACTTCTGAAGGGGGGACACTGTGCAGAAGCCAAGTTTATCAAATTTCTCCACTTATCCAGGTCAATATGATCTACTTTTCAGGCATGGGTAAAGCAGGGTTTTTGGTTTTTGTTTTTTTTAAATCAGTTATATGCAAAGTAAATTATTAAATGTAGTACTATAATTAACTAAAGTATACACTCTGTTTTAATTTTTCTGATGGACCAGTTCAGCATGTCTCTGGTCAACAGGTGTCGGCAAGCTTCAGCAATGGCAAAAGGGTCTCAACTTCATCTTCAGCTTGGTGGACCTTTCTTTTGCACACCCCATTGGATTTACTCCACCATATGCTCTGCCAGAGGTGACCACTCAGCCTTCTTGTAATCTGCCTAGCCGTTTTCTTCTCGAGCACTCCCTGCTACTTACCATTATGTAAGTTGACTGCATCAAACACCCACTCACTCCTGACTCCAAATAATTTATGAAGTTAAATTGTACTACTCCAAATAAAGACATTAGGGAGCCGCACTGCCCTAAGAGCATGTAAATAATGGGTTTACTATATTACCAAATTATTTTAAAGAAAAAGAATGCAATTAACATAACCAAATTTTAATCTATACTTTAACACGCTGCCAACAGAATGACTGTAGTAATTATTCTATCAATGTCTGGAGGAGATATAGGATGAGAAATTTTAAGGGCAATAAATAGAGTTCCTTCAAGAAAAAGGGATCCTGCCCCATGTTTTACCACAGAGCTTAGTGAACTGAAATGGTTGTGGTATAACAAATGGTGAAAACTTGGGCCATCCCTCTATAACACTAATTAAAACCGCTTCAACACATTTCCCCTTAAATCCAAATTCATGTTTTATATTCTTCAATAATACTGATTGTACCACAAACTGCCAAAAGATCCAGCAACAATACAAGAAAGGTACAAGTCTTGCCCTAATTAAATGTAGATAATCCACTAGGGAAAGAAATGCCATCTCTGTGCTGTATAAGTCAAGGTGCTGATTATTATCTTTATTGCTCAGGACCCACACATATCTTCAGAACTGCTTCTCATAACATACTCCTGGGTTACAGCTCATCAGACCAAGGCCTACTTAGAATGTTATCATGTGAGCAGATTAGATTTACATCTGCCCACTCCAGAGATTTTTCAGTAAAGGCTACTGTAACCTGCCTTAAAATGCTATGTGGGTCTTTGGTTGAGATTTTTGCCCCAAAATATTATATACATAATATTGGAAAGACCAAAGAGAAGTACAGTGTATTATCTAAACATTTTAGCCTACCTTTCTCCTAAAAACATGGCTCTCAAGATGGGTTACTATAATACTTAAAACGCAACAGAATACAGCAATCAAAGCTGACAGTCTGCTTTTCTCATTGAGACTCAAGGTGAATTACACAGTGCAAATAAATCCAGTCAATGACAAGGAGCATTCAATAAGCAATGTAAGAAGATTAGGGTGTGGAAATTAAAATCACCTCAGTCAAGACCTCTTCTCAGCATTCCCTTAGTCTTTTTTTCTGGTGTTGTATAATATGAAGAAAGGTTTACACTTATACAAGACTATACAATGGTTTTATGATTGAAGCTCAGCCATCCTAGAGGCAAGTTTTCTGACAGCATTCCCTCTCATATTCCTTCCCCTTTTTCCTATTCCTGCAGAGGCAATCAATAGAGACAAGGATCACTGCCCCTGGCCTCTTCCCCTTATCTGAAGTTTTAGGATTACCACCACTTGGTGACCAGCAACCAAATTCACCAAATACAGTTGTGGTCTCCGCCATGTACTTCTTTCCCCAATATCCATCCCACAGGTTCCTCAAATACCTTGCTCAATTCCATGCTATCAAATCATACAACACTGGTGTAAGGATTAGAGTCAAACTAGGTTCTGGAAGAGCCTATTTCAAAATTCCCACTCTCTTATGGAAGCTTGCTGGGTGAACTTGTGTCAGTCTTTCTCTTTCAGCCTAACCTCCCTCACAGGGTTGTTGTTGTGAGGATAAAATAGAGGAGGGGAGGATTTGTAAGCCATTCCAGTGAGGAGAAAAGCTTGGTACAACCAAATACAATAAATAAATATTTGCACAAGAGGTAAGTCTACCTTCGCAAAATTTTCTCTGAAAACTGCATTATATTGAAATAGCACTGGACAATCACAATCAAGAACAGCATTGTAGGATAAAATTAAATGGGAACAGGGTTTCTTAATTATTATCTCAGATTACAAAAAACATTTTTCTTTATTAAACTCTGGTTTAAAGAGAGAACTTTTATAATTAAGACGATGGGGTAAGATACTACTCTTTGTTAAGAGATGCAGAAGTTCTCCTTGATCATTCTTTTCAATTCTGATGGCAATGCAGAAAAGTTGAACTGCCTTGGAGGAGGGGGGAGAGTACAACTCTAGATATAATTATTGGGCATCCAATGGTTTATAATCTAGTATTCCTTTTACAGAATCTACAGGGATCAATTAGGCAGGATCAAAACATTTGCTGAATAAAGGGTTGATTTCAGCCAGCATTTTATCTTTACAGAATCTTTTACAAAAGAAAAAAAACCAAGTATGTTATACAAATTTAAGAAATTAGTGGTAACTATTTGCTATTGGAATAAGACTGAACAAAAATGAAAATGTAAAAGAAGCAGACTTACCTCTTATTTGAATAAAGGTGTTGTATGAATAATAAGAACAAAATGTTTAGACATATTCGTTACTGATATATCTAATTTTACATGTACCATTATTGATACCTGTTACACATTTATCACATCTTATGTTTTAAAAGCACAATTATAGAACCATGCTGAAAGTTTAAATAACATTATTCATGGGGGAGATTAAGCTTGATCCTTGAAATCATAGAGTTGAGTTGGAAGGGGCCTCCAGGGTCATCTACTCCAGCCCCACACACAATGCAGGAGATTCACAAATACCTCTCCTTCACACCCCCAGTTACCCATTTCATGCCCAGAAGTTGGCAAAAAAATAGCACTGATGCAACCCTTTCTGCCCTCCCTCACATAATCTGCCTAAGTTCACAGAATCAGCATTGCTGTCAGATGGCCATCTAGCCTCTGTTTGAAAACCCCCAAAGAAAGAGAGCTGACCATGTCCTAAGGAACCCTTTTTCACTAAGGAACTGCTCTGTCAGGAAGTTCTTCCTAATGTTTAGCCAAAACTCTTGATATAGCTTCAACCCGTTGGTTCTGGCCCAACATTCCAGAGCAGCAGAAAACAACTCTGTACCATCCTCTACATGACACCCCTTCAAGTACTTGAAGATAGTTATCATATCACCTCTCAGTCATCTCAACTCCACACTAAACATGCTGAAAGCCTTCAACCTTTCCTCATGGGACTTTGTCTCCAGACCCCTAACCAAGGAAGGTGGACTCTCCTTCCTTGGGGGTTTTTAAACAGAGGCTGGATGGCCATCTGACAGCAATGAGGATCCTGTGAATTTAGGGGGAGGTATTTGTGAGTTTCCTGCATTGTGCAGGGGGTTCGACTAGATGACCCTGGGGGCCCCTTCCAACTCTATGATTCTATTATCTTCATTGCCCTCCTCTGGAAATGTTCCAGCTAGTCTATATCCTTCTTAAACGGAACTCAGGTGATGTTTAATCAGAGCAGAGTTAAGCGATACCATCACTTCATATGATACAGCTACTGCATCACACTGCTGCTGACATGTTCAGTGTGTGGTCCACTAAGACCCTTAGATCCTTTTTGCACAGCCAAGTCTCCTCTATCCTATAATTATGCATTTGATTTTTTTCCTACTTAAATGCAGAATTTTGCATTTATCTCCATTAAAATTCATTTTATTTGTTTTAGCGCAGTTTTTCAGTCTGTCAAGATCATCTTGTATCTTGACTCTATCTTCTACTGTATTTGTGACCCCTCCCAATTTAGTATCATCTGCAAATTTAACAAGCATTCCTTCATCCAAATCATTTATAAAGATGTTGAACAAAACAGGTCCCAGGACAGATCCCTGAAGCACTCCACTTGTCACTCCTCTCCAATGTCTAAGACACTGTTATGCTTCTCAAAGCAGATTATGCAAAACACAGGCTACCTCACAATAGCAGCCAGTTGGCAATGTAAGATATCTGACCAACAGAACACAGGGTATGGCATTCCTCTGCACAATTAAACTAGCCTTAAACACAGGGAACAAGTGTGGTTCAATTACTAACAGTAGCAACTCAACGGTAGCAAACAGTGTAAGCAGTATTTACGAGTATGCAATGTATATTTAACATGCTCTCCTAAAAAATATGCTTAACCAAAATATTATTCTATCCATGTATACTTACATGGGATCGTTCTCAAGTAAAGATTATCTCTGATCACTTGTTGTAGTTTATGATCTATGGAGCCTTTCTGGAACTGCAAGCTTAGGTAGTGCCGTAGATCTTTGTTGATGACTTTCCCTGTGAAACAAAAGCAGAAAGTCATGAAAAAGTGCAATATATCACATGACAGACCAAACACCATTCATCTCTCTAAGCCTCTTAATATCTTCATCACCCCCATTGTTTTCCAGGTGTTTCTAAAGTACAAAGACTGCAAATAAAAAGGTTATCTAGGTCAAACAGATCACACTTCTGTGCCTTGCAGCCAACATCTGTCTTGCCAGTTCAACACAAACCCACTACTTTAGAGTATCTACCTCTCTGATCTTGCTGCTTCATCACCAGCACTATGCAACTTGTGTAACCCTTGCCTGTAAAGCTCCTGGAGGGGCTCTATAGCCCTTTCCCCTTTAGCAGAGGCTTTTTTTTCCAGCTCCATGGTTTTTGTATGATTCCCTACCTCTTCCCCACACCTTGGACTCTTTATTTGTATGCCTCTTTCCATCTACCTTCTTAGTTCTCAGCCATTCTTTTCTTCCTACCAGCTACAAGCACACAGACCTTCCTTCCATGGCTCATGAAAAGCCACTCCATGTACCAGCGATCTATTTATGGCACACATTTTGAATCAAATATGTTTTTGAGAATACTATACAACACAGAAGCTCAGGTGGGATTTTCAGGCAACTGGCACCAAACACCTTTCAGCACAAGACTATATCCAGAATAAATTATTTTCATATAAGGTCACTGACAGAATAATGGACAATTTTTGCTTCTGAGGTGTGATAAATAACACTTATCTGACAATGTGATACATGCATGTGCTAATGCTAGAAAAACTCCAATAAATCTTTACTATCAGTTTACTCTCAATACTCTTGAAGTAAATGCCTAATTGTTCTAAGCACTGCAACGTCTAATAAATCCATGCTCTAGGAAGTCTTAATTTATGGAATCAACAGGGGCAACTGCTAAAAGGAAAACATATTAGTGCAGCTGAGATGGTGCCTATTTGCATGTTTAATATATTGATTGGGTAATTAGTGTGTCAGAAGAAAAAGGGCAGCATAAAAGTGAACTACTGCAATATGCCCAAAAATGCCTGCAGTGAAAAACAAAACAAAGCACTAAAATCCAAGTATACTAACCAAGATTACTAAAACCTTAACATTAATGTATTGGTTCCTTTAAATTTTGTGTATAAAATTTTGTGTATAAAATATGTTTGTGGTCTTAAAATTATGAGAATTATAGGTTTTGTATTCTTTCTTTAAAAGATCTTTTGCACTTGTGGATGGCAAAGCCCCATTTGAAAATGTGATGACAACACTTGCCCAAAGTCAGCAACGTGCCTACTCATCCAGCATTCCACAATCTATGCAAAACTGAATTATTCAGGAGAAAAAAAACCAAGGTAATAGGGGTAAGCTATAACAAAGGGGTTCAGAAGGATGCTTTTATAAAGGGATAGGGACAGCAGACTATACTACTGTATACAATACATACTGTTGGTTGCTATAACTATGATCCCACTACATAATTTCTGCACCATTTAATATGTCATGTTAACTGGATGTCCATCCTATTGATTGTACTGACTTACACTATTTAATCTACCTTGAGTTTCAGTGAGAAGGAATATAAATAATATAAATAAATAATCTGGGAAACAGTTGCATTTTAAAAAAAGATTTCAAATTCCATTTTTGAAGGGATGAATTATTCCCACATGAAAGCTAACCAGTACAATTAATCATTCATTTAATTAAATGCAATCAATTTTTTTTAAAAAGACCAGTTGTTCACTCTGCTACCTACTATACCATTTTGTGGTTGAAAGAGGAACCCTGTGTCAAAATTACAATGATGCCTGCAGTCTCAAAAGGTCTGTGGATCCGTTCTATACACTTAGTAATAATAATGATTAAGTGCCAACAAACTGCAATCAATTTATGGCAACCTGTCAAATGGTTTTCAAGGCAACAGGTGGTTTGCTATTGAAATTCTCTGCACAGCAACACTGCTCTTCCTTGGTGGTTTCCCATCCAAATACTAATCATGGCCAGCCCCATTTAGGTTCCAAGTAGTCAGGGCTCTGCAGACTGCTATTAAATGCTTAATAATTATATTTTCAGCCATGGATTCCTCTCAGTTTAGTTGGGAAAAAACATTATGCTAATTGAGTGTCATTTCCTGGATATTCCCCAGACCCCTTTAGCAAACAATGTAGATTCTGAAACTTCCTAATCTGTTATGGGGTTTGCTTACTCTTATTTGTATGTTTTGATTTGCTTGTATTTATTTTATTTGACTTCCTTGTATTTATTTTATTAGCTAGACTTATTTTACTGATTTTATTTTTTTACTCCTTGAGCAGACCTGGAGCAGTAGTACATATATTTTAGAAGTAAAGTGATGCTTTTCTTGATGCTGTTCATTAACCATGCTGGTATTCTTGTAGTTTTGATGGCATCTTTCTATCTGAACTTTAAGTATTGTTTCACAACATTTATTCACAATAGTATCATCCTTTTACAGTAGTCCTATCAAGTATCATTAGCAAGCTTGTCATATCACAGGAAAAACACTGCCATTCAGCTCACAAATAACTTTGTATTACTGTTCTTCTGATCCTTTTGACACAAGCATACAAAGCAATCTATTGTTATCTGTCATAATCCCAGAAAACACTTTATCTAGGGATGAGCAAGTTTTGGAAATTAAAATTTGCAAGCATCAACAGAATGTCAAAGCCTTAAACTGGAAAGTATTTTTAGTGTGATATTTTAAGATGATAAAGAGGAAACCTGCATGTCACAACATCAAAGAGTCACATCTAATGAGCTCAACTTTCTTGATTGTTCTTTAAAGTAGGTACCTCAGCATTCAAGTGTGTACTCTTCATAGAGCCATGTATATGCATACTGCTCAACTCAAATGAGCATATTATTCTACCAAATCTGAGCAACTACTAAAAGACAAAATGATAGGCAAAGGTAGTTATCTAATTGTTTCATAGCCCATTATTTAACTTTCACGGTGGACAATGAACAAGAAATTTAAACACTTAATCAGTCTAGTTGCTCCACACATAGTCTCATATCCATAAGGGTAGAAGTGATGTTTATTTTATTTTTTCAAATATTTATAAACCACCTTTCTTCCGGGCATCTCAAGACCCAAGGCAGGTAATTACAATATGAAAAAAAATTGATAAAATCATAAACATTTAATCAACAGATCAGAAGAAGCTGATGACAACTGGAGATTTATACCCCACCCTTCTCTTTGAATCAGAAATTCAGAGTGGCTTACAATCTTCTATACCTTCTCCCCCCACAACAGACACCCTGTGAGGTGGGTTGGGCTGAAAGGGCTCTCACAGCAGCTGTCTTTTCAAGGGCAACTCCTGCGATAGCTATGGCTAACGCAAGGTCATTCCAGCAGCTGTAAGTGGAGGAGTGGGGAATCAAACCCAGTTCTCCCAGATAAGAGTCTCCATACTTAACCACTACACCAAACTGGCTCTCAGCTGGATATATCACCTGTGGAATTACTTGCCATAATATTCTCTAGCTGCCATAGCACACTCAAAAGCTTACACCCAGAATTAAACTTCCTTGGTTAAAGGTGCCACTGGACTAAAAATTTGTTCTAGTACCAACAAATAAAAAAGGATTTTATATGCTCAATTTTACTCCTGTAGTGGAGGAAACATACCATTCCCCCCCCCCCCCCAGCATTTAAAGCAGTGTACAATATTTAAAAATCATACAATTAATCATAGGAGAATCTGAAACTTATTAAACCAGCAGTGCCTGCCTATTAACCTTGCACCCTAATGGAGTATAGCTAGAGATGAACTTCTTCTTCTATATATCTATTTATTCTCCTGTCAAGTATACAAATCTGTTACATTACAAAATAACAGTATTAGGATATTTTGCTAAGATGAATGTACTTCGTAAATAGTTCCAATACACTGAATAGAATGTAGGAATATGAAGTGTTACAGATCCGCTTCTATACCAGAACTAAAAGGAGACCCTGTTAGCATATGCCTTGCAGATTTCATTAAAGGGAGAACTTTCAAGAAGGCAGTATAAGTTGCCATGGTCCTAGTAGAATGAACTCTGAGCGGACCAGGGAGCAGTCTCTTGGCTAAGAGATAGCACAACTTAATTGTCTTGATCAGTCATTTTGAGGGTCTTTGGGAAGACAACTTAAAACCTTGGTGGTGATCCACATATGAGATGAAGATGTGAGATGATTTCTTGACAGGCTGTGTTCTGTGCAGATAAAAGGACAATGCTCTGTGGACAACTAGCAAGTGCAGTCTATGCTCTTCATCAGAGGCTGGGGTAGGAAAGAATGTTGTAAGAGTCACTTCGGAATTGAGGTGGAATTGAGCCCACTTTGGGGAGGAAGCTGATGTCAGGCGTCAACATTACCACTTCTGCTAAGAAATGTAGGTACGGGGGGGAGGGGGTCAGCTTGAAGGGCCATAAACTCAGTGACTTACTTAGCAGAGGTGACAGCCACCTGAAAGGCCACCTTCTATGCCAGTAAGCATAGCTCACATGTCGCTAGAGGCTCAAACTGTTTCTTTGTGAGCATGTTGAGGACCAGAGGGAGGTCCCAGGCAAGAACGGGTACCTGACAGGTGGATGCACGTGAAAAAAATCCTTTGAGGAATCTTTTGCTGTCAGGATGGGAGAAGACCAAAACCCCTTGAATTATGTCATGATAGGCTGAAATTGCAGCTAGGTAAACTCTTAACGGAAAAGTGACTCATGCCTCTGTCTAATAAGGATAGGAGGAAGGAGAAAATGGCAAAGAGTGGGGTCCTATGAAAAGGTACAGTGGAATCAGAAAGAAATGACTAGAATTTTCTCCACTTAACTGCATAAGACCATCTAGTGGAGGATTTCCTGTTTTCTAAAACTTCTCGTAAATGATCCTATGGCATCAGCCAGGCTGTCAACTTTAGATGAGGAATGTCATGGTATAGAACCGATCCCCTGTGGATGAGAAAGAGGTCCAGAGCAGGAAAGAACTGGTAGAAATTATGTTGGCTGAGGTGCAGAAGGACGGAGAACTGAAGTTTGTGTAAAACAAATTTTATAAATGCGCAACGTATTGTTAATGTACTCTAAAAGAAAAATAAAGACATTACATTATGAAAACAATACATCACACTTTTCACCCCTTCTCCTCTCCCCTCCTTTTCTTGACCCACGCGGGTGTTACTTAAAATTTTAAACAAAAAAACCCCAACAACGAAATTTTATCAAATCAAGAATCTTCATTATAAAGTTCTATAACTATAAGAAAAAAATAAAAAACCCAAAGAGAATTTTTTTTTAAAAAAAAAGGATGTCTATAAGTCCATCTTTCCTTTTTCTCCTTACACCTTTAATTCTGGAAAGTTCTTCCTTTTATAAAAAAAATAGTCCATTATTCCATCACAGTTCAACTATTATCAAAAATCACTAAGTTTCCCTTTACCTTCCAATGTTTTTCAACATATTTTTGAACTTTCTCCCATTCTTTTCTGAATTTCTCCATATCATAGTCTTTTAAAATTCGTTTAAGTTTATCCATTTCACTCCAAAAAATAGTTTTTAAAATCCAATCCCATTTTTCTGGTATTTTATCTTGCTTCCATAACTGCACATATAATGTCCTTGCTGCTAAAAGCAGATACCACATCAACATTCTATCTTGTTTCGGAAAACTTTCCATTTGTAATCCCAATAAAAAAAGAGTCTGGAGACCTTTTAATATCATAGCCTAATTTTTTTGACATTTCGTGCTGGATCATTTGCCAAAATTGCTTTGCCTTTTCACAAGTCCACCACATATGGTAGAAAGATTCTTCATGTTTTTTACATTTCCAGCACCTATCTGACACCTGATAGTTCATTGTTGCCAGTTTTTTAGGTGTCATATACCATCTATATAGCATTTTGAAACAATTTTCTTTAACATTATGTCGATATTTTCATAGAGTTCTCACACAAGTACTGCCATGATTCCATTTGTATTTCTTTGTTAAAATTAATTGTCCATTTAATCATTTGAGATTTAACTACTTCATCTTCTGTAGACCGCTTCAATAATAATTTATAAATTCTTGAAATCAATTTTTCATTATCTCCCAACAGCATTTTTTCCAATTCTGTTTGCTCTTGTCTAATACCTTTGCTTTTAATGTCCTGTTCCACCAAACTCTTAATTTGTTGCAGTTGAAACCAATTATATTTATACTGTAATTCTTCAATTGATTTGAGTTTCACCTTTCCTCCCTATATCTTTAATAGTTGATTGTACGTTAACCACATCCCTGCATCAGTTTCTGAAGATAATTTTATTACTTCCATGGCACAATCCATAACGACTTTCTCTCATCACCATACTTTTTATATTTTACCCAAGTACTTAGCAAGTTTCTTCTTATATAATGATGCGAGAAAAAGCCATCCATCTTGTTTTTCCCATAAAACATATATGCATGCCAACCAAAAATATTTCCATGACCTTCTAAAACCAGCAGTTTCTTGTTTAATAACGTCATCCAATCTTTAATCCATACCAAACATACTGCATCATGATACAATTTTAAATCCGGCAATTGGAAACTTTCTCTTTCTTTTGCATGTTAAAATTTTCATTTTAATTCTTGGTTTCTTACCCGCCCATACAAATTCTGATTTTTCTTTGCCATTTACTGAATTATTTATTGTCCTTCACAATTGGAATTGTTTGAAATAGAAACATGATTCCTGGTAGAACATTCATTTTAATTGCCGCAATTCTGCCCAACATAGATAAGTTCAATTTATTCCATTTTATCAAATCTTCGTCAATTTTCCGCCAAAGCTTTTCATAATTATTTTTATACAAATCTGTTTTTCATAGAAATTTCCACACCTAAATATCTTACTTTTGAAGCAACTTCACACTCTGTTACCCTTTGCAATTCTTCCTGTTCACTCTTTGTCATATTTTTACACAAAATTTTTTATTTTTCTTTATTTATATAAAAAAACTGCCAATTCTCCATACTCTTGAATTTTACAAAGCAGCAATGGTGTCACAGATAAGGGATTTTCATTGATAAACATTACATCATCAGCAAATTCTCTGTATTTGTAAAAAAAGCTTTTCAGTTTCAGCCCCCCTATTTCTTTATCTTCTTGTATTTGCATAAGCAAAATCTCTACCATCACTATGAATATCAATGGAGATAGAGGGCAACTTTGCCTTGTACATTTGCTGATTATCATCTTCTCCATCAAATCCGCATTTATACTGAGTCTTGCTTGTAGCTCATTATATATTGCCTTAACCATTTGTATAAAAGCTTCTCCAAGTCCTAATTTCTCCATTACTGCAAACATAAAGTCCCAATTCACATCGCCAAAGGCCTTCTCTGCATCTGCAAAGAATAATGCCACCTTTTTTTCAGGATGCTTCTCATAATAATCAACAATATCTATGACCGTTCTAATACTATCTCTGATTTGTCTCCTGGGAAGAAATCCTGCTTGTTCCTCTTTAATAAAATTATTTAAATGCTGCTTGAGTCGTTCTGCTAGTATCCTAGCATATATTTTGTAATCACTGCTAAGTAATGAAATTGGTCTATAGTTTTCTACATTTGTGGTGACTATCTTTTTTTGGTATCAACAAAATTATTGCTTCCTTCCATGTATTTGGTATTTTCCCATCAATCCTTATAATATTCATCAATTTTGAAGTTTTAGAACTAACACTTCTGCAAGGACTTTATAAAATTTTGCTGTAAAACCATCTGGGCCTGGTGCCTTTTCCGTTTTCATTGGGTTTATTGCTGCTTCAACTTCAATTTTTTCAATTGGTTCATTTAAGACCTTTTCCATATTTTCTGTTAAGGGACTTACTTGAATTTTCTGTAAATACGCATCTATTTTTCTTTTCTCCACCTTTTGACCTTGAAATAACTTAGCATAGTATTTATAAAATTCCCTTTTAATTTCTGCTTAGTCAGCGATTTCTTTACCTTCTAATACAATTTTAGTAACAAATTTATTTTCCCTTTTTTTTTCATTTGCCAAGCCAGGTATTTTCCAGGTTTATTTGCTCCTTCAAAGGATTTCTGTTGCAGTCTCTTTAGGCTCCATTCTACCTCCTTATTTAACAAATGTCTCAATTGGTTCTGCAATATAGTAATTTCCCTTATTATTTTCTTTTTTCCTGGTCTTTTTTTTGAGTTCTTTTTCTTTTCTTCCAATCTCTTTTTGAATGTCCAGCATTTGTTTCTCTTTGTCTCTTTTATCTTTATTGTTCATTGTAATTAAAATACCTCTAATTACAGCTTTATACGCATCCCAGACAGTTTGAAATTGAATGTCCTCATTTTCATTTGTTTGAAAAAAGCTTTAGTTTCTTTTTCTAAAGACACCACTATCTCTGTTTTCTGTAGCAAATCTTCATTTATTCTCCATCTCCTAGTCTTTTTTACACTTTTTGCCAGCCACCTCAATGGATTGTGATTGGCTGCAACTTTAGGAGGAATCTCTATTTTTCTCGTCATAAGCCCAAGATCTTTTGTAGTCCATAGCATATCAATTCTTGAGAAAGAGTTATGCCTTGCTGAAAAAAAAGTATAATCACGTACCTTAGGATTAAATTTCCTTCATATATCTTTCAGACTTTGTTTCACTAAATCAAAAAATGACTTTGGTGATCCCCCCCCCTTATTTCTTTTTCCTGATCTATCCAAATTATTTATAATTGTTCCATTGAAGTCTCCCATTATCATTATTTGTTTGTAGGTCACTTGGTCTAATTGTTGCAAAATGTTTTTTTAAAAAGTCTTTTGCCCCATTTGGGGCATACAATCTCAACAACAACGTCTTTTTGTCATTCAATATCACTTCCACAGCTAGATATCTGCCGTCATTGTCCTTAAAAATCAATTTTGGATCTAATTCTTGTTTGACATAAAAAAAATCACACCCCTTTTTTTCTCCTTAGCCAAGGAGAAAAATTATTTACCCAATTGTTTATTCCATAAAAATTTGTAATCCAACTGTTTGATATGTACTTCTTGTAGACAAATTATATTACCTTTTTGTTTCTTGATCCATTGAAATGTAGCCTTTCTTTTTTGCGGTGAATTTAGTCCATTTATGTTCCAAGATATTAATTTGTAATCCATAACAGTTCTTCTCTTTTTTCTGTATCCCCAAATCCCCTATTTTCTTAAAAAAAAACTTCCTCAGTTCCAGTACATTTGTAATTGTAATCCTTTTTCCTCCATGTTCAAAACTTAGACCTTCTGGCAGTATCCATCTGTATCTCACTTCCATGTCCGGCAGCTTGTCAGTTAACTTTTTGTATTGTCTTCTGTCACTTATGACTTTTCTTGGCAACCCTTTCATGATTCGTATTCTACTTCCCTCAATTTCCAATGTTTTTTCAAACTGCTTTTTAAAAATCTTTCCCACCATGTCTCTTGTAATGAATTTAATTACCACATCTCTTGGTAATTCGTTTTTCTTGGCATACAGGGAATTAACCCTATATCTATATATCTATATCTATATCTATATCTATCTATATCTATCTATATCTATATATATCTATATCTATCTATCTATCTATCTATCTATCTATCTATCTATCTATCTATCTATCTATCTATCTATCTATCTATCTATCTATCTATCTATCTATCTATATAAAATCATACAGGTAACTAGGTTCATCGGCATCCATATCCAAAAACTCAGCAATGATTCTTATTATATATGTCCTTAAATTAGATCCTTCATCTTCAGGTACTCCTCTCAAACGAATCTGGTTTTCCATTAACTTGTAATCTTGCAGAGCTGCTTTCTCCTGCAATTTATTAATCATGGAATCTTGATCTTTCACCTTATTTTCAACCACATGTACTTTATTTAACGTGAGTCCTTTCTGAGATCTTCAACTTCTTTTTTTATTTCTGACTTCACCACCTCTAGTTCTTTGACTACTTGCTTTTTATTCACTGTTATTAACTCCTTCTTCACTTTAATCAGTCTTGCCTCCATGGCATCTAGTTGTTCTTTTATTTTAGGCATTTCCCCCTCCTCAAGTGAAGCAGTCCTTGCGCGTGTCTGTTTTGGCAGCCTCTGCTCAGACATTCCTCTCCCCTCACTGCCAAAATAAGCTTTCCAGCTGATCTCTCCAAATTAAAAATAAACCACTGGATCTTATAGTTTGGGAGATGCCCTTTCCAATGCTCCCAAAATCGCCGTACTCAGGGCTTCCTAGCCCAAGATATTAATTTTTAAAGTCCTTAAAATAAACAAAAGGGCGCCCACGATTTTTCTAACCTTTTTAAAATTCTTTTTCTCCAAAAGGCCACCAAAATTAGCACCACTTGTATATTCCAATATATTTAACTCTGAAGTGATATCTGTAGGCTCCAATAACTTTTAAAGTCCCGTTGGTTTTTTTTCAATTTTTAAAATTATTTTGACCTTCCTTTAATGGCTGCCACAATTTTTCTATGATTTACCAGTCCTAGAGAAGGCCGGGAGGTCTTTAGATTCCCTTCTTCCAGTGGCCTCTTCCTGCTTTTCTTGCCACAAAGTCCCGTTCTCAATGGCTGAAAGATCTCGCGTTACAATTTCTGCATCACTTCCTGTGAAGTCTTCCAGCTCAGCAACTCAGTGACGATGGGTTTTTTTTACAGAAACCGCAAGTATTCCAAACATAAGTTGTTTTTCAGCATTTAAGTTTGCTTCTAAATCTCCAAAAAGTCTCAAAATTACCCCCTTCTCTTGTTTATAACTTTGGAATTTTGTGACTAAGTCCAAATTTCAATCTTTATCTCATATAAAGTTGATTTTAGTCCCGGAGTGAAAGATAAAGATCTCCTTGCCTTGCAGCCAAATTTAACCTCCTCAACACCGTTCTCTCCAAAGATTATTATTTAGAAATCGAAATAGTCCAAAGAAGGCTTGAATCTTGATAAACTAAATTTAATGACCACGGAGACCCTTTGTAGACACTGGAATGCGATTCTTCGATGGGGACTCTTCAAAGCTTTAAAAGGAACCCCACTGGGACTCCTTGTCAAAGTAAATCCCCTCAGAATTCTCCCATGCATGTCTTGGCCTTTTCCCTCACTGAGAAAAGTAGGCAGCAGGCGTTGGGTTCGCTGTCTCTGCCCAGAACAAAGGCTCCGGTCCGCTCCCCTTTTGAGAAGCGGCTCAACTCTCCATGATCCAACCCCGGAAGTCTGGATGGGGAACCAAAGTTGATGGGACCATCATGGAGTCACTAGTATGAATTTTGAGTGTTCTCACTATACTTTGTTGAGAACCTTTGTGACGAGTGGAATCAGGGGAAATACACAGGAATAGGTCTGACCACCTGAGAAGGAGTCCATCTCCCAGGGACAGAAGTTCTTTGCCACCCTGGGAACAAAACTGTGGACATTTATTGTTTATCCATGTTGCTAAGATGTCTATCATAGGAGATCCCCACATATCAAAGATTAGGGTCAGATATATGTCGTTTAGTTCCCATTCATGGAGAATCATGCCCCCTCAACTCAGGAAGTCCTCCTTGGTGTTGAGATCCACAGGGAGCTGTGCTGCTACCAAGGTGATGCCACGGTCCATGCACCACTCCCACATGGTGATGGCCAAAAAAACACAGCCTCTTGTAAACAATGCCCCCCTGCTTGTTGATATAGCTGAGGATCATGGTATTATCTGCTAGAACTGCCACAACCGTGTTCTCCACCAAAGGAAGGAAAGAATGGAGAGCAAATCGGATGTCAAGCAGTTCTAGGAAATTGATGTGGGAGTTCCAATGTCAGAGGGTCCTATACAGCACCCACAGGGATACCCTGAGGGGTGCTCCCAACCCCCAGAGAAAAGCATCCATGGTGGGAGTTTCTGTCAGTGCTGGGGGGTGAAAGGGGGTTCCTTCCAGAATGTGTTACTCCTGATCCCACCCTGTGAGAGAGAAGAGGATCTGCTCTGGTATCGCCAAGATCATGTGCTGCATATCTTTCATTGGGTTGAAGTGAGCCAGGAACCATAATTGTAATGGCCTCATTCGCAACTTGGAAAAATCATAATAAATCATAATAAAATCAATTACAACATTCAGTAAAATGCAGTAGACAAGTGCACCTTTAAGTCCAACTAAGCTTTATTCAGAATGTAAGCTTTCGTAAGCCAGTTTGGTGTAGTGGTTAAGTGTGCGGACTCTTATCTGGGAGAACCGGGTTTGATTCCCCACTCCTCCACTTGCACCTGCTAGAATGGCCTTGGGTCAGCCATAGCTCTGGCAGAGGTTGTCCTTGAAACGGCAGCCGCTGTGAGAGCCCTCTCAGCCCCACCCACCTCACAGGGTGTTTGTTGTCAGGGAGGAAGGTAAAGGAGATTGCGAGCCGCTCTGAGACTCTTCGGAGTGGAGGGTGGGATATAAATCCAATATCATCATCTTCTTCTTAAGCAGACTTCATCAGACAAAATGGGAATGGCAAGCAGCAATTCTTAATATAAGTTGGCAGTGAGTTGGTACATAGAATCATGGGAATGTTTTTAGCAGATTACAAGAATCACAAATAGGGATCTGTGTTTGTTAGTGTTAGAACAAAGCAGGGCTGAAACAACACTGGAGGGTGATAAAAAGCAGATTGCTGTTGTAGGTGCGAAGTGCCATAAATTCAGGTAACAATCTGGCTTTTTTAGTTTAAATAGAGGGCATGGTATCTCAAGAGGTTATAACATACATTATAGTTTGCCATTAGAAAAAAAAGGAATCCATTAAAATACAGTGGAGGATGGATTGGTATATGCAATAAGACAAACATTCACCTTATTTATCACTGCTTTTTATTAGCCAGTGTGATTCTTTTAATCTGCTAAAAACATTCCCATGATTCTACGTACCAACTCACTTGTATTAAGAATTGCGGCTTGCCATTCCCATTTTTTCTCATTAAGTTTAAGAGCATACGAAAGCTTTCATTCTGAATAAACTTAGTTGGTCTTAAGGTAACTTGTCTACCGCTTTGTTCTATTGCTTTAGACCAACACGGCTGCCTACCGGGATCTATCAACATTTAGTAAAGTGCAACAAGATGATTCAGCAAGATGGTATAGTACAAGAATAGTACCACAATACAGCACCACAATACAGTTGTGCAGTAGGGGGGAGGCCAACTGTTCAAAAAAATAGATGCCCGCTGCCTCATCCAAAAACCTGACTACTTAACATGCATCCTAAATAAACTACAACTCTTGAAGTAGCAAGCAGGATATCTGTAAAGACTTAACATGAATAGCCATGTCAGTCTGTCTGCAACAGTAGAAAAGAGTAAGTGTCCAGCAGCACCATAAAGACTAACAAAATTTGTGGTAGGGTATGAGCTTTCATGAGTCTGAAGAAGTGAGCAGTGACTCAAGAAAGCTCATATCCCACCACAAATTTTGGTAGTCTTCAAGGTGCTACTGGACTCTTACTCTTTTCTGCTGCAGAGATGAAAGTTCTTCACTGCATCTAATTCAATAGAAAAATGTTCTGTGTCAGGGGTGTCAAACATGTGGCCCACGGGCCGGATCCCCCCCCCCCCCGGAGGGCTCCAATGAGGTCTGCCAGCAACTGGTCCTCCTCTGCTTCCTTCCCCCATGCCTGCTTCCTTCCATCACCATTTTGTGTTTCTCTCCAGATCAGCCAGCAAACAATGCAGTCCCTGCTCTTTCCCTCCCCCCCCACTATTACCAAAGAAAGGAGGAGGGAGGAGGAGCTTCCGCCAATGAGGGAGCTTGGCTCTATAGCTCTGCTGTGTTAAGTTTGCCAGGCTCAATCAATCACTCTGCAGAAATACTGACCCAAGACTCTCTTCCTTTTAGTAGTTGAAGCTCCTCCCTCTCCGTGTCCCCAGGGGAAGGAAGAAAAGAGCTCCAGCTTCCTTTGTCCAGTCCCCACCATTGGGAGAGATATAAAGAAAGTACATTTAAGGCTAGCAACATTTTACTGAAGGTATGAGCTTTTTGTCTTGCTACAGAGAAGAGAGAGAGAGTTTTATTGGGCTTGTTATGGGTACAACTGGGTTCCCCTCCCCTTTTTCACTGCATTCATGCTCTCCAGTCTTTCTCAATAGGAAAGCATGTGAACTATTTAGAAGAGAAATAGGATTAGGATGAGAGTGTGTGTCGAGCCCAGGTTTACCCAGCAAATTTCCCTTGATTTTTCTTTCACATTTTCCTTTGGTTGGTGATCTTGAACTTAAGACTTCCCAGATAGTACCTTCTATTTTTCACAGTGAAGACAGAAACAAAAAATGCATTCAGCTTCTCTGCTATTTCCCTATCTGGTAATCCTTTTACTCATTGGTCATCCAAGGGCCCTATTGCCTCCCTGGCTGGCTTTCTGCTTCTAATGTGTTTGAAGAAATGTTTATTGCCAGTTTTTATATTTGCAATACGTTCCTCATAGTACCCTTTTGCCTATCTGATCACCAACTTGCATTTTATTTGCCAAAGCCTGTGTTCCCTTTTATTTACCTCACTCAGAATAGCCTTCCATCCCTTAAAGGAATCTACCTTACATTTGACTACTTCCATTACTTTGTTCATTAATCACGCAGGCCTTTTTTATACCTATTCCTACCTATCGTAACCCATGATATACATTTTACCTGCGCTCCCGCAATTACAGTTTTAAATAGTCTCCCAGCTACCTGAAGAGATCTGACCCTCACCTGTCCTTCCAGTTTCTTTTTCACAAGCCCCCTCCTTTGAGATAAGTAAACTCTTCTAAAGTTAAATGTAGTTGTGCAGGTCTTTGGGGGCAACTTCCTATATACATAACAGTTAAACAATATCATTATGATCTCTGTTCCCAAATGGTGCTATCAAATTTACATCTCTCACCAGGTCTTGGGCATTACTTAGGACCAAGTCCAAGATCACTTCCCCCTGGTAGGCTCTGTGACCATGTGCTCCATGGCACAGTCATTGAGAGTATCTAGAAACCCATTCTATTTCTCCTGACATGAACACGTATTGACCCAATCAATGTGTGGGTAGTTAAAATCACCTATTACAATAGTTATTTTGTCTAACTGCTTTCTTTAATTATTTTCCTGTTTTTAAATCATCTTCTAACCTTTGATCTGGTGGGTGATAAACTCCCCAAATTAAGCTTCCTTTTGGGCACACTATTTTCACCCACAGTTTCTGTAAGTGAATCTCTTACCTTATCAGGTTTTACTGGACTGTATACCCTCTTGTCCTTCCACTGGCTCATCTGTTAAAGGTGGCATACAGAGCCCCTCCATCTCTGACCCTTCCCTCCCTATCCTTCTGATATAATTTATATCCAGGAATCACTGTATCCCACAGATTATCTTCATCCCACCAAGTTTCTGAAATGTCCACAACATTCATGTTTTCCTCTGACTCTAAGCATTTCAGCTCTATCGTTTTATCTTGAACATTTCTAGCATTTTCATATAAACAACTATGCCAACAGACAACAACAGATACTGAACCATTTGGCCCATAACAACAGACACTATCTGGCCCACCTCAAATGCACTATCATGACCTTAGGACCTTTCTCTCAATAAGACAACCAGTAGCAACAGCCAAATAACAACACTTAACATGGACTGAATTGGCAGCTAGCCGCCATTACCAACACATGAATATATTCTATTTTAAGATTGTAATAGAACCTGATATTGTTTTATGTTTTTATTCATTATGGATTTTTATATTTTTATGTTTAATATCGATACTGGTTTTTATGACTTTGTGGAATGTAAGCCGCTCTGAGCCTGCTTCGGCGGGGAGGGTGGGATATAAGCCAAATAAATAAATAAATTCCCCAGACACATTAGGCCTGCAGCATTCCTATGAATCATGATTAAAATGTGGAATTTGCTCCCAGAGGAGGTTGAAGGAGCTGGGCATGTTTAGCCTGGAGGTCCCTACCAACTCTATTTTTATTATTATTAATTTCATTTATATCCCGCCCTCCCCCACCTCGGCAGGCTCAGGCTCTATGATTCTATGGTATTACAGGCTTCATTTTGTTTCTTCCCCCTCGGCTTTCATGCTGCCACTTTCTCCCCCTCCCCTCAGCCTTACTTTTAAAAAACTACTCAGCATGCCAGGCATGATGTTCTGAAACATTCTTGGCCAGGATTTTTTAAAAGTTACAAGTGGGAACTCAAGGACTTACGGGAGGTGTGCCATCCCCCCCCCTTCTCCACTACTGAGAGCCAGTTTGGTGTAGTGGTTAAGTGTGTGGACTCTGATCAGGGAGAACCGGGTTTGATTCCCCACTCCTCCACATGTAGCTGCTGATGTGACCTTGAGTCAGCCACAAGTTCTCTCAGAGCTGTTCTGCTCAAGAGCAGTTCTAGGAGAGCTCTCTCAGTTCCACCTACCTCACAGGGTGTCCGTTGTGGGAAGGGGAAGGGAAAAGAGATTGTAAGCTGCTCTGAGACTCCTTTGGGTAGTGAAGGGTGGGGTACTGAGTTCAGCTCACTGAACATGACTTCAGTTGGACAAAATCTCTTCTTCTCCTATTTCCTCTTTCCTGAAAGTCCTGATAGCCTCTCCTCTTTTCCAGATGCCTTCTCCCTGTCCCATCCAATACCCAGCCTACATTTATGTGCCCCTTTGTCTTCAGGTTTCCCTCTCCCCGAACAGGCTCTTCCTAGGAAAACTATGGTCCAGTTGTGTGGTGCTAGCCACTCAGCCAGGCCCACTTGCATGGTAGGAGACTTGTGGGGGGACACCTTACTTTCCCCTGCATCCCTTCTCCCATACTATTTCTTCTTTCCCCTGCATCCCTTCTTCTTTCCCCTGCACCATACTATTTCTTCTTTCCCCTGCATCCCTTCTTCTTTCCCCTGCACCTTACTTTCCCCTGCATCCCTTCTCCCATACTATTTCTTCTTTCTATCCTCCTTTCAACTCCCATATCCTCTCTCTTTTCCCTACCATCCTTTCTTCTCAGACATTCACCAACCTACCTTTGAGCTGCCTCCCATCATTAGCTATATTTATTTACTTCATTTATACCCTACCTCTCTCCACAGTGGGAACCAAAGAAGCTTACATCATTCTCATCCTCATTTTTTCTCCTCATGACAATCCTTTGAAGTAGTTTAGGCTGAAAGTATATGACTGGCCCCAAATAACCCAGTGAACTTCTACAGCAAGATGGGAATTCAAACCTGTGTTTCTCAGACCCTACTCTAAAGCTCTAAGTACTATACTACATCAACTTTCAAAAGGCACCTGCTGTAGAAGTGTAGAAAGCAGCCTGGCCTAGGTGAGTCAACCCTCCAAAGCAGCCATTTACTCCAGAGGAACTGACCTCTGCCATCTGGAGAACAGCTGTAATTGCAGGTGACCTCCACCCTCTACCTGGAAGTTGGCAACCCCAGTTCCCTTGAAGTGCTGCTTTGGAAGGTGCAGTCTATGGCATTTTATTCCTGAGATCCCTCCTTTCCTCAAACCCCACCCTCCCCATGCTACTTCTCTACCTCTGGTTGGGAACCCTATTTCTTTCCCTTTCAACTTTACAGTCTACATTATTCTCTCCTCCTTTTTATCCACACAACAACCCTATGAGGTAGATTAGACTGAAAATATGGGACTGGTCCAAAGTCACCTGGTGAGCTTCTACAGCAAGATGGGGATTCAAACCTGGGCCTACTCTGGAGCTCTGCTTCACCACACTGGTTTTCATAAGATGAGCCTAGATGAGTCAAACCAAAAGTGAGATAGAATTATAGAATCACAGAGTTGGAAGGGACCATACAGGAAACTAGTCCAACCTCTGCTCAGTGCAGAATCAGCCTAGATCTAGAAGATGTGATAAAATCCACTGTGGTCATTTATAGTCAAAGTTGTTGGCTTAGATCAATAGGAAGGCCTAATAAATCCTATGTTCCATCTCAAAGGGGGATTTAAATCACAAATTCAGAACATCTAGTATATTATGGACACATTTATATCTACTTCCATCACTCATTCACAAGCCAGAAGCACTAAATTCAAATTTTTGTTCTACATTACTATGATTATAAACAAACTTAATACAAAAACATAACCCATAAGCAGTTTTACTTTCGAAGCTGAAAAATGGAACAATGAATGTCTAACAGTAATGTGGAAATATAATTGTTTCAGATCATTTTAGATATCTTCATATGGTCTATTAACTTAAGCAGTTTTAGGAGGATCAGAAAACTATACAATAGTTTAGCGGCCTATTTTAGACAAAGGACTATGTTGTAACTTGGTATATACTGAAAACCTGATACAACTGCTATCATTTTCCTAAGGACATAAGAAACACAATATGGCCAGATCAATGTCATTTATCAAAGCACTCTGTTTCAAACTGACCTATTGCTGGTGTGGAAGCCAGAGAAAGCTGCAAGAAGCCAGTAGCAGCCTATTATATAATGCCTTATTGTGCTACACATGAATAATATATTGATCCTTTCATTTTTGCAGTTGTTTGATGTCCTGCAGCAACATACAAGGAGACTGCAATCCCCTCTTCACTCATCATGTTCTATTTCTAGTTTACTCTAAAAAAAGATTGCAGCAGTTTATGCAAAACTTCCTAAAATTTGTAGAACAAAACCATGGCAATGGCAAGGATAACTCATGGGATATTTCTTGCTCCCCTTTCCCTTAGCTGCTCTGTGTGATCCCCTGAAAACCTAATGCTTGGAAGCAGGTGACTCATGCAGATAAAATGCAGATTCACAATTGAGTGGCAACAGAATAAAAGCTAGTCACAAACTTCTTAGAACAGGGGTGTCAAACTCATTTGTTATGAGGGCTGAATCTGACATGAATGAGACCTTGTCAGGCCAGGCCATGTTTGTACGTATGTAAGATTAGACAGCAGATATATAAACTTTATAAAGGGGACAAACAAACACAATGAAAGATTTTTTTTTTTTTAAACCTAAAACATGCTTAAAACAGTAGCACTCGTTGGTCTTAAAGGTACTTTCTTTGTCTGTCTTCCATGAAATCCAGGGAACTGGGCAAACGGAGCCCTGGCTCTTTCCTTCCTCTCCCAGGGGACCAGGAGGGGGAGGAGCCTGAGCCAATAGAAGGAAGAGAGGCTTGGCTCAGTAGCTCTGCTTTGTGATTGAGAGAGCCTGGAAAAGCAAGCTCTGCCCCCCTCCCCTTCCTCCCCAAGGGAGGCACCTCAGCCAATGGAGAAAATAGAGGTTTTGCTTTGTAGTTCCTGTGCAATTGAGCAAGCCTTGCACAGCAAGCTGTTATGCAGAAGGAAGCAAGAGAAAGGGAGAAGGAAGCAGATGACAGCCAGTTGCTTGGGGGCCTGATAGGAGCCCTCCAAGGGCTTTATTAGGCCTCCTGGCCACATGTTTGACACCCCTGCCTTAGAATCTCACCCCACATTAAAAATGCCTTGCCGGGAGGAATTCTGATTAACTTGAGCAAAGAAGTTACCATGTCTTCCAGGCATGCAAGCACATGCGCACACACAAACACAAAAAACACTAACCCTTCCCAAAAAAAGAATTCCTGCTGGCAAAAGGGACTTCCCACAGTATTAATGGGTACCACAGTAGAAGATACCATGGTTTCTTTTTATTCTAATAAGATGTATTGTGCAATCAGTTGTTTGTTTCTATGAATTGTTGTAAATTCCTTATTTTGTAAGTACTTATCTTACTGTTCTAAATAAATTACCCATCATTCACTGAACTTATTAGAGAACTATTTTGGGGGGTTTTCTTAAAGTAAGTTTGTTCAGTTAACAGTGCAGTATTCCAGATGATGTGGAACCAGTTACTCCTGGAAGGAAGTTCTGCCTTTTTCCACTTGGTGGCTACTGCCACCTTAATAGCTGTAAATAAACTCAAAACCAATTTCACATCTGAAGAAGCAACATATTTCTTATAAAAGTGAAATTGTAAGGGGATTTTTGGGAGTTAGCCTCATTGATTAAAGCTGACCAAGATTCCGGGTAGAGCTGTTTAGGATTGCTCTTTGACAGTGCCATCCTAAGCATCCGTTGGCTTCAGTAGATTTAATAAGAAGATATAATTCTGATTAGGTATGCAATGGAAGTAACCTAACAGAAACACAGAAGATGTCAGGCATGGTTTATGAAAGAGGGCATTCCATAATTTGGCATCATCACCTAAAGGTGTTGCCAAATAAGTTAGCTTTTGTAATTTACAATAAGTATCAAACCTTGATTAGTCTTTCTAAAAATTTAATGCTTTAAAATATTTATCATCTTTTGACAGCATTTAACAAAAATATTAGTAGTCACTTGACTAAATATTTTTGATCAAATGTCCAAATGTATTTTCATTTCATTTTAAATTATTCTATAACAGTCATGTGATCTAAGTCAGTTGTGATGGAATATGTAACAAATTTCTGCTCTTTTGGGAACATATTATGCAGAGAATTAATTTAAACTGTGGTATAAAAAGAGATTGAAGTGATTTGCGGTCAGAGTGTCTTCTGAGAGTGGAATGTGCCTTCTCTTGAGATATCCATGTCAGAGAAAATTGTTTATGTGAACTGAATATTGTTTTTTAATATGTGGGCCCTAGGGGATACATGTGCATACTCTGTGTTTTGAATGTAATTAAGAAAAAGAGTTTGAAATGCAAAAGAGGAGTGAACTTTGACTAAATGCCACATAAAAATAGACTTTTAAAAATGAAGAAGACAGGAACAACAGAAATGAGAGGGCAAAGGGTGGTTATTATTTATTTCAAACATTTCAGTGCCACCTTTCCACCTGAGTAGGGTCCCCAAGGCAGTGATATTAGAACATCTCTGGTGACCTCAATTTTGCTCAGTTCTTCAGATGAATAGGGGCTGTGACATGGGTACATGCCCTACAGTTTCCACATGACCACAGAAGCAAAAAAAAATCATTGAGCTGCTCTGCTATCTCCCCATCTTCCTTTAGCAATCTCTCTATTCCTTTGTCATTCTAAAATTGATGTGGCAGTGGAAGGGTTAAATTCTTGTGACACTGGTCTGGAACTGAAGCAGGGACCAATGTGGCAGCTATGGACCTTTTTGAAAAAAGAATACCAGGCCAATGTGATCACAGATCTCCCTGTGTCATGTCGGTTTGGGCCCTTTGATTTAGATCAGAAAGGAATTATATATGAATGTAATCCTGCTTTTTAAATGTAACATTTATATATATTATTTTTGGAAGATGAATATCTTAAATGCTGTATTACAATATTAAACTTTTAGGCTCAAGCTAGACATTTACTGCAGCCACAAGCCCCTCTGAGAATGTGCACATGCAGCCCCACCAATGGGGCAAATAACACCATTTGGCATCATTTTGGGTCAGTAAACCAGTGCCCAGGGGGTCTGAAATCCCTCCTCCCTATACCTCATGACCCTCATCTGAACTGAACCCCTGTGATGTTTCAGAATGGAGCTTTCAAAGGAACCTGCAGCTGTAATGTGTTTTCAGTTCCAGTGGTGGTCATGTTGTTTGTTGTGTATCATTTTGGTTTGAGAAACTAGCAAAATATGTTAATCACTTTCCATTTTTCTGTCTTTTTAAATTCCTTATAAAATACAGATATAATTTAACAAACTGACAGGGTGATGTTTCTGAAGGAACTAACAAGGAAAGAAAGGATTAAAGCAGGGATGTCAAACATGCAATTTGGGGGCCGAATCAGGCCCTCGGAAGGGTCCTATCAACTGGCTGTCATCTACTTCCTTCTCCCTATATCTTACTTCCTTCTGCATAGCAGCTTGCTTTCCAAGGCTTGCTCAATCGCACAGGAGCTACAGAGCAAAACCTCTATTTTCTCTATTTACTGAGGCTCCTCGCTTGGAGAGGAAGGGGGGTAGTAATAGCTTCTTTGCCAGGCTCTCTCAATTGCACAGCAGAGCTACTGAGCCAATCCTCTCTCCCCTCTATTGGCTGAGGTTCCTCCCCCACCAGTCCCGTAGGGAAGGAAGGAAAGATCCAGAGCTTCCTTTGCCCAGTTCCCTGGATCCCATGGGAGAAATATAAAGAAAGCATCTTTAAAACCAATGAGTGCCAACGTTTTAAGTTTAAATGTGTGTCTGTGTCCTTTATAAAGTTTAGATCTCTGCTACCTAATCTTAAATAGGTACACACATGATCCGGCCCGGCATGGCTTGGCCCAGCCTGACCCTGTCCGACAAGGTCTCTTTTATATCAGATCCGGTCCTCATAACAAATGAGACACCCCTGGATTAGAGAGTAGCTCCTTCCTCACATCATATAAAAGTAACACCAGTGGCAGTATTTAAAGAAATCTTTCAAAATGAATAACATGGAACAAACTGCAACATGTAGTTTGACTAGAAGTGTAGTTGAATTATTAACTGTTGTAAATAATAATAACAACAACAACTAGAATTTATATCATGCCTTTTTGCTGACCAAGTGGCTAATAATTTAAAACATATATGGGTGAAATTATATTATAAAACTATAGTAAAACACACACATCATTAAAACAACTTCAAACATAGTTTAAAAATTTCAAAAAGAGTTTTTTAAAAATATAGAATATTAAAACATTTATTATGAAGAAGGGATCATTGAAGGAATGCAAACCAAAACAAAGAAATCTTCACTTGCTGATGGAAGATGGATCATTGATGGAATGCCAAATGAAACAAAAAAGTCTTCACTCACTGGCAGAAGATGGCAACAGAAGAGGACAGAAAAGTCTCCCTGCGGAATGAATTCCAGAGTTTGGTGTCTGGACTTCAAAGGCCTCTTGAGGGTTGCCACCTGCCTAATCTCAGAAGGCAGGGACACCCAAAGCAGAGCCTCCAAAGAAGAGCATAAAAGTTTTATAAGGGATTAGTTACATGAACCCACAATATAAAATAAATTCTCCATGGCTTTTTGGTGGGGGGAAATCTTTGATCTATGACTTAACCTGGTTTCCACAGACTCTTCCTTATTTATGTCATGTTAAGCTGAATAGTTTTATTTTTGACTTATTGAATATCATTGTAGAATTTGAAACGAAATTATAAAAAAATGCTAAACCTTTGATTCAGCCAGAATTTGCAACTGGTCTGTTCATTTCATTGCTTTTTTGAAGCCTGTGCCAGATCTATGAACACAACGGAGAAATCACCAAATGATGCATATGTGTATAGATTGTGTGATTTAGTTGGTCCTAAAAAACGTTCTTTGACCAAGCTGAGGCTATTGTACTTTGGTCACATTACAAGGAGACAGGTCACTGAAAAAGACAACAATGCTAGGAAAAGTTGGAGGCAACAGAAAAAGAGGAAGACAAAACATGAGATGGATTGACTCAGTCAAGGAAACCACGGCCCTCAGTATGCAAGACTTGAGTAAGGCTGTCAACTATAGGATATTTTGGAGGTTATTAATTTATAGGGTTGCCATGAGTCAGAAGTGACTTCATACACAACAATAAAATGTATTATGTGGATTGTGCTGTGTTTTACGGATTTTACTTAGCGGTGAACAAATTCTTTCTACAACAGAGATATAGTCAATTTTCTAACAATACATTGTACCATTTTTCCTTCTCACTGTTGCATAAGAAAATTATGTTGGTATGTTATGACTTATTAACTGAATTAATATTTTACAAACAGGAACCCACAAGAACTGTTGGGGAATGCTCCCCAATCCCAACTTGCTATAGTGGTGGCATGTCTTCCCATGCGTAAGTGATGATGATGGCTCCCCCATCCATCTTATCCCAGCTGATCCTAGCTTCTCTGAAGTTTCAGGTCCTTACCCCCCCACTGTTGCTGCTACTGGCCTGGCACAACTCCTAGCTTCAGTACCTGGCTGAGCACAGTTGTGAGTAGCACCAGAGCTGGGGAAGGATGATGATGGGGGTGGCAGGGAGCTGCAGAAAGCCTGGAATGTGGAGGAGCCACCTGCTAAGCTCAGCCAGTCTGCCCAGCTGAACAGAGAAATATTGTTTGCACATGCATAGACGATGCTTCTCTGTTTTGGGGGCATTTACACCCCCCCCTCTATTCTTTCCCCAGTTTTAAAGATTTTTCTGCAAACTTGTAGGGCCCCTAGGTTTGAAGGAAAAACTTCCTGATCTCCATCTGGCCCTGATCTGCAGGTTTAAGTATCTGCAGATTGGGGTACAACTGGTTATTAGATATGTTAATTTTGCATACAGATCAGCTAGTTACTTTAGTTTTGGCTTCAGTTTTAAAAGCAACTGTACCTGTGACCTTGCCATTAGATACAATAAAAACAATTCCTTCTGATTGTTTGCTTATGGTAGTATATTCAGTACAGCCTCATGTTTAAATGTTGTTTAGCTAAAATACTAATTTGAACTCACCATTCTCAGTTTCCTCCTATTTAACTTGTCAGAGGTTGATTATCTGAATGCTTTGCATGACCTTATAATCATTAAAGAGTTGACATCACCACTGTAGAATAAAATATTGTGCTTTAATAGCAAGTTTTAGAGTCTTGTTGTATGTTTTGTATAGTGCTATTGTCGTTTCTTCTCCCTACTTTCCCCAATCGTAAGGACTGAGAACTAGTAGCAACATTACAGGTACAGATCCCTGTTCAATTTCACATAATCTCAGAAGAAAAGCTCAGTATTCCTGATGTACTTCTGTAAGGATCTGAACGATGATTGCTTGAAGACTTATCTGTTACAGAATGGCAGGTCATGGGCAGCAAGCTGAACTGTCACACAGTGGTCAAGTTCTAAAGGGCATTTTTCTGTCATTCTTCTCTATCAGCTGCTTTCCTTGAGGATGTAGAACAGGGGTGGCCAAACTGTAGCTCAGGAGCCACATCTGGCTCTTTCTCACAGATTTTGTGGCTCTCAAAGCCCCCATCACACTGTTGGCTGGCTTGGAGAATGCATTTAAAGTTAAAGTTGCTTTTTTTCAGCTCTCTCTCCTTCCCCCCCTCCCTCATCTATTTGCCTTTCTGCCTGCCTTTTGGCTCTTAAATATCTGATGTTCATCTCTTGTGGCTCTCAGACAACTGACATTTATTCTACATGGCTCTTAAGTAAGTTCTGCCACCCCGATCTAGAATACTTTGTTGTGCAGGAGAGTTAGCAGCTCACTGAAATTCTTTGTACATTGGGTTGTGTGGATTCTGAGAATCCACAGTAAACAATGTCTACTACTTATTTCCATCAAACCATGTATATATGATTGTTTTTAAATAGCAGTGGCAGTGTTGTCCCCCTTAGGACTATTGCAGCCCATATCTTGATCCAGGCTTTTTGTGTATGATTACTGTAGTGGTGGAAGGCATGTTACCTCATTGCAGTAGGAAAGAAAAGTAGAATGCACAGTGGTAGAAGAGGGAAGGCAGGGCAAGTTTATTCAATTTCTTCACTGCAGCCCTCCTGCTTCCTTAAGGCATTCATTGCCATTGGTTTTATATTACTGGACTTGATTTATTAATATTTTAGGCTGCTGTTCAGCACTAAAAGCAATAAAGACAGAATTTTTAAAAAGGTAGCACAACTAAACATATCCAATCATGTTCCTAACACAACTTGTAACTTAACAAGCTCTCATTTCTGCAAGAGTTCTCAACAGAGTAAAACCTACAGTGAAAAATCCTTACTTTCCTAAAAGTCATCAATATACCAGTAGCAAAACTTCAGTTGTAATGCATGCTGTTGTGTGACTAACAACAGGTCTAATTATCATTACTTACATCTTTCCCACTGCCACTTTAAGCACTTACAACTTTGGTCCATAAATATTTTACTATAATGGAAATGTGTTAAAAGCTGTTCTTTGTTTAAAATACCAGAGCAGAAACAAAGCACAGCACCACCTCACTGTTTAAAATGTGCTTCTGTTTCAAGGTAGATGGCTCTCACCCTGACATGGATAGCCCAGATCAGCCAAATCTTGTCAGATCTCGGATGATTAGCAGGGCCAACCCTGGCAAGTACTTGGATGAGAGACCTCCTTGGAATAGGAGGAGCGGGAGGCAGAGGCAGGCTGTATCAAGCCATTTATCTGAATATTGTCCATGCCCCAGTAGGGGTCACCAGAAGTTGCCATAACTTCCAGGCATGCATGTGCGCGCACACACACAATACAAAAAAATACCAAAAAAGAAGAAGTGGATAGCTCTCAGATCTGCTTATATTTAAGCAATTATCGGCCTTATTTCAAGCAGGATTCAGAAAAAGAAGAGGCACTAAGAGGAGCTAGAAAAGACCCTTAAGCACAAGGAAGTGTTGCTGGAGACCAATATCATGATAATTCATACCACACTGTTCCCCCTCACTATTTCTGAATGTTGTAGTTGGACAACGAAGAAAGCTGACAAGAAAGTTGATTCACCTGAAATGTGTTTTCAAATGAGTGTTACAGATACTGTGGATCACAAAAAAACAAATAAGCAGGTTCTATGTAAAATCAAGCCTGAATTTCCCCTAACTAAAATGACTAAATTAAGGCTGGCATATATTGGTCACATCATGAGAAGACAAGACTTGTTGGAAAAGACAATAATACTAGGCAATAGGAAAAGAGAAAGACTCAACTTGAGATAGATTGACTAAAGGCATTTTTTAGCAACACACAAATTTCATTTCCCACTGCACCATCATTTTTAACTCTCTTCCTTTACTCAGAAAAGTTAAATATGTAGAATCAAGAAAAATAGGAGAGGCAACAGGCCTAAATATGTAAAATCAAGAAAAACAGGAGAGGCAACAGGCCTTGACAGTAATATAAACAGGGAAAATGCAAATAATGAAGAAAGGCAAGGACAAATGCCTTGATCCAACTCCAATGTCCCCCTCTTCCCCTTAAACAGGATGGGACACAATGATGTCCTCTAAATTCAAGGCGGGAAGAACTTTCACAGTAAGTTCCAATGTTCCATGCTCCTGTGGAAATGTAGGACATAATATTGATGAATGTGATTTTACATAGGGCATCAGAACCTAATTTAAAAGGTCTGCAGTGAGCCCTAGTCCATGGCACAAAAAAGCATGATGTTCACAGAGTCCACTATCTCCTAGAAGAGGGTCCTGGTTTACTAAAGCAGCTCACAAAGCGTTTTGGAACCCTAAACCTCCGCACCCCCTCATGTTTCTGTTATAAGTCAGACTGTAGCTCCTCATTAAAGGACTCCGCAGAACAAGACTCTGGAAGGGAAGATGGTGACTTGACTGAACAAGCAGAGGTTGTTCCAGAATAAGCAAAGCAAACATATTTTCAATCAGGAGAACTCCCACCCCACCATCAAAGCTATAAACCAGATCCAAGCCATAAAAAATGTAGGTACAGTGGTTTTTGTCCACATTGCCATAATAACTAAGTTAATGTTTAATTTTATAACCTCACAGCTACACCACAGACAAGCCCAAGAAGCTCCACTTTACTTCAACTAAAGTTATTAAATATAACTCAAAATGCATGTATATTCTCTTTCATAAAGATGTACAGCAAACCAGCACTTTACTCAAACTAAAGTTTTTAAATATAACTTAAAATGCATGTATATTCTCTTTGATAAAGATGTACAGTTTCAAATAACCAAATAATGCAAAAGAGAAGCTTAAAGAAGCACTGGGATAAGTTCATATGTTTATGAGTCTGCAAGGTAGTTCCCTTGACCCTGGTGTGACTAACACACTCAGCTCTTTGCCCACACAGATGTTTGACTCAAAGCTGCCAATGTTCAGAAAATTCTTTATTTCCCCATACTGTGCTTATTGTGTTATAGACATGCCTGACTGCCAAGAAACTGCTAACTAAGCAGTATAGGATTCATTGATAGTACACAGCTGGGTACTTTAGTCATACAACATCTGTTTTCCCAACATTTCTTCTTTTTCAAAATCCATCATTGGTCTGAAGAAGAGTTCCTAAGGGATGCAAATGTGGGACTGCAGATCTCCTCTAACATTTCATGTCACTAGAACTACATTCTATACTGGAAAATCAGAAAGTAGCCAAGGTGCTGCATTTTTTTTTAAAAAAAAGGTTAACAGATTGAGGCAGGTTTGAGTGGCTACAGACCAATTCACATATTTCTTCCTGATAAATTGGTGGAAACCAATAGAGGAATATCAGCTTTAATGATTATGTTTTTGAAAACAGAGTGCATTTGATTAGATTAGTTGTAAACTGTGATTTTGATTTGTGGCTTTATGTGTTTTATGTTTTGTTCTATTTATACTGTAAGCCACGGTGAGATCCAGAAAGCATAAAGGTGGCTAATATTTTTAATAAATAAAATGCAGCTCTAAAAGAGGTACTGATAGCACTGCCTCTAATGCAGATGTGTTTACAGGGCTTTTTTTTAATAGCAGGAATTCCTTTGCATATTAGGCCACACACCCCTGATGTAGCCAATCCTCCAAGAGCTTAAAGGGCTCTTAGTACAGGGCCTACTGTAAGCTCCAGGAGGACTGGCTACATCAGGGGTGTGTGGCCTAATATGCAAAGGAACTCCTGCTAGAAAAAAAGCCCTGGTTCACAATATTTCTATATAAACAATAGAACATGGTTATTTGTAACAGTTCTGAACGGATATGTTCTGAGAAAACTCTCAGGCTCACTTTCTATGTTAAGGCTTCCTCCTGGGACAGCTGTGGTAGCCTTCTCTATCAGCCCTGCGGCTCCTATTGAGGTCCTATTCCTCAGCTGTGCAGGCCTTGTATAGCTCTCAAACATAGATTGGAGGTGGCTGTTCCAGCCACAGTGGGGCCTTGTCTGCCCTCACTTGAACATATTTACTTCTTACTCAATCTGTCATATAGTGGAGCTTCTGTCAGCTCCCACTATTTCATAAACCCCCCTCAACAAAGGGTGTTAAAGGAAACAGCTTGGTATGAAGTGTTACTGTATTAAAGATAAAAATAAGCATAAATGGATACAAGCCCTTTAGAGGAAGAATCAACACCAATGATTTAGGTAAACCACAAGTGTGTGTGTTCACTCATCTATCTCAACAAAACTTGACTCTTCCATGGAGGTCACTGGGAGATCTTGGTTTCACTGTCACTACTTGTGGCAGAGGACTATATTTGACCTGTATATGTTGGGGTTTTTTTAAATTTAGGTTATATGGATATGCAGTTTTATACCTCCTCCCCCAGTATACAAATCAATAAAACTTACATGTACTCGCCCACAATTCCTAAGAATAATCAGCTGAAACTGCAAAACTAACTTAATACTGCACTGGCAATTACATCCATTCAATGCTACTAGTTTTATAAATCAATGAATGTTTTAAAAATAGAACATTTTCCTTGAAAAAGTATCAAAAAAATTCCTGATGTCTTCCAACTCAGAGTGAGAACTCACTTCTTCAGAATTTCTAATTTAGCCATCCTTTTACTGACTGGTTTCTGGTTTTGTAACTGATAACAAGACTTTTATTAAAGATTCAGCTTTAAAAACTCATGTGAAGAAAAGTACATGAAAATAAAGAATAAAAGTGGTCATCAGTTAATCAATCTTGTAGTGAGCAAAAAACTCTCCAGTAATACATCAGTATAATGAGGATAAACAAAGCAAGCAAGCAATTTAGGCTGCCAATGAAGTTGGGAATATTTGACATATGACGACAGGATTTCAATCTAGTACAATGAATAGGTGGCAAGGTTCTTAAGTAGAAAGGCTTTAATTATTAAATTTTACTCTACGGGGTTTGTTTTAGAAATGCAAGAAAATATGTATTTTGTCCCCCACCAAGTGCCAAACAATTCTCCTTGAAAATTTTGGTGCATATAGTGTATAAATATTTCTTGCCCAACTGCTATACAAGGATCTTTTTTTATTGCAAACTGTTTTGACCAGTCTCCAACTTTTAACTGATCTGCTATACAGGGTGGGAGGCTGCTGTCTGAAACCGCTTCTTAAAGTCTCATCAGGAAGACAGAACTAGTTGTAATTTTTTGGGTCCCTTGACGTCTGCTTCCAAGTGAAGATCTTACTTAACAGTCTTGCATGTATTACAGACCTACAGGTAGAAATACATGTTCTGAAACAGAATACAGATTTCAGAGTTTTGTAGTTAATGTAACTTGACAGAGAATTATACTAATGTACAACAGGAAAAAAACTAGTTTGGATCCACCAGAGAATTTCTGCAGATTTCAACCAGTGGAACATGACTTTCTCACCTCCCCCTCTCATTGCAGTCCAGGCTGCTGCTCCCTGGATCCAAGACATTTGTAAAATAGCAAATCAATGTGAGAAACAGTTAATTTCTGTCAAAGTCCCTTTTTACACTGCAGTCCCCTAGACTGATTGGCTTTTTGCCCACAAAAGTCCTGGGACCTCCAGCACTAGCTTTTTGGAAGTCTGAGGGTTGACTTGGAGCAGGGAAGCAGAAGATATCCCATGTATGTGCCTGCCTTCTGCTCACTCTTTTAAGGACCCAATCCATTAGTGGCTTTGACAGATATATGGAGAACAGGTATATCAATGGCTACTAGCCCTGGTGAGTAAGGGGAATTGTCTTATAAAGAGGCAAGAACCCTCTGAATACCAATGCTAAGAGGCAACATTAAAAGAAGGCTTTAAGCTCTAACTTTTCTTTGGCACTCCAGGGTAACTTGCTATTATGCAGAAAAGGATGCTCAACAAGATTATCAGATCCAGAAGGCTCTGCTTACATTCACTGTACATTTTAAATATATATATGTATATGTGTGTGTGTGTATAGGTGCCAAAATCTCTGTCCATCATCAATCAGGATTTGCTTTAAATAGCTCTGCAGGCATCAGGGCCTGGTGCCTTCCCAGGTTTTTCTGAGATACTAAAAGATTTCTTGTACTGTGATGGGAACCATTTCTGAAGCTTTGGTGTGACACATATTTGGGCAGAAGTGCTGTTAACAGATGGAATCATAAATAAGTCCTTGAAATATGCTTCCTAACAGTTGGCAAAGATGTGGCATAGGAGTGGAGACCTAGTGTTTAGTTCCTTTTCAATCATGTCCCAGAAGATTTCTGCATCTTTTTGTTTGGAAGCCGAAATTAAGCGTTTCCATGAGGTAGTTAAAGCAGCTCTTTTTGTTTTGCTTTTGATGAGCATTCAAAGTTCTGTCATTATGTGATTTAAATTGGCAATGCATATAGTGAATTGCCATTTTAAGCACCCTGCAGTCAGCATCAAACCAGTTATCTTGCCTGCTCTGGCCATACAGATCTCTAATTGAGCCATAGGATGTGTACAGTGGTTGAAAGGAGTTTAACAATTCTATCATTACATCCAAGTTCATGGGGGGGGGGGGGGAGATGGAGATTTCAGCCTTAAGTTGACAAACTTTAGGACAGTTCTTAACACAGGTTACTCCCTTTACAATGCCATTATTCTGTTTTGATTCTGACTTAAGTGGAGAGGGCTAGCAGATTGAAGAAAATTACTTTGTGGAATATTTAATGTTAACTGTTATATACTTAAAAGTGCATTCGATGAAAGTCATATGAAAACTACATAGTGGTAATACAGTCCCACTTCAGGTTACAATACACTATTGATTGCTTGAGGGTTTTGAAGAAATTTCTCTGTCCATACAAGGATAGGAAATAGGAGAAAAGTTAATTGTTCTTATGCACCCTCATCCCACTGATGATCCCCTCAAGTATCCTTTATTTAAGGCTTCATTATACAAGTGATCCTAGCTAGCAGAGAATAATCAAAGGGCCATCTCAAGCCCTAACACCTAGGAGGTAACAGAAACTTTGGGAATGCCAAATGTTAGACTACATCTCTTCCCAGGAAGGGCAAGAAGAAAAGGAATGACCCACAAGGAGGTAGTTAAAGAGCAGACTTAAATTCTCTGGACACAAAGAGAACAAAGTCCATTTTGGCTAAGAAAAAGAAGAGACTGGATTTATATCCTACCCTTCACTACCCAAAGGAGTCTCAGAGTAGCTTACAACTGCCTTTCCTTTCCTCACAACAGACACTCTATGAGACAGTCGTGACATATGACTGACCCAAGGTCACTGCAGCAGCTGCATGTGGAGGAGTGGGGAATCAAACCTGGTTCTCCCAGATAAGAATCCACACACTTTTAGACTTAATGGATGGGGAATTCCAGATCCTTTCCCAATCGCTTTCCTCTAGCCTTTGAGGTAGCATTAAATTCCAACGTTTTAATATAAGAGGGTGGATATGAATGAAGAGAGTCAATTAAAAAATTATATATTTTAGAAAACAAACTTTTCTTACCAATATCGTCCTCTTTAAGCAGGGCCTCAAATGGCATCAATTCATATCTAATGATTTCTTTCCTCTGAAGAGAATATACCATATTCTGAACTTGAAGGTATTGATACCAATTGATATTGGTTCCTAATTTTTCTTCTGTTGGTTCCTTAATAATAATATTGTTCTTTTGAATCCACTCCTCAATTCTATCCAACCCCTTACCCCCATGGATGGCTGGAGTTAGCCTTAAAGAATTGTGGGAAACAATCTTGGGTGAAAAAAACTACCTACTAGAGAAATACTTGGCACAATCCACTTTCTTAGCTTATCCCATATTCTTAATTTTCCAGGAAGGGATTTGCTGGTATAGAATGTGATCTCTTCTGACGTTTAGAGCAAAAAGTTCCTCTCAAAGAGAAGGGGAAAACATATTCTTGTTCAATACTGATCCAAGTTTCTACTGGATTTTTCCTAATCATTTTAACTGTTTGGGCAAGATTAGCTGCATAATAGTATATTCTTAGATTGAGTAGATCCCCCCCCCTTCTTGATGGGTCTACATATTGTTGAAATTTTTACCAAAGGCCTAGCATTATTCCAAATAAATCAATTTAAGATTTGTTGCCATTTATTCAAAGTTTTTTCTGATATTTCTATTGGAATAGCCTGGAAAAAATATAAAAATTTAGGAAAAATAACACATTTGATACGCATGATTCTTTCATGCCAAAAAAGGTTGATTCTGTTTCATTTAACTAATAATGCTTGATCTTTCTTTAGCAACTCATCATAGTTGAATTTCATTAAAGCCTTAATTTTCTTTGGGATATTTATTCCTAAATATGACCATTTCTTATCCACCCATGAATAAGGGACTAGATTTCTTAGCCTTGCTTCAGTATCAACTGATAGATTAATCGGATGCAAAATTGTTTTCTCCAGTTAATTTTTAACCCAGACACGACAAAATTGTAAAATCTGATAGCCTGTACCGACTTTATTGGGGAAGAGGTATATAGTCCTACATCATCAGCAAAAAGCACTATTTTATGTGTTTTAGAGCCTATTGAAACACCCTCAATATCTTGATTACTTCAGATACATTCTGCCAGGGGTTCCATAGAAATGGCAAAAATTAATGGTGAAAGGGGACATCCTTGGCATGTACCTCTTTTGAGTTGACAGTACTGAAAATAACAATCATTAACTCTGATTTGAGCAGAGGGATTGTTGTACAAAGACCATTTTAAAAGTTCTTACCACAACCCATATTCTCAAAGACAGTCATAAAAAATCTTTCTCACCAGAATCAAAAGCTTTAACCATATCGATTGAAAATAAGACTGCTTCCTGTTTGGTTACCATACAATAATTCAAGATGTTCAAAGTTCTTCTAATATTCTCTGAAATATCCCCCCCAGGGATAAAACCTGTTTCAGTCTTTCAGCTAACACAGTAGTAAAAACCTTATAATCACACTTAAGAAGGGCAATAGGTCTATAATTGCAAGGAGATTAAACATCTTTCATTTCTCTAGGAATTGGGACAATAACTGATTCCCACAAGGGAGGCAATAAGCCTTTCATAAAGGTATTATTACACACTTGAGTTAAAGGTTTAACTAAAATAGATCTGAATCTTTTGTTAAATTTGGCAGGAAAGCCATCTAAACCAGGGGCAGTGTTATTTTTAAGAGATCCATCTGCATCATCAATCTCTTGTTCTGAAATTAAACCATCCAATAAATCTATCTGAAGGCTTCAATTTTGGGTTTTATAATTTTTATTGATTTTAACTACAAAAAGAAGAAGCAGGAGCAAAGATACATAAAAGGGAGGTAAGGGCATGTACAGAGTGGGAAAAACAGAAACAAAGAAAAGTACAAATATATCAATTATAATTCTACCTCCAAATAAAATACTCAATTCATTCTACCTGCAAGTATATATTTTACCATCCTTGTCTTTCATTATATTTTTTTTACTAAATTATTACTAGCAATATAAGTCTAAACAATTCTTCTTCAACACAAATAAGTATAAAGAAATTCAAAGGCGTCTTGACACAAGATTGGCTGATTTAGCTTAACCATGTTAAGAACAAAGACTATTTTGTTAGCTTGACAATATCCTTATTAAAACAAGCACATAAAAATCATATCTTTATCCATAACAAGTTAAAAAATGCAACATAATAATTTGTCCATCTCAGTATAAGCAATTTCTCCAGAGGAGCATATTAAAAACAAACCTGCCAGATTACAAAATAATTATGCTGTCTGCCTTTTTAACAATTAATCCAACTCTTATATCAGTATGAGCAATTTCTCCAAACAAACATACTAAGAATAAAGCTGCCATGTAAGAATAAATGTGTTGTCTGCCCTTTTTACCAATGATCCAAATTAACTGTACATTTATCTAACATTTTAACAACCTTTCCATCCTTAGGATCTCCCTTTTAAGGACACGTCAATTCTTATTAATAATTCCATATTTATTTACCCACAAGGAAAACCAGAACTCGGGAATCCTTCTTCCCAGGAAAATTTTTAAATCTTAATTTTAGCTGCTTAACAGCGATATTAAAAATACAAATTCACTTATTGGTTCAACAATATCATCATTACAGTAAGCATAAAAACATATCTTTATCTATTAGATGCAAACCAAATTGAAAAATAATTATCTTATCTATCTACCTAAGTATATAACCCAAAAATCCCACCTAGCCTTTTAAAATCATATATGAGTTCTTATTATAAGTTCCATATCCAGCTGCTCACCAAGTTACAATTTGATTACATTATCTATCATCTTAAAATTTAAAAACTTTTTGATCCCTTTTGCTTCTATATCCACATTGCTCCAAAGAAAACCAACTTGATATAACCCAGACATCACACTTTGCTTTTTAAAATCGCATGCCAGTTCTTATTGAGAGTTCCATATCCAACTATCCAGGAGAGGGAAAAAGTTCAAGAGTCCTTCTTCCTGAAAGATTTCCACATCTTTGTTAGCTGGGATGCACTTGTTAGCTGGGATGCATCTTCTCTCTTCTCATTGCGGCCACCCGTCTCGGTAACGAGGAGAAGAATTCTGCACCATTTGTTCCTCTCAGCAGGACTGCACTCAATCTTGATTTCCGGTCTTGTTTTGTAACTGCGTCATAAGGATCCATTCTTGTTTTCTTTTGTTTCGGAACGGATCACTTCCCCATTCTGATTTCGCAGATGCTGCCAGAATCTCTTTAGCACTCAGCTCATGTAGATTTGAAAGTTTGCTAGCTTTCAGCATAAAAGCTCCTATTTGCTTTCTAATCAATTGCATTAATGAACCAAGATCCTGTTTCAGAGAAGTAATATTCCATAATATATATTTTTTATAAGACATTTCGCTCGGCAGTGCCATTTTTCTCTATCAGCAAACTCAGTCTGTTAATCCAAGTTGAAAAGTAGCTTAAAGATCCTGTTAAATTGTCATTCCAAATCAGCTCCAGCTAAGATTTCAAATGTTATCCTTTCAATTACAGTCGGACGACAGGGACAAAACTCCTTACAACAGGACCACCTTTAATTAAACTATTCAGTAAAGATCTTGAAACCAATAAATAGCCAATTCTAGTATGTTAGTTATGGGGTATAGAAAAGAATAAATAATCCTTGGTCTTGGGATACAAATAACACCATCTGTCAAAAAGATCAAACATCTCTAACAGATGTGCTAAGCCAGTAGGGCTCCTCTCTTCTTACTCTTTGCACTAAGTCTAATAGTAGATTTATCCAAGTTCTCATCCAAGATTACATTTATGTCTCCCTCTAAAATTAAATGACCCACACTAAATGTCTGCAGCTTCTCAAATACTTGTTCTAAGAAGGACATCTGAGCTGTATTAGTTGCATAAACTGAAGCTAGTGTTAGCTCCTGCAAACCAATTTTGCCTTTATGGCTAAAAGCATTGGTATTCAATTCCAGTATTTAAAAATGTATTCACTTTGGCATTTAAACCCTGTCACAATTAGCAAAATCTCTAGGGTCTCAAGTCCAGATTGTTGGAGGAATTGTAAACTAAAGGCTCCCCGTATCATATGCGGTGGGAATGTCCAATGGTGTCAAATTTTTGGAATAAAGTGATAGAGCAAATAAAACAAATTCGATCTAACCATTCCAGTAGATTTTAAACTTTTGATATCTGGCCTGATAAATTGGTGAGTAAAGATCAGAAATCTTTAATCTCAACATCCACATACCCCCACCATTGAAATATGGTATGATAAGTTATGGGACCAGTATGAAATGGGTAAGACAACGGATAAACCTTTCTTTGAAAATGATACTGATTTGACTATAGATTATGATTTGCTTTGGGCCCCCGTTTTGGAATTCTTTGGGAATATTTCCTTTTTTGCCTAAGAGAATGAATTGTAGGTTATTTCTTAATTCTTAATACATAGCATATTATGTATTGTTTTTGTAAATTGTTTGTTATATGCAGCCAATGATCTAAATTGGATTCTTGTATGTTAGACTTATATTTCTATTATTTATTTTCCCTATGTTCTCTATGTTCCCTATATTCCCTTTGTATTGGATTAGAGTCAATAAAATAAAATCTATTTTTTAAAAAAATCCACACACTTAACCACTACACCAAACTGGGAACAACCTATAGAAAGGAGCTATTGTACCTGGGCTCCATCTGGATGGCCACCATTACCATATGACAATCACAGTATGTGATTGGTATGTGATTACTATATAACAACATGGTAATGCTAACACCATACTAACAAAGGGGCATGGTACACAGACAAAGACTGAAGATAATGGATGACTAATAGAAAGCTGTAATTTAGAATAAAGAGCGTATCCATGAACAACAGCAGGCAGGTATGTTAGAGAAGAGAAAGAGGAATGTATGTATGCACCTTTACATTGTAACCTTCAATCTGTTGCTGTGCAGAGGATTGTGTAGACATTTTATTTTTAATCATTTTCTTATTATGAATTCTGAAGTTTGCTTTTCATAACCATGATAAGGTCCACTCAAACACGTTACTGAAAGGGTACAAAAGGAAGGGTGACATTTGGTCAATAGATCACTAGATACCAGGAGTCCACAAGTAAGGTAAGGCACTCTTGTAAACACTAAATGGACCCTGTAAATAACATCATGGAAACAGTTCTAGCCCTCTTCATGGGAAATACTCTAAGCAACCAGCTGGTGGCAGTGTAGATAACCCTGAGAGAAGAAGTGGGGAACCCCTCTAGGAGGTTGGCGTGTTCTGAAGGATGGAGATACAAGTCAGCTGTTGAGTGTCTCAACCTCTCAGAAGGGCTAAAGCAGAACAGCACAGCATTCTGCAACACAGTCCAATTACCGAAAATGAGTTTATTACTGTTATCTTGCCTTATTTATTCATTTATTGCTTTAAATTTATATCCCACCCGCCCTGCAAGCGGACTCAGGGCGGCTAACGATCAGTTATATAATACAATTTAAAACCAATAAAATACATTTTAAAACATTTTGTGGTGCTATACTATTTTGATATGGTGGAATCTTTCTTTTTTCTGTTAGTGATCTCATGATATTCGTAGCTTCTCATCAGTGAGAGGTGTTGGTTCTCTCCCAGTTCAGGTATTGAAGGCCTGTTGAAACAGTTCACTTTTACAGGCCCTAAGGGATTGTGAAAGATCCCGCAGGGCCCTTATGGTCTATGGCAGGGCATTCCACATTTCTGGTGCCACCAAAAAAAGCCCTAGCCTGTGTGGAGCATAGCCTGGCTTCCTTTGGTCCGGGAATGGACAATAGGTTTTGTGTCCCTGAACGCAGTGCTCTCTGGGGAACATGCGGAGAAAGGCGATCCCGAAGACAGACAGCCCCCCCCCCCACCATAAAGGGCTTTAAAGGTCATAACCAACACCTTGAAGTGGACTCGGAACACAATAGGCAGCCAGTGCAGCTCTTTCAGCACTGGCTGAATGTGCTCCCATCTAGGGAGCCCCATCAACAGCCGCACTGCAGTGTTCTGCACTAGATGTAGTCTGAGTTAGGGTCAATGGTAGCCCCATGTAAAGAGCATTACAGTGATCTATTTTCTAGTTGACCGTTGCATGTATCACCATAGCTAAGTTGTCATGCTCCAGAAAAGGGGCCAGCTGCCATACCCACTGAAGATGAAAAAAGGCGGATTTGGTAGTGGCTGCACCCCCAAGCTCTTGACCTTAGGGGCCGGCATTAGTAGCACCCCATCAAGAGCCGGCAAAGGGATCACCTTTCCCAGGCCACCCCGATTCAGATACAGGAGCTCCGTCTTCACTGGATTCAGCTTCAAGCAACTCAGCCTGAGCCAAGATGCTACGGCTTGAAGAGCCAGGTCTAGATTTTCTGGGGTACAGTCAGAATGGCCACTCATCAATAGATAGAGCTGGGTGTCATCTGCATAATGGTGACATCAAGCCCATACCGCCTGACAATCTGGGCAAGGGGGCGCATGTAGATGTTGAATAACATCGGGGACAGAACCGCACCCTGTGGCACACCACATATAAGTGGGTACCTTTGGGATGTTTCTTCCCGTATCACCACCCTTCGTCCCCAACCTTGGAGAAAGGAGGCCAACCACTGCAAGGCGGACCCCTGAATCCCCATGTCAGCGAAGCAGCTAAACAGTAACTGATGGTCAACCATGTCGAATACGGCTGACAGATCTAATAGTAACAGCACCGCTGAGCCGCCCTAATCTAGATATTGCATGAGATCATCCATGAGGGTGACCAGAATCATCTCCATCCCATGACCTGGCCAAAAGCCGGAATGGAATGGATCCATTGCGGAAGTGTCATCCAGGAAACCCTGTAGCTGGATCGTCACCGCCCACTCTGGCCTTACCCAAAAAGGGAAGGTTCAACGCCGGCCAATAATTTACCAATATAGCCAGGTCTGCAGATGGTTTTTTCAAGAGGGGATGGACCCCCTCTTTCAGATACATCCAATTATGTCAGGACCGTTGACATTCTTCAGTGGATGCAGATGTTTCTCAGTGGTAGCTCATTATTAGGAGACAGCCACAGCTTTTCTTCTCGCATGAGATACCTAAGAACTAGGAAGTGTTACCCCCTCAAGAAAGCATATGTACCTAAGTTAATGTGAAGTTAAATAAAACAACAAATTGCATTTTTAAAGGAAACAAGCATGAACTATGCTTGTTTCCTTTAAAATAGCTATGAACTAAAAATGAAGCCCCTTGAAGTAAAAGCCTTCTCTCAGAGGACTGGATGCAAGTAAACAATCTGCCACCTTGTGACTCCATGCCTCCACTTATTTACATATATACCGTATTTTTCGGTCCACTGGACGCTCCAGACCATTAGACGCAGGTGCCTGGCTGGGAGACAAGCGGCGAGATCGCTCCCTCCGCCCCCACCGCAAACCCAGCACTTCGCAGGGAGCGATCTCGCTGCTTGTCTCCCAGCCAGGCACACAGGCGCCGGCGTGCTTCCCCCGTGCTTGTGTGCCTGGCTGGGAGACAAGTGGCGAGATCGCTCCCTGCGAAGTGCTGGGTTTGCGATGGGGGCGGAGGGAGCGATCTCGCCACTTGTCTCCCAGCCAGGCACGCAGGCACAGAGGAAGCACCCGCCCCCTTCGCAAAGCGCTGGGCTGTGGAGGGGGCGGCGTGCTTTCCCCCTGCCTGCCTGCCTGGCTTCAGCTGATGCTTACAGCAAGCGCCAGGATCGCTCCCTCCACCCTCCGATCCCAGCGCTTGCTGAAAGCAGCAGCTGAAGCCAGGCAGAGGAAGCACCCGCCCCCTCCGCAAACCCAGCGCTTCACGAGCGCCGGCTGTGGAGGGGGCGGCGTGCTTTCTCCCTGCCTGTTTGCATGGCTTCAGCGCTGATGCTTAAAGCAAGCGCCGGGATCGGAGGGCGCGATCCTGGCGCTTGCTGTAAGCGTCAGAGCTGGAGCCAGGCTGGCAGGCGAGGGGAAGCGCCGGGACGGAGGCAGCGGATCGCCCCCCCCACCCCGGAGGAAGGTACGTACGGTACCTTCGCTCCATAAGACGCACACACTTTTTACCCCACTTTTTTTGGGAGGGGGTGCGTCTTATGGTGCGAAAAATACGGTACAAGTACAATGTAAGTTAAAGTTATTATAAATCTTCAGTGGTCTTTCAATTAAAGAAATTAACCGAGTAGGATTATCTCTAGGATTTCCCTGGAAGTACATCAGCACATGAAATGTATAAAATGGAAAGTTAAAATGGAAAGTTTGATTTAAATGATTTCAGTTGTCTTTTCCTAGTGATTTAAAAATCAATCCACACTAGTAGATTGTGTGTGTGTGTGTGTGTGTGTGCGTGTACAGCAAGACTGACAATTCCCCCCGCTTAGGCACTAGCCCTCATCCATCATCAATAGATTACTGGCCAAAAAGCTAATGGGAAGCAGAGATTAAATATTAACTTTTCAATTTTCATAAATTTTAATTGTTAGCTTTCATCTCAGAAAAGCAAGAGAACTGTATGGAACTAGGCAGAAATTATTCATTTTTAAAAGCGATACCTTTGTGGATATGTGTATAACCACTCACTGCTACGAAATTTATTAAAATTAAAAATGCCAAGGTACACAAGTGGTCTGTGGTGTTCAAACTAGGAATAGCCAACTTTAAAAGTTTGACATGGATTTTTCAGGTTATTAAGGTCAAAAAATGACACAAAACAATGTGAAAGTTTATGAGCTTACCACAACTCTTCATCAGGGTACATGTTTATATATAAATTAAATGAGAAGTAGAGGGCAGCATTCTGTATGAGATACTAAGCAGGCATGCTGTTTTGAATTTATGTTGTCATCAAATTTTTCTCCATCCCATCATCATGTTAAGCACTTAGATCCTGGAAAGAAGTAGAGCTTCTTCCATCCTGGCAAATAATGGTAAGACTTCTTCCCAGGCCACAAGTGCTACAATCTGGCACCAGTGGCCACTTATAAGGGTCATGCCTGTTCAGCATCATTGTACAACATGTATAAAAATATGACTTGAAAAAATTTGCTCTCCCCATAACATCCATTTTTTATTTTGTGACATTTAGCTACATGAAAAGTTCTGGCAAGCCCAAAAACTTGCAAAGCCATTCTGTTGGCTGCAACAGAAATTACTGCATGGAGTGGGGGGGGGGGGGGGTCCTGATTTTGTGTAGACCAGTATAGCTAGTTACAATTTTTTAACTTAATCTGAAAATTTATTTTTCTCCATCCCATCATCATGTTAAGCAGCCTAACTCAAGGTTGCTTAACATACAGTGTCTCTAATTTCCTTTGACTATGAATAGGCTTCCCAACCCTCCCGCTCTAGTGGGGGACGCCAGGATTTCCACCCTCTTCCCCCGCCCCCCCAAAAAACGGAAGCGGGGGAGGGAGGGAAACGGCGGGCGCCCCATCCCCGAGCGGGCGACGCCGCCGCGCGGCTGCCACCCGCCGCCCCCCCCTTTTTACCTACCACTGACATTCACGTCTTGAGGCTTTCAAACATGTGACATTTATTCTATGTGGCTCCTATATTAAGCCAGTGTACCCACCACTGCGCCAGGCAAAGGGAGAGCCGCCGGGCTCTAAGGCCTGGCTGGGCGGAGCGGCGGCTGCGCGGCGGCCCCAGTCTGGAAGAGCTGGCTTGCCGGCGCCGAGCCCTGGTTGCTTCTCCGGCCGCGGAGGCCTTGGCCAGAACCTGCCCTGCAGTGCAACCGGGCTGGGAGCCTCCAGGTCTGTCGCCGTCCCGGCCTTTCTGGGCTCCTCGGGGCTGCTGCTCTAATCCCTCTAACGCCGCCTCCGTCGGTCCCCGTCGCTCTCCTTCCTGCCTTCTGGCTCTGCGGCCCCACCGCTTGCAAGCTGCATCTCTCTCCCGAAACCATTCGCCTCCCCCCGGCCGCTTTTGCTCGCCCCGCCGCTTCGCCCCCTCCTCTCTCATCCTTCTTCCAGCCCGTCGGCAGGCAGGAAACAAAACAGAAAAATGTGGGGCTGGTGGAACCTTCCAAGACTGCAGATCTTATTCCTGCATCTGTTGTAGGGTTGCCAATCTCCAGGTGGGGGCATGGGATCCCCCTGTTTGGAGTCCACCGCGCTTCAGGGTCATCAGAAAGCGGTGGGGGGGGGGAGGGAAATGACTGCTGGGCGCTCTATTATTCCCTAGGGAGAGCGATTCCCATAGTGAATTGAACTGTGGGTATCTGGGGCTGTGGGTGGGGGCTGTTTGTTTGAGGTAGAGTCACCAAATTTGCAGCGTAGCAACCAGTGCCTCTCTTCAAAACACCCTCCAAGTTTCAAAAAGATTGGACCAGGGGGTCCAGTTCTTAGAGCCCTCCAAAAAGGTGCCCCTTTCCTTCATTATTTCCAATGGAGGGAAGGCTTTTAAAAGGTGTGCGGTCCCTTTAAATGTCCTCCTGTGATGGCCAGAACTCCCTTTGGAGTTCAATCATGCTTGTCACAGACTTGATCTTGGCTCCACCCCTAATGTCTCCTGGCTCCACCCCCAAAGTCTCCTGGCTCCACCCCCAAAGTCCCCAGATATTTCTTGAATTGGACTTGGCAACCCTAACTATGAATGACTATCATCAGATGGCAGTAGTGTCCCCATCACCACCCCAGTAGCTTGTAAATGTTGTAAGATAATTTCCTAATTCCTGTCAGTCTGTTCTACTAGGTATGCAGCCTCACTATATATTTCCTGAATCTAATTAATCATTCAGTGCTTGAAAACGATTTAAAATTATTATTCCTTTCAGAAGCTGAGATCTCAGAATGACATCACCTATTCTGATAGTCTCCTCTAAGGAAGGCACTGCCTAGCTGCATCAGATAATGACTGTTCAGTTTCTAAATGGAGTTTGGACATCTATTGTCCCTCCTGGATTTCTTTTGTTAATAGAAGGAACCCAGGGAAGTCAAGTAATATTTTCCAGCTGCAACTGACCAGGATGATGGTAAAGATATAAAGGAGGGGAGAACAATGCAAGCTATTTTGGGCCCTGATTGTTGTGAGGGAGGAAAGGAACAAATTAAGTAGACAAACCCCATCTGAAAAGCTGAAGGTTGCCCAAAACTTTAAAAGCTTTCCTGGCGATACACAGTCATATCTAATTCCCAAGGGTTGTCCAACAGAACTTTTTAAAATGCACAGTAAGGCTCCCAGGGTTAAGGAAGAGGTTTCTACAAACCTGGGAGAACCTGAAAATCTGAAAAGACTGGTGGGTTGAACTTTCTGATCAAGAAGAAATGGCATGAACACCTTCTCCCTAGCAAGTTCTTCAGCTGCAGTCCTTGAAGCTGCAGAAACCAAAGGTACTCCAGGAAGGCAAGGGAGTCCTATCAGCAGTATGTACTGACTTTCGTAATTACAGTCAGGAATAGAAATGTAAAATTTCTGGAAATTTTGTAACTTGGGAAAAGAACCCAGTTTTTCTCAGTTTTTTTTCTGAAAAAATGGAAATTTCTGAAAAATTGAAAAAAAATGCCACATTAGCACTTTTTTTCTTTTCCAGATTGAACGTCATTCTGTTACTTTAGGAACATAAAATATGACTATGGACAATTTTGCTTGGCATGAAATTATCACAACTAGCATATTAAAAATATAGTGTATCCAAACAATTATTACAAACAGAATTTACTTTTTAAATATTTATTTGTAATTGTAACAAATGGAGCAACAATCTCCTGAACTGTTTACTAGTTTATGTGGAACAGACAAAAAAAACCCTCCACAAAACAATTTTTAAAAATCCAGAACAATTATTCATATTTTCTCTCCACAGTATTAAATACAAATAAAAAACTCATTCTCATAAAAAGAACTGAAGATGTGAGAAGTGTATAGAGGGAAGTGTAGGACTAAGTTTCAATAAATGGGCATGACCTAGGACGTGCTTGTCCTCAGTGCACAGAAATTAGAATAATCTGATACCATACATAAAATATTTGAACACCTTGTCTTAAAATATTTTATTCATCATGTTAAAATAAAACATTCCATAATCAATTTTTTTTCTTTTTTTCAATTTTTCCAAGTTTTCAGAATAAAAGGAAAAAAGATTTCTAGGGAAAAATGGGGGGAGAAGGTTTTTTCCTGAATTTTTCCAATTTTTTCCCGGGCCTTCACATCTATAGTCAGGAAAGAACAGCTGTAGTTCAGTCATACAGTATTCTAACCTGTGTGGAGTGGAATATTTGTTATCCATGAACAAGCAGACTTGAAATGGAATCTGAAAACATTTAGGGGAGGAGTTTACAAATAAACAGCTGGTCCTGCATAAGGATTCACCTAGTACAATCATTCATAATCCAGTGTAGAAAAATTCTAGATCTATTTAAAAAAAACCCTGTATTTCAAAAAGCAAATGTGGGAGTATATTAAAATAGATTCTTATGCATAAAACTTTCACAAATACTGAAGGTGCAAGAAAGCATTAGGGGCATTAAAACAAACAAATATAATCATACCAAAAAAAAAAGGCTCTTGCTCACTACATACTGGTCAATATAATCACTTCAGGAAAAAATGGCAGACAAATCTCTTTACGAAATCAACACTAAAATTATGTTCTACTTTTCCAGTTTTCAGACCCACTTCAGCACAAAAGTTCTGTTGCATCTAAAAGACTAACGAAGTATGAGCATAAAATTCTGAGCCTTTGCCCATAAAAGCTCATGCCCAAATATATTTGTTAGACCTGATATGGTACAAAACATTACTTTTGCTGCAATAGACTAACATGGTTACTCCTTTTAAATATATTGCCTATATAACTATATTATATAATGTACCATATTGCATTTGTTTTGAAACATGCAATATACCCTGAAAATACATAACCTGTGCAAGATTTGCATGAAATCTAACTTTTTTCCAATTTTTTAAATAATAAAGTGTGGTGGTGAAAGCCTTTGAATGATCATCCATATTTTCTAGCACAGAAACTACTGACTTTAGCCTCAAATTCTCAATATGCTGACTTCAGCCTCAAATTCCTGTTCTTGGGAACTATAAGTATAGCCTCTGTTAAAATGCCTGCTTTAAAGGACACAACTGGAAAGCAGTATACAGTACATTTTTCTTCATAAGCCAACTCCACATAAGCAGCATGCAGCTCTTTAAATGCATCATAAGCAGGTTAAGTGGCTCAACCATTAGTATCAGCTTTAGCAGGATGACTTCTCTAATGCACACAGCTTAACATCCATTTGGGGATTCAGACTAAGTTCAGACACACTATATCCAAGTAGAACAATCAGTGCATGCACTAACTGCACCTGTAATTGTTCATGAGCACATTTTTGTTATGTCAAACTTAAGAACTCTCAAAATATATTTAAGTACATGTTAAGCTCAAAGTTGTATGTTTATATGTTTTTAAATAATACTTCGTATAATGTTAAATGCTGTTTTACTGTTTCTAGCCCTTGGGCCTCTATTTGGGTGGAAAGATGGCATTAAAATGTTTTAAATAAAGTCACACAGAACACAAAGGAGTGATGTGTACTGCTATGGACAGCATATACTTTGTATTGCAGCCCTGCAACTTTGATGAATAAATAAATTCATTAGTGCATAACGCATGAAATGGTAGTTACACCTTTTCCAGGATAATAATCTTTATTTTTGAAAATTATTTATCAATTCCTTAGTCAGAGCAATCAAATACATGGGACTAGATACTTCCTCAGTCGTACTTTTACATACCTCTCCAGTACTGTAGCATTACATATTTAAGATATCTGCACCCCAGAGTCGAAATCATCCAGTGTCCAAGGAAAGCCATTTTGCAACCTAGAGGCAAAATCATTTGAAGACACAGGTACCATATACTGAAGAGCTCTGTGGCGCAGAGTGGTAAAGCTGCAGTACTGCAATCTGAGCTCCCTGCTCATGGCCTGAGTTTGATCCTGGCAGAAGCTGGGTTCAAGTAGCCGGCTCCAGGTTGACTCAGCCTTACACCATCCTTCCAAGGTCAGTAAAATGAGTACCCAGCTTGCTGGGGGGAAAGTGTAGATGACTGGAGAAGGCAATGTCAAACCACTCCGTAAAAAGTCTCCTGTAAAAACAACATCACCCCAGAGTCGGACATGACTGGTGCTTGCACAGGGGCCTACCTTTACCTTTTTACTGTATATTAACCTAGAGCACATTTACATAGTGGCACTTTCTCACGCTCTGGGACTTTTCTTACCACTGATGTGTGTGCAGGGCAAGAAAGCAAATGAACAATTTTTCTGCTATTCACCAATAAAAAGCTAAAAAAGTACAGCTTATCATTGGTTCTTGAGTAGCTTATGCTACTCAAGAACTTATTTACAACATGCCCTAAACAATGTTGAGAATGGATTACAAAGGAACAGGGCAGAGCTGTAAAAGCAAGATGATACATACAAACAGTACAATTCTGTTCTTTTATAAAAGTACTCTCCTGGACTGCTCTATTAAACTACAATTCTGATGCCTTTTTCAAAGTGGCCTCCTAAACATCTCTGTTTTGTACAATCTGCAAAACAACAGATGCCATTATTTCAGTACTTATCTTTATCAAACTAGCATCACACCACACAAAAGCAGATTATGATTTTGAAATAATGACCAATTTTAAAATACTCTAAACTCATATTGATTTCTGTATCACTCATGAAAGAAAGGCTATTAGCAATAATGTTCTGCCTGGAAATCAAAGATCTTTAAGGCCCTATCTTTAATTTCATAATTTATAAAATGCAATAGAATCACCTTATTTCTTATGCCCTGATTTGTGTGCTACAAAACTGAATGAAATAATTTACCTCTATGGCTCTGTTGTATGTTTTCTTCCTTCTAGATTATATTTTTTGGAAATAAGCAGCAGGAAGACCAAAGGACTACAATATGGGGGACACAATGCAATATATCTATGATAGTCACCATTTTTATATTTGGATAAAATGAACTAATGAGACAGACTTTGAGCAGAGAATACAAGTTGTAAGCAGGGATAATTTTGTTTATTTTAATATATTCCCTACAATAGTATACATTTTTATATTTTATGGTGTTACTTACTAGCTTGCTGGTGGAAGCTGTATGTACAAGCGGGACCTGTTATAATAGTTGGTGACTACTGTAAATGAGGCACTCTACTATCTAGGATTAACCTCAAATCTGCAATCACTCAACTTGTTCAGAGGGATGCTGAGTCCACTATCTATAGCTTCTGAACTTTCTCTGGAAGCTAGAATTTTTGTCATAAATTGTATCTCTTATGACTCCAAATTGTGTCAGCATTCTGAGCACTCATGATTGCTCTTGTGGACTGCTCTTGTGTGTTGATCAGAAAGCCATGATCCTCAAAGACAATGCAATGTTTGTTGGATGTCTTGACATCTCCTTGACCAGATTAGTAGACCTGATTAGCAGATCAGGGGCATCCAATGAAACTAATGGGCAGTAGGTTCAGGACAGACAAAAGATAGACAGACAGACAGACAGACAGACAATTTTATTTGTATCCCGCCCTCCCCGCGGGAGCAGGCTCAGGGCGGCTAACAGCATCATTTAAATTTCAACTATACAAAGAAAGGCAAAGAAAACAAATTACATTTAAACATTAAAATTCTGATTAAGTTTAAAAATTAATTAATTAAATTAGTAAAAGGAAATATTACTTATACAGAGAGTGATTAAAATGTAGAATCTGCTGCCAGAGGATGTAGTGATGGCAACAGGAATAAACAGCTTTGAATGGAGATTAGATAGATTCATGGGGGATATGTCTATCAATGGCTACTAGCCATGCGGACCTGCACATTCAGAGGCACTAAACCAAAAGGCAACATCAGAGGAAGGCTTCGGCCTCTATGCCTGTCCAAAGGAACGGGTTGGCCACTGTGTGAGACAGGATGCTGGACTAGATTGACCATTGGTCTGATCCAGCAAGGTGGTTCTTATATTCTTATCACATCTTGAACTCTCAGGTGGGCCACTACTTCCACCATCAGCATCACGAATACATGGCGAGCAGAGGCCAAGCCAAAAGCTTTGAATGGGTCCTGAGCTTTGCAATAAGCAAACATATTAATGGCCTGGCGAAACTGGTACATGCAAGTATGCCTCAGTTAGACCCAATACTCTTTCGCTTTTTCACAAGTCCACCAGATGTGAAAGAAAGAACCTTCGTGTTTTCTGCATTTCCAATAAACCATGAAGTCTTGAGATTGAAATGCTTGTGTGATAGCCTTCAATGCCTCTACCCTGAATCTCCCTGTACTTGCCAAACCAATGGATGAATTCAAGTTTCAGGATGGCTCTCCACTCCTCTTCCTTTATGGATACTAGTTTCAGGGTCAAATGTGAGGGGGAAGCCCTCCTGCCTGAAACCACATTTGCTCTGCTTGTCCTTGGCAGTGGCCTATAGTCAACTCACTATATTCCCTTTCAGAGTCTTGTTCTGATGCCCTACAATCCACCTCTGGGGGAGTACAGTCGGACTTATAATGGTGCCATGAAAGGAAGGAGGTTTATGCTCCCAAAACTCTTTACAAGCTATTTTAGTAGTCCAGGTCTCTCTCTTCTATGAGACCCAGCAAAGAGGAATAAATGTCCAGAGCATTTCCTCCTCCATCCTAGTCTCCTAGGCCCTGTTGTGGCCATAGATTTATCCATATATGTTTGGAGCCATTGTTTATTATTTGAGAAAGTTGCTCTTCGCCCTCAGAGTCTTGAGCAGAATGGGAGAGATTAGAAATACAAATCTATGCCTAATCTCTGCCATTTCAATTTATGTGCCCTGCCTCTGCATCCCCTTAAGTGGCTGTTTGGGGACCACTGTTGATTTGGCACCAATTTCTGCTCTGGTGCCATTTTCTAAGCCACTGGAAAGCATGCTGTCACTTCTCAGTGCGGCTGGGGCCTTCGCAGGAGTGGGCTGGCTGGCCATGGAGTGTGATACCTGCCCATCTGATGAAGCTGCAGCCACCAAGTCCTCAACAGCATGTATCAGTTCAGCTGGGCAGGACTTGGAAAAGTGCAGCTGGTGGTACAAGGGAAGGCTCCTTTTCTTTGATAAAGACAGGAGGAGGAAGAATAAGTAGGCTTGACGATAATAAAGGAACCTGTGATCTGGACATCTGATGGCAAAGGATTAATATTTTAGTTATAGCTCTCTCCTTCCAGGTGCTCAGCAGCATAGCAAAAAGTAAAACTGAAAGGACCTGGCAAGCAGTTCCTGTAAGTAGGAATCAGAATGCTATCAACTTCTTCCCCTTTCTAGGATTAATGGAAGTACCCATTCACCAAAATCATGTCCTCAGTTCTAAGGGAGAAATCTTCCATTTCCCCAGGGCTTAAGGCAACCATGGATGTGCACTTTTGCAACCTCAAAAAACAGGGATCCTGGGAAGAGTACATCTGTGTGTTTGAAAAATATGCTTTCAACACATGCTTTCAACAAAATGATAATTTTGATGAGATTTTATTGCTATAAATGAATTTCCACCCACCCTCTAGGATTCAAAGTTTTGGGGGCTGAACAACTATGGAACCTAAGAAGAAAAGATTCCCCAGCATCTGTGTCTACAATGATGCTAGGAAAATGTCAGAAGCTCAAATACTTACCTGACTGCTCATCAAATTGCCCATAAAAATCAGTGCGACCCAAAAGGTAGTCCAATAGAGGAACCTATTTATTTTAAAAAAATGTTATCTTGCGTACCTCCTTGAACTCACAGTGGCTAACAAAGCAGTAAGTTGCAAAACGATGTAACATAAGAAACCAAACAAATCTTAACATAAACACAGCAGTAAATATGACTAGTCTGCAACCTTTAGGAATAAAGAAAACAAAGTCATCCACCACACACATTTTAGTGAACAATTCACAAAGTACTGGTCACATCACAGAAACCATCCCGTGACCTGTTGCCAAATGGACAGCCAATAATAATAATTTTCATTTTTAACCTTTTTAAAATGTGACCTGTGGGTAACAAAATATGAAAAGCAGTTCAATCAGACAACAAATATCTCCAATAAACAGTGCAGTAGGACTAGAAAACTGGACTGGAAAACCAGCAGCCTTGCAAATAAGCGAATCCAAGGCCATTACAGACATTGCAGGTGTGCTGGTGTAATTTTTTAAAATAAAATTCAATAAAATGTTAATTTACAAAATGGATGTGATATGCACATTCCACTTCGGACCCAACAAAAGCCAGGCTGCATTCTATAACTGGAGTTTTAAGTCATCTTTAAGGACAGACCTATATAATGTGCATTACAATACTCCAGGTCTTGAAGCAACCATCACACGGTTTCACAATGCCAGATCAGCCAAATAAAAGTAGGGGACCATCTTCTGAGCAACATAAAGGTGAAAGAATGCCCTTCTTTTGGTACCCTCATTAGCATGTTCCTCCAGCAATAAAGCTGAATCCAGTATAATCCCAAGACTCTTAAACGGAACCAGCAAGTGTCAACTGGGCCCCATCAAAAATGGGAAGCACAATATCCTTCAGGTCATCAGCCTTCCCAATGAACATTACATCTGGATTCAACTTGTTATCCCTTAGCCAATTAGCCACAGCAGTCAGGCACCATTTCAGAACCTCTACAGCAGCACAGGTGATTTCAATAAAGAGACATAGCATTTGGTATCTCCAACATATTGATGAGAAGCTACTCCAAACCCATGAATGATTTTCCCCAAAGGCTTTAAACAGGGATTGAATAGCAAGGGGGATATGACTGAGCCTTAAGGAACCCCACAAGGTTTTTTTTTAATTATTGGATTTATATCCCAATCTCAGAGCAGTCACAATCTCCTTTTACCTCCCCCCCCCCACAACAGACACCCTGTGAGGTAGGTGGGGCTGAGAGAGCTCTTACAACAGCTGTCCTTTCAAGGACAATTCCTGCAAGAGCTATGGCTGACCCAAGGTTTTTCCAGATAAAAGTCCATGCACTGAAGTTGTCTGGAAAGAAGAATTGGCATGTGGGAGTATACCAGGACATACGGTTCAACAAGTATGAGGCACCAAGTGTTTTAAAGGCAATAAATTTCCACTGTGAATTAGGCCTGCAAGTAAAGAGATAATTAGAACAGTTGATAATTAGTACAACTTTGGAGCACCAGAGTTAGGGTGGCCATAATGTCTGAAGGCCAGCCAGGGACACCTTGGGGAGGGGGAAGGTAGGGGTGCGCGCGCGAAGCGTGCGCGCCGCCGGAAACAGGAAGTGACGTCACTTCCGGTGACGTCATGCCACCGCCGGGAAAAGGAAGTGGCATCACTTCCTGTGACATCATTCCCCCCCCCGCGCCACCTGCCGGAAACAGGAAGTGACATCACTTCCTGTGACATCATTTCCCCCCTGCGCCACCTGCCGGAAGCAGGAAGTGACATCACTTCCTGTGACATCACTTCCCCCAAATGACATCATTTCCCCCAAATGCCACTGCCGGAAACAGGAAGTGACTTCACAGCACTTCCTGTGACGTCCCCAAAAATCCCCCAAATATCACCGCCGGAAACAATTTTGCTCTCAAATCCTGTATATACTTCATCAGTATATGGGATAAGGCACTTTCTCAACTGTGCTGCATAATGCAGCCTATTTATTTTGTCCTGTTTGCTCTGTTGGCTCTATCTGCGCCACCTTCATCACTTTCGGGGTGTGGATCCCCCAGTGGGGTGGGCTCCCGACTCCCTCCGCCGGCTGTTTCTGATAGCCCTGCGCCCCTCTTTCATTTGATATGTGTCCCGTGCGGGTGCCACCCTCCCGCCGGGAGATGCCGCAAAATGAGCCCCCTTGAGGCTTATGGCGGCAGGGCTCGGGGGAAGCGAGCTAGACTGCTGTTCTTTTGAGGGGTCATAGAGTGTTTCGAGCCCGTCCCTGTGGCATCGGTCCCATCGTTGTGGGACCCAGGGGGCCGGCGCAGCAGCACGCCGAAGCAGCCTGTCACTAATAACACAGGTCGAGATGCAGGACAGGAACCCGGAAGTGACCGACAGGCTGCTTCAGCGTGCCGCTGCGCCGGCCCCCTGGGCCCCACAACGATGGGACCGATGCCACAGGGACGGGCTCGAAACACTCTATGACCCCTCAAAAGAACAGCAGTCTAGCTCGCTTCCCCCAAGCCCTGCCGCCATAAGCCTCAAGGGGGCTCATTTTGCGGCATCTCCCGGCGGGAGGGTGGCATCCGCACGGGACACATATCAAATGAAAGAGGGGGCGCAGGGCTATCAGAAACAGCCGGCGGAGGGAGTCGGGAGACCACCCCACTGGGGGATCCACACCCCGAAAGTGATGAAGGTGGCGCAGATAGAGCCAACAGAGCAAACAGGACAAAATAAATAGGCTGCATTATGCAGCACAGTTGAGAAAGTGCCTTATCCCATATACTGATGAAGTAAATACAGGATTTGAGAACAAAATTGCACTGCAGGCAAACACTGCCCATAACTCCTATCTGGCCTTTGCTGAAAGGATTTGGGTGGTATGTCTGAAAGCACCAGAAGACACAAACACAAAGCTCCCTTACACTGAATCAGTGCTTGGGTCCACCAAAGTCAGTATTGTCTACTCCAGGGGTGGCCAGAGTTGCTTAACAAAAGAGCAACACAGAATAAAGGTCAGATGTTTGAGAGCTGCAAGACATGAACATCGGATATTTGAGAGCCACGGAAGGAAGGAAGGAAGGAAGGAAGGAAGGAAGGAAGGAAGGAAGGAAGGAAGGAAGGAAGGAAGGAAGGAAGGAAGGAAGGAAGGAAGGAAGGAAGGAAGGAAGGAAGGAAGGAAGGAAGGAAGGAAGGAAGGAAGGATCCTGGGGATAGCTTCTCCAGGAGAAGCACTCCCAGCCAAGTCAGTGTGCAGCAAGGAGTGATCTCCTTCCTTGCCACAAGCAGATCCTGGGGCCAGTTTTTCTTTAAGCACAATTTAAACCATGCTGCAAGGAGAAGCCCCAGAGTCAGGGCGGGTTTTTTTAAAACTACAGATATTTTTCTTCTTGGGTCTATTGGACCCAGAAAAAATTGGGATTTCTGAAGAATCCAGGATCCAAATACCATACCGATACTGGGATCTGGGATTTTTCAGAAATACTGGATTTTTTTTAATCCTATAGACCTGAACCAAGAAATATGGGGGGGAGGGGGTTTGCATACCCTTAATCAAGAGATCCATAGCTGGGAAGCATTTTAACATTTGCAAAGACACTGATATATTTGCACAATCTAGCCAGAGCTAAACACTTCAGTCCTATTAACTTCAATTAAATAGTTAAGCATGGTCTTAAATGGCATGCATCAATGCTTAATTTTAAAGTGCTTAACTTTATTATTGTTACTGACCATACAGAACTTAATGGAGCTTTCTAGACAGTAATTCCAAAGCCACAATCACAAGTAGTAAAACTACATGTCCATTAGTTGCATTCTGTAAGATAACCAACAGATTTCAGTATTATATATACTTTCAGTACATGTCTTCCCTTGCTCCTATAGTGAGCTATCAAGTATCTGAACATGTTCCTTGTTATTTGCCTCCTTTTTTCAACTGAATTTTTCCATCTACTCATGCTCCAAGCACAATAAATTTAGTTCCGCTTTACACACCTTCAGAAATTGCTACTGTAGTACGTTAATGGTATACTGGTACAAATTCTCCAAAACAGTAATTTCTGACTCTGTGGTGACATCACATCACAATGTTTTTCATGGCAGACTTTTTACGGGGTGGTTTGCCACTGCCTTCCCCAGTCATCTACACTTTCCCCCCAGAAAGTACTCATTTTACCGACCTCGGAAGGATGGAAGGCTGAGCCAACCTTGAGCTGGCTACTTGAACCCAGCTTCCGCCAGGATCAAACTCAGGTCGTGAACAGAGGGCTTGGACTGTAGTACTGCAGCTTTACTAATCTGTGCTGCAGGAATACCATATTGGCTGCTGACTTAAAAATTGTGTACAATTCTTAGATGGAATGGCCAATGGAATTACCAAGCAGCAATATTAAAACTCTGGTCAATGTTAATTAGATAATTGGAGTGGATGGGACTTTGCAAATTTCTACCAGGTTTGCAGCTGTAGGAATATGCTCTTAAAGTAAAACCTCTGGGGCAAAATTTAAAAGAAGCAGGCAATCTTTTACTTTAAAAATTCATGTTGGAAAAACAACACTTTTTTCTGTTTTGGAAACAGATGTCTGAATCAATTTTATTGACACTAAATTAAAACAAAGCAAATTATAACTCTTATCATGCCACTATGCAAATATGAAAGAAAGGACTTAAGTAATGATCAAATAAAACTGGGATTTTTATTGCATGCCCAATCCATTACCTTTAGTTATGCAAAATTACACCCAATGTTTTATAATGAGATGGAAATTCCATGTAAATTATTGTCTAACATATATGTATTTTATGCATCAGAGAAATGCATCTACCATAAGTGCTGGAAAGTTCAGTTAACAAGGAATGCTAAACCAAACACTGCAAATAGGCACATTTAACATATTAGAATATGACTACATTTGTCCCTGCAAAATGCATACCTAAGTGCCATGTTTATAAAAAATGTAGGGTGTGAATTGAGTCACAATACCTCCACCTTCAATGTATGTGCTCCCTGTATGGGTACTTCCTACTACTGACCCCCTCCCCAGCAATCAAAGACCTCCTAAATCAGCAATCAAAGACCTCCTAAATCTGTGATAGAGCTAGGGTTACCAACTCTGGGTTGGAAATTCCTGGAAATTTGGATGTTGAAGCTTGAAGAGGACTATCCTGAGTGCTATTACACAGCAAGCACACAGAGGTAGTTTCTAGGCATCAGAGCTGATCTGAGTACAGTTCCAAAGTTCATATCAGTGCCAGTTTAAACCCTGTGGAGGCCGGGCCAGCTAGGGTTGCCAAGTCCAATTGAAGAAAAATCTGGGGACTTTGGGGGCGGAGCCAGGAGACTTTGGGGGTGGAACCAGGAGACATTGGGGGTGGAGCCAAGAACAAGGATGTGACAAGCATAATTGAACTCCAAGGGAGTTCTGGCCATCACATTTAAAGGGACAGCTCACCTTTTAAAATGCCTTTCTTCCATAGGAAATAATTAAGGATAGGGGCACCATTTTTGGGGCTCATAGAATTGGACCCTCTGGTCCAATCGTTTTGAAACTTGGGGGGTATTTTGGGGAGAGGCACTAGATGCTATACTAAAAATTTGGTGCCTCTACCTCAAAAAATAGCCCCCCCAGAGCCCCCAATACCCACGGATCAATCCCCCATTATTCCCTATGGGAATTGTTCTCCATAGGGAATAATAGAGTGCCTAGTAGACATTTCCCTCCCCCCCACACACACACACGCTTTCTAAAGGGGGGGAAGGGCCTCCATACCAAGGAATCACCCCTCCTTGCCCCGGGCCCCCTCCCTCTCACACACACACACACACACAAACACCTACCGCACTTGGTCTTCTTCCCTCTGCCTGCTGTGAAAACGAAAGCAAAGAAAGGGAGGGGCCGTTCTCCGAAGCCCTTCCTGTTTCCTCCTTCCTGCCCAGGCCAGCCTTAAAGGGGCAGGCATTTTACAAACTGCTACACCTACAGGTATGTTCTCCCCCCCTCCAGCCCCCACCCCCACCCCGCTTCCTGATTTCTGGAGACCCACCGGGGGATGAAGGGGGGGGGGTTGGGAAGCCTAGGGCCAGCAGGGAAGGCGAGGAGGGCCTCTCCCTCGGCTACCAGCGCAGCACAGCTCCCCTCCCACCTTCCGCATCACCCCCGGACTTACCAAGTCCTTGGCTCGGAAGGCCAGCGCGCCTCCGCCGCAGCCATGCCGCCTCCTCCTCCTCCGGCCGCCTCCTTCTCCTCCGAGGCCGGCCCAGCATGTCCCTTGCCGCCCGCACAGCAGAGGGGCCGGGCGGAGAAGTGAAGCAGGCCCACGCATGCCGCCTTTGCCCCTGCAGGGAGTGGAGGGGCGGGGCGCAAGTCCGGCCTGCTCCTGCTCCTCCAGCATTGCTGCTCAGGGTCCTAGAAGGACCCAGATTCGGGGCTTGCCACGCTTCTCCGCAGCTGCTCCTCCGAGATGGGCTCAGGCTGAGCCCATCTCAGAGGAGCAGCTACGGAGAAGAGGCAGCAGCAGCGCAGCCTCCCCCCGCTTCCTGGCCCCGCCCATGCCCGGCTCCTCTCGCTGGCTAAACCGCGACTTGTAATGGTCCCGGTATAGGCAGGTCGGGAGGCGGGAATTAGGACCCAGAAGTGGGACATTCCCGGGTGACCGGGACGGTCTGGCCACCCTAACCAGAGTTATGTTTCAAGTGGCTGACCCAAGACATGACTCTTGCAGCTGCACTGAAAATCCCAAAATGTATTCAAAGGCTGACACATGTAAATCACCTTAATCACCAATCCAATCCATGCTATCACCGCCTTTAATTCTACTTCAAAACTCACCTTGATATAATTTTACACTTATACTTACTACAATGCTTATAACCAACTCCATGACAGCAAATGAAGCTTAACCTTCATCCATCGCTGTGACTACATAATATATTTAGCAATGTAGTTCCAACTATCAAGGGGCTTACAAATTACTGGTCCTCAAAGAATTAGTAGTTCATCAACATCAGACTCATAAGCATCCTACAGATAGCATTCATCTCAAACTGCATCCTACTTTAATTAGAGGTGTAATAATTGATGTGGCTGAGGTTTTTACTTATTCAGACAGATTCCTTTCAGCAGGTACAGTATCCTTACCACCCATGTGCTTGATTGCTCCCCATCCTGGCTGACAAAATCTGCCAATAAAGGCAAGTTCAATGATTCAGCCATTGCCTTGTTGGGAGAAAGTGAAGTCATCATTCCTACCACTTTAAAAGAGAGGCATACAATACTTAGTAAAGAAACTTTCTTCTGGACCCTATGAAACTAAAGAGCTATTGCTGTGGTATCTGAGAGCTACCATCCCAGGGCAAGTTATGGAGGTCCAGTTGCAGAGGATTTTGGAATTAAAAATATCACATAGTTTCTTCTGGATTCTAACATGGTGTAGGAATGTAAACTGTCTTGGTAAATTATCTATTCCACACAGCACATGCCAACCTCCTCTTGCAAATGCAGGTCCAGTGTGTGCTGCTTTATAATTAGTTTTAGGTTTTTCCCAGTGGGTAGCCTGAAAAAAAATCATGCCAGGAGACTACTACACTTGGAACAGACTCTGCTCCTAGACGAAGATTACAGAGAGTCAAAACCTCAAGGCCTGAGGAATCCTATGTGGCTATATTGTCAGAAAGACATGATAATTAGCCTGGTTTTCCCCAGTCACTGTGCTCAGAATTATGGGTGTGCATCCCAAAATTCACAAAGCAAAAATATGCATGAAAATCACTCTTTTGACTTATTACTGTGATTTCTGGAATGGTAAACATAAATGCAGGTTTCTTAAGCTCTACATGTTCACATTCACTGTCGTTATTTCCCAGGCAATAGCATTTCTCCCTTCCAACTGGATCCTTTCAAGAGATCAGGAGAGCACTCCCAGCCAACTGCTGCTAGAGACAACCAACAGAGAAGGAACCTGAAGGCCTGCAGCTGCTGCTCTGAGCAGCATGACGTCTTTTTCAGGTGAATTAAATGCCGGCCGCAAGGAATTCCTCACACAGCAGTAATAATTCTAAATGAACCAGTGCTTTGAGGCTGTGTTCTGGCGGCTAAAGCAAAAGAAGCTGAAGCTGAATCCAGACAAGACAGAGGGCTGAAATTCTAGAGTGATTGAATCCACTTCCTAGATGGAGTGACCGTTGTTTTTTCAGAGCAGAGGATGCTCATGAACCCTTCCTCACTCTCTGAAAAGCAGGTTGGCATGGTGGCCAGGAGCACCTTCTATCAGCTGCATCTGATTCACCAACTCTCTTGTTACCTAGACTCCACCAATATGCCAAGTTGATCCATGCTTCTAAAATCTCACAGATGGATTTATGCAATGTGCTCTATGTAGAGCTGCCTTTGAAAATCACCAAGAAACTAAACTGGTCCAGAATACAACACCCTGACTATTGGCAGGGGTCTGCAGCTGAGAACATATGTTGCCCATTTTGAAAGAGCTACATCAGTTGCCAGTCTGTTCCCAAGTTCAATTTAAAGTGCTGGTCATGACCTTTAAAGCCATTCATGGCCTGGGACCCATATATCTGAAGGATTGTCTCCTATCTTAAGTCCCTGCATGCCAAATACAATCATCAGGCAGCCATCTATTGACTATCCCACCACCAAGAGTAGCCCATCTGGCACTGTCCAGAGCCTAGGCTTTTTCCATCTTTGGACATCAGGAGGTGCTGCAAGGAGTGCCTGTTTGACAGGATTTTTGAGAGTGATTGAATTAGCACAGATCTTTTAAGGCAGGGAGGAAGAAATCTAGAGTTTTAGTTTTAACTGGAAATGTCTGTTAACTATTATTGTAAGCCACACTGAACCATGAGAAAAGACAGAATATAAACATTTTACTAAATAAAGTACCCTCTGTAGTAGGTGCCTAGAAAGAAGACGTCCTCACAGCAACTGGATGATTGATTCATATCAAGCAATCACACTTGGTCTATTTTTTTTTTTGGCCGGGGGGGGGGGGGACTGAACTATTCCCAAATAATGCAGTGACGAGGTGGGTAGAGGTGGCTTTTGTAGATAAAGCTTTTTCTTTGTGAAATAAGAAAATGTATCACAACAAGAAAGAATGGTAAACATAGTAGAAACGGATAAAACATTTTCTAGTCAATCACTGTAAGACTACATAATGACACCAGAGGCCACCAGCTGAGACTGTGTGTGGGGGGGGGGGGGGGCGTTTAATGCTGATGGCCAGTACTCTCTCTCTGGGCTACTGCCATTTTCCCCCTCTGGAAAGACTGGAGAGAAATGGACTGCGGAGCAATTATTTCAGGGGTTTGTAAAATTGAACCCTTTTGTCCATTCAGTTTGAAACTTCAGGGATCTTTAGAGGAATGACTGACTACATTCTCCACAATTTTGGTGCCATTATCCTTTTTAAAAGCTGCATCAGATCGTTGAATTGGTTCCTCAATGAAAATAGTGGTTCCAAAATTTCAGACCCTCACCAAAATCAGTATCTTCCTTGAATCTTCCTTTCTTGGAGCACACCCCTGTCTATCTCCACCCTCAAGAGATCTGTCTAGTCCCTTACTCCCCAAATTTCAACATGTGTTTGAGGTATTTGGGGGAAGGGTCTGGGGAGTGGGAATCAACTTCTTGGATTTGTTTTCTTGCTTCTTTATTGTTTCAAGCTGCAGCGATGTTATTCTTATTTTGATCTCTTAATCCATTTTTACTGCCAGTGTTATGCCATTTATATTTTTAACCTATCATAAATTCTATTTAGTAGTAAAGTGGAATATAAACAAACAGAAAAACAGGTGATGTTATAAGACCACTCAGAAATAGAACATGGCATAATCCTATTTTTCACAAAGGTGACAGTAACAGTCCACAGAAGAGTTTAGAATCTAAGTGTATCAGAAGTTATTGTGCAGCAAGATTTCATCAATAACTTTCCACTAAAATTTTTGATGAGTTGGTTTCTTTAGATGTAGACTGATAAAAATTGAAACACACTATTAAACATCATTCCTCTGGATTAAAATAGAACCCAGTTCTTATATAACAGGATTTTGAAATTCCCTTGAAGTATATGCATTAGAGGGAGATTACTTTGTGCAAACCTAAAAACTTAAGGCTAGGCTATTTCCAGAAGTGCCTTGGTTTTACATGGAATAAACTAGATTATAATCCACTCAACTGAATCATTTAAGTCAGCTTCTGTTAATAATGACGCCTTTACTAGAAAACAAGTCTGTGCCTTACTTCAACAAAAATAAAGTTTGTACATATATACAGGGGTGTTGAACTCATTTGTTATGAGGGCCAGGCCATGGGACTTTGTGGGGCCAGGCCATATGTATCATAAAATGTAATGCCAAATAGTGAAGATATAAACCTTGGATACAGAGAAAGAGAATTAAAGATGTGACTTTTTACTAAAAATACAAATATGCTTAAAACTCTTGCAACTCTTTGTTTAAAATGGAAAGATGGGGGAATGGTGGGATTTGGCAATGCAATTTTAAAAGTAAAACATCAAGAAAAAGCAGAAGAATCACAGCACAAACTAAAAATATAGAATGCTCTGGGCTTAAGAAAGCATCAAATGACTGGGCACTACACGCTTCTCCTCTCTGCGCCCAGGTCTACTCAAATTGGCAATGGCTCTTCAGTGTAATATCCACATTTGGCTGTGAGATCCCAGGTTAGAGTACTCACTAGGCAACAGTTCCAAGGAAGCCTCTGAAGAGTGTAGTGCAGGGGAGAAATGGCAGTGCAGCAGCACTCCTGTGCGCCGCCCATCACTATCTCATCCCCCTCACGTTTCCAAGGAAGCCTCCGAAAAGCATAGTGCACTGGGCACTAGGAGTAAGGGGGCACCTAGTGGTGCCACCAGGCAGTCACCTACCCCCACATGCCGGCCCTGCTTATGGCTCAAAGCATCAACCCTTTATTTGCAAGGTCACACAACTCCAGTAAGGAACAGCTTCTAACTGGCCATAAAAACGCTGAAAAGTGAAACTGAACTCCACTCCATTAAAATACATTGCAGCACTGACAAAGCTGCAAGGAAAACACGGAATGGATTTTCCATTAAGGTCTTTGTGCATAGATAGGCTACTAGTCTATCTGGGCACAGAGATCTTAATGGAAAGTCCATTCTGCATTTTCTTTGCAGCTTTGCAAGTACAGAACTGCTTCTTGCTTCAACCTGCAAAGACAAGACAGAAGGAGCTGGGAACTTCTGCAGCCTCAGAGCTTCAAAAAGTGAGGACAAGAGTGGGGAGGGGGAGAAAAGAGCCCCGCATGCCTGATTAAGACTCTGGGTGGGCCAGTTCTGGCCTCTGGGCCAGACATTTGACAACCCTGTATTAGAACAATGGAAATGTTAGATAAAAATATTTTGCTTAAACATGTTGCTCAAGTCATTTTCATTGTTTAGGGTTAAACTATGAGACTATTTTCAAGGGCAATAAAAGTTTCAATTGTATAAGGCTAAACCAGCACTTCTTACTAGGTAAGGTATTTTAACTGAACATTACATAGCTATTTTTAGTACTTTCAACATATCTTCTTTAAAACCTACCAGAACCCTAGAACTCTATTCAAAAATTATGAGCAAACTGCTAATTAATTATGACACAAGTGATTCTCGAATTCTTGGTCCTGTAGTTTCTTGATCCTGCCTCTCATCTATTACCTTGGAATTAACAAGACTTCTTAGTTTTTCATTAAAACTGTGGTTGAATCAAACTTGGTTTGTTTCTTGTCCATAAATTGGGATTCTAAACTAGGACTAAACCACAGTTTAAAATTCCAATTTGTGAGCAAGAAAAACCTCAGTTTGTTAAAGCACCTAAATCTGGATACCACAAAAAATAGGGTTGCACCTATAACTATTGTTCACAGAAAAGTTGGTCTTTTGTGCAGCCATATATGGGTGGGCAGGGCTGTGCAAACACCAGCCAGTCATGAAGATGATGAAGAAGAAGAAGAATTGCAGATTTATACTCTGCCCTTCTCTCTAAATCAGAGACTCAGAGCGGCTTACAATCTCCTATATCTTCTCTCCTCACAAAAGACACCCTGTGAGGTGCGTGGGGCTGAGAGGGCTCTCACAGCAGCTGCCCTTTCAAGGACAACCTCCGCCAGAGCTATGGCTAACCCAACGCCATTCCAGCAGGTGCAAGTGGAGGAGTGGGAAATCAAACCCAGTTCTCCCAGATAAGAGTCCAACCACTTAACCACTACACCAAACTGGCTCCAAGCATTCCTTTCAAAGAACGAAGCTTTCCAAGCATTCTAGTGCTTTTGATAGCACAAGAGCTGATGACCATGTGGAAGCAATACAGATCTGAGAGAAGAACACCTTTGAAAAAAAGGCCACTGAGGAAACCTGGACTCTGTGGAACAAATGGAAATATCTTGTAACTGAAGGGAAGGTTTACCATTTAAAACAAACCCGGTTCCCCTAAATCATAAGAAGTTGTGCGGGTCTCCTCAATTGGTAGTGAAGTCCTGTCACAATAACCCTCATCCTATATTATATTTAATTTTAAAGAACTGCATATTAATTTCAATCTGTATCTTTAAAGAATGGAAAGCACACAATTTTTTCAAAAGAACTTCAAAATCCCATATCAGATACAAAATGGTTTTGCCTTCAAGTGACAGCAAACAAAAATGTATATTTTAGAAATTCACTAGTTTCAGAAGCAGAACTACAAATTAAGCCATCTTGGACTAGTTTTTACCAAGGTCATAAAGGTTTTGACTATGAATGCATAGTCTCAAATCCCCAACAATCCGTAAAGCTGACTGGGTAACTGTAGCTAATAGATTTCTTCATCTAACCTACTTTATAGGACTGGGATGGGGGGAGAAGAAAGCCATGTTTGATGCTTTGGAGGAGAGATTGGAATAAAGTACTTTATATACCTAAATATATTAACAGTTAAGATAATTCTGGTTTTAATGCTATTTAAATTCACACGGATAAAAATATGCTTTATTATAATTTAATTACTATTATTGCCAGTGGAAGGCATATTGACTTAAAGCTCAAGTTGCAAGAATCTGGAAATAGAAACATATATCTCAGGCCTTAGAAGATGCAGACCTGGAAAAATATACAGACCCCCTGTGACTCCTGTAATGCATTTTGTGGATAAAACTTTCATCTGCCATGACTCAGATACTGTGACTGGTTCTGTGGATGTTACTGAGGAAAGACAGGTTGCTTACCTGTAACTGTAGATCTTCGAGTGGTCATTTGTGCATTCTCTATCTCTCGGCTTGACTTCGCGAACGAAGATTTAAGAAAGGTGCAGTAGTCCACGTCTGCTGCAGGCTCGCTGGTGGCTGACAAGACCAATGCGGGACAGGCAGGTTCGGCCACAGTGGCTGCAGGGAAAAGTCTGATTTGGGATTGGTGCTGTAGCAGTACGATTTTTCCTCAATCTCCTTTTATCCTCAAGACCAGCTATGTGTGCGTTCTCAAAGGAAGAGACAGCCTGGTGGATGGTGTGCCTCCATGCTTTGCGATCTGAGGCTAGGACAGACCACTGGTGATGGTTAATGCAACAGGTACCAAGGGATTTCTTCAAGGAGTCCTTGTACCTCTTCTTTGGTGCCCCTCTATTTCGATGGCTGGTGGAAAGTTCGCCATACAGGGCAATTTTAGGAAGGCAGTGGTTTTCCATCCTGGAGATATGCCCTGCCCAGCACAGCTGCGTCTTCAACAACAATGCCTCGATGCTTGTAACCTCCGCCCGCTTGAGGACTTCAGTGTTGGTCACAAAGTCACAGCAGTGGATGTTGAGGATGGTGCGAAGGCAGCGCTGATGAAAGCGCTCAAGGAGTCGCAGGTGATGACGGTATAAAACCCATGATTCGGAGCCGTAGATGAGGGTTGTCATCACAACCGCTTTGTAAACATTGATCTTTGTGCCTTTTTTCAGATGCTTGTTGCTCCACACTCTTTTATGCAGTCGGCCAAATGCACGGTTTGCCTTTGCCAGTCTATTGTCAATCTCCTTGTCGATCTTGGCGTCTGAGGAGATGATGCACCCCAGGTAGCTGAACTGCTGGACTGTCTTCAAAACTGATTCACCCACAGTGATGCAAGGAGGGTGATAATCTTCCTGGGGTGCAGGCTGGTGGAGAACTTCTGTCTTCTTCAGACTAACTTCTAGGCCGAATAGCTTGGCAGCCTCTGCAAAGCAGGACGTCATATGCTGCAGAGCTGATACCGAGTGGGAGACAAGTGCAGCATCATCAGCAAACAGTAGCTCTCGGATAAGTTTTTCCATTGTCTTGGAGTGGGCCTTTAGTCGCCTCAGGTTGAACAGGCTGCCATCGGTGCGATAGCAGATGTAGACACCATCGTCGTCATCTAAATCTACTGCGGCTCTTTGAAGCATCATGCTAAAAAAGATCATAAAGAGAGTTGGCGCGAGAACACAGCCTTGCTTTACACCTGTGCCTATTGGGAAGGGCTCCGAGAGATCGTTGCAGTGTCTGACCTGGCCTTGCTGGTCTTCATGTAGCTGGATGACCATACTGAGGAACCTTGGGGGACATCCTAAACGTTCCAAGATTTGCCACAGGCCGTTCCTGCTAACGGTATCAAAAGCTTTGGTAAGGTCGACAAAAGTCACATATAGACCCTTGTTCTGTTCACTGCATTTCTCTTGGAGCTGCCTGAGAACAAATACCATGTCAGTGGTGCTCCTGTTACCAATGAAGCCACACTGGCTCTCTGGGAGGAGTTCTTCTGCAATGGTGGGCACCAGTCTGTTCAGGAGTATTCTAGCAAGGATTTTGCCTGCGATGGAGAGCAGGGTTATCCCCCGGTAGTTGGAGCAGTCTGACTTTTCCCCTTTGTTCTTATGTAGAGTGATGATGATTGCATCGCGAAAGTCCTGTGGTAGTTTGCCTTGTTCCCAGCAGGTGACAAGTACTTTGTGAAGTGTGCTATGTAGTACTATGCCCCCATGCTTCCAGATCTCTGGTGGGATTCCATCAACTCCCGCTGCCTTGCCACTTTTCAGTTGCTTGATGGCTTTAACAGTCTCTTCTAGGGTGGGGATCTCATCCAACTCTGTTTTCACTGGTTGAAGTGGGGTGAGGTGGATTGCTGAATCTTGAACTACGCGATTGGCACTGAAGAGAACCTGAAAATACTCCGACCACCGGTTCAGTATGGATGCCTTGTCTGTGAGGAGCACTTGGCTGTCTGCTCTATGCAGGGGACTCTGAGCCTAATATGATGGACCATATACTGCCTTCAGGGCTTCATAGAACCCTCTTAAATCACCAGTGTCTGCACACAGCTGGGTTCTCTCTGCAAGCTTGGTCCACCACTCGTTCTGAATGTCTCGAAGCTTGCGCTGAAGGTTGCTACATACAGTGCGAAAGGCTGAGCAAGATGTGCTTGGTAGGCAGATCTCTTTTTCGCCAGTAATTCTTGGATCTCTTGATCGTTCTCATCAAACCAGTACTTGTTCTTCCTTGTGGAGAACCCGAGGACTTCTTCAGAGGTCAACAGGATGGTAGTTTTTAGGTGTTCCCAGAGTGCTTCTGGAGAAGGATCTGTGAGGCGACTGGGGTTCTCAATTCTTGTCTGGAGTTTTGCCTGGAAGGCAGCTTTAACTTCGTCTGACTGAAGGCTGCCAACCTGAAACTTCCTCCAGGGGATACCGCCTCTCCTGGGTGTAGCTTTAAAGTGAAGACGGAGATTGCAGCGTACAAGACGATGATCCATATGACATTCTGCACTGGGCATTATTCGAGTGTGTAAGACATCTCAAAGATCTCTCTGGCGCACCAGAATGTAGTCAATAAGGTGCCAATGCTTGGACCGTGGATGCATCCAGGTTGTCTTCAGACTGTTCTTCTGCTGGAAGATAGTGTTGGTGATGGTGAGCTGATGCTCCGTTCAGAATTCTAGCAGGAGGCGCCCGTTATCATTGCAGTTGCCAATGCCGTGTTTGCCAAGTACTCCTTTCCAGGCTTCCGAGTCTTTACCTACTCTGGCATTGAAGTCGCCAAGGATGATCACCTTGTCCTCTGTAGGGGTCTTCCGTACGAGGTTACGTAGATCAGCATAGAACTTGTTCTTTTCTGCAGGCTCTGCTTGAAGGGTTGGGGCATACACACTGAAGAGTGTTGCATGCTGCTTGTTTTGAAGTGGGAGGCACATGGACATGATGCGATCTGAGTGACCTGTTGGCAGGTTTTTGAGTTTAGAGGCAATGGAGTTCCTGACCATGAAGCCAATGCCAGAAAGGCAGCTCTCAGCCTTTGACTTAGCCGACCAGTAGAGGGTATAGCCAGCACCGTGTTCTTGAAGACTACATTCCTCAGGGAAACAGACTTCACTGAGAGCTGCTATGTCGATATTCAACCTGAGAAGTTCGTTGGCAACTAGAGCAGAGCGTCGTTCAGGGCGACCACTGTCTACTGTGTCAAGCATGGTTCTGATGTTCCAACACGCAAGCTTTAGTCTTTGCACACTTTGTGAGGCAGGTGCATGCCTTTTCTTTGTTGTTATTTTTCGACCGCAAGTAAGGATGCCCGTTGACCACGGCTAGCCAACTGGGGGGGGGGAGAGAGACAAGCTTTGTTTAGGCCACCTTTTCTAGGCCCTTCTCCATACGGAGCAAGCAGTGCTGTCCCTAAATAAGGCTGCTTGGTCGTTCAGGGTGCTGCCGAAAAATGCTTTCGTCTTCGGGTCAGCATCAAGCGACCAATACCCTGAACCGCCTACATGCAGGATCGGGACTGCGGCTTCCAGTGGCATCTTCCACCTGCCGTTTCGCCGCTTGCCCATCGCTGCAGGACTTGGTATGTTGTGGGTTGTGGTTGTGGATACCCTTCAGGCCTGCGCAGAGGAATTTTTAGGTGAAGCGCAGTGTGCGCAGTACTGGCTCCACCCTTTCACCTTGGGGTCATCTGCCATGGCCCAGTAAGCCGGGACGCCGGCAGCGAGTCCTCCAGGTGGTAGATGTTACATTAACGAGCTCTGTCTTGATGTTAGAGTTTTCCTTCTCTTGGCTGGCAAGGTTGGTGAGCCCAACCTGCCCATCCGGTTATACCGCCGGACATTCGGCCGCACCATGACGTGGCAAACTCTGTGAAAACGGGGGGGACCAGCGAGAAGGTATTGCCACGGATGCAGTGATGTAGGAGAGGCCATTGCAGTGACCATCTGCCAGGCATAGCCAGACAGTGACCATGCAGCGTTCACTACACCAGGAAAGGAGAGGCGATGTATTGTGCATGCACTTTCCCTGGGGGGGCAGGACACCTGGAGGGAGCCCACCCCCCCACCCCATCTGTGCAGTCACACTCATGGGATATAGCGCCTGTGCCAATCCCCTGAATCGGTACCTAAAAAGCCTGGGATGTTTTCGTGCTGGGCACCAGTGAGCATGCGCGGGCATCCCAGCATGCATGGTCACCGGCGCCAGCGCACGGATCCCGCCAGTTCCTTCTTGACCGCTGGAAGCCCCAATATAGGGAGACCGTCAGCAGTGGGGAAGGAGGGCGGGTAGTGTGAATGCACAGATGACCACTCAAAGATGTACAGTTACAGGTAAGCAACCTGTCTATCTTCTTTATGGTCTCTGTGCTTCACACTCATGGGAAATTGACCGTATTGACCGTATGGTGACTTGCCTGCCTGGTGCGAAGGTAGCGGACATTACGCGTGTAGTAGATAGGCTGATAGACAGTGCTGGGGAGGAGCCTGTGGTCATGGTGCATGTTGGCACCAACGATGTGGGGAAATGCAGTCGTGAGGTCCTGGAGGAGAAATTTAGGCTGCTAGGTGGGAGACTTAAGGCCAGGACCTCCAAGGTGGCCTTCTCGGAAGTGCTACCTGTTCCACGTGCAGGGCAGGAGAGACAGGCGCAAATTAGAAGTCTCAATGTGTGGATGAGACGATGGTGTAAGGAGGAAGGGTTTAAGTTTGTTAGGCACTGGGATGCTTTCTGGAACAAGCCGGAGCTGTACAAAAGAGACGGTCTCCACTTGTCTCCGGATGGAACCAGGCTGCTGGCGCTTAAAATCAAAAAGGTGGCAGAGCAGTTTTTAAACTAAATCTTGGGGGAAAGCCGACAGGAGATGGAATGTCTCTGGTTCGGGAGGACTCGTCTCAAAGAGATGAAGGGTTGGCTTCTATTTTTCTACCGAGTAACGGATCAGAGTTGTCCACTGTGATGGTGACAAACAGTATGGACTGTCTGCTAGAGTCTCGAGGCGGCAGGAGAGAGGTGGCGGGCCTAGCTTGCTTGGGAAATTATAAATGTTTGTATGCAAATGCTAGAAGTGTCCGAAGTAAAATTGGTGAATTGGAATGTTTAGTGTTGGGAGAAAACATAGACATTGTGGGAATTTCAGAAACTTGGTGGAATGAGGAGAATCAGTGGGACACGGTGATTCCTGGATATAAGCTATATCGGAAGGATAGGGAGGGAAGGGTTGGCGGTGGGGTGGCTCTGTATGTCAGAGAGGATATACGGTCCAGTAAGACTGAGGTCAGAGAATTAGATTCCCTTTTAGAAATGCTTTGGGTTGAAATAGAGGGCCCAAAAGGAAATTTAACTATGGGAGTTTGTTATCGCCCACCAAATCAAAAGAGAGAGGACGATTATAATATGATGGAGGGATTAAAGATAGCGGCTAAACGTAAAAACTGTGTCGTAATAGGTGATTTTAACTACCCGCAGATTGATTGGGTCAATATGTGTTCTGGTCGAGAGAAAGAGATTGAGTTTCTTGATGCTCTCAATGACTGTGCTATGGAGCAGATGGTCTCAGAACCTACCAGGGGTGGGGCGATCCTGGATCTGGTCCTAAGTAATGCCCAAGACTTGGTGAGAGACGTAAAAGTGATTGCGCCGCTTGGGAACAGTGACCATAATGCTATTGATTTCACCATTTGTATAAATAGGGAGTTGCCCAAAAAGACCGCCACAACCACATTTAACTTTAAAAGGGGTAAATTCTCTGAGATGAGGAGGCATGTGAGGAGGAAACTGAAAGGAAAGGTAAATACGGTCAAAACCCTTGGGGAAGCTTGGAGACTATTTAAAACTATAATCCTAGAAGCTCAGATAAAATACATACCACAAGTTAGGAAAGGCACAAACAGGTATAAGAAGAGGCCAGCATGGTTAACAAACAAAGTAATGGAAGCTGTAAAAGGTAAGAAGGACTCCTTTAAGCGGTGGAAAACCAGTCCAAGTGAGATTAATAAAAGGGAACACAGGCAGTGGCAAATCAAATGCAAGACTGTGATCAGGCAGGCAAAAAGGGACTATGAGGAGCATATTGCAAAAAACATAAAGACCAACAATAAAAATTTCTTCAAATATATTAGAAGTAGGAAACCAGCCAGGGAAGCAGTGGGGCCCTTGGATGACCATGGGGTAAAAGGATTACTGAAGGAGGATGGGGAAATGGCTGAGAAGCTGAATGCATTTTTTGCCTCCGTCTTCACCGTGGAAGATGAGAAGTGTTTGCCCGCCCCAGAACCACTAATACTGGAAGGGGTGTTGAAAGACCTGAGTCAGATTGAGGTGACAAAAGAGGAGGTCCTACAACTGATAGACAAATTAAAAACTAATAAGTCACCGGGTCCGGATGGCATACATCCGAGAGTTCTGAAAGAACTCAAAGTTGAACTTGTGGATCTTCTAACAAAAATCTGTAATCTTTCATTGAAATCTGCCTCCGTTCCTGAGGACTGGAAGGTAGCAAATGTCACCCCCATCTTTAAAAAGGGTTCCAGAGGAGATCCGGGAAATTACAGGCCAGTCAGTCTGACTTCAATACCGGGAAAGTTGGTAGAAACCATTATCAAGGACAGAATGAGTAGGCACATTGATGAACACGGGTTATTGAGGAAGACTCAGCATGGGTTCTGCAAGGGAAGATCTTGCCTCACTAACCTGTTACATTTCTTTGAGGGGGTGAACAAACATGTGGACAAAGGAGACCCGATAGATGTTGTTTACCTTGACTTCCAGAAAGCTTTTGATAAAGTTCCTCATCAAAGGCTCCTTAGAAAGCTTGAGAGTCATGGAGTAAAAGGACAGGTCCTCTTGTGGATCAAAAACTGGCTGAGTAATAGGAAGCAGAGAGTGAGTATAAATGGGCAGTCTTCGCAGTGGAGGACGGTAAGCAGTGGGGTGCCGCAGGGCTCGGTACTGGGTCCCATCCTCTTTAACTTGTTCATAAATGATTTAGAGTTGGGAGTGAGCAGTGAAGTGGCCAAATTTGCAGATGACACTAAATTGTTCAGGGTGGTGAGAACCAGAGAGGATTGTGAGGAACTCCAAAGGGATCTGTTGAGGCTGGGTGAGTGGGCGTCAACGTGGCAGATGCAGTTCAATGTGGCCAAGTGCAAAGTAATGCACATTGGGGCCAAGAATCCCAGCTACAAATACAAGTTGATGGGGTGTGAACTGGCAGAGACAGACCAAGAGAGAGATCTTGGGGTCATGGTAGATAATTCACTGAAAATGTCAAGACAGTGTGCGTTTGCAATAAAAAAGGCCAACGCCATGCTGGGAATTATTAGGAAGGGAATTGAAAACAAATCAGCCAGTATCATAATGCCTCTGTATAAATCGATGGTGCGGTCTCATTTGGAGTACTGTGTGCAGTTCTGGTCGCCGCACCTCAAAAAGGATATTATAGCATTGGAGAAAGTTCAGAAAAGGGCAACTAAAATGATTAAAGGGCTGGAACACCTTCCCTATGAAGAAAGGTTGAAACGCTTAGGGCTCTTTAGCTTGGAGAAACGTCGACTGAGGGGTGACATGATAGAAGTTTACAAGATAATGCATGGGATGGAGAAAGTAGAGAAAGAAGTACTTTTCTCCCTTTCTCACAATACAAGAACTCGTGGGCATTCGATGAAATTGCTGAGCAGACAGGTTAAAACGGATAAAAGGAAGTACTTTTTCACCCAAAGGGTGATTAACATGTGGAATTCACTGCCACGGGAGGTGGTGGCGTCCACAAGCATAGCCACCTTCAAGAAGGGGTTAGATAAAAATATGGAGCAGAGGTCCATCAGTGGCTATTAGCCACAGTGTGTGTGTGTGTGTGTGTGTGTGTATATATATATATATATATATATATATATATATATATATATATATATATATATATATATATATATATTTGGCCGCTGTGTGACACAGAATGTTGGACTGGATGGGCCATTGGCCTGATCTAACATGGCTTCTCTTATGTTCTTATGTTAAATTAGCAAGCAAGACATACCTGGAGGCGGGAAGACAGTCAAGCAGAAGAGACAGCTTGCAGCACCGCAACTCCCAGACGAGTCCTCTGCTGAGCATGCACATCCAGAGCGTAGTGCTTTATGGAGGCATGCAGAGAAGATTAGGTGGCAGCCTTGCACACATCCGTCAGGGAAACGCCTTTCAGGAACGCCACCAACGTAGCCATTGCTCTTGTAGAGCATCCACGAATGGGTCCAGGTAGTGGCTTCTTTGCCAACAAGTAACACAGTTTAATAGTCTCAGTAAGCCACTTTGAAAGCTGCTGAGACGAAATTCTGGAACCCAACTTAGGAGCAGCATAAGAAACAAAAAGATGCTTGTCCTTACGGAAACTCTTGGAGCAACTCAAATAAAACAATAAGGCACGCTTAACGTCCAAAGCATGCCACCTACGTTCCTCATCCGAGGAAGGTGTAGGATAAAACGTGGGCAACCAAACTTCCAACTTAAGGTGAAACTGGGAAACCACCTTGGGAAGAAAAGAAACATCAGGAGCTAACGACACTCCAGACTCCTGAAAAACTAGATATGGGTAGTCACAATGCATAGCCATGAGCTCCCCTGCATGGCGTGCCGATGTGAGTGCTACCAAAAAAGCAGTCTTCCAAGACAGAAGCTGTAGAGAACATGTGGCCATTGGCTCGAAGGGACGCCGAGTCAACCTGTCCAAGACTAAAGTCAGGTCCCACAGCTGTGGGGGTGACCTCGATGGAGAATGTAATCTCAGTAGACCCTTCAAAAACCTCTTAGAATGAGGGTGTGCAAAAACTGAATGCCCCTCAACTGACTCATGGAACGCTGATATTGCTGCCAAGTAAACTTTAACAGACGAAAAAGCAAGACCAGCATTCACCAGAGATAACAAAAATTCAAACAATAACTATCTTAACAACTTCTAACTACACTAAGAAAAAAACAAACGGGCTATATACAACGAAGAAGAATAATCTAAAGATTACTATACCGACCGGGGAAACGAAAGGAGATCCTCTCAGCGCTGTGGTCAAAAAGGAACTGGCAGGATCTGCGCGCCGGCGCCGGTGAGCATGCATGCTGGGACGCCCGCGCATGCTCACTGGTGCTGAACACGAAAAAATCCCGGACTTTTTAGGTACCGATTTGGGGGATCGGCGCAGGCGCTATATCCCATGAGTGTGAAGCACAGAGACCATGAAGAAGATCAACCTGATCTCATCTGTATGGACGACTTTTAGTTGGTGGTTCTTGATGAAATGGATAGGCTGCTTAAGACTGTGGGGCCTACCACATCTTGCTTCAGCTAGTACAAGAGATAATAAATACAGCTCCAACAGCTTTGAAAGAGGCAGTCATGAAAACCAGTTGTGAAGAAGACATCCCTAGACTAAATTACTTCAATAATTGCCCAGTGGCCAACATTCTCAGGCAAAATGCTTGAGCAGGTGGTGGTTATGCAGCTTCTGGCTCTCTTGAAAGAAACAGATTATCCAGATGTGGATTCAGGCCTGGATTTGGGATGCCAACAGTCATGATTGCCCTGATTGATGACCTTCATTGACAGACTGATTGGGAAGAACATCTCTTTTGAGTCTCCTACACTTCTCAACAGCTTTCAATACAGCCAACCAGTGTATCCTTTCAAAAAGGCTCACTGGGACAGGAGTAGGATGCACTGTGCTTTTGCCTTTAACTGGGCTGGCTGATTCCAGAACATGTTGGAAACTACTGCTCAAGCCAACAAGGCTCCACCTTGGCCCTTTGTGTTTAATGTCTACATTAAACTATTAGCAGAGAATATTCAAGGATTTGGCATGTGGTACTATTTAAAGAAGTGAAGGCTTGCAGAAAAAAACTAGAAAATTTAGGAAGGCTGTTTTAATGCATTTTTTCTTAGATCTTTTTTCAATTTTGATAACAGAAATATAGGAAAAATTGGGGAACACTAATAAACATTTGAAATATTCTCTCCTTTTTTAGAATTAATGAAATGCATCTTATGGTAAGATTTTTTCAAATTTGAAATGTATAACATTAATTCTGAGAGCTTTTTTCAATTCATCAAGTGGAAAAACTGGGCAATTCAGGGTAATGCTTTAAAAACCTCCAAAAATACTATCTCTTCATAAGCAAGGAAAATCTCATACTGAAGACATACAATATTCAGTTTTTTTGAAGAAATGTAAACAATTTTGGTAATATGTTAGAATATGTTTTAATACATATCATCATTAAAGATTCTGTGTTTCCAGGGGTAAAGTTCAGCTTAATATTCAAATATGCTGCAGTTTTACCTATTTGTGACTATAAGAATGTTTCTGTTCAAATAATATACTTTTGTTCAGTACAGAATTTGCTTTTTTCCTACCTTAAACTTCTATTTCTTCCTACATCTCAGATGGCAAAAATTAAAGATACACATTCTATGGGAGAACGGGCTGCAGCAACACTTTCCCAAGTACTGGTATACTAATAATTTTTCTTATCCGAAAAGATATATTCCTCTCTTAAATTCCACAAATATGCCAAATAGTACAATTCGATACTCTAAGTTATACTCAAGTTAAATGAATTCCATGTTGTTAAATCAGTAAAAGTTTTAGTATGATAGGGAAACACTGAATATTTTGCTGAAATTTTCCATTTTTATTAAGAAAAAACATTCCCCACTCCCCTTGGCTACAAAATTTCTGGAAATTTTAAATTTTGAGTGTCACCAATATGCAAGTGACCCCCAGCTTTATACTTAGTTTAACAGCTGAATCAGGTGAGTCTGTGGAAGTCCTCAACAAGTACCCATAGTAGGATGAGGGTATATAAACTGATGCTTAATACAGGTAAAATTGCTCAAAAACCAATAACTCCCTCTGAAGGAACAGGTGCAGCCTGAAGGAACAGGAACAGGTCTGAGGGTGCAGCTATGGATCCTGATCTACAATTGCACCTCAGACCTCACATGTGCCTTTTTATCAATTTCAGATAATATAACTGCTGTTCTGTGGAATATGGGATCTGATCCTGGTAACCCATGGTCTGATCACATCCAAGATAGATTACGGTAATACACCTTGTGTCGGGCTGCATTTGGAAACTGCCTGGAAACTTCTTACTGGTTCACAATGTGGCAGCCGGGCTACTGTCAGAGGCTGGACACAGGGACCTATCATCCATACACTGAAAAACCTACAGTAGCTGCTCATTTGTCTCTAAACACAACTCAGAGTGCCAGTTCCTGCCCCTGTCCAGGGCACAAGGACTACTTCCTCTCATACTATCCAGCCTGCCGCTTAATATCCTGTTTCAAGCCCTACTATATTTGCCCATCCCTGCAGATGTGAGTTAAGTAGCAAGCAGAATCAAGGACTTTTTTAGTGATGGGCACTTGGATGATGCTGACCGTTAAACTTCAAGCTAAAACGTTTTTTTTACCATGGCTGGTTTTATAATTCATAATTTCTCACATTGTTATATGAGTATTTTGTTTGTATTCAATAAGCCGCATCATCTTTCTGGAGAGAAAGCATATGGATTTTCTAAATACCCATGTTCAATTTGTTTTGAAGTATCCAAATACTGCAGCAATACCAGCTGTTATATAAAACTGAGTAATTAAGGAGCTTATTATCACTTTTCTAGCAGACATTTGCCAGGTCAAAGGAAAGCCCTGCTCACCTAGATACCAGCTGCTACCAAGAGTTATAGAAGTCATTAATTTCTTCCTGTTCTCAGTTATGATGGTATATATTTGCGTAACAAAGGTAATTAAACCTCCACAGAGTTTGCAACTAGATGTGTAACCTAGGAAACCAGGATTCAAACAAGTGCTTCATGTACTACTTCAAGATGCTACTTTAAAAAGTTCTGCCTTTATGAGATGAGGATGGATAAAGGAACCTATTTTCTTCATCACAGCCTCTATGAAATCCTCTGTATGGGATGCTTGCCTGTTTGCTTTTAATACTTAGTGATGCATATTGTGTTCTTAATTTTCTCATGTGTCTTGCCCTGAACATCTCAGAAAGGCAAGAGAAACATATGCAGGAAGACACAGAAAACCCTCTGACAGCCTCTGATCACCCACCCACAAAACCAACGAATACATGGCGCTTAATAAACAGAGCCTGCTGTACATTATGAGCCTGCTGTACTAAAATCATAGAATCATAAAATCATAGAGTTGGAACGGACCTCCAGGATCGTCTAGTCCAAACCCCCTGCAGAATGCAGGAAACTCACAAATACCTCCCCCTAAATTCACAGAATCCTCATTACTGTCAGATGGTCATCTAGCATTTGCTTAAAAACTTCCAAGGAAGGAGAGACCACCACCTCCTAAGGAAGCCTGATCGACAAAAAAAAATTTATAAGAAGCATATCAGAAAGTAACCCAGATCAACTTAAAGCTAGCAGAGTCTGTCCAGAAGGGCAAAAGTAATGTAAGTTGATTGGATGCTCCCCATAGTCAATGAGACTTTCATCCACCTACAATTCAATGCCATTAAGAATTTATTTCAAGAACCATGGAAAATTGCAGTTTCCAAACTATTTTCTCATGTAGAAGGGCACAGCATGTCACAAGCATATAAATTACAAAATAATCTTACCCCTCTAGTCTAAGCCACTGGTCCCCAACTTTTTTAAGCCTGCAGGCACCTTTGGAATTTTGAGAAGGGTAGTGAGTGCAATCCCAAAATGGCTGCTGCTGAAGGAAAGCCAAACCCAAAATACCTGGTGCAGGAGTTAAAGCTAGATGCATAGCTCCCTCCTCACTGCAAAAGAATGGGAAAGGAAATAAAATAGAAATGAAGGAATGCCAGGGGAGGAGGAAGAGAGAAAGAGAAGGATGAATAAAAAGGAAAGCCTGAAGGAGGAAATGGAACCACATACTAAGGAATGCTAACATGCTTGGTAGGACTCCTGATCCTCCAGAGGCTTTGGCTGCTAATGCAGCTACAGAAAATCATCTTTATTTGAATGAGGGCAACCAATAACAAGCCTTGCCCACTTTCTGAAAAGCTCAGTGGGTACCAATCAACTATGGGTGCATGCCATGTCAACCATGGGTGCCACGTTAGAGAACCTTAGTCTGAGCACTTGGAATATACAGGGATATCCTGGTTCACAATCTAGCCTGGACTCTTACCTTTTGGTTAAGAACAACATTGTATTTATGGGACTACCCAGTTTGAGATATTTATGTTAACAGTATGGAAAGTTTACCACTAGCAAACTTCCCTCAAAGGAAATATCTATTCACTGCTGCAGACGAAAGGCTACGGATAAGGGGTTTTTTTGCTGGCTTGGTAACACATATGATGTCAAAGTCTAATATCTTCTAAAGCTGCGTATATGAAGACTTGCAAAATGCTTTACAAAAAGCTTGAGTAAACTTTAAAATGGACCATGATGCCTACACTGGGCTATTCACAGTGAACGAAATAAGTATTTCCAAAACTGTCAAGGTCAGCACAAACAAGTACAGAAAACAACTGAGGAGATTGATTAGGCTGAGATCAAGGAACTATAGAACAAAGGCAAACATGAAGTCAGGACAATCCTGGGGGGAAAAGGCTGCTATTTTCCCAGTGGTATCTCAGCACCAATGATCATTATAAGAGACCAAGGTACACAGCTACACCCATATTTTACAGAGAAGGCGAGAAAATGCTCTGGAACACTAGCTCAACCTGGCCAGCACATGCATGGATCAGATCAGATCTCTAGAAGATGATACTTCTTCCTATAAAGGCCCAATCAAGACAGATGACTCATTTGAACAGCTGTTCAGCTGCCAGTCCAAAACTGCACAATATTTCTATTAAACCTAATTTATAGTTTTTCCAAATGCCAATCTTATAATATTCAAGAGGAAAAAAGCATTTGACAGACATTATTTATGGTACTTATTCAAGAATTTGAATTCTATTATGAAACACTACCGAACTACCTCTCTACCCAATTCCAAAAGGAGTTAATCAAAAGAAATGTAACTTCACTAGCATTCAAACTAGAATGCAAATAACAAAAGATTATATTAACTTTACTAATTAACTTTTCTTATCAGATAATGTGGAAAGGTGATGTTTCCACATACCACGAAACAGAGATTCAACTTTATTGGAAGTTTCACTGGAATTATTCATAGATCAATCATGGCTGCATTCTTCTAGAATTTTTTCAATTCTTCCAATACCATTTTTGAGATACAGAAACCAGAGCTGTACACAAGATTCCAACTGATGCAGCACCATGAATTCATATAAGGGCCTTACAATGCCAGCCATTTTATTCTCAGTACCGTTCCTAAAAACCCCTAGTGCAGAGTTTGCCATTTTCAGCACTGCCACATATTGTCAATATATTCCTCCAAGCTTTACAACTCCAATGTATATGTTCATCTTAAGAGTCCCAAAGTATAGACAAGCAATTACGCTCACAAGATTAAATGCACTACCTTCTGCAGTTTCTGAAAGCTGCATATTGGACATAAGTTTCTCAAACAGATACTGTGGCTGTGGCTTGGATGCTACTGCATCTGCAAGTCATGTTTTATTTGAATGTCCCTGGTATAACAAGGTGAGACAGAAATTGATTAAACCTTTAATATTATAATGGACAGAGACTTCAGTGGATATTCCAGTTCCTAAACTATTAACAGACTAATGAGTAGAAAATTTACTCTTTTTAGCTAACTTTTTAGTTCAGGCCATGAGAATTTGTGCAACTTACAAGGAAACAGCTGTTTTGAAGCTTATATATTTAGCCATCTCTGGTCTGAATTCTCCCTTTTTCCTCATATTCTCAGTCATGTTTGATAAACATTATTTAAGACCTATAGATCAGAGGAGCAGAATAAGAAAGACAGATGGGGTCAATATTTTAATTGAGTTATCCATTGTAATTTCAACATCTCTTTTGACCTGGGTCTCAGACAGTTCAGAACACATCAGCACAAACTCTACAAGTTACAATATTTTTGTCCCATTGTGTATCACCTTTCACCTAGAAAAACTGAACCTCATTTGTCATAGTGCCCATTCATGCAGTTTAGATAGACAGAACTAGGGATAGGCATGAAGCAGGAGTTTACGCCTGCTTTCTGCTCTTCAGGAGAAACATTTGAGTGGCTGGGAGTTCCCTGCCATAAAGCTGTGTTTTGGTATAAGTAGTGCAGAGACGTTTAAAGCACTGCTGCTCCCTGCTCCCTATGGCTTTCCACAGGGAGCAGAAAACAGGGGTTTAAATGGTCCTGCTTTCTGGTCCTCAAGAAAAGCCACTGGGAGCAGAAAGTAAGGTTTAAATGGAAGATCTCCTTCCCGGGATATCTTTCCTGCCACTACTCTGCTGGTTGCAGAAAGTTGGGGGGTGGGGGGAGAAGAGTCCCTTCCTGGGAGATCTTCCCCGAAGACTCCCCCTTTCTGCTGGCTGCTGTTTTTCAGGCTGTCTTCAGCAGTCCTTTTAAGCTTTAAGGGGACTGCAGAACACAGTGCAAAACAGCTGAGCATGGCTTTCTGCAAGCCCCAGTTAAAAGGACTGTGATTCCTTTTTAATGGGGTTTGCAAGGCCACAAACTGCATGAACTGGTTTGGATTGAAAGGGAGCCTCCTGGTTCGTTTCGGGGTTGGATTCATACTTCAGTCATGAACCACAAACCAAACCATATTTTCCCAGTTTGTGCCCATTCCTAGATAGGACCTCCTCTAACTTTTAACATCCTTTAATCTTAAACAAGTGGTAAAATTCTACCTCTACAAATACTGTATTTACTGAGATATAAAACCCACTGATGCAGAGTAGTAAAGCTGCAATACTGCAGTCCAAACTCTCTGTTCACCACCTGAGTTCGATCTCAGCAGTAGCTGGGTTCAGGTAACCAGCTCAAGGTTGACTCAGCTTTCCATCCTTCCGAAGTCGGTAAAATGAGTACCCAGCTTACTGAGGGGAAAGTGTAGATGACTGGGGAAAGCAATAGCAAAACACCCCATAAAAAGTCTGCTGTGAAAACGTTGTGATGCAACGTCACCCCAGAGTCAGAAACGACTGGTGCTTGCACAGGGGATTACCTTTACCTTTTTAAAACTACTCTCCCAGATATACCATCGTAGTTGTATCCAATAATTTAAAAATTCAGTGTGTAACACCGGGAGGGGGGGGGGGTGTCTTACCTTCAAAGTTGTCTTTCTTTCAAGTAAATATAGTAGAGTAATCCTAATTCTTCTGCATATGAATCCAGTATAGTAGTTACTATAGTAGGAACATTTCCAATACGTAACAGAAATGTTAAACAAGGTGCCAATATGCATAACTGCTTTAGGCATAAGCAGTGAAAAAGTATGATTCAGGGACAAGGGTGGCTTAAGAATAAAAATACGGAAGAAATATGAACTAGCTCAATACAGACAAGAGAGCAATGTATGCATATGTATGAGAAAAGAAGACCGTTTGCTTGCCTGCAATTCAGTTTGAGTAGTCGCCTGTGCATTCAAACTGAGCTTTGTGTCTTCAGAGAGCTACAATTTGTAACATTTCCAGAACAAGCTTTCAGGCATGAAAACCTCTTCCCTTCAGAGACTCATTTCAGACTGCACATGCTCAAAGGAGAGAAGTCACACCTTCCTGCTCAGTTCCTTCCCAAATATAACAGCGCGTCACAGCAAGTTAAAGGGTCCTGTTGCAAGGAAGGTGGGAAGGTTGTATGAATAAGGATAACCACTTTAAAAAGTTACAGGCAAGCAACCTATTTTTACTTCATGGTCCCTGTGCATCACACTGATGGATACCAGCTACTCTATCTGGAGGAAGGGGCAGATGCTTCAGAAGAAGGAATTGTGGGCAGCTCAGTTGCTCTGTCACTGAGGGTGTAGCATCTCCCAAAAATGGATCCTGGTGGTGGTTTGGCAGATCTCAGGAACAGGAATCCCTCTGAAGGTGGAGAATGTCCGCCATAGTTCTGGCAAACACGAACTTGATGGTGTTGAAGATCCAGTGTCTGAATCTTCAAGAAGAAGGACATTGTGCAAGAAGGAGAACACTGAATAGTAAAGAAAAGGCCCATGGTCAGTTGAAAAGCAGCAGTCCTGCCAATATAAAATGGCAGGGTCCTTTTAACATACAAGTTGTGCAAGATCCATGGAAGGACAAAGTAGGGTGGCCATAATGTCTGAAGGCCAGCCAGGGACACCTTGGGGGGGGGAAGGCAGGAGTGCGCGCGCGCGAAGCGCGCGCGCCGCCGGAAACAGGAAGTGATGTCACTTCCGGCGACGTCACTTCCGGCGACGTCATACCACCGCCGGAAACAGGAAGTGACATCACTTCCTGTGACATCATTTCCCCCGCGCCACCTGCCGGAAACGGGAAGTGACATCACTTCCTGTGACATCATTTCCCCCCGCGCCACCTGCCGGAAGCAGGAGGTGACATCACTTCCTGTGACATCATTTCCCCCAAATGGCATCATTTCCCCCAAATGCCACTGCCGGAAACAGGAAGTGACTTCACAGCACTTCCTGTGACGTCCCCAAAAATCCCCCAAATATCACCGCCGGAAACAATTTTGTTCTCAAATCCTGTATATACTTCATCAGTATATGGGATAAGGCACTTTCTCAACTGTGCTGCATAATGCAGCCTATTTATTTTGTCCTGTTGGCTCTGTTGGCTCTATCTGCGCCACCTTCATCACTTTCGGGGTGTGGATCCCCCAGTGGGGTGGGCTCCCGACTCCCTCCGCCGGCTGTTTCTGATAGCCCTGCGCCCCCTCTTTCATTTGATATGTGTCCCGTGCGGGTGCCACCCTCCTGCCGGGAGATGCCGCAAAATGAGCCCCCTTGAGGCTTATGGCGGCAGGGCTCGGGGGAAGCAAGCTAGACTGCTGTTCTTTTGAGGGGTTATAGAGTGTTTCGAGCCCCTCCCTGTGGCATTGGTCCCATCGTCGTGGGACCCAGGGGGCCGGCGCAGCAGCCTGCCGAAGCAGCCTGTCACTAATAACACAGGTCGAGATGCGGAAGTGACTGACAGGCTGCTTCAGCGGGCCGCTGCGCCGGCCCCCTGGGTCCCACAACGATGGGACCGATGCCACAGGGAGGGGCTCGAAACACTCTATAACCCCTCAAAAGAACAGCAGTCTAGCTTGCTTCCCCCGAGCCCTGCCGCCATAAGCCTCAAGGGGGCTCATTTTGCGGCATCTCCCGGCAGGAGGGTGGCACCCGCACGGGACACATATCAAATGAAAGAGGGGGCGCAGGGCTATCAGAAACAGCCGGCAGAGGGAGTCGGGAGCCCACCCCACTGGGGGATCCACACCCCGAAAGTGATGAAGGTGGCGCAGATAGAGCCAACAGAGCCAACAGGACAAAATAAATAGGCTGCATTATGCAGCACAGTTGAGAAAGTGCCTTATCCCATATACTGATGAAGTAAATACAGGATCTGAGAACAAAATTGCACCAGAAGACACAAACACAAAGCTCCCTTACACTGAATCAGTGCTTGGGTCCACCAAAGTCAGTATTGTCCACTCCAGTCACAAACACAAAGCTCCCTTACACTGAATCAGTGCTTGGGTCCACCAAAGTCAGTATTGTCACATAAGAACATAACAGAAGCCCTGTTGGATCAGGCCAGTGGCCCATCCAGTCCAACACTCTGCGTCACATAAGAACATAAGAGAAGCCCTGTTGGATCAGGCCAGTGGCCCATCCAGTCCAACACTCTGCGTCACATAAGAACATAAGAGAAGCCCTGTTGGATCAGGCCAGTGGCCCATCCAGTCCAACACTCTGCGTCACATAAGAACATAACAGAAGCCCTGTTGGATCAGGCCAGTGGCCCATCCAGTCCAACACTCTGCGTCACATAAGAACATAACAGAAGCCCTGTTGGATCAGGCCAGTGGCCCATCCAGTCCAACACTCTGCGTCACATAAGAACATAACAGAAGCCCTGTTGGATCAGGCCAGTGGCCCATCCAGTCCAACACTCTGTGTCACATAAGAGAAGCCCTGTTGCATCAGGCCAGTGGCCCCTCCAGTCCAACACTCTGCGCCACATAAGAACATAAGGAGGGAAGGAAGGGAGGAGGGAAGGGAGGAGGGAATGGAAGGGAAGGGAAGGGAAGGGAAGGGAAGGGAAGGGAAGGGAAGGGAAGGGAAGGGAAGGGAAGGGAAGGGAAGGGAAGGGAAGGGAAGGGAAGGGAAGGGAAGGGAAGGGAAGGGAAGGGAAGGGAAGGGAAGGGAGGAAGGAAGGAAGGAAGGAAGGAAGGAAGGAAGGAAGGAAGGAAGGAAGGAAGGAAGGAAGGAAGGAAGGAAGGAAGGAAGGAAGGAAGGAAGGAAGGGAGGGAAGGGAGGGAAGGGAGGGAAGGAAGAAAGAAAGGAAGGGAGGGAGGAGGGAGGGGAGGAGGGAGGGAAGGAAGGGAGGAGGGAAGGGAGGAGGGAAGGGAAGGGAGGAGGGAAGGGAAGGGAAGGGAGGAAGGAAGGAAGGAAGGAAGGAAGGAAGGAAGGAAGGAAGGAAGAAAGAAAGGAAGGAAGGGAGGAGGGAGGGAGGGAAGGAAGGAAGGGAAGGGAGGGAGGGAAGGAAGGGAGGGAAGGAAGGGAGGAAGAAAGGAAAGAAGGGAAGAGGGAGGGAAGAAAGGAAGGCCGCCCCCTCCCCCCCCGCTTTCGGCCCCCTTACCTGCGGTGGCGGTCGGCGGCGAGTCGGGCGGCGGCGGCGGGTCCGGCGGCGGCGGCGAGTCCAGCGGCGGGGGCGGCGGCGAGGCCAGGGAGGCGTCGGAGAGGCCTTCCTTGGCCGGCGCTGGCCCGGGAAGGCCTTCCAGAGGCTCTGGAAGGCCTTCCCGGACCAGCGCCGGGTGCTCCGCGGCCTCCCCGCGGCCTCCGCTGGTCGCTGGGGGCCTTCCAGACACTCTGGAAGGCCCCCAGCGACCAGCGGAGGCCGCGGGGAGGCCTTCGCTGGCCGGCGCTGGTCCGGGAAGGCCTTCCAGAGGCTCTGGAAGGCCTTCCCGGACCAGCGCCGGGTGCTCCGCGGCCTCCCCGCGGCCTCCGCTGGTCGCTGGGGGCCTTCCAGACACTCTGGAAGGCCCCCAGCGACCAGCGGAGGCCGCGGGGAGGCCTTCGCTGGCCGGCGCTGGCCCGGGAAGGCCTTCCAGAGGCTCTGGAAGGCCTTCCCGGACCAGCGCCGGGTGCTCCGCGGCCTCCCCGCGGCCTCCGCTGGTCGCTGGGGGCCTTCCAGACACTCTGGAAGGCCCCCAGCGACCAGCGGAGGCCGCGGGGAGGCCTTCGCTGGCCGGCGCTGGTCCGGGAAGGCCTTCCAGAGGCTCTGGAAGGCCTTCCCGGACCAGCGCCGGGTGCTCCGCGGCCTCCCCGCGGCCTCCGCTGGTCGCTGGGGGCCTTCCAGACACTCTGGAAGGCCCCCAGCGACCAGCGGAGGCCGCGGGGAGGCCTTCGCTGGCCGGCGCTGGCCCGGGAAGGCCTTCCAGAGGCTCTGGAAGGCCTTCCCGGACCAGCGCCGGGTGCTCCGCGGCCTCCCCGCGGCCTCCGCTGGTCGCTGGGGGCCTTCCAGACACTCTGGAAGGCCCCCAGCGACCAGCGGAGGCCGCGGGGAGGCCTTCGCTGGCCGGCGCTGGTCCGGGAAGGCCTTCCAGAGGCTCTGGAAGGCCTTCCCGGACCAGCGCCGGGTGCTCCGCGGCCTCCCCGCGGCCTCCGCTGGTCGCTGGGGGCCTTCCAGACACTCTGGAAGGCCCCCAGCGACCAGCGGAGGCCGCGGGGAGGCCTTCGCTGGCCGGCGCTGGCCCGGGAAGGCCTTCCAGAGGCTCTGGAAGGCCTTCCCGGACCAGCGCCGGGTGCTCCGCGGCCTCCCCGCGGCCTCCGCTGGTCGCTGGGGGCCTTCCAGACACTCTGGAAGGCCCCCAGCGACCAGCGGAGGCCGCGGAGAGGCCTCCCCCACCGCTGCCGGCCCCGCGCGCGGGCGGGAAAGGCGGGGAGTGAGGGAGGGAGCGTCCCTGCGCAGGCGCAGGGACGCTCCCTCCCTCACTCCCCGCCTTCCCCGCCCGCGCCCGCGGCCCACCGGCTCCTGGGCTGCCTAAACCGGGACCTTTAATGGTCCCGGTATAGGGAGCCCGGGATCCGGGATTGGGTGGCCAGATCCGGGAATGTCCCGGGAGACCGGGACGGTCTGGCCACCCTAGGACAAAGGCAAAGGAAAGAAGGCCACAAGCTCTAGGTTGAGCTGGAACCTTGTCACACTCTTCAGAAGACACATCAATATAGAGGCCCATTCTTTCCTTTTAGAACCACAGGTACAGCAGGTCTGACCACAAAGCACAAAGTTTATTTGCTCTCCTACAACGAGAAAATCCACTTGAAAGTAAGTAAACACAGGTCATAAGTGGCCTCTGGCTCAAAGGCTTGTACAAAACTTGGATGAAGATAAGCTGCAGGTCCAAGTAGGGACCAGTGACTGAACCAGAAGATAAAATGTTGAACACAGCACCAGAAGAAGTGTTCACTAGAAGTTGTGTAAATACTGAATGCCCTTGCATTGAGTGATTAGATGGCAGTCAGACTGATCTTAACAGATGAGTATTTTAATCACAGAGAACAAAGGCAGAATGAGTATTCTAGTTCAGAAGTATTCTTAGGGCAGGTATGTGGATTCATCAAGGAACTGTCCCACCTGCACTCATAAGACTATTCATAAGGCTTTCTGATGGGTGAGAACCTCTCTCAAAGCTTCCAGAAACAATGCTAAGTAGAAGGGAATACACACAATTTCATCCTGGCCAAGTCAGTAGAACGTTATCTCCCAAGACAGACTACCGTCATCTGCCCTGGAGTAGAACTGATGACACTTGGTGTTGTAAGGTGAGGCAAAGAGGCTAACTCCTGGGACAGCCCACCAACGATATACCGGTTCCAAGTAAATGTCCTATACCAGGGGTGTCAAACTCATTTGTTATGAGGGCTGGATTTAACATAAATGAGACCTTGTCAGGCCGAGCCATGTGTATCATAAAACGTAATGCCAGGTAGCGGACATATAAACTTTATAAAGGGCACAGACACACAATTAAAGATCTTTTTTGCTTAAAATAAAACATGCTTAAAATATTAGCCCACTTGCAATATTTTGTTTTACAGTCTCTGATAAATGTCACCTCTTGCTATTAATTATTGCATCAAAAACTGCAGACAATGTCTGTGCTGTACCAGTCTTGAATATGTGCAAGTTGCAAACCAACTTTTGATTCATTGACATTCATTACAGACATCTCATGGTCAATGCTTTTATTTATTTATTTATTTATTTGGGATTTATATCCCGCCCTTCCCACGAATGGCTCAGGGCGGCTTCCAACAATTAATCAAACTTAAAAGTAAACAATTTCAAATATAAAACAGTTAAATAATTTAAGCAGTTAAAACATTAAAACAGAGTAATTCAGTTTCCTATGAACAGATGGCTGGCCAGTTTCCTCAAGTTGTTATCCTAGCTAAATGTAGGCTAGGTATAGGCTAGCCGGAAGAGGGTCGTCTTACAGGCCCTGCGGAACTGCGCCAAGTCCCGCAGGGCCCTCACCTCTTCCGGCAGCTGATTCCACCATACGGGGGCCATAACGGAGAAAGCCCTTTCCCTGGTGGCTTTCAGACGGGCTTCTTTTGGCCCGGGGATAGTGAGGAGATTTTGTGTTCCTGACCTCAGTGCTCTCTGGGGAACATGTGGGGAGAGACGGTCCTTCAGGTAGGCAGGTCCCAGGCCATATAGGGCTTTAAAGGTAATAACCAGCACCTTGTACCGGACTCGGTATATCACTGGAAGCCAGTGCAGAGTCCGGAGACCCGGCTGGATGTGTTCCCACTTTGGGAGACCCAATAACAGCCGGGCCGCGGCATTCTGCACCAGCTGCAGTTTCCGGGTCCGAGACAAGGGCAGCCCCATGTAGAGGGCGTTGCAGTAGTCCAACCTTGAGGTGACCGTAGCATGGATCACTGTTGCTAGGTCGTCGCGCTCCAGAAAGGGGGCCAGCTGCCTTGCCCGTCTAAGATGAAAAAATGCGGACTTGGCAGCGGCTGCTATCTGAGCCTCCATCTTTAAAGAAGGCTCCAATAGCACCCCCAAGCTCCTGACCCTGTCCGCCGCCATAAGCGGCGCACCATCAAAAGCCGGCAGGGGGATCCCCCTCCCCGGGCCGCGGCGGCCCAAGCAAAGGACCTCTGTCTTCGTAGGATTTAACTTCAGCCCACTCAGTCTGAGCCACTCAGCCACGGCCCGTAGTGCCTGGTCAAGGTTTTCCGGGGCGCAGACAGGCCGGCCATCCATCAGTAGATAGAGCTGGGTGTCATCAGCATACTGGTGACACCCCAACCCATACCTTCGGGCAATCTGGGCAAGAGGCCGCATGTAGATGTTAAATAACATCGGGGAGAGAACCGCCCCTTGGGGCACACCACAATCAAGTGAGCGCCTCCGAGACAGCTCCCCCCCAATTGCGACCCTTTGTCCCCGACCTTCCAGGAAAGAGGAAAGCCACTGTAAGGCCAACCCCTGAATCCCTGCGTCGGCGAGGCGGCACGTCAGTAGCCGATGGTCGACCGTGTCGAACGCCGCCGACAGGTCTAACAACATCAGCACCGCCGAGCCACCCCGATCCAGATGCCGTTGAAGGTCATCCACTAAGGCAACCAACACTGTCTCCGTCCCGTGTCCCGGGCGAAAGCCGGACTGAAATGGGTCGAGGACGGAAGTGTCATCCAGGAAGGTCTGTAACTGCTTCACCACTGCCCTCTTCGCCACTGCTTTGAGCCTAAGACCTAGAGGAATATGAAGCAGCTGGGCACTGAGTTTTTGTACGGAAGTTGCTTGAAGTACTAGTCAAGAACATGTGAAGGCACCATGGCACAGACTGAGGGCTATGTGCTCGTCTACAGTGGTCAGTGTCAGCCTACTATCTGGGAAGTCTAAATTCAAGACCCCCAATCAAAGGAAAATGTGAAAGAAAAAAATAAGGAAAATTTGCTGGATAAATCTGGGGTGAAACACACTCTCAGCCTAATGCTGATATTTCTCTTCTAAACAGTTCACATGCTTTCCTATTGAGAAAGACTGGAGGGCATGAGTACAGTGAAAAAGAGGAGGGGAACCCAGTTATCATACCAAATCTTTAATGGCATAGCAGTTGCAAATAAAAATAAGAACATAAGAGAAGCCATGTTGGATCAGGCCAATGGCCCATCCAGTCCAACACTCTGTGTCACACAGTGGCCAAAAAAAATGTATATATATCTATATCTATATATCTATCTATATATACATACACACACACACACTGTGGCTAATAGTCACTGATGGACCTCCGCTCTATATTTTTATCTAAACCCCTCTTGAAGGTGGCTATGCTTGTGGCCGCCACCACCACCTGTGGCAGTGAATTCCACATATTAATCACCCTTTGGGTGAAGAAGTACTTCCTTTTATCCATTTTAACCTGTCTGCTCAGCAATTTCATCGAATGCCCATGAGTTCTTGTATTGTGAGAAAGGGAGAAAAGTACTTCTTTCTCTACTTTCTCCATCCCATGCATTATCTTGTAAACCTCTATCGTGTTACCCCGCAGTCGACGTTTTTCCAAGCTAAAGAGTCCCAAGCGTTTCAACCTTACACAGAATATAAAAATTTAAACATTGGAGATAAAATCAAAATGAAACCGAGCTTACAGATGCATTCATACATGGTCAGATTTAAATTTAAGGATGTCAGCCAAAAATTTTACCACCGCCTCGCTAACTTCCCCCTCAGTATCGTTCAATAAATAATGACAGGGTGGCAGAATAGACAAATCTGGGGAGGAAGAAAGCTTGCAAAATAAATCTTTACGGAGATTATGATAAAAGGAATAATCAAGCAATATATGCTGAATTGAGTCGAGAATATTTGCTCCACAAGAACAGAGTCTGTCACCTAAAGGGACTCGATGATATCTCCCTTGTAAAACTTTGGAGGGAAACGCATTTAGTCTAGCCAACATAAATGCCCTGCAATGACTTGGAACGGTTAAATCTGATAGATAATGGGGCATTTTGCTACAGAAAGCATAAAGACCTAAGGAAGCTGGGGAGCAAATATAAGGGTCTGTTGGACATAGTTTCGTTTCCTCCAACAGTCTCAATTTAATGCATCTGAAGATATATGACTCATCAGAAGTAAAAAAACTCATCAACCTCTAACCCCAACTGGTTAAGTTTGGATATAAGAACTGCTGACCAGGATGAAATATATGGATCTCTTTTCATACAATCAAGAAGGCTGTTAGGATCTGTTCTAAAGTGATTTTTTTTTGTGTCAAACAATATATTAATTGTAATATATTGTTACAATAATCTTTAAAAAAATTATAAAAATAATACCAAATATAAATGCATTGCTTTCCCCCCCTCTCCACTCCCCCCCCTTTTTGACCTCCGCCAGTGTTTACTAAAAATTAAGAAAATAAAAAAGCAAGGTAACTTAAATCAAGAATCTCCATTTTAAAACCTTATAACAATACAGAAGAAATTAAAACAAAAAAATTCATCTTCATTTTTCAGAGAGAAATTTTCCCTTTATAAACTTTTTAAGTTATAGTCCATTATTCCATTCAACTTTTATCTAAAAATCACTAAGGATAACATAGTTTTGAAATTTCTCCCAGTCCTTCCTAAACTTCTCCAAATCATAGTCTTTTTAAGATTCTTGTAAGTTTATCCATCTCACTCCATGACAAAACTTTTAAAAACCAGTCCCATTTTCTGGTATTTTATCTTCCATAACTGTGCATACAATGTCCTTGCAGCTGAAAGCAGGTACCCACACCATCGTTCTATCTTGTTTCGGAAAACTTTCAATTTGTAATCCCAACAAAAAAGAATCCGGAGACCTCTTAATGTCATAGCCCAAAATTCTTGACATTTCTTTCTGGATCATTTGCCAAAATTGTTTTGCTTTTTCACAGGTTCACCACATATGGTAATAAGATCCTTCGTGTTTTTTACATTTCCAACATCTGACATCTAATTGTTCATTTTTGCCAGTTTCTTAGGTGTCATGTACCATGTATAAAACATTTTAAAACAGTTTTCTTTGATGTTATAACATGTTGATATCTTCATAGAGTTCTTCCATAGATACTCCCAAGATTCCATTTGTATTTCTTTGTTGAAATTAATTGCCCATTTTATCATTTGAGATTTAACTACTTTATCTTCTGTAGACCACTTCAACAGGCGCCTTTGCAGGCGACACTTGTGAAAGACAAGATGGTAGTATCATCGGCATAAAGTAATAAGGGGACCGCTCGACCTGCTAGTTTAGGCGGATGACCATTAAAAGGGTTCAAAAATTGTACCAGGTCAGTTAAAAATACATTAAAAAGATGCGGGGCCAGCACACAATCTTGTTTAACCCCCTTTAACACTGGGGTTTTGCTAGTCAAATCACCACTAGAAGAAAATTTCACTTGGCAAAAAGTATTAGAGTGACAAGGGTCCATTCCCAGGTAACCTAGCTTAATCTATAGTTGGTCTCTCTCTATTGAATCGAATGCGCCCTTCAAGTCGATGAAGGCAGCATATAATTTTTTTGTACCGGTATGCATATATTTTTCAGCAAGGAAGGCCAGAGTGCAGCAATGGTCCATAGCAGATTTGCCTTTGGAGAAGCCAATTTGTTCAGGACCTATGATGTTGCCTAGGCGCATCCAGTCGGTTAATTGGAGTTCTAAATGTTTGGCATACAATTTGCCCACTATAGATAATAAACTAATGGGGTGGAAATTTTCAGGTAACCCCAACCCCCCCTTTTTGTAAATTGGGATAATTATAGAATCAAGCCAAGAGTCTGGGATGGAGCCATGCAGATCAATGAAAGAACAATTTCGCAAGGGGCAAGAGCCACCAATCGGCAAACTTTGTGAATACCTCAGTGGGAAGGCCATCAGGGCCTGGTGCTTTACCTGCTTTTAAATCCTTCAATAAATCACTAAAGGGAACCCAGTTACAAGCCCAACAAAACTCTCTCTCTATCTCTTTCTGTAGCAAGGCAAAAAGCTCACACCTTCACTAAACGTTGCTAGTCTTAAAAGCATTCTTTGTAGCTCTCCTGATGGTGGGGACTGGGCAAAGGAAACTCTGGCTCTTTCTTTCCTTCTCCAGGGCTGGAGGTGGGGGAGGAGCCTCAGACATTTATTAGAAGGAAGAGAGGCTTGTCTCAGTAGCTCTGCAGAGTGATTGAGCCTGGCAAACTTAATCACCCAGCAGAGCTATAGAGCCAAGTTCCCTCATAGGCTGAGGCTGCTCCTCCCTCCTCCTCCCTTTGGGAAAAGGGAGTGGGGAGAGGGAAAGGCTGCTTTGCTGCTCTGTCGGGGGAGAAACACAAAATGGCAACCAAAAAAAGCAGGCAAGGGAAAATGAAGCAGATGACAGGCAGTTGCTGGAGGGCCTGATTGGAGGCCCCTGTGGGCCTGATCTGGCCTGCGGGCTGCATGTTTGACACCTCTATCCTATATACTGTCTACTCATACATCACTATGCCTCATAACTGAGAGCATCTACTTGGTAGTTATCTTTCTCTGAGTGGCAATGACAGTGATACTATATTTGAGACATCTGTCCCAAAGGCTGCAGATAAGGCTGTTCTGGATGTGTAACACTGTACCATCTTGTTTGCTGACAGCACAAGGATCATGATGCTACTGGGCATCTCTACTGCTCTGCACTAAAATCTGGAAAAGGCAACATTAAATAACTCATATGCCACCAGGAACTCCAGATGGCTGATGTTTACCTTCCTCTCCTAGGATGAAGAAGGTTGGCTGACAGAATTCATATCACAGTGGGAATCTCAACCTCAAAGAGTGGCATCTGTTATCAAGACAAGGTGTAGAAGGTACACCTTTGTCTTTTTTTCTAGGCATTTTAGCATCTGAGGTGGCAGGAGGAGGAGTTTGGGCTGATTGTCAAGCATCTGCTTGAAGTATCACAAGAACTGTGTTCATTGGGGTCTCATCCAAAATCTGGCAAGACACACCACTGACATGGTAGCCACCCATGGGTGCTATCAGACATTGGACATAGCTGGAAAAGAGACACTACTAAAACAGCTCCATCTGGAGTTTGAAGAATCCTTCAACTGTTGAGAAAGTTGTGATTTTCCCAAGAAAGATGATTCAAAGATGGAAGAGAAGGGCTTGAAAAACAAAGATCAGTTCAGGAGTATAACCAAGTAACAAGCCAACTGGGCCCATGAATATAATTTTTAGTATTTGAAGATCATCCTCAATCCCATAAACTAAACCAGGGGTGTCAAACATGCAGCCCAGGGGCCGAATCAGGCCCCCAGAGGGCTCCTATCAGGCCCCCAAGCAACTGGCTGTCGTCTGCTTCCTTCTCCCTCTGTCTTACTTCCTTTTGCACCACAGCTTGCTTTGCCAGGCTTGCTCAACAGCACAGGAGCTAAAGAACAAAACCTCTATTTTCTCCATTGGCTGAGGTTCCTCCCTTGGAGAGGAAGGGGGGAATAGCTTGCTTTGCCAGGCTCTCTCAGTCACATAGCAGAGCTACTGAGCCAAGCCTCTTTTCCTTCTATTGGCTGAGGCTCCTCCCCTTCCTAGTCCCCTGGGGAAGGAAGAAAAGAGACAGAGCTTCCTTTGCCCAGTTCCCTGGATCACATGGGAGAGATACAAAGAGAGTACCTTTAAGACCAACAAGCACTAACGTTTTAAGCATGTCTTAAATTAAAAAAAAATCTTTAATTGTGTTTGTCTGTGTCCTTTATAAAGTTTATATCTCTGCTACCTAATCTTAGACAGGTACATACATGACCCAGCCCGACAAGGTCTCATTTATGTCGGATCCGTCCCTCATAAAAAATGTGTCTGACACCCCTGAAATAAACTGTATCTTCTGCACCTCTTTCAGAATGTTAACTATTCCTTGCTGAAGAAGCTCTTTTTTAGAGCTGAGTTCTCAGTCTGGGCTGAACCTCAGGCTGCAATGAGGTAGATCAGAATCATGTATGGAACCAAATAGTGACTGCAGCGATCCTTATTTTTATTCAGCATGTAAAGATGTCAAAATCTACCCTTCTGTAAGGTGAAGAGTTTCATCTTAAAGTACTACTGCCATCTGTCTGACATCATCAAGCAAGTGGGTAAGAGCTGGAAAGACCTTTTCCCATAAATGGTGAAAGGCCATAAAGGACAGATGACTCACTACCTTCAAGAACACTAAGGCAAAAATGTAGACTTTGCATCTCATACCATCAGGTTTTGTTACTATCAGTGGGACTGGAATGGGGAAGTTGCCTACCCTTGCTTTTCAACACAACAACGACTACATGGTTGGGCAAAAGGTAAAAAGAAACTTGGGAGTCCTTTTGGGTGGAAACTCTGTTCAGGGATCAGCATTTGCAGGTGGGGGAAGTAGAGGTTGTTTTTTGCCAGTTATTTTTCTCTAGTTTGAATAGTATAGGCAGCATACAAAGTAGAAGTGGTGGCTGGATTTCAGTCAAATACTGGATCTGACTGCTGTGGGAGATGTCTATAGGCCTGGTCAATGGATTCTTGTACTTGTAGGAGAGCCAGTTTGGTGTAATGGTTAAGTGTGTGGACTCTTATCTGGGAGAACCAGGTTTGATTTCCCACTCCTCCACTTGCACATACTGGCATGGCCTTGGGTCAGCCATAGCTCTGGCAGAGGTTGTCCTTGAAAGGGCAGCTGCTGTGAGAGCCCTCTCCAGCCCCACCCACCTCACAGGGTGTCTGTTGTGGGGGAGGAAGGTAAAGGAGACTGTGAGCCGCTGAGACTCTTCGGAGTGGAGGGCGGGATATAAATCCAATATCATCTTCTTCTTCTACATTATAGATCCATTAACCAATGAGAGGCACAGTGAAAGCCCTCCGGACAGCGACCCCTACCCAATGTGCTGGTGTAGACAGGCTTGGTTAAAAAGCGTGTGTGGGTGATGCTTCTCTACTTATACTTTTGTAGGGAGGGGCTGCTTGCAGTGCTAAGTTAAACAAAGAAAACAGACTAACTATACATCTGACAAACTGCTACCACTTCAACTGTCTGCTAAGGATAGTAAAGAGACAAACAGGAGAGGGCTATGGCCATGTTTGCCCTAATGGACCATCCTCCAATGAAAGGAATTGGCTGCAATTCTATCCTCAGTGAACCAGTTTAATTTGATCATAAGATTACACTGCTCATTTTTGTACTCTATGGATAAAATCAGTTCAAAAATAAAAGGATGTCTAAATGTATGCTATTCAAAACAAAGGCTCCAGTACACTTTGCTTGTGGCAACTGATATATCCCAGCCCAACTGTATACCAGAAAATTATTAAAAACCAGTTAGGGTGGTTAGATACGTTAGGGCAGACATTAAAGGCTTGCATTTACACGTTTGTTGCTCTAGTTTCACAGTAATGCAGTCTCCTTAAAACACTGTCAAGTGGCAGCCAAGCCTTTGGATATATGTCAGAATACTCAAATTAGGCCATAAAAAAATTTCTATGCACTAAACTAGAAGCAAATAATTGCATTTAACCATGACAAGCAGCTACTGACTACTAAGAACAAGATGTTCTACCAAAAACTAGAAAAATTCTGAATTTAGAAACATGGTAAATACAATTTACAAGATCTGCAAGGATATGGAGGGGAACAAATAATATTCTTTCACCAGTTGCTGCTTCTATCTCCCCCCCTCCCCTCCTCCGCCATGGCAAAGTGTTGGCTTTACTTTCCTAGCCATCCTGTACTTCCTCCCTTTTGGTCCCAGCTTCAATTTCTTCCTTCTCCATTTCCTTACCACACAATTATGGGTTGCTACGGAAACCCAGTATGTCATGCAAACTTTGGGGCTCACCCCTCCCAATGTCTGCATGCCACCCTTTCCCCAATTTCATTTTGCTTGTATGTTTATCTTCTGGATTCAGAGCCTTTAGAGCCACTTCATTTTGAAACAACTCAGACATTACAGTCCCATATAGTCCTTGTTATTCTTCCATACTGAGTTAACTTGCTGCCAATTAGCAACTTTCGTGAGTATTATCACCCCAAAATATAACAGTAAGCTGTTGTTGCATTCTACACTGTATTTTATTCCAGCAAACAAGTCTACCCTTTTAAATAGTCAGGGCAAACAAGCAAACATACACACAATCCTTTCACCATCTCTTACTAAGTCTGTTGAATGCACCCAATAAAGAGTAATATCTAAAATAGCCACAAGAAACAAGATGGGTAATGTGTGATCTTGCAAATAAGTTTATTCTATTATACACAACTTGACTCTGTTTTTGAAAACTGCATCTTATTCCCTGACATGTTATTCCAGGGGGCTTTGAAATATGAATGTAACGAATCCTGGAAAGAACAAAGGAAGCCTGGCAACAAAAACTAATGTAGTACATATCAAAGTCAAGGATCATTTCTGGGGAGCTTTATTTTCCATATTTAGGCAGCAGTGGTGCTTGTTACTGTACATAAGGGCAAAATGGGTCAAAGACGCCATATGAATATAAAAAATGAGTGTACAGAAGTTGGAATACTACCATAGCACATATGAATGAAAATTAAAACTTTTGCTTGAAAACCATACTTAATTATTTAGGAAATGATTTAATGATCCTTTTTTCCTGCTTGGATTTGAGAGCTTTTCAACAGAACAGAGTGCTGCTACATTTCTCTGGTAGTATTTATTCTAGGCAACATGAAGAACAGGAGACAGAGAAACTGTTGGTAAGAAATCTTCTGCCCCCAAGTTGAAGCCATGGAAGAGGGAGGCAGCTCTGCACAATGTTGTGTATACTCTGAGCAAAAAAAAAAAAGAATTGTGTCAAAATAATCTAAATTCTCTGCCAAGAAAATCTACCAAACTATCCACTAAAATGGAAGGGGGGGGGCTTACATAAAGTCCCAGCACTGGAAGCAAAGAGATTAGTGGGAGCAGGGAAGGTCTAACTTACAGAAAAGGAGCTAAAAACTTATCCACTGGGGCTTTTAATCAGTGTATATGCTTGCATCATTGCCCCACTCTGCCTTAAAATATATGATTTTATTGGTCTTTTTCATTTAATTGCTTTTATAACTACATGGCAAAATAGTGCCATTTAATCTTAAATCTGTACCATTTTACCTTCTGAGCCATTGACTACTTGCTATGCGTGGCTCTGCTCACTGAGCCGGATTCCTCATCTGATGAAGTGTGCTTAAAGCGCAGGGAAGCTTACATTCTAAATACAACTAAGTTGGTCTTAAAGGTGCAATTGACTCTTATTTTGTTCTACTACTTCAGACCAACACGGCTGCCTACTTGGATCTAGTGCCTTCCTTGTATCCTTGCCACTCAGAGAAACCAGCTTTTCAAGAGGAAAATCAAGGCAAGTCACCTTCTGGATGCAAAACTTCTAAACAGAAAAACCTGGTATAATATCTCAGAGGATCACACACATCCCATACTTTAAACTGATTTAATCCAAACTTCTGGAGCAGTGACTAAACACTGCTACAGCCTTAACTAAACTGGCTATTTTCTCTAATATTTGGTTTACTACAAAGCCTAACAAGTCCAGGTTGTGTTGGTTACTTACATAGAACATTTATATGCTGTCTTTTCAGAATCCTGCATCTTTTTGTAGCACATTTTTGCTGAGATAAATGGGACAATCACCTGAAAGGCTTCACAATCTAACACAAGCCTACCAATTAATGTCAGTCACCTGCTGAGGCTTTGATTTGTTTGTCACTGCAGTTATAAGTGGAATTCCCTTTCCCAAGAAGTCTGCTGGGTACTCTCTTCCTAAGGGTCAGGAGGAATGATCAAAACCAACTTTTTTGTCTTAGGTTAGTGATGATGAGTTAGGGTTCAAGGATTCCAATGTCTGTTATTATATTTAATATTATTGAGTTTATTTCAGCCTGCATACTTTGTGGTTTTGCTGAATTTGTAAGATTTTTATATCAGGATTCTGGAAATCATCATCATTATCATCATCATCATGTTGCTGGCTTGTTGCCTGTTGATACTGTCCTGGTATGCTTCATATTGTACTGTGGTTCAAATTTTATCTCCCTGTAAGCTTTCATGGGTTTTTTTCATACAGTGAGAAAAAGTAAAACCCTTATTCGCTTCAGAGTAGTGAACCTTGTAACAAGTAACTACTAGACATTCTAGTACAATGCTGTAAATTAGAAAAATGAACAGTAATAGAGCAAAGTGAGATGGAAGTAGCGAGCTTAATTGCAAAGCACCCTACTCTTCCACAGGCTACATTCTGCAACCCCATTTAGCAAAAAGTTTACTAAGGAAGTTTTTTGTCAAAAAAATTAAATATGCACCCAGACAGATTTCACCAATTTTCACAATTGGGTCTGTAGCCTCTAAGACAGAGGTCCCCAGCCTCTGTGCCATAGACGAGTACCGGTCTGTGGACTGTTAGTAACACGGCTGAATTGCCCCTTTCGCCCCCCCCCCCCGGGACTTGGGCAGATGAAAGAGGCAGTTGGCCTTGTTCCAAAGCTGGCTCCCCTCGCAGAGGAGGCAGCCTCCGAGTGAGGCAAATCAGCCCCACTACTCCTTTCTCCCACCTGGGACCTGGACGGATGAAAGAGGCAGCTCGGTCTTGCTCTGAAGCTGCCTCCCTGCATGGGAGGCAGCTTTGGAGTGAGTCAGAGCAGCCCTACCAACCCTTTCGCCTGCCTGTGAGCTGGGAGGACAGAAACTGCCTCCCCTTGCAACCCTGCTTCTATACATTTCCTGTTTTATCCAGAATCACAATAATGTTTTAGCAAGATAGATTTATAGGGGATGACATTCCAGAATTCCCCTTGACGGCCACATCGCTTCTTTCATCTGCCCAGTCCTGGGCTGGCAGAAGGAACAGTGTGGTAATGCCCTTCCCCTACCCCTCATTTAAAGACCCATGCCTGATTGGTGGGGGTCTTTAAATGGGAGGAGGCAGATCAGCTGTTTCTGCTCCTCACCACCTAGCAAGGAGGCAGTCCCAGGCTCCCCCCCTTTACAGACCCCCATGGGAGGGGGGCATGGGTGGGGGTGGCAAAAACCTCAGAGTTTCTCCGCCCACCCACCCCGACCCTGAAAAAATTGTCTTCCAGGAAACCGGTCCCTGGTGCCAAAAAGGCACCACACATAAGTGGGGTAGGGAAACAGATACTTCAGAACAGGCCTCTGGAAGAATAGAAACTTATAAAACATCTAGGTCAATTTTCAATATTGAAAAGTGACATAACAAGACAGAATAAAACTACAGAACATACCATCAAGAGTATAGCAAACGCAATATTAAACAGGACCCCAAAACACTGCTTTTCATACAACCCTGCTTCTATACATTTCCTGTTTTATCCAGAATCACAATGATGTTTGAGCAAGATAGATTTATAGGGGATGGCATTCCGGAACTCTGGGGATACCAATGAAGATTTTCTGTTTTGTGTAGACAACAATATGGTCTTTATGTGCGTTGGAATAAGAAACAGGGATTCACATATGAAACCACAGGGAGATTCGTGTCAGAGCAGCTTTTGCACCACGAAGGAAAACCTGTGCCAAGACTTAGGGACAATCCTTGTCAAGCTTCTATTTTCTTGCGCCCATTTCAAAGGTGACGAACACAGAGGGGACTATAAATACAAGTATCACTATCATTACACCTTTATTTTGCCTAGTTTTCTGCCTATAGTTATCTCTTTGCCATGTATTCTCAATTATTTGTGTTTAGTCTGCCTCGGCGGGGAGGGCGGGATAGGCGGGGTATAAATAAAACATTTATTTATTTAATTTATAAAATTTATGGCTAAAGATCTTTTTTTTAACTGATCTTTTGTAACTTGACTGTTTTTGAGAATGTCACCCAGCTACTCTGTTATACAACCAGAATCCAGCCAAGTGCTGATGGGCAGCACTAACTAAGAAACAGAAGGATGGGAGAAAGAACAACTCAGCACTACTCTTCCATCTCTGTCTCTCACACACCTACTCCGGAATCTTCCTGGGGACTAAAAGCACCAGAAAGGGACATAAAAAAGTTTTTTTTTCCCCCTAGTGGTAGCAATTTTTTTCTGAAAGATTAGGGTTCCAAACCCAACATGCTTGAAGGGGATTTTTCTGTAGTTTAGGATTTTATGGAACCACAATTTCAGAATCCCCCAAATCCCAGAAACATTCAGGATTAACCAAGAATAATATAAGTCAGCATTTGCAGGCTCCCAGAACTGCCCCCACCCGCGCCCATGTGTTTCAGTATCTCCTGGAGTTTGGTATCAGCTTACCAGACTGCATAGATAAAATGCTTTCAGTTTCGTGTTTTTGATGTTTCTTAAAAGTTGGTTCTTTGCTGGAGTTGGTCTGTGTTGGGGTCATGGTTTTTGTGTGTGGATTCTTGCATTTTACATTGAAATTCTTACAATGTTTCACATTCTCAGAATTTCAGGTTCTTGGAGTTTGCATAGGTTGTTATAGCAGCGCCCACCTCACGGCCTCACTGGATCTCTATATTTTCGTCTCTTCGGGGTATTTTTACTTGTTCTGTTGATGGGACCCCAGCAGCTTTGTTTATTCTTCCCACAAAATATATAGGCTCACGAGAACTTTAACTTAAACCACAGATTTATTGTAACAAAAAGTCTTAACTGGGGATATGGGAGATATTTACACAGGCTTATTCTTTGTTCAGTTGTTTCAAGCTTACAGTCACTTTTACTTTCTTGGATCTCTCACAGTTACACAGTTCACCATTCCCTTTAACTCACTCTCCACCTCTAGCCAAGGTCTGGCCTCTTGGGATTGATGTGTCTAGTCTCACCCCTCGACTGGAGTCTCTCCTCTCAGCCCTTCTTGGTGTCTCAGACCCACATCCACTCCATCAGCCTCCTCACTAGATCTTTAGAGTAGTTTCCCGGTGTCTGTGACCATTCTGGTCTTAACTGACTCACACACACACAGCCCTCTTGGCTGGTTTTGTCCAGCTGGCAGTCTCTGGAAGACTTCCCCGTCTCCGTCTCCAGCTTCTTCACAGGATCAACTGCCCTCTTAGCCCTTCTGGCCGGCACTAACTGACCCTCTCAGTCTCTGTCAGGTCCCCACTGACAGACTTCTCTGACAGGCCTCCACTCTGTCAGACTCCAACTGACTGACCCCTGCCTCAGCAGTTTCTCTCACTCAACTTCTTTTCCCTCCCTGAGAGCTCTCAGCACTTTGCCCCCACCCTCAGGTCACCTGACGCAGCCCTGTGCGTCTTCAGCTTATGCTTAACCCATTGCTTTCCGTCACAGTTGTGCTTAGTGATAACTTGTAATTGCCTTCCTACGGGGGAGATTCTCCAGTTTTTACATTTTTTGCAGTTTTCCACCTCCAATGGAAACAATGGAGGATGGCAGGGCTCCATACAATTAGACCCTTTGTTTCAACTGACTTGAAATTTGGGGGTTACTTGAAGAACAAGCACCAGCAGTTTCCCAACAGTTTGGGTGCCAGTACCTTTAAAAACATTCCCTAGCCCCCTGGAAAGATTCCCCATAAAAATACGTGAAAACCAGGGAAAAATGGATCAAAATATTTGGGCCCATTGTGTGTGTGTGTGGGGGGGGGGTGTCTCATATTTTTCAGCTCCATTATTCCCTAGAACCCAAGGATACCGTTGTTTTCCCACTCTAATAGATCCCGATCAGAAAAATACTAGGGATGTTTTGCTGCATACCCCTAATCCCCTATTTACGTTCTCCTAAATTACAAAACGTTTCCAAGAACCACAGCATACACTGGGCAGGAACTAGAGGGGCTTATGAAGTTCACAGTTGTTTCACTCTCAAGCATGAACATCAGCTGCCTGAAAATCCTGCCTGTAAAAAAGCAAATCTTACAGCTGCTAAACACTACCCTAGTTTGACAGATAACCCAAGACACAACAATTCAGTCCCTCCACAATTTATTTGCCCTGCTGACATGGAGTAAAAGAGGTGGTGATGTGAGGCAGTCAAGAAGAAGTCAAATACCTGAAATGTCTTTTCATACCGCCCACCCCCCAAAAAACATTCTAGGAACTGTGGTTACAATATGCAGAACGCACCACTGAGCAGGAGATGCAATAATTCTTTTTTGCCTTTATGGGGAGCATTAAGTTTAGGTGAGACATGAGATGGGGCATTCAAGGACTGTATGGACCGCCCCCCCCAGGACTCTTGATGACATAACTCTCCAAACACCTTTTCTAAGCAGGCCTATTTTATGCTGAATTTCCAGCTCTCCTCAGCCAAGCGGCTAGCCCAGCTGCTTCTCCAACATGTAGTGCGGCTCCATTCTTTCCCAGACAAGGTGATCATGGACGGGGGCTGCAGTTCACTGCCACCTTTTGGAAGGCATTCTGCAAACTGACTAGGACTGAGCAAGAGGTCAGTTCAGGCTATCATCCCAGAACTGATGGCCAATTGGAACGCCTTAATCAGCTTCCAGAACAATACCTGTGCTGCTTCATTAACTTTCAGCAGGACAACTGGGTGGAGCTCCCACCCTTTGTGGAATATGGATGCAATAACAGTGTACATAGCTCCACCCAAGTAATCCCTTTCCAGGTGGTTAATGGATACAAGGGGAAACCTTTCCCAACCCTGCTGGGTGGGGCCCCTTCAGTCCCCGTAGATTTCTCTGCATAGTGGACTAATCTTACCAAGTCTTGGGGGGTCATCCAAGACAACCTTAAATGTGCCAAACTCAGCCAGTTTCAGTTTTATGACAAAACCCATGCCCCAGTGTGGGACTTGAAGGTGGGAGACACTGTTTGTGTCTACAAAAAAACTTGCCTGGGTTACTGAGCTACAAATATCTGGGTCCTTTTTGCATAAAGTGTGTAATTAATGAAGTAACTGTGGAACTGGACTTGCCTAAGACTCTTTGTAATGTCCATGACATCTTTCATTCTGGCTTACTCAAAAGAGACCCTGGAGGCAGTTCCTGATATCCCAGACCCTCAGCTCCAGATCCAGTGACAGTGGGGAATCAAGCTCACCACGAAGTTGAAGAAATTCTGGACTCTGAATTTAAGCATGGAACTCCGTATTATTTAATCAAGTGGCTATACTTTTCCCCCTCCCATAATGAATGGATGAAATGGCATGATGGCAACAGACCATGCTCAATTTGACAATTTCATAAAAAGCACCCAGACAAATCGGGGGGGGGGGGAGGGTGGATCTTAAGGGGAGCAGGATGTCATGGGGCTTGCCATGTCATGTAATTGCTGAGGCCCAGGTCCTAGATGTCTTCTATAACCACTGTATTCTTTGTAACTGTGATGGGAATGTTGGGGGAGGTGCAGGGTTGCTTTTGGTAGCTTGCTTTCACTTTTGACTGTAATACATGAAGTACACATTCTGCTCTGGGAGGGAGGCCTGTGTCTAGAACTCAAGGACAAGTTATCTCTCACCAGAGACTGTCTTGGCACCTGCTGGCATATGGGGGGCAGGGGGGTGAGAAACTGCATTTGTTGCTTTGCATGGGTTTTTTGCTCTGACTTTGGGTAGGCTACTAATGGCCCAAAAAGAGGGTATATACAGGAGTACAACCCCTCACATTTTGTAAATATTCAAGTATATCTTTTCATGTGACAACACTGAAGAAATGACACTTGACTACAGTGTAAAGTAGTGAGTCTACAGCTTGTATAGCAGTGTAAATGTGTTGTCCTCTCAAAATTACGCAACACAGAGCCATTAAACTGTTTAAACTGCTGGCAACAAAAGTGAGTACACCCCTAAGTGATGACCCAAGTAGCCGTTTTCCCTCCCTGGTGTCATGTGACTCGTTGGTGCTACAAGGTATCTGGTGTGAAGGGGAAGCAGGTTATCGCTTTCACTCCCTTATACTGGTCACTGGAAGTTCCACATGGCACCTCATGGCAATGAACTCTGAGGATCTGAAAAAACGAATTGTTGTTCTACATAAAGATGGCCTAGGCTATAAGAAGATTGCCAAGACCCAGAAACTGAGCTGCAGCATGGTGGCCAAGACCATACAGTAGTTTAACAGGACAGGTTCCACTCAGAACAGGCCTCGCCATGGTCGACCAAAGAAGTTGAGTGCCCGTGCTCAGCATCATATCCAGAGGTTGGCTTTGGGAAATAGACGTATGAGTGTTGCCAGCATTGCTACAGAGGGTGAAGTGGTGGGGGGTCAGCCTGTCAGTGCTCAGACCATACGTCGCACGTTGCATCAAATTGGTCTGCAGGGCTGTCATCCCAGAAGGAAGCCTCTTCTCAAGATGATGCACAAGAAAGCCCTCAAATGGTTTGCTGCAGACAAGCAGACTAAGGACATGGATTTCTGGAACCATGTCCTGTGGTCTGATGAGACCAAGATAAACTTATTTGGTTCAGATGGTGTCAAGCGTGTGTGGTGGCAACCAGGTGAGGAATACAAAGGCAATACTGCCGGCACTGGGGAGCTACAGTTTATTGATGGAACCATGAATGCCAACATGTACTGTGACATACTGAAGCAGAGCATGATCCCCTCCCTTCAGAGACTGGGCTGCAGGGCAGTATTCCAACATGATAATGACCCCAAACACACCTCCAAAACGACCACTGCCTTGCTAAAGAAGCTGAGGGTAAAAGTGATGGACTGGCCAAGCATGTCTCCAGACCTAAACCCTACTGAGCATCTGTGGGGCATCCTGAAACGAAAAGTGGAGGTGCGCAAGGTCTCTAACATTCACCAATTATGTGACGTCGTCATGGAGGAGTGGAAGAGGACTCCAGTGGCAACCTGTGAAGCTCTGGTGAACTCTATGCCCAAGGGGGTTAAAGGCAGTGCTGGAAAATAATGGTGGCCACACAAAATATTGACACTCTGGGCCCCATTTGGACATCACTTAGGGGTGTACTCTCTTTTGTTGCCAGCAGTTTAGACATTAATGGCTGTGTGTTGTGTAATTTTGAGAGGACAACACATTTACACTGCTATACAAGCTGTAGACTCACTACTTGACATTGTAGCCACGTGTCATTTCTTCAGTATTGTCACATGAAAAGATATACTTAAATATTTACAAAATGTGAGGGGGTATACGCACTTCTGTGACATACTGTAGATCTGGCTCTGCCAGGTATTGCCAGATCTGACAGTCATACCTGTCATTTTTTTTATAAACCTTTTCTGAATCTCAGTGAGAGGCCTGATTATTGAGGACTGTGCAGGAACTGACACCATGAAGGAAGGAAGCAAACCTTGGTTTTTAACTTGGTGGTGCTAGATGTTGTTGCATTGCTCTCTCCCATTCATTCTGCCCTCCCAGACTGTACGATAAAGGCATTCTTCCACAATAAGAACTCTGCACAGCTCTCCTGCTCAAGACATTATTTTGAGGAGGATGGCGGCACAGAATACTGCTGCAGCCAATATACAAATCAGGGCAGGATAGGAGGATGGAGAAAAAAGAGACAGGTGAGCAGGGCTGTGTGCAACAGTGAGGGTGGAAGGGAGATTTTGCAATGGTTCAATGATGGATTGTGCACTTGTGACATTCACCAGGCAAAACACTGCCTGCAAGTCTCAAGTAAATAAAAATAGTTCCTGATCTTTAAAGAGTAATTTGATTCAATATACAAGAACCCTCTTCTGCAAATCACTATACAAAGAAAAAAAAATTAAACCACCTCAACACCATAAAGAAAAGCACCATAAATAAAAAGCAAATAATGATGTTACCATTTAAAATTTGTTATCTGCACAGGACCAGACAAATGTGACAGAACAGAGCAGAGCAGAAAGACATAATTATCTGAAACATTTGGGGAAGAACCAGCACCACTGAAAAGAAAGTTACCTCTGCCTTTGCTAATTTTTCACCTAAAATAACAGTACAAATTCTTTTCTAAATAACTGAATGTTAGTCCCTCCTACTATATATAAACTTTTTTTGGGGGGGAGGGGTTGTTCCCATCCCACCTAAATGGGATAAAAATAATTTTCTGAAAATATTAGGAAGTATTTTCTAAATCAAAACTCATCTGAAAGACAGGTTTAATTAAGTCACATTAGCCACTGAATTTTATAGAAGATCTGCGTTATAGCACCATAATGTTAATTTTTAATATAAGTTAATTTAATGATGGTTTTATCTAATTGTAATTATTGTGTATTATGATTTTTCTGTGTATTGTATTTATATGTTGTGAACCGCCCTGAACCTGCCTCGGCAGGGAGGGCGGAATATAAATAAAAAGTTATTATTATTATTATGCTCCAATTAATTAATAGAAAATCAATTAAAATTTCTAATTTTATAGCATGAGACAATACATTCATAATGTTTAAGTTTTATAAATCAGTACAAATAGTTTATCAGTTAGGAACTTAATTCTATGTAATTCCAGAGGCTTTTATGTAGTTCCGGAGGCTTTTATGTGGTTCCAGAGCCAGTTTGGTGTAGTGGTTAAGTGTGTAGACTTTGGTGTAGTGGTTAAGTGTGTGGACTGGGAAAACCGGGTTTGATTCCCCACTCCTCCACTTGCAGCTGCTGGAATGGCCTTGGGTTAGCCATATCAATCGCAAGAGAACTATGACAGCAGACCATAAGAGACCTAACATGGAATATTTCATGAAGTTCTTCTTTCTGGAAGGTGAAGCAGGTATACATGCCAAATGCAGAAAATGCAACAAAGAAATGAAAGGAATGGATGCCCAAATGAAAGACAGTGAGAAGTTACACAGAATATACTAAGCTTAAACCAAGTTTTGACTTATAATCGCATCCACACTGACCACTAATGCTGCTGTCCTGTTCAGACTATATGAGGCCCCTTTTGTTCAGTACAAATGTACTTTTATTTACTATAAAATTTGTGTTTTCTGTTTTTAGCAAAAATAAAATACACATGATAAGGTAGCATAGTGCAGCATAGCTAAAGCTAGGAAGATGGTAACTCAAGAGGAAGCTTTCCCTCTGGTATTGATTTTGCTTTAGAAACAAAGTCATTTATTACTTTTAAATTACATAAATATACTAAATAGTGCAATTTTATAAGCTATGCACAATGTCATTTTACATTAACAGTACAGTCTGGTTTAATATGATAGTAAATATTGCATATCCACCTCTCCATTTTTTTTTCTTTTTTCCTCAGGGGAAAAAACCCACACTATTTCCCCCAACTATTTACAGGACTTAACAAATAGCACAGCATTTTGCATTTACAATAAGATACAGATGTTACAAATGAAAGCTAAGATACAATTTAAAAGGACTTTCTATACTGTCAAGGTACAAAAATACAGAGGCGAGCCAGCATTAGTTTCCACAGAAATAGATGCCTTTCAAATGTAACAGAAAAATGCTAAAAATGCTAAACAGTTTGTTAGTCAGACATCTGAAAGGAAAAGCAATTATATGCAAGATTCAAATTTACTACGAAGGTTGCAGTGGTATAATAACTGTATCAATACAGTACAGAGGATCCAGATAAAGCAAAAAAATTACTTAATTTAAGCCACTGAACTTTTCAAAATAATTGGTTTTTCAAGAATACTATCAGGGATGCTAACCATTATTTCTTCAAGAAGTGGAAAACCATTTCAAGGAAACATCTGAACTATCAGAGACATAGAATTCCAGAAAGTGTAAGTAAGGTGTTCATTTAATGATGAATTCAATATTTTAATCACATTTCTATCAGACCTTCAAAGCAATAACTGCCATTCCTTTACACACAGCAATGCTCTAAAGAAAAAAAATGCAGCTGTAGGATTTGATGGGAATGCATAAACTCATTCACTGTAGCGTGCTGGTCATATAGCAAAATAGCTGTTGTATTATTACAGCCTTCTGAATGTTTGCAACCAACTATTTTCTGCATGGTCCCTCATACACAGCCAGCACTAGTATAACTCAGCCCAGCAAATATTTTTTTTTTCAAAGGCTGGTCACCACCACCTCAGTACTACTTGATTAAACTCTCTTCTCCATGCTTTCGCAGTTCTATCTTCTACTAGTACTTCCTTGTGGGTCTCTTTCTTCCTACGCCATCTCAGATGTTGGTTTGGCATTATTAGCAGTTCCTTCACACACATTGTGTATGCAAAACACAGTGCTTATTAGGGATGAGCACAAAGCACATTACAAAACCAAAATTCACAATCTTCTGTGCCATTCCACCCCCATGAACTTCCAACAAACATCCCAGATGGCTTTGGAAAGTTTGTGTGGTTCATACTGGCAGACATGATGGCACTGGTGGTGGAGCTTAGAGAAGGCAAAACCATTTAAAGGAATTCCTTTAAATTACAAGCTGCGCTGCCACCATGCAACTCAAAAGTGAACTCAGAAAACATTTAAATGCCTTCTGAGTTCCCTTGTGAGTTGCACCACCACTTGCAAAAGCCATTTAAAGGGAACCTTTTGAATGGTTTTTGCAAGCTGCTCCACATCACGAACCACAAACCTCAGATCAGTTTGTTAAATAGAAAGGTTCGTGGAGGTTTGTGATTCATGAGCCACAAACCTTCATGAACCTCCAGTTTCATGGTTCATGCCCATCCCTAGTACTAATTATGGCTGTTCTCTATTTCCTTTGCTTATAGCACCAGAATTTATTCTGTAATACACTTTCCATAATTCAGACTGCAGGTCAAAACAGATGTGATCAAGACTGACTCTGTAAAAGGAATACACACTGTGCACAGTTGTGGTTTGTACTGAGGCCATACAAGAAGAAGAAACCCTTAACACCAGAGCTCTAGGGCTGAGATGCAGACTCCTATTTACGCTACTTTTAGAGACAGTCTTAAAAAGTGACATCATATGGCTGTGATTCTAAGGATTCTTTCCAAGGAACAAGCCCCCTCTAAATAACATGGGACTAACCTTCAAGTGGATCTGCTCAAGACTGCTCCCTCTAGGTAACATTCTGAGCTGCTTCTCCTTCCTATAAGGGAAAAGCCCAAGGTGTTGTTCATAATCTAGAGACAGCCACTGAGGTGTTCTTGAAAACAATTCTTCTAAGAAATGAGGCAAGTTCTCAGTTTTTCAGTCATCTACCTTATGAAAACAAATCTAAACAAAACAAATCTAAACAATCCTGATTTCTAGTAGAATGCGTAATGTAAGAAGTTCCTATTTATAAAACAGTAGTCATCCTTCCTGAACAATAGCTCAGGCTGGCCTAATCTTGTCAGATCTCAAAAGCTAAGCAGGTTAGTACTTGGATGGGAGGCCACCAAAAAAGTCCAGGGTTCCTATGCGGAGGCAGGCAACAACAAATCACCTCTGCTCTTCTGTTGCCTTAAAAACCGTACAGGGTTACCATAATGTGGTTGAGACCTAAAACACTTTACACACACAGTCATTCTTCATTTGACCCTTGTAAGTGACTAGAGACAGGGAGAGTCCAACAGTTGTGAACCTAAAATGACTCTTTTGCCAAGATGTCAGCATCTTACTGCACCGCCCAACAGTTCCTGCCAGACAATATGCCAGGCAAAAAAACCACTAGTCCCTGCCACTCAACAGTGATAGAACGCAGAGTCTGATGTCTCATCTCCTTCCTCTCAAGCAGCTGTCAATGCAAAATGCAGTTAACTTTGTCAAGTTACAAGCAAAATGTGAAAATTCCAAAACAATATTCAAACACATGTTTATTAGGACAAAAATAATAATACAAGATAGCAAATATAAGCTCCCTAGAACTCTTCATTAGGCAAATACCCTGAGAAACGATTCTCCAAAGCCTGTTGCTTTCACTAAGTCTCTCTCAAATGACTGGTCATCTGGATTCTCTCTACCAACTAGTAAAGTCTAGTGGTTCCACTTCCAAGCCAAGTAGAAAATATTGCTTTAACACTAATGTTAACCTTTCAGGCCATTCTTGTGCATCTATCCAGACAGTACCTGGAGCAAGTCATGGGGTGTGAATCTCTATGGAGATTTGACTATCTCCTTCTGTTTCTGTCTTCTGCCAGTGAGTGAAGACATCAATGTTTAATGTGTTATCATCTCAAAGATCCCCCGAGTCTTTTTAAAATGTTTTGTATGTATTTTTTTAAAATTGTTTTAATTATGTGTGTTAGGAGTTTGATTTTAATGGTTTTTAAATGTTATTTTTACGACGTTTTAAGTTGTTCACTGTTTTGGCAACCCTCATAAAGGTAGAAATACAGGATGCAAATTTTGTGAATATATAAAAAAGTAAAAGGAGGGAATAACAGCCAGCCCTTCATTTTTCTCCACTGCCACCATTACTTTAGCTGAAAGAACACAAACAAGAGGCCAAATCCAGCTCTCCAAGTTCCCAACAAGAATCATCAACACAGGGGGCTCCAATAGGTAGCTTGCGAGCTACTTGCAGATCATTGGGTACTGCAAAGTAGCTCTTCCATCCACTAGAAGACTCAGGAGAACATCACTACAAGATTTCCACTGGGGTTTATCTCTGTGCTGCCTACCTGATAGTTTTGTTTCTGATGCTCTCCACAGTCCATGTTTTGTTTTTGATGCTCTCCACAGTCCATGTTTTGTTTCTATGACAGAACATAACTTGGCAGCATGTGTCTCTGTATGCATGAGATTAGCTCAAGTAGTTCTCATTTAAGAAAAGGTTCACAACCCCTAATTGATAGCAATGGAAGAGTAAACCCAAGTTAAAATCTTGTGAACACATTGATTCCACAGAAGAAAAATAGAGTAGTCTAACATATAATCATAATTTTGACTGGTAAAGCTCAACTGTCATACCAACAGATAGGCAACAGAAACAAGCTATGCCAACAGGAGACAATTGATATAGGTAGGTTTTAAAAATTTGTACTGTTTATCATATTTGGATAAATTCAAGATCTACATCTTTCCAGATTCCTAGAGAATAGAACTCCATTTGGTTGAAAAGGTTTCCTTTCCTTCACACTCAAAACACAATACTTCATTTTTACTCCCTACTGGGGATGCAAAACAGCTCACAATGCTTTCCCCTTCTCCATTTTATCCTCACAAGTACCTTGTGATATAGGTTAGGCTGAGAATGTGACCTGGCCCAGGCCACCTCACAAGCTTCGCATGGCAGAGTGGGTAATTGAATCTAGGTCTCCCAGAATCTAGTTCAACAGTAACCACTATACCACACTGGCTCTCATAAGGTAAGGAGCATGGAAAGGGGGGGGGGGGGGGGAATGGTCCTGTGGGCAGATCAAAACTATCCTGCCTGCAAGCACTGCACTGGCCGATATTCACAATGCAGTAAGAAAAGAGAAATAAAGGTAAAGGTAGTCCCCTGTGCAAGCACCAGTCATTTCCAACTCGGGGTGACATCGCATCATGACGTTTTCACGGCAGACTTTTTACGAGGTGGTTTCCCACTGCCTTCCCCAGTCACTTTCCTCCCAGCAAGCTGGGTACTCATTTTACCAACCTCGGAAGGACGCAAGGCTGAGTCAACCTTGAGCCAGCTACATGAGCAGAGCTTAGGACTGAAGTACTGCAGTTTACCGCTCTGCGCTTCGGGGCTCTTACCAAGAGAAGAGAAGACAGACAACTAATCTCATTGAGCAGATTTTAGCTCTGATTTACAGATACAAACAATATTTACTGTTCAGAAGCCACCATTGCATAGACATTAAGACAGCAGATATATATGCTAATATTCACTTAAAGAAAAAGAAGAGATTGGATTTATACCCCGCCCTTCACTCAGAATGGTTTATAATCTCTCTTCCCTTCCCCTCCCCACAGCAGACACCCTGCGAGGAATCTGGGGCTGAGAGAGCTGTTTCAAGAACTGCTCTTGAGAGAACTTGTGACTGACCCAAGGTCACACCTGCAGCTGCATGTGGAGGAGTGGAGAATCAAACACAGTTTTCCCATATTAGAGTCCACACTCTTAGCCACTACACCAAACAGGCTCTATGTACAGACCTATCCATACCACACAGAAAGAATAGATTAAGATTTGTTTTTAATAGTGAAGGAGTGTTTGGGTGTACAGAACCACCTCCAGCCTGCAGCCTGTTCCCCCAGAGCTTCCAACCCGCTCAGCCATACTCGTTACTACACGTGGCTTCAGCTGGAAGAAAGGTGCTGAGAAACAATGGGATGTGGCAAAACATACACACAACCATTTTGTTAAAATGGACTTTATCATCCTTTTCCTATGTGATTGGGACAGTCTATTAAACATCTGGCTCTATAGCCATCACATTTAGGCTTTTCTCTTAGTCAGCTGTCCTTAGAAACTTCTTCACAGGAGGATGCATTTTATAAGACAGCTTACAGATCAAGAAAAATTGTTTACTCTCCTTGTCCTTCTTTCCATGTTATATTGCAACCTAGCCCAAGTCATTTTCTCAGTTTAACACAATCATACAAAGCAAGTTGTAGCAGGAGGTATTTAGACATCCCAAGTGACCTAATGAACTTTAAGACATGACTTAAGTATGTGCCTCCCACATCCAAACCAGTAGCATTCTGTATCTTCTGTACCACATTAGCCAAAGTAGCAAAACCAAACCACATATTGTAGTCCTTCCTTTGGAACATGAAATTTACTTCAAGTTAATTTTCTAGCAACCTAACCAGCATTCCTATATGTAGCCATGCACTTACATCAGTAAGCTATATATGCATGACACAAATGAATTATAAAAATTCACACATATCACAAGACTTTGGGAGGGAAGAGAAGACTGAAGACCAGAAAACTAGTTTCAAGGTGTAACCAGACAGTAACAGGTGGATCCACATATAAACTAAAAGAAGGGAGATTTTACCAAAATTGAGTTGTATCATGCAATAGTTTAAATTTGTTGAAAAATTATCTGCTTAATATTCATATTGTGCTGTACTGGAACAGCTATAATTAGCTTGCAATTTACAATTGTAAATCATTAGACTATATGATTGCAAGTAGCAATGCTTAGCAATAACTTGACATTTGAAATGCATACTGGTGAGGAGGCTAAATAATTAATGCAATTATTTGATATCTCCTATATATACACAAATTAACACTATCAAGGCAAGATGAGACTTCCATTAGAAAAATGAAGTTGACAGAAATTCAAGAAGCTCGTATGAGTCACTGCAGTCATTTGCACTAGTTCCAGGCTACGCACAAAGATAATTATATAATTTCATAATAAATGTTTATTCTACTTCATGTTAGCAATGGGTATTATTGGCATCAACATAAGTATTTTCTGGTACTGAAAGCCATAACTGTGTAGTCCGGGACAATTTACTACATAACAACTAAATTTAAAAAAAATTAGCTAACTTTCCACAAGCCAACATATGCACTAAACAAAAGCTTATGCAAGCCACTTGGAAGAGAAAGTGTGATGACTTCCATGAGTTTCTCTAGGAATTGTGCTCTAAACCATACTATTTACATATTTATGTATCATTCTACATATATTTTTGCTGACATGAAAATAACTACCACAGGCCATCTTATTTCAAGGTCGCTATTGTATTTGCTGTGTCAAACTGAAAATACATAAACACAAAAACCAGACTGCGTAACAGCTTATAAAATTAAGTGAAAAATCCCATTTCCCACATCAACCTTAGATGAAAGAAAAATCAGTTGCACATTCTCAAATTCAGTATTACAGTCTAAGAAGTACAATATTTAACATGAATAGACAATTATCTTAATGCCTTAAAGACACTGTTATAGTCTGTGATACTCTGCATCAACACTATCCAAATTCATCCACTTCGCAAGATAGGCAAGCATCGTGAATAAGAAAAAGGTTGTTAGAATTACTCAATGTGAACAAAACACACAATCTTCCATTTACACTAGTGTTAACAAGGAAATAAATGTACAGGCATACATGCTTTAGTGTGCTGTATTTCGGAACAATATATATTTTACTGCCACACTAGGTGATTATAGAATGGTTAGTGTGGCATCATTTGAACATAGTGAGATACTGTTCCTTGGGATTTAAGTCACACAGCTGAAAATACTGAAGACCTCAATGGAGGCTGTCCTAAAACCAATCTGCCAAACTCTGGCATATAGACTTCAGCTTTACCTTCAGGTAATGAAATGTTTTAAACAGTTTTGTCAGGCTGTTGCTTTGTTAATTAACAGTATCACCTTCACCAGATGACTGACCAAGGAAAAGAAGGATGACTCTCTCCTAGCATCTCTCCTGATCAGTAGGAATTCTAATTTTATCCAAAGAAAGTGTTGAATCCCCTAAACAAGCAGACAACTAGCCTAAATGATAGCTTTTAATAATGCTCATTCACTAATCTTCCCCAAGAGTAACATTAGCTTTCAGCAAGCCTCGATGCTTTATAAACCTCACTCTCAATGCATATACAAACAACTTGCTTTGCAGAGGAATCACTGACTTATGAATACCACAGGGATGGCTGAAAATAGGAGCTTAATCACAAGTAAGTTATTGCAGTACTGTACAAAAATCACTTCAGTAATGTTAGAAAGCAAATGTAAGGTTAGAAGTATAGTGTAACATTACTCTGTTCTACTGAAAAGAGCTGTAGGGTATGCACCACAGATACATGAGAGAACCTGTTTGCTCAGGCGTGAAGTACAATTACAACAGCTCTCCACTCCCACAAAAAATACAGGCAGAAAAAAGCAACTCTCCCCACCTTTCAGGAAAAAATGGCAAAGAAACACTGACAGCACAATGCTAAGAACACTTTCCTTGGAGTAAGCCCCACTGATTAGGCTTGAGTAGATCTGTTTAGGAGCACTTTAAAACATTTAATGTATGACAAACCTACAAATTGCAAGTGATACTTAAACTACTGTAATTATTTGTCTGTCAACATAAACTGTCAGTATGGCAAATAAAGAATCAAACCAGTAACACTTAAACTATGTGCAAAGATAAATATTTGTGACCAGGACAGCGTTTAATAATAAAGGTAATGACAAAAGATGACACAGTGCACAGAAAGCTAGATACTCTGAAATGCCCACAGCAACTCTCACATTGTGCAAAGAAACAGACCCCACTAGAACGTTTGTTCTAGTATACAACAGCATACAAACCCTGCAAGAACCCTATGCTACCAGAAAGAATGCCCTTCTACATATTAAAGCACATAAACAGGAATGTATGAATAATGATCCTACCACTGAAGCGGAAGGTAAGGCTACTGGAGTAAACAGGAAGAGCTAGGTCTGCTCAAGGGAGAGGATTTAGCAGATGTATCACTTGATGGGGGGAGAACAGAGAGAAAATGGCAGGGTCAGGTTTGTCTTAGTGAGAAAGACAGCAGTAAGAGGCAGATGTATGGAGGACAATGCAAAATAGCAAGGCCAAATACACCTAGGAAAATCAGGTAGGCAGAGATCGAGTTCCCAGAAAGTACACAGGTAATGTGGCACAGGTAGGGCTGTGCATGCCCTAAAGGTTGAGAGATAGGACAGAAAGATAGCCTTATCTTGCAAGAGAAGGAAAAGACAGAAACAAGAGAAGGGGTTGGTAAGCCCAGAGGTGCCAACACAAAGAGTGAAAACTGCAAGATAAAAGGAAGGATAAAATACTGGATGCACTTCACCAGGAAGAAGAGGGGGGGGGATTTTTAAAAGCTGCCCTGAAAGGGTAAAAGGAAAGACGCGGGGGGGGGGTAAAAGAGGGGAAAGTAAGGAGAATAATGAAGTGGTCGACAGAAAAAGATGAGTGAGGTGAACCTTTGGGGTGGGGGGGACACAAAACGGGGCAGGTGCGCCTGGGTGGAGTGGGGGAGAGAGAATTAAGGGCCGGCCTCTCCTGGAAGAAAAAGGCTGGGGGAAAGAAGGCAGCCCGCTCGCTCGCTCTTGTTCTGCTTCCCGGCTACGCCCCCCCCCCCCCCGTCCTTAGCGACCCTCGAAGGCTAGCTGAGCCAGGCGGACGGAGCCACTGACCTGGCCGCACGGTCTTGAGGCGCACGGGCTCCCTGAAGTGGCGAATGACGGCCAGGGTGTCTCGGTGGGTGAGGCCGCTGACAGGGGTGCCGTTGACCTCCAGCAGCACGTCGCCAGGGCTTGGGGGCTTCCCCGAGAGCAGCACGGGGCTCGTCCCAGCGCCGGGTTCGGCCAGCGTCGGCAGGCGGGCCCCGAGGTAGGGGAACTCGCCGCGCTCGGCGCCGCCCCGCAACCAGTCGGGATTCGGGCCGGAGCCACCGCCGCCCCCCCAGGACACGGCGCACTCCTGCACCTTGCTCAGCCAGTGCCGCTTCCTCCGCAGCGTCTTAGACATGAGGCCGCACCATCGGCGCCCCTCCGCGCGCGCGTTGCACTGTCCAGCCGCCGCTGCCGCCTTCACCAAGCCCCTCTCGCACGGCCAGCCAGCCCTCAGCGCGCGCACCCGCTGGCACCTCCTTCCTTTCGGCCAGCGCCGGCCGCAGCTGCCTCCCAACTGGCGCCCTCCGCGCGGCGGCAGGGACACGCCCCCTTCTCCCCATTGGCCACACCTCTTTCCCCTACCGTTGTCTTAAGCACCGCCCAACATTCCTGGGGCGTGGCCAAGGTTACTGACGTCAGGGGAAAGAACTTTCAGGGGCGACGGGCTTTGCATAAAACTTCACGGCAGTGCATGGCGTACAACAGTTAAGATTAATGGCCCTTCTCGGAAGCCGTTTCGTACCCCAACAAGGAACAGTTTCATTCTAAATTAATCTGCTTACTATTTAATTGTGCCGGAGGAAATGGTTCATAGATATTCTATTGGAACGATGCCATTCGCAAATCCTCTGAAACCTCATAAACATCTCCCTCCCCCTCCGAATGCTCATAAATGTCAACAGAATTTGCTTCCAAGATCACGTGCTCAGGATAGATTTATAACTCCTGTTTATGCTGGTTTTCTAGGAAGTTCTGATGCTTACTCTTAAGGAAGCGTGCATGGGCGTTAGGAAAGTGCCACAAACAGTATCAGTGGATTCTGGAAGGGTGCTTCGTAATATCCCGTGCAAAATGCCTTTAGTTTATTGCAGTTTTGAGGAAGCAGTTACTGGTTTAAGCAATCTTTGCATAGTATTTCAGCCTTTTTCTTACTTTCCGATCTCTAGTTAGTTTTCTGCACACCTAAACATGGTCATTGTTCTGGTTCTTATTAACTAAATCCCTTCTGTATTTATAATTTTTCTTTCAAATTGCAATCTGCCATGTTCTCGTCAGGACTGCTGAGAACCATCCATGGACCACAGACGAAGATTACCTATAGGACCCCCTCCTACCACACTGACCCAATGAAATTACCATATTTATGTTATTTAAAACATTTTTAGCCATCTTTCTACCTAACAGGATCTCAAGGCAGCTTACAATATAAACAGCAGTGAAAACTACTGACTTAAAATCAATAATTTAAAATTGAAATGCCAAAAAACAAAAGTAATGACTATGGGAGAACTATATAATTTTAAAGTCGACGATGAAATTGTTTAAAAAATTCTATTCCTTGGATCCATCATCAAGCAAAAGGGAGGTTGTAACCAAGAAATCAGAAAAAGACTGAGACTAGGAAGGGTAGCCATGGAGGAACTAGAAAACATCCTTAGGAGTAATGTGTGGCTGGTGATGACCAAGATCAAGTTAATTCATGCTGTACTATTCCCCATTACCATGTATGTGTGTCAAAGTTGGACAATGAAGAAAGCTGACAGGAAGAAAGTCGATTCATTTGAAATGTTGTATTTTATGGATGCCATGAACTGCCCAAAAGACAAATAAGTGAGTTGCTGATCATATGAAGCCTGAACTCTCCTTGGAAGCTAAAATGATTAAACTGAGGCTATTGTACTTTGGTTACATTATGAGAAGACAAGAGTCATTGAAAAAGACAGTAATACTAAGAAAAGTTGAAGATGGCAGGGAAAGAGGAAGATTCAGTATGAGATGGATTGACTCAGTAAAAAGGCTGTGGCCCTCGGTTTGGAAGACCTGAGCAATGCTGTTAATGATAGGAAGTTAAGAGGTCATTAATTTATAGGGTCACCAAGAAGGAAGTTTAGACTACTAGTAAGATGCCAAAAGTTAAAAACAGCAATAGTTAAAGACAAAAGTACATGTGTTTTATTACAAAAACATATAAAACCTTGTAGGGGGCCAAATGACTCCTCATAAAATTATGAAAATGACAAATGAACAAAAAGGAACCATAAATGCCCTGAAGTGTTTTGACTTTCAAAGGCCTTCTTTAGTCAAATAGTACGAGTTACAACATACAACAAGTCCCTGTTACACTTGTAAGGCAATACACACTTAATACAGGACACACCCAAAATGGTATGTTTCAATCTGAAAATGAATTATCTCCCCCCCCCCACAAAAAAAAAATTGGTGGGGAGCCACAAATGTATCTGGCCTTATGTCAGCAGCAGCAATTACATATATTGGAAACAGTAATATTGCCAATATATACCTTCCAGTTCAAGTGCTAAGAGTACTAGTAAAATTCCCTTATCAGAGTCAGTGTACATCAGTATGTATCATTATGGCAGGGCTGGATCTTTTTTTGGGGGGGGGCAGAGGGGGTTGCTTGCTCCGGGTGCCAACGGAGGGGGGGGGCGGCAAATTAGGTATGGAGTCCATTGTATTCTATGGGACCATAATATAGAATGGCCCAAAAGGGGGCATCATTTTTAAATTTTGCCTCCCCTCAAAAAACATGTACATAAGAACATAAGAGAAGCCATGTTGGATCAGGCCAATGGCCCATCCAGTCCAACACTCTGTTTCACACAGTGGCAAAAATTTTTATATATACACACACACTGTGGCTAATAGCCACTGATGGACCTCTGCTCCATATTTTTATCTAAACCCCTCTTGAAGGTGGCTATGCTTGTGGCCGCCACCACCTCCTGTGGCAGTGAATTCCACATGTTAATCACCCTTTGGGTGAAGAAGTACTTCCTTTTATCCGTTTTAACCTGCCTGCTCAGCAATTTCATCGAATGCCCACGAGTTCTTGTATTGTGAGAAAGGGAGAAAAGTACTTCTTTCTCTACTCTTTCCATCCCATGCATTATCTTGTAAACCTCTATCATGTCACCCCGCAGTCGACGTTTCTCCAAGCTAAAGAGTCCCAAGCGTTTCAACCTTTCTTCATAGGGAAAGTGCTCCAGCCCTTTAATCATTCTAGTTGCCCTTCTCTGGACTTTCTCCAATGCTATAATATCCTTTTTGATGTAAATCCAGTCCTGCATTATGGCAATAAATAGGTAACTACTGTAACTACTCCCTGCTGCTGAACAGTTAACTTGGAAGTTCCCTGCAACTAAACAATAATCTTTGCAGGTTCACTTAGACCTAACAATTCCTTGAATATTCACTAGGAGAACTGGATAGGTAACATTGCTCTTGCTTCCACCATCACTAACCTACAGCCAGCTTTGTACCAACATCCCTCTGATACTTTAATCATGAAAGGGTGGAGGAAGAAAAAGGAGAATATGGAAGTGGTTGCCTAGGAGCCATTAAAACACATTATATTGCTTCCAGGTTTTGACAGGAAATAATAGGGGACATGTGGGTGGTTGCCTATTAATGTCTATAAATTAGCTATTACCACATTGAAGTTGTGAATCAGAAAATGTTTTTAAAACTATTTTAGAAGTGTAAAATTTCTTTCTGTAACAGTTTTGGAAGCACTGTGTTTAAGACTGTCCTGGATACAACTATGACAGAGTTCATTATTGTGCTAGTTAGGCAACATAACTGTGATCCATTTCTTCACCACATGAGATCTTGTTCCTTCTTTTAACATTATTATAGGCAGCTGCACAGTGTTGGGTGGTGTATCTTTGTACCTTCCTAGGGAAGATGTGGATGGGTTTTGCTCTCACTAAAGGTCTGTCGAATCACAATATTTAGTAGTCTAGAGAAATTTCCCTGGAAAAATTGGTTGTCTTCCCTTATGGGCCAATGTTGCCAACTGACCCAATAGTAGGTGACTTTTAACAGCATCTGGATCACCAGACAGTAAATGGCGAAGATTTTTTGCATCATGGAGATAAACTAGGGTTGCCAGACCCCCCACCCACCCCGTGGGAGCAGAGATTTCCTGCTGCCATGCCCCATCTCTCTTCACTGCTAATCAGCTGGCTGCAAGGGAGTCTTACCCTCCCCCCCAAAAGGGAGGAACACCCAACATTTTAGCAACATGCCTACATGACTTCAGTGTGACCTGGAAGTGATGTCAGGTTGTTGGGGTGATGCTCTGGTTTTTGGGCAAAAATTGTATGCTAGAAGCCAGGGGTTATTTTGTAGAAAAAGAGATGCCAGAACTCATTAACTCATTTGCATATGCCACACACCCCTGACATCACTGGAAGGTGTACTAAATTATATCAGCTCAGCATCTACCTTAAAATGCTTCTTGAATTATAATTGTCCCCTTACTCCTATCATATTTTTAACATTATTTTCTCCTATGCTGCCACAGTGGCATGATGAAGATTTCCATCTGTCTGCTTTATATGTTTGGGTTATTTTCCCAATTTTTGTGGGGGGAAATATTAGAAAGTTTCTCAAATCTTAAGCAAAATTCTCGCAGAGGGTTTGAACAATGGAGCCCAGAGGCAAGTATTTGGGAGGGGGGTTAAGAAAGAAAGAGCACAATAAAATTTAAAGCTTCCAGAGCTCCACTCCGGTGAGCTCCTGCCCAAAATGAGGCCTGGTAGAAACTAATTATACCATAGAGATTTGCCCAAAAACAGAGCATCACCCTAACATGACTACATCACTTCTGGGTCACACTGGAAGTCACATGGGCATATCACTGAATCATCAGATAAAACTCCCTGATCCCAGTATCCCACCCCTCATCCCCCTCCCCCCGGCTGCCAGGATGGACCTGCCAACCCTAAGATAAGCAGGTCCACTGAATTTCTGCAGATCGTGTTGCTATCAAAAGATAGAGTAGTGGCCATCAAAAACTCTGGTAACATTGTGAGACTAGGCTGATTTGCTTAGGTTATCTTGTGCCATCTGTTCTGAAGGACCTTTTCTGTGGCATATTAGCTCTCTGATTAGAGACTGTGTAAAAAAGGTAGACGGCTGAGGTGTATAAGGAGACTGGATGATTGTTTCCTCCCCTTCAGCTCAGATTTTAATTCTAGACAACTTCAAGATGCAAATTCCTCCAGGAAGCTTCTGTTTCCTACTATTTTAAACTTATATTGCCTATCTGTTCTTCATTTATTTGGGTTGTCTCCTCGTTGAAAAAGGTTCAATATAATAATCTGCCTCAGCAACATTTCTTAAATGCTATTTATTCTATTTCCTTCCTTAGAAGTATGAGGTTTTGTCTTATGGCCGCCTACATAAATTTACCATTCATGCATGAGAGAAACACCGAAGGTAAAACTGTACAAAAACTTGTGGTTTCTGAATGCGCATAGTAATTCCGCTTGACATATCAGGAGGGTGCAACAACAGTATTGTTTTCAAACATAAAAATGGGTGGGACATTAGACAGCTCAAACACTTGCATTCCTTTATAGGCCTAGAAACAGGAAGAGCAGGTAACTGCCATGGAGTCCAAAAGAGTTGTGTTATTTTCTGCTGTAAAACAATTATAGTTTTTGTTTCATTGACCGACTCTTGAACTTCATGTCTCAATATTCGTGTTAGCTTGCACAACAATAGAATCTCCAATAACAGCTTTGAACCCTGGGCTCTTTTCCATGGTTGATATATCTCGACAGATTTAGAAGATGTTTAATTTCTTTTTGTATGGAAATGGCTATAAAACCTTCTCCATGACAAACTGACACATAATACCTTCTCCAAGACGTGCAAAGCTTTGTACCTGAACAGTCCTTCCGTTTCTTCAGCTCATATAACATTGCCATAACAAGAAGCCTAAGACCGTAATGATATTTTAATCTTGTAGTAAAATCATTTCATAAGGTCTGCTTGAAAAGGGAAAATAATGTTTTAAACTTGCATGAGCAGCTAGGGGAAAATTAAACGAGTGTCGGATCAGATGGTCATATTGAGTCAGATATATTTGTGGTATAATTCCTCCCTATATCTACGTTTGTTACACCAAAAAGCTCATTGCATTCTGTGCCATCTCAAAGAGATTTGGCTGCCTGCCAATTGATGTGAAAATAACTGTCACGAAGATATACGTTTCTCTTCACATTTACATGGCAGAAGTGAGAAGACTGAAAGCTTTGTAGTAGCAAGAATCCAGGCCATTCCGCATGCACTGCCAAGTAATTTCAGATCAGAAAATTTCCTATTTTACATAAGAAACGTGTAAAATAGATCAACAATTCACTTTGTTTCCAAGTACTGTATGGTGATAAGAAGGTTAAGCAATCATATAATTTACAGTGGAAGGAATTTCTTACTAAAAATGCGTTAAACACCCTAAACTCCTAGTTTTTTTAAAAAAAAACTTTTCACCCAGAGAACCGAGAGTTCTTTAAACAGGAAGCATACATCATTATCCCATGCTTTGTCAACACAGAAAGTCAAATGCAGAGGAACTGTCTCCCAGCAGTTTGGAGGCATACAGCCAACATTTCTTAATCACAACTGAGATCCAGAGGTTGTATCCAACAACTACTCTGTGCTAAGTGAAAAGCTTCACTCTGGCAAAGATTGACTCTCAGTTAACAGAAGAGAGTTCTTTGATTAAACCCTTATAAACTAGACTGGGACTAGGTCAATAAAGTAGGACAAATAAAACTGAAACACAGTAAAACAAACAATGAAAGCCAATCCTCCTCTGGATTTTAGTGATAACCCAGGAAGGCAGAAAGGCCTGAGAACGTAAGAACAACACGCACACAAAAAAAGTTGTAACAAGCTAAATTGGCCCTCACAAAACAAATTGTGATATCCATATGACAAAATCTACTATGTGCAGTGTTTTGTATCATTTCGGGTTAGGCTTCCCAATCCCCAGGTCCCAGTGGGGGATCCCCTGTTTTTATAGGCTCCCTACCCCAGCCAGCTGGCCAGTGGGGGAAGCCCCGCCCCCCACAGTCACCATGAAGTTTAGAAACCTGCAAACAGGTCTGTGTGCCTTTAAAGCTGAGTAGGAAACAGGAAGGGCTTCATGGGAAAGGGTCAGTAACAGTTTCATAGGAGAACGGCCCCTCCCTTTCTTTTGCTTTCAATTTTCAGAGCAAGTAAAGTTCTGCAGGAACAAGACCCTGTAAGTATTTGTGTAAGAGAGAGAGGGAGGGGGCAGGGGATTCCCTGGTTTGGAGGCCCTCCCCTCGCTTTAGAAAGCGTGGGTGGGAGGCAAATGTCTACTGGGCACTCTTATTATTCCCTGTGGAGAACGATTCCCATAGGGAATAATGGGGAATTGATCTGTGGGTATTGGGGGCTCTGGGGGGGCTATTTTTTGAGGTAGAGGCACCAAATTTTAGTATAGCATCTAGCGCCTCTGCCCAAAATACCCCCCAAGTTTCAAAACGATTGGATCAGGGGGTCCAATTCTATGAGCCCCAAAAGATGGTGCCCCTATCCTTCATTATTTCCTATGGAAGAAAGGCATTTAAAATGGTGTGCTGTCCCTTTAAATGTGATGGTCAGAACTCCCTTGGAGTTCAATTATGCTTGTCACACCCTTGTTCTTGGCTCCACCCCAATGTTTCCTGGCTCCACCCCCAAAGTCTTCTGGCTCCGCCCCCAAAGTCCCCAGATATTTCTTGAATTGGACTTGGCAACCCTATTTCGGGTGGCCCTAATAAAGAGTATTATATGGATTTTGTTTTCTGTTCTGAGGAAATAAAGACAGCCATGCAAGATCATCTAACCCCATATCCTTTTAAGTATAGTTGCCAACCTCCTGGTGAGCCCTGGAAATCTCCAACAAAGATCAGTTTTCTTGGAGAAAAGGCAGCTTCAGAGAACACACTCTATGGAAAAAAATTGCTGTTGAGCTCCCCTCCCAAATATGTCCCTTCTTGACTTCATCCCCAAATAGCCATGAATTTCCCAAGCCAGAGTTAGCAGCCCTAGTTTTAGCAATGCTTCTCTGTCAAAGAAGATCAGCAATGGATGGCAGACAATTTGAACAGAGCTGAGCTAGAACTACAAGTCAATCTTTTCTTCAATAGAATTAGTTTTCTTAGTCTTCAAATGTATGGGCTGTTTTACTTTACATTTCAGTTTCTGTTCAGTAGCTTCCTTTAATTCCATAAAATATTTACAAAGTTCAAAGGCCTTTGATGCACATAGATAATTAGAAGCCCTTGTACAGTATGATAATGTTGCTCAACAATACATGCTTTCACAAATATAGACTTTGATAGAGCAAGTCAGGAAGTGAATGTATAGACTTTGACCCTCCACAGAATATCTTGTGTCCAGAGCACTGCTATTAATATTTCAAGAAAGCAAAACATTAATTCTGATTTTTCTTAATTCCCTTCAACATATAAAAGATACAAGGTTCTCTGACATAACTCAAATGAGGCACTGGAGGATTTTTAAAAGCTGGGCAGAAGATAAGCTTTTATTTTTGTAGAGCATTGCTATAAATTTGTAAGACTTTCTCAGTGAATAAATTCTTTAAATATTAGGGATAATCTGATTCACTTTTGACAAATCTATGAGGAGATTTGACAATGTTGTGAATGTCCTTGACAGAAAGTTTATTCATGCTTCAGGGTTCTCAGAAATAATTCCCTGATTTCTGGTGTTGAACAAACTAAAAGATTTATATTGCTCATAGGTATCCATATGGACAGCTGTCACCACATGCAACTCAAACACATTCTGCAAAGCCATCTCTGGAGCAGTTCCATACCTTGTACCTCACACATGATGCTGCTGCATGGGTTTTGCTTCCCGGACTCTGGTTCTGCTGCTGAAACAGAAGCTAGTTTAGAAAAGTCTGCCAGCATTAATTCCAATCTTTGCCATTGCTGACAGAAGATATGCATACTTCTCTTTCCTTCTCCTATGCAGATTTATCTGAATCACCTCACAAGCCTGCAAAGTATCTGAGCTCATCTACAGATAAATAGGAAAGAATGTGCACATCTCAACTGCTTTCCCCATATCATGGGGGTATGAAGAATTATGTATTTATGAGTCCTAATGCCTAAAATCTCAGAGAGCTAGAGCTCTGTTACACCTGCAAATGTCTCTGTGTATACACACACACACAAAGAAAATGCATCATTCATTGTGGCTATCAGTATTCAAGACATGCAGAAATCAAACTCCCCCGAAATGAAAAAAAAATGTAGTCTTTATTGGTATTATAATTAAAGAAAGAGGCAGGTTCAAGTCAATAAAGCTCTTTAGTAAGCAGGGAAACAGTTTGTTTATTCTATAGCGGGCATGAAGACAGAGAATGCATCACAAGATGAAGTATCTAATAACAATGTTAAGGCAGACAATTTGCAAGGCAAGATGGGGAACAGCTATACAGATGCCACAGAAGGATTATTGCAAAAATATTTTTCCCACATAGATCCTTCAAAAAAAAAAACCCATAGAAAAGGGCTTTTGTGCCATTTCAGCTAAAAACGATAGATTGAATCATGAAGCATAACTCCTAAGCTTGACAGAATTTAATTTGAAACATGGTGGGTCCTTCAGTTAAACATTTATTTGTAATTATATATTTTCTCCAGGAAGCTATGGGTAGGATACTAAACAGGTACATTGTTCTGTCCAGAGCTTTTTTTGTAGACAAAGCCCAGCAGAAACTCATATTAGGCAACCCCCCATGTCACAAGAAGTGACATCACCTGTTCAGTAAGTTACTTTACGCATATTGACACAGAACAGTGCAGTGCCAGATCAACAGCATTTCATGGATGTGTGTTCTCACACAGCCCAATGAGAGACCTTGTTTGCCCCTCCCCACCTCAACATGGCCAGAGAGAGAGAGAGCCATGTGTGGTGAAGTAGGCAGCAGCAGGCCCAGCTTCTCCTGGGAGGAGGCACTTGTGGGTGGCTCTGTGTCTTTCACTCTCTTCACAAGCCCATTGGAGGCTGGAGGTGGCAGGGAGGATGGAATACACGGTCTTGGAGTGTGTGGCTGCCTAGTGCCTTCCCTCTGCTAGAGGCCTTTTTTTGAGCCAATGCCCTGGCCATTTAGCGGGAACTGCATTCCTGTGTATTCCTGCTAAAAAGAACAAAAACAAAAACCTGGTTCTGTCCATTGAATTCCATGGATTTAGGCTTGCCTTGTTCAGCATTCCAAGACACTGATTGGGTTGCCATCCTCCAAGTGGGGCCTGGAGCTCTCTTGGAATCTCAATTGATCTGCTGATGACAGAGGTCAGTTCTCCTGGAGAATATGGCTGCTTTGGAGAGTGAACTTTATGGTATACCCAGATGAGCTCTCTCCCCTCCTCAAACCCTGTTCTTGCCAGGGTCCACTCTCAAAGTCTCCAGGAATTTCCCAGAAGTTGGCAATCCTACATACTGACCAATCCTAAATCCATTTCCCTTCAGGCAATTTGCTGCATCAGAGAGTTGCAGAAAAGATACAAGATTCACAGCTATGTGAAAAATGCCAAACACTTTTTTCATCTGAGGATTTATTTATGTTAGTCTGAAAAACAAAAATTCAGCATACACCTTTCCCTCGTATGCAGATGCACCATTGGGGAAACCTTAAGTTACTGAATGTCTATTTAACAAACATATGTAAGAAACACAGGTGCCCAGCCAGCAGAAATAGGCATCAGGTAAAATATGGACACTAAGGGTGATTACAGACCAGCACCTTGGGTCAACTAAGAGACGGCTCTGAAATCTACCCAAAAAATCCCTCCAGATGGTAACATCTGCCACCCATCCGCATCCTGTACTCACCCCATCCTTCAGGCTCCACAGAGCGGCTCAAAAAGCTACCACTTTCAAAGTGGTAGGAAATCTTTGAGCCAACTGCCAGTTGCCCCCTTGCCATCTGGAAGCGGCAGGGCAGATGCGAGGTGACCTGACTGTGTGAAAGTGCCAAGCCGCTTCTGCCCTCCCCCACCCCCCAAAAACTGTTGGGAGTGCATGAGTGCTCGAGCGATTAAATTGTTGGGGGAAGAAAAAGTGTTCCGGCTTCTGAGATGCCTCTGTGTCTGGAGCCGCCCAGCCGCCTGGCAGATGGGATGCAGGCACTTCACTGAGGAGCATGGGGAGGCTTCAGGATGGCTCTTTTTGAGCTGGCCCAATTCGGATTCCTCCCAACCACCCCAAACTGCCTGTCTGTTATCACCCTAAGTGAAGGCTGCTTTGAAATTAGGGGAACATTTGATATATCTGATCCAGCTAGTTTAAACAAGAAAAGCAAGGTGATGTAATATTTGGATATGATTAGTAGGTTTTTAATGTTTCATTCATGGTCTCAATAATATCTTCTTGTCAAAATTGTTGGGACATTTGTTTCAAATACTAGGAAAAGGCAGCAGTATCAATAAAACACATTATTTGCCAGTTCAGCTTGGCTACAAGCTTGTTCATATAGTAGGATTGCCAACCTCCAGGTGGTGAAAATACACAATAGGCAACACAGAGGAATTAAGTTGCAACCAAATAAAACAAACCATACTGTGAAAAATGCCATTACAAAATATAATTCATACAAGAGAAAGAGTGCATTTCAGCAACCTCATAATTTTACATACCGCATGTGCATAATTATGCACCATTGTGCAAATAGTCCAAAACATAAGTCCAGAAAAGAGCTCCAACGGACTGCTAGCAGAGTAAAGTCTGTTTTGGACCACCAGGTCCTTCCTCCAGGGAGCGTCTTGCAAAACTTGCTGTATATGTGTAGAAAATATTCACAATGTTCAATTCTTTCACAAATTCATGCACAGTCATTTCACAAATTCATGCACAATGTTCAGTTCTTTCACAAATTCATGCACAATCAGAATGTTGCTGCCTCCATCTGGTCAGCAACTTGGTGACTAGATGGAGGCAACAGCGTTCCGATTGTGCATGAATTTGTGAAAGAACTGAACATTGTGAATATTTTCTACACATATACTTCAAATTGTGCATATGAAACTCAAGGAAATATGGCAAACAGATGTTTGAGAATTGTTTCAGAAGGTATTTGAGGGACAAAAGGAGGCAAGTTGAGCAGCAATTTTTGCATAACTGAATTTTATCTCAGACATAGAAAGGTATAGTCTTGGCACAAAGAAGGTCCACCAGAGAGATGATTCAGTTGTGTGCAGTAGATTTTGTAACTATTATTCTAAACTAGGCTTTGTAACTCTTATTCTAAACTTTTCAATCCAGTGTTCAGATGTGATCCTGCCTAACAGAAAGGACCTCCAGAGATCTCTACCTGTAACTAAAGGAAGATATTCCCTGTGGTGCCCTAATCTTTTTGCTGTTTCGATTCCTCACCCTTTCTCCCCTCCCAACTAATCCAGATATTTATTCATGTCAATGCCTCCTTCCAAATCCAGAAAAGTCCATACTTTTTTTTCTGTGTTCCCTGACTCCTGTGACAAGAGCTATCACCTCAGCCTTCCAACTCGCCCTTGACTTCAACAGTATATCCTGGGATTCTAATTTGTGTGTCATTCCAAGTCCTGTTCTCTTTTCTGAATCTGTCTACATTATTACCTGAGGCATTGCTTGGATTTCCTGGTTTTGTTTGCTTGCTTGGCAATTCCTCCTGAAATTCCAAACCCAAGGATTTCTGTGTTGGTCTTTATGTCTGCTTGAATGTTTGAACATTATAAGCTACCCCAACATTATAAGACACCCTAAACAACATCCCCTCATGGAAAAATATAGCCAATACCTACCAAAGATCTGTTTGTCATCCCTTTACACACACACACCGCCCTGCCCCAGTCAATATACACTGTATGGGTAAATACTGTGTGAGCACAGAGACTGGGTACAGATATCTCTCTAAGCTCATTACATTGGGGGGGGCACTGCAATGTATTTGAATGTTACTGATAGTGTCCTTGTACTTTAGTTTTAATTATTCTGCTAAAATCCTTTCTCCAACTTTGCATTGGAGCCCCATCACTTGGAGGAACAGATCCCTAAAACAAATGGGGCCTTTTCCCATGTTACCAAGTCATCCTGTTTGTTGAGTCATGACATAAGAACTCTGAAGCAGACATTCAATAGGATTTGTGTCTCCCAGACTAAAACACCTGCCCTTTTCTCCTTGTGACCAGGTCATGTTGGTGGAAGTGGCTGCAGCTTGTCCATCTGTCCTTTCCCCCTCCTCCTTTAAGTACCTCATTGAACTGGTTTTGGCTCCAGTGCAAAGCTTACATGCAGCCAGGTAAATAATGTGATTTCACAAATGGAGCCATGGGGCACTTTAAAGAGGCAAAAACAGCTTGGAGGGGAAAGTTGCAGCATCTTCTGCCTGCTTTACCCTAGTGAAAAGAGAAAAGAACACACATGAGTTTGGGAGACACAAAACTCCCATTAAACATCTGCAGCATCACTCAATAAACATAAGGATAAACCCAGCAGCTCCTGCCAGGACAGGACATGAGAGGAAGCAGAGGAGAGATTTCTCTCCTACATTTGGCTGTTTTGTATGACTTGGACTCCAGTTTGGGAAGCAGAGTCATTCACACCGACCTTGTGCATGTGTACAGACCACACACAATAACACTAGCTGTGAAATTTCCTTTTACTAAGATCAGTGATGCAGATTGACAAAGTGTTTCTTTGGGTCTACAGAATGTTTTCCTGTATGTACCCATCTGTTCCTGCCCACTTTCACCATGCAACATTACATTTATATCTTGTTTTCAATGTTAAAAAAATGTTTAAAACAATTATTGTGACATGTCATTGAAAACTGACAGTTTAAAACAACAATTAAAAACAGCAGCAGTAAAATTAGAGTTCATTTTTTTAAGCCAAGGGAAACAGATGTGTTTACTGAACAAACCCTGTCATACAACTAGATAAATATGTGAGAGTTGGGCAGTTCAAAGCCAGACACTTCGTATACAAACAGCAGTTTCTGGAAGGGCTTTGCAGAATGCCAGATGATCCCTGCACACGGTTAACTGAAAATAACTTGCAAAATACAGCAGAAGGTTGTTCACACTGCAGTACAGGCTGCTTCATCCACAGATTCTACAGTAGATTTCATTAAACCATAAGGGAGCTTAGGATGTGAATGCAAAGTCTTCATGATGATCTCAGTCAGTTTGCACTGACTAAGCTCCATGGTCTGTCGATGTCATGCAAAAATGGAAAAAGTATTAGACTTCTGAACAGTTTATACTAACAGAAACAGAAAGCTGTATGTCTTTTAGGAACATCATTGGCCTTGAGATGTCAATTAATACATGCAAGAGCAGTGCACGTTCTTTTCCGCCATAGTCAGACAGTTATGTCCCACTTGAAACAAGTATCCACAGCATTCTTTTTAAGACAGTCCATACATAACAATTGAAAACTGTAAGTTGCAACAATTTGTTCATGCTTTTGTTTCAAAGATACTCTAAGGACTTCTGACAGCAATCTGTTCCTGTGAATTTAAGGGGAAGTACTTGTGAATTCCTTGCATCGTGCAGGGGGTTGGTCCAGATGACCCTCGGGATTCCTTCCAACTGTATGATTCTATGACTCTGAAGAAGAAAAATGCATTGGATTTTAAAAGCATGAAGCATACAAAGATAGAAAGGGTGTCACTGGTCAACTGCACTATCATCCAAACAATATGTTTCTAATCTGTTTCTGGGCACAATTCAAGGCACTGGTGTTGACCTTTAAAACCTTACATGGCTTGGTACTAATATATCTGAAGGATTACATATTCCCTTGAACTACTCATACTTATTACCATCTTCTGAGGACCTCCTTTAGGTGCTTCTGAGATTACATGGGTGGCAGTGTGGTGGTGGGGCTTCTCAGTCATAGCCCTGAAACTCTGGAACTCTCTTCCCAGATAGATTCACCTGTTCCCTTCTGCTGCTGTCTTGCACCAGCAGGTGAAGCCTTTTTTGTTTTGTCTGGCATTTCCTCAGTGATCCCTCACTTTTGCTTTGTTATTAATAGTCTTTTGTGTGTGTTTTATTGTATTGTTAAATAATGTGTTTTTGTTTGCTGATAATGGTTTTTAAGAGGTGTTTTTGTTATGTATGTTTTTAATCTGTTAGCTGCCTTGGTAGCCCTGATGAGGGGAGAAAGGCAGGGCATAATTTTTGCAATTAAATAAACACATAAAGCATGTCACTGGTCAGCTGCAATATCATCCATCAATGGAGGCTGGAAATGTGTCACTTGTCAATTGCCATGCCATTCATGCGGGCAGGGGCAGATTAAGGCTCACTGGATCCCTAAGCACTGACCAGTCTTGGTGCCCCAATCCTTTCCACACTGACCCAGTCCATTTTAGTTGTTGACCTGTCTGACCAGATATACAATGCTGGTTGCAGCAGTACAAAAATTTATTCATATGATAACACAATATACTGTACAAACTAAGCCAAGCTTGGGCTACATAAAGTTCTATAAAAATACAATACAACATCTATTTTAATATTTCACAAGTTAAATGTATCAAAGTTCCAATATTCATGACCTGAAAGGCATTTTTCTACATTTCATTTTTGCAAAATCACTGATAACATCCTCGAAATTAATACTTTTCAGAATGTCTGCTTCAATTGTTAATATACACAGTGAGATGAGTCTTTCTTGAAGCATAACTGATTTATTTAGGTTTTTTACATGTTTCAGTTGTGAGAAAGACCTCTCTGTTGTGCAGTTGGTGACCATTAATGTTAAAAATATTCTTAAGGCAATTTCAACATTGGGAAAGACACTCTCTAGTTTATCTTCTGTAATTGTGTTGTAAAGTTCCATGTGAGTGAAAGATGTTTTCTTGGTTGTTTTGGACATATGAAGCTGCCTTATACTGAATCAGACCCTTGGTCCATCAAAGTCAGTATTGTCTACTCAGACTGGGAGCGGCTCTCCAGGGTCTCAAGCTGAGGTTTTTCACACCTATTTGCCTGGACCCTTTTTTAGAGATGCCAGGGATTGAACCTGGGACCTTCTGCTTACCAAGCAGATGCTCTACTACTGAGCCACCGTCCCTCCCCAAAGTTTTAAACTTATGAAGAACATATGAATGGAACTGCTGAAGTTCTGTAGACAAAGTGTTGTTCATGTCATCTGGATAAGCATCAATGAGTGTCTGACAAGCCTTTGAGTACCTTTCACTTTCTGATAATTGGGAATTAGCACCTTGTTGGGTGGCATTAGGAACATCTGTCAGACAAAAGAATCTGTCTGCTATTTCAGTGTACACCTTTCATCTCCTCATTTCCGTTTCTAACTTTTCAACAATTACATAAAAAGTGGAGATACAGAATTTGTCTCTGGCACTGAGAATGACCTCTGGTGCATTTCCATCGTTGGGCATTATCTTTCTTATATGCTTATGCGTTTGAGTTGCTTTGTATTCTACTTCAGGGAGCATGTCCTTTGCAAGTGATTCAGATCTCTCAAATACATCTCTTGATGTGTGCAACTGGTTTTCCAATGATGAATACAAATCTGCACGTTTGCAAGATCACATTTTCTCTTTGAAGAAGTTGACTTGTTCTATGAAACTTATCTAAACTTTCATTCCAAAAATTCAGCATGAACACAAATTCCAGTTCTTGCATCTTGTTTGCAATATTCTTTGCCTCTCTTCTAGTGTCACCTTTTTGCAACTGGTCATCTGATAAAACTTCCAAAGCTTCCAGAATCTTGAAGAAAGAGTTGATAATTGTTGCAGTTGCCACAGCATGTGCTTCCCACCTGGTGTCTGAAAGTGATTTCTACACTTTTTCATTTCCAATGCAATCTTTGAGAATTCTCCACCGAGCAGCTGAGGCTGAAAAGAATGTGTAGAGCAGTTGTACAGTGTTAAAGAAATCTACTGCAACTTGACAGCAATCCACAGCACTTCGTCCAATTAAATTTAATGAATGAGCTGCACAGGGTACATAAATGGCAAACTGATTTGCATCCAAAAGTTTTTGCTTCATGTCATTGTAACGTCCAGACATGATGGCAGCATTGTCGTATGACTGCCCTCTACATTTAGCAAAATCCGATTTACAATCATCACATAAGTACTTCACCTGCTGTGCCATAGCTTCACCAGTGTGGTTTTGTAATTCCAAAAATGTGATAAATCATTCAACTGGCTGTCCGTCTTGCAAGAATCTGAGCACCGTGCTCAGTTGGTCAACATGCGAAAGATCAGGCATTGAGTCCACAGAAACATTAATTTTGTCAATGAAAGTGCACTTTCTTTGCCATTAACTCAATAAGTTCTTCACATATCGTTTTGGACAGGTATGAAGGGTTGTCTTTTAGACAGATAGATAGATAAATTTATTGTCATTGTTCTCAACAAAAAGAGAGCAACGAAATGAGGTGCTCTTCCACAAAACATACCAACACATCAAACACACATATTCATTCCATTCATTCATTCATTCATTCATTCATTCATTCATTCATACCATTTAAATACATCTAAAACCATTAAAACCATTTAAATACATCTAAAACAGATAAACATTCATAAAACCATTTAAACCATTTAAATATATCTAAAACAGATAATCCTTCATAACCCTGCATTTAGCCTAACCACAGCACTTGGATAGAAACTGTCCTTAAATCTGTTTGTCCTAGCCTTCAACACTCTATATCGTCTACCTGACGGTAAGATCTCAAATAGCAAATGGCCCAGCATTGTCATACGTTGATATGTGAGCAGCCAAGAATGGGTCAAACTGACATATCAATTCGAGTAGCCACAAATAATTCCCATTATTGAGAGACCTAAATTTTTCCACTTTTCCTTGGAATGCCAATCCTCATTCAGCCAGTGTGCAAATGACTGCTACAACACGCTGAAGCACATTCTCCCAGTAATTGTACTCCTCTTTAATTTGTTTTTCCAGTGGCTTTGTCAAGCCTTAGCCTTGTTTCCAAGTTAAATATGACAACATGGCAGCTCAGTGAGTTGTACTTTTTTCATGGTTGTCAATTACAGCAGTGTTTCGCCAGTCACTGAATCCCTCATTGACCCTTTGGGCGCAAATAGTTTACAAACAAACAGTAAACTGATCCTTTTGAAGGAGAGTACAACAGCCTTTCTCTCTTGTGGTGTTCACCATTGGCTTTTATTCCAAAAAATATTTTCTGTAAACAGTATCTCTTTGACTTCCCACTGATGAAATTGCGACACGATTTGTCAAATGGCCCATTGTGGTGCTGACATTCACTGGGTCCACAAGCAAACCAATAAGTCACATCATCACCATAAAATTCATCCCACAACCCTGGGTCCTTAGCTTTGTTCATTTCATCCTTGGTCAGTTCTCTAAGCTCCTTGGACAGTTCAAAAGCATTTACACATCTTGTTGTGGAAGTAGGTCCAGGTTGTGGCACTTCATCATGTGCAGCGTCATCATGAAAATCTGGCCTTGCACCAACACTGCCTGTTTCTGATGAAGGAGATAGATTTGATTCACTTCCTGTCTCTGAAGACTGACACTGGTTTTGATCTGGATCATCTTTCTCTGCAGTTTGCAAGAAGAAATCTGTCAGCTTTCCTGTCTTGGCTACAATAGACAGATTCTTTTGCTCATTCTCTTTTGCGTACCACTCAACTGAACACGCTTAATTTTTGACGTTTACATGGGGCTGAAATGAAAAAGGGGCAGAGAGGGTCATTGAAATGACTGTCATGACAACTGAATTTGGCTCCGTCATTTTACTTTTAAACACATGCATTTTACTTTTAAACATAGCCTATGACACTGCACCTCGCCAACAAAAAATAGAAGATAACTCTAGGATGCACCATGATCAATTTGCACTAGTTTTATCAATTTTTTTTTTTACAAATCTTCATTCTTTTTTTTTTTTTCATTTCACCCGTTTTCCAACTTTATGGTGCCCCCTTTGACCCTGGTGCCCTAAACACATTCTTAGTCTGCTTAATGGTTAATCCGCCCCTGCATGCAGGGCCCAAACACAATTTCTCTGGGATTTGTAAAAACTTGAAACATTCACATACACATACTCCTCCCAGTGCCATCCCCTGCATACAAGCTCATGAGTCTTGAAAGAAAAGAAACCAATTACTTTTCTTAAATGAAATAAATAGACCTCATTGTGTGAATAGATTCATAGCCTAGGTCAGTCTTCATAGGCTCCAGGGCTTTGATAAGGTGAACCCATTTCCCACTCCCACGTTCAGGCCCTGTGCAGACACCCTTGAAGACAAAAGGCCATGGCACAGCTCCAGAATGCTTACCAGTTCAGCAGCTCTGCTTGTGCCTTCTGGGGACTTTGTTTCAAGATTTATCAGGTGCCTCCCAAGGCAATATCAGGTCCTGAAAAACAGGTTTGAGTGCAACAACAGCGCTACAGAGCAAAGAAATGCATGCACCACCCTGCAAGAGGAGAACAACTCCACTTCCCCGCCCCAAATGTCTGACTTTTCTATGTAGATGAAGCATCCTAAGGAGGAAGGCATCTAGAGTGGGAGAGAAAACCAGGAATGAGAATTCTGGAACTGCCTAAGGCAATTTTGCAGGCTTTGCTAGGTATGGCGCTTGTAGACCTTGAAAAATGAGTATTACATGGGAGGGGTTGCACTGCCATAGCACCAAATATAAAGAAACTGCTTTTTCCAGAATTCTGTAATCCCTGCAATTGTTAAAAGCACATCAATAGTGTTTTGAGCTGAACCTAGAATTTCTCTGTGCAGCCAATCTGCTTCATTACAGCACAGAACTGCTGCAGCAATTGTAATAACTTTGCTACCTCTACCTGTAGAAGGGTTTATATGACCAAACAACATTACTTATACATTTAATTACACATGTACAGTTTAATTGTGCATGCGGGCCTAGACAACAGATGACTAATTTTAAGAAAGGAATTGGGTGTCTAATGCTTAGGAGAAACCAGTACATTTTGCAAGCTGTTCCAAAGGTAAACAGATCAGTCAGTAAGCACTCCTGAGCCATTTTGCCAATTCTTATGATGCCCACCCTGCAGAGTCAAAGATTTTATATATATAATAGTATAATTGCAATGACTGTTTGACATCTCCCTGCCAATGAAGCTTTGACTTGTTGCTATAGCTTAAAAGCAAAAAAATAAAAATAAATGACTTGTCAAAATGAATAAAACAGAAACCCCACTGCCAACACAAAAGAAAATTTTAAAACAAGATGAAATCAAACAGTTTGGAAAGTGATAGACTAGATACTGTGCAAATCTATGTATTTATTCTAAAAAATACATGACAAGTGGACTGGTTTCAAGTATGTTGATTTGGGATTAGATCTGCAGAACAAACAAGTCTACTAGTTGTACTGGCCAGAGAAAAGGTATGCATGAAATTGCCTTAGACTGAATCAGACCCTTGGTCCATCATACTCAGTATATCTACTCAGACTGGCTATGGCTCTCCAGGGTCTTTCACATCACCTACTGCCAAATACTTTAACTATAGATGCAGGGGATTGAACCTGGGAACTTCTGTACACTAAGCAATGCTCTGCCTCTACGTTACAGTTCCTCTGCTGAAATATATATATGACTTTGTTCTTATATATCTGCAACACAAATATGGTGTTAAGAAATCTGTCTACAGTTGATGCTCTTTACCTATATATAGTTCACAATTTTTTGAACTAAGGACTTGGGGATGATGCAAAGGTAATGTGTTGTTATGCCCTTTGCCTTGGCACCATTTTGCTTCTGGGTTGCCAGGACTGACCCTAAGAGGGCTACTATATACATCACCAAGTACAAGCTTTTTCCACCTCTGAAGCACTTAGATTAGAAAAGTAAGACATACCTACACATGTCTTGAAAAGTGCAAGGACTCTGAGTCTGTATCTGGCAACCTTTTATCCTAACAGCTTGGTTTAGGGTTGCCAGATTTAACCTAAATTTAAATTAGCTAAGGCATAGAGTGATTACCAAAGTATGGATTTCTCAAGTGTGACAGGTTTGCCTCAGTGGGGCCATTTTAGGTTGGGAAATGGTGCAGGGGAAAAGGTTTAGCTCCTGTTCCAGTTTGGGCTATTGTAGGGTTACCAGATGTCCTCTTTCCTTTCCTTTCCTTTCCTTTCCTTTCCTTTCCTTTCCTTTCCTTTCCTTTCCTTTCCTTTCCTTTCCTTTCCTTTCCTTTCCTTTCCTTTCCTTTCCTTTTGTTGCATTCTTCCTGTTTTGGGCTCTTTTAAAAAAAACTGATGAAAATGTCCTTTTTGGAGGTTGGAAGGTTAGGAATATTCCATGTTAGTAGCCATCCTCACAATAAAGGTAAAAGGTAAAGGTAGTCCCCTGTGCAAGCACCAGTTGTTTTCAACTCTGGGGTGACATCACATCACGACATTTTCATGGCAGATGCTTTACGGGGTAGTTTGCCATTGCCTTCCCCAGTCATCTACACTTTCCCCTCAGCAAGCTGGGTACTCATTTTACAGATCTTGGAAGGATGGAAGGCTGTGAACCTTGAGCTGGCTATCTGAACCCAACTTCCGCCAGGATCAAACTCAGGTCATGAGCAGAGAGCTCGGACTGCAGTACTGCAACTTTACCACTCTGCACCATGCGACTCTTTCCTAAAAAAGGGGGGGGTATTTAAAATGAGATTTCTCATAGATCACCCATTTGAAGTAATCATTTGGGAAATATATCCTCTTTTTTTGCTTTTAAAAATATAGTAACCTTAGCTATTGTGTTCCTGCTTTTGAAAGCTGCAAAGCTCATGGAAAAGGAGCACACAGAATTCTCAGCACCATGTAAAGCATGGCCCTCTATCTCAATACTTTATTTGTGGCATGTTCACAATTACCTTGATAGTAGGCAAAACAGGAAATTTCCATTTTAATCCACCTTTTGGCTTAAAATCTCTAATATACCTTTTGGCAAAGGTATATTAGAAATTCCAGGTGACACAGAATTCCTCATCATATTAAAAACTGACAATGCCTTCTGTATAACTTGAAAACTTGCACACTCCTGTACCAGTGGAAGCTAAGGTACTAAGTGAAATCACTGCATCACTTCTGCATTGCAATCTTAATCATGTCATTTATCTATCTCTTCCTCTCCTTTCTCTTTACGATTTCTCATTCCTAACTCTGACTTTTAGTTTGTGGTCAGTGCAAAAGACTTTTGAGATACTTTTGCTTCAGCTGGCACTTTACAAGACACTGTGAATACTTGACTGGTCTGATATTTCTCCTTACCTTGCCCAAGGCAAATTATGAGGGTGCATTTTACATAACCAAGTATTACAGGTAGAAAAGTCTCAGCAAGTAATATCTTCCCTTGCAGGCTCTGCCACACACTGTATGCAGGGGATCATCATAATTAAATATACATGAATGCCTTATCTTGCTTGCTTATGCATACTTACAGCCCAGTGTACAGGCACTTCCCCAGCAGTCTTGCGGAAACATTCCCACATTCTGACTCTCTAAATCTTTCCTGATCTCCAGTGTTAATATATGCTCTTCATCAATTTCATCTCATTAGTCATGCTTCGACCTGTCAGCACTTCCCTTTGCAGGTGTTTCCCCCTTAGTAACATGGATCTTTTCTACCATATATCTGTAAGCTTTCCATGTGTTACTCCTTTATCTGCTCTTTTTCATTCAGCAACACAAATGCAGCTTTTTCAGTACATCCTTGAGAACTGAGCCCTTGAAAGGATGGGTTTCTAGGTACTCTAGCTATCCTCCAAAAATAAGTTGCATCAGCAGTAGCTGGCAGAAGCTGACAGCACCAGCTCGGACAGCCTTTGTTTTCGCAAACGAATGTCCCTGCCAGGTTTTGTTTTGTTTTGATTTTTTTTTTTGTTTATTTGAGCAGAGATGGCTTCCAGCAACTTTGCTCAGATTGATATGCCTATGGGCAAAGATTTGATTGCACATGTAGCCCCTAAACCACAGTGAAAGTTGAATGTGCTTGTTACTTGTATCGTTGGAAACCTGGACTTGGTTTCATGCCATATGTTTTTAAGACTTAACAGAAAATTTTCTCCATCAGGGTTAATTTTGTTAATCCTGCTAAATATTTTGGTTCAAGATGGGTTTCCACAGCAGAACATAAAGTGTGATTACTGACAGGGCTTTTCTTGCGCAGGAACGCAAATGAATGCAGTTCTGGCTGGTTTGGCATCAGGAGTGTGGCCTAATATGCAAATGAGTTCCTGTTGGTTTTTCTACAAAAAGCTCTTTATGAAATAATGGAAATGTCAGGGGTGTAGTCTAATATGCAAATGAGTTACTGCCAGGCCTTTTCTACAAAAAGCCCTGTGTGAATAATGGTGACAGCAGGGGGTGTGGCCTAATATGCAAATGAGTTCCTGCTGGGCTTTTTCTACATAAAACCCCTTGACTACTGGGTTTCTCCAGCAGAGCTCCTCCCCTACACCTTGAATTCAAAGGAGCCAGATTGATTATTAAACAGAGATTATGGGACACCTCTCTTCAAATGGATAGAGCTCAAGCTTCACATATCCTGGTAGTGGGGAATAAAACCCCAAAACTTTGCTCCATTCAGTTATCTTTTCCCCCTAGATTTCCCAAAATAACACAGAGCTTTTACCTTAGCATGATTTAACACCCTTCTGTACTCCTGAAGGAGAGATATGTTCACATCCTATATGTAAACAATCTCTGCCCTTGTAAATCTGGGCAGGTCAAGACAACTGAGCATGTGCTTTTATTCTGTCACTTCTATTATGAGATTTGGACAAAATACATAACTCCAATTTTCACCACCTACCTAGGCAAATCTTACCAATTTTATTCCATTCTCCTTTTAGCTGATTCCTGTAATGAAATTACTGCCAAGGTAGCAAGATTTTGTGCCATGGCCAGCTTAATCAAACAGAAGATTACTGCCTCAAGAAATGTTAAATATATTTTTATTTTAATCAATTTTATCCATCTAAGTTCTCATCTGTATTTATTGCTTAGTCATATTTATGTAATTAATACATATGTTATATATTAATGTTCTGCCTGATCTTGGATTGCAGTAATAAAATTGTACTGTACTGCTTGTTACTTGCATGGATTTTCTGGACTTAGCATAGATTCACTTATTCAGAAAAACAAAAACACACATAAAATGAACAGATTAATTGTGACATAAGCTTCCATGGAGCCTATGAATACATCAGCTAAAATACATCTGATAATCTTCCAGTGGTCTTTTGTGCTTTTTCAGGAATTTGGATACAATTCTGGAAAATAATAATTTCCTAGCATGTATAGTGTTCGCCAGGGCTTTTATTTGTAGCAGGAACTCCTTTGGATATTAGGCCATACCCCTCTGATGTAGCCAGTCCTCCTGGAGCTTTCAATAGGCCCTTAGTAAAGAGCCCTGTAAACTCTTGAAGGATTGGCTATATCAGGGGTGCGTGGTCCAATATGCAAATGAGTTCTTGCTACAACCCCCCCCCCCCCCCGGTGTTCACATACTATAGTACTTCATACACTTTAGCTCTGTGGTCCCCAGTCTTTTTGCCACCAGGGACTGGTTTTGTGGAAGATGATTTTTCCACGGACCAGGACCTGGGAGGGGGTGGGGGCGAGGAACAATGGTCTCATCAAAGGATGATACAATCATGCACTTTATTTCTAGGAAAATCAGAAATACTCACCCCCCCCACACACACAATTTTTGTTTACTTTTTTACTTTAAATACAAACTTACGTACTTAAAACATTAACAGTCTTGCAATACTTTGTTGCTGATGTCCCAGTGCTGCCTGGAGTGGGGAAGCCTACAAAACTAAACTGGAGTGTTTGTCTACAAAACTATAGTCTTCCCAAGAAAAACAGCTACAACTTCTAAGAGGCAATAATAGAGAGACAGCCAGATATAGTGGTCAGTATGAGCCTACAATTTGGGAGGCTTAAATTAAAAACCCCGTCTATAAAACAAAATGTGCTGGGTGAACTCTCACACAAACAGAGGGGGGCCCCTCAAACTTTCCCTTGCAAACGGAGATGGGGGGTGGGGTGCAGATTGGAGAGGAAGGGAAACAGATCTGAAGGGCCCCTGGGTTCCAACTTATCTTTGCAAACTGAGACAGAGAGGGGGAGAGGAAGGGAAGTAGATCTTAACTTTCAAACTGCCTGCAACATGGGAAGCCTGAGCAGGGCCAGAAGCTGAGGCCGGTGCTTGCATAGCATGCTCCTCGCAAGGAGCATACTACTCAAGCATCATAGCACTCCCCTGACCCCACACAGGCTTCATGCGACCTGGAAAAACTGAGCGGGGCCAACATGTGTGTAGCGCGCTCCTTGCAAGGAGTGTGCAACACAAGCATTGCAGCACCCCTGACCCCTCTTAAGCTTCCCGCGATGCAAGAAGCCTGAGTGGGGACAGGAGCCAGGGCCAGAGCTTCGCACGGTACACAAGCATTGTAGTACTCTCCCAATCCTGCTCAGGCAGCTCCAGCTTTCCTTTGCAAACAGAGGGGTCAGGGAGGAAGATAAGCTCTCATGGGACCCAGTTGCCAGCAGTTCGTGGACCAGTACTGATCCGCAGACCGGGGGTTGAGGACCCCTGCTTTAGCTCATTATCCTTACTACAGCCCTGCAATATAGGCCAGTATTTTTACCACAGTATTTCTGATGGGAGACTTGAAGCTGAGTGACTCACTCTGGTAGGGCTGCAGCCTCTAGCTTGGGAAATTCCTGGAAATTTGGGGGCAGTGCTTGGAGAAGGAAGTGGGGATGTGATAGAACATGCCCTACAAAGCTGCCATTTCCTTTAGGGAAACCGATCTCTGTGGTCTGGAGATCAGTTGTAATTCTGGGAGAACTTCAGGCCCCTTCATGAGGTTGGTAATCATATGACTGAGGTCACTAAGTCAGTTTATTGTAGGAATTAGAATTAAAACATGTACACGCATCATGCTCATTCTCTTAGCTACTATGCTGCATCAACCTCTAGCCTTGAACATCAGGCTGTTGCAAGTTTGGATTGCCAGGTATTACAACCATGTTCCATGCATCCTGATGTTTTCAGTTTTTACTGCACTGTGTTCAATGGGGTTTACTCCCAGATAAGCATGCATAGTGTTGAAGCCTTGATGGCATAATCATCAAAGGAAGCAATCTTAAACAGGTCAGCTTCAATGCTAATCACATTTTATTCAGTGGAGCTGAAGTATTCTGAGGACTGCAGCCATATTCTTGTTAAATAGGATAGTGATGTAGCTGACATTAGCAACTGATCTCTAGAATGTCAACAGACTGAACTCTGCCAATTCCTAGACTGGGTAAATAATAGGCCCCAAAGAAATATTTTACCGCTGTACGCTTTTTCACTTTCCAATAATCATTTACTAAAATCCTCTTTTCTAGCTGCGTCACCTTTTCCTTCTCCAACACCACTTTATTTCCATGCAGCATCTCCCTGAAGCTGGTTTGCATTTAAGCAGTTCAGCCATGTCACTGGTTTTACATCATTAATGGGCTTTGTGGAGTTTTTAGCAGACTTGTCAGGTTTCATCATCATATTCACAGAGATCAAAGGATGGATCAGCTGAACCTTTCAGTAAATACTAGAGCTGAAATCTAATGCATGGTCCCTATGAGCAGTAGTTGTCCCAGTTCTATAACTTCACAGTCTGTTTCTAGAATGCATCCCAAATGTAACGTGGGTCAGAAAAGATCTGTGCTGTGTTCTGACACATAGATGTGTGGGCAATAGATCATCCATCATTCATTTATGGCACTATTTTGCAGGGCCTGTCTTTGAGGATAGGCCCTATGAGTGGGTGAATTGTCTGTCCATCTGGAGGCGGTAGGGTTGCCAAGTCCAATTCAAGAAATATCTGGGGACTTTGGGGTGGAGCCAGGAGACAATAGGGGTGGAGCCAAGATCAAGGCAGTGACAAGCATAATTGAACTCCAAAGGGAGTTCTGGCCATCACATTTAAAGAGACGGCACACCTTTTCAATTCCTTCCTTCCATAGGAAATAATGAGGGATAAGGGCACCTTCTTTTGGGGCTCATAGAATTGGACCCCCTGGTCCAATCCTTTTGAAACTTGGGGGGTATTTTGGGGAGAGGCACTAGATGCTATACTGAAAATTTGGTGCCTCTACCCCAAAAAACAGCCCCCCCCAGAGCCCCAGATACCCACGGATCAATTATCCATGATTTTCTATGGGAATAAATCTCCATAGGGAATAATAGAGTTCCCAGCAGACATTTCCCTCCCCTACCCCCGCTTTCTGACGACCCTGAAGTGGGGGGAGGGCCTCCAAACCGGAGGATCCCCTGCCCCCACCTGGGGATTGGCAACCCTAGGAGTTGGAGGGGCATGCAAGCCAATTCTGGGAGAATATGAGGGATCAGGGAGCCATTATGAGACTCCAAAGAGCAGAACCGAAAGTTCTGTGCGTCCTGATTCTCCTCATATGCCCATTTCACTAGTTGCAAGAATAATGATATTCAGGGCCTTTTTAGAAAAAGCCCAGCAGGACCTCATTTGCATATTAGGCCACACCCCCTGATGTAACCATTGTTTCACATAGGGTTTTTTTGTAGCAGGCACTCATTTGCACATTAGGCCACACAACCTGACTCCAACACAGCCGGAACTGTGTTCCTGTGTGTTCCTGCTAAACAAAACCTCTGATACTACCTTTTTGAGCTCCTCTGATGGATGGGAATGTATATGGGACTGATTCAGAATACACTGATCTCTCCTTTCCCCAATTTCTATCATGATTGTTCTTCCCATTTTTAATGGCTTTGGCCTAGGGTTGCCAAGTCCCCAGTTTCCTGTATGACACAATGATGTCAGCTGGAAGTGATGTCATCAAAATGGCAGCATGTGCAGGCCGCTCTAGGCGTTTCCAGGAAAATTCTATGGTTTTCCAGGATGCTCTAGCCATTTGGGAGGTAAAAAAATCTATGGTACCTCTTGTACCATACAGTTTTCCTTCCCAAATGGATAGAGCATCCAGGAAAAAACAATAGAATTTTCCTGGAAACGCCTAGAGTGGCCTGCGCATGTCGCCATTTTGATGATGTCACTTCCAGGTGACGTCATCGCGCCAGAGATGTAGGGAGAGGTTCCCCCCGTTAGCCCAATGTGGGCCGGGGGGGGAACCTCCCGGGTGAGGGAACCCCTGCCCAAACTGGGGGCTTGGCAGCCCTACCTCAGCCTCTTGCACTGGTGAATGAATCTAAAACAGACTCTTCAGATGGACCCAGAGTTCTACAGGTCAGTGTCTGGGGATCTGTAAGGGCCAGGAACATTGCTCACCAATGTGGCCCACCCTCCAAAACTGCATCCATCAACTCTAAGGGGTACTCAAGCATACGTTTTTCTCAAGTCAAGCCAACCTCCAGGAATTTTTTCCCACCTAGCCTATTATTCAGGTAAGGTTGCCAATCCCCAGGTGGATCCCCCAGTTTGGAGGCCCTCCCCCCACTTCAGGGTCATCAGAAAGTGGGGGTGGGTGTCTGCTAAGCACTCCATTATTCCCTATGGAGACTGATTCCCATAGGGGATAATGGAGAATTGATCCACTGATCTGGGGCTCTGGGGGACTATTTTTTGAGGTAGAGGCACCAAATTTGTAGCATAGCATCCAATGCCTCCCCTCAAAACACCCTCCAAGTTTCAAAAAGATTGGACTAGGGGGTCCAATCCTATGAGCCCCAAAAGAAGGCACTCCTATCCTTCATTGTTTCCAAATGGAGGAAAGGCATTTAAAAGGTGTATGGTCCCTTTAAATGTGATGGCCAGAATTCTCTTTGAAGTTCCATTATGCTTGTCACAACCTTGCTTCTGGCTTCACCCCCAGTCTCCTGACTCCACCCCCAAAGTCCCCAGATATTTCTTGAATTGGATTTGGCAACCCTAGGGTTATCTACCTCAAGCTGGGATCTGGAGTTCTTCCAGAATTACAACTGATCTCCAGTCTACAATCCTCTGGAACTTTGGAGGGTAGAAATTGAAGTTCTAGAGTAATGCTACACCCATTCCTTTTCTAAACTCCACCCACCCAAGGCACCACCCCCAAATCTCTAGGAATTTCCCAAGCTTGAGTTGGTAACTTTACTGCTACTATCCCAATGATTTCAGGATCTTGGAAACATCAGGTTGTCTGAAGGGCCCACACATGTACCTGCACAAACTATGTCTCAAGGATTAAGGGGTAAAAACAGCAGATCCTGGTGGCATTCTTCCCAGATTTTTCAGGCATAAGAATTGCTGCTGTAATTGTATGCTTTGCATTGTCCCCAAAATACATATCAGGAGATGGTTAGCATTTCTCATATGAAGATGTGAACATCCTGTGTCAATTAGCCTGCAGAGTCCTGGTTATTCCATAAGGATAGACGTGTTAGTCTGTAGCAGCAAAATAAGGCAAGAGTACAGTGGCACCTTAAAGACTAACAAAAGTTATTCCCATATAAGCTTTTGTGAGTCACAGTTCATTTTATCAGATTCATCTGATGAAGTGAGTGCTTGGACTCACAAAAGCTTATGTGGTAATAATTTTGTAAAGTCTGCGTGCATCTAATGAAGTAAGATTTGTCTTGTAAAAGTTTATGCTGGAATAAACGTCAGTCTTTAAGGTGCTACTAGACTCCTGCCTAGTAAAACATTTATATCCCACTTTTCCTTTTAGTTCACGGTGGACTCTGTGGTGCTACTGGACTTAAATCTAGTTGCACTACTGCAGACCAACACCACCACCCTCTGAAACAATTAGGGCTATCAGGAAATTCTTGGAGATATGGGGGTAGAGGCTGGTGGCAGGGAGATTTTACACAGCTGGAGATTTTTCTCCAGGGCTAGTGCTGTGTGAAGCGTTTTGTGATGTTGTGAACCATGTATATTTTTGCTTGCAGATGAGTGGGGTACGTCTCTTTGATAAAAGTGTACACGGAAACAGTAACATAGGGGAGCTTGACTGTCGGAAGCTGTTGACTACCCACGTCTAAAAAGCTTTCATAAATAGTGAAGATTCTAGTCTGGCAACTTTGAAAAAAGAACTGAAGAAATACCAATGAAAAATAAGAACTGATTGCATGTGGAATTCTTGTAGCATTGGCACTTTGATTTATCCACGGATGCGGGCTAATGGTTTACAAGCGCTTGAAGTCAGAAACTGACATGATGAATGGAAAAATAACATTGTAACTTTATTCTTCTCACTATGGACTTTTGAATCTGAGACATTTTGTATATTGCTAAGTGATATGTATTTTTGTAAAAGGTGATTTAGAGTAATTAGTTTACTTGTATAAATATATTTAATACTTATTTGTTAATTTTTCACAGTTTTTTGGCGTTTATATAACCCACCTCGAGACTGGCAACCCTAGACAGAGCCCAGGTACCCCTGTCTGTCCATCTCCAGACTTTTCTCTGTCCATCACCTGACCTCCCTCATGCTTCCTTTTTCACACCCACCTTTTCTCCCTCCACATGCTTCTTCATCCTACTTGTACACCCTCCCACAGTCCATATTTAGTTCTCTACATCACACTGCACTCCTTTCCTCCAACAGCCGTGCTCTGTGCATGTAGCTGGGAGTGCTGCTGCCATAGACACTAGGAGTGCTGCCACTGTATACCACCCACACACTCTTTCCCAGTAACACTAGGTAGGTGGAAGTCTGAGTGCTGGAACACTTCAAACAGGGGTGTGCAGATAGGTGACAAGTGAGGCTCGTAGATGGGGAAGTCCGTGTCAGTGAGGCACACCACAAGCTCTGGCCACAGGCATTTATGAGTATTTTGAGCTCATGCTGTGCTCCTCCAAGGATGCATCAAATCACATTACAAAAATAAAGGGCAGCCACAAGGCATTTCACACTGGGGATGGCTATGTCATACTAACTTTAGCAATATGCATATTTAGTTAAATCAATTAATTATTCAGCTAATTGTTTAAAATACATATGATGAAATCATTGTTAGTTGGCTCATTATGGCAGCTCTATTATGGGCAAGTCAGGCTTTACATATAAAATAAAATTGTCTAGCAAAATAAAATAATACAAGAGGCAAGCAGGATTGTGTTGGAAATTAAATACATTCTATGGAGTTGGATCAAATACATTATCTTTGAGGTTTTGATGATCCTGATGAAGTTAAATTGCTTATTCTGATTACCTGTCTATCTAGTTTCAGTAAGCTGATTATTTCCACTGATGTATTTCCATAATCTGAAAGATTCTTCTAGAAATGTGAGATAGGCCTTTTAGTTGGAAAGCATGCTATTGGATGTGCCACAGAGTAACAAAAAAACCCCTGTCCTCCTCAAAAGTATTTTTAAGGAAATAAACTGGCTAACTAATACTTGTGTTTCTCACTGCCTCTTACCCATAAATTTCTGGCATGTGAGATATCTTTTACTTCCTACTTATCATCAGTAACCTTGCAAATGAACAGACCTCTTGAATGCAACTCTAATGCGTCAAGACTCTGCAGAGTGAAACGGAAATAATAATAATAATAAATAAACATTATGACATTTTAATCAGGTAACTTTACAGGAAATGGTGTAACAAGGATAATTGATATCAAGAGGAATAACTTACATAACACAGTTAGAAACATTCCATTACTTTAATAATTTTTACAGTAATGACTACAACAGTAATGACTTCTATATTGAAGAACTCTTGAAAAATATTCTCCCCATTTTTTTTTCCAGCTACCATGAGGATTGCTGTGCTGTGCTTACTGTGTTCTACATATTTGGCTGTGTTAAGTCAGCTTTGCCACCAAATATCACATTTGTCTGACATCAATTACAGGTTACATGTTCAGTTCAAGGAAACCAAATGCAACAGAAGTTAGGATTTCGGTGATAATTATTTGTAGAACAGAAAGTTTTGAAAGATTCAGCTTTATTTACACTAGATACAAATTCTGTCTTTTATAGCTATTAAAGGTACAGAAGCATTTCATTCTTTTGTCTTTGGCCTGGACATCTTATATCTGAACTACTAAAAAGGCAACCCTACTCTAATACCCAAAGCCAGCACACTGACGGTTGGTCAGCATCCAGTGCCTTATCAGTAGAAGGGAAATATGTAAAAGCCTCTGCACCAAGATGCAGAGAGCATAACAATTGCACTGGAGTCCATTGCAACCCTGCAAATACCCAGCAATCATGGAGCAGCTTGATGACAATGTTCCCACAGCAGGCAGAGATGGAAGCAACATACCAACTAAGGCCTATTATGCACTCACAGCTTACTGCCAATTTTCACTGAAGCTGAGTCAGTAGGTCTTTACTTCTAATACTGGGCCTGCACTCTGCACCTCCCCCCCCCCCCGATTTTTCTATTGAGAACTGAGAAGCATATATTCCGCATACAAATGGAAAAACCTGGATAGTGTTTGCATGCTAAAATTTCCAGGGTTTTTTGGGGTAGCTTGGTTGTTCTCTCCTTATTGGTCAGTTTTGTACTGGGCATGTTTTTTGAAATAAAAGATTCTGCAGTCTATATTTATTCTGTAACCCAGTGTTTCCTATTTTTAGGGTCATGACCCAGTACCGGGCCACGGAAGCCTCACTACCGGGTCACAAGAAAAGCCAAAGCTAGCCCCACCCCCAGCAAAGCTAGCCCTGCCCCAGCAAAGCATGACCTCTGCTCTGCTACCTTCCCCCATCTCTCTGTTGTGCAGAGAAAAGCTAGCCTTGAAGACTGACACAGGCTGCAAAGCCTGAGCTCTGTTTGGCTTCCTTCCTTCCCCTGTCTCTGTGTTGTGCAGAGAGAAGCTGGGCTGCCTCTCCTTTCTTCTCTCCCCTCCCAGTGTTTAAGAGAAAAGCTGGAGTTCACTGGCACTTTAGACCCATGAAATATTCTTCAAGGAATGAGCTTTCATGTGCCTTGCAGTATGCTCTTTGTGACGGAACCGGCCTGATTCTGCCGTCAGGCCCGGTCCCGTCAACTCCTTATTGAGTCGCCAACTCCTGGAGGGAGCTATTTCTCCTCCTGCCCCTTGGGCTCGCTGCCACCACCTGCTCAGTCTAGGGGTTCAGATTGAGAGGAACAGGACTCCCAATCCCCCTCTCCAGCTATGAGGCCAGGCCTCAAGGTCCTCTGCCACCCTGTACTTGGGTTTCACAGAGACCTCAGCACTTCTTTGGGGCACTCCTGGAGGATTGGCACCTTATCCAACTGCATGCCTTCCCCCTTCCCCGGGGCCCCCTTTATAAAGCAGCGTGGTCTAAAGTGGTTTGGGGATCTATGTGGTACAGAGATTGACTGCCAGCATTCAAAACAGAAAAAAATATTTATTTACAAGAGAAAAAGAAAGGGAAAGAAAAACAAAACAAAAACAGTTGCCTATAAAAAGTTAGCACAGCACAGCACCCGCACAGCAAACAGCATGATAAAGGAAAGGTGTTATAAACGCATCCTACTGTCCATGGTCTAAACTTGCCCCACCTTGGGGATGACTTACTTGGTCTGACTGCCTGGGGGCCTCACAGGCAGGAGCCCCCATGCCCACCACATGCTCCCTCTAGCGCCAGTTGCAAAAACTGCCTTCTCTTCCTGCTAACTCCAATCCCAAGAACAAAAGAACTTCCTGCCTCTCTAGGAGATTTCCCCCCTAGCGTTGTTGGTTTGGCTCTGGAAGGGAGGGGGGTTTGGAGGGAGGCTAGGCCAAAGCCTGCTTAGGAGTTTCATGTTTTCCCTCCCAATGAAGCACCAACATTGACTAAAATGGCGTTTCTCCACACTCTTTTGGGGAGATTTCCCTGGGAGGCCTTGGCGGCAAAGAATGGTGTGTGTATTTTTTTTCAGCTGGGAGGGACGGGGAGTGGGCATTCCAGTAGCTATTTTTTTTTTTTACCAAATGACCCTTGGACAGAATTGTGTGCTGGCTGGGGTGATTGGATGGTGAGAAAGGCTTTTTTTCTCCCCCCCCCCATTTCTTTCTTTTCCTGCAAGTGATGCTCTGTCTGTATTCTTGGTGTAGGGGGGGGGGAAGCAACAGTGGGAGGGCTTCTAGGGCCCTGGCCCCACTGGTGGACATTCTGGTGCTTTTTGAGCATTGTATGAGAGAATTTTGGACTGGATAGTCCACTGGCCTGATCCAACATAGCTCCTCATATGTTCTTTCCATGTCTTTATTTTCCTGTCCTTCCATTTCATTCTTTCCCTTTCATTCTTTCCCTTTCTCTTTCTTTACTTCCATTTTTACTGGATGAAACTTTTCTGTTCATCATACTGTTGTTGCAGACATAGGAGCTCTGCCAATGAAAAGTTGGTGCCCCCAGTTGTAGCCAGCTGGCCTTTCTATGAGATTTCTGTGTGAGTGAGAGTGAGTGAGAGGCGTGGGGCAGAAAGAGATTATTGGAGATTACTGCAGTATATCTCAACAGCACTGGAAGTGATGGTACTATGAACTTGGCATCATTTTACTGGTTCTGCTTTTAACAGCTGTCTGACACCAAAATTAAACTCCTCTTATAGATATTAAAAAGGATGAAAGAAGGTAACTGACTAAATATCTGCAAAACAGATTGCTTTTAAAGGCATGGGAAACACAGCCAGTAAAAAGCTGCAAGCCCCTCATAAATATAATTTTTGGGATAACTGCAGAAAAGCTTGTATGAACTTCATATAACTTGAAATTAATTCATTAATTGCAGTACAATTCTCTGCTACCTTTCACAGCAATTTCCCAGTGTTTCAGTCAAAGAAAAGTATGAAAAATAGCCGTCAAAAGATTTTCTTCAAACCAAGCAAGCTTGGTTATAGCTTGAGTCAGGGTTCCAGTAGTAGCAGCTGAAGGAAGGGCCTACTAAATGTTTCAGAATATTTTGAAGTAGAGCAGCTGCCAGGGCCCAGTGTGGGTGATACACAGTGCTGTCATTCCTGATGGCAATGGCAACAGCACTCCCAACTGCATACACTGGCCAGTGCTGTTGAGGAAGGGGTGTGTAGGTGGCGCAGGCAATTGAACATGGGCATTAGAAGTGCTTGCAAGCTGGAGAAGAACACACAAACAGATAGGTGCATGCAGGTGTGGGAGTGAAAAGAGAGGACCGCCCACTTTCCACCCCTGTTTTGGCTCAGCAGGAGTTTCAGAGAGATTTTTCTAAAAATGAAGTTACTTCAGAAGAAGAGGCAGGTTTGGGGGAGTGCCCTGAAAGTGACATCACAGCAAAAGGTGAAGTTTTGGTTCAGTGTGCCCCGGAAGTGACATCACTTGGCCCTTGACACCACAGGAAATGACATAATTCGTATCTCCCAGCTCCACCTCCAAAGTCTCTTGGTTCCATCCCCAAATTTTAGTGGGCCACGAAGGAGAAGTGTAAAAATAAGCGGGCCACAGGAAAGAAAAGTTTGGGAAACCCTGCTCTAACCCATTGATAAAACCCATTGATAAAACCCCAGTATAACTGCGCTTCTCTTGTTAAATATAGAGACATTTTATCAGAGGCAATGTCATGTTTCTGAACTGGTTCTGGTTTTGGGATTCAAGTTGGGTTCTAACACAAAGTTCATCTATGCACAAAATCTCTGAACTTTCTTTAGTACTGTCAACCGGTTTTTAGGAGCAATGCTCCTATTCCAATGACAGTTACCAGGCATGAGGCTTTGTTGTTCAGAGAAAAGCAGCTTTATTTTCACTTTTGCAAAAGAGGAGAGAGAGACAAAGGACAGAGTCACCTCTCTGCCAATTTTGGCCAAGCTGTCGCCTTTTATAGGTCCCCGACGTCATATCCCTATCTTACCCTGTGGCTGTTTGCCATTGGAGCTCACAATCTACCTCGACCGGCCGATTTGGCTGAGGGCTTTAGCCGTATAAGGTAAAAGTTACAAATATCTCCGCCCAGCAACACTTCCTCTTGTCAGAACTTGTATCTTCTTTATCTATATGCGTAGCTATAATGGTACTCAGTTAGCACAACAGACTCCATATTGTGAACCACTAACCACTGAAGGGTGACAGATAACCACTCACAAACATCCTTTAAGCAACGTTTTCCCCTTGTTCATGCAGTAACCCAATTGAGTATAAAGTTCTAAACCTAGTGTAGCTTTAAAGCTAATATCTGCCCTAATGGCTTACTTGTTAAGATTACACTGGTCTAGCTTACTTAAATTTATAAAAATGCTTTTACTTATACTATAGACTTAACACACAAAGAATAGAAAGCAATTAAGACAGGTTTTTAACTCTTACCCTAAAACTAGAGTTGCTAAGAACTTCAATAGGAAATGACTTAGCCGCAAACCCATGCTGAGGGAGGCAGGAAGTCAGTAGCAGCTTCAACTGTCAAGGAGAAGGTGGGGGCTCCTTGGATTTTGTCCTACCTGGCTAATCAAGTGTTTGTCTTATGCTCTATTCACCTATTTATGCTAAATATTGATTAACTATAAAAAGCCTGTATTTAAATCATAACAAACCTTAAAGAAAGCAAAAAGTCTTTGTTTAGAAGGGCTAAGGTCTGAAAGAAACAATGAGGGGGAGTGGGTTGGAAAAGTGGGTCAGAAACTAACAACCTGTTTGAGACGCTGCAATAGGAAATAGCTTGATCACAAAACCATATCAGGAAGCTAGCACACGAAAATAGTTCATCTGCCAAAAGCTGGTGAAGGGGTGGGGAGGCCTTCGGGCTTTATATCTCCTTCTTCATTGAATTAATGAATCTTATATTTATTCTATCAGTACTGTCAATGGGAAAGTGAAAGGGCCAATTAAAGCTGTTAAACCATAACTTCAGATTTATTTATTTTTTTTACAAAAAAGCAACAGGCCCCTTTGGGGATCAAACCTTGGCATGAGTAGCAACACACTCAACCAACCAAACTAACCAGCCACTCTTAGTTAGCATTCAGGCTCAGGGCCTCTAGTCTAGTCTTCCAAGTCACAAGCCATAATACAGCTTTGCCATTCCTATTTTGCTGTAATCGCAATACCTGTTACAGTTCATCCTAGCAACCTCTATGTTCCATGTCTTACTGTTACCACCCTGTTATGAAGGGCTGCATGGCTTATAAGATGCTACAGTGATCTGAGGAAGTTTGTATCCTGAGAAGCCTGCCCCCCACCGCAAGACCTCCATCCCCGTCCCCTCCCATTGATAGTCCCATGCAAATGAAAGCTGGGGTTAATAATGAGCTGGAAACTGATCCCTATTTATCAAACTCCAATGAAATAGAGATGTTTCTGGGATACAACCCACACACAATTAAGCAGCATTAGGCACAGAGTTCTGAAATGTTTTGTTCAGTTCCATTGATATACTAATATAATGAGTCTTATCCTGTGAGCTGTGTGGCAAAACATTCCTTTGTTGATTTCATTCAAATAACCTAATTCTATTAATAACTGAGTGTTCATTCATTTCATTAAGTGCATCACTGTACTTATGATAATTCATCAGGAGTGAAAATACCTGAAATATTATCCATTTCGATGCTCTTATCAGAATATTCTTTGATGAGTGATAATGGATAGCATTTCCCCCCTTAAACCTAGGGAGCAGTTTCTGAAATTTCATTAACTTATTTATTTCATTTGCCATCTATGTTTTTTGTTAAGACTCAGATTTATTTAAAAAAATAAAGACCCTGCCTTGGCGGGGAGGGCGCAGTATACATAGAATAAAATAAAATAAAAATACATATACATATACATTACACAAATGCAATATTAGATTACACTATTAGCAAAGAACAATCAGGGGGACATCAAGGACTTGCAGGGGCAAGTCATTTTCCTCTTTCTCTTCACTGAAAGTCCCCATAGGCTCTCTCCCCTTTGCCTGCTTCCTTCTTTCCTTCCCACCTAGCAGCCAACCTACCTTTATCCACGCACCTCTTCAGCTTTCCCTCCTTTGCCCCGCCTCTGGCAATGTTTACTTGGGGAAATTATGGTGCAGTTGCATGGTGCCAGGCCAGGCCTAATTGCACTTTAGGAATCTGCTAGCAGGGAGCACCTCACTTTCCCTGGTATTTCCTTCTCCACACTATTTCTTCTTTCCTTCCTCCTACCAACTTTCCCCTGCTAGGGCTGCCAATTTTCAGCTAGGGCCCGGAATTCTGGAATTACAGATTTTCAGACTGGTTCCCTGGGAGGATATCACATTTTCAAAGGGTGGACTATATTGCATATTATAGAGACATTAGGAGACAGTGAAGTGCTAGAGTAAGATTGCCAGCCTCCAGGTGGGGCTTGGAGCTCTCCTGTTATTACAACTGATCTGACAATAGAGGTCAGTTTCCCTGGAGAAAATAGCTGCTTTGAAGGGTGGATTCCATGGCACTGTACCCTGCTGAAGTCCTCCCCTCCTCAAATCCTGCCTTCCCCAGGCTCCATCCCCTCAGGTATTTCCCAATCCAAAGTTGGCAACTCTAGTGTTAGAAGGACATTACGTCACTACTGAGCTCTCCTTCCCAAAATTATACCCTTCTCAGGCACAACTCTCAAATCTTCAGGAATTTCCAACAAGAGAGTTGGCAACTCTACTGCTTACATCTCTCCCTCCCACTCACCTGTCTTTTATCTGCCCCTCATATTCCATTATATTTATTATTTATTTCATTTATACTCTGCCTTTCTCCACAATGGGGAATTAAGCAGCTTATGTAATTGTCTTCTGTTCCATTTTATCCTTAGAAAAGCCCTATCATAGGTCTGGCAGAGAATGTGTAATTGACCTATGGTCACCCAGTAAGCTTCCATGGCAGATGGTCTCCCAGATCCCAGTCTGAAATTCTAATCATACTAACTTTGCAGGGAGGGGGGCTGTTGTTGAACAGCAGCAAGCAATCAATCATGGGTGCATCAAGCAAATCATATGATATTAAGTTGCCCAGTGGTTGCTGCTGGCCCTGGCCCTGGCCCAGGCTCTGATGAGTTCGTCCTCAAAAGCCAAAAGAGCCCTGCCCCCTATTTGTTGATACAAACCCAGGTTTCATGGCAGAAAATGTGGTTGTGGTTGCCTAGCAACCTCAAACAAGGGCCATTGCAGAGGATCTTCACTTCTTAAGGCTACAAGTTCTGTTTCTATTACAGGAGGGGCATTACCCCTCTATTTAAAAAAAAGATTTCAAAGGGGAAGGAAGAGATTGTAAGCTGCTCTGAAACTCCTTTCGGTAGTGAAGGGTGGGGTATAAATCCAATCTTTTTTTCTTCTACTTTTCTGCAAACCTGGGACTTTTTACAGGTTTGTAGAATATTTCTCCTGTCTGTTCATGGTTCCAGTCTCCAGTTGTAAATATCTACAGATCTGGCCATGCTGAGGATCATGATGATAAAATTAAAACAGTATAATATATAAACAATGGGAGGGGGAGAAAAGAAAACTAACATTTTCCATAGATAATTAACACTACAACCCAATATAAGAGGGCCCTCTTGCACAATCATTTTACTAACTACACTCTTATTCTCCTAGGCAATTCTGTTACAAACATTCCAAACACTAGAAGATTGGGAGCTTTTCCAAGGAGATGGGAGCCATAACTGAGATTGCTCAGGTATAGGCAGCTGCTGAGTTTACCCATTTAAAAAGGTAAAACTACCCCTTAAAAGGGAGAAACTACCCCTACCACAGCATGGAATATTGGGAGAGGCAGTCTTTCAGATATGTGTGACTTTGCCATGAAGAGCTCTGTAGGAAATAACTTTGAATTAAACTTGGAATTCATGTCTTGCTAGGTAGTTCCCCAGTTTGTTTGCTGAAATATTTCTTGAGTTCCAGAGGTTCCCACACTTATTTGTAGGATACTTACTTGAGGTTGTTCTAGATTATTAACAATGATAGCTCTTAAATTGCTCTATGGGTCTCTAAACCATACTAATGCTTCAGTAAACTGCAGTTGCCATAGAAATGTTGCTCCATCAAAAGAGTGAGAGATAATGTTCATGAGATGATCTTGTGGGAGAAGGCCTTTTCTACAAAAAAATAACCTGTTGGAAGCCGAGGACAAACATGTTCTTAAATACAGACTATTATCCATAAGAGCTCTTCGTGTATTCTGGCTGCTCTAACACAGTTCAGCATGAGGAAGAAGCTAGAAGCATGTTGATTAAATTATTCATGTAAACTCAATGCAGCCCATTGAATAATTAGGAAATGAAAGCTTTGCTTATTTTCCAAGGATATTGTCAGAATTTTACGTGTACCATTAAAGTGAAGAGCCCATTAGGACAGAAAGATCAGAGACTCTGCTTGTTACTGTGATAGTTTTCTAGTCAAACAGTTCCAGGTGAAACAAGTGCTAAGTGAGAATTAACCCTTTTAAAACAAAATTGCTGCTGCCGGGCACTGCTTATATTCAAGACCTAGCAGAAGTAGAGTGGGAAAGACTTAATGCAAGCCTATTGTGAGTGGGGACAAACAGGATGATCTGGAGTGGTACTGAAAGCCTTAATCATCCAATAATTATACTAGGGAAAAATTAATGTTAGGGTAACTAGAAACTGGATTCTACCTGCGTCGAAGGCAGAACTTCAGTACGTTCCATTTAGAATATAATATACTACAGTGGCTGGAATGCTTGACTTTTTTTGGAGAAATCTGTTCAAATTACCAGTTTGTCATGAAATACATAGGGGCCGTTTTCGCACTTAGCGTTTGCTCCCCTTATTCTGCGGCGCAATTATGTCCGGATCATTTTTCTCGTTTTCCCACTAGTGACTCTTTGCGGAGTCGCCTTCCCTGAAGCCCCGGCTCAAATCGTTTTCCCACTGGCATCGACTTGAGTTCGATGCCCTGTCAATCATTTTTTTTTAAGCGCAAGTCTGGTTGCGTAATGACGTACTAACGTACTAACGTAACATCGAGCTGTTCCCTCCCCTTCTTTTCGTGGACAAACCGCATCACGTGTGCTGCTGCTGCTTATGGATTGGCTGCAGCTGTAGAATCCTCCACAGCTCTTTATGTATTAACAGAAGCATTCACAGTGGAGAATCCTAGCACTAGATTCCTCCCCCAAATTCTGAAGCACTAGATTCCCCCCCCCAAATTTCCTCCGCTCTCTTTCCCCTCCCCGGCTGGCGCTTGCAACGGGGACCTGACTGATTCCTGCTGCCAGAGCTCCCCCCCCCCGCCCCATTCTCTCCTTCCCCTTCTGTGGCGCATGTGAAGAGCGAGCTCGCGTCTATTTTCTAACCGAGCGGAATGTAGCCAGGGAGAAGAATGCAGGACTCCAACTTCCCATTTTATACATGGCGATTTTGTGCAGGTCCAGAAATCCTGGTGGCACAGCTGAGGGAGGCATTCCCTTTTTAAAACACACACACATGAACGCTTTGGCCCGCTCCGGCACTAGATTCCCCCCCCCCCAACAATGTTCGTTTTCGCATTATCGAGATAACGCAACAGCGAAATAACGCAACTAAAGTCAATAAAAAAAAATTCTAACGAAACCAATTGAAGTGGCAATTGAGGCTATTCCAGGAGGGTTTTTTTTTCTATTTGTTAATTTCGAAATATCGCTATTACGCAAAACTGTGAAGTTTAAAAAAAAATGGCCGTGCCGGCACTTTGGGGAAGCGCCGCGAAAGGCTGATGATTGGCCAAGGGGGTGGATGGGGTGGGAGGACGGAAAGGGAGAGGGTGCCGCCCACACAGCAGTCGATCCGGCGTGGATGGATTTCCCACTGCAAAGTCCACGGAGTGGATCCGGTGTGGATCCGGAGGTTTTCAAAAACTCCGGCAGCATGCTGAAAAACATACTCCGGTGTAAAACCCCTGAAGCGCCGGAGCAAAGTGCGGCGCCGGAGCAACAGGTGCGAAATCCAGGAAAAGATCCGGAGGTAAATGGGGCGCTATGCCGGAGCAAAGGCTAGTGCGAAAACGGCCAGGGTGTTTTGGGCACAATTGCTTTCTCTCTACTTAAACTACCTGACAATCTTGTTCTAATGATAAAATTGATGGAGGGAATTTTGACAGATACAGGTTCAGAAGTGTATAGCATTGATCTTGTGCAAGCTGGAGACCTCAAACATGGAAAGCAGACAGAAGAGCATCCAGGAGTGATCTTCTGTGAGCTTGGTGTCTCTCGCTTGCACAGGATCCATTCTATACACTCTGGAACTTCCTGAACCTATGATTGTCAAAATGACCACCCGTCAGCAGTCATTTTGACTGGCATAGGTTCAGGAGGTTCAGGAGTCTATAGAATGGACCTTGTGCAAGCTAGAGGCACCAAACTTGGAATGCATGTAGAGGAACATCATGGGGAGGTCCACTGAGTTTGGTGCCTCTAGCTTGCACAGAATCTATTCTAACACTCTGGAACCTCTGGAACCTATATCTGTAAAAATTATAGGCACAGGTGCAGGAGATTCTGGAGTGTATAGAACAGATCCTGTGCAAGCTAAAGATATCAAAGTCACCGTAGACGTCCTCCAGATGTTCCTCTACATGCCCTCTGAGTTGTTGCTTTGCAGTTATGTAAACATTTTGTTTGAATGGAGAAAGTTTGTCTGAAAAGTCTCTGCTGACAAACCGTTAGGAACAGCTTGTAAGTTCATATAAAGTCCATGCTGGTTGCCCTGCCATAAACTTTACTTCACAAACCACAAACTGTCCAAAATTAATCACAAACTAATTCATGCCCATCCCTAGATATAAGAGCCACAGTTAGTCCTCTTTGGCATCTGTTCACCTTAGTCATGTGCTGTGTGTCAATTTGTAGATGCAAGTACCTCCACCTGTGTACCCATATATCCCTTATACAACTTCCAAGCATGAGCTGAAAACCACTCAAAATACTTGTGAAGAATTCAGCTTTACCACTTTCCCTTTCCTTCTGCAGCCCCAAATGCCCTCTCATCCAGATACTTCTTCTTCTCATGAGTAGCTTGGATAATCGTCCTTCCTTTAGTACATGGATATTTTAGGCATGGCACATATCTCTCTCCTTCCTGGTGAGTTTGTATATTTGTCTCCTGTGGTAACCAGCTTGGCCATTTCCCCAGTGACTGGTTTGCTTTGGGATTCATCTCTTAGCACAGCATGGATAAGAGAACCACCACAGCAGACTATGTCTGCTTGTTGCACCATGCTTGCCATCATGTCTGATTAATGTTTGCTGCATGTCCTTTGGCTGTGCACCTGTTCAAAACAGCAACCCAGATGTGAGCCTTTGGCTGCACTGCCATTGGGTAGAGTATCTTGAAGGTCTCTGTTCCCTGACTGCATGTGGTCCTAATTTCTTTCACTTGTTCATGGTGGACACTATGGCTTGTGTCTGTACACAAGTTATCTAGAGAGTTGTATTGACTCATGCTTTTTATAGTGGTGATGACTGCTGCCAGTATGCCTGTTTCTGCTATATTGACCTGAATGGGAAGCAGCTGTAAGGCATCCAGGCAAGGATTTCTAGCCATTTTCTCCCCGCCATCCCTGTCCATGGCTGGTCACTCCCTCACACTTAAGAAGGAGAATGGCCTGCATACTTAAGATCATAGCCTTTGACATCAGCTTCATGTGGATGTTAAAACTTGTTTGCGTCAAAGCTGAGAGTTAGCTCTGCACTGAGAGCTGCCACCTTCATTTGGTTCTCAAAAATATGCCCTATTTACAATACAGTTTAAAAATAACCAAGCACTTGACAGATATTTTCTAGACTGCTGCCACAACAAAACTTCTTTTCCTGCCTGTAAAGCAACAAGCAATGTCAAAGCAGCATTGTTGTTTCTGATGTTTGTTATTGGTTTAATAGCAAGGGATTTCTTTGAAACCAAAGGAATACAATGTACATTTCACAGAGTTTTTTTTAAAAATTGTAAATTACTATTCTGAGCTGGAGTCACTTGCAGTCATTAGCAAATAATGACAATATAATGATAATCTTCAATACTCATGAATCCAGGACCAACCCTTTTGCTAAGTTTATAATTAAGATGTCAGAATTAATTTGTCTTTGAAAAGCTGAGGCTTTAAAACAAAAAAGGGGGAGGGGAGAGACCAAGATTGACTCAAACTTCATTTACAGATATCAGTTTGACTCTACTGTATGAGTCTGAGGATTCTCCATTCCGTGAAGAACAGAGCACTGGAGTGGAAACAAAGCTCTCTCTTGCCTCCTCTTGATAGATGTAGATGTCAATTTCTGTAAGTGTAAGACCCAAGGAACAAAATAAATCTGTTTTGTTTAAAAAGAAAACATACTTCTGAAAATAGATGAACAGGATACTAAAAACCTCCATGCTTCAGAAGTCAATACATATGTTTGGGGCAGGGTAAAACTGTATTGTCTCTGGAGTTTATTCCTTTGAAAACAATTTCCTGTCCTGTGTTTTTCTGTCTCTTAGAATGGTGTTTTTAAGAACCATCAGAGCATTTAGGGTTCTGAATGTGTATGAGAAATCAGGAATAATATAAATGGAAGCACACAAAAGCTCAGGGCTAATATTTCCTGTTTGCTTATGCTTGGCTTCCTAATGACCTGTTTCATATTCACTGTGCATCTTCAGTGATATTATCAGGGTTGATTTGTGGCCATTGTGGATGAACTCATCCATCAGACCCATTGTCTTGAAAATTAGACACCCTTTGAAAGCTGCTCTGCTATCCATAAAAGATCTCAAAATGTGGCAATGGGCATTATGAGATAAGGAAATATCACCTATTTCATAATGGCCAATAAATGTAATTGTTCTACCTCCCCCTGCTCCAGTTCATTGTCACTGCAGCTCCCTGAGCCCCTTGAAATTCTACTCCCAAGGACCAGGGTGCTCTCAATGATGTGGGGGGTCAAAGCAGAAATTTGCAATGGAAAGGTGAATTAGTAAATATTGTCCCCTTCCTCCCCCAATGGAAGAGGTATGCTAGTGTTATGCCAGCAAAACAACATCTTTGGATTCAGCCCCGTTTTTCTTTTAAAAAGTAACTTGTAGAATAGAATACACATGTAAACATCAAGTGGTCATCCTCAATGATAACCCCAATATCTTATAGTCAGTCCCAATGTAGAGTTGTGCTGATATGCAGTATGGTTTAGTGATTAGAGTGTCGGACTAGGAGACCCATTTTTTAATCCCCAGTCTGCCATGGAAGTCACACTTAAAGCCTAACCTACCTCACAGGGGTTTTGTGAGGATAAAGCAGAGGAGAGGAGAATAATGTAAGCTGCTTTGGGTTTCCACTAGGGAGAAAGATGATGGTGTATATATGATGAAAATAAGTAAAGGAAGTAAACAAAAATCAATCCTGCACATTGTGACAGTTGTAGATACATAGCTGGCCGTGGGATGGAGTTGGCACATGAAGGCATTCCAAGTGGACAGTGTAAACCCAGTGGCCACATGGATCAATTCAATGTTTGTCTGTGTTGGAGGTTCTGATTCAAAAAAAGAACACTCTTTGCTATAAGGAATCTGAACACCCCGGGGGGTTGGGACATAGTTTTGGCTTTCCTTGTCATCTGTTTATGCTGTTCACATCATATGGATAAGGGTTTATCAGAAATCCTCACTATTACCTTTATCATATCTCTGTAATTTAAAAATACATAGTTTGGATAATTTGTTGCATTTTGTATTGTACACAGGGCTTTTTAAAAGCAGGAATGCAGAGGAACACTGTTCTGACTGGCTTGGTTTCAGGGGGTGTGGTCTAATATGCAAATGAGTTCCTGAAAGGCTTTTCCTACAAAAAAAGCCCTGATTGTACAATAACCCCAAAACAGATATAATCCGCTTTACTATAGACTAAAACCATGGGTGCATTGTGAAGCACAGGAAGACTGAAATGTGATATTTTAAAATTTATTAACACATTTATACCCTACTTTTCCTTGTGGTTCAAGGTGGTTTACAATAGTAGTTTAAAACAACTCTAATTAAAACCAGAATAAATGTAGGAGTCAATCCTCTTCCATGGCTCACTCGATTAAGAAACCTGGCACTTAGAACTGCTGTTACATTTTTCATATAGCAGAGTCAGTGTGTGCTATAATGTTTAGACCTGTGTTCAAATCCCTGCTCAGCCATGACACTTTTTGGGCCAGTCACAACCTCGTCACACATGAGCGCACACATGAAACAACCTTGACTGACTCAGACCATTGGTATATGAAGGTCAGTATTGTCTACTCTGACTGGCAGCAGCTTTCCAAGGGCTCATGCCAAGGTCTTTTACATACCTGCTATGTGATCCCTTTCACTGGAGGTGGCAGGGATTGAACTTGGGACCTTCTGCATGCAAAGCAGATGTTCCACCATTGAGCAATAGCCCTATCTCTCAGGGTTGGACTCATTTTTTGAGTAAAGAGAAAGTGGACGAGAAGAAAACTTTGTACACTGAGGTGTCCTGAGCTCCTTAGAGGAAGGGAGGGATAAAGGTGTTTGAAATCTGATCTTTATGCCTTAAAAAGGACTTTCAGTTTTTCACACATACACAAGAGATCAAAAGTGCTTGAAGTATCACATATGAATTTAATCATAGATTGAAATCAACTCTTCCTCCAAATAAATCCTAAAAACTCAAGATTATAAATCCCAAACAGAACTATTCCCTTGGAGAACTCACAAATGCTGAAAAGCTTGTAGCAAAATTAATTGAAACAAATTCTGCTTTTAGTGTAGACATGGATGTGTACTTCCCCATTTCACAGTCAAATCACACTTAGGGATGATTCATTTCTTTCCCCATTGTAGCCATCTGTCTGGAGTACAACTCATTAACACCATATGTCCAGGGGCTCCCATTATTGTTACTGATAACTGAGCAATATTGGGACACACAGCTGGTCACAAAATCATGTGATACACAGCCCAGATTTCTGGGTGATGCTTGTGTGAGTAAGGGCTCCCACAGTCAATGTCAATTTTTTGTGTGCCAAATAGTTTTGTTTTTAAGCAAATTAAAAGCTTCCCTGATCCTATGATATGCATCATTCAGGAGTGGTTGTTCATACACGTATTTTTTTGCCAGCTGCTCCTCTTGTGTTTATCATCTCAATATTTATTTACTGCTAATTCTAACGCTGCTTTCTCTAAAACAGCTACTATGTAGTGTTTCTGTGAAACAGAACTGCTTTATTTCAGGATCACTTTAATTTTAAAAGATTAAAGTTTCAGAACAGTTTTCCTAACCAGTTTTCTTGTTAATGCCTGATGTCACAAAGCAAGGAAAGAATCTAAGAAAATGGAATAATTCTAGTACCAATTGGTATAATTTCTTTTCTGGTTTCCTGAGGGCTACTAGTATTGCTAGTAGCTGGAAACTTGGAGAGGGGAGGCATTATATGACATTCTAAGAATTTCCCTATGGTAAAGAGTGTTGCAGAATTAATGTTGCAAGAGCAGGCAGACTGTGGGAGAGCCAGAGCAGGCAGGAGTTTGCCAAGGCAGGCAACCCAGTCAGCACAAGTATTACCATGGCCTAGGAAATGTGAAAACTCATAAAGCAGTTCATACATAGACTGTTAAAAATCATTAGGACTCTTTCTATAGATACTTTTCATTGAGTTTCTTAGACTGCCTCTATCAAAGTCACATGCATAACTATGGATTTCTCCTGGCATTTCAGGCCTTCCTTGATATCATTTAGGGCAGGGGTGGGGAACCCTTTTTCTGCCAAGGGCCATTTGGATATTTAGAACATCATTCGCGGGCCATATAAAATTATCAGATTAAAAAACAGTGCTCCATCGAGGGAGAATGATTCAGACCAGCAAAATTAACGCAAATAATTGTTTTTCTATTTGAAGTCATGTGGGGAGAGCACACACACAAACACATACCTGACCCACTGCCCTAGGCAAATGCCTAGGTCCAGGGCTTTTTTTTGGTAGAAATAGCCCAGCAGGAACTCATTAGCATATTAGACCGCATCCCTGTCAAGCATGCGGTTTCAATGACGAGTCAAGTTTGATACAAAATTACGTTTATTGATAGACCGATACTTTCAGTGTAACAGATTCTTGAGAGTGATGCTAAAGATACATTGATACAATACTTTTAAGGCATACTTCAAAAGGATTCCAAAAAGTGAGGCGAGGGATGCGCTCTCACACATAAACTATCATAAATGTCTACATTCTCACGGCATAATCAGGACTCCGTCCTTGCTTTCCCCAGATGTGCCACCCTCCCTAACAGGAATGTATGGGAAGGTACTGATTACTCTTTCTCAAGTTAGTTTCCTTTCTCTCTACTTCTAATTTGCAAGCGATAAAGTAAGAAGGGGGAGGGGGAAAGAATAACAGAGTTAACAGACCTTGGTCCTCCATGATATTTCACAGGCCAGCTTTATGGGGGACCCTAAAACAATCAATTACCAATGGAATTCTACCATGCTTGACACATCCTCTAATATTAGCATACTAGATCACATACTCATTAGCATATTAGGCCCCACCATCTGGAATAATCAAGTGCAAATTGAACTGGTGGTAGCTGGGTAATAAAAGAAATAAAGAAAGGGGGAAGAAAGAGTAATAAAGGAAAATAAAGAAGGGGAAGAAAGAGTAATAAAGGAAAATAAAGAAGGGGAAGAAAGAACATAAGAACATAAGAGAAGCCATGTTGGATCAGGCCAATGGCCCATCCAGTCCAACACTCTGTGTCACACAGTGGCCAAAAATTTATACACACACACACACTGTGGCTAATAGCCACTAATGGACCTCTGCTCCATATTTTTATCTAAACCCCTCTTGAAGGTGGCCATGCTTGTGGCCACCATCACCTCCTATGGCAGTGAATTCCACATGTTAATCACCCTTTGGGTGAAGAAGTACTTCCTTTTATCCGTTTTAACCTGTCTGCTCAGCAATTTCATCGAATGCCCATGAGTTCTTGTATTGTGAGAAAGGGAGAAAAGTACCTCTTTCTCTACTTTCTCCATCCCATGCATTATCTTGTAAACCTCTATCATGTCACCCCGCAGTCGACGTTTCTCCAAGTTAAAGAGTCCCAAGCGTTTCAACCTTTCTTCATAGGGAAAGTGTTCCAGCCCTTTAATCATTCTAGTTGCCCTTTTTTGGACTTTCTCCAATGCTATAATATCCTTTTTGAGGTGCGGCGACCAGAACTGCACACAGTACTCTAAATGAGACTGCACCATTGATTTATACAGGGGCATTATGATACTGGCTGATTTGTTTTCAATTCCCTTCCTAATAATTCCCAGCATGGCGTTGGCCTTTTTTATTGCAAACATCCCCTAATATTAGCATACCAGATCAATAACTGAATAGAAAGGAGAATAAAGAAATCGGGGGAAGAAAGGGAAATAAATGGAAATAAAGAACTGTGATAGTGACTTTTCCAGGCCCCACGGTGATCGTGGCTAGCCAGCCAGGTCCCAGGGAGGCGACTGTGTGGCTGGGCCCCATGATCCCTGCCAGCCAACTGGCTCCCAGGAAAGCTGCTACACAGTGCAGCTGTGCGTCATGATCCTCACCGGCCAGCTGGGCCTCAGGGAGGCCACCATGTGGCTCGGTTCAGCCCAGCAATCCCCAATGGCCAAACCAAGTGGTCCCCACCCCTGATTTAGAGTAATCAAAGTTTGTAAGCTTCTTGGCATATATGAATAGTTCATGCTGATCTTCCTTACCCATCCATGCCAAGCAGAGGGAAATACTTATGTCAAGTCACCATACAGGAAACAGCAATCACAAGAAGTTCTTATGAAGATATGTCCTAGAGCTCCTTGTTCTGATTTTAGCTATTTATTTATTTACTAGGAATAAGGCCTTTTGTGAAGAAAAATACAATGGGCTCTAGAAAGAGGCTCTGGGCGAGTGCCCCCCACCCTTGCTGTCTTCCCACTCACCCAAGTGAAGGCATTCACTCCCCACCCACCTCAATGGGAGCTGATTTCTGCCATCTGAAGAGCAGTTGTAATTCTGAGTGATCTCCATCCCTCACCTGGAGATTGGTAACAGTGGTTACACAGGAGGAAATGGCTGGTTTGGAAGGTAGAGTCCATGGCATTGTACCTGACTGAGATCTCACCCTTTCTCAAATGCACTGTCTCCAGGCTCCACCCTTCAAATCTCCAACCTGGCGTTGGCAACTGCTAAGTCATACTGGCTGTCATGGGGGCTGCTGCTAAACAGGAGCAAGCAACAGTGCCTAGTTAAGTCATGCCAATCAGGTGGCATCAAGTCACCCAGAGGGTGCTGCCAGGCCTAAGGTAACCAACTTCCAAGTGGAGCCTGAAGATCTCCTGGGATCACAACTGAACTCCAGATAACAGATCTCTCTCCCCCTGGAGAAAATAACTGCTTTGGAGGGTGGACTCTATGGCATTATATTCAGCTGAGGACTTTCCCTTTACTGCCTAGCAACAGCCTCTGGCTAGCAGCTTCTCCAGTGGCCCAATTCTTGTCTGTCCTGGACCAAGGCTTAGGGGAGGTGGGGGGGGGGAGGGAGTGGCAGGAAAGAGGCATCTGCAGTGGTTTCTGAGGAAATGCTTCATGAGGCTGCAGTAGAGCGGCTGCCCTTTCCATGGCCTGTTGATGGACGGGACACAGAGAAGCATTGGAAATTCATCTGTCTCCAAGGTAAGAAACCATCTGTTTTGGTGGTTTGTTGTGTTCCCAGGCCTGCAGTAGGTGGGGGACAGGGGAGTCAGTCAATGGGAACCCAGAGGTGGTGACTGATGCATGATTGGCCAGTGGTTTGTTGAGTGCACCGATCAGCCAATGGGAGTATCCATTTGGCCACCACCATTAGGGAATTATTATCTGCGATTAAAGTTCTGATATTCCACCTTTCCTTATAGCTCAAGGTGCCTGAGAAAATCATGGTTAAAAAATTGCAATGCAAAATATACATATAATGCTAGATACTGCCACCTGGGATGCTGTTCTACTTGATTGTGTCGGTCTGGTGTGGGAAGCTGAGGAGAGTTTGGCTATCTGGTTGGTGTACTGGGCGCCCAACGCATCCCCAGAGAGCCTGCCTGCCCTGCTGAGGGCTGTATCGATCTGAGCATTGGCCTTCCTCAGGCTATTAGTCCTGGGGGATTTCAGTGTCCATGTTGATGATGCAGCTTCATTGCAGGCTCAGGACCTGGTGTCCTCCATGGAGGCACTGGGACTCAGCAAGATTGTTTCGGCATCAACTCATCAGGCCGGCCATATGCTCGATTTGATCTTTGGGGCTGGGATAACACCAGATCTGATAGCTGTGTGATACAGTTCCATGGTCAGATCATTATGCCCTGAAAGTATGACTGGACCTGCAGCCCTCCTCCTGTTTGGGCGGTGAGCAGATTTACGCTCGCTCGCGGAGTCAACTGGACCCAGAGCAGCTTTCTAGTGCCAGCTCAAGGCCGTGCAGACATTCTTCCAGCGGCGCACGCCCTGGTTGTTAGGCTGCAGGAAGGGCTTGAGGCTCGCTTTCAGACTTTCACCCAGGATAAGGTCTACATGATGGCGACCATGTTAGACCCGTGCATTAAGGGCACAGTCACCAAGCGGGCCAATGAGCTCCATCACTGGCGAGACGAGCTCTCCCAGAAGGTCGAGCGTTCCAGAGTCAGGGCGGGCCCAGTGCCGGTAGTTGAGGAGGAGAGGGGTGGAAGCAGCTCAACTACCACTTCCACTGCTGTTGTTCATCCCCAACCTCCCCAGCTAGGCAGTGTTTCCCACCAGATTTACGCCACGAAGAGTCTTGAGATGACACTCATCGGGCGGGTCGTTGGCCCCTCTAGGAGCGGTAGGGCACCGAGAGCAAAGATGGGTGCTACGATGGTGAGGGACTATCTTTTGGAGCCCCTCAAGCCACAGGAAACGTCTCCTTTGGACTACTGGGTCACGAAGGAGGAGGTCTGGCCGGCCCTCTCCTCCGTGGCCAAGGCGTTCCTCTCATACCCACCAACGAGTGTGCAGAGCGAGCACGTCTTTTCGCATATGGGCGACATTGTCTGCCCACATCGCAATCACCTGCAACCCTGGACAGTTGAGCAGTTGGTTTTCCTGAAGGTCAATTTGCCTCTGTTCGGCTCCCCGAACGTAGACTTTGAGAGTGAATGAAGTGCGCACCTACTTGTGCCTGCATCCTCTCTTGGCACATGAGTGACAGGCCCGCGCTTGGAAGGTGGTTGTAAAACGCTCCTCCACTAAAAATAGACTAGAGTCCAAAGACAGCCCAAAAACTCACTCACAAATTGGCAGTGCACCCCCCCTACCCCTCATCCCTCCCCAAACCAAAAGTGAATGCTGGTTTAAAATCTGCAAAGCAATCCAAATTTTCCCAGTCCCCCATCCACACATGCCTGAAAGGACCATTGCAGCCCCCAACTGTAACCGACAGCACCCAGCCAGGCCCAGCCAGGATAACCCAGTTTTTTTTTCAAGGGCAGGAGGAGGAAACAGGGAGGTGCCAGTGATGATGACAGGCAGCCAGCAGCCATACCAATGCTGAGGTCCCTCTAATGGGACAGTGATAGCTGGTGTGCTGCTGCTGAGCTGAGAGAGAAGGAACTGTTGCCTTCCTCTCACACAATCTGGGGCCCGAACAAGTGATCTTCCTCATTTGGGGTGCAACTCTGGCTTGCCTCCTCATGGTGCACCCTGGGTAACGCAAAAGAGCCTAGATCAGCCAACCATCCATCACTCAAGGTAAGTCTAAATGCTTCTTGCTTTGTGTCAGTTACAGAATGATGTGGAGCTAGGTGCGGTCAACCGCTTCTCTTGTGTTGTTTGGGGCAGGGCTGGAGAGCTGGCATCTGTAGATTGTGTGTTTTGTGGCAGGAAAGCTGGCACCTGGATGAGAGACCCAGAGCCAGCATGCTTATTGTGCTTGGCCAGCTCTCCCTGCGTTCTTTGGGGCAGGGCTGGAGAGCTGGCACCTGGGTTTGCTGCAGCCAGGTCTACAGAGCAGACCTTGAGCAGATTGTGTTTTGTGTGGCAGGGTTCATAGAGTAGATAGATGTATATAGTGCAGTTGGGTCCTATAGAGATTCTCTGTTGTGAAGTTAAGGTTTGGCTTTGGGTGCCCCAGGAATTGACCCCCTGGCCCAATCTTTTTGGGACTTGGGGGGTTTGTAGGGGAGAGTCCTCTGCAGGTCCCCTGCAAATTTGGGGGCTCTCCCTCAAACCCCCTCTTCTCCAGGCGGCTTCAAATATACCCTATTTGCCATTGATTTAAATGGCCCTTAGGGTATAATGGGGCCGTATATTCGAAAGTGGCCACGCATCTACCGTATATGTGGCTATTCCGACTATGGAATTCAGAAATATACGGGATTCCATATTTCCCCCCCGTATATTTCCAAATCCATGTACTACCGAATTTTTTTTTGCACATCCCTATGAGCTGCCTCACCTGCTGTGAGGCTGGACAGGGGAGGGGGGTCTTTGTCCCACGCATCCCATGGGGGGGGGCTTGGGGGGAAGAGCCAGTTTGGTGTAAGGAGAGCCAGTCTGGTGTAGTGGTTAAGTGTGCGGACTCTTAACTGGGAGAACCAGGTTTGATTCCCCGCTCCTCCACTTGCACCTGCTAGCATGGCCTTGGGTCAGCCATAGCTCTGGCAGAGGTTGTCCTTGAAAGGGCAGCTGCTGTGAGAGCCCTCTCCAGCCCCACCCACCTCACAGGGTGTCTGTTGTGGGGGAGGAAGGTAAAGGAGATTGTGAGCCGCTCTGAGACTCTTCGGAGTGGAGGGCAGGATATAAATCCAATATCTTCTTCTTCTTGGGCCAGGTGCTGCCCCTCAGCTTGGCTGGCCTGACAGCCTGTTCAACCCCATGGGCTAATTGAGTGGATGCATGGCTGATGCCTCGCACTCTGAGGTCTGTGACCCTCAGGGAGGAGTTCCGTGCACACAGCAGGGGGCGTCAGGGTGTCACGGAGTGTCTCTGAGTCTGTGTTGGGGGGAGGTTACCTGTGGGACTTGGTGGCATGCTGGGACTCTGTCTGCTCCTTCCCATACACACATTCTGCTGCTGTCTTTGGAAATGGACTCCTGCAGTTCGCACTTTCTGTTTGTTTGTGGCTGGCCAGGGGGCACATGCCTCTGCCTGTCTGCCTGCCACTGTCTTTGACAGTGGGTGGGTGCAAGGGAGTTGCCAGCCTCTCAGGAGCAGGCTTTTCACCTCCCCTCTTGGTCATGTGCAACAGACTGGCCAATCTAGTGTTCATGCACTGCCCTGTCCCTCCCCCCACCCCCACCTCGGCAGTGAGCCAATGGCGCATGCACTGGTGGAATGGAATGGCGCATGCCATGGTGATGCCTTCTCTCTCGTGCCTGCTCACTCCCTTTTGTCAAGCATTGGTATTTCAAATAATCAAGCTTTTGTTTAAATCAAAGACTCGTTTTATTGATAATCCAATACCTGCTCCAAGGAACAAAACCTTGGAAGTGATACAGAGTGTCACACAGCATAGATTCTTAAAGGCTACTTTAAAGGCAAAGTTTCAGATAATTTCAAAAGCATAACATACAGATGTGAATTGCATTGGGGGTTCAAAGAGTAATATCAACTATTCATTTGGGTACTACAACATCTGGTTCCCACATATTCCTAGTTTACTGATAATGCATATGGTTGGGAACTCGGGGGAGAGGCATTTTGCTTTACGATGACAAGATTACTTGCACATCCTGAATCACTGAGAGTTACCAGCTGGGGGGGGGGGGCTTTGAAGAGGAGTCTTATACAGAAAAGTAGAAGAGAGGAAAGAGAGGGGGGAAGGGTGAGCACAGACTACATATTGATTCAATAATCAGAAATATCATGCTTGACATACTGCCCCCTCTAAGATCTTGCTTGGGGCTTGAAAGGATGCAACTTGTAAATTTTTTTTAATTAATTCTTTCGCCCACACATTTGAGCTTTCCACCCACTCGTCATGGCTCAGTGAAAATTGCTTTCATCGAATTAAATAATACAACACTCCCCGTTTTAGCTTGGCATTTAAAATCTCTTTAACGTCATGGTGACTCTGACCCCCAATCTGGATAGGTTGTGGAGCTTGCGGTTGAGGGTGCCAAGATGTAGCTCCAGGATCTCGATGGAGTAGACTGCAATGAAAAACATTTTAGGTAATTCCAGTTCCACTGTTACCTTGTTGATTACTCTTTTTATTTTAAATGGACCAAGAAAGTTGTATGCTAATTTCTTGGAAGGTTGAAGCAAGGGCAAGTTCGTGGTAGACAGAAAGACTCTCTCATACTTTAAAGTCCCACACAGGAGCATGACTTTTGTCATAATGTCTTTTGTAAATGTCTTTAGCTGCTTCTAGATTCTCTTGTATTGCCTTCCACGCCTTCCCTAAATCCCCCCACCAATGTTCGAAAGAGGAAGGCAGTTCTGGGGCAGAAAAGGCTTCCCCTCATACCCATTCACCAACGAAAAAGGAGAGGTCTTGGTGGAGCTATGTACACTATTGTTATATCCATATTCTGCAAAAGGTAGTTCCACCCAGTTGGATTGTTGGTAATTCACAAAACACTGTAAATATTGTTCTAGAAGTGCATTCATCCATTCCGTCTGTCTGTCAGTTTGAGGGTGATACGCTGAGCTCAGACCTTGCTTCATTTCTGTTAATTTGCAGAGTTGGCAACGAACTGAGGCCCTCTGTCACTAATGACCTTATCTGGGAATGAGTGTAATTTAACCACATGTTGGAAAAACAAGTGGGCCAGTCTCTTTGCTGTAGGAAGTTGGGCACATGGAATGAAATGCGCCTGTTTCGAAAATATACCCACTACCACCACAATTATGTTTTTCCTTGTGACATCAGGAGTTCTACTATAAAAGCCATTGACCCCACTGACCAGGGTCTGGTAGCAGTTTCCAAAGGTTGCAATAGTCCCTGGGGTTTCCCTCCCCCTTTCTTGGCCATTATGCATACTGGGCAAGATGCCACATAATTGGAAATGTCTTTTTTCATGGAGGGCCACCAAAACTACCAATTTACTAAATGCATAGTTTTCACATTCCCAAAATGTCCAGACAGTTTACTATTATGGCAAAATTGCAGCACTTCTTTCCTAAGGCTCTCGGGTACATAGAGTTTCCGCTCTCTGTACCAGAACCCCCTTTTCCTTTATTGACTCCATCAGGTTTTTGGTCGCCTTCTTTTTCTACTTCAGCAATCAGTTTTTCTCCTCCCCCCCCGCCCATTTCTCTTCGAGGTTTTCCTGTTTTTCTTTGGAATGGGTAGTCACAGCCCCTCCTAAATGTCGTGGTGAGATGATAGAGTCAATAACTTCTTCCCTTTGACTATTATGTTGGGGAAGTCGAGACAATGCATCTGCTAAAAAGTTTTTCGAACCCGGGATGTGTCTCAGGGTGAAATCAATTTGGCAAAGAAGCCTGCCCAGCGAATCTGCTTTTCGGTCAGCTTCCTTCGCCTTGTGAGAGCTTCTAAATTTTTATGATCTGTCCAAATTTAAAAAGGCACTCTTACCCCTTCTAACCACGACCTCCAAGTTTTCAGCGCAAAAATCACTGTGAACGCTTCTTTATCCCAAACGGACCAATTCCGTTGTTCCTGAAAAATCTTTTTGGAAATATACGCACAGGGTTTCAACCCTCCCTCCTCATTGGGTTGCATCAGGATCGCTCCCACAGCGACATCGAAAGGCGTCGCAATGAACCACGAAGGGTTTCAACTCATTCGGGTGAATGAGGATAGGTTCCCTAGTGAACAGTCTTTTCAGTTTATTAAAGGCTTCTTGGCATTTGGCTGTTCATTCCAATTTAGCCCCTGGTCTCTTGGCTTCTGCCCCTTTCCCTTTCATTTTGAGAAGGTCAGTCAGGGGTAGCATTGTTTGCGCAAACCCTTGTATGAAGTTATGGTAAACATTTGCGAAACCGAGGGAGTTCCCAATCTAATACTGCCTGGATTTTGGCGGGATCCATTGCTAACACCCTCCCAGACACTCGATACCCTAAATAGTCAAGCTCTGTTCTGTGGAATTCACACTTGGACAGCTTGGCATTCAGTTGGTTTTCGTATAGAGTGCTTAACACTTCCCACATCAATTTCACATGTGATTGTAAATCCTTGGAATAAATAATTATATCATCCAGGTACACTATGACCCCTTTATACAAGTATTTACGCAAAACTTCATTTATAAAGTTCATAAAGACTCCAGGGGCCCCTTGTAATCCAAATGGCATGACCAAATATTCAAATTGGCCCATGGTTGTGTTGAAAGCAGTCTTCCATTCATCCCCCTCCTTTATACGCACCCGGAAGTATGCATCTCGCAAGTCTAGCTTGGTAAAAATCTTCCCCTCTGATACTGTGCTTAACAGATCTTTGATCAGGGGTATGGGGTAGGCATTTGAAGTGGAAATCCCATTAATTCCTCGAAAATCTGTGCAAAGCTGAAGCCCGCCGTCCTTCTTCCGGAAGAGCACCGGAGCAGCGTAAAGGGCTGTGGCTGGCCGAATAAAACCTCTTTTTAAATTTTTGTTCAAAAATTTCCATAGTTCGGCTTTCTCTGCCCACCCCATTGAGTAGAGTTTAGTTCAAGGGAGCTCCTGCCCTGGGATGAGTTCTATAGCACAATCAGTGTTTCCGTGGGGAGGAAGTTCATTTGCTTCCTCTTCACTAAATACTCTGTATTCCTTAGGGATAGACCTCACTTCCTCTATTGTTAAACACAGTTTCTCGTTCCTAGGAGGGGGGGTCGGCACCCCAGCTTTTGTCCCAGTGATGGTGTTCACACCTCTTATCGGTAAAGTCTATAATTTGCTCCCCCCACTTGATGTCAGGCTCATGCTTCGCCAACCACCCTATCCCTAAGTCAATGTCAAAGGATGAAGAGGGGGCTATCACAAAGAGTTCAGTGTCCCAGTGGTTCTCTATTCCTACTGGCACTTCTTGCATCTGTTCGACACATGGCTCCCCTCTCATTATAGTCCCGTCCATTTGTTCAAATTGAATAGGGTGCGGTAATAAAGTCTTGTGGAGTTCCAGGGCTTCCACCAGTTTAGGTGTGATTATGTCTCTTGTACACCCAGATTAGATTAGGGCCCGAACATGAATAAATCGCCTTAAGCTTGGGTTTAACAATGTCAGGGGAACAAAAAATAAAGCTCCAGTTATCCTCACCCTTAATGGTGCCGTTAGTTCTGCGATCTGCTGCTCGGCACCTTTCAGTGCAGGTTGTCCCCATTTTCCGCCAGCTCGTCTTCCCAGGACATCTTGCTCAGCTCATTGATGATGATGGTTTCTTTGTCCGCTGAGGTCAAGTCTACGGTACTCCCCTTAGGTGAGTCCTTCGGTCGGCCCTCGTTCTTCTTTGGCTTCGGGGTGCCAGGCTTCGGAGTGAGGGGGGGTCTCGAGGTTGCTCTGGGCAATTCGCGGCCAGGTGATTTAGGTACCCGCATCGAAAGCAATGTCGTGGGGTAGCCGGTTTGGTAGCTCCTCCTGTGGGGTTGGCCTTTTTCTCATCTGGTTTTGCCCCCAACCGAGACTCACATCCCCCCTTTCCCCCTTGCTGCTGCTGCCATTGCAGGGCCACTCTCTTCACGTTGGTCTCGACCTCATCAGCTAACTGCACCCACCCTACCAGCATGGTCGGGTGGGCTTGTTGCAGCACTTGATCCAACACGCTCGCATTCAGGCCCCTTTGAAATTGCTCTATTTTCATTAGCTCGCTCCATCCCTGGACCTTAGCTGTGTTCGCCCTGAATTCGGCCTCATACTCACGCACTGATTTCAACCCTTGCTGTAGGTCTCACAAGGTGGTGAGGGCTCAGGTTTCTTGGAGGGGGTTCTCATACTGCGTCAGCAATGCTTGGAGGAAAGCGGCCACAGTGTCCAACTCGGGGCTCCTGGTTTCGTACAGGCTCACGTATCAGTGTTTGGTGGCCCTCTTCAGTTTTGACCCCAAGTAATCCACTCGGCTGAATTTATCAGGGAAGGTGTTTCCCCAATAATGCATGTAGCGATTGGCTTGGATGGAAAAGTATTCTACTTCTTCAGGGTCCTCATCAAAAGTAGCATCTAGTTCTCTCCCCCTGCCATAATCTTGAGGGACTAGCGGCAATGGAGGTTGTGATGCCGCCTACTTCCTCCCCGTAGGGGGTAGTTGGGCCCCCCTTGGATCTGCTGGTGGCAGTACTTTCTCCAACTGCCTTCTCATCTCTTGCGCCATGAAGGTGGCATTGGCTTGCATCTCATTTCTCAAGCACTTTGCCATTTTGGCCATCTTGCTCCTCACCATCTGGAAGAGTCCTCTGTCCTCGGGCTCGGGGGTCCTCTTCCTCCTCGTCTGGGCATGTAGGGTCAGGGTCCTCATATTCTTCTTCCTCCTCCAGTCGGGGTTCATCTCGATCACCACTGCCCCCGGCTCGCATACCGTCTTGGCCGCTCTCGCTTGCCACCCTCACTCGCCAAGATGGTCGCACCAGGATCACTTCTCTCCATGCCGATGCCTCATCCATTAGGGTAGTGGAGGTTCGGGGTGCCCAGTCTCTGGGGGTGATGAGAAGTTGTTGGATATGCAGAGGAGACCCTCTCTCTGTAACTCTACAGGCGTCTAAGATCTGCCATGGAGGGGTCCGCACTCCGGCTTCCTCCTCTCTGCATTCTCCTCGCCTCCTCTCAGGGGATGTAGGGAGTTTGCCGTTGTCTGGAATTCTTTCCGCCATATGGTTAAAAAGTTGCCAGTTTGGTTGAAATTCCAAGAAGGATCACTTCCAAAATGTCAAACATTGGTATTTTGAATAATCAAGCTTTTGTTTAAATCAAAGACTTGTTTTATTGATAATCCAATACTTGCTCCAAGGAACGAAACCTTGGAAGTGATACAGAGTGTCACACAGCATAGATTCTTAAAGGCTACTTCAAAGGCAAAGTTTCAGATAACTTCAAAAGCACAACATACAGATGTGAATTGCATGGAGGGTTCAAAGAGTAATATCTACAACATCTCCTGGTTCCCACACATTCCTAGTTTACTGATAAGGCATATGGATGGGAACTCGGTGGAGAGGCATTTTGCTTTACAATGACAAGATTACTTGCTTATCCTGAATCACTGAATCACTGAGAATTACCAGTTGGGGGGGCTTTGAAGAGGAGTTTTATGCAGAAAAGTAGAAGAGAGGGAAGAGAGGGGGGGAAGGGTGAGCACAGAATACATATTGATTAAATAATCAGAAATATCATGCTTGACACCTTTTCCTCCCCTCTTGGCGTAACTTCTCCCCTTTGGAAGCCGACTAGCTCTGACCATATTAGTTCTATGCTCGGGCGGGACTCAGCGGTGGAGCTCAGGATTGGGCTGCTTGGCTCAGGATGCTTTCCCTGGTTCAGGGAAAAACACTCCAGAGGAAGCAACCTTGGTACTCATTAGCAGCTCTCCCTTGCAGTTCTTTCTAAAATTTAGATGAGTGTAAGAAGGTTACTACCTCCAACAATATCCCTAGGCAAGGATCGGGAGGGAGGGGTTGGGGGGGTATTGAGATTGGTTCATTAGGCCGGTCGATTTGGGGAGGGGAAGACTTTAACACTTGGCAACAGGTGGAAATTCAGCCAGCAAAGCTTCCTCTGTCACTTCATTTCCCTTCCAAGCAAAATCTAATTTCTTTCTCACATGCTGCTATTAAAAGCACAGGAGATTTGGGTAAAGGTGGCAACCCCATTCTACGTAACAGAAATTTTTCATGTTTCTGTAAGCATGAAATCCTGGCACTCTTAGAGACAGGAGAGTGGGCTAGATAGGAGAAAGAAGACAGCCAGTATGCAGAGGTCTGTATTTCTAATTTTATGGAAAACTTGATCCAAAGGCCATTTCTCTGTCAGTAGGATTAAATTGGCTTTAATCCAAGTACTTCATCTTAAATATTTTGTGGATTGCAGCCACAAAATTGTCCATGCTTTCAGAGTACTTTATTTAATTAAAGTAGATGGACTGAACTCACAAATGCTCTTTTCCAGGAGAAAGAAAATTTCTAGTAGCAACCAATTAAAAATGTTCTTGTCATAGAGAATGAAAACTATTTTCTCATTCCCTTGTAAGTATATAAAGTAGAGCAATGTTTCTAAAAATAATTCCGATTACAATCTTTCAGAAATGCATTTTTAATTACTTTTAGCACCAAACCTGTTTTTGCAAAGCAGCAATATATTTTGGCTTTTGAGTATCTTTTTAAAAATTACCATACTCTATTTTTCAACAACTTGATTACGAACTAGTTTGTTTGCTTACAAAGGACTTTTGTTGTTTAAATTCATCTTCACAAGAGCTCTGCAGTAGATAATTAACATATGAGCTCTACAGAAAAGTAAGTGGTTAAAAATGGCTGGCTGGCTTTCCAGTAGCCTTCCAAAGAGTTCATAAATTCAGATAAAATTCAAAATTAAAAGCCTTGGGAGAACTAGCAAATGTTTACTGTGTGGCTCTGAAATTGTGGAAATATTGTTTTGCAGAAATATTGTGGAGGATTATGGAAACATTGTGGAGAAAAAAATTGTTTCAGTTCACTGTTTTGCTAGATCTAGGGTTGCCAAGAAACCTGGAGAACAACATCCTGTCCCTTTAACAAAGGTTTAATCACAAGTAGATAGCTGTGAAGAAGTGTGCATGCACATGAAAGCTTATACCCAGAATTAAACTTTGTTGATCTTAAAGGTGCCAGTGAACCCAAACTTTGTTCTGTGCTTCAGCTGCTCACTTTCCCACATTGCCCCTATTAAAAAGACAAAATATTTCCCTCCAAGTTTCTTTGCAACTCTGGTTAGATGCCACATGTCCTGTAATACTGAGTCCCAATCTTGTTGACCCCATGGGTACTTTTAGAATGCTGAGAAAGGGTAGTGGTGAAACCACATGATGGGTACCATGGGGAACAGTTACAAAAGATCAGGAAGGCCAAGTCTATTACAATGAAGCTGTTTTCTGAATAAGCACTTCTTGGAGGCCCAGAGGTGAAGGGCATTATGGTCTCTGAAGCACCTCTGCTCTGGAGGAAAGTCAAGAGTGGCCTTTTGGATAGGTGTTTTGGAGGGAAGAAGCAAGTGGGTGTCTAGAAGTACTTTTGTGGGCATTATAAGACCCACAGCCATTACACTGGGATCACTGGTCTAAGTCTTTATTCATCACTGGTACATATCGTACAGCAGTTCAAAGTTTACCTGTGAGGTGAAAAAAGGACTGTAAACCTGCAACCAACACACAAACTAAGCCAAACCAAAAAAGTTGAAGAGCAAAGATATACATGAAAATCAAGGCCACTCTTCAAAATAATGCAATCTAAATAATTTAAATATCCTTGAATAAATAAGCCAGTTTGGTGTAGTGGTTAAGTGTGCGGACTCTTATCTGGGAGAACCGGGTTTGATTCCCCACTCCTCCACTTGCACCTGCTGAGATGGCCTTGGGTCAGCCATAGCTCTGGCAGAGGTTGTCCTTGAAAGGGCAGCTGCTGTGGGAGCCCTCTCCAGCCCCACCCACCTCACAGGGTGTCTGTTGTGGGGGAGGAAGGTAAAGGAGATTGTGAGCCGCTCTGAGACTCTTCCGAGTGGAGGCCAGGATATAAATCCAATATCTTCTTCTTCTAATGTATCTATAATCTGCAGAACATTCTGATTTAGACCATAAAAGATGTCGCACCCTGGGCGCCCCACCCGGTCTCCCGGTGCAGCCGTTGTCCCACTATCCCGGGCAGCCCCCCTCGGGTACTTTGTGGATGTTCCCCGGAGGTCTCAGAAACAGGGGTGGGAGCCAGGTTACTTCACCACAGGCCCCCGTTCCCCTTCTGGCTGTGCAGCGGCTCCTGTCCCTCTCTCTCTGGAGGCAGCCTCAATAAGCACCGGCCAGCTTCCTCCCCGACCTCCTGCCTCACTTCCTTTTATCCTCCTGTCCCAGTCCTCCCCCCCTCCTGGGTTCCACCCCTCCCTGGCTCCACCCCCCTTCAAAGCCCTGGACGCCCAGGAGAGGCGTGCTGGGGCTGGGCTGCCTGGGTGTGCCTCAGGCATCCTGGGCCTCTGCAGTGTGATGGGGTGCGGCATCTCTCGCCACCGCTGGTCAGGCGGCTCTTCTCCTCTTTGCCTGGTGCTGGGCTTGGCTTCTCCCTCCTGCTCCCCGACGTCTCACTCTGGCCACGCTCCTCGGACCCGAAGATGAGCATGTCAGCTGTGGGCATTGCTCGGGCTGCTGCCGGGGCTCCATCGGGCCAGGTGAGCGGCGGGGCCGCCATGGGGGCTTGGAGAGGCGTGGGAAGCTCTCGGGGTGGCTACGGGGGGGGGATTGGCTGGCAACCGCAGGGGGGTCCCCCTCGCACAGTCCTCGCCCGGGCCGGGCGGGTCAAAAGACAAATACATAAAAGACCAAACACATTTTGAAGTATTGTTTTCCCCAGTGGTCCTTGTTCCATAAAACATGCAATTAAAATATCAGAAATACAGATAAAATGTCAATATGTTATTGAACCATGACCAGCCAGTCATTCTTTACAGACTTTTTTCCAGCAGGAATGCATAGGAACACACATATATATATTTCTTATATGTTTCATACACCTTAATGAAGAAAATGTACCCGAGACTTGGAAGTTTACTAACCACAGCATAATAATTATACTGAATATCAAGGGATGGCTTTAAGAGAATATTCAGCATTTACCCAATTTATTTTTACATGTCTTATTTCAGTACTCTTTACATCATGCCTGAAAGAGGCTAGTAGTATTATCCCTACACTGAGGTGAGGAGAGGTTTGCCTAAGGCCACCTGTTTATTTTGTTGTTGAAATAGGATATTAACACAGTTTTCCTCAGATCACATCACATCATCCCTTGCACTGCATCAGCTCTCAAAATATTAAGTAGGGGGATAGATGTACATATTGCTTCCTGTCAATTATGCTTGGAATAAGTACAGTATTATGTCAACACTCCTTTTAGACACAGGGGAGTACTTTTCTTCATTTGGGAAAAAAATCCTGCACTCCTGAGAGCCTGTTTAGTGTGGTGGTTAAGAATGTGGGTTCTAATTTGGGAGAACCGGGTTTGATTTCCCACTCCTCCATATGGAGCTGCTGGTATGACCTTGGGTCAGTCACAAGTTTTCTCAGAGCTGTTCTCTCAAGAGCAGTTCTCAAAAAAGCTTTCTCAGCCCCCATCTACCTCACAAGGTTCCTGTTGTGGGGGGGGGGGTGGAATGGAAAGGCAATGGCAAGGCACTCTGAGACACTGAGTGAAGGGTAGGGTACAGGGCTTTTTTTGTAAAAAAAAAAAAAAAAGCCCAGCAGGAACTCATTTGTATATAAGGCCACACCCCTGACACCACCATTGTTTCACATAGACCTTTTTGTAGGAAAAGCCCAGCTGGGCCAAATTTGCATATTAGGCTACACCCCCTGACACTAAACCAGCTGGAACTGAGTTCCTGTGCATTCTTGCTCAAAAAAAGCCCTGTATAAATTCAATCTCTTCTGTTTTATCTTTTCTGTCAGGTAATTTAGACAGAGAGATAGTGGCTGATTTAGTCAGCTTCATGACAGAATGAGGATTTGATTGGGTCTCCAGGTCCTCTGACACTCTGGCTGTTAGTGAAAAGAAGTTTCTTGTTCTTCTTTTCACATGCTTGGAGGGTTTTACAGTGTACTCTTGGGCTGGATTCAGTGATGCATGAGCATAAAGGAAGATATACTTTTAGTAGTTCCACTTGTGCAAGCAATAGTGAAAGGGCTGCAACAACACAAAGTGCTTTGATGTAATGTTGAACAAAACAGCAGTGAGTATATGGAGCAATGAATGTACAACAGATGGTTCACTTGATCTCATGTAATTTCCTTTTGAAATTATCTCGGAAGTAATCCCTAGTACTACATTTTGCACGTGCAGAAAGGTTACTGAGGATACAGTACAAGCAAACCACAAAGAGTAATTTTAGTGCTTCTGTTTGCACAAAGACAGCTATGCAGTCTTCCATGGAATCCAACCTACTGCAGAAAAGATTTGCTGGACCTATCCATTCTCTGGGTTCAATGGCAGTAGATTTTAATAAACCTTCATTGGATATACATTTTGAAGTCCTCTCAAAGTGGGAGATTAATAAACAGCATGAAGATTCATGACTTGTCTGGTCTTCCACCTTTTAAACGTGCCTTCTTTCTCCCTGAAATGCTGCTTGATATGCATAACATCCTCCATGACCGACTAACAAGGACATGTTTGACCTCACTAGCTGTTTAAAGGTTATCACCTAGAGCATGCCTAAAACACTCTGCTGGTAGTGTGGTAGCTTTGCCATTTACAAGAGCCCTGAGCTCCAACAGCTTATTTTAATTTCTTCATTTTGAAAATACAAGAAAATGAATTCCTGTGTACATTCCCACTGTTGTGATTCCTTGCTTCTAAACCAGCCCAGGCAGTGGAGGAGACACAGTATATCCTAAAGGATGCCTCTGGCCAATCAAATATTCATGTGATCTTCTTGCTTCACCATATGTGTTTTTATTACTAACAGATTTTACAGCCAATACCATAACAGGTGATGAATTATTAAACTGAACTTACTAACTTCTGCAAGTTACATGTTCCTGAATGAAGACTTTAGCTAGCTTGTATATCAGCATTATGGCCTGTAATATAAAGGAAAGGTCCCCTGTGCAAGCACCAGTCGTTTCTGACTCTGGGGTGATGTTGCTTTCACAACATTTTCACGGCAGACTTTTTATGGGGTGGTTTGCCATTGCCTTCCCCAGTCATGTACACTTTCCCCCCAGCAAGCTGGGTACTCATTTTACCGACCTCAGACGGATGGAAGGCTGAGTCAACCTCGAGCCAGCTACCTGAAAACCCAGTTTCTGCCAGGGATCAAACTCAGGTCGTGAGCAGGGGTTAGGACTGAAGTACTGCAGCTTTAACACTCTGCACCACAGGGCTCTGTCCTGTAACATAAAAGGAGGCTTAAAAGTGCCTCTGGACTCTGAATTTGTTCTGCTGCTTCAGACCGACACGGCTGCCCACCTGGATCTATCTTAAAAGAGGGCTGTATGAGGCTAACTCTAACCAAGGTTCCATTACAGAGGAACTGCTAACTAGCTGTTGAGTCTTGAACTAATATGTGTGATAATTCAGTCATCTGTAAGTGGATCAGGTAAACTTTAAGGCTAGTCAGAAGTTATTGGTGATAAGGATTTGCTTTTTAAAAAGTGGAAAAGGTCATTTTATTATATTATTTTGTCCTCCCACAAGCTGATCCTGTTTTTAGGAATGTGAAAGTGAAAGATCCCCATGAGAACAGCCCCCATGAATTTCAAATGGAAAGGGTTCGTTGATCATTCTCATGTTCCCCCTCTCTCAGCACCTGCTGCTGGGCATCAGCAGAACGTCATGGACAAAAAGCTATACAACATGAGTGGCCAAAATCAGTCCTCTCTGTCTCTTATGCCAATGAGTAATTCACAGCAGAACCACTGTGGGTAGAAGATCAGGATGGGTGATTTTGCCAGGTTCCACCTCACCATTGCAGCCCACCTAACCCACATGGCTTCCTTCTGTGCTGTGGCCCTTGAACCAATTTTATACCCCTGCTGTTGCTATTAACATTCTAGAAAATGGTAGAAGCTACATTCACAACTTTTTTATCCTTGTGTTTACTGTGGTCCTAAGATGTAGGGTTGCTAGGCAGCCATTTGGGCTATAAAACAGAGGGTTCACATGTTCACCTCTTGGCACGTAATATAGGGGCTGTGAGAACCTTTTGCCAAACCCTGCCTCCTCTCTCTTTCTTGCCACCTGTACACTGTTGTTTGAAGATACACGAAGTGAACTGGGCTGGAAGAAACATGCTTAACACAATGAAACACAGTAAGGTAAGGAAATGAGGTGAACAGAAAAGACAGGATTTAGCCCCCTCAACTGCATGATTTTTTTTAAATTCTGTAAAAAAAAAACCAGACCTCAGAGCGATCCCTTTCTTACATATCAATAGTGGCTACATAAATAGACTCATCCAGCATATTTAGTTTGCCCCTCACAGAACCTGAAGATGAGACAGGTGGAGGTTATCTTGGCCGTTTTCCCTCTGGACCTAACCTCTTTCAGCTTCTCTGCCGTAAGTACCCCATATGTCATATGGGGCTCCATAGGTACCATAAAGCTGATAGTAGAAGAAAGGTAGACAATGGGGACAGGAACAAATATGGACAGATATTTGTCTTGCAGTACAACAGCAGATTGTGGGATAAAGAGGGAGGATCTAACTGAGATGGGTTTCTTGGAATTGTCAGCAGCCCCACCCCCCCAAGTAGGCCCCCTAAAGCCATTTGATAGCTTCTCTACAGTAAATCTGCTCAGAAGGATATTCTGCAACCTCCCCTAGCAAATGAAAAACCCTCAGGAGATTTCTTTTGAGCAAACCTACTCATCTGGCATGTGTGCAAAATACCATTGCAAATGTGGAACAAATGATCGTAGATTGCATGTGCAAAAAGGCAGAAGCTGGTGGGTGGAATTTGTGCCACTTGGGTATATAATAGTCTATAGACAGTCCAGGTTTGGAGTGCAGTCTTTGATTTGTGCCTGAAATGGAGGTGAAAAAGTGGAACTGTTTCAAAAAGAATCAGGTGACTAGTCATCTTGCCCAGTACTGTCTACTTTGGTTGGCAACAGATTCTGCAGAGTCCCAGGCACCAGATTTCCCAGGATAGGCTACCTGGGCTCCTTTCAGAGCATCTGCAAATGCTCTACAAATTGTTCAAAGCTGTGATGGCTTTAACAATAGGCAGCCTGAATGTGTCAGCCCAACAACTGGGCTTCAGAAATAATAAATAGAGCTGTTAACAACAGGCCAAATAAAGCTATAACCAACTCTGACTCATGAACGAAGAAGCATTTTTCTCTGTGCATTCCCCTACCTCAAATTTCCAGCATGCAGCAGCTGCTACCAGGATTCAGGTTGCTTCTGCTTTAGGAGGTTGTTGAGAACATTTGGGTATGAAGGGCCTGACTTAACTGGTTCCAGTGATGTTGTTAGTGATGGGAGCACATGCATTCTTTTTGCAAGACCTTGGTTAAAGTTAAAGTTGCTTTCTTTCTACATCTCCCTCCACCTTCCTTCCTTCCTTCCTTCCTTCCTTCCTTCCTTCCTTCCTTCCTTCCTTCCTTCCTTCCTTCCTTCCTTCCTTCCTTCCTTCCTTCCTTCCTTCCTTCCTTCCTTCCTTTCCTTCCTTCCTTCCTTCTCTCAAACATCTGATGTTTATTTTATGTGGCTCTTATGTTAAGTAAGTTTGGCCACCCCTGAACTAGACTCTGAGGATAGCCTTTTTAAAAATTACAAATGAAATTAAAATTCAGAAAATTAAATTCAATTAAAATCTGGAAAATTAGTCAAGCACTTCTGAACATCTACCTTAGCCTGATTTTGTTTCATGAAAAATGGACTCTGCATTATTGCCTGGCATATGACTACGTTGTCATCATAAGAGGCCATTCCCAAGCTAGTGATGTCTAACACAGCCAAACCTATCTGTAGAAGGTTCGTTCTCTCTTCCTGATGCAGTTGAAATGCCAAGCTACCGCAATATGCTAAGGCTATTACATATATCACAGCTGACTGCTCTTAGATCCCTGCTTTATTGATCACTGTACAGGGAATTCCATTCATAAACACAATAGCTGGTACTAATCAGAGCTCATCCTCTGGCTAGAATGTAAGATTGTCTGTGCTTTAAGATACCAGTTCTGTCCTGAGCCATTTTCCAAAGTTTTGCAGTGAAAAAGAGTAATTTGTGCCTCTCCAGTTACTATCTGTGCCCAAAAGCTTTCCCAAAAGGTGCTGAGAGACTATTCTGCAGTGCACTGTGGTTTCTGCTGTAAAGAAATGTAGCTGTCTTCCTGTGAGGAAACAAACCATGTAAACAGTGTGATATCAAAGGGAAAGATGGTCCCCTAGCAGCAGGATTCCTTTTGGAAGATGCACAGAATCTTCTTGATCACAGTAGCATTGCACATTTATTTACAACGCAAGTGAATAAACCATTCATTTGACTTCTTCTCTAGAATGTTAGCATTGTTGTTTAATACTTTTTACTATGCAAAGTGCATTCTTTGGTCTCTTTTCATATCATCCCAATGAATTAAGTCACTATTCTCCATGTTTTGCAATTGGTGAATTGAAGCTGAGAGGGAGTGATCTTAGTGACATATGGTGAGACAATCCCAAAGCAGTAATGTGAACCTACTTCTCAGTCAACAAGATTTTTGCTGGCTCACAATGTAATACTTCACATCACTCTATTTTAGGAACTACGACGTCTACCATAATCCTGAAGACCAAAGGAACTTTTTTCCACATATAATTTTTGTGAAAGACTGGCATATGAAATCTGAGCGGCAGTCATCAAGAAGCCACATACTGGGTAGGGATCCCTACTGCAATACTTGGTTAGTGAGGTACTTTCCATCTCCTGTTCTGTATGCTGAGAGCAGAATGCAAAAGCGCTCAAAGAACTTATTTCCCATGAAATAACAGACTCTCCTGCATACTTGCCCAAAGACAGATATGTTACTACAGCAAAAGAGTAGTAATATGATAAGTGCCAGGTGAAGTTGCAGAGGTACATCAGATTTGGGAAGATGGTCTATAATGTACATAAATCATAGAATCATAGAGTTGGAAGGGACCTCTAGGGTCATCTAGCACAATTCAGCACAATTCAGGTCATCTAGCACATCTAGCACAATTCAGGAAACTCACAAATACCTCCCCCTAAATTCACAGGATCTTCATTGCTGTCAGATGGCCATCTAGCCTCTGTTTAAAAAATGCTATAGCTAAGGTTATAACTTCTTGCAAAGGAAAAACAAAGAGCAGTCGCTGCTGCCTAAGAAATATTATATGAATTTATGATGGTCACTGAGGTGGAGCTTTTTAAATGGAGGCCAAAATTAAAAAGAAAATGCAATTTGATTAAGTCAGGTAGTGAACCTTATGGAAAGGGTTTCCTACCTTAGATGAACTGCTTCTTGTGTTGTACTTGGTGGATTTTTGTAATGTTATATATTTAATGTGGTTCTGTAAACATGTTATTATTCTTTTTTGCAAAAAATTATAAAAGACAAAAAGAATGCATTGATGCTAGTGGAGCCAGACAACAGCTCTGGTATAATTTAAAGATGGCCAACCCTTTGTTAGAAAGGATCAAATGTGGGGTGTCTCTGGCCTATTATGCATGGGATTTTTGCCTCACTTTCACCATGCATGTCTGTTGGGTTTTCTTTTTCCTTCTGTATTGTTTTCCCTCCCTCCAGAGCTCAGTTTGCTGTCTCTCTGAGTTTTCTGAGAGAGCTTTTGTGCTGGGTTTTCCCTTGTTCCACTTCCAAGCTAAAGGTAATTCAAAAACATGCAGATTCCCTCAGATTTTTCCTCCCCACCGTTTTCTGAGCCCCTCATAGGCCACTCCCATGCCCACATCTAGGTTGTTCTACTCACTCTGTACCTTTCAACATTCCCTCATTGTTTTACATTATTTTTTTTTCAAGCAATCTGAGTCTAGTGAAATAAGAGTAATTCTAGTCTCAGATCACTGTAAAAAATGACTCCTGATTGGGTTGCCCTCTCCTGCCACCCAGTTTAAATGGGAGGAGACAGTGTAGAGCTGTGCCTGCAGGAAGCCATCAGCTCCCACCACACACAATGAGCCCAGCTGGGCTGTCCTCTCACAGCTTGCAATGCCAGTGTCAGTGGGTTCTGCTGTACATTCTGTACACTCATCATGTTCCCCCATATTAAGAGGTCATGTGTCTCTTTCCCATTTTTCACAATGGCTGGTAACACAGCAGAGAATCCCCTAGCACTCATCAATATGGAAAATGGGGCTGTGCAGCTGCTTGTGAGTTGTAGAAAAAGTCTAGTCAATTTTAACAGTGGGTTTTCTCCATTTGCCTGGTTCCTTTTGGAAACCTGAACCACAAGGATTTAAGTGGAATGTGCTTGTTGGATGCCACTGCATGGCTGTGACAGGGCAACTGCATACTTAAAAAAAAAATCTATAGATGCCAAACTATGGATGCCAGCTCCCACACATCACAAGGGATATTCTGCCCCAATTTAGAAAAAGTGTTTTGGTTTTTTTAATTGTAGCTGCAGAATGAATACACCAGAAGAAAAAGAATAATGTGTAAGGCAGGAACAGAATCTGAAGTCAAACTTAAAGACTTTACTACTTGGAAAATCTGCAGTAAGCTGAATATGTATAATGGGTCTCTGTATACAGAATGAATTGTCCTTCCTCTACCCCTGGTGAGGTCTCTGCATTATATGGCCACTTTCTCATGCCTCATGAGAAATTACCTCCTTGGTGTGCACTGCACAGAAAAGACACATTGCAGCTTTCTATGGTGTACCTTCCAAGGGATGCTAGCCATCCAGATTTTGCTGTGTTGACACAATAATGTTCCCAAGTGCAGCTCATTTTTTTCCCATGTAGGAATGACTGGAAACCATTTATTTGTACAAGGGAAAGGAATATATGTTATTTGAATGAATTGTCATTACCATAATAGTAAAGTGCTTGGTCCTTTAAAAAAAATACAGCAAAACTGGACCAACCACAGACCAGGGATTTCAATATATTTTGGGAACTTCCATGTATACAGAGCAATATGATTTTGCAAATTAACCAAAAGAGGAACAAGTCCCCTCAATAGTGGCCTAATCTATAGTAATAATTCTCTTATTGCCATGGCCAAACTGAGGATGGCCATTCACTAATATTTTGAGAACAAACGATTGGCCCATCATATGGCAGTTAGTGTCTCTTGCATCCTGTTGGCTGACTTCCCTGCTCCACCTACCCGGGCCCAGCAAGCTCAGGCAGAAAGTACATGACTGAATGTCACTTGGGTGGGTAGGAAGACAGCTAGGGTGGGGGGAGCACTCACCCAGAGGCCTTTAGTGGTACCTTTCCAGGTTGGTGGAAAATTCCTAAGGGATTACTACAGGCCTCTAAGGGAAAGGCCTTTCCTCCTGGGAACCAGTGTTGCCAATCTCCAGGTGAAAGCTGGAGATCTCTCAGAATCACAACTGCTCTCCAGATAGTTGGCAGAGATCAGCGCCCCTTGGGGGGGTGGGGGTGGGGAGTGAATACCTTCACTTAGGTGGGTGGGGAGACAGCCAGGTTGGGGGGGGCACTCGCCCAGATGCCTTTAGTGGTACCTTTCCAGGTTGGTGGGAGATTCCTAAGGGATCACTACAGGTCTCTTAGGGAAAGGTCTTTCCTCCTGGAGAACCACTGTTGTCAATCTCCAGGTGAACAGGAAAATAAAGCACAAAGCTTCCATGATTACCAGCCTCAACCACTAAAGAAACAGTAACAATATTATCAAAAAACTTAGTATATTCTATATAACATAAAGAACAGGCACAACTCAATTACTTAAAGAACAGAACATCTTGAGACTTGAATTGCTTGGTGTTCATACCCTTGTATCTGAAATTGACTACTTGAAGCTTGAAGAAGCAATTGTGAAACAAGGCAATAGTACATCCTTGTCACAATAATTGGACTGCTGGCTGCCTTTCAATTAAATTTGAATCTACTTGGACATCACTCATCATTCTTCTTCAGTGCTACATCGGAACTTTCATTAAGGAAACAGCATTGGACTGCTTTAAAAATTGGACTTATTTTCCAGTGGCCACTTTGGGATGTTCTGTTCTTTAAATAATTGAGTTGTGCCTGTTCTTTATGTTATATAGAATATACTAAGTTTTTGATAATATTGTTACTGTTTCGTTAGTGGTCGAGGCTGGTACTCATGGAAGCTTTATGCTTTATTTTCCTGCTGCCTACTACCGTGGTTTTCATCTTGGGTTGCTTATTGTCCAGGTGAAGGCTGGAGTTCACTCAGAATTACAACCGCTCTCTAGACAGATGGCAGAGATCAGCTTCCCTTGAGATGGTGTTGGGGGGGAGTGAATACCTTTACTTAGGTGGGTGGGAAGGCAGCAAGGCTGGGGGGGGGCACTCACCCAGAGGCCTTTAGTGGTACCTTTCCAAGTTGGTGGGAAATTCCTGGAGATTCTGTGGTGGAATTTGAGGAGGACATATGAGTTAGGACTTCAGAGTGGGATCTTCCAGACCCAGGTTCTTGCTGTGGAAGCTGACTGGGTAATTTTTGACCAGGCATAGACTTCCAGCCTTGCCTGCCTCACAGGGTTGTCGTTCAGATCACATGGGGGGGGGGAGAAGAGAATAATGCAAACTGCTTTGCCCCCCCCCCCCCCGGGAAGAAAGACTCTCATTTTCCTATGTAGAAGCTGCAGGGAGGGGGAAGGCAATGGAAAGCTGAAGTCAGAGGGGCAGATAAAGGAAAGAAGATAGAGTTGCCAACTCCAGGCTAGGGATGGGGCCTGGAGAGAGTGGGATTTGAGAAGGGATAGAACCTCAGGTACAATGCCATTTCCTTCTGGGGAGGCACTGGAGATCACTCAGATTTACAACTGCTCTCTAGATGGCAGAGATTAGCTCCCCTTGAGATGGGGAGGGGTAAGTGCCTTCACTTGGGTGGGTAGGAAGACAGCAAGGGTGGCAGGGACTCACCCAGAGCCTCCTTCTAGAGCCCGTTGTATTTTCTTCACAATGGGCCTTACTCCTAGTAAGGACTAAGTATGCTCTAGGAGGCATGAAATATTGATAGCAGCTGAAAAATCAGTTAAAGGAATTAAGGGAGATGGATTAGAGTACTCAGGCCCAGGAAAGAAAATAACCGGTGTCTTATTAATGTGGTCTTGCTCAAGGAACTCAAAGCAGAAGATGAGAAGTACCACTGTGACAACTTTCTAACCAGTACTCCTTATTGGCAAGTACTAGCTTGCTTTTAGGTCAGTTCAAGCCTCTGAAAGAATCTTGGAGGAGGGGATTTTGAGTAGAGTATGATCTTCAAAGAGTTCTCCCCCCCCCCTATGATTCCTTACAAGTCTTAAGCTTGTATTTCGATCATGCTTAGCATTTATATATAGCACCCAGTATGCTTTGAGAGATCTAAGGAAGCTATATTGTATGCAGCCACAATGCTAACTTAAGAAGGGTTATGCTTGATCAGACCCAGGTTCCATTTAATCCAGCATTCTGTTTCTGATGGTAGTCAGACAAATGTTTCTGAGGTGTCCTCAAGCCTTGGACATGAAGTCTACAGCCCCCTCCCCCATTGTTTCTTTCTCAGCAACTAGTATTTAGAGGTATTAGCAACTAGTATTTAGAGGGGCGTGGACTTTTCAATTTCCCGGGGGGGGGGGAGCTGGGGCTCAGCCAGAGGCATTTGATCCAGTAACATCATAGGGAGGAACCAGTGACATCACAGGGAGGAGCCTCCATTATCACTACCTATGAATTTATGGAGAAGCTCCCTCCCCGTGAATTTAGGGAGCACTCCCCAACAATGCTCATGGACCAGGCCAAACCCAGGAAAAGGTGGGAGTTGGCCAGTGGTTGTAGTGGTATCTCAGTGGTCTCTTGCTGTGTCCTGTTTTTGAAATTCACTTTTAGCATAGTCACTTTAAGATCTACAAATATACATATCATGTGCTCATAGAATTGGATCCCCTGGTCCAATGTTTTTGAAACTTGGATGGTGTTTTGAAGAGAGGCACCGGATGCTATGCTGAAAATTTAGTGCCTCTACCTCAAAAACCAGCCCCTCTGTCAAGCATTGATATTTCTCAATAAACAGTCTTTTGTTGTTGAATCAAAAGTGCTTTATTGTAGGAACTCAGAAGCTTTACCAAGGACACAGTCCTTGGAAGTAATGACATTACAGTGTTACATAGTTACTATATAGGATAACTTCAAAGGGTATCATGCAGATGCAGCTTGAGTCACGGGTTCAAAGGTTACTACATAGAATCTCTTTTATTACTAAGGAATTTAGGCTATTAAAAACATCTCCCTTTCTCACACTTTGCTGGGACCAGATAAGGACTGTCTGTATGAATCTGGGGGAGAGGCACATCACAGCTTTACAAGCCAGGCTGCAGTGTAAACATCCTTGGGCTAGATGGATTTATTACTTGCCCCAAGTTTCTAAAGGAGAGGTGGGGCGGTAGAGACTGGTGACTTGCTCTTTGTCTAAGGAACCATCATGGTACACAGAAATATTCATGCTTGACACCCTTCAGAGCTCCAGATACGCACAGATCAATTCACCATTATACCCTATGGGAATCTATCTCCATAGGGAATAATGGAGTGTCCAGCAGACATTTCCCTTCCCTCCCATTGTTTTCTGATGACCTTGAAGCAGGGGGAGGGTCTCCAAACTGAGGGATCCCCTGCCCACAACTGGGGATTGGCAACCCTATGCCTAGGTGGTGAACAATTGTCAATACACACATACTTGACAAAGTTTTTAAGAGTGTAGTCATTTTGAGAAGAAAAAAAAGGCTTGCTGGGGCCATTAATTTTCAAAAGGATCTGGTTCAGCATCCACTTAAATGAATGTAAACAATCACAGGCTTGAAGAAGACACAAAATATCTATCTGCCAAAAGAACCCCCCAATACTATAGCAATATGTATACAACATAGCAATACAGTGTTATTCCTTTCCCCAATTTCTTCTCCAGTCATTAACTAGTTGAACGAAGTTTGAGTCCAGTAACACCTTTAAGACAAAATAGGAGTCAATTGCACTTTTAAGACCAATTTAGTTGGTCTTAAAGGTGCAATTGACTCCTATTTTGTTCTATTACTTCAGACCAACACGGCTGCCTACTTGGATCTACCTTTAAGACAATCAAAGTTTTATTCTGTTTTAGCTCAAATAGCATTTCTAAGAAGCTGAGGTTGTAAAGTTATTAACACCACTAACTTCTTTGCAGGCCAGAGAGAAAATCACACATAGACTCTACCACCCCATTCATGCCTTTGAAGATAATGGCCTCTCCTCCTTGAAAATTTAAATTGGAAGCCCCCAAGTCCTGTGTTGCTTGCCTGGAGGGGGCTCAGCCCCCGCTGGGAAAATCAGCCCCCGCGTAGTTTACGCCTATGGTATTACACCTCTGAACATCAGGTTAGATCCAGCCAGCATTTTTACACAGCCTCATCTAATTCCCTTCCATACTGTACTCCCTGTCCTACATGGATTTTGTCCATGCAGGTCCCATGATCCTCAGCATAACTTTTTTTGGTTGTCAAAGGAGATGTCCTCTTCCTTCTTGCAACAATGGAAAAGCTGGTTGGATCCAACCCTTGGAGATTCGGTTGAGCTATCAGTGTTAGAACAGTCCTCTGTGAATCTGTCCATCACTACTTCAAAGCCACCTAAACTTGTGACCACCATCACATATTGGAGCAGCAAAATCCATTATGTTAACTATGCATTAAGTGAAGAAGTACTTTCTTTTGCTACACTGAACTGACTGCCAGTCACTTTCACTGGTAACCCCCAACTTCTACTATTATGAAAGAGAAGGGGGAAATCTCTATAGACACTTTCTCCACACCATGAATAATTTCATAAAGCTCCGTCGTCTTCCCCATTAGCCTTTCTTCTAAATGTCTTTTTTGCCTTTCCTTATACATGAGATGTTCCATTCCTGTGAACATTTTAGTTGTCCTTTTCTGCACTTCAACCAGATCTTTGATGTCACTTGTTGAGATGGGAACCCCAGAAGCAGAGAACTCCAAATGTACCATCATCAATTTTTATAAAGGCATTATGATACTGACCACTTCATTTTAAGTCCTTTTCCTCATAATCCCTGACATGGAATCATAGAATCATAGAGTTGGAAGGGACCTCTAGGGTCATGTGGTCCAACCCCCTGCACAATGCAGGAAACTCACAAACACCTCCCCCTAAATTCACAGGATCTTCATTGCTGTCAGATGGACATCTAGCCTCTGTTTAAAAACTTCCAAGGAAGGAGAGACCATCACCTCCTGAGAAAGCCTGTTTCACTGAGGAATCGCTCTAACGGTCAGGAAGTTCTTCCTAATGTTGAGCTGGAAACTCTTATGATTTAATTTCAACCCATTGGTTCCGGTCCCACCTTCTGGGGCCACAGAAAACAATTCCACACCATTCTCTATATGATAGCCCTTCAAGTACTTGAAGATGGTGATCATATCACCTCTTAGCCACCTCCTCTCCAGGCTAAACATCCCCAGCTCCTTTAACCTTTCCTCATAGGACTTGGTCTCCAGACCCCTCACCATCTTAGTCACCCTTCTCTGGACCCGTTCCAGCTTGTCTATATCCTTCTTAAAATGTGGTGCCCAAAACTGAACACAATACTCCAGATGAGGTCTTACCAGAGCAGAGTAAAGCGATACCATCACATCATGTGATCTGGATACTATACTTCTGTTGATACAGCCCAAAATTGCATTTGCCTTTTTATCTATCTATCTATCTATCTATCTATCTATCTATCTATCTATCTATCTATCTATCTATCTATCTATCTATCTATCTATCTATCTATCTATCTATCTATCTATCTATCTATCTATCTATCTATCTCTCCCTCTCTCTCTCTCTCTCTCCCGGCTTGACTTCGCGAACGAAGATTTAAGAAAGGTGCAGTAGTCCACGTCTGCTGCAGGCTCGCTGGTGGCTGACAAGACCAATGTGGGACAGGCAGGTCCGGCCACAGTGGCTGCAGGGAAAAGTCAGATTTGGAGTTGGTGCTGTAGCAGTACGATTCTCCCTCAATCTCCTTTTGTCCTCAAGACCAGCTATGCGTGCATTCTCAAAGGAAGAGACAGCCTGGTGGATGGTGTGCCTCCATGCTTTGCGATCTGAGGCTAGGTCAGACCACTGGTGATGGTTAATGCAACAGGTACCAAGGGATTTCTTCAAGGAGTCCTTGTACATAAGAACATAAGAGAAGCCATGTTGGATCAGGCCAACGGCCCATCGAGTCCAACACTCTGTGTCACACAATGGCAAAAAAATTTATATACACACATACACTGTGGCTAATACATCTTCTTTGGTGCCCCTCTATTTCGATGGCTGGTGGAAAGTTCGCCATACAGGGCAATCTTGGGAAGGCGGTGGTTTTCCATCCTGGAGATATGCCCTGCCCAGCGCAGCTGCTTCAACAGCAATGCCTCGATGCTTGTAACCTCCGCCCGCTTGTGGACTTCAGTGTTGGTCACAAAGTCACTCCAGTGGATGTTGAGGATGGTGCGAAGGCAGCGCTGATGAAAGCACTCAAGGGTCGCAGGTGATGACGGTATAAAACCCACAATTTGGAGCCGTAGATGAGGGTTGTCATCACAACCGCTTTGTAAACATTGATCTTTGTGCCTTTTTTCAGATGCTTGTTGCTCCACACTTTTTTATGCAGTCGGCCAAATGCACGGTTTGCCTTTGCCAGTCTATTGTCAATCTCCTTGTCGATCTTGGCTTCTGAGGAGATGATGCACCCCAGGTAGCTGAACTGCTGGACTGTCTTCAAAACTGATTCATCCACAGTGATGCAAGGAGGGTGATAATCTTCCTGGGGTGCAGGCTGGTGGAGAACTTCTGTCTTCTTCAGACTAACTTCTAGGCCGAATAGCTTGGCAGCCTCTGCAAAGCAGGACGTCATATGCTGCAGAGCTGATACCGAGTGGGAGACAAGTGCAGCATCATCAGCAAACAGTAGCTCTTCAGGGTCTTCAAGAGGACGACAGTCACAGGAGTCCAGGAGCATCTTCAGTGTCTTTTGACGCAGTGGTTTGTTGCTGGCCACGGCATTTTTAGTGCAGCCGGCATTTTTGTGCTTCTCCTTTCATTGTGTTTAGGCTTCTTAGAGTTGAGGGTTGTGGTCTTTATGGCCTCTTCCCCCCTCCCCCCCTCCTTGCTCTGGCTTCGCCTGCCCCCGCTGGGCTGCCTCGGTGTCTTTGTTAAGCCAGCTGAGAAGCAAACCCCCTTCCCATTTTTCTAAGCTTTGGGGGAGTGAATGGTTACTTTGCATTGTGCAGGGCTGTTATTTCAGACAGTGTTTGGAAAGAAGCCTTAGCTAATAGTGGAGTTTTAATCGTGCGGCAATTTTTATCTTTGTCCCTGTTGCCGTGGAGAAGAGCAGTCATTTTGTGGATAGCTGGAGGTGGCCATTTCGAGGACAGCCAGTTTTTTGGAGCCATGGGATTCTTCCTCCCTGTTGCCGGGGAGAGGAGCGGCCATTTTGTGGATCACTTGGGGTGGCCATTTTGAGGATTGCTTTTAGCATTTATCACCTATCTCCGGCTACATCAGCGAAGGCAGTAGAAGGGTTTTTCATTGTTTACTGGGCACATTATCATGCCTAAGGGACAGGGCAAATCTAAGGGCAAGAGCCCTGCACCGAGACCTCAGCAGCCTGTTCCTAAGCGGTCAGCACCTTTGCCTTCATCGTCTGATTAGGAGGATGGCACATTTGAGTAGTCTGTATTAGCCAGAATAGCTGGTTTGGAGGGTTCGGGTGGTAGGCAGCCGGTTGCATTGGGTGGTGTAACGGGTCTGGTTTCAAAGGCAGACAAGCAGGCTGCTAAGAAGCGCTTCCAAGAAGAAATCCTTAATCATTTGTCTTCCCTTGAAAGCAGGTCTTCTATGGACAGAACGGAGGGTGTGTCGCCTCTTCCAGGGGAGGGGCCTGACACGAATGCTTCATACAGTTTGCAGTTGGGTGGGGTGAGTTTGTGCAGCCGCTACCACAGCATGGCTTGGGGGCCGTGGGGGCAGTCTGCCACTTTCGGGCAGGTTGCCAATAGCCAGCCTGCAGCTTTTAATAATTCCCAGCCATGGGCTTGGGGCCTTAACCTGGCTAACCCTTGGGTCCTTGCGGAGGCCTACCCAACCAGTTCCCAGGAGCGTCCGTGGCACCCTATGGAAGCTGGGGGGTTTCTTATCCTTGGGGTCCATCATACTCTTCTGTGCCAAGGCTTTACCTTTTGGGGATCTGGCTTTACCTCTTGGGGATTACTTGTTGCTGGCCACTAAGGATATGATACTGAAAGGGGAATTTGTGGACCTATTTTCTCTGCTCTGTAGGGAGCTGGTGAAATAGGATAAAGAGGATTTGGATGATAAGGAAAAGGAGAAATTAAGAAGCGAAAAGTTGATAGGACATGGGCAAACTGGGTGCCCGGGTTTATTGTTTATGCTGGAATTATATCCAGGTCACAGCCATGGAGGGCCACTTCACTTTTTCAGTATTTTGACATCATTTAAAAAAGCAACACTAGCTTTCCCAACCCGGCCTGGCTTCAATATGATGAGGAGTTTAGAATGAGGGCGGCTTTTAACCTGGCCGTTCAGTGGGATCAGATTCAACCACAGCTGTGGCTGCAGGTTATGTCTTCAACACGGCCTAACCTGGGTGATAGGTCAGACAGTGGACATGTTGTGCAGCACACAGCCACTGCTTGTGGTGCCTGCAGCAGTGCGGGGCAGGTGGTTCAACCCCGCCTGCTTTGTTGGGAGTTTGGGTCCCAGGGGGTGTGTGGTAAAAAGAACTGCCCATACAAACATGAGTGCCTTCTTTGCGGGGGGTCTCATTCCTTCACGAATTGTTCTAGGGGTAGACTCAGGTGGGGGCAGTGTAAGCAAGGCCCGGGCGGTGCAGATAAGCCATTTGCTAAAGGGTCCCAGCCAAAGAAGGGTGACAGTGCTTGAGGCATGGCTCCGTGATCATCCAAATATGGCCAATAATTTGAAGTCAGGTATGGGGATGGAGCACATAATTCGTCAGAAGATTGGGAAAGAATTAGCCGAGAGTAGGGTGATTGGCCCATTTTCCACACCCCCTGTGAATACTTTGAGGGTCTTCCCGTTGGGCATTGTGCCTAAAAAGGCCCCAGGAGAGTTTAGATTGATTCATCATTTATCTTACCCTCATGGGGAATCTGTGAATGACGCCATACCAGAAATTTGTGTACTGTGCGGTACACATCTTTTGACCAAGCGGTGCAGATGGTAAGGCACTGTGGGGTAGGGACTGAGTTGGCAAAGTACGACATAAAGTCCACCTTTCACCTCCTACCAGTTCACCCTTTGGATTTTGAATTGCTGGGTTTTCATTTTGAAGGGCGGTTTTACATGGACAGGGCCCTGCTCATGGGGTGTTCCGTTCCTTGTGTGGCCTTTGAGCGCTTTAGCTCCTTTTTAGAATGGGTGGTCTGCCGCTGGGCTTGACTGGGCAATGTGGTGCATTACCTGGATGACTTTCTGTTTGTGGGCCCCTTAGGCTCTGGCCAGTGTGCCCATTTGATGGCATCCTTTGCTGCGCAGTCGGTGGAGCTGGGCGTTCCTCTAGCCCATGAGAAGACGGAGGGCCCTACCCAGCGATTGACGTTCCTGGGGGTTGAACTTGAGTCATTCCAGCAAACTTCATGCCTCCCAAGGGATAAAATTCTAGGTCTTCAGGAAATGGTTGCTCAGTTTTTGCTGCGACTGAAGGCGATCTTGCGGGAACTGCAGCAGTTGGTGGGTCACCTAAATTTTGCATGCAAGGTAGTAGCTCCTGGTCACCCCTTTTTGAGGAGGCTGTGTGATGCAATGGTGGGATTACGCCAGCCACATCACCGAATCAGGATTTCACGCAGCATGCAGGAGGTCCTTTTACTATGGAAGGAGTTTTTAACATCCTTTAATGGTGTTTCCTTTTGGAGTGCTGAGTTACAGCTGGAAGCTGAGCTGCAAATTACATCAGATGCAGCGGGGTCCCTGGGGTTTGGGGTCTACTTTTGAGGACATTGTGGGGGAATGAGTTGGCAGACCACACAGTCCACTTTTGGTGTGACAACTTAGCCGTGGTGCATGTTATCAATTCCCTCACTTCCAAATCCCCCAGGGTTATGAGGCTAGTGCAGGCCTTCACTCTCTGTTGCCTGAGGCTCAATATTTTATTTTTTGCCAGGCATGTGCCTGGGGTGGCTAATGGGGTGGCTGACGCTCTCTCCCACAAACAGATGCAGAGGTTTTGCCAACTGGCCCCACACAGATCTTCTCCCGATAATGATGCCCCCCGGGCCAGCAGAGCAATAAGTCTCGCCATTGCTCCTAGTACCAGAAAATCGTACAACAGGGCAGTATGCGACAGTTTTAGGAGCAAAGTTGGTTACCAAAGGGGATGGCCCCTTCCAGTGGAGCAATTACTCCACTATAGTATATATTTAAGACGGAGGGGATTAGCAGTCTGATCTATTCGGAGCCGGCTGTCTGTGTTGGCTTTCGCCAGTAAGGCTTTGGGTTTCCATGTGAATACCGGTGACTTCCGCATTAAGAAAATCTTGGAAGTTGGGCCCAGACGGGATCCTGGGCAATCGATTTCCCCTGCAGTTCTTAGGGGTTTACGATCGGTCTGGGGCCAGGTGTGCGTGTCAGAGTATGAAATGCTGCTCTTTCATGCCGCCTCTTTCATGGCATTCTTTGGGGCTCTTCAGGTGAGTGAGCTGGTGGCTCAGTCCAAAAGGGACATTTCAGGGAGGGCTCTTATGGCCCAAGACATTCGTCTGGCTGGCGGATCTGTATATATTACAGTTCGTCGTTCCAAGACCGATCAACTGCAATGGGGGGATACTATTAGTTTGGGTTCCTGTTCTGATATCGAGATCTGTCCTGTAGCAACTTTAACGCGCTACATGGTTGCTCATGGTTTGGGTGGCGGCCTGTTGTTCTGTCACAGGGACTGCAGTCCCGTGACGAAGCATCAGTTTTGGACAGTGACGTGCAAGGCCCTTGCTATGCTGGGCCTGTCGGGAGTTAAGTTCGGCACCTATTCCTTTTGTATAAGAGCAGCATCTACTGCTGCTGCCCTGGGGTACTCCCCGCCTTCCATTCAAAAGCTTGGTAGGTGGCATTCCTCGGCCTATATGGGCTATGTTACTTGCACTGCAGTAACTGGCATCATGTTATTAAGGGGCTATGTTATTCATTGTTTCTTCTTTCTCAGGTGCTGTGGTCCGTGGAGAGAGACAACACATCCTCATATGTCGACACAGCTTTGTGTTTTGGGCTGCCCATTGGGTCAGGAGGACTTCGGCCGAGTCACAGCCGTGTGATGGTAGGGTCTCCATTGGTCTGACCTGTTGCTCCTATTGTTCGAAGATGTTCACGTTTTACCCCCACATGTTGTGGTGATACATCTGGGTAGTAATGATTTAGGTCTGCTCAAGGGAAAAGCCCTCCTGTTGCAGGTCAAAGATGACTTTAGAGTCATCAAGAGGTGTTGGCCACAGACTTTGATCGTGTGGTCGGCCATGGTCCCACGCTGGGTGTGGCATGCGAATTGGGACCCACGGGCGATTGAGAGAGCTCGCCGCAAAGCCAATTTAGAACTTAAAAGAGCCCTCTAGGGGGGTTTGGGCCACTTTCTTGCTCACTCTGGGATCTAGGCTGATTGCGCAGATTTATACAGGAATGATGGTGTACATCTTTTGGACAAGGGTAATGACGCCTTTTTAGAAGACTTGAAACTTGGGCTTAAGGAAGTGTTGGGCTTTTAGTGGGCGCAGCTGCCTAAGCAGAGACTTGGCCTCGCGGTGGCTGGGTTTTGGCCTATACTTTCATTATGCAGCTTGGTGAGCACCTGTAGCATCCCAGTTTTGGGGCACGGGGTCTCGCTAAATCATTCCTGGACTATGTGGGCCAGTTGAGTGATGAATTGGACTGCCGTGGGTTTGCATGGATTGATTTGCCCATTAGCCGTGTGGCTGGGGGTTGGAACTCCAGGGCATAACCTTTGCTAGGCCGGCCGGGTACAAGCCATGTATTTTGGCTATACCTAGGGGCAGGGTGGCTCGCCCGTTATGTGGCAGGGGAGGGGTATTTTATCCCCTGGCCCTGCCGTGCTGCCTGTTATGTTTATAGCTTTTGAGGTAATGTAATAAATAAGTGGCCCTTTAGTTACTCAAACCCTTGTGTCCGTCTCTTCCTTTCGTCTGGTGGGGGGCAAAAAACCTTTTTGTTGTTTTTAGCATCTTTGGCCAGCCTAAGCTCATACTGAGTTTTAGCTTTCCTAACTTTTTCTCTACAAGCACTGGTGATTTCTTTATATTCATCCTTGGTTATAAGGTCCTCCTTCCAATTCCTAAAGGAGTCTTTTTTATTTCTCAAGTCTTTAGAGAGCTGTTTATGGAGCCTCTTCAGCTGCTTTAGACTTTTTCCATTTTTTCTTCTCATAGGAATTGTCTGTGATTGCCCTTTAAGTATTTCACTTTTAAGAAACTCCCACCCCTCCTGAACCCCCTTCCTCCTAAGTATTTCTGACCATGGGATTTTACCCAGCATAGTTCTAAGTTTATCAAAGTTTGCCTTTCTGAAGTCCAGCCTATAAGTCTGACTGCGTATAGCTTTTCCCTTCCCTAAGACTGTAAATTCCAAAATCACATGGTCACTACTGCCCAGGGTGCCCACTATTTCCACTTCTTCAATCCATTCTTCCTTGTTGGTGCGAATCAAATCCAAGATAGCAGATCCCCTTGTTTCCTTCTTCACTTTCTGGGAAAGGAAGTTGTCAGCAAGACAAGTCAGGAATCTATTTGACTTTTCATTTTTAGCAGAGTTGGACTTCCAACAGATGTCTGAGTAATTGAAATCTTCCATGATCACTATATCCCTTCTCTTGGAGAACTTTGCAATTTGCTGTAGAAGTATCTCATCCAAGTCCTCTGCCTTGTTTTGCAGCCACTGCAGTCTGAGTTGATGTTTTCACTGAGTTAACTTCCACAGCCCAAAGCTTTCCTGTCTGGATTGTCAGAGTAGTTCATTGTATACATGAGATGTGTTGTTTCACCACCCAAGAGCATTTAAAGCTACAGGTTCTTTTGGTCTAACTCTAAAGGATATGTAGGATGTGGACTGAATCCTTTGGATACCCTCTTTTACTGAGTATAACTATTCTATACATTACTTTCTTCAACCCTCCTACCAGCCCAAAGAATCAGCTAGCTGGAGAGATGATTAGGGTCAATCCACATCGAATGACTTTGCATGGTTAGTTGTCCTACCAACAACTCTGGAAAGTTCAGCCATGCAGTTTTGTACCATAAATATCTATCTTGTTATAATGCAGGTAGTGTGTCATGGGACCCCAAGTCACTGCTTGTCCTACTGCTTTTGAGAAAGAATCAGGGGAACCCTTGAAAATAGGAATAATGACATACCCAATTAGGGCAACTGTCCTGCTAACAGACCCTCAGGCCTCCTTGCTACTTTTTGCCTGGCTGGCATTAACCTTTTATTTTCCAAGATGAGCTCAGCTCATTGCAAACATAATAGTGGCTAGCATGCCAGAATATTTATGCAATAATACAACTCAGTGGATTTTACCGAAGCAGACTGAGGGAAAAAGATATTATACACATCTTTTTCATATCTTTCTTTTCTTTTTTTGCAGTAAACTATGCTGCAGTCAGCACAGCTTAGAATAAAATGTCCATGCTGGCTAAAAGCCTGCTAGCAGCTTTGTATGACAAGTCTATGTGTCAGGCTGGAACAACTTTCTTAAGGTGGCTTGCTTAAGGTGGTCTGCAGTGATTGAAGCAAAGCATAAATGAAATTGACTTAATGCTGGAATGGACCAAGCTGATTCTTTAAAAGTTCAGCAAGGTGTTGAGAATGAGAACTAGGGTTGCCAAAAAACCTGGAGAACAATGTCCTATCCCTTTAATAGAGGCTTAATGATGTTTACCAGGTGATGTTATTTACCATCATGCCACGAAAAGCTTCAGCTGCCCACTTTCCGCATTAAGCTGCTATTAAAGAGACAGAAATTTTTTTTCTTGGCAACCCTGATTAGAACGCTTCACAAAATAGTTAGAAATGTCAGGTTCTCCCTTCTCCCAATTGTAATATTTTGAAACCCACCTCAAAAAGGGTGACTTTCCTATGAGAAAGGGGGAGGCTGATTGGAATGCTGTATGAGGCTGCGATGCCTGAAGGTAATTCTGAACTGATGCATATATGAAGGCAGCCTTCAGACTGAGCTGCTTATTAAAGACCTATCAAGACAAAAATTAAACATCCCATTAAGCAGCACTCCAGTGGATTAGCGTTGGGCTGTCTCCCTTACGTTGTCGATTCCAAGAATCCCTTTGAAGTTGAGGCATTAGAAAAATCACTTTCCAAACCACATAACTCTGAGCCTTAGATGTTGCCTACAAGCTCTCTGGTTGAGGCATAGCTGAGCTGACTAATCTTTTTGGATTTAATGAGGTTAACGAACGCGCATAATTTTGTATGGGGAGCCGTAGGTGGCCTTGCAGTAGAAAACATGAAAACAAGCAGCCATGAGTGGCATTTCATGGAGAACAGCCAATCCAGTCAGGAGAAAAGGTTTAGAAAAGCTGGCCAGTGTCACTCATTCTGACTCAAATTAGTAATGTTCTCAGACTGAAAACGTTTATAACATGATCCCACACCAAAATGCAGTGAGTTCATCTTGGAATTCCTCTAGCCTTATAAGGGAGTTATATTTTGTTTGAGCAGTCAATTCCAGTCCATGTGTGAATTCCAGCCCACTCCAGCCAAGGGACATTACAGAGTTTGGCTGCTCAAACTAGCAAGAGAATATTTAAGTGAGAGAAAGACCAAGGAGGGAGAATTGTTTGGAGCTGAAGCCTAGTCCCAGAGCAACTGTGCTGATGAATGTGGAGAGGTTTTGATGATGGATGCCTAATTCCTCATCTTGATGAAGCTCTTGTTGGCACAGCTGACTCTCCTAGCAGAGGAGAGGAGAGAAGGTGGGAATTGTTGCTTCTGAAACACACTCATACAATGACAAGATGTATTGCCACCTCATTATCTCTCCCCCCCCCCCCCCCGCAGTCTACCAAGGTTCCTGTGCCCTCATCTGAAATGACAGGAGGAACAGAAAGCAACCTGGTAGAAAGAATGTATGCAGGTTAGAATCATAGAGTTGGAATGGACCACCAGGGTCATCTAGTCCAACCCCCTGTACAATGCAGGAAACTCACAAATACCTCCCCCTAAATTCACAGGATCTTCACTGCTGTCAGATGGCCATCTAGCCTCTGTTTAAAAACCTCCAAGGAAGGAGAGCCCACCACCTTCCGAGGAAACCTGTTCCACTGAGGAACCGCTCTAACAGTCAGGAAGTTCTTCCTAATGTTGAGCCGGAAATTCTTTTGATTTAATTTCAACCCACTGGTTCTGGTCCTACCTTCTGGGGCCAAAGGTTGCAGGCTAGGAAGTGATACTGGCTAAATTCTGCTGCTTCATGGTGAAAGCATGTCAGAGATTTGCAAATCAAAATCCCAGAGGTGGTAGCTGTGGGACTATGAAGCATGGATCACCTTCCTAGCACATGGGGTAATGTCCATGCCAAACAGTTCCATTCCCTAGCATCTGACAGGAAGCATCTGATTTAGCTGGTTTGGTGATTTCACCCCTGTATTTCCAGATGGAACAGGTTTTGCTTCTCCCATCAGATTTTCCATTTATGTGGTATAATGGTTAGAATGATGGACAAGGACCTGGGAAACCCATGTTCAAATCCCCACTCTGCCTTGGAAACCTGCTGGCTGACTATTGGACAGTCATATACTCTTAACCTACCCTACCTCACAGAGTTTGTTCTGATGATAATAATGGAGAAAAGAATGGTGTAAGCTACTTTGGGTCCCCACTGGGGAGAAAGATCAGGTAAAAATGAAGTAAATAACCCCCAATTAATTTTATCCATGTATATATTATGCATCTATGGCATGCCACAAAATTAAATGTGACCTGTTTCCTGGAGTTCCCACATTGTGAACAACAGCAAAAATGAATTCAGTTACCTGTCTTATTCACTTACTGCTCAGCTTTGGCACAGCTACAAAGAGTGGAGGTGGAGGACAGGTGGTTGGCAAAGGCAGCAAATAACACAGCCACACATATTTAACTGGGGGGGGGGGGCTGAGGTTTGTGCCGTCCATTAAGAAGGCCACAGCTGCAAACCCAGTGACCTACCAGCAACAAAGAATGAAGGTATCACTACAGCTCAGGCCAGCCTGCAATGCAGGAGAAATGAGAAGCAGACAGATGTGAGGACACTGGGGGAGGGGGGAGAGAGAGAGAGAGAACAGTTCACACAGGCATGCAAATCACTTGACCACTCAGCATTTGATGCCTTCACATGATGGTCTGAAATGCTTCCACTGAACAATATTGTATTTGAGGAGAAACAAAATGTGAATCTATTGCTTGATTATGCTCTTGAGCATCCGTGTGCTTTTATGGCAAAATGAGATCAGACTAACTGCTTCAGCTTTAATTGCCTCTCTTAGTTGATTTGATAAATGGGAAGTGATTTTTTTTTCCTGAGCAGTATTTTTTATGCTGCTATCTATTCAGTTTAAAAATGCCTTGTCTCTTTGAACAGCCATATCAGAATCAGAATGTGAATCTCTGGCTGAAAAAATGGGTTTGGTTTCATCCAAGGATTTAATTTTCTGTGGACTATGGTAGCTGAAATTCATGGTATCATTGAGATGATGATGGGTCCACATGGCATGAGAGATGTCATCTTAATCTTGTACTCACCCTAATCTTAAAAGCCAGTGCAGTGTAGTGGTCAGAGTGTAAGACTAGAATCTGGGAAACTTCAAAACCCAGGTTCAAATCCCTGCTGTTATTATGGTTTCCTTGAGTTCTTCTACAGTTTGCACATATCCATCCCAAGAGAAGCTAGTGTGAGGCTGGAACTAGACATGCTGATAAATGTAGAGGTGTTGCAGAAAAAGGCAACCCTGTATCAGCTTTCCCCTGCTCTTCCCCCTTTTGTACTTCCCCAAATGCCTTCTATTGCTGCCATCACAAATTTCTAGGGCTGGCTGTGTTATCCCAAGTAAAATCCATCTGTCACCTGGGACAGAACTGCCAATGGTTCTGAGACCCAGTGATGCATTGGCACTTGTATGGTAGTCAATTGACTGGCTTATCAAAGAACTTGCCCTGGCTGCCACAGAATGCCACAAGAAAGAACATTGTGTCATGTGATTCCCCCATGTGGCATTGTATCATGTGATTCGCTAACCTCAGGTAATGGGAATTCAGGACCACAAGAAAAATCTAATCAAATAGCATGACTGCCCCAAATGGCCTGCACTGGAGTGAAACCAGCAAAACAACTGCATTCATCTGAGCCTTCTCATGTACTTTCTGCCTGAGCTTCTCAGCCTACAAAGATCTTCCGTCCACAGAGGCTCTGTCTCTTCATTCATTCTGGAGGAAAGACAAGAGAAATTCACAAGAAGACATAGCACTTTTAATTCTGGAGCCCATTTAGTCTGACACTGTTAACAAGCTGCTTATTTATTTATTTAAAACTCCTGAGTGTGTACTTAGACAAGCTCATTAGATACAGGCATGGCATATGGTAATAAATAAATGAATAGCTATCTATGATAGGTCTGAAAAACAGTCAGCATTACCTTGTCAGAGAAAAATAACGGCAGCTTGGCTTGCATTCACAAGGGAGAACGTCTTGGCCTGCATTGGGGTTCTACTTAACAGCCTGGCTCTAGGGCCACTGTGCACTCGCAACTCATTGAATGAGACCTAGGAAGGAGACTATGCCACAGGTATTCATGGACTATGCTATGCTGATGGAGTTTCTAATTTATGATGATGCTGTCTGATATCCCAATACGGACATAAAACACAACTAGTGAGAGAGCAATACAACAAAATGCCAGTCAGATGCAGAGATCACACATCATGTGAACATAATGACAAATCGTGTTTTGATGTCACAGAATTAAGCATGTTCTCTATTCAGATGTGGCTTGGAAATTAATATTTTCCTTTCACAGTAAATCACAGTTTGTGGTTGCACCCATAGTTTGAATACTCATGGACAGAAAAAAGAAAAGTACAAGCCACAAATGTCATTCAAACATAACCACAAACTATAATTTCTAACCTGGGCATCAGACGAGGAGGGTGCACACAAGCCCCAAGATCTTCCAAAGTTGTCACGAGAATATCAACCATGGTTTGTCTTTCCCATGTGCCAGGTTGTTTAAAAACCCACCAGATTTGCCATATTTACAAATTTAAACTTTATATGTAAAAGAAAATACAAAGAAACATTTCAGAATACCTGATATGCTAACAACAGAAAGTTATGACTGTGAGCCACCCAGAGTCTGTATGTGGAGTGGGTGGCATACAAATTTAAAGTAAGTAAGTAAATAAAGTTATATTCTGGCAACTTTATCAAAGTTATCTATGGTGGGGTGGGGCGTTCTTCAAATGATCCACGTCATTTGTAGATGTTATCACTTATTAGTTAGGGTTCTAATCCATTGTTCAGCAACAGTACACCTCCTTTGTATCCACATAAATTGTGTCACAGGATTCCTTTTTTAACATCTTTCTGGAGGCAGGAAAACCAGATGAGGCAATCTGCCCTAAATCAGATATTCCAGCTGGTTGTACATTGAAAAACAGCATCATGTTACATAAGAATTTTTTTTTTTAGTTTCCATTGAAAAGTTATGAATATATGAAGACAGTCTGTATTTGAACTCCTGTGGTATCTAGGCAGTATTTACACAATTCAGTGTAATTTGGCCCAAGGCTGTCCAGGCCTTCTGAAGGACCACAAAACCTGAGTAGATCTGTAATGTGATCAAGCCTGGTGGGACAAGGAGAGGTTGAGAAGTAATATTTAAGAACAAAGGAATCCCAAAACAAGCTGGCGAAGTTTTTGATAAATATAGACTTTCATAATGATTGATGGGCTCAGTTTCTTTTAAATAGAGAAGATGACTAGCTAATAGAACAGATCATCAGGGATTGTTTCCCTATATTTTTAAAGGAGCCTTCCTCCAACTTAATTGGCTCTTCTGCTGGAGAAACAGCCACTTGTATAAGAAGAAGGCTCTTTAGTCTAGAGGAAAGCTTCAAATTTAGCTTAATTGAGGATACAGGTCAGTTATGTAAAAAAGTCTATGCTCTATATAAAACATATTGATTATTATTTTTTCTTTAAAAGCCACTTATGCTAAATATCAAAAACATGGTACCATAACACACAGGGCTTTTTTGGTAGAAAAAGCGCAGCAGGAACTCATTTGCATATTAGGCCCACCCCCCGATGTCACCATTGTTTCACATAGTCACATTGTTTCACAATATCACCATTGTTTCTACAAAAAAGCCCAACAGGAATTTATTTACATATTAGGCCACGCTCCTTGACACCAAGCCAGCTGGAACTGCGTTCCTGTGCGTTCCTGCTCAAAAAAAGCCCTGATAACATATATCCTTGCATTAAGGTTGAAGCAAACAACAGAGTGATCTCAAGGTCCAGCAATCTACCAGTTTCTGTTTTGCCTTAAGACTGTTACCCTAAGCACAGTTAGTCAAAATAAAGCTTCCTTGAAATCAAAGCGATGTATTTCCAAATAAATGTGCTTAGGGACTTAGGGATGCCAGAGCAAACAGGCATTTTTAAATGCATAATGAACTGAATCATTATCTGTGTATAACAACATATACCTTAAATCCAGAGGTATTTTGTTCATTCTGTTAGAGACTCCTAGGATCCAAAACCAAAACCCATTTTTTGTCCCTTTTTTGGCCATGAATTTGCAACCGACTTATGGTGACCTGCTTGTGTTTTCAAGGCAAGAGAGTTTCAAGGCAAGGCAGACCTCTGCTTTATTTGCACTTAAATATAGCAACTTAGAAAGAATAAGCATCATTAAAAAGACTGTTTCTCTGCAGGCTTCCTGGTACTCTTTGTTAAACAGTCCAAGCAGTCATGAAGCGATAAACTTAGAGACGGAATACGAAATTGTGTTTGATATTTACTGTCGAAGCTGAAGCCACACATAACAGGCTGACACATAAATTCATTAGGATGCAATTATGGTGATCAGAAGTTTAGGCTGCCCAATTATTTTTTAGCAAGTGCAGATAATTAACTGCAGGTTCATGTCAAGCCCTGCATGGAGCCATGAATCAGGTTTCCAGGATCAGTGGGAGAAAATGGTATTTAATCAAATTGTGTAGACACCCCTAAGAGAAGGAGACATCAGAGCAAATTAATAGCAGATCAGAGAATGGTACATCTGTTTCAGAAAAAAAAAATTGATGCGTCTATGGTCCAGACAGTTCCAAGGTAGCAATGAAAAGCACCAAAGGCTACCTAGAAACTACATCTGTGGAATAAATTTAAGCATTATAATTATCAAGAAATAATTTGCTCATAAATTATGCACTCTAAAACAGAGCTATTGATTAAGTATCCATCAATCCACCAACAGCCTATTTCAGTCTGTGTAACCAGCTGTTTTATTATGTCTAAAGAAAAGGCCAGAACCAGTGCATAGCATAGATAACACCAAACATGTCAAGAGTATGAGCATACAAAAATGAATTCAGTATATTGTGCAAAAGCATCTTATCTGGTAAACATTTATTGCAGCAAGTTACACTGAATATACCTAAAATAATCTCCATGTGTTTAGGTAAAAACAACAACATATGTATATATATTCTGTGTGCTCGCAAGTTGATAAGTTCAAAATTGTGCTGGAAAAAATATATATATGCTCAAAAGATAAATGTCCAAGGCAAACAGGATCTGGACAAGAACTCATTACAAGATATGATGATCTGATTTTTGCAAATAAAATTTTTGAAAATCAAACTTATCTTTCCTGCAATAACTATTTTCTTTTGAGTTGAGCACCAAAAGAGGCTCTCCTGACTGTCCCACCAATCAAAGAAGCTTGTCCGGTGGGGACTCAAGAGGTCCTTATTGGTTATAGCCCCAAGATTATAGTACAACCTCCCCAGGGAGGTGCACCTGACCCCCTGAATTTCCAGGAGGCAGTTGAAGACAGTTTTATTTAAAATTGCATTTAGTTTTTATTTATTGTCAGTCCTAATTGAGATTTTAAATTGTGGTCCTTAATAAGTGTGTGTGTGTTTTAATAACTGTTGTGTTGATTACATTGTAAGCTGTCTTGAGTTCCACAAGGTAAAAAAGTGGCAAATAAATGTTTTATATGATTTTTTAAAATGCCCAGACCTTACTGGCTTGAATTATGGTTCCCAGGGAGTACCGGAATGTGCAAAATATTTTCATCCAGTTAGAGAACTTAACTAACACAAATATACTCAGCTTTGGGAGGAGCCTGGCAGGCAAATAGGCAAGACTGGAGCACTACAAAAAAAAGTCAAACAACTTCCCCACCTCTGTTCTAGGAAGGCTAAGACAACCAAGGACAGCATTTCTTTCATAAATATAATTTTTCTTAGCAGAACAACTTTTTATTTTTTGCACTCACAGAAAGCTTTATTAATGCTATTAAAACATGCATAAAATACAAGATTGCAAAAATATACACATTAGATAAACTGAATAATAAATGTAGCAACAATAATAATAAATGTAACAATGCGTAACTAAGTTTTTCTGTTTCTAGTATAGGTAAATTAGCATAACACAATGATCCATAGCATAAGTCCTAAGGTCAACATAACTTTTAATGTTAAGCAGACTGGCTGGAGGTTGGACACAGGAATAGGAGAGGAGTAGGTGGGAGAAAGCAGTGAGACAGCAGCAGGATAGATCCCACAATCCATCGGTGGGAGTTGCTGACCATTGTAGATCTTTTGTGCATATACCTCTCCCACAACAGTCCTTTCTGGGTCTATGATGCTCTGTATTCTTGGTGCTTGTGGGACAACAGTGGGAGGACTTCTGGAGTTCTGGCCATGCTGGTGGACTGGATGGCCCACTGGCCTGATCCAACATGGCTTTTCTTAGGTTCTTATGACCCTGTGGAAGTTGATTGCCTGGGTTGTTGGAAGCAGAGCCAAAGTCAAAGTCAAAGTTTATTAAAAACAGTCATTAGACCAGCATACAAAATAATATAAGATAATACAGTATAAGAACATGGCAATAGACAGTTACAGCCATAATTCCTAAAATTCCGGACCGAACTAATCCTTCACTAATAACTCAACTTACAGTACGATCTGCGCTTTTTAATTACCAGATAACAATACCTCGCAACCTTGCGTGGGACGGATTCATAATTGTCAGCTAATAAAAACGTCATCACTTATTTCTCGGCCAATGGTTTTAAATGTAAGAGAAAGGGTATCAGCAGCTGCTGTCTCTCTTCATCATACATAGGACAATGAAGAAATATATGGGCAGCTGACTCCACCTGATTCAACACACAAAAACAAAACCTCTGATGCATGGGAGTCCGGGTATATCTACCAAAAAGGACTGCTGATGGGAGCGCATCGAAACGGGCTCTAGTAAATGCCCATCTATAATTAGGATTTTTTATAAATCCAAAATAAGATGCGGATCTTAGGCTTGGTCCCAGTTTCAGTTTCTTGTAATAATAAGGTAGGGCTGCATAATCATTTTGTGCTTTGATATCCTTAAATCTTTGAGAAATCAAACTCCTTGCATACTTCTGCCCTCCCTCTAATAAATTTTCAGGATCTAACCCAATTGATTTCAGTTTATCAACTACTCTTATTGGGGACCATTGAGGATAAGGAGCTGATGTCAGAAAATCAGGGATAAGCCCCAACAGGTTCAGATGAGTCTTAACCCAATAGTTACAGGGATAAGCCCCAACAGGTTCAGATGAGTCTTAACCCAATAGTTACACCTCTGAACTGGAAGCAGAGCTTCTTTTTTTTTGCAGAAAAAGCCCAGCTGGAACTCATTTGCATATTAGGCCACACCCCCTGAGCACCATTGTCTCACCCAGTACCTTTTTGTAGAAGAGGCCCAGCAGGAACTCATTTGCATATTAGGCCACACCCCCTGAGCACCATTGTTTCACCCAGGACTTTTTTTTTTAAGAAAAGGCCCAGCAGGAACTCATTGCATATTAGGCCACACACCCTGATGACAAGCCAGCTGGAACTGCGTTCCTGTGCATTCCTGCTCAGAAAAAGCCCTGGCTGGAAGCATGTGGACTAGCAGCCATGCAGGTTAATAGGTTGTAGTGGGAAGAGCAAGGAGACAAAAGTGCAATTGCTGTCTCTTTCACCAGTGCCTCCCAATGTAGTGTTTATACCAAACTGGATCCAGATTGAAATGCATCTGGTCAGACCAAAATGTCCATTTAATTCAACACTTTACCAGGACTGCTTTTTCACAGTGACTAATCATTTTAATGCAGGAAACAGAATGCAGGAAACAGGAATACATTACCATATATTTTGATGAATGGATATATGGTATACATATGGCATGCCACAATCAATTCAAGACTTCAGGTTGTGTAGACTGGCTTGTAGGCGACATGCTAATTCCTACATGGATACATGCATTCATATAAGATTTTGTTAATGGTAAGCCAGAAGCTTCCATAATGTAGGAGAACTGCTTCTGAAAGGACAAAAGCATCCTGTGTACCCTAATTAAGAATTCCTCTTGGCTCAGGCAGAATATTAAGGGCATGTATATGTATATGATGAATGCAAAATAAAGCAGTGCTTAGCAGTCTGTAAGGGTGGAATAAGTTGCTGCAGCTATTGTAAAACATTACAAGTGTGTATAATACAGAAATAAGAACGTATTCTTCCACTTTGGATCAAAGTTCATTGGCAAAACCGTATGGGAAAGACAGGAAAAGCTATTTGCTTTCTGCAAAACCCTAATTAAGGATCCCCTCCTGGCTCCAACACGGTAATCACGTAGGGTGTCTGTGTATAGAATGCAGGGTGGGCTGGCACTTAGCAATCTGCAGGGATGCGCAGCTGGAATAAATGGCAGTAATTACTGTAAAATCTTAAAAGCAAAGAAAATGTTTTCTAATTAAACAAGAAGATGGTAACAAAAAATGTACAAAGAGCTTATTGAGGAGTGCATGGTGAGAAGGGCTCTCAGCCACAACCGATTCAGTCCTCTATAGCCTACTGCTGTTTGATTAGTATTTCAAACATTTTTCTGCTCTGGCTCACAACATGGATTCACGGCTCATATTTATGTGTTTTGTGAATAAAAATACATAGTCCATTGTCATCTCTAATTTGGTATAAGGGCTTTTCCAGACAGTAATTTTAGTGCACAGTTAAGTACACAGTTGTGACTTGGCTGTCCCAAATGTCCTTCCCCTAGCTAGCACTTCTGTTGTCGAGAAAATGTATTTTACCATCAATAAACTGCAAATGTTTTGTCTTTAGGAAAATACTGTTTGCTTTCATCCCAGAGATTACATCCATTCTAGTTTGGGTTGGATATATTGGCTAGTGACCATGTTGTCAATGAATGCAAAAAGTATGCTACTCCCTAATAGCTGTTCCAGGTAGAGTTTTTTTTTGCATTTTAAATTTATTTTGACTACTTTAGAAGTAGAACATTTCCCTGCTATACCTCTAGAGCAGAAGCACTCATATAGCCTTTTAAAATCTAATGAAATGAATTTCCAGTGAACACCAGCTGTCCAAACTTTGTTCTCTAAGCGGGCCAGTCAGTCTGACTTCAATACCTGGAAAGTTGGTAGAAAGCATTATCAAGGACAGAATGAGTAGGCACATTGATGAACACGGGTTATTGAGGAAGACTCAGCATGGGTTCTGTAAGGGAAGATCTTGCCTCACTAACTTGTTACATTTCTTTGAGGGGGTGAACAAACATGTGGACAAAGGGGACCCAATAGATGTTGTTTACCTTGACTTCCAGAAAGCTTTTGATAAAGTTCCTCATCAAAGGCTCCTTAGAAAGCTTGAGAGTCATGGAGTAAAAGGACAGGTCCTCTTGTGGATCAAAAACTGGCTGAGTAATAGGAAGCAGAGAGTGAGTATAAGTGGGCAATCTTTGCAGTGGAGGACGGTAAGCAGTGGGGTGCCGCAGGGCTCGGTACTGGGTCCCATGCTCTTTTAACTTGTTCATAAATGATTTAGAGTTGGGAGTGAGCAGTGAAGTGGCCAAGTTTGCGGATGACACTAAATTGTTCAGGGTCGTGAGAACCAGAGAGGATTGTGAGGAACTCCAAAGGGACCTGTTGAGGCTGGGTGAGTGGGCGTCAACGTGGCAGATGCAGTTCAGTGTGGCCAAGTGCAAAGTAATGCACATTGGGGCCAAGAATCCCAGCTACAAATACAAGTTGATGGGGTGTGAACTGGCAGAGACTGACCAAGAGAAAGATCTTGGTAGTGGTAGATAACTCACCCCAGTGGTAGTGGGGTAGTGGTAGATAACTCACTGAAAATGTCAAGACAGTGTGCGTTTGCAATAAAAAAGGCCAACGCCATGCTGGTAATTATTAGGAAGGGAACTGAAAACAAATCAGCCAGTATCATAATGCCCCTGTATAAATCGATGGTGCGGTCTCATTTGGAGTACTGTGTGCAGTTCTGGTCGCCGCACCTCAAAAAGGACATTATAGCATTGGAGAAAGTCCAGAAAAGGGCAACTAGAATGATTAAAGGGCTGGAACACTTTCCCTATAAAGAAAGGTTGAAACGCTTAGGGCTCTTTAGCTTGGAGAAACATCGACTGCGGGGTGACATGATAGAGGTTTACAAGATAATGCATGGGATGGAGAAAGTAGAGAAAGAGGTACTTTTCTCCCTTTCTCACAATACAAGAACTCGTGGGCATTCGATGAAATTGCTGAGCAGACAGGTTAAAACGGATAAAAGGAAGTACTTCTTCACCCAAAGGGTGATTAACATGTGGAATTCACTGCCACAGGAGGTGGTGGCGGCCACAAGCATAGCCACCTTCAAGAGGGGTTTAGATAAAAATATGGAGCAGAGGTCCATCAGTGGCTATTAGCCACAGTGTGTGTGTGTGTGTGTGTGTGTGTGTGTGCATATATATATAAAATTTTTGGCCACTGTGTGACACAGAGTGTTGGACTGGATGGGCCATTGGCCTGATCCAACATGGCTTCTCTTATGTTCTTATGTTCAGTATAAAGCTGGAGCACTCACCAGCCCATTTAAAAGTATTTTACAAATAAATTTATTTATTTATTTAGACTACAAAATGCTGTTTGTAGAACATGATTATCAGCTCCAGAAGGAGATTACACACCCATGCTTAGAAACAGTATATTGAACTCCTACTGCTAGGTTCCAACAAGTATGAAGGGGGGAGGATACTTGCTAAACACTTTCTCACTGATTTTAATGGGAAAGATTTACTTTAAATTGATCCCTTTGTGGCTGTAATTGTGTATGCTCCCACCATTGTACACACATGTAGGCATGGGGGTCTTTAAACTATTTATGATTGATCTACTCCCTGATCCAAGCTAGTATTCTAGAGCAGTGGTTCCCAACCTTTTTGGTATAGTGACCTACGAATCCAAATTTATTTGCTATGCTGACCCATTGATTTTGTAGCTTGAATTTTGTAGCTTAGGTCTTTGGCAGCCAGCAGTTTTGCACATTTTAGTTTTGTCTATTTTATAAACATAATTTGAAGCATCCCAGCAAAAATGTACTTAACTCAGTAGAACTACAAAAGCTTGCAGCCTCCTTTCACAGTTTCTTAACCCACTTAGGTTGGAACCCGCAGGCTGGGAAATTCTGCTGTGGAGTAATATTCACTGCTGGAAAGTTCATAACAGTTTATGTTGGAGAGGAAAACCGGTATGATTTAACCCGCGGAAAAGAAGTATGGCATGTCAACTGAAATATGAAACTCTCTTTTCTATGTTGTCTTTTTCAGGCATCAAGTCTTTCCCCCTGGTATTTGTAAAGTCCCACTAAACAGAGACATGACAGAATTGAAAAGAGTGTAGACCCAAATTACTGATTGTCACAGGGCCTCTAGTCCTTTTAAGGCCTTCCCATTAATGTCATTTTAAAACCTACAGTTCCTAAATTCAGCTGAGTTATCAGCTTATTTGACATTTCCTACCCATCAAACAAGCAACTCTCTCTACTATTTGTGCATTAATATTCCTGTCATCATCAAATGCCCCTATCAGATCCTGGACCCCGCCCCTTTGCCTTAGACAGACAGCTATCTATTCCACTTCTTCTCCCCTAACTCTATTCCCTTCTGTATGAGGAATCAGAACTGGTGACAGGCATAGCCATTCTTAAGACATACAGTAGCCTGCCTCAACTATAGAGCCCCATGGGGGCATGGCCGAAGTAACCAGGAGCCAATAGTGATCTCGGAGTAATTTCCTCCCTACTGCTACCCTTTCGCATTTGGAGAGTGGAACCACCAGACAGCTGATCATCAGATGACTGGCTAAAGGGGCATCTTTAAAGTATGTTCCATGATTCCCACAAACCTGGTGGATACTGAGTTTTCACTGCAGAATGTCAAACAAGAAGAGAAGTCTGGCACAGTGCTCCCTGACAGGCCCACCGCCAAAGCCTTTTCAGCTTGCAAAAGAATTCTGCTTGCCATGTGAGACCAACAGTCTTGATCAATAGTTTCAAACTTTCTCCCATCAGAGAACAGTTTCCACATTGGCCTGTTTTCTGAGGAATACCTGTCCAGTGCTGAGAATTTGGGAGGCATGTTGTAGAATGCACAAAGAGTTCAAACATGCCAGTGACCTCAATGTGTGCCATAACATATACACTGCAATCCCCTGTGGCTGCACATTGCAACACCAGCACATTGCAACATGCTGGGCAAGTTCTCTTCCAGGAAAGCTTTCCTACTACTATGGTTTTTCATGGAGAAGCCTTACATATACTTCCAATGAATCTCAGGTTTATACAGAACACAGTTTGAAAAACCATAAGGATCCTGATAACTTGCTGCAGTCTCAGGCTACAGTACAATTACATGTTTCCTCTGGGTTTATTCTATAATGTGCTGCCGGTTCCATTGCTGTTATATTTTGGTGAAGCTTGCATAGTTTGTCATATAAATAAAGCACCCTAGATTAGAACTGGTGAGCTCCAGTTTCAGTGGCAGAGAGGCAACCAAGCTTTTATGGTAAATGATCAATATAACCCAGCATGTTCAGGAAACTTGGGTCCAGCATTGTTTTGAGAATAATGTATGCTGTACTGTGGAGAGTGGCTTTTGAGCATTATAAAGTCTTCACAGCATTCTCCACTCCCCCATTTCATGCCAGAATGTTCCTTGGACTCCATACAGATTGGGTGCCTTAAGCCTTGTTTCAGAAGAATCTAAGATAACCAGGCTGTTTAAATCCAACCATTAAATAAGGTTGGCAACAGGAAGCTCATTAATCTGAGCTAGCAGGGTGGATCAAACTGAGTGATCACAGTGCTCTGGGATCACAAATAAGCAAGGCCCACTACAATTAGTGGTGCGGCTGCCAAGCTTTGCCAGGGCTGCTTTGAGTGAGTTGAGGTGACAGCAAAATAATCAGGAATGGTTGCCTACAATGAGGGTCCCAAGGGCCTAATTTGGGGAAATAAAGAAAAAAGTCCTGCTGGTTCTCTGAAGGCATAAATGAACTGCACATTAACTCACTTCTGTTTCATGCAGATGTGGTTCATGATGCGTACAGCAAATATATATAGTTGGTAATAGCCCTTTCCTGATGCCTAGACAGGTTGCAATTGCTTGACTTGGAATGGCACAGAGAAGCTCACTTTGACTGGTTTTCGTGATGCCTGGAAAGTATCATGCCCTTCAGTTTGTTCTTTCCCACACTTGCAGGAAAACCAAATATTTTGGAAAGGAGCCATCAGACTAAGTTCTCTCAAACCTGCCAACAACATGAAAATTCTGATACAGGTAATTACCCAAATGTTTTGTTTTTTCCTTCCTGCACTCTCACATACATGTACACACAAAACCAAAAGGTTTTTAAGAAACTTATTTCACATTCCATTAGCTGGTATCATAATGCAATGCATCATAAATTTAAAAGCAAATTGCTTTCTAGAATGATGCAGACTTCTCCAAATTGGCAGCAATCATGCTGCTTAGAAAAGTCTTTGGGCAACAGCTTTAAGAGGAGCTGCTTTACTTTCAGCCTCTGATTGCTATCCTTTGCAAGTGGCTGCTGGTTACATGCCAGTGTTTCCAGTCAGTTGTGAATTTTTTTGCTAAAGTGAGAAGGAAGAAGAGCCAAAGTAGGAGGTTGCAGTGGGATCCCAGCACTGGAATGAAAATATGGATTGACTCTAATCTGTCAGACTCACTTGGACCTCTCATCAATCTCTCCCTTATCAAAAGATTATTGAACAGCATCATGAGGCATTGTGCTATGCTTTATTTGCTACTCCTTTGCCACTAACAGAATGATCCAGTCTTCAAAATGCTCAATGGGCAGAACAGGATTGCTCCTAAACCCCTTCCTATCAGTACAATGGTATCACTTCATTAGGATTGCTAGCAGGAATCCAGAAGGGGACAAAGACATGGGAAGCATCCTCAACAACAGCATGATGTCACTTCCAGGGAAAGCTGGTGGTGACTTTACACCTGTCTAGAAATTGCTGAAAACACTATGGTAAAAATAGAGTTTCTGGAAATTCCTGAAAGGACTGATAGCACTTCCAGGTTTTCCCCAGAAGTGATGCCAGTATTGCAGATGGCACTTTCCTCCAATTATTTTTCTCTCACCAGCCTTGGGCTGCCAGGCCTCCCACTAAGTCTCCTGCTTGAAGCCCTCTTTGCCCACCACCATTTGGAATGGCAGTGGGAGATAAAAACAAAAACAAAACACCAAGCAGCATCACTGGCATCAGTGAGACTTTTGGGGACAACCTGAAAATAACAGAGGCTAGCTCTAGCAATGGTTTTACCATAGTTACTAGGAATTTATAGAGCTACCCTATGTCACAGGTTTGCCCTAGAAGTGATGTAGCAACTTTGTCAATGTCTATGTCCCTATTGCCAACCCTTCTACTGGTTGCCAGACTCAGTCAGGCAACCCTGTGCCAGCTGCTGAGGCAGCAGCAGAAAACAGTTGGGGTGGGGAATATCCTGGTCCCAGCAGAAAACTGGCAGCCCTGCACTATACTGATAAGAAAAATTTATGCTGATGTAGAAAAATCCTTAAGCTGATAGGAGGTGACTGTTTTTTGTAATTACTACAGGGCTTACTGTTGCCAACCCCCAGGTGGGGCCTGGAGATCTCCCAAAATTACAACTAATCTCCAGACACCAGAGATCAGTTTCTCTGGGGCAAATGGTTGCTTTGGTGGGTAGAATTATACTCCACTGTGATTTTTTTGTAGTTTTTATAGTTTTAAGTTTATTACTGCCTGCGCTATTTTAACTGTCCTCTGTTATCCAGAAACTGGTCACCATGAAGACCAATTACAACTTTGGGGCTCCCTCAGAGAAATAGCCAAAGTGTACACAGACTGCTGTCTTCCCAAGTTGGGTGCCCCTCTTGAACTAGCATGTCTAAGATGGTGTGTGTGGGGGGTCTAGATGGTACAAAGAATGAGAACCTCCAGAGTAAAAAAAAATGTTGAAAAGAAAATATTAATATGAATCTGTAAGCACAGTGCTAGATCATCAAACAGATTTTAAAAGAAAACTGGTCACACAGCCCCCCTGTTCTATACATAGCCAAAATGATATTAAAATAGGGCAGGCACTAATAATCTTTAAAAGTTATAAGGTTCCTATTTATGTCTCATTACCTGGAAGACTGCATGGCAAAAAAAAAGATGGCTGCCTGCTTGCAGACCAGAGCACAGCATCCTCCTCAGTCAAGCATCCCAAGGAAAAAGAAAACAACTTGCCCTTGCAAGGAAGGATGAATATAAACAAATCACCAGTGCTTGTAGAGAAAAAGTTAGGAAAGCTAAAGGTCAGTATTAGCTTAGGCTGGCCAAAGATGCTAAAAACAACAAAAAAGGGTTCTTTTCTTATGTTCAGAGTAAGAAAAAGAGCAAGGACAAGGTAGGCCCATTGCGAGAGCAGGAAAGTGAAATTGTAACAGGTAATGAAGAGAGAGCGGAACTGCTCAATTCCTACTTTTCCTCAGTCTTCTCTTCTGAGGGAAACAGTGTTCAACATGGCGAGTTCCAACCTAGGATCAGCATAGTAGTAGTACATAAACACCTAGTTTCTTTAAATGAAACTAAGCCCTCAGGGCCAGATGAACTGCATCCAAAGGTTTTAAAAGAGCTTGTGGATGTAATTTCTGAGCCTCTGGCTATTATTTTTTGAGAATTCTTGGAGAACAGGAGAGGTGCCAGAAGATTGGAGGCAGGCGAATGTTGTCCCCATCTTCAAGAAGGGGAAAAAGGAGGATCCGGGTAACTATCGACCTGTCAGCTTGACGTCTATACCTGGAAAAGTTTTAGAACAAATAATTAAACAGTCAGTCCTAGAATATTAAGAAAGGATGGCTGTGATTTCTAAGAGCCAGCATAGGTTTCTCAAGAACAAGTCATGTCAGACTTACCTGATTTATTTTTTTGAGAAAGTGACTACCTTGCTGGATCAGGGGAATGCTGTAGACATCGTTTATCTTGATTTCACTAAGGCTTTTGATAAGGTTACACATACTATCCTTGTTGACAAGTTGGTAAAATGTGGTTTGGATCCTGTTATCATTAGGTGGATCTGCAACTGGTTGACCGCACCCAAAGAGTGCTTGTGAATAGTTCCTCATCCTCTTGGAGAGGAGTGACAAGTGGAGTGCCTCAAAGATCTGTCCTGGGACCTGTTTTGTTCAACATCTTTATAAATGATTTGGATGAAGGAATAGAGGGAATGCTTATTAAATTTGCAGATGATACTAAATTGAGAGGGGTTGCAAATACAGTAGAAGACAGAAACAGGATACAGGATGATCTTGACAGGCTGGAAAACTGGCCTAATACCAATAAAATGAATTTTAACAGGGATAAATGTAAAGTTCTGCATTTAGGAAGGAAAAATCCAATGCATGGTTATAGGATGGGGGAGACTTCTTAGCAGTAGTATGTGCGAAAAGGATCTAAGGGTCTTAGCAGACCATATGCTGATATGCTGAACAAGACTCAGCAGTGTGATTTGGTGGCTAAAAAGGAAAATGAAATTTTGGGCTGTATCAACAGAAGTATAGTGTCCAGATCACATGAAGTGATGGTATTGCTTTACTCTGCTCTGGTAAGACCTCACCTGGAGTATTGTGTTCAGTTTTGGGCACCTCATTTTAAGGAGATAGACAAACTGGAATGGGTCCAGAGGAGGGCGATGAAGATGGTGAGGGGTCTGGAGACCAAGTCCTATGAAAAAAGTTTGAAGAAGCTGGTCATGTTTAGCCTGGAGAGGAGGCAGCTGAGAGGTGATATGATCACCATCTTCAAGTACTTGAAAGGCTGTCATATAGTGGACGGTGTGGAATTGTTTTCTGTGGTCTCAGAAGGTAGGACCAGAACCAATGGGTTGAAATTAAATCAAAAGTGTTTCTGGGTCAACATTAGGAAGAACTTCCTGACCATTAGAGCAGTTCCTCAGTGGAACAGGCTTCCTCAGGAGGTGTTGGGCTCTCCTTCCTTTTAGGTTTTTAAACAGAGACTGGATGACCATCTGACAGCAATAAAGATCCTGTGAATTTAGGGGGAGGTATTTGTGAGTTTCCTGCATTGTGCAGGGAGTTGGACTAGATGACCATTGAGGTCCCTTCCAACTCTATGATTCTATGACGTTTCCTAATCCCCTTGTCTCTACCCACTTTACATCACTCCCTCCACCCTCTTGACCTGGTCCACCCAGGTTGCAGGTACATTCTGGGAGCCATCCTGGAATGCATTCAGAGATATCTCCATTGCTGCTTTCCCAATGAAACCCACCCCCAGTCCAAATTGTAACGTGCCTTGCTGGGAAAAATATTTAGTTATTGCTATACTTTCCCAATGAGAAGTGAATATCAGGTTTAAGGAATGTGAAAAGAGTTAACAGCACACCCTTTCCCCATCCAAAACAAGGATACATGTGTGCACATGAAAGAGGTAGAGGAAAGAGCAAACCATACTTGAGTAATTGTGAAACCATGATTCAGCTCTCAGACAAATTAACTGTAGGTAAATAGACCATGGTTTTGTGCTATATGAAAATGGAGCATTTAATGATATGTTAATAATGGGTAGGTGTTCAGAAAGCATGACCCTGTTTCAGAAGATTGAAAAACAAAAGTCTTAATGATGTGTTGATTGTATTCTTGTACCCTATGCTGAATCATTTCCAGAGAGACCTCATCAAGAGAGGAAAATGGAATTAAGAATTCTGCTCTTGTGATGCAGCAGAAATGTACTTTAGCTTTCAAAAAAAAAACCCCAGTTCCACAGATATTTTAATTTGATGAATTGCTATTTACATGAAATGAATGAAATGCCTCAAGCCTCACATTGTGCACAATGAAAATGCACAACCTTCAAACTAAATCTACCAGTGATATTGAAACAGCTGATTTTTCAGACACCTGCTTCATGGCTGATGGGTTCCCTGGTGTGGTATGATTTTTCTGAATTGTGCAACAAGCATTTAAAACTTTTCTGGCTTGGCTGTAAGGCATCCTAAGTACCTCTTATAACATCCTTGTTTTTCTCAGACCTCAATGCATTTATGTGCACAAGCCTAAAGACTTTTATGTTCTACAACGGCAGAGCTGCTATTCCCGTTGCATTAGATGGGGAGCCACAGTAGGAAAGCTTCCAGATTTTGCCACTGTAGGCCATTGTAATCTACAACTGTCCCATTATATATTTAAGGCAAATAACTCTTAACTGGACCCATATTATGTAACAGGAAATCTACATTGTCAACTATACTATCAGGTTAGAGGGAAAATGGAAGAGTCTACAATCAAGAGACCCAGAAGGACTTGTGGGGGGCATCCAATTTCCCCCTGTACCATGTTTTATACGTTATTTTCTCTTTCTCTTCTTTTGGTAGCACCTTTTCCCCTTTCCACCCACCCACCAACCTATCTTTTATCAGCCTTCCATTTTCAGCTATTTTTATTATATATTTACTTCATTTATATTCCATCTTTCTCCACAATAGAGACCCAAAGCAACTTACATCAATTAATCAATTATCCATCTTGTTTTATCTTTACAACGACACTGTGTGGTAAGTTAAAAACATCTGACTAAATCAAGGTTACCCAGTGAGCTTTTGCAGCAAAATTGAGATTTGAACCTGATTCTTCAAACTCCTATTCTGAAATTATAACCATTATACACAACATTAGCATTTGTGCAGTGGCTGCTGTTGAACTACTGAACCCACCAGTGCTTCCTGCAAGATCTGGCTCCTATGAATACATCTTCAAAAAGCCAAAACAGCCCTGGAAAGGGCCCTGACCTTGCCCCCTGCCTTTTACTGACAGAAACCAAGGCTTGAAGGCTGGCAATATTGTTGTTGCTGCCTAGCAGCCCCAAAATGGCCACTTTTTTGTCTCTTCATGGCTCCAGTTTTCAGATTTAAGTATCTACAGATAGGGCCATGCTGCAAGTTAGATATTTTGATTTAGGTGTTCCTTTCCCCATGCTGCTCTGAACAGTTGACTGACCCTAACCAGTAAAGAGTCCAGTAGCACATTTGTGACTAACAACTACAATTATACCATACACTTTCAAGAAACACAGCTCTCTTTGTCAAATGCAGACTAACTAGGGTTGCCAAGTCCAATTTAAGAAATATCTGGGTGCTTCGGGGGTAGAGTCAGGAGCAAGGTTGTGACAAGCATAATTGAACTTCAAAGGGAGTTCTGGCCATCACATCTAAATGGACCATATACACTTTTTAAATGCCTTCCCTCCATTGGAAATAATGAAGGCTAGGGGCACCTTCTTTTGGGTTGGGGCTCATAGAATTGGACTCCCTGGTCCAATATTTTTGAAACTTGGAGGGTATTTTGGGGAGAGCCACTGGATGCTGTGCTAAAACTTTGGTGCCTCTGTCTCAAAAAACAGCCTCTCCAAAACCCCAGATACCCACAGATCACTTCTCCATTATACCTTATGGGGAATCGATCTTCATAGGGAATAATGGAGTGCCTAGCAGGGGGAGAATCTCCAAATTGGGGGGATCCCCTGCTCCCACCTGGGGATTGGCAACCCTAAGACTAACACAGCTAACTCCTCTGGATCTATCATCCTAACCAGAGGAGTAATGTCATCTAGGCTATTATCAGTTTACAGACACCTGGAGTGAAGTATCATTTTCATTTCAGCACAACACAGGTTGCATGCTAGTTCCAGGATCAGCTACATGCCCTGTAAATAGTACCTCCATTTCGTTTGGACTATGGTCTTGCAAAACACTGAACCCTTGCACTGGGCTAACAAATGTACAGCCTCTTTTGAAGCCACTGGAAAAAAGAAGCAGACCTGCATGCCAGTCATATATTGATGTCACTGTATCTCTTGCCAATCTCTCCCATCAGCTTCATGTAGATGTTAAATAGTTTAGGAGATGTAATCTTAGGAACCTCATAAGCCATGAATGCAGGGAGGAGCAGCAGATGTCCTTTAGCACTGCCTTTTGGATCCTGATATCCAAGGCTGTGGAGCCAGGATGTGGCCAATAGATGCTCTGCCCCACTTACAACAATGATTTGCCTTACCCAGGGCTTTTTTTTTGTAGAAAAAGCCCAGCGGGAACTCATTTGGTGTAGTGGTTAAGTGCATGGACTCTTATCTGGGAGAACCAGGTTTGATTCTCCACTCCTTCACTTGCAGCTGCTGGAATGGCCTTGGGTCAGCCATAGCTCTCATAGGAGTTGTCCTTGAAAGGGCAGCTGCTGTAAGAACTCTCTCAGCCTCACCTATCTCACAGGGTGTCTGTTGTGGGGGGGAAGGTAAAGGAGATTGTGACCACTCTGAGATTCAAGAAATAAATCCAATATCTTCATCTTCTATTCGCATATTAGGCCACACCCCCTGAGATCACCATTGTTTCACACAGGGCTTTTTGTAGAAAAAGCCAAGCAGGAACTCATTTGCATATTAGGCCATAACCCCTGACACCAAGACAGTTGGAGCTGTGTTCCTGTGCATTCCTGATTTTTTTTTTTTAAAGCCCTGGCCTCACATAAAAATGTTAAAATATACCTTTTAATTTGTGATGTGACAAGCTTCTACTTCAAGATTAAAACACTGTTTCTAGAACATTACAAAATGTCTGATTCCTCTCAGGGGAAAAAAAAGTGTCCAGTTGATAGCCCTCCCATAGTTATTGGTCCAGTCTCAACCCACCTGAGCTGCTCAGATCTGTCCATCCTAGATTAGCTGTTGCTTCAGTTAGATTTTCAAAATCACATTCAATTTTACCATATTTAATGATCTGGTACTTGCTCTACACATTATGGAGAGTGACATTCATAATTCCCATCAACCAAAAGAGCTATGTAAGCCCTGTGTACCTCTCCAAACATACACAAACAATTTAATTGTAATATAAGCTCTTTAATTGTAAATTGTAGTATTTAATTGTAATATAAGCTCTTTAAATAGCACACTGCTATGGATATGTTGAGATGTCTCTTTATACTATTTTTGAACCTTAGCCAGCCCTTGTATATCTGGAGTGAGCTGAATGGCTTGTAAATCAGAGTTGGGATGATAGAAAACAGTATGCAACTTTTGAGTTTATTAGGCTATATGTTAAAAAAATGTTTCATTATCATAAAACTTCCCTTCAAGCTTTACTTTTGTTCCGCAGGAGAACAAAGTTTGTGTCCAGGAGGGTGTGTGGTTAGAACCTCCCTCTGCATGAAGTTTCTGCTTGCAAGGAGTTTGTTTATTGGTTAGCATGCCCAGCTCCACCATCTCATTTAACTTAATGCACAACATCCCTACATTTCTACAACCTTGATATAATCATGGACAAGTTGAATTTTGTTTTAAACATAAAGCTACTAGGTTTAGCTTGGGCCCACAGTATTGATGATATTCCTATGAGGAAAGGTTGAAGGAGCTGGGGATGTTTAGCCTGGAGAAGAGGTGGCTGAGAGGTGATATGATCACCATCTTCAAGTACTTGAAAGGCTGTCATAGAGAGGATGGTGTGGAATTGTTTTCTGTGGCCCTGGAAGGTAGGACCAGAACCAATGGCTTGAAATTAAATCAAAAGAGTTTCCAGCTCAACATTAGGAAGAACTTCCTGAACGTTAGAGCGATTCCTCAGTGGAACAGGCTTCCTCAGGAGGTTTTTAAACAGAGGCTAGATGGCCATCTGACAGCAATGAAGATCCTGTGAATTTAGGGGGAAGTGTTTGTGAGTTTCCTGCATTGTGCAGGGGGGTTGGACTAGATGACCCGAGAGGTCCCTTCCAACTCTATGATTCTATATTATCCCAATTTTAAAGAAATCTCCCACTTTCCTGGAACATGGAGGAGGCACATTGGGGAATTGTGATAAGAGCCACATGTGGCATGTCAAAGAGCTGCTGAGTAAGTATCACTGATCCAGAAAGATAGTCAACAGTGTGGACAAACTCATTAATTTGTCTTTGGAGTCTAGTACCAGACACATAATAAACCCCCTCCAAAATCCTCAAAGTCCAAAAGACAACATACCAAATAAGAGTGAAAGAATCACAATAGATGCTTCCTCTCTATCAACTGGTTGCTGCTGAGCTGAAAACACAGGTGGACACAGCTTTAAAAAAATGACCCCAAGCAATTGTCCACCCTGGGTTTTGTAATGTGTATGCAGGTCAGCCTGTCCATCCAAAAAAATATCATGGATTCTCAATAGGAATGTGAACCAGTCACTGCCACCCAGTGGAGTAGGGGGGAAAGATGGGGGGCAGGACCATTGCCTAACAGCAGTTTTTCATTCCCCTTTCCTGTTGGTCATCAAAGTGCCAGCAGGCAACAGGAGCTGGGGTTAAGAGATACCCAGCCCCAGTGAGAAGCTTGCAACCTTGATAATGGATGGTATATTAGATACTCACCTGACATAATCAGCAGCATTTTCAGACCAGTCAGTTCGGCAACGTAAGAACTATACACTGCTTGCTGACCTCCTTCCTTAATCCTTCATCTCATCTCTACACCTCTGTCCAACGTGGAATCTTTTTGGAATTGTTCTGATCTGATTCATAAGGTCAATTATCAGATTTAGGTAAAATTCATAAGCTGCATCTAAAACATGGAGCTTTGCACCTGTAAAAAGAGGTACAGATTTGCTTTGCACTAAATAACAAGAAAAAATATATCTCAGAAATCAGTTTGCCAGATGCTGTAATATTCTTTTTCCAAAGACAAACTCTTAATTTGGCAATTGTGCATCTTTGAAATGGTGATTGATCTCTGGATTCAGTACCAGTTCACATCCCTAATGTTGTCCATCTCTCTTAACAATTCAACCCTTTTTTACACAGTAGCATAATAGTCATTCTTCCCGTTTGACACTTCACACCCCTTATTTGCATAGACGGATTAAACATCTTGGAGGCAGAGACTCATAAGACCTATTCAGAGCTGAAAACATAAAAATGGTTCCAATCTAGCTACTTGCGGGCTGTATGCCGAGTGCATCGTAACAGGATTGAATATTATTTCTCCTGCACTGTTGCTGCTTTGTGATTAAATGCCATAAATATTTATGATTTATTATAGCTTCTTGGGAAGGGCTTTGCTCGTGTCGGCTCATAGATCAGGGTAGCACTAAAAGAAAATAAAACTATGTAAAACTCTTTCCCAGCTGCTCATTTATAACCTGCTCCTAGAGCTTATATAAACCAGAAGGGAGCAACAGCAATGGAACCTTCTTACTTCCTTTCCTTAACCTGATAAATGATCTTTCAGGAAGATGCTCTTAATAGGAATCTTAGCATCCACACATCAGTTATCATCTCCCTTTGGAACTTCTAGGATATATATTATGGAGGGCTTTAAAAAGATCCTGCAGCATGGTAATCACCTGGGCAGCAATTTTCAACAAACTTTCCCATGAATTTCAATGATGATTTAAGGACAAAATATTTCACAGGAAATATGTAGGGAAGCAATCAAGACATCTAGACACCTTTTGCAGGATTGTGCAGTAGTTGTGGGTCCATAACTAAGCACAAGATAGACAGGTTCAGGGTCATTTATGAAGGTCACAAAGACTACATTGTGGTCTTGGTTTGCAAGATGCACAGAAGAAGAAATCAGGAAATAATTGGTCACTTTAAAAAATGGATTTTGATGAAGGATTTATGGGGGGGGAGGAGAGAAGAGGGGAGGTGTGTGTGTATGTTCAGGGAGGGAGCTCTAAGCATAACAGGTGGAGTCATGTCAGAAAAAAGGAGATTGTCAGGTAAACAAGGATGGTAGAGAAGGAGGGAAACGTCACAAGCAGGACAAGGATATAATGGAAGTAAGGGCCAAAGGATAAGATGGAGGCAATTTGGCAAAGCTTTGAAAGGACATAGAACTTGTACCGGATATGAAAACCCATGGAAGCATTTGAGAAGCAATGGGAGAGGTGAATGATATTTGAAGGAGAGTATTGGATGGAAGAGGAGGGAAAGATACTGTAATCAAGGTGGAAGGTGACTGCGTATGTAACCAGAATTTTAGCAGACAGAACCAAGAGAAATGGAAGGGGAGCTGGGCTGCCACATTGTAGAGGGAGCAGTAAAATTATCTGCAGGAAGCATTCACAGGAGGCATTAGGTGACACTATGTCACCTATTTAGGACAGTTGCACAAAGCACAAACACAAGGCATGTTGGGGGCAGAATGGCAAACTGAATGGTGTTGGAGAGGAAAACAACCCCCTGAGAATTCTTTGCTACTACAAGTCATCTCCCTATGAGACAGTGTACAGAAAGAAAACTTAGGTCAAGGGTTTTGAGTAAAGAAACTATCTAGCTTATAAATTAGTCAAATCACATGTAAATCACCATAAAGACCAACAAAATTTATTCTAGCATATACTTTCATGAGTCAGAATTTATTTCCATCTGAAGAAGTCAACTTTGATGTGTAAATACTCATGCTGGAATGAATTTTTGTTAGACTTTAAGATGCCACTAGACAATTTTGCCATAAAGCATCTTTAACAGATTTGTGGGGCTATGTAGGTAGTCTAATTTGCAGTCTTGAAATAAAGTGGCCATTGTGATGTCATTGTGAGGCTAGAAAGTTGATGAATGCAGAGCATCCATTAAAAGAGGAGACTTGTGATACCTTCCTAAGCAGAGTTACACCCTTCTTAGGCTGTTGATTTCAACTGTGTTGTTGGCAACCCTGTTTTTACAAGGATTCAAGTGCTGTGCAATGAGATGGAGGAGATTAAAAAAGAAACCAAACCTCAGAAACCACTACAAGAATAAAAATAAACCCAACTGCTTCTTCGAATCTGGATCTGGAGAGAGCTTTCATTTCCCATGCTCCTTTATGGAAAAAACAAGGGAAACTCTCAAGTCCTAAGTATCAGATAGTGGTTTCAGAAATCTTATATGAGAAATACAGTCCCACCATGGACTAAAGGTTTCACTGCTTCACAGTTTAAGGACACTAGCTCTCTCATTGGACACTTAGGAAATTGCAAGGAACCTTCAGGCCTCTGAATGTTATCATAATCATTTTTAAAAGTCCATGAAGTACCCATGAATATACATTCCCAAGGAATCTGAGAAATAATCCTATACATTTCAAAGACTAACTTTCAACCTTGTAAACCAGAAAAATTTATGGAAACAAAATGCAAGGTTGGAGTCCATCAGTTTCCCAGCTAACATGGGTCAGGGTATTGAACTCAAAAGCACTGAAAGCTCTAAAAGATATACCCTTGAGCTAGAAACACTGTTGTTCCTAGGAATCTACACACTGCTAACTAATGTATCTTGTTGCTGCATAATTCATGCTCTTTTAGCAGCGGATAAAAACCTTCACAATCATTAATGTGTGAGTGTTACTGTTTATTAAGGCACAGGCAGTCAGAAGAACTTCAGATTTTGGTTGGCAAGAGCTACTGTGAAAGAGCCAAGACCCCTCTATAAGCAGATTAAAAAGTCTCTTTTTTCAACTTCCATTTAAATGGACATTTTTGGCACAGAGTAGCTAATAGCTTACATTACTCTCTCCAGGCAAATGTACTAATTACACATCCTGGAGAATCTAGGGGAAACATCATAGAAAATGCTGCAGAAGAGCAGAAAAGTGTAGTTTCCCTTTTCAGCCACAGATTCTTTACATTTTATTACTGAAGAACCTAAGCATCCGATCAAGATAAATTAAGTGAAGCCTTGCAAAACTAGATATTTCATCTGCAAGCACACATGATGACTATGTGATGCCCCTCCTTAAATCCCTACTTTGACTTTCTGTCCCCAGACCCAAAACCAATTTTTCACCGTTAGCCCCAAAGCATGTCCCTGGGTCTCTACTCTCATATCCAGAGATCATGAACTTTGTTCTTCCACCATCATCACTCTCAGCCAGCTAGGTTTCCTACTCCCTCAAATGACTGTCTGTTCTCCCTTGATGCCCCATATGCCTGGAACTGCCTTCCAGAACACTTGTGTTCCTTCAAATTCTCCCAAACTCACTTTTCCCATGAGGCTTTAGACAGAGCCCCCACGCTCCCCACTGAGTATGTCTGACAGTTAAGTGTTTTCCTTAGGTCAAACTTTAGACCATTAGCTTCTCAGGCAGGGACCGTTTTTTGAACTCTGTAAGGTATCCCACACATTGCTGGTAGTAAAATGGAAACGTTCAGTAAAACAGGACAAAGATATATAAAAAGGAGCAGGATTACAGTTTTTTCTCTCTTTTTCATTGTTTATTGGATGTATGCTATTTTATTTAATTGCTCTCAAATTTTATGATCCCATTTTATTGCCATGTTTGTTGTATGTATTTTAGCAGCTTTTATTGCATTGTTTTTGAATTCTGTAATCCGCCGTGAGTCCCAATGAGAAAGACAGACTATACTCTTTGAGAAGAGAGATAAGTGAAGTGCCTCAAGGATCTATCCTGGGACCTGTTTTGTTTAATATCTTTATAAATTATTTGGATGAAGGAATAGAGGGAATGCTTATTAAATTTGCAGGTGATACTTAATTGGGAGGGGTAGCAAATACAGTAAAAGATAAAGACAGGATAACAGGATGATCCTGACAGACTAGAAGACTGGGCTAAAACAAATAAAATGAATTTTAACAGGGATAAATGTAAAGTTCTACATTTAGGTAGGAAAAATCCAATGCATGATTATAGGATAGGGGAGACTTGGCTTGACAGTAGTATGCGTGAAAAGGATCTGGGATCCTAGTAGACCATACCCTGAAATAATGTGATGTGTCAGCTAAAAGGACAAATGAGATTTTGGGCTGTATCAACAAAAGTATAGTGTTCAGATCATGTGAAATGATGGTATCACTTTACTCTGCTCTCCTTAGACTTCACCTAGGGTATTGTATTCAGTTTGGGGCACCACACTTTAAGAAGGAAATAGACAAGCTGGAACATGTCCAGAGGAGGGCAATAAAAATGGTGAGGGGTCTGGAGAGGAAAGTCCGACAAGGAAAGGCTGAAGGAGCTGGATATGTTTAGCCTGGAGTAGACATGATTGAAAGGTGATATGATCATCATCTTCAAGTACTTGAAGGACTGTCATATAGAGGATAGTGTGGACTTGTTTTCTGTTGTCCCAGAAAGTCAGACTAGAACCAACTTCCTAATAGTTAAAGTGGTTCCACAGTGGAACAGTTTTTCTCAGGTGGTGATGGGTTCTCCATCTTTGGAGGTTTTTAAATAGAGGATGATGGCTATCTGACAGCAATGCTGATTCTGTAAACTTAGGCAGTTCATGAGAGGGAGGGCAGGAAGGGTTGCATTAGTGCTTAGTTCTCATGTCCCCATCTTACATACCCAGGGAAATGCTGATTGCCAGTTTGGGGTCAGTCAGTAATTTTTCTCCAGGACAGTTTTGCCAGAGATCCTGGAGATGTGGGTTTTTTGTTTTGCCATTTTCTGGACTTGAAGCAGGGATCACTGGGTGTGTGTGCAGGGGGAAGGTACTTGTGAATTTTCTGCATTGTGCAGTGGTTGGATTAGATGACCCTGGAAGTCCTTTCCGACTCTATGATGTTATGAATAAGCAAGCTACAATAAGGGATGGCTGATCTCTCTCTCTGGATAGGACTCTTCTTCCTCATTTCCTCTGATGACTGGAAGCAATTCCCACTAACATAATGCTATTGTGATACTTCTGCTCTGTACTCCCACACTACTAAGAAGGCCATATGATTCCCCCCACCCACCCATTGCTAGCTCCTGGGGTTGGTGAGATTAGGCAGTTGTGAATTTCCCAGGACTAGTAAAAAAAATCTCCCTGCCCAAATACATCACTGCTCTGCATGAAGCAGCCAAGAATGTCAAGGGTAGAATGAAAGAATTCTCTGCTTGCACTCCCTGCCCTTTCCAGGTCGGGGGCAGGCACTGAGCAAAAGAACCAGCGCTAGTTCCTTCCAGAAACATTGTAGCAGCACACACAACCACAGGATTTTTGCAATAGCTTGCTTTGCAAAGGTGCAGAGGATTCTGGAAGAGCATTTTTCAACAGGATCACGGCAAGCCAAACTAGACAATCACAAGCTTTATGTACTGTCTAACCTACTGAAGCTGCCTTTTATCTGCATAACTATTGTTAAGTCATAGCCTAGTATTGTCACATTCACTATTTGACAATGAAACTGCTGTTTATCTGCAATTCACTGCAACATGCCATGACAAGACAATTGAACACTGCTAAACCATAAATTATTCATGCCTTAATTGGGAGGGGGACTTTTACTGAGAGGGTTGGGTGGTCTTAGGCAATGGGCAACAGGGCCTCATGCTGGAGGTGCCCTGATTGCCTACAGCCCACTCCCCAGACATGGAAGGGAGAGCAGCTTTCCCTGAACAAGGGCAGAAACAACCTCTGCTTTTGCCCCAAATAAATTGGGGATGGATGCATTTTCATTTTTTAAAAAAGTTCTGAAACTGAAGTAGAGATGCAGCAACTGCTGAGATGAATGTTGTTTAACCTTAGTAGGACAGACAGCTTAATCCCATGGTTCCACTGCACCAGGAAGCTGGTACATTACTGTAACACTGGTGCAATGTAGTTGTGACCCTAAGTTGACATAGTAGCAGTAGTAGAACCACAAGAATAGCTGAAGACCAACTGGCAAAAGACATATACCTACAGCATCCCTGGAAACTCCAATAGTCCCCATTAATCAAAATGTTACACATAGATGCTGGGTCTGCACAGCAGTTTGATTGATAGGAAGTGATGGAAAAAACCATTTCCATTTCTTTATGCTGAATTAATTGCCAGTCTTATTGCATAACATGATGTTCTAGCTTTGCAGAAGGAGAAAATCATTCTCTGAATTCATGTTTTCTGTACCACTCATTATTTTATAAATTAGTGTTTACTACTGCCTTCCTGTGCCTTAATAACCATTTAAAATGGGCATCATGTGTTTTCCTTTAAATGGTGATTGTATTTGTTGGTTTATAGGAGTCTAGATTCTATCATCCTCTCTTTTATATGGTGACTGATGCGATCCACTAGCCATTCTTCACAAGTTGCCAGTGAGTAAATGCTGTCTAACCAGTGACTGTCTGTGTGGTCAGCCTCATACTGAGATCAATGCACATTCAGAAAGTAAGTAAAGAAAACCCAAGCCAACCACTCTATTCGATGCTAGACAGTCTGAATGAAATTACCATTGAATAATAGGAAACAGGCCCAATCAGAATGTTATTTGGGTGCATTTTAATGTTTGTTGCTGCTTTCAGTGAGCATTTCTTTGAGGTGGGGTGGTGAGGCAGCAAGGGCAGAGAATGACTCTGCAAATACAAGTTTGACAGGACCTCATCCAACTAAAACACTTAACCAAAGTTCATGCCAAACAGATCATGCCAATTTGGATTTCTGCGTGAAGCAAACATTCACCCAAAGTATTATACCTTCAGGAGTTTGGGGAGAGGGAGGGTCTGAAAGGCCATGGAATATTATTCACATTGGAAATTTTAGGAATTAGAGGAACCAAGAAAATGCCCCACTGTTTTAAAGGATGAAAACAATTTGGTAAATAGACAGAAAGTTGCATTTGAATCTGAGAGATCTGCATTCACAAGCCACTCATCATGAAAATAGACTTGGTGCTTGTCTTCAGGTTTGGGCTGCAGTGCTGTGTACACCTAGCTCACAGTGGGACTTCTAACTGATACTGTAAAGCTAGATGCTATTTTTTTAAACAATAATAATAATAATAATAATAATAATAATAATAATAATAATAATAATAATAATAATAATAATAATAATAATAATAATAATAAAATTTTATTTATATCCCACCCTCCCCGCCGAGCCAGGCTCAGCGTGGCTAACAACATGTCCATACAGTAATTTATACAAAACTTTAAAATCAACATTAGTCTTCAAACCATTCTAATTTACAATTAACATAAATTGGCAATAACAATAGGCATTTCTGGTGCTATTCTGTCGGTTAGTATGATGGCGAGAGTCACTTAGGCGAGAGTCACTTAAATGAACCCATCAGTCCATCAATCCTTCAATCAGCACTCCGCAAAGGCCATCCTGAAAAGGGTGGTCTTGCAGGCCCTGCGGAATTGGTCGAGGCTCCGCAGGGCCCGTACCTCTTCTGGGAGCTGGTTCCATAGGTGTAGAGCTGCAATAGAGAAGGCCCGTGTGCGGGTGTTCTGCAATTTCGCCTCCTTTGGCCCGGGGATAGCCAGCTTGTTCTTCCCCGCTGACCTCAGTGCTCTCTGGGGCTCGTATGGGGAGAGACGGTCCCTCAGGTAGGCAAGTCCTCGACCATATAGGGCTTTAAAGGTAATAACCAGCACTTTGTAGCGAACCCGGTATGTAACCGGCAGCCAGTGCAGTCCATGCAGCCCTGGCTGTATGTGCTCCCACTTCGGGAGCCCTAATAACTGCCTAGCCGTCGTGTTCTGCACTAGCTGCAGCTTCCGGGTTCGGCACAGAGGCAGCCCCATGTAGAGGGCATTACAGTAGTCCAATCTTGAGGTGACCGTCGCATGGATCACTGTTGCTAGGTCCCAATGCTCTAGGAAAGGGGCCAGCTGCCTTGCCTGCTTCAGATGAAAGAACGCTGACTTGGCAGTGGCTGCTATCTGGGCCTCCATTGATAATGAAGGCTTCAGTAGAACTCCTAGGCTCCTGACCTGGTGCGCTGCTTTCAGCGGCACACTGTCAAAAACCGGGAGAGGTATTTCCCTCCCCAGAGAGCCGTGGCCCACGCAAAGGACCTCTGTCTTCATCGGGTTCAGCTTCAGCCCACTCAGCCTAAGCCAAGTTGCCACGGCTTGCAATGCCTAATCCAGATTCCCTGGGACGCAGTCAGGCCGGCCATCCATTAGCAGATAGAGCTGGGTGTCATCTGCATATTGATGACACCCGAGCCCATACCTCTGGGCAATCTGGGCAAGGGGGTGCATGTAGATATTGAATAACATCGGGGAGAGAACTGCTCCCTGAGGCACCCTACAGTCTAGTGTGCGCCTCTGGGACAGCTCGCCCCCGATTGCCACCCTTTGTCCCTGTCCCTTGAGGAAGGAGGAAAGCCATTGTAAGGCCAACCCCCTAACCCCTATGTCAGCGAGGTGGCGGGTCAGTAGCTGATGGTCGACTGTATCAAACGCGGCCGACAGATCTAACAACATCAGCACCGCCATGCCACCTCGATCCAGATGCCTCTGGAGGTCATCTACCAAGGCGACCAGCACTGTCTCCGTCCCATGGCCCGGACGGAAGCCAGACTGGCAAGAGTCTAGGATGGAAGCGTCATCCAGAAAACCCTGCAGCTGCAACGCCACTGTCCTCTCAATAATTTTACCTAAAAACAGTAAATTAGAGACCGGTCGGTAATTTGCCAATTCGGCCAGGTCTGCTGTACATTTTTTCAGGAGGGGACGGACCAAAGCCTCTTTCAAGGGTGTTGGAAAGCGCCCCTCCAAGAGGGATCTATTTATGATGTCCCGTAAAGGACATCTGAGCTCCCTCTGGCAAAGTTTAATCAGCCAAGAGGAGCAAGGGTCTAAATCACAAGTTGTTGGGAGTGCAGCAGAGAGAATTCTGTCAACTTCCTCCAGGCTGAGTGGGTCAGAACTAAACAATGTGTGTGAAAACATAATGCCAACCAAAACAAAGAAAAGAAAAAGAAAGAAAGCTGATACCCTGCCATAAATTTTGTTAGTCGGCGTTTTTTCATCTGAAGCAGGCAAGGCAGTTGGCGCCTTCGGGACCTAGCAACAGTGGGGACCTAGCAACAGTGATCCATGCGACGGTCACCTCAAGATTGGACTACTGTAATGCCCTCTACATGGGGCTGGCTCTGTGCCGAACCCGGAGGCTGCAGCTAGTGCAGAATGCGGCGGCTAGGCTGCTATTAGGGCTCCCAAAGTGGGAGCACAAACAGCCAGGACTGCGTGGGTTGCACTGGCTGCCAGTTACATACCGGGTTCGCTACAAAGTGCTGGTTATTACCTTTAAAGCCCTATATGGTCGAGGACCTACCGACCCGAGGGACCATCTTTCCCCATACGAGCCCCAGAGAGCACTGAGGTCAGCAGGGAAGAACAAGCTGGCTATCCCTGGGCCAAAGGAGGCGAAATTGCAGAACACCCGCACACGGGCCTTCTCTATTGTAGCTCCACACCTATGGAACCAGCTCCCGGAAGAGGTACGGGCCCTGCGGAGCCTCGACCAATTCCGCAGGGCCTGCAAGACCACCCTTTTCAGGATGGTCTTTGCGGACTGCTGATTGAAGGATTGATGGATTGATGAGTTTGTCTAAGTGACTCTCGCCTAAGTGACTCTTGCCATCATGCTAACTGACAGAATAGCACCAGAAATGCCTATTGTTATTGCCAATTTATGTTAATTGTAAATTAGAATGGTTTTAAGACTAATGTTGATTTTAAGTTTTGTATAAATTACTGTATGGACATGTTAGCCACGCTGAGCCTGCCTCGGCGGGGAGGGTGGGATATAAATAAAATTTTATTATTATTATATTATTATTATTAGTTCTTTAGGTGCTATTGCAAGGAGCCTCATGGTTGGTAAAATGAGTACCCAGCAGAGCGGGATTAACAATTAGGCCAAGTAGGCACTGTCCTATGGGCCCCCATGCCTGTAGGGGCCCCGGGCTGCCCCCCCCAGTTTCCCCCCTTCTTGCAGCTCTCCCATCCTCCACACACAGCCAGCAACTGAGCTGCTCTTTGCCCGACTTGCCTGGTGTGGAGGCTGCTGGTGTTGTCACCAAGTTTGCCTCTTTCTGCCTCTCTCTTGCAGCTTTGAAAAAGGGGCTTTTGAGATGGTACCATCAGGCTGCAGTGGGAGCTATGGGTGGTGGAGTGGGCACTCAGACTTTGAGATAATTTGCGAGGGCACCCCCAAGATTTAGACTGCCTAGGGGCCTCCACAGGGTTTAATCTGGCACTGGTACCCAGCTTCCTGGGGGTAAAGTGTAGATGACTGGGGAAGGCAATGGCAAACCACCCTGCAAAAAGTCTGCCAAGAAAACATTGTGATGTGACGTACTGTATGGGTCAATAATGACTTGGTGCTTGCAAAGGGAACAACCTTTACCTTTTTTAAAAGGTGCTACTGCACTCTTGCTCTTTTCTTTAAAAATGAATGCTATTATTTTATGTCAGATATGCCCTTCTGAAAACTGTGGATCTGGCAATTCTGGTACTGGCACACATAGAAGAGGAGTAATCATTTATAACAAAGCAGATCAACAGAGTTACAGAACTCTACATATTTTGTAGACTGCCTCCTTTAAACAAGCTGATTCTGGAAATGGTTGGTAATGGTTATAATTAAAACTTCTGCTTCATTGCCCCCTATTGGTATTTTAAAATCTGGGAGTTAAAGGGCAGTACATCCCCAAAGAGAATTTGAGGGATCTTATTCTCAAATGTACAGAAATATTAAGAGACAATTTTTTTGGCATTCTGCTTGAAGCAGTTGACTCTATACTTGTAAAAGTATTCTAGCACCTGCCAAGATCATTTGTTCCTGTTTACCCTTTGGGGCAAATCATAGGGCACCAATTATATTTTAAAATATTTGCTCAGATTTGATCTACCTTGATAGGAAACTTCTGGATTGACTTTTTGAGAAAAGTTTCTGGTGGGGCTAAACAGTTGCCCAAGGAAATGAAAAAGACAGGGCAGTTTTGAGATGGCATGAAACATCATTCCAGGAAGCCATTTGGCTTGCTTCCTTCTTTTTTGGTCCAGTAGCCCTGTGAAATGTGTTGCAGCTGAGCTAGCATCCTTCCCTGATACATTGTAAAATTAGCTAAATGGCCTTTCCAAGCATTAAATAGAAGACAGCTTTTTGCAAATTGTCTGCAGCTTGTCAAAGTGGTGTGGTGCCTGGAGGATGTATTTTCCAAGACTGGAACTGGGGTTGTCAAAGAAAAAGGAAACCCTAAAATGCAACTCCAGGCCATGATCTAACTGGAGAAAAAAACCCCCAATTACCAGGAAATATATTTTTGTGAGATTTGGGTCTAAAATTCAGGAACAATCTGTCAGGACCCTAGCTATATGAACAATGGTAGGAATGCTGCCGTAAGTATGGGATGTAGAGAACAATACAAGATTTGCAGTCTGTTAAGTTAACTGGGGACATTCTGTTCTGGAGATAAGGGCCCTCTTGAGATGTTCTTTCCATGAACACACATAGAGGAGAATAGGATTGCACCTATTTACCCTGTCCCAACCAGATGCATTCTGATCCAAGTGAGCCTGAGCAACCATAGTTTCTGCCACATGAATCTCCTGAACACAGGGGATTACTGTAGCTGTAGAGCAGTACTTGCAGCTATTGCAATGAAGCCCACTCCTGCCTCCTTTGCAGATATTCAGTGAATGCATACATGGATTTGTGAAGATGGCTAAGGAAATCAGATTCCTTAATTTAATTTAGATTGCTATGTCACAGCAGAAGCTTTCTACGAACACTCATAACAAGGAGGATCTATGATATTATAGCTCAGTCAAGAACAGCATCTTAAAATATGGGACATCTGGGGACTAGTCAAATATTACTTGGACATCCTGCATAAAAAGGAGAGAGCTTCATCATGTTCATATTCATTCTTCCTCTAGTCTCTCTGTTATCAATTCATTGGAGAGTCAACATAGAATACTGGACTAGGAGCTGCGACACTTGGGTTTAAAATTCCCGCTATACTGTGAAACTCACTGGTTGACTGTGGGTTAGCCACTCCCCTCATCCTAACTTAATTCACAGAGTTGTTGTCAGGATAAAATGGGGGAACCACTTGGAGTTCCTTGGTGGAAGGATGGAGTACACACATATCAAATAGATAAGCTGCATGATCACTTGCATGTCAGATTTATCATCTGTGCGCAGTATCACTATGAACTCATGATCTAACTAACTAACTGCCAGAGGACTGCATCCTTCTGTACCATGCTCACAGAGCAGCAGCTGATTGGTCTCAAGAAATGAAAATAATGAGTTGTGCATGCTGAACTATGTCTGTTCTAAAATGTCTACACGCCCACCAATTTACAACCTCAAAAACAGACCATTTGTCTTATTCTATTGAATCCAGAAGGGAACTTAAACTACAGCTGTCTTCTCCAAATACTTGGAAATAACTTGAATGATTTCATCAAGATAGTATGACCAAGTTACAGCCTTGCCATGAATCCTCTCTCTTTCATCAGGAAGGTCCTGATAAGTGAGATTTAGCACTTGATGATCTTGTTGCTACAGCAACATGGTTTATTCTTTCTGTTGGTTTAGTAGCCTGAAGGGTGCTGGTTTGTGCAGAGTCCAACACACTCTCTGGAAGACCCAACAGCTGTGAATTTCCACAGCTGGGGAATTTACATTGCTGTTTTAAAAGACTTCAAGCAGGATCACCAGTTGAGTGGATGGGGAGGGGGGAACTTTCCCTCAGATCCTTTAAATTAATTGGATATCTAAACACTTCATTGGCACCAATAATGTGGTGTCATTCCATATACAAATTGTAGCTTAAGTTAAAATTTTCCATCTGTAAATTTAAAAAAGAACTAATTGAAATGTAGGCTGATTAGGAGACAAATCTTTTTGTACTAATTATCTTAATTATAGGCTTTTTAATGGCAAGTCACTGCTGAAATAAAAACATATGTAAATGGCAACTTATAATGATAGCCGCACCTGGTAGTACTTGTGCATAGTTAAAGGGAACATTAATGAGCAGAACTGAAGAGCAGGGACTGGATGCATATAAAGGCAGGAGGATGTGGTGCATGAGGGACTTGCACAGAATTTTAGTACAAGTCTAAGCAATACGACTGCATTTAAGCATCATTGCCGCTATCACAATAAAAAACCCCAACATCTGACAAGATGGGATCTCACCTGTGGCAGCTTGCACCACGATAAATTTCTTAGTCTTTAAACTGCCACAAGCCTCTTTGCTATTTTGGCTGGAAGACTAACACAGCTACCCCTCTGTTTAGTAACTATGGTGACAGGAGCTGTGACAGATCTTTCTAGAAACCTGAAAAGGGTCCCAAGGCTGCAGGAAAATGTGTAAGGAAATGCCCCTAATTTCCAGAACATCGTAGTCACCCGTCTGGGTGCCAGAATGCCTGAAGACAGAGCTCTCACACATCTGACAGAAGAACATGGGTTTGCCTACCAGAATGGAAAGGACTTATGACTATTAACAGCCACAATGCTAAAGCAGTGCTCCGTGTTCCTGGAAGAGCACCAGCAAGGAAAGCAGATGGTTTCCAGTCACTTAGGGTGAACGCCATCTCTTTCTTGGAGCAGAAGGAAAGCGCGCCGTTAGGAGCTATCCAGACCAAGCGGTTTTCAGCCTTGACCATAGAATCCACTTTGGGAGGCTAACACCAGCTATTTTCCAGCAGTACCAAGACTCCATTTCAGGACAGCGGGAGGCACATGTACGCAACAGATGTGAGCCACCCATGGAACCATCAAGCTTATCCAGGAATGGATCCTGCCAGACCACCCAAGCCTTTGTTCAACAAAACCCAGGACAAAGACTGGTAGCAAGGAGAAGACTGAAGAAGAGGAAGACCATCTTCAGCCAGAGCCAAGTTCCTTTGTGTAAACCGGGTGTTACCTAGGCAATGATTTGGCTCTCTATTGTCACCCTTTTAGATAAATTTAATAGTCTTAAGCATCTCCCCACCCAATAATCTCCCCCATTCTTCTCCCCAACTGTCAGTTTGGAGCCTCACTCTGGTCCACTGCAACCTGAAAGTCCAACCAGGTACCCTTGGACCAAGTTTGTTCATTGGTCAGTCATGGGCACCCAATTAGGTGCCACCAATTAACTTGCTATTGGCTACTGCAGAAGTCCAGCCCTTATGGTCACTGCAGAGCCTCCCCTTTCTCCTCCCTCACACCTCCCATCCCCTAAGGGCTCAAGGTAGTCTATATAACCTGTAACACAGTTCCCCACATGTGTGCTTCTAGCAGTATCCTAATTCTGCTGTCTAGATCCATCCCCGATTCTAAGGCCAAGTTTCGGGTCCCCTCTCCCATTTCCTCACTTGTCGCCATTGGAGCCTTCCTTGAAGACTACGATCGGTAAATATCACCCTGTTCGTCTGCCCATGTGTTTCTCTCTCTCTCTCTCTCTCTCTCTCTCTCTCTCTCTCTCTCTCTCTCTCTCTCTCTATTTTTCTTAGGACTGTATATATGATTTTATGAGTACTTTATCTTGTATGGAATCCTATATTTTTCTGGAATAAATTTTAATTGTTTTACTTAATTAGAGTCCCTAATATTTTTAAGCATTAATTTCTGGATGTAGAATCCTGTATACGCAGGTAGAAGATCCTGATTAAGCCAGGTGCCCACTTGACAATTCCCCAACCTCGTTTTGAGGGCATTTTGGCTTACAAATGTGAAATAAAAAAAAAAATGTTGCGGGATATAAAAACTCAAAAATGATAAAAGGAGCACTTGTAGCTTTAAACAATAGATTTCCTCTGTGGCTGTTGCTAGGTAACTACAGTATTACAGACTGGGTTTATGTGAGGAAAAAGGCAAGGTGAGAGGGCAGAATCCTTTCCAGGCTTATTTTGTCCTTTGACAGAGGATTCACTGGGACAAGTCTTGACTAGGGTTGCCAGCTCCAGGTTGGGAAATTCCTGGAGATTTTGTGGTGGAGTCTGAGGATAGCAGAGTTTGGGGAGGGAAGAGGCCTCAACCAAATAGAAGCCTCAACCAAATAGAGTCCACCCTCCAAAGCAATCATTTTCTTTTTGCAAATGGACAGGTCATTGTTGTCTGGAGTTCCATTGTCATTGTAGGTGATCTATAGGTCCCACTTGGAGGTTGGCAACCGTAGGTCTGGAAGCAACCTCTGGGTGACTGGATGCCATCTGACTTATATGACTCACCTAGGCCTGGCTGAATGTTACTTTTTAACAGCAGTGACCCCATGAAAGCCAGTTTGGTGTAGCAGTTAAGAATTTCAGAGTAGGGCTTGAGACTCAGGTTTGAAGCATCATATTGCTATGAAAACTCATTGAATGATTATGAACCAGTCACTTACTTTCAGTGTAGCCTACCTCACAGGGTTGTTGTGCATATAAAAGGAGGAGAAGAGAAGAATGTAAGTTCCTTTGGTCTCCATTAAGGAGAAAGGTGGGGTATCAATTAAGCAAATATAGTTGAAGATGGGAGGCAGATACAAGGTGGATTGGTGAATGGCTGAGAAGGAGAGAATGAGGCAGGGAGAGGAGAGGGGACAAGAGGTTGCCAGGGAGAGGAAAAGAAGAAATAGTGTGGGGAAGGGGCTACAAGAGAAAGTGAGGTGCCACCTACAAGTCTTTGGGGTTCCCACCATGCAAGTGGACCTGGCCTAGTTGCCTGCACTGCACAGTGAGGCTGTAGTTTTCCCAGGTAGAGTCTGCTGGGGGGAAAGGTGAAAGAGAAAGTTTAAGACAGAAGACAGAAGGTTGGCTGTTGGTTTGGAAAGGAGATAGGGTTGCCAGCTTCAGAATTGCTCTAGATTTGGGCATAGAGCCTGGGGACAGCGGGGTTTGAGGACGGGAGGGACCTCAGAAGGGTTTCATGCAATGGTCTCCACCCTCCAAAGCAGCCATTTCCTTCAGGAGTATTAGGCTGTCAACCTACAGGTGGGGGCTGGAGATCACCAAGATTAATAACTGCTCCCAGATGACAGAAATCAGTTCTGTCAGGGACTGGTTGGCAGGCCCTTTAAATGGTGTGGGGAGGCCAGTGGCTGCTTCTGAAGGCCAGAGCAGTGGCAGGGATGGAAGACCACAGATTGGAGGTCCTGAGTTGGGCCCCCCAATCAGAAGTCAGGGGCAGGGCCCTCACAGCCCCCCCCCCCCATGACTACAAGCCTGGCTATGGGGTTTCTGGAAAGGGAAAGAGGAAATATTGGAAGAGGAGGGAAATGAGATGTGTCTTGCAAATCTTTGCAGTTTCCTGCTTGTAAATGTTATTATCCATCATCTATCTTCTGCAGATTCTTAACCTATCTATATCTGTTTTTCCTTCTTAAAATGTCTTGCAGCTAAGGTTGTATTACAGAACCATTTTTAATTTCATCTGCCACAGAGTGAAGGGGCTTTTTAGGACCTTATATTGTGAAGTTGGAAAGAATGACTTACGAAATACAAATGAAATGTTATTTATGATTTTATACTATGATTGCCAAATCTGGGCTGGAAGATTCCTGGAGATTTGGTATGGGAGTGCAAGGTTTGGGGTGGGGTGGGGTGGGAAGGTAAGGGACCTCAGATGAGTATAATGCCATAGAGCTCACCTTCCAAAGCAGCCATCTTCTCCAATGGAATTGATCTCTCCAGTCTAGAGATAAATTGTAATTCTGGGAGATCTCAAAGCCCCTCTTGGAGACTGGTATCTCTATTTTAAACCTAATCTCATAATCTTGGAATGCCTAGCACATTCTAACTGAGCTGTGATTAACATAGCTCTCATGTCGGTTACTACCTGAATATTTCCTAGCTGGGTGGCTTATATTGTTCAGTAACTACATACCAATTTTCAGAGTATTCAGGTTCCCAAAGATGTTTTCCTTCAAAATCTTTAGTGCATTGTCTTATTTATATAGAATATCTACATCCATAAACAATATTCAAGTATAGTTAGCTCAAACCAACAAATCAATAAAACATATACAGACAAACATACAAAACAACAAATCTCTAAAGCATTATTAGGAAGTAGATTTCAATCAGTAACTCTACGTAGCATTGCACCTGCACTGAAAATCCCTTTAAGATAGCTTGAACAACCACTGCAGTAACAGCAGAGCACATCATAACAAAAAGGGAAGAGAAAGCTGAAATGTCACAAAAAGGTCATCAGAGGAAGATTATGGAAAGGATTGAGAAAATAAACACACTTTTGCTTAAGGCCTAAAAGTCTGTAGATGAAACAAGGTGGTCCATGAAAACCAGCTGAGTTCTTTTGGAACTCCAGCTACCAACCAGAGAAACTTAGTTCTGATAAAACTCTGGAATAAAATTACTTTCACAGAATCATGCAAGGAATCACCTTAGACCAGGGGTGTCAAGCATGCAGTCTGGGGGCCAAATCAGGCCCTTGGAGGGCTCTTATCAGGCCCCTGGGCAAGTGGCTGTCATCTGCTTCCTTCTCCCTATATCTTGCTTCCTTCTGCATAACAGTTTGCTTTGCAAGGCTTGTTCAATTGCACAGGAGCTATAGAGGAAAGCCTCTATTTTCTCCATTGGCTGAGGCTCCTCCCTTGAGGAGGAAGGGTGGGGGAGGTAGAGCTTGTTTTTCTAGGCTCTTTCAATTGCACAGCAAAGCTACTGGGCCAAGCGTCTCTTCCTTCTATTGACTGAAGCTCCTCCCTAGTCCCCTGGGGAAGGAAGGCAAGAGACACAGCTTCCTTTGCCCAGCTCCCTGGATCTCATGGGAGAAATACAAAGAAAGCACCTTTAAGACCAACAAGTGCTAACATTTTAAGCATATTTTAAGTTTTTAAAAATATATGTATTTAATTGTGTTTGTCTTTGTACTTTATAAAGTTTATATCTCTGCTACCAAATCTTAAATAGGTATGCACATGGCCTGGCTTGACATGGCCTGGCCCAACCCAACATGATCTCATTTATGTCAGATCCAGTCCTTACAACAAATGAGTTCGACACCCCTGCCTTAGACTCCATGTAGGGGTGTGCAAAAAAAAAAAATGGATTTACATGGATTTGGAAATACATGGGGCCAAAAAAATTCAGAATACCGTGTATTTCTGAATACCGGTACTCGGAATAGCCGCATATACGGTAGATGCGCGGCTATTACTGAATATACGGCCCCATTATACCCTATGGCCATTGAAATCAATGTCAAAATAGGGTATATTGGAAGCCATCTGGAGGGGAGGGAGTTTGATGGAGAACCCCCAAATTTGCAGGGGACCTGCAGGGGACTCTCCCCTACAAACCCCCACAAGTCCCAAAAAGTTTGGGCCAGGGGGTCCCATTCCAGGGGCACCCAAAGAGGGTGCCCCTATCCCACCAATTATTGATTGGGCAATAGATCTGTGCTTTTGCCCCATATAACATACTAGCTTTGCCCCATATAACATACAATGGCTGCAGTTACAGTGAACTGAATTGAATTGTTTTCTTTACTGACTATCTATGGAGATGAACTGGAAAGGGGTTTTTATTATAATTTTTAATATTGTTTTGACTAACGCAAACTGTTGATAGAAGCTAGAAGGCTGTTTTTATTTTTTGAATTGTGATGGAGTTTAGCTCAATTGGTGTAAACAGGAACACAGAGTTTTAAAACAAATGGGGAAGAGGTGCCATTGGATTTTTGTTTCTGAGTGTTCTTATTTTAACAAGAATGAGTGGTCCTAAGGAATCTGTAAAGAAAAAAGATAACAAAGAAGGAAAACAAATATTTCCTTCACCTAGCAACCCATCGGGACCAGGCAAATTTGCAACCATGCCAGGAGACATGAAAGAGATGCAGGCTGCTTTAATGACTGCTATTGTAAAGCTAACAAGCAAAGTAGATAACATTGGTGAACAAATGGCACAGATCCAAAAAGAACTTTCGAAGAATACCAGACAGACAGCTGAGACTAATAAGGCTTTAAAGGTCTTAGAGGGTCTGGTGACAGAGAATAACCAAAAGGTGGAACATCTGGAAAAAGAACAGAGTCTACAAGATTCTAGACTCCTACAACTGGAAGTAGACAGAGCTGCATACATGCTGAGGTTTCAGAACATACCAGAAGAGAAAAATGAATATTTACAGAAAATTTTAAGTGATGCCTTGGCTGAAATTTTGCAGGTGACTTCTGAGAAGATGGAAGAAGAATTTGACCAGGTCAGACAGGTACCTTTGAGTTATACAAGATGAAACAAATTGTCTAGTGAAGTTCATTTGAGATTTACAAGAAAGAGGACCAAAGACAATATTCTAAAGCAAGTAAGAGATAAACCAATGATGATAGCAGGAAACATGGTGAAAATCTTGAGAGAGGTTCCCTGGCCTGTGAGACAAAAGAGGAGAGAATACCAAGACCTAACTGACTTTTTGAGAAGAAGAGAAATATCCTATATGTGGTTAATGCCAGAGGGCCTTCTTTTTACATATCAGGAAAACAGATATAGAATTAATTCCATCTTTAAAGCTCAGAACTTTTTGGAAAGAATGGAAGAGAAAGAAGGAAAAAAAAGAAGGAGGAAGAGGAGGAAGAGGGAGAAGGATCTGGGGAAGAAAACCCAAGTAATCCACAGAGATACCATACAAGACAACACCCTAAAAAGGATAGGAAAGATAATGATAATGCAAATACATAATGGCTTCAATAGTTTCAATCAATGTGAATGGACTTAATTCTCCTGTTAAAAGAAGGAAGACATTTAGATATTTGGCAAAATTGGGAATGGATATAATTTGCTTACAAGAAACTCATATTTTAACGAAAGACCAAAATCTTTTGAAAAACAAAACATTGGGCAATTTATTTACAGCAACAGATAAACATAAGAAGAAAAGGGGTGTGGTAACATATATTAAAGACAAATATAATCCCCAGCTGCAATTTACTTCTGAAGATGGAAGAATTTTACTGGTGGAAATCACAGTAGATAATAAAAAAAATTTACTTGCAAATATTTATGTCCCAAATAATCACCAAGAGAATTTTTTTCAAGACTTGTGTCTCAAACTATCAAATTTGGAATATGCAGAATATTGTTTAATAGGAGACTTCAATGCAGTTTCGGATAGACAATTGGATAAAAAAATGCACAAACATGAAAAATAAAAGCCTTCAGTTACCAGTAAGTTTTTGGAAATTAGCAGAAAAAATGGATCTGGTAGATGTATGGAGAACAAGATATCCCAATTCCAAAGATTTTACTTATTATTCTTCCAGCCATCAAACCTGGTCAAGAATTGATATGTGTTGGCTTTTGGCAAGTTTGATTAAAGATTTAACTGATGTAGAAATTCAAATAAGGGTTATTTCAGATCAAAACCCTGTAATGATAAAGCTAAAAGGTCTATGGACAAGAAAATTATGGAATTTAAATATTTCAATTTTGAAGGACAAAGACTTTCTCAAAAAATCCAAGGTGGAAATGGAATACTTTTTTAAACAAAATACAACACAAGAAGTAAAAATGCAATTAGTTTGGGACACTGCTAAAGCTTATTATAGGGGTCTTGCAATCAGATATAGTAGAAAGAAAAAGAAAGAGAGAACTGAAAATTTCCAAAAGTTAATATCACAAGCTGGAGAAGCTGAAAAGAATCTTAAAAAACAACCAACAAAATGTGAATTCCAAAAAAAGGTGAAAGAAATGCAACATAAACTGAATTGGAAGAGATGGAAATTAAACTAAGATATGCTAGGCAAAACTTTTTTGAACATGCTAATAAATCTGGGAAGTGGCTGGTGTATAGGATGAGAAAAGAGAAGGCCAAAAGAATAATGACATTGAAAGATGAGAATAACAAAGAGAAAAATCAAAAACAAGAAATACGGCTAATTGTGGAGCCGTTCTATAAAAATTATATGAAGAGAAGCAAGTTCAGAAAGCAGAGTTAGAAGAATATATTAACTAAAATAACCTTAACAAATTTACAGAGGAACAACAAAAAATTCTAAATGAGCCAATAACAATAAGGGAACTTGGAGAGGCAAATAGCATCTCAAAAGTGTGGCAAAACTCCTGGACCAGATGGTTTACCCGCAGAATTTTATAAAGCTTATAAAGATTCTTTACTTTTACTATTCAAAAGTCTCATTGAAAAGATCCAGGATGAGGGTCAGATTCCAGCTTCATGGCAAGAAGCCACAATATCTCTGATTCCAAAAGAGAATAATGACTTGAAGGATATTAAAAATTATCGACTAATTTCCCTTTTAAATGTAGATTACAAAATTTTTGCTACAATACTGGCGCAACATCTGAAGAAAGTTTTACAATATACAGTACACTATGACCAAGCAGGATTTCTTCCTAAAAGATACCTGAAAGATAATGTCAGAACAATTTGTAATATTTTGGAATATTATGAGAAACACCCAGAGAAGCAATTGGCCTTAATTTGTCTAGATGCTGAGAAAGCATTTGATAATGTACGTTGGTACTTTATATTACAACAATTGAACGTTATGGAGTGTGGTGAAAACTTTTTGAGAATAGTAGAAGCAATATACTCTACACAAAATGCAAGGGTGACAGTGAATGGCGAACTAACAGAGGTTATTAAAATTCAAAAAGGTACAAGACAAGGCTGCCCACTGTCATCTTTACTTTTAATTTTATCCTTAGAGATGTTGAATAACCAAATAAGGAAGATCCAAACATAAAGGGAGCTGTGATAAAAGATGAACAATATAAATTGAGAGCTTTTGCTGATGATTTAGTTTTATGTTAGAACAACCAATGGACTCAATTGATTGTCTTATAAACAAGATTCAACAATTTGGCCATCATGCAGGATTAAAGATTAATTATTACAAAACAAAATTTTTGACAAGAATATGATGACGGAACAAATTCGATCCTTCCAGCAGAAATCAGGATTTCTTCATGAAAAAAAAATTAAATATTTAGGTGTGGTTATTTCAAATAGATCCAGCAATTTAAAAGCAGATAACTATGATAAACTACTCAAAGAAGTTAAAAAAGACTTGGAAAAATGGCATGACTTAAATTTCTCTTTAATAAGAAGAATAGCCCTAATAAAGATGAATATTTTGCCAAGAGTATTATTTTTATTCCAAACCATTCCAATATTTTTAAACAATGCATTTTTTCAAGATTTGAACAACATGGTCGCCAAATATGTTTGGCAAGGCAAAAAAACCTAGAATCAAACTAAAGACACTGCAAGACTCTAAATTAAGAGCAGGTATGGGCCTACCAGATTGGCAGCTATACTACAAAGCATCTGTGCTTTTATGGGTAAGAGACTGGATACTTTTGAATGATAAGAAACAAATGCAACTAGAAGGACATGATTTGACTATGGGCTGGCATGCATATTTGTGGTATCAAAGACTTGAAGGCCACTCCTACTTTAAGAATCATTGGTTTCGAAAATCTTTGTACCATACGTGGTCGTGGTTAAAGACAAAAATTTACCAAAAAATTCCAAGATGGGTTTCTCCAGTACAGGCATTTACCCATCCAAACCTTCTAAAACCTAATCAGAATTATAGATATGAAGACTTGTTGGGAAAAGAAAATCAACTGAAAACCAAAGAAGAATTGAAAAAGGTGGATATTAAAATGAATTGGTGATTGAGAATGCACATTGAATCTAGATATGCCAAAGACAAAGCGACAGGTTTTAACACAGAGCAATAAGTATTTGACAAAATTTTGCTGGGCCCACAAGAAAAATTAATCTCCAAAATATATGTATATTTACTTCAAATGAAGACATAAAATGAGGATGTAAAGGACTGTATGGACAAAAAACTTTGGTTACAATATAGCATTAGAAGACTGGGAGAGACTATGGAAACTTAATGTTAAGTTAACTAGGTCAGTAACTTTCAAAGAAAACTTATATAAGATGTTTTATAGATGGTACCTGACCCTGCAGAAACTCTGTAAGATTTATACTAACATGTCCAATAAGTGTTGGAAGTGTACTAAACAAATTGGTTCTTTTTACCATATGTGGTGGATATGTGAGACTGTGAAAGATTATTGGAAAATGGTGCATGAAATGTTACAGAAGATTATGAAGACACAGATTCATTTCAAACCAGAATTGTTTTTATTGAATATATTCCCTGAGGACTATTCTAAAGAGATGAGACATTTGTTGGCACATTTTAACACAGCAGCTAGGATCCTTTTGGTGCAGAGATGGAAAGTTCAGGAAATTCCCACGAAGATGGAGCTGGTGGGAAAAGTTCTGGACACAGCTGAGTTGGACTTACTATCCCAGCTATTAGCTGGGAAATCTAAAGAAGCAGCAAGAAAATATTGGATGAAATATTATACCTGGTTAGATAATCAAGACTCTCTGATGTGAACTTATTTTCTCTTCCCCCCCCCCCCCTGCATTTTATACTATAAAACTTATCTTTATAGTAATTGTTAAAATTATTAACAGCCTTAACAAAGGGTTTATACTATAAAATTTGAAAATAGATTTTGTGTAGTTGAGATAAAATATTAGGGAACAGTTCATGTTAAAATATGGTAGAATTAAGTTTTTTTCTTTTTGAAAGTATTCCTATGCATAATAATACTGGAATGTGTTTTGCTTTTTTAATTTTTTCCTATCCCCTATTCCTTTTCTTATCTAAAACCAATAAAACTTTTTGAAAACAGGACTACTTGGTGATCCAGGAAAGTCAGCACAGATTTGTCCCTCACAGGTCTTTCCAGACCAACCTTGTTTCTTTCCTTGATTGAGTGATGAGCTTACTCGATTGAGGGAATGCTGTTGATATTGTTTACCTGGATTTCAGTAAAGCTTTTGACAGGGTTCCCCATAATGTTCTGATGGGTAAATTAGAGGATTGTGGACTGGACTCTAGAATAGTTAGGTGGATAGGGAACTGGTTAGAGAACTGCACTCTAAGAGTAGTTGTCAATGGCATTTCATCTGAAAGGAGGGAGGTGTCCAGTGGGGTACTACAGGGCTCAGTTTCGGGCCTGGTACTTTTCAATATTTTTATCAATGATTTCACAGATGGCACTGAATTGGGAGGAGCAGTGTTCACACCAAAAGATAGAGGCAGAATTCAATGAGATCTGAACACACTGGAAAAGTGGGTAATAGTGAACAAGATGCAATTTAACAAGGATAAGTGCCGAGCGCAAAAGTAACAAAAATGAGAAGCACATACTGGATGGGGGATACACTTCTAGATAGCAGTGTGTGTGAACAAGATCTTGGGGTATGGCTGGACCATAAGTTAAATATGAGCAGCCAGTGTGATACAGTAACAAAAAAGGCTAATGCCATCTTGGGGTGTATCAACAGAGGCATAACATCCAAATCGCAATATGTCGTAGTCCTGCTGTACATTGCATTGGTCAGGCCACACCTGGAGTCTTGTGTGCAGTTCTGGAGGCCTTACTTCAAAAAGGATGTGGACAGAATAGAGCAGATGCAGAGAAGAGAGACGAGGATGATCAGGGGCCTGGAGACCAAGCCCTATGAGGAAAGGCTGAGGGACTTGGGAAAATTCAGTCTGGAGAAGAGGATATTGAGGAGAACATGATTGCTGTCTTGAAGTATCTGAAGGGCTGTCACTTAGAGGAGGGCTGGGAGCTGTTCCTGTTAGCAACAGAGGAGAGGACTCACAATAATGGATTTAAATTAGGAATGGGAAGGTACCAGTTGGATATTAGGAAAACCTTTACTGCAGTAAAGAAAACCTTTACTTACAAAGTTGTTCAACAGTGGAATCAGCTACTGAGGGAAGTAATGAGTAGGGGTGTGCATTCGGTTCAGCCGAACCGAATCAACTGCCAAATCACCCCTGATTTGGCTGTATATGGAATCGTATACAGCCAAATCCAATTTGTGCCCATTATGCGGGAGCCGAGTATGGCTCCCCGTATACTTCCGTATAGATATTCGGAAGTATACGGAATTCGATGCAAAAGGCGGGAAAGGGGCTTCTGCAGCCTCAGGGGAGCTGCTTGCCTCCTTTCCCGCCTTTGGTAAAAGTTAAGTTTCTTTCTGTCACATTTTGGTTTTTTAAAATTATCTCTGGTTGGTGTGGGGGTTGGTGAGGGTGTGTGTGGGCTGTGTGCGCTGGGTCACTTTCATGTTTTTATAGAGTTATTATTATTTTTTTATTTTTATATCCCGCCCTCCCCCGCCGAAGGCAGGCTCAGGGTGGCTCACAGGACATGGTGTATAACATGATTACAGTAAAATACAATCATTACTATAAAAACAGTTAGAATATAGTTAAAAGTTAGATAAAACAGTTAAACCATTATAGATTATCAGTTAAGGTGCTACAGTTCAAAATATGTGTAGGATGGCTAGATGTCATTAACCGGGTTCCATCTTAAAAGCGAGCTGAAAGAGGGCGGTTTTGCAAGCCCTGCGAAACTGATTTAGGTCTCGCAGGGCTCCCACCTCCTCTGGTAGTTGATTCCACCATTGGGGAGCCATTGTTGAGAAGGCTTGCTCCCTCGTTGTTTTCAGTCTGGCCTCCCTTGGTCCAGGGATTTTTAAAAGATTTTGGGAACTAGATCTCAGTGCTCTCTGAGGAACATATGGAGAGAGGCGGTCCCTAAGGTAGGCAGGTCCTCGGCCATATAGGGCTTTAAAGGTAATAACCAGCACCTTATAACAAACTCGGTACACAATTGGCAGCCAGTGCAGCTCCCGTAGCCTAGGCTGTACATGTTCCCACCGAGGTAGTCCCACTAACAGCCTGGCCGCCGCGTTCTGCACTAGCTGCAGTTTCCGCATTCGGTAGAAGGGCAGCCCCATGTAGAGGGCATTACAGTAGTCTAGTCTCGAGGTGACCATTGCATGGATCACAGTTGCCAGGTCGCTACGTTCCAAGAAGGGATCCAGCTTCCTCGCCCTCCTAAGGTGGAAAAAGGTAGATTTAGCAGTGGCAGCTATCTGGACCTCCATTGTCAAGGAAGGCTCCAGTAGCACTCCCAAGCTCTTGACCCTGCGCACTGGTATCAGTGACGCACCATCAAAGGTTGGTAGGGAGATCTCCCCTCCTGGCCTGCCGCGACCTACGCAAAGGACCTCAGTCTTCGCTGGATTCAGCTTTAGCCCACTCAGCCTGAGCCAACCCGCCACAGCTTGCAGCGCCCAGTCCAGATTTATAGGGACATCATCAGTCCATCCGTCCATCAATAGATAGATCTGGATGTCACCAGCATACTGGTGGCAACTCAGCCCATACCCCCGGGCAATCTGGGCAAGGGGGCGCATGTAGATGTTAAACAACATCGGGGAGAGAACTGCCCCCTGAGGCACCCCACAATTAAGTAGGTGTCTCTGGGACAGCTCTCCTCCAATTGCCACCCTTCGTCCCCGACCTTCAAGGAAGGAGGAGAGCCACTGTAAGGCTAGCCCCCGAATTCCTGCATTGGCGAGGTGGCGGGTCAGCAGCCAATGGTCGACCATATCGAACGCAGCCGATAGGTCTAGCAACAGCAATACCGCCGAGTCGCCTCGATCCAGATGTCGCCGGAGGTCATCCATGAGGGCGACCAAAACTGTCTCCGTCCCATGGCCCGGGCGGAAGCCGGACTGGCACGGATCTAAGATGGAAGCATCATCCAGAAAATCCTGTAACTACAATGCCACAGCCCTCTCTATAATTTTGCCCCAAAAGGGCAAATTTGAGACCGGCTGGTAATGAGCCAATTCGGCCGGGTCTGATGTAGCCTTTTTCAGGAGAGGGCGGACCACTGCCTCTTTCAGGGGTGTTGGAAAGGAGCCCTCTGAAAGAGATCTATTTATGATGTCCTGAATAGGACATCTTAGCTCCTTCTGGCAAGCCTTAATTAGCCAGGAGGGGCATGGGTCCAGATCACAAGTTGTTGGGCGTGCAGTGACAAGGATTCTGTCGACTTCCTCCAAGCTGAGTGGGTCGAAGCAGTCCAAGATCAAACCAGAAGACACGCATTGGGCCTCGAATTCTAAGTTGGCAGGGCAGTCGTGGCGGAGCGACTGGATCTTGTCTGCAAAAAATTTCACAAAAGCCTCGCAGCCTATCTCCAATTCCTTAACGTTTGGATTGCCCTGTGGCAATGTAGTAAAATTCTGAATTATCCTAAACAGTTGTGCCGGGCGCGAATTTGCAGACGCAATCTTAGCCGCAAATATGTTTTCTTTGCGGCCTTGACTGCCATCTCATAGGACCTCATAAACTTCCTATAAGATGTTCTAGTCGCTTCATCACGGGTACGCCGCCATTGCCTCTCTAGCCGTCTGAGACCTTGTTTCAGCTGGCATAACTCTGGGGTATACCACGGGGCCAGCCTAGTCCGAGGCCATAGAGGGCATTGAGGAACGATCTCATCAATGGCCATAGAGAGCCGGCTATTCCAGGTCTCAACCAGGCCTTTGAGAGAGTCGCCAGAGGGCCAGGAATCCTGCAGAGCTATTTGGAACCATTCCGGGTCCATCGGGCTCCGCGAGCGAGCCATAATAAGCTAGTCACCTAAACAGGTTTGGGGTGGCATATCTACACGAGCCCTGAGGGCGAGGTGGTCCGACCATGGCACCGCTTCAGCGGTTATATTGTTCACCGTGACCCCGGCCGCAAAGATCATGTCTAACATGTGCCCGGCCTGGTGAGTGGGGGTTGTAACAAATTGAGAGAGTCCTAGCGTCGCTATGGAAGACACTAGGTCCGTTGCCTGACTGGAGGTCGGGTCATCAGCATGGACGTTGAAGTCACCCAGGATTACCAACCTTGGGTGCTCCAGTGCCCAGCCTGTCGCCGCCGTGAGCAGAGACGGTAAGGCGCTAGCTTGTGCGTTAGGCATACGGTACACCAGCCAGATCGCCAACCCCTCTCCAGCCTCCCACACCAGACTGGCACATTCAATACCCTCGATCCTTGGGGCCGGGAGCGCCCTACAGGAGTAAGCCTCTCATATAAATAATGCCACTCCTCCCCCCTGCCCGCTAGTCCGCGATTGGTGGAAGACTGAATAGCCCGGGGGAGCTGTTTGTGAGAGGGCTACTGTATCTCCCTCTTGAATCCAGGTTTCAGTCACGCAAGCCAGGTCCATGTCCTGTTCGAGTACAAACTCTCGAAGGACTGAGGTCTTATTATTAATGGACTTGGCATTGCATAACACCAATGACGGAGGCAAGTTATTCAGCCTGACCCTACTACCTGTCACCCTTGGGATGGGACACAGATTGGAGGAAGATCGAGCACTATCTTGTCTCAGTCTTCCTCTCTTTTAACGTCTGTTCCCACTGCCATACCTCCCCCTCCCCAGGAGCACTGGAATCCCTAGGCCAGCCATTCCCCGCTGGTAGCAACCGCTATCTTAGCCACCATCAAAGCACTACTGTCACTAATACCCCCCAGACCATTCCACCCTACTAGATCCCAGTATTCAAATTAACCCAATAAAACCCCAACCTCAATTTCCCTTGTATATTAATTGGTAAAAGTTTAGATCAAATAGCAATAATTAATTATAATCCCACCCTATTAATTATCCTTAAATTAATTAGCTAAAAAAATTTTTAAACAATCCAAATCCAATATATACAGTAAACTAATCAAAGTGAGTTAATTAGTAAAAAAAATTAAACTAGTAGTTCATGAGTAGGTGGAGGTAGGATGTTATTAGAGTGCAATATAAGTTCTTCTAATTAAGGCAAGTACAAGTAGGGTAGGGTACTGGGAGTGGTGTATTGCAGGCAGAATGTTAAAGGTAGTAAAGTGCGAAGTGCAAACTCAAACGCCGGCGTTGAGGGGATGCCGTACCAGATGTACCAGATGTAACGCTGAGAGCAGTAGTCCCCAGGTGCAGGATCCAGCAGCTAAGGGTCCTGTTCGGTATTTTCCACGTAGCCTGGCAAGCCCGTGGAGGGCAAAGACCCCCCTTGTGCTCCCCCGCCATGAAGTAAAACTCCACCGTTCTATTTGTGGAGGCAGTTGGTTCATTCAGGGCCCGTGCTCCACCTGTGCACCCGGCTACTTCCAAAGTCATCTGCATAGATTCTTCTCTTCAGTATCGGCTCCCCAGCGTTGTCTGCCATCACCGCCAGACTCCCCCCCGACGGCGCGCCCCTCCTGGCGCCCGGCCATGTCAGTGGCTCGGCGCTTCTCTCGCTCCACTCGCCGCGCCCGCCGAGTAAGCGTCTCCACCCCCACTCAGGCAGCAACGTCGGCTCCGCTCGTCACCCGGCCATTCGCACCGCCGCCTCGGCCGCCTTGCAATCTACACCGCCACCTCGGCCACTTCCGCGTCCGCGGCAGGCCCCACTCACGATTCGGCGATGGGAACCAGCTCCGTCTGCACTCCAACACTTCACAGGGCCCTCCAGTGCCTCACCTCCCTCTTCAAAATGAGGGGTTAGCTTGTCCAGATTTTACGTTAATCGTAGAAGTGGCTAATGAACAGGTAAGAGCCCGGTTTTCAGGAGCTCTAGCACCTGAGCTCCTTCCTCATTGCCATCTTGAAGAGTCCGAGTGTGCTTTCGGTTTGGCTAGGGCCACTAAATAGGCTGCCCCACTAATAAGGGTGTTTTTAGGGATTGTGTTTTTTTAAATTAAAAAAAATCCAGTTTAGGGCTTTATCTCCTTTCAAAATTCAAGTAGGCAAGATAGGGGTGATTTAAAAAGATTTTAGGTTTCTCATAAAAGGCAGCGTGTCTACTAGGCCACATCAGGCTCCCTTTTAAAGAGACTAGGGTTGCAGTGCATCTTGCTTTCAGCCACTGAAAGCTTGTGCATCCTTAGATTTCCATAGGGTAAACCACAGCTTCTCTCAAGTTATAGGGGACACCTGATTTCAAGTTTGCAAGGAAATCAGGTTTGTCCCAGGATCTAGTTAGGAGAAGTTTAACTAGGAGGATATAACAAGGATTGCCTTCATCTCAAGGTAGCCTTTTAAAAACTGTAGCCAGGATGAGGCAGGATCACCTAGTCTCCTAAACTTTACCAGACTACTATTACCCCAACCCAAAGAGGGACAGGTTAGGGACCAAAGAAACAAACAAACAAGTTTTGGTGGGAGGGTTCTTAAAAACAAGTCAGGGCACCTGTTGGTTCAGGGTACAGTGCAGTGAGTTAGGTTTGTAAAAAACCCCACTCTCAGTTCAAGTTGTGTGAGACTGGCCAAGGGTGACATGAGTGACAGGCAGCAGAAGAGAGGCCCTGGTGGCAAGGCCAAGGAGAAGACTAGAGGGGTGGAGAGGAGGGGGAGGACTCAGGTCTCCTCCCCACCTGTGCATGGGGCCACTCCACAGCCGCCTTCCAGCACTCCGACCTCTGGCCGGAGTGTGATGAAGAAGAAGGTCCGCCTTGGGCCCTTCATCGAGGCTGCTGCTGGGGCGCCCTCAGCAGAGGTGCCAGTAGGTGCTGGCTCTGAGCAGAGGTCTGCTGCTTGGGCAGTCTCTCCTTTAGCTGATGTCGCTCGGCCTCAGCAGCCGGAGGAGGGGCAGCAAGAGCAGCCTTCCTTGGAGATGAGCTTTGGGGACAGTTTTCTGTCCAAAACAATCACCTCAAGGAGGGTGCAGAGTGTCCTGCAGGAGCTGGAGGAGAAGCTGGTTGAGGAGGACCAGCCCCCTTCTTCGGTTTCTTTAGGAACCAGCAGTCCTTCAGGGGATGACCAGGAGTGGAGGCCGCATGGGGTGGAGGAGGAAGAGATGGAGACACACGAGGTGCCTCCATCTCCACCCACTTCCCCCCGGCGGCCAGCCCCTCCTGCCACCCCGAGACATGATGTGTCTGCCCTGAGCACCTCAAAAGAGGTGGCTCCGGACACCCAAGCTGCCAGTCAGTTTGGGCATCTGTTCACCTCCAAAGTCTGGAAGCATTTCCAACTTATGGAGGATCCACACTATGCGCAGTGCCAGCTGTGCAGAGCCTGGATCAGTCGTGGGCAGGACCCTGCCCACCTGACTCCAGGGGGGATGCGGAATCACCTGCGGAAGCACCACCCGGGGTTGCTTCTTAACGGGGAAAAGCGGGCTGGTGCTGTGGTGCCCAAGCAACCAACACCACCCAGCCAGGAGGTCCGTCCCATCGTGACTACCTCCACTTTCTAGGGGCGTTCTGTGGGAGTACAGGGACGCCTAGGGTGGCCATAATATCTGCAGGCCAGCCAGGGACACCTTGAGGGGGGAATGAATGTGTGTGTGCACGCGCAAAGCGCGCGCCACCGCAAACAGGAAGTGATGTCACTTCCGGTGACGTCATGCCACTGCCGGAAACAGGAAGTGACATCACTTCCTGTGACATCGTTTCGCCGCGCCACCTGCCGGAAGCAGGAAGTGACGTCACTTCCTTTATACAAAACCACCAACTTCTTTCTTTCGTTATGTAGTGGCACATTTCATATTTACATCAGAAAGGTAGTTCTACTTTTAGAATAAAATTACCGTATTTTTCGGACTATAAGACGCACTTTCCCCCCCAAAAAAAGTGTGGGGGGAAAGTGTGTGCGTCTTATGGTCCGAAGGTACATACGTTGGGGGGGGGCGATCTGCTGCCTCTTCCTCCGATCCGGCGCTTCCCCCCGCGCCTGCCTGGCTCCATCTTTGCATTGGCCTTGAATCGCTCCCGGGCCTCCCGTCGCCTCTGGGAGATTTGCGAGTGGCGCTTTGGTGCTCGTTAAGGTCCCCGTGCCGTACTGCGTTTGTTGATGGGGGTGGGCTAAGTCATCCTCCCTCTGCTCCACCCCCGTTTGCTCTGTTGGCTCTATCTGCGCCACCTTCATCACTTTCGGGGTGTGGATCCCTCAGTGGGGTGGGCTCCCGACTCCCTGTGCTGGCTGTTTCTGATAGCCCTGTGCCCCCTCTTTCATTTGATATGTGTCCCGTGCGGGTTCCACCCTCCCGCCGGGAGATGCCGCAAAATGAGCCCCCTTGAGGCTTATGGCGGCAGGGCTCGGGGGAAGCGAGCTAGACTGCTGTTCTTTTGAGGAGTTATAGAGTGTTTCGAGCCCGTCCCTATGGCATTGGTCCCATCATTGTGGGACCCAGGGGGCCGCCGCGGCAGCCCGCTGAAGCAGCCTGTCGGTCACTTTCGGGTTCCTGTCCTGCATCTCGACCTGTGTTATTAGTGACAGGCTGCTTCCTTCATTTCTTCCTTTAAAGTTGTACCACATTGGTCACTAAGCTACAGATGCAACAATTTCCCCATGGCTTCACCATTTGTGCAGTAAACTGGAAGTGCTGGAAGAGAACAAAACAAAACTTTAAGGCAAGACTTTTTTTGCAGAAAAAGCCCAGCAGGAATCATTTGCATATTAGGCCACACCCCCTGATGTCACCATTGATTTGCACAGGGTTTTTTGTGTGGGAAAAGTCCAACAGGAACTCATTTGCATATTAGGTCACACCTCCTGATGCCAACCCAGCCAGAACTGCATTTCTGCTCAAAAAAACCCCTGCCTTAAGGCAAAAAAAGTTTCCCCAGAGGCAGCACAATCTCTTGCAAATAGTATTGTCAGGTCTCCCTAGCCACTGATGGGGAATTGGGGAGGGGGAGCCTGCACCATTTTTACCACCATAAGCAGATTGTGCAGAAGTCCTCTGTGAGGTAGGCCAGGCTGAGAAAATACAGCACTTTAGCCATAAGGGATTCACATTCAGATAATAAAAGATCAAAATCTGATGTGAATCATGTCCTTTCTTTCATACATTGATCTTTAATACCCTTATTCTGGCACCCTACAGTTTGCTTTCAGTTTTCCAAATAGCAGTAGAAATGGGTGGGGGCACGGGATAGATGAGTGATCAACAGGAATGTTGTCCAACTTAAACAGTTTGCTAATGTTCCTGCCAAACTAGATTGTTCATAACAGTATATTTGCTCAGTGCTTCCATTTTTCAGAAATTATTGCACCATCTCAGGATCTTTAGGAAGGATTCTGTAAGCACAGCTCTTGTTTGTGTGAGCCGGGGGAGGCCAAACTGTGGCTCAGGAGGTCGAGGAGGAACTTAATGCAGGTTTACTCTCAAACGTGCTTAGTATCAGGACCTTAGTCAGCCTCTGAGGGTGGACCCATAAGTAGGTGAATATTTCTGCTATGTCTTAAACAGGGAAGGAGGGGGAAATAGGCAGGCTTGCAAGCTCTTCTCCACCATAGAGGCCTCACAGAGACTTATGGGAAGACAAAGAGCTGAGGGAGCCACTGGAAGGATGGATGGAATTAAAGAGGGTGGTGCAGGTTTCCCCCTTAGTTTCATAGCTTTTGTAGGAACTGTATTTACTAACCCTGGTGTCAAGACAAAGAGAGATGTATAATGAACATGGTCCCTTCCAGTGTGATGGCCCAAACTCCTTTGGAGTTCAATTGTGCTTGTCACAATCTTGCTCCTGGCTCCACACCCAAAGTCCCCAGATACTTCCTGAGATGGATCTGGCAACTCTACACTCTACCCCCATTCTGCCCAGATCCCACTCAAAGACAGAGACAGTGTTTTTCATAACTCCTTCCCTTAGGCAAACTTTATTGGAGTCCTCCTTCTCCTCTTCCTGTTCTATGTGACTTTTGTCCATGCAACTCCTCCCCCAATGAGAAAGCCTGCTTGTATCCAATCTCTAATGTTTGAGTGGTTTTTACCTTGTGGCATAGAGTGGTAAGCTGCAGTACTGCAGTCCGAGCTCTGCTCATGACTTGAGTTTGATCCCGGCAGATGCTGGGTTCAGGTAGCTGGCTCACGGTTGACTCAGCCTTCCATCCTTTCGAGGTTGGTAAAATGAGTACCCAGCTTGCTGGTGGTAAAGTGCAAATGACTGGGGAAGGCAATAGCAAACCACCCTGTAAAAAGTCTGCAGTGAAAATGTCATGATGCAACGTCACCCCAGAGTTTGAAATGACTGGTGCTTGCACAGAGGACTACCTTTACCTTTATTCTTCTTCTCTTTTTTAACTGTTTTACTGGCTGGTGATTTTAGCAGTTGAGTATTTGTATAGAGAGCAGACATATAAACATGCCCTAACTTCTAAAAGAACTGTATTTCTTACTGCCTGGAGATTTAAAAAGGACATAAGAACTGCTGTAGGAGAGAGAAGGATGAGCAGTTCTAAAAGGAGCTTGTGAAGTTGACCTTTAAAGTGGAATTATTGAGAAAACCTCATTCAGTACAGCCAAATCTGATTCTTGAAATATTTGGGATAGTCAAAATTAGATAAAAATGTGGCCAGAAGTGAGGTGCACTCTTCCATGTTATCAAAGAGGACCACATCTCACACTGTTAGGGTACAAAAATATGGAGATATATGTTTGTGAGTCAAAAGGACAGGCTGTTATATGCTGGAGATAAGGGCTCATCCATTTTAGGTAGTGGTGACAGTAGCACTGGGGAAGATTTTTTTGGGGTAGGGGTATGTTTGTTAGAAAAAAAAGATCATGTTAACTTTCCCTAAGTAGAAGCATCTATATATTGCTCATTATTGCTCCAATATAAGACACATTAGCTAAGGAGTAATGCTTATGTTAGTTAGCTAGATATGAAGAATCTTTGCTCCCAGTATGGCTTTCTTTAACCCTGGGTTCTATGACAACCACTGACACCCCAACAAAAAACTGCTTGTGAGGGTCAGGAGTCTGTGGTGGATTATGTGGTACAAGTTATGGGGAGAAACTGCAGCTGGAGGTGGAAATCCAAGGAAACTGTGAAATGCCTCCCAGGCACACAATCAATTTACATCCAAGGAAGAGTGTGCTTTAGGATCGCCTCCCTAATCAGAATTGAATTTCAGCTTTTGTTTTTGATTTAGTTATAATCTTTAGAGAAGTTTCTTTAAAGAAAAAAACCCAGCAGGAACTCATTTGCATATTAGGTCACTCCCCCTGATATCACCATTGTTTTGCGCAGGGTTTTTTTTGTAGAAAAAGTCTAGCAGGAACTCTTTTGCATATTAGGCCAAAACCCCTGACACCAAGCCAGCCAGAACTGTATTCCTGCTAAAAAAAAAGCCCTGATCTTTAGGTGCTAAAAAAAAAAAAAGCTGAATAAAAAGCAATAATAAAGAAGTGTGAAAGAAACAGATCTTGTGATTTGCCTTTAACTATTCTACTACGGAAATGAAAGTGTTGCGGTTTTTCCAGACATGAAGATATAGGTGGCTTCCATACAGGGAGAAGTTTGTGTGGTTTTCATGTAGTTGCTATGACTTGCTGTTGCACAGCAACAGCAACAAGACTTCCAAATGGCAGGTTTCTTCATAATTTCCTTGTACCATACCCCAGTGGCCATCCCCCGTCCTTGGAACCACAGGAGTTTTGTTTCTTGTTTTTTTAAACTGAAAGGTAAATATTGTTATATTGATATAATGTTATAACAATGTGTGTATCAGGTTCTTTGAATTTCCAGTTCAATTGCCATTTTTAAAAATTCACTAGTGGTGGGGAGAGGAACTGCATGGATAAGAACATAAGAGAGGTCATGTTGGATCAGGCCAATGGCCCATCTAGTCCAACACTCTGTGTCACACAGTGGCCAAAAGACCCAGGTGCCATCAGGAGGTCCATCAGTGGGGCCAGGATATGGTAAGGAAAAAAGAAGTCCTGGATGGGAAAATTCAAATTTCCCACCCACAGGATAGCCACCAAGGCTTCACTGTGATCTTTCCCACAACATCAAAGCAAAGCAGGTTTGAGAAAGATCAGAAGAAAATCAGGGAAACTCCAGGAGGTGTATGAATACACTACCATGCTATGGGGAAGTGTCTGTGTGGGGGGATGCTTCTCAACAGCATTAGACTCAGAGCAAATAATCCATGTGAAACTGACCTTCACCTGTTGAATTTTATACCTACCAATTATGCAACCCCTAAAAGGGAGGAACTGTGGAACCAAAAAAGTAGTAGCTATAGATACCACAGTTGTATCAAAGGTACCTTGTGAAACAGTTTGGTAAAACAGCCCAGAAGACTCAAGTGAGTTTGAGAGACGTGGTGCAGGGTCTCTGCAGACTGAGGTCTTCAGAAGAGACCCTGCATCATGACCCCCAAACTTCTAAATTTGGTAATCTCCTTTCTGCTTGCCCCAAGATGTGTACCTGCCTTCCTGATGAGGTTCATCTTGTACCTCTGTGTACATGAGTGAATGTGAAAACTTTCAGCACTGTTGTTATTCAAGCGAGCTTTTAATTTAAGTTCATTTACTGATGCCTCATGGTTTCTCTGCTGATGGTTTTTGTATTATATCTGCTATGTTACTTGTTCTCAAGGGTGGGAGGTGGGGAGGTTACATGTTTCACACTGTTTGTTTTAACTAATTTGATATGTTTCAACTAACTTTATGACTAAAAACTCCTTTGGAGATTGCTCAGAGCTAATTGCTGGGAAATGAACATTTCTATCAATAAACATTCTAGCCACTGCAGTACAATTGTTAGGGTTTCAGGCTAGGTTATCTGAATTCTGTGTTCAACTCCCCACTCTGCTACAATGCTCACCAGGTGACCTCAGGCCAGTTAATCAGCTTAATCTACCCCACAGGGTTGATGCGAGGATAGCATGGTAGAGGGAAGGGCCATGAATACCATCCTGAAACCCCTGGAGGAAGGGCAAGATAAAAAAATGTGCTAGATAATAAACAAATAAACCTAGATTATGGATTTCAGGATCAGGTAGTTCAAGGACAGAATCTTGCATTGTAGCTACAACAGGTCACAGGTCACTCTGGGAAAGTATTACTTATGCTACCTCTGGGATTTCTTTCCATCTCCACCCCTCATGGCTTCCTGAAGTCCCACTTTTAGTCCTAGAGACAGACAAAGAAATAGCATGTCATGCAGCATCTATGACATCATTTTTTGCTTAATCTGTCCTGAATCATTGTGGAGTTTAGTGACATCACCATCATTCATAGAACAGCTGCATTCTATTCTGTTAGATAAAGAGTGCTGGCTAAGTTTTGGGTGAAAATGACAGCCTGCTACAGTAGAATACTGCTTAATTCACAATCACTCATGTTGAAAGAGAGCTTCTGGGAGGGTGGTATCATTTCTTGTGCTTATCAGTGAGGTTTCCCCCCGCCTTTGCCCACGGTCTATGGTACCATACATCTCAATACAAAGATGCCAAATTTACTTCCATTCATTGAGGCATATCACCTTCTTGTGAGTAATCTCTTGCAATCTGACTCCTCCACCTTTTGTGCTTCACTTACACTGGACTTTGTCTGGCCTCCTTGTACAAACTCCATTTCATTCTCTGGTTTAGCTCCTTATCATCCTTCACAGCCACTTAGCCACAATCTACAGACAGCTTCAGAATTCTGAGAACTGAAATACAGTGTTTATTGCAAACTTCTCCCTTATTTCTGGGGAAATAAATGTACAAAAAGTAATCATCTCATTTTGCTTTATCATTGCATTACACAGGGCATCCTCAGACACTTGAAAAGAAAACCTAGTCCTAATTACCAGATGATAATTTATTTTGAACTGTCCTTCTGATGAAAGAGCATGTGATGCTAAGGGCATGTCCTTCTTCACAGAATTCTTTCACATTCAGAGTGTCTCAAAGAGGGTTGCAGTTTTCATGGCAATATATGTTTGTCTGGACGATCTACATCATCCCAGGAACTGGAGTTGTCTAACAGTCCAACAGATCAAGACTTGGTTCAGGTGAGTAGCTGTACTGGGCTGAAGCAATAGAATAAAGTTTGAGTCCAGTGGTACCTTTAAGACCAACAGTTTAATTCTGACTATAAGCTTCTGTATGCATGCACTAAACTTTGTTCAAGACTCAAACTTAGTTCAGGACTTGTTTTATATTTAGTGGTAATGGACATCCTGGAGTCCAAAATCCAGCAAGATCTACTCAGGAAGGGTAGTAGACATAGATGTAAACAAAGTGTGAGAGTCAGATGCAAGGAAGATAACTGGGGAAGTAGATTTCTGAATGAACAAAAAGCTAAGGACTAGCAGACTTGGGTGGGCCCCTCATTTTACTAGTGGGCTGATGCTCTGGAGGGCAGTCCACCATCCAGTCCACCAGCCCATCAGCCATTACCACTACTATTGTCTCCCTTCTTCTTCAGCAGTCCTCTCCCCTCAGCAGTCCTCTCCTTTTTTCCTTTATGAGAGTGGTGAAGCTCTGAGCATAAGGAAAAGCTAGTGGACAGCAAGGAGATGGCAGTAGCTACTACACACATGCCCAGAGCAGCCTCTTTGTAAGGAGAAGATATCAGCCAGAAGGAAGGCACATGGACCATCATTGCCTTTTCACTTCAACAGGTATTGTCTCAGCATCTTCTTTTATCAACCACAATAAGCTCAGAAGCATTACAAGCAGACTCTTGTGAGAATTCAGGGGCTAGCATGTGCTGCTTGCTGAACTATTTTTAAGGAGGCCTTGGAGAATGAGGGAGTAAAGAGAAACCACTCTTCTAGCCCCAGCCAGCTGGCCAGCAGGCAAAGAGCAGGTAGTTGGGTGACAGGAAGCCAGCAATGGGAAGGATCATGTACTGACCACCTCAGGTGGCCTCATTATAGGGTTGGCCTTGGGTACACACAGTGAAAAGTGTCTTCATGACTCTTCAGAACTTTGTCTTAAAACCAGTGTTTGATAGCATGTCACTTTTTTCATTTTCAGTATTCTTCCGACACCATTCCCAAATTGGTAGAAGGCAACAGCTATGACTCTGAAGTCTGCTTCTAAGCACCATCCTGAGTTTTGTGATAGTCTTGGATGCCTTGAAGTGTAACAGATTTAGTGAAGCTGTTTCTGTGGAATGGAACCCATTTACATCTGATCCATAAAGACCTAAAGCATGAAGATGACAGTTCATCATCATCATCATCATCATCATTACCATCATCATCATCAGTTTATTATTGTTATCAAGAAGGGCAGATGGGAGGGCACTAAACCAGACCAAAATGAAGATGCTCAGGTATTTGGGGAATCATAATGTATAAAAGTAACCTGATGGAACAAAATTTTTGTTATAGTTCCCCACTGCCAGAGCAGAGTGGGCCCATGATCTTTTGATCTGAAGGGCTGTGTCCCATAGTCTCTGTTTGATTAGTGCTCTGGCTCTTGGGTACCCAAGATGCAGTTAGGCTGTACAGGAGAAACCAACTAGTTGTAATTTGTCCTCTATTGCTCTCACTCACGTTGAATGAAAATTGTCAGAAAGGATTAATGAGGTTAATGGGGTGTGTGTATTAACTTGAACCAGAAGCATGTGGCTTGGGACCAAGCATGTACGTCTAGTGGAACCAACCCTGCTTCTAGCCTAAGCAGGGCATTGGGTACACAACGGTACTCAAAATAAGGATCTGAGGGATTTGGATTGTATTGCTTCTAGTTTAATGCGGTCATTGTACAGACATGTCTGTGAACCAGACATAAGCTGGAGAACCACCTTTCCCCAAAAGACTTTCAATGCATATGGTATATGAGAGCCCCTTTTTAAAAGAAGAATCTTAAAAGTTGTTGTAGCTGCTCCTTGGGCAGATTCAGTTACATGGACAGATGTTTGGAACACTACACCTAAATATCTGAACATTTTAATTTGTTGAATCTCATGGCCATCAATCTGCTTCCTGTGTTTGACTCGATACCATGATCATGAAAATGACTGAATATTTAAGCATGGTCCTAATAATGCAAATCATGACAACAGGGCCTCTGGCTTGTCCTTATGTTGTTGTTCAGTGTTTCTACATCTGCAAAGACTATATGAGACAGCCACAGATATTGTGGTTACTTTGAGCTCTGAGACAGGTAGCTGAGGTGTGGATGAGTCTAGTAAGTCATAAGAACATAAGAGCCATGCTGGATCAGACCCAAGGCTCATCTAGTCCAACATTCTGTTCACATAGTGGCCAACCAGCTACCTCTAAGAAGCCCACAAACAGGATGACTGCAACTACACATGTGCTTCCCAGCAACTGATTTAAAGAGGCACAGAACCCTCTGGTATGGAGTGCATAGATATTCGTCATAATTAGTAGAACAAAATCTGAATTTAGTGATACCTCTAAGATCAACAAAGTTTTATTCAAGGTATAAGCTTTCATGAAGGATAAGCTTTCATGTTGCTTCAGTCCAACACAGATGCCCAACTGGATCTATCATGATTGGTAACCATTGCTAGCCCAGTCTTTCATGAATTTGTTCCCTAAAATAGCATCCCATTAAGTGTTTGTTAGGGAACAGGACATATTTTCATTCAAGTTGTTGGCATTCCTAGTCACAGAAAGAGGAAATGGATTTGCCACAATACCTTCTAGCATAGTACACCATGAACCAAAAATACATTTTAATTTCCTGGCTAATTCCAGAAACTGTGCAGCATTCACCTAATCAATCACAGATAAATTTGTAGTAGATTGAATATGGAACCGAAATGCTGGTACCAGAGTCTCACTCAAGCCACAGTTACTTGGTGAAGGTCTGATATATCTTGGGGGTGTGAGTAGACATACAGAGACTGTAGTTCTAAAAAAGTAGTTCTTGAAGTGTTGTTTGATTTCCATTTGGAGCACTTGGATGTGATAGTTATGAAAAGATCTGCTATACTCCATCATTATTAATAGCAATATAGTATTAATAGCACCTCTATTGTTTTATTGTTTATAGTCATTTAGTGTTTTAATCCTACTGATTTGCCAATTGACCTTGTAAGTGCTTTGACGGGGAGGGTGGGGTATAAATTAAACAAACAAACAAATAAATAAAGTGAGTTAAGATGTGGTTTGTAATGTTTGCTGCATAGCAGAGAATTCACAATACACTGGACCTCAGATTGTCATGAAGGGACCCCAGGATATCTTCAATTCATATAGTCAGTCTAGTCTATTTCATTGGAGTTCACTAGATGGATTATCATCCTAGGCAAGGCAGGGTATGTGTTTAGTAATTATAATAATATGCATCTTGGAATTTCAAGGGCAGATAACATCTTAAACGGTTTCATATCCAAGAAAAAGCACAACAAAAGCTGATTTATCAAGCCTTACTTGACAAAAATGCAGCGCAAATATGTATTTGCATAAAATTTGAAATGAACTGGCAGATGCTGTGATGTACTGTGATTATTCTTTTACAAGAAACCACACAAAGAAAGAGAGACAGAGAAGAGATTCAAAATACCATAATCTACCGTGTACAGGAATTCAAATTGTTCATATTATCACCCCCCCCCCCCCCGCAGGTGGTTATCTGAGATGAAATGCAGCCATATAGTTAGACACAGGGCTTTTTGGGTAGAAAAAGCCCAGCACGAACTCATTTGCATATTAGGCCACACCCTCTGATGTCACCACTGTTTCACATAGGGTTTTTTGTAGAAAAAGCCCAGCAGGAATTCATTTGCATATTAGGTCACACACCCCTGACACCAAGCCAGCTGGAGCTGCATTCCTGCTAAAAAAAAAGCCCTAGTTAAACATATATCCTCTTCAGATTAAAGCATGTGGATATGTTTCTGTCCTTCAACTGGAGTTTTTAAAAGTACTATGCTATAATACTTATAGTTTGTCTTGAGGTGTCACTATAGAGTTGGCTCTGTTGATGAAACAGCTTTTAGTAATAAACAAAGGAATTAATTGTGGAATAATCCAAACCTTTTGAAGCAGATTGTCCTTTTATTTTCTACTGCAGGGAGGGAGAAACATGTCATTTCTAAGGGAGGAGACTGACTCTGCAGACAACAGATAATGAGGAAAACCTCAACCTCTGAAAGGACCTTCAGAAAAGAAAAGGTACTTCAGGTCTCATCTGCTTTACATCAAATACTCTTATCAAAGTGAGGGGACCAGCTTATCATGAGTTTTGATTATGTAATTGCACTATAACTGCACTCTTAGCCATTTTCAATAGGGACAAAGTTCCATTGATCCTTGTCCCATCCCTTTAGTTACTCATGTTAAGGCCCTCATCCCACTTTAGTTCTTTTGTAGGACTGTCATTTTATCCTGAAATTGTTTTGCTGTTGTTTTCTGCTATTTTGATTAGACTTCACACTTTTTATGCCCTTAGTGAATTTATTGCTGTTTTGTTGCTGGTTTTATTATTGATATACTGTTGTGTTTCTTGTTTCTTTATTATTTTATTGTTTAGTGCATTCCTCTTTTGTTAGATGTCATGAGCAGGTGTTGGGGAGGGGCTATACATTTTCTAAATAATAATAAAATAGCAATAGAATAAAATTAGAGTCCAATGTCTTTTGAAAACTCATTCCTTGAATAAAACGTTGGTCTTACAGGTGCCACTGGACTCTAATGTTATTCTATTGTTTCAGACCAACATGACTACTCATCTGGATATAATAAAATAGCAGGATAGAGAAACTTAACTTAAAGGAAACAGGTATAGAAGTAGTTTGTACATCTCATCTGTTCTTTCATAGTATCTTTATAAAATGGGCATGTATTACTAAGCTTACTTTTGAGAGTGGCTCCTGCATGTAAACATGCTTGTGTCTTTTGCTACCAATGGCCCTAAAATGACAGTGGGAAGAAAAAGGCAGTGCAGATCCAGATTAGGCTGGGAAATTAGCAGTCCTCAGATTCAATGGGAGTTCACAAGAGCACAGCTCCTGAATCTTTCTGAGAGTTCCACCTCCTCCTTCCCACCTTGTCCATTTAGTAGTAGGTGCAGCTGCATAACAATCCCTGGATGAGCTCCACCACCTATTTTCCTACAAAACTACCCCTGGAAATTAGTGTAGGATAAGTGACATTAAATGGATGGTTGCAAACAAGAGGCTGTTGATCAACCAACACAAATCTTGATCTAAATATGCAGCAGAGGCTTTTGGTGGGAGGAATTTGGCAGGGTACCCATCTATTTCTCCACCCCCTCTCACTGCAAAGTCTAGCCTGTGTCACTTCTGATCCTCCACTCAGTGAGCTCTTGAGTTCTGCTCCAGGTAACAGTGTGGTGATTTTATGACTGCAGATGGCCCATAAAAGGTTTATAGTCCTGCTTCACATCCATCAATCTTTGACAAACTTTCTGGCTAGTAATGGGATTGCCCCAAACCTTTTTGACAGAATCTTATTCTCCAGCTGGTGTAACAACACAGATATTTAAACTTTGATTATATTCGACAGGCACTGAGGCAGATTTTTTAATGTGCCATCTCTTTGTTCTTCTGTTATAAGCAGAATAACGTATTTTTAGACTGAAAGCAGGAGTAATTCACAGTGAGCCTGCAAGCCATTAATATTTCAGCACCTTTCATAAACCAGAAGAGAGTTTTCAGATGGTCATGCAGGCTGAGACTTTCTGCATTGTGCAAGAAAGACTTTCTCAACAGCAATTGAAATATTATAACAAGCTGTGGCACCAGGGTAGTCAGGTAGAATCCTCTCCAGTGACACAAATGGCTCATACTGAGCTTTTAGGGATGTGTTTTATAAGTCCCAATGGAGCCAAACTGGTACTCAGGATCAGGTGACTGAATGCTTGTTTTGCAGTCAGGATGGTGTCCCAGAGGAACACGTTTCAGCCTAGAATGCTTATGGCAGAAATATAACTCAGGTGGCATAACAGATATGGTGCCAGAGCCTGCCTTCAGTTCATTGCTTTGAATCCCTGGAAGGCTGCCAGGCAAGAGTAGTGGATTCTGTTGGATTTGACAGGTCCCAATTAATGCAGATCTGAGCTCAGCTCTGTGTTTCCTGGAATTTGTATGTTCATAGCGCACTGGCTGATCTTACAATCTGTACATTAAGAAGGGTGGGGGGAACACCAACAATAGCTTTCTCTTTCTACATCAAAGTCTGATATTTCTTTCTCTTGTAATGCCTGTACAGAGAATTGGAATTGGTTTTTCCTGTGCATGGCTGGTACTACTGGTGAGCAACATTCAAAGCCAAGCCTGAGTCACATCTATCTTCTTTCCTTCTTGCTTCCACTGAACTGGTTCACTAGTATCCCAAATGTGTGAATGTTGCACATGAGGTGACAATCAAGCCATGTGAACACCACTATCTGTTACTTATAGAGAGCTAAAAAGGTGCAAGTACCAGTCATTTTCGACTCTGGGGTGACATTCCTTTCACAACACTTTCACGGCAGACTTTTAACGGGGTGGTTTGCCATTGCCTTCCCCAGTTACCTTTGTTCTTATTATTGATTTGCATATTCTGATTTACAATTTATATAACCCAGTAAGGAAAACAAAACATAGTCCCTGTTGTATTTCTTAGCATAAATACATCCCAAACATCTCATCCACCTGCTTTTTTAGATATGAGTGAATCAGATCGGGAAGTGGAAAGAAAGGAACTTCACAGAACAAGAGTAACACAAGTGGAGAATTAGATAGAATGAATAAATGGACAAAATGTCATCTCTTCATCTGACAGCTGTATGAAATGGCCCTGAACAACAAGGAACTGTTGGGTTGTACCACCATGAGGGCATGAAAATGTACCCCTATCTCAGCAGCAGCAGCTGCAAGTGGGGTGGGAACTGATGGAAGCAGCATCTGGGCATGCTTGTTCTTGCTCCACTTGCTGCTGACAATCCCATTCTTCACCCTTATCTCTGTTGCACCCTTGCTTTTGATGGCAATTTTGCTTGCCTGCCCCATAGCCAAGAATCTTTCTTTCCCCTGCCTTTCCTGACGGAGCCACAATGTAATGCTACAATATGGACTGGCAGGGGGAGAAGGGGAAAAACCCTTTAAAGGCTAAAAAGAAGGAGAAGGAAATGCAGAGCTTAACTCTGTTCCTCCCCATAGGGCCTATGGGAGGAGTGTCCTAACAGAGCCTCCACCTGCAGCCACCCCACTATTTCCTCTTTGAGCCAGAGAAAATTAGATCTTTATTTCTATTGGCTAAAGGAGCCAGATGAGTCATGCACAACACCATCTGGACTCTCCCATTTATTACAGGGGCTTCCTTCTGCTCATATGAAGAAGTCTCCATGTGAAAGCAGCTATGGTTTCTTTAGTCTGCGAATAACTGAATGTCCTCTTTCAGCTGGAAGAGAACATTGTGCCCCTCCCCAGTGGAATCTATTTTGCAATATGCATTGAGGCTTTTTAAAAATATATATATCCTGCTTTTCTTCCTGTCAGGGATCCAAAGGGACTTTTCATGTAGTTCCTCCCTCCTCCACTTAATCTTTATAACAGCCACTTTGTAAGGGTCAATTAGGCCAAGAGACTGTGATGGGCTCCTGATCACCTGGCAGGCTTCCATGGCTGAGCAAAGGATTCAAACTCAGCTGTCCCAGGCTCTAACCCCTACACCACACCAGCCCTCTTCCGTAGTTCTTTGATGGGATGCTGCAACCTATTTTGAAAGATCCCATTTGTTTCCATTAATGTTTTTCTTGTAGCTAACTCCAGTTTGTATGAAACATTAACTCTCTTTGCCCCCCCCCCCCAATCAAGCAATCTTGTCTAAAGAAAACAATATATTTGCCCATGCAGAGAAGCCCATAGCAACTGTCCTGATGCAGACTCTGCAAAGCATAAAAGCATTATGCTTCATTTATGTTATGTCCCTTAATTTTTTTCATTCCCTGGAGAAAGGAAGGGATGAAAAATTTCACACACATGCTGTCTATTATGTTGGATACGTTGGGAACATTCATCTATAGCTGAGTTATTCTAATGCCCAAAGAACTGATGATGTGATCCTTTCATAGAAACAGTAACATGAGCCGCCCTGAGTCCGCTTGCGGAGAGGGCGGGATATAAATGCGAAGTAATAAATAAATAATAAATAAATAAATATTTCAAAACAGTCATGGGCTTGTATGTTTAAGAAAAAAAGTATCTGAAGGCATGAAGTATGACCACAGACAATCATTGTAATTCTATGCTACTACAACCTTATACATTCAGCCTGTATCCTAACCTATCCCAAACATGATCCAAGCAAGCCACTAAGAAAAAAATGCTAAATCGAGGTGGCAACGAGGGGGAAAGCTATTAGGCCTTCTCAAGGCTAATAAAAAACAGCTAATAAAACAATATGGGCTCAGCAGAAGAACATCTGCTTTGCATGCTGAAGGTCACAGGTTCAATCCCTGAGATCTCTCTTAAAAGGATCAGATAGTAAGTGATGTGAAAGTCCTCATCTTGGGACCTGGAGAGCATCAACCAGTCATAGGAGAAATACTGACTTTGATGGTTTAATGATCTGACTCAGTATAAGACAGCTTCATGTAGTCATCTGTCATCAGCACAAACAGTGGTCCAGGAGGAAGCAGAGAAACTCCTGTCAGTGCAGCAGCATCCCTCAACACTATTGAAGTGAACCAATTTCCCTCTCCTTCACAAAGCAACATGGAGAAGCTCATGCCTTCTATAGAACCTAGCTTCCTTGCCTTGGTCATGGGGTATTTTTCATGTTACTGTTTCTTTAAAAACACAAGTAAGGAAATAAAACATGCACTCACATAGAAGACTAGGCAGCTGTACAAGCGTATGCCCCTCTCTTTCATCTCCCTGTAAGACCATGCTGGGTTTGAATGAAGTATGGATTATGTATTAGGTGATGGGAGACAAACCTGGCACAGCCAACATTATCTACTGATCTTCTGGAGGGGGCAGGGGGCATGAATTCATAGGCTCATGAATGTGGGAAAGCAATGGTTGTCTAAGGGCAAAACACTTGGGTATAGTATGAAAGGGTTCAAATGTTCCTGCTGTAAGTCCCACACATTCTTTTTGAGTCCCTTTAAAATTGGAAGAAGGGAATGAGACATGGCTGCCTTTCCTGCTTAAGGGAGCCTGGATTGGTGATACATTAAGCATACTTTAATGGCTGTCAAGTAAGGAGGTGACTTTTTAAGACAGGCTTTTGTTTAACTAATAGCTGAAGATCCTTCTTCAAATGGGAGCTGATGGCTGCAAGATGCTTGGTTAAATAAGGACTGATGGCTGATGATGGCTTGTGGCTGCTGGCTGTGGATGCCCGCCAGCTGCTTGGAGCTGGAGATAAAAAGTTTGAATATTGCCGGTGAGCTTTCGTAGCTAGCTATCAAATGGTAATGGCACCCAGTAAGGTGCTTCAAAAGAAACAGTTTATTTGAGGATGAGATCTGATATGGCTTTAAAATAGCAATACCACAATTGATTTGCAGTTTTTAATATTTAACAAAACACATCTTATGAATCTAAAAGGCCTCCTCATGTCCCCTAGAAAACCATGCTTGGGTGCAATGCTTTAAATCTTTAAAAAGAACCTCAAAGCAAAGAACTCTTGCAAGATTCCATGCAGAATTGTTGTCTCTCTGTGTGTGAGAGAAAACATAAAACAAATATTCCAAACCTTCTTAAACATTCCTATGAGTCATTTATCAATGTCATGCTGAGGAAAAGTACATCCCTCCAGCTGCTCAGTTGCTAATGCCTGCAGCAGAAGCTTGTGTATGTAGTAACAAGACCTTGGTTCAGAGCTGCCTGAAGCTATTAAACATCCAGTTTCCACTGCATAGTGGAAGTGAGTTTGAGCACTTCAACTCACAGAATTGTTACTTGACTGAGAATCTAGATGTATTCTGGACCTGGAGGAGCCATTAGAGAAGAAAGCTTTACTTCAGAAGTGTCTTTAGAAAAAGAAAGATGTACACAGCATCAGTACAAACTGCAGACAAAGCAAGAGAGTCTGAACCAAAAACAGCTGTGCATAGTGATAATATGATGAATGAACAAAAGGGGTGTGTGTGACAGCACCACAAGTCCTGGGACAGGATATTCTCATAGTCCTTCCTGTGGGATCTGTCACACATGTCCAAGGTTTCATCCTGAATTCCAAAAATGAACATCTATTAGTGTAGTACTTGGTTTCCTGTAGTCATTTAATCTCACTTTATCATTACAGTTCCACCTGGAAAGCAGCACTATTTACAGCCTCTTTCTAACCCTATTAAAAGTCAGGCAGAAAAATGGACATATGGTGGCCCCTGTGATCCCATAATCAAATGAAATACACTCCAGATGTTTAGCTGTGCACTGACTGTTATTATCAGGATTCCTGATCCATCAAAGTGACATAAAGCCTTATATGGCCGAGGACCTGCCTACCTGAGGGACCGTCTTTCCCCATACGAACCCCAGAGAGCACTGAGGTCAGTCGGGAAAAATCTAATGACCATCCCCGGGCCGAAGGAGATAAAATATCAGAGCACCAGAGCACGGGCATTCTCGATTGCGGCTCCTACTCTGTGGAACCGACTCCCCGAGGAGGTGCGGGCCCTGCGGAACCTTGAGCAGTTCCGCAGGGCCTGCAAGACCGTCCTTTTCAAATTTGCACACCCGGACTGTTAGGAAGATCAGAAATTAAGGAGCCGCCAACGCGGTTGAAGAACTATACCGCAGAATAACTGTATTTATTGAACTGGTTTTTAATGTTATTAAGTTTATTGTTGATGTTTTATATTGTTAAACTTAAAGGTTTTATTATTATTATTGTATGTTTTTATAAAATGTTGTTAGCCGCCCTGAGCCTGCTGAGGTGGGGAGGGCGGGATAGAAATAAAATTTATTATTATTATTATTATAAACACTTTGCATAAGTTGTTCTTACAAAGGCATGGCCAGCATTCTTCTTGTCTACATTTTCATGGCTTTGGGAGAAAGATTGCATTCCTTCTTTTGTAATAGATACAGGGAGAAAGCCCACGCAGAAGTAGACCCCATGTTATTCATTGAAGTTTACTCTCATGTAAGTGTCCTTTGGATTGTAACCCAAGTCACCTGCCCTGCCCTGCCCTTCCCTTTTCACCAAGAATAAGTACTTTCGCCCTACTGCCACAACCCCATTCAAGTTAGTGCAAATCCAAGTCATTTCCCATGTTATAAATTGGGTGCTATGTTTTCCACTATTGGAAGGAGAAGGGGAGGGGGGGCGCAATTTTCTGTCAATTTACAACTTCTACTGCAGAACCCTACTTTGTCCCCACGCTATCCCCAGGGGGGATAGCATGCTATAGCAGGGCATGGTAAGTCAGAGAGTCCCCTTCCTTGAGCACAACTGTTGTTAAATAGCATAGGATCTAAGCCTCCATCCAGAATTGTAAACGGGACAGGGATTCATATCTATGTTTACTTACAAGCCATAGAGGATTCACAGGCTACTGAAGGATTCACAGGCCCTCCTGTCTGCTATGAATGGACACAGAACCAATGGAGTAGTGGTTAACATCCAACTAGGATCTGGAAGAACCACATTTGCCATGGAAGCTTGCTGTGGGACCTCGGGCCAGTCGCATATACCCAGCCTCAGGATTGCTGTGAGGACAAAGTAGAGGAAAATGAGGAGAACTTTGTTGGCCACTTTGGATCACTGTTGGGGAGAAAAGTAGGGTATAAATTAAGCAAATAAATGACCATATTAGAAAATGGTCTTACAAGTCCCATTCCTATTTGTCCAGGAGTTTGAAAAGTTCCACAGCCATCCTGGATCTCTGCCTGGCAACAACCCCTTTTCCTTACTCCTGGAGTACCAACTTATCTCTGGATAGTAAACACTGCCACCAATTAATCTGTCATAGGATTAGTACTTGCAGTACTCTTTACTGTGTTGTCATTTTAAAAGTTCTGCCTAGTTGCCACATTTTTCCTTGCTTATTCTAGCCAGTGCAGGGACAAGCTATTGCACTTTAGGGCTGGTGAACTTAACAGCCCCCCGCCCCCAATTGCTCTTTGAAAAGCTGGACAGAATTAGGTGTGGTAACACAGATCAGGCTTTGAGCATACAGTATAAAAGAAAGTTTAATAAACCACTAAAAAGTATACACATGATCTATAGTAGCATCAGGCTAAGCATGGATAAAAAGATACAGTATAATTATGCAGTCCTCTAATCACTAACTTTCTCTATAGATCCCAGATGCTAAGCAGGATTGACTCTGGTTAGCATTTGGATGGGAGACCACAAAAGAATTCCAGAGTTGCTATGCAGAGGCAAGCAATGGCAAACCGCCTATGTTAGTCTTTTGCCTTGGAAATCCCTGTGGGGTCACTATAATTTGACTGCAACTTGGACAGCATTTTCTACAAGTACATACACACGGTGACTCTGAAAACTACAGCATTTAAAATTCTCCATTACCTTAATTCTTAGAGACTGGGACTTCTCCACATTGTTCCTTGATATGTGGTCAAGATGGAGTCCCATAGTAAAAATTTAAGACATTCATCCCTTGGGCCAAGATGAGTTAAGCATTAAGAAATCTAAGTTAAGAGAGTTTCTTCCTTTACATTCTCCCCATGGGGAGTCCATTCCCATCTGGTGTCATTATCAGTCTTTCTGACCCCAAACAAAAACCATATCATTTAGACCTCTGGTTTTTCCAAATTCTGTCCCTTAGGGATGACAGTCTATCTGAAGTATTAGCTGGTAAACTATTTGTCTCATTCCAGCCAGATCCGTTTGCATCTCTAAGCAGTGAATTATTCTTTGTGCTTTGGGGTTGATGACACATCCCCTGTACTTTTCCTCTTGCCAGCTACTGACTTGCAGTCAGGTTCCAGTACACAGATACAGTGCAGACCCATAGATATGATCTCTAGGGAAGACAGCATTTCTCCATACATAAGATAAAGAGCCTGGTGCAGCACAGTAGCTAGATGGCTGATTTGGTTGTGTAAAACCAAACTTCAAATTCTGGCACAGCCATGAGGTTCATTGGACTGCCCTGGGCAAAACAATCATTCTCTCTCAACCTAGCCGCCTAACATGGTCACTGAGGAGATAAAGAACACATAGCTCCAAAACAAACCTCAGCACTTTGGAAGAAATTTATGATTTAGAAATGAAAAATGATGAGAATATTAAGTAGGAGTTTCATGGTATTTTATAATCCACCTTTTCCACCTCAAAATAGATTACAGAGAGCAAGTCAGTATAATCAACAGGATACATAGGAATAAGGTTGGTTGTAGAACAAATTAGAAATCTAAAAACAGAACTGAGAAAATCATAAATATTAACAGGACACATCAAATGATACAAAAATTACACAGCAGCATTCTAGGTTCAGCAAGCTAAACACAGAAAGCTAAACACAGTCCCTAATAATTTATCCAAGTAACTTTTACCATGGCGCAGAGTGGTAAAGCTGAAGTACTGCAGTCTGAACTCTTTGCTCACGACCTGCGTTTGATCCCAGCGGAAGCTGGTTCAAGTAGCTGGCTCCAGGTTGACTCAGCCTTCTGAGGTTGGTAAAATGAGTACCTAGCCTTGCTGGGGGGAAAGTGTAGATGCCTGGGGAAGGCAATGGCAAACCACCCCATAAAAAGTCTGACATGAAAACGTTGTGAAAGCAACATCACCCCAGAGTCAAAAAGTTGTTTGCACAGGGGACTACCTTTACCTTTTTACCTTTATGTCCTGTGTAGAAAAGCCCTTTTGAATAATTCAGTTGTGTATGATAAATGTGTATGTGTAAGCTTTTGATAAAGTTCCTCATCAAAGGCTCCTTAGAAAGCTTGAGAGTCATGGAGTAAAAGGACAGGTCCTCTTGTGGATCAAAAACTGGCTGAGTAATAGGAAGCAGAGAGTGAGTATAAATGGGCAGTCTTCGCAGTGGAGGACGGTAAGCAGTGGGGTGCCGCAGGGCTCGGTACTGGGTCCCATGGTCTTTAACTTGTTCATAAATGATTTAGAGTTGGGAGTGAGCAGTGAAGTGGCCAAATTTGCGGATGACACTAAATTGTTCAGGGTGGTGAAAACCAGAGAAGATTGTGAGGAACTCCAAAGGGATCTGTTGAGGCTGGGTGAGTGGGCGTCAATGTGGCAGATGCGGTTCAATGTGGCCAAGTGCAAAGTAATGCACATTGGGGCCAAGAATCCCAGCTACAAATACAAGTTGATGGGGTGTGAACTGGCAGAGACTGACCAAGAGAGAGATCTTGGGGTCGTGGTAGATAACTCACTGAAAATGTCAAGACAGTGTGCGTTTGCAATAAAAAAGGCCAACGCCATGCTGGGAATTATTAGGAAGGGAATTGAAAACAAATCAGCCAGTATCATAATGCCCCTGTATAAATCGATGGTGCGGTCTCATTTGGAGTACTGTGTGCAGTTCTGGTCGCCGCACCTCAAAAAGGATATTATAGCATTGGAGAAAGTCCAGAAAAGGGCAACTAGAATGATTAAAGGGCTGGAGCACTTTCCCTATGAAGAAAGGTTGAAACGCTTGGGACTCTTTAGCTTGGAGAAACGTCGACTGCGGGGTGACATGATAGAGGTTTACAAGATAATGCATGGGATGGAGAAAGTAGAGAAAGAAGTACTTTTCTCCCTTTCTCACAATACAAGAACTCGTGGGCATTTGATGAAATTGCTGAGCAGACAGGTTAAAAGGGATAAAAGGAAGTACTTCTTCACCCAAAGAATGATTAACATGTGGAATTCACTGCCACAGGAGGTGGTGGTGGCCACAAGCATGGCCATCTTCAAGAGGGGCTTAGATAAAAATATGGAGCAGAGGTCCATCAGTGGCTATTAGCCACAGTATGTGTGTGTGTGTGTATATATTTGGCCTCTGTGTGACACAGAGTGTTGGGCTTGATGGGCCATTGGCCTGATCTAACATGGCTTCTCTTATGTTCTTATAATTTGCAGAAAGCCGGAGAGTGGGAGTCTCCCTGATCTCCTCAGGCAGGCCATTCCACAAGTTTGGGGCCACAATGGGCATATCTATGGGCAGTTAGTAATTTGGACCATTTGCTGGTTGGCACCTGCAGAAGACCTTGCCTAGGTGAGTGAAGCTGTTGTGGCAGTGCATAGGGGGAGAGGTGGTCTCACATGTATGAGGGTTGAAGCCCATGAAGGGTATGTGATGGCCAGTACCTTATGATTACCCTTCTGTAAATAATGGGAGAAATGTGTAGGAACACTACAAATAAAGTAGACAGTTCTGATTGGACAACTACCACAACAAGAAGCTTTAAAAGTAATGGTGAAATGTTTCTGCAGCGAGTGATGTTCATGGGGGAAGCTTTCTAGCACAGCATGACTTCTTTATGCTTCAGGCTAGATACCTCAACTAGAGAACAAGGGCCGGAAAGGGAAGAAAAATAAACAACAGTATAATGTACTCGGTGACGAGATGTGTTGAAGGCAACATACTTTATTAGCGGGTACATCACAAGAGGGAGAATGGCGGGCCGGGTCCCGATTATATACATGCCCCGGAACAACCCTCCGTGAGGCCAGGTCCAATCCTGGTCAGTTAAACTTCCCGCCACAGATCTTGATTGGCGGTGCGTATTAGCGAGCTACATCCGGGGACCAGTGGGGTTCCACTGGTCGCCTCTGTAGCGTGCACTGTGCTGTACATAAGGATTCAAATGCAGGACATAACAAACAGCAAGCTTAATTCTTTGCCCATTTGCATGTGTTTTCCAGTATGCATTATTTGTCACCACCTTTTGACCTTAAAAACCAAATTTGATGATGAAAAAGATCCTCTATAGGCATTCATTGTCCCATCTGAGATACCTTCAAGGGCAAAGCTATATATGTTTAAAAAATCAACTTTGGGTGAGAACCCAGACATTAATTATTTAATTAAGCTTATCAGCATATTCACTTATTTTGCTTACATTACTCAGCTTCTGGTAGTCTGCAGAAAGCTATGTAGGGTACAATCCCTTATCATCTAAGTTTTCTCCAGACATTTGCTAACAGGTTTTCAAGCCCGTCTTTCATACCAAGTGAACGGAAGCTTATTTTTACCCCTCCTAACAATTTTCAGGTTATTGATCATGGAGCACTGATTTCTCTGACCCTTATAAATGATTATACTGTGCCAACAAAAAGCACACAAGTCACTAGTAGTCACATTTGGCTTGCAGATCTTGGCCTTCTCTGTGTGTTTTTGCCTGTGTACATAGGAAGTGCAAAGAGAGCCCAGACTGCTGCCATCAGTTAATTAAAACACTTGGTAAACTGCATGTGAAAGCATAAACTGGAAAGATACTCTTTTAGGGGGTAGATAATTTGTTTCAAATAGTTGTTTGGTGGCTCCTAACGCCAGCTTCAGAATGCTGGCGAAAAAACAACTAACCAAACTGGTGGGTTATTTACTATCAGAAAAGGGATTTTTTTGTTTTGTTTTTTAAAAAAGAGAAAAGTCAGCTGCTCATTAGCACAACAACTGTCTGGAAATTTATCAGCAACTGGCTCCAGCTCTTCTGTTCATTTGGACAGCAAAATAGTTATCTTCCCCCCCCCCCCCCAGAGGAGGTAACAATGACAGTTTGTTGGGGGGACTGTTTAGGCAGGCAGAACCTGTCTATTACCACTGAATTAAGCCTGCTGTGGTGCCTTGTTCCCCCTAAAAGTAACCCTATGTGTTTTCAGTCACTTTGGAGGGTAGCTATTAAAAAATGCCAGCAACAGAGCAGACATTATGTATAGACAGCTAGATATTTGTCTTTCTGTTACTTTCTGGACTTGGAAAATCTTGGGAAGTCTTAAAAGGAAGAAATGACAAACTGGTTTGCTTTGAATCACTGAACTAACTGGCATCTAAGAATAGACTCCAAAAGAGACTTGCAAGAAAAGAAAGCAGCTCAATTCAGCAGCTTTTCTTACTGTATAACAGTGATTTAAAATACATATGCAATTTAAAGAAAATAATTAGAATATCATTGGCATGTGGAATGGACAGCTGAAAAGTGGAATTCATCATGGTTATGATCACTGGAGCAATCTACTGGCTGCATTATATACAAGTTGGCAGAATATATCTCAAGATAATATTACTAATAATATCATAAATCTTAATAGGTGTAATACAGAGTGGTGGAGAGTGGTAGTGCCTGAAAAGGGTCCCGCTCGTCCCTTATCAGTGTAAAATGGAAATACTCGCAGTGGTTGGCGGCAGACTTACAATGCCAAAATTTGCATGCTCTAATTAGGAGGATTTCTACTGGTCTTTCATATCATAATAACAGATTCATATGAATCTGTTACTCCACCACTAACCATCCTTGTTATAGATTTTATCTTTTTCCCTTATTTATATTCCACCTTTCTCCTCAATGGGAACAAAAGCCACTCCTCCATTTTATCCTCACGACAACCCTGTGAGGTGGTTTAGGCTAAAAGTGTGTGACTGGCCCAAGGTCACCCAACAAGCTCCCACAGCAGAGTAGGGATTTGAATCTGGCTTCCCCAGGTCAGTCCAACATTTTAACCACACTATCATGCTGATTCTTGCTGAGATGAAACAGAGTGATTATTTTACTTGCTCCCCCTGCCCTTATAACAGCTGTTTGTTGTCTGCAGGGCCGGATCTGGGGGGGGGGGGCAAGAGGGGGTGCCTGCCCCTGGCACCATCAGAGATGTGTGCCAAACTGGCCACCCCACCCACACTTTTCTCCTCCCCAGGTCGATGTGCAGAGACCCGGGGAGAAGAAAGTGAAGGCATCCCAGTGGTGTTTGCACTGTTCTCAGAGCCCCTGCCCCTTTCTCCTCTCCCACTCTGTGTGCACAGACTGGGGGAGGAGAAAGTGAAGGCATCCTGGTGGTGTTTGTGCAATCCTCAGAGCCCAGGATGGTGCAAATGTTGCCCCCGCCACCTTCTCCTTCCCCGATCTGTGTGCACAGACTGGGGGAGGAGAAAGCGAGGGCATCACAGCATTGTTTGCTCCATACTCAAAGTATGGAGCGCAAACACCACTGCCCCCTTTCTTCTTCTTGGATCTGTGTGCACAGACTCAGGGAGGAGAAAGCGAGGGCATTCCCATGGTGTTTGCACCATCCTTGGCACTGAGGACAGTGGAAACACCGCTCTCCTTTTTCTCTTCCTTGGGTCTGTGCACAGACCCAGGGAGGAGAAAGCGAGGGCTTTGTGCTTTCCCTGAAGCTGAGGATGGCACAAACACTGTCCCGCTTCTCCTCCCTGGGTCTATGCACAGACCCAGGGAGGAGAAAGTGACAGTGCCCCGGAAGCATGCATGCTGCCCCCACCCCTTTTCCTTTGGATTTGTGCACAGACCTGGGAAAGAAAAAAGGGGCAGGGCCTGGGTGGGGTGGAAGACTGGGGCTGCTTTGTGCAGGTTGCCTTGCCTAGGGTGGCAGGCACACCCCCACACCATTTTTTGAGTGGGGGGTGCCATTTTTTAGTTTTGCCCCCGCTCAAAAAATGGGTAGATCTGGACCTGGTTGTGTGTGTTTGTTGTCTGTGTTAATGCTCCAGCCTCTGGTACCATCATTTCAGGACAGGTTGCTGTTAGGAGAAGGGAAAAGTAGGAAGTAAATATTCTGCATTGTAAGCACTTTCTGGCAGTGGTCCATAGAATAACACCCGGTGTATGGAAATCACTGCTGTGCATTGAACTGATGCTCACACAGTCGTTACACATTTATTATTATTATTTATTTATATTCTGCCCATTTCCCCATTGGGGGCTCAGAGTGGAGTACACCAAATAGAAATATAATCACAATAAAATCATAATAAAACCAACTGTAACATTCATCAAAGTGCAGCAAGATGATTCAGCAAGGTGGTATAGCACAAAATAGTAACACAATACAGCATCACAGTACCTTTTAAGTAAAACATCACATTTACCTTTTAAGTAAAACACAGATCAGATCCAACTAGTTATTGAACCAGCTTGTTTTCATTTTATAAAAAGATCTGTCAGGAATTACTGACCTGTAACAATATGAACCAAACCAGCATATAATAGTTACTACAACAACTGAACACGTGCCCTCAAAATAGGAAAAATACATGCCTCTCCTGGGATCATAATCTATCTAGTAAATGCTAATGAAGAAACAGATTAGACTGACTCTGTAATGTGAAACCATGGAGGCCATTTCATATGACAATTTGGGGTCCAGTATATTGTGAATGCTCTGATAGATTGGGACTCCTGGGACCTGATAAACCACTTATTAATCCATTTTTTCAGAGCTACTATCTCCCTCCGCCTAGTCATAGACTCACCCTGCCTCTCACCCTCACTACCCCTCTGTCACCTAGTGAGGGTTGTTTGAGCCAGACCCTATACTTCCCTTATAATCAGCAAATAGCTTAAGGGAAAGGCTAAAATCAGGCTTTCCAGTTCATCAGTGTTTCCGGCCACGCTTTTTTGGTAGAAAAAGCCCAGCAGGAACTCATTTGGATATTAGGCCACACCCTCTAATACCATGCCAGTTGAAACTGGTTCCTGTGCATTCCTGCTCAAAAAAAGCCCTGGTTTTGGGTACCCTTCCATCCTACAAGGCCTGCGCAGACTCATTTCCCAGGGAAATGACAGGCATTTCTTTAGTAGCTCTGGAGCTTGTTTGCTTAAAGAAGATGGCACAGAAATGTGTATTTGAGAAACAAGGAGTTAATGCAGCCACAGAAGTGAGAGGAAAGCAAAATGTCAACCACAGAACACTTTGAAAAGTGTGGCAATATCAGCCTCTCTCTGATTGCTGAAGGCATTTGTTTTCTAAAGTCTGATAAGTGTCAGATTTCAGGTAAACCAAAGCAGAGAAAACTTCACATTCTGACTCCAGGTGATTTCAACTATAGACCATTCATGAGGTAACAACTTAAAGCTTTGATTTACTATCCTAGACAGAATAGTGGCTCCTTCCTAAAAAATAAGATTAAGTAAAATAATTCACACTCCATGATAACTGAACTTTTAAGAGAATGCTGTAATAACAATTGTATTAAATTCTAATAAGTCCCCAACCCATTCAAGGAAAATTCCAGGCTATACCAGCATTTCTGTGTCTGTCTGACGTAAAACACCAGGCTGCAGTCTCCCCAGCTGGAGCCTTGGCAGTATCAGACAGTGGCTTATGTTTCCCCTTGGAATAGAGTACTGTTTTTTTTTGAAAAGGTCCTCAGCTGAGCTATAATTGTAGCAGGCTGTGAGAAACAGAAAAGGATGGAAGCTGGAGCTTATGCAAAGGCAGGCTGGTTGGTTGGTTGAGGTCCAAGGTGAAGGTTACCAACACAATGAGGAGTTGGGTAATGAGAAGCACACACACACATTCTGAATAAATGATATAAAATGGAGCTGAGCTTGTTTCAGAGGATGTGATGTACTGGGGGAGGACTGTTAGTACACTCCTTATGTATATTGTACATTCTTTAGTTTATATTTAAGGAGTCTTTTAGTTTAGGTTATGGCTGATTTCCTCCCACAACAGCATGGGTGTTGCTTCCCTATAATATTGTCCCTTTATGCTAGGACTTAGGTGTAAATATACCAGAAGTGGACAGACCTGATTGTATAGTTTGTTCCCTTCCCTTCCCATGGTGAGGAATTGTATACCTTGACATCTGTGTTCTCCAGTGCATTATCCAAGATGCAGCCATGGCAGTTGCACAACAGCATTGCACTTGATTCCAATTGCAATGGTGGCATTAGCAAGAGGAAGAGAATCTCTTATAACCAGCAACACTTAACTGTGGTTTCTTCCCTGTAGTAACGGCATGGCTGAACAGAACAGCTCTGTACTCCCCATACTGTCCCCCAAGTCTGTGCAAGCTCTTCATGCCTCTTGCAGATAAACATTTCCTCTAAAGCCTCTGAAATGTGGGTTAGATAGACCATTATTCTGTTGCAGTCAGACTGGGGTTATGCTTAGTGCTCACACACAGGGCTAGAAGGAGAGACAAAAAATTATTTCCCATGATGCTGTTTCCTTATCTCAGGGTGTTTTTTTGGGCTAATATTCAATATTCTAGTGAAAGCCCAAGTGGAGGCAGTTCTAAATAAAAGACTACTTCTCTCTACCTCTTATCTAAAGAAGGGCATGTGATTGGAGGGAAGGGGGGGGGAGGGAAGCAAGAGAAGAAAGCATAACATTTGCCCTAAAGGCTCAGAAACAAAAACGGAGGAGAAAAGCTCTCAGTGCTGTAACACACAAACAAATAATGAAAAAAAATTCCTTATTTAACCCCCCCTCCCTATGTGACTGCCAACAGTAATTCTGTCTTCAGCCAAAGCAAAGGTTTTCTTACAGCGTTTGTTCTTTTGAAGATCTGCTCCTGGTTGGAAGACTATCAGAGCATCAATGGGCTCTCAGCAGGTTTCTTTCCATCTAGAAGTACTCCTGGCCCTGCAATAATCCAAGCATCTCACAGTAACTTTTGAATGCATTATTAATATCACGATCCTTTTTCGTGGCAGGGGAAGTGATGATCGTCTCCATTCAGGGAAAAGCAAAGGCAGAGAGAGAAATTGTCCAAGATGGTACAGGGTTCTTCTTCAAAGTCAATTCCCAGCACTGCAGGGACTCATTTGCCTACTTACCCCAAATAATTGGCCAGCTCCTCCACTTAAGGGACAACTTCTGATGACACTAGGTAAGGATCTGGCAGCCAGTGGTCAAAATTATCTGTGTTAGTAGATAAAAATCTCTCTATCTGAATGTAGAGACTAAAGAATAAACTAGAAAATGATTTTTTGAGGTTACCAGCCTCAAGGTAGGGCGTGCAGTTCTCCTGGAATCTAGGGTTGCTAACCTACAGATGGGACCTGGAGATATCCAGACTTCCAAAGATCAGTTCCCCTGAAGAAAATGGCTGTATTAGGGAGTAGAATTATACCCCACTGAGGTCCTTCCCTAGGAATTTCCCAAGTCAAAACTGTCAACCTTAATTACAAATGATCTCAAGTCAATAAAGATCAGTTCCACTTTGGTGTAGTGGTTAAGTGTGCAGACTCTTATCCGGGAGAACTGGGTTTGATTCCCCACTCCCCCACCTGCACTTGCTGGAATGGCCTTGGGTCAGCCATAACTCTCACAGAGCTGTTCTTGAAAGGGCAGCTTCTGGGAAAGCTCTCTCAGCCCCACTTGCCTCACAGGGTGTCTGTTGTGGGGGGAGAAGATATAGGAGATTGTAAGCCGCTCTGAGTCTCTGTTTCAGAGAGAAGGGCAGGGTATAAATCTGCAATTCTTCTTCTTCCCCCTGGAGGAAATTGCCAGTTTGGGTGCAGGGCAGTCTCTGTGGCATCACATACTCATTGAACTCCCCCCCCCAACTCTCCCCTCCCTAGGAACCGCTACTGAAAAAGTCCAGAAATTTCCCAAGCTGGAATTGGCAACATGATTTAGAAGTTCCACAATAAGGATTTTATGTATGTGTGTTTATAAAAGCCACCAAACAGGTAACTTTGTTTTTCTCTGCAAAGCAAACTGGAGGGTCTCTCTCTCTCTCTCAGGAATGTGTTGGGGGGAGTGTTCATCTCCCTCTCCCCCATATCATGGTCCCAAACAAATTTGGGCCTCTGTAACTGCTTTTAACTTTTTTTAAAGTACAGGCAATCCTGATTACAGATCCCATGAATACAATTTAATTTTGTACTGCCATCCAAAGCAGAGTTAAATCCTTCTAATCTCATTATTTTTAAAGAATCCCATGTAATCAAGAACCTTTCACAGTCCTAAACTAGCAAAAAATGATTCAATAGAAGACATCCACAACACAATATTTTTTTCTTTTTTTTACATAATGCATCCAGGATCACGCTCAGACTCTTGACAGAGCTGGTGCTAAGGCCACCCCATTACAGCTCCCCACCCACTTATATAAAAATAAGAGAAACATGCTATATGGATAAAGAGTTCACAATAAATAGGTGGGAAAACTGGAAACCGTGTACCTTCAGCAATAAAGAAAAAGCAATTTTGCTTGGATTCTATCACTACAAAGTCCATTTTTTTCTCTGCTTGCCTGAGCAAAATCTGGTCCTTGTCAGGGTATGGGATGTTTTCTTCAAAATAGCATGTGTGAATGTAGAACGTGTTTAATGCCCAGTGCTATAAACTGCTCAGGCAGATTAAGCCATCCTACTCTCTGGCCAGAATATAATCAGAGATCTAGAATTATGCTTCTGGCACAAATGTTTTGTTGGCATTGGAAGAGACTAGACGTAAGGGAATGCATTGGGGTGGGGGCAAAGATTTCTGCTAATAAGAGAGCCAAGAACAGCTCAGGGCATTATGTCAACCAAATAGGGTTGCCAACTGGTGTGGGAAATTCCAAGATATTTGGGGGTAATGTTTGTGGGGGAGGGAATTTGGGAGGAATTTTACCTAGAATCTATGGCATACCATATAATTTGCCCTCTGAGGCAGCCATTTTCTCTAGGAAAACTGATCTCTATATGGAGATCATCTGTAATTTCTAAAGAATTACAAGTTCCACCTGGAGATTGGCAACCCTGACTCCAAGCACCCTCCTCTTGGCCCAGTTCTGCTGGGTTCATGGTAGCCTTCATGCTGCATGCATCTGTAGCGCCTGCCTATGATTAAACTAGAAGGCAGCAGCAAAGATGCATGGGATGTATGCACAGGTCTACTAGGTGCCACAGATCTAGGTGGAAATAGCCTAGGTTCAAGCCAGGCCTTTGAAAGAGCATGTTTTCAACAGCATGGTTTGTCTTACCAGAGAATGTCTACAGCTTCTCTCTCTGCATATACACCTGTCCTTTGTATTCATATGAAGAAAGTTTTCATTTGCCTGAGAGTTCCAAATTCCAACTGCTGCAAAAGAAGTAACAAGGACAAAGCAAATGGCAAAGACTACCACAGTCCTTTTCACAAGCTCCTGTCTTTTCAGAATTTTGGAATCCCATAGACACAAACATGCATCCTACTTGGTATGTGTAATGTACTGAGAACCGAGACGGTTTGAAGGCAACATGGTTTATTCAGTAGCACATTACAAGAGAGAGAACACGCGGGCCGGGTCCCGCTTATATACATTACCCGGAACTGCCCCCTTGACTGACCAGACCAATCCTGGCCAGTCAAACTTCCCGCCGTAGATCTTGATGGGCGGGGCATCTGGCGAGCCACATCCGGGGACCCGTAGGTTGCCTTTAGCAGCGATTGCCATGCGGTACAAAAGCTTATGTTCAATACATAACACTCCTCCCCCCTTAGCTCAGGACACATAAACCCGCAAGTAAGCAGGTGCTGTGTGCACCCGGGTTGTCCTCCTCGGGGTCGCTAGTGGAGTCGGAGCAGCTTCCGGTGCCGCCAGGGCCACGTCTGCTGTGGTGGACAGGGCGGCAGCTTTCCCGCGTGGGACGTTGCCGGAGCCTTGCTGCTCGTCTGGTGTCCCTACCCTTGGGGGGTCACCCCCGCTTTGGAGTGGCTCAACTGCTCGGTCGGCTGGAGCGGTCGGCGGGGCCGGGCTGGCTCTCTGCGTGGGCGCGGCCATGGGCTCCCCCCTCACTCCGTATTGCAGCCGGCTCTTCCGGCAAGGTGCGGCGGCGCATTTGGTCTATGTGCCTCCGCAGTATACTGCCTCCCTCCGTGGATACATCATAGTGGCAGGACCCTATTGCTTGTAGCACCCGGCCCGCTACCCACTCGGGGCCGCTAGCATAGTTCCTCGCGTACACCGGATCTCCTGGGAAGAATTCCCTGGCTGCTTCTCTGATCTCGGGGGAACTGCGGATGTTGGTGGCCCGGTTGGGGTGCAGCCGATCTAATCGTGTGATTAGCTTCCGTCCCATTAACAGCTCGGCTGGGCTGACCCCAGTGACTGGATTGGGGGTTATCCTATTATCGAATAGGAAGGCGGCTAGGTGGTGGTCCCAATCCCTCTGCACGATGTGGCCCAGGGCTTCTTTAGTGGTGCGCACCATCCGCTCTGCTTGGCCTTTGGTGGCCGGATGGAATGGGGTGGACCGTATGTGGTGTATTAGGTATCTCTGCAAAAACTCCCGGAATTCCCAGGAGGTGAAGGCCGTCCCATTATCTGAGACGATGGTGTCCGGAATCCCGTGCGTGCTCACGGCCCTGCGCAGCGCCCGGATCGCCACCGCCGTTGAGGTAGAAGCTACCGGAATCACTTCCAACCACTTGGTGTATGCATCCACCAGGATGAAGAATATTTGGCCCTGAAAGGGGCCCACGAAGTCAATGTGTAGCCTAGACCACAGCTTCCTGTGTGCTTCCCAGCATTGAGTGGGGGCACTGGGCGGTTCGCGTCGGGACTCCTGGCAAGCTTTGAAGAAGAAGAAGAAGATATTGGATTTATATCCCGCCCTCCACTCTGAAGAGTCTCAGAGCGGCTCACAATCTCCTTTACCTTCCTCCCCCACAACAGACACCCTGTGAGGTGGGTGGGGCTGGAGAGGGCTCTCACAGCAGCTGCCCTTTCAAGGACAACCTCTGTCAGAGCTATGGCTGACCTAAGGCCATGCTAGCAGGTGAAAGTGGAGGAGTGGGGAATCAAACCCGGTTCTCCCAGATAAGAGTCCGCACACTTAACCACTACACCAAACTGGCTCTCCACTGGCTTTGCACCTCCGGACGCACCCCTCTATTTCTTCGTCCATCTCCGGCCACCACACATGGCTGCGTGATAAGGCCTTCATCCGTACAATCCCCGGATGTGTTTCATGAAGGCCCTCCAGCACTTGTCTCCGCAGCGGGGGGGGAGGGAACACCACCCTGCTCCCCCATAACAGACAGCCCTTGTGGGCGGATAGTTCTTCCTTTCGTGTTGTGTATGCCCTGAACTCTTCGCCCTGTTTTCCCTCTGGCCATCCCCTTACCACCCAGTCGAGAACCCACGTGAGTATTTTGTTGCGCCCCTGGCTTTTGCTACCTCTGCTACGTGGAGGGGTCTCTCCGGTAGCATTTCGATGAGCATCACATGGTGGGCTGGGGCAGGGTTGGGGTCTATGGAGGGCAGCGGCAGGCGACTGAGAGCATCAGCATGTCCCATTGCCTTGCCCGGCCGGTGGACCAGGGCATAAGTGTAGGAATTGAGGAACTGATTCCACCGCAAAACGCGCTGCGATGGAATCTGTGGCATTTGGCGGTCCGGGGCGAGGAGGCCCAGGAGCGGTTTGAGATCCGTGGCTATGGTAAAACATCTCCCGTACAGGTAGTCGTTAAAGTTTTGAACCCCTGCCATGATCGCTAAGGCCTCTTTATCTATCTGGGCATAGTTTCGCTCTGCTGGCGTCAGGGTCCTCGAGTAGTAGGCTACCGGGACCTCCCTCCCGTCCGGGAGTTGGTGACCCAGGATGGCGCCCACCCCGTATGGTGATGCGTCGCATGCTAAGATCACTGGAAGGCTCTCATTGAAATGGTGGAGCACATTGTTTGATATGAGCAGCCCTTTGACTGCCTGGAAAGCGGCATCCTGCTTCTTTCCCCAGACCCACATGGCATTTTTGTCTAGGAGTCTGTGGAGGGGTTCAGCTATGGCGGCTTTGTGGGGCAGGAACGAATGGTAAAAGTTTAATAACCCCAAGAAACTTTGTAGCTCCGCCTTGCTCTTGGGGGTGGGGGCTTCCACTATGGCCTTAGTTTTGTCCGGTGTCGGGTGGATCCCTGCTGCGTCTACCGCAAACCCCAAGAACTCTACCCTCAGTACCCCTAGGGAACACTTTTCTCGCTTAACTTTCAAGCCGGCCTCTTGGAAACAGCGGAGTACTTCTCGCAGCCAGTTGCTAAACACCTCTGCGTCCAGTGTGGCAACAAAACGTTGTCGAAAAACGGTTGCACCCCGGGGATCCCTTTGAGGAGAGAATCCATCAGGCTCTGAAACACTCCCGGGGCCACGCTCACCCCAAACTGCAACCGTCGCACCTTAAACGCCCCCCTGTGGGTTACTATGGTCTGTGCTTCTGCAGTCGCGGCGTCCACGGGCAGCTGCTGGTACGCCTGGGCCAAGTCCAGTTTCCCAAAGATTTTGGACCCCGCTAATGCTGCCAGAACATGGCTGATTACTGGAACGGGGTAGGGGTTATCCTGTAGTGGGTAGGGGTTATCCTGTAGTGCCTTGTTAATGGTGCACTTATAATTGGCGCATATGCGCACATCCCCGTTCGGCTTCACCGGGGTCACTATCGGGGTTTACCATGTGGCATAGGACACGGGTTCCAGCACTTCCTGGAATGTGAGGCGGTCTAGCTCTGCCTCAATTTTAGGCTTCAGAGCGAACGGAACCCGCCTGGCCTTCAGCCTTACGGGTCGCACTTGGGGATCGAGGGGTAAAGATAAGGGGGGTCCCTTGTAGCACCCCAGGGCCCCATCAAACACCTCTGGGAACTCCCTGCACACGTTTTAGAATCCCCGCGTCCCCAGCTCCTGCACCCCCACGATCTTTATTCCCAACGGCTGGAACCAGGCCAGGCCCAACAAGGTGGTGAGCTGCCGTTTCACCACCAGTATGTCGAGTTTACCCCTAAACCCGTTATACTCCACCCCCACCGTGGCCCACCCCAGGATCTGAATGGGTTTTTTCTGGAAGTCCCATAGCGCGAAGCATGCCGGTCGCAGTCTGGGCCGGCCTCGTGGGCACAGCTTCCTCAAGGATTCCTCCGATATTATGGAGATGGAGGATCCTGAGTTCAGTTCCATCAGGCAGGGTTTGCCCTTGATCCTGACCGAAACCTTGACCTTCTGGGGGTATCGTCGGGCAAGTTCATTACCTGCGTGCTGGTTGAGGTGGTCGAGTAGTCCCCGGTCAATTCCTGGTTGGTCATCTGGCGACGGCAGGTGGCCTTGGCCCGGCAGGCTCTCGCAATGTGGCCCATCTTGCCGCAGCTCCTACAGACCACGTTGCGGTAGGGGCAGTCCCGTCGCTCGTGTTGGTCTCCGCAGCTGGCATACTGGGTGGCGGCTGGTCTCTCGGTCACTCGGGGTCGCTGGGTCGCCCTTGGGCCCACCCCCGTTTGGCGGCGTAGCTGGAGGGCCTCCTCTTCGTCTGGTTGGCTGGGACCCATCTCTTCCTGATGGACGGCTTTGGCCCTCGTTTTGGGGAAGGTCTTTGTGGTCCGCTCGAACGAGACGGCCTCATTGAAGGCGCTCTGGAGGGTGAGCTCTTCCCTCGCGAAGAGCTTTTGTTGCAATCTTTCGTCCCTCAGGCCCTAGGCGAAACGGTCCCTCAGGGTCTCCTCTAGTTTATCAAAGCTACAGTTGCCCATGATTTGGTGGAGAGCAGCCAAGTAGTCCGCTGCCGTCTTTCCCGCCTCTTGGTGCCTCTTGTGGAAGAGGAACCGGTGAGCGATGAGCGAGGGTTGGGGCAAGAAGTGCCCGGTGAGGAGTCTGACGATCTCCTCGTATGTCTTCTCCGTGATCCTTGCGGGGGCCGAGAGACCCTTGGCGATCTTGAATGTGGCCTCTCTGCAGACGCTCAGGAGGACGTCTCTCTTTAGGCTGTCCTCCGTTATTCTGTTCGCCCAAAGGTAGCACGCGACCCGCTCTGTGTAGGTCTCCCACCTCTCCGGAGTAGCGGGGTTGAATTCTTCGAGACGGCCTGTGGTTCCGCTCTGGTTAGCCATGGTGGCTGTGGCGGCGGGTGTGTCGGTCTACCACCGATTTGCCTTCGTCGTCTCCAACCGGATCCGCGAAGCCCCTCTGAAATGGGCTGGCTAGGATCCCATCCTCGTCGCCACTGTAATGTACTGAGAACCGAGACGGTTTGAAGGCAACATGGTTTATTCAGTAGCACATTACAAGAGAGAGAACACGCGGGCCGGGTCCCGCTTATATAGATTACCCGGAACCTCCCCCTTGACTGACCAGACCAATCTTGGCCAGTCAAACTTCCCACCGTAGATCTTGATGGGCGGTACAACAGCTTATGTTCAATACATAACAGTATGTGAACATTCACATAATCCTTTTAGGATTTGTTCCTTTTTGGAACTCATTAACAAAGTGCTACTACATCATGGCAATGGAACACCCAGGGCCAACAGAGATATTGGCTTCTCATCTTGCTACACAAGCTAAGCCACTCAGTTCTTGCTTATATACAGAATTTTAACTTTGTTGGTCTTAAAGGGGTCACTGGACTCAAAGTTGGTTCTCATACCTGTTTTTAACTTCTTTATTATCTGAAAGTCAGTTTGCCACCTTTTACATGTCCTAACAAATGTGCTATTCCAATCTTGACCGTGTTTATTGCTCTTTTACTTGGGCATCTTGGCTCTAATCAGCTCTTTCTGGCTACTAACCCACCCCTATGTGCATGTAATATTTGAGGAAATCTGATCTACTGTGTGAACTTGGGCACCTGCCTTTTTTATTTCAACGTATGTGAGGAAATAAAAAGTTGTTTGTCTTAGAAAGCTATAGGAGGCCATGGAAGGAATGGGGGAAACACCTTTGGGTGCCTGGGGGTCCAATTGCCCTGAGTTTTGTAATGAGTGTAAAGATTGTAATTCATCAATCTCCTGTTGCAGTCTGTTTCTGAAATGATGCGGCAGTAAAACAGGTTGCTCAGCTTTGTGAATCTTGAATTCAGATTTGTGTCCATTCATCTTTTTGGTATACCCAGGCCACAAGGGCACTGGGTTCAGCTGCTGGGCAATAGTTGGCAAGGTTGTGCCACTGAGCTGATCACTATTAGGTTGGCACAGGGCTCTGCTGCTTAGCAATAGTGCATTCAATGCACTGTTTCTGTGCTGTGGTCCTTGCAGAAAGCACTCCCCCCAGGTATGTAATTTGGAGAGATTCTCAGATTTAAACTAAGGTCCTGTGTCTGTGGCACTAGCACTGCTACAGTGGCACGTGTTCTGCTTGGGCACATAGCATTGTTATGCTCCTTGCAAACAAGCATCCTCACCACAGTTGACTTTCCACTGCAGAGATTTTCTAAATTTTCTGACTACTGCCTGTGTTTGCAAGTTTTCCCCATCATAGGAGACAATGTGGAAGGTGGTTACTACTTTGGGGTCCCATAGAATGGGAACCCCTGGTCCAATCTTTTTGGAACTTGGAAGATCCTTGGGGGAGAGGCTCCTGCAGCTACACTACAAATTTGGTGCCTCTCTTTCAAACCCCCTCCTCCCCAATGGCAATTTTTGCACCATGGGGAAATTGTCACATTTTCCCCCTGCCATAGGAAAGGATGGGGAATGGGGGCACCTCTCTAGGTGAGGCTTTAAGTGTCAGTAGAGTTACTCCGTATGGTTTATATCTCTTTGGAATTTTTTAAAAAGTGACTATTATGTGGTAATACTGGCACCAACAGGGTCCTTCCTGTAAATTTTGTAGATGTGCAACCTTCCTTTTCCTATCTGACAGGAAGGAGAATTAAGTAAGTTTGACATTTCATTTGTCATCAGTGCCCACAGTAGTTAACCCCTCACTGAGAATAAAAGGTTGGCTCATATCTCTCTGAGTTCTTTCAGGCATAATGAAATTTCACGCAGAAATGGCTGAAACATTTTGAAAAAGAAAAGTGACCACAGGCTCTATTGGCTGCTTTGACAGTCTTCCTCTTGCCTTTAAGGGAAGGTACTATAGCATAGTTGTTTTAAAAAAGCAGGACAAGACAGCTGCTTCAGACATGTGTCAGAATACTTCCCTCTTACATCATCAATGCCTTTCCATTGTCTTCTGTGGGGACCACAGAGACATCAGCAGATTTGGGACTTGTGGGGATTCCTTGAAAACAAACACAAGCCCAAAGCCCTAGTGATTTAGTGCTTTATTTTAGTGAGGAGATTTCTTTGTTCTCTTCCCTCAGGAGCTCCAGACTCATTTCCCTGTCTTTGTCCTGCCTCCCTCAGCAGGGGAGCAACAAGAGGGATGGGGCTGCCTATCCTAGCTTGCCAAACCTCCCAAGCCAGATTCATGATGAAAAGGAGAAAAATAGAGCCCATGTTATTTCAGATTCTTGTTTTAATCTCAGTTTTCCTGTACAGCCATCTCCCTATCCAATTACTCATCTCACAATTGACATCACAATATTAAATTTCTGAGAACTAAAGCTCTTTGGGTAAAAAAAATCTATATAACCTACATTTAAGCAGACATGATTTAGACAAGACATTATTTACTTTCTGGTCCCTGGCAGTATCAAAATCACTGATGTGGTATCAGCAGCTGCTTAAATTAAAGCTCTTCAAATATGCTCACATTTTAGCTCATATAAAGCACCATTGTAGACCTTGGGAAAGAAAATCCTAATTGGCTGATAACTTGAATGCATTGAGTTGAACTTGAGTGGCTGAAGCATGCAAAGAGATGGTGTTGCCGCACAGAGATGCATACGAGAGGATTTCTTAATTCATTTGAACCATGTGCAGACTTCAATTTTATATTCAAGATAGGGTTGCCAACTCTGAGTTGCAAAATTCCTGGAGATTTGGGAGTGGATCCTTGGAAAGTTGGGGATTGGGGAGGGGAGGACCCACAGCACAGTATGATGCCATAGAGTCTACCTTCCAAAGCAACCATTTTCTCCAAGGGAAATTATCTTTGTAGTCTGGAGACCAGTTGTAATTGTAGGAGATCCTGACTTGGAGATTGGCAGCCCTAGCTGAAGAGATGCATGTTAGCAGCATATACACTGGAGGGCTCCATTGCCTCTGGACAAGCTGTCTCACTCAATGTCTGGCTTCCTAATTATTTCTAGGGCCCAAGCCTCATTTTGCTATCCTGATGCAAATTTGTCTTATAGGCTTTTCTCTATGTTCCCAGCCTATACATTAATGACTCATGGAACAAATCTGTTTTTCTGAAATGCCTTGTATGAAAACTCAGGTAAAAGTACCCAGTGTGGTATGGTGGAGGGTTTAGTAAACTTGACTGTGCTTTCTGAAAGAGGCAGTGGTCTGCCCCCTCCTGAAAAAGGTTACATCAGATCCGGCTGAATTGGCGCATTACCGGCTGGTCTCAAATTTGCCCTTTTTGGGCGAAGTTATAGAGAGGGCTGTGGCGTTGCAGTCGCAGAGTTTTCTGGATGATGCTTCCACCCTGGATCTGTTCCAGTCCGGCTTCCGCCTGGGCCATGGGACAGAGACAGTATTGGTCGCCCTCATGGATGATCTCCGGTGACATCTGGATCATGGCGGTGTGGCGGTACTGCTGTTGTTAGACCTATCGGCTGCGTTAGATATGGTCGATCACCAGCTGCTGACCTGCCGCCTCGCCGACGCAGGGATCCAGGGGTTAGCCTTACAGTGGTTTTCCTCTTTCCTTGAGGGTCGGGGACAAAAGGTGGCGATTGGGGGAGAGCTATCCCAGAGACGCCTACTTAATTGTGGGGTGCCTCAGGGGGCAGTTCTCTCCCCAATGTTATTTAACATCTACATGCGCCCCCATGCCCAGATTGCCCGGAGATATCGGCTGAGTTGCCACCAGTATGCTGGTGACACCCAGATCTATCTATTGATGGACGGCCAAGCTGGCGATGTCCCTGTAAATCTGGACCAGGTGTTGCAAGCTGTGGCAGATTGGATCAAGTTGAGTGGGCTGAAATTGAATCCAGTGAAGACAGAGGCCCTTTGTCTGGGTCGCGGCATTCCAGAGGGAGGGATCTCCCTTCCAGCTTTTGACGGTGCGTCACTGGTACCAGTGCGCAGGGTCAGGAGCTTGGGAGTGCTATTGGAGTCCTCCCTGACAATGGAGGCCCAGGTGACAGCCACTGCCAAGTCCGCCTTTTTTCATCTTAGACGGGCGAGGCAGTTGGCTCCCTTCCTGGAGCGTAGTGTCATGGGTGCTGGGGACCCTTCAGAGGAAGTTGAGTCTGATGAGGAAACTGTGCCCCTGCCACCTGCACCAGTGCCCCTGCCTCCTGCTGGAGAAGATCCCAGCCCCCCTGCCTCGCCCTCTCGGGTGGCTCGTGTGCGTGACCGCCTCCGGCAGGACCTCAGGGATCGGAGGAGGGCGGCACGCTCACAAGCAAGACGCTCCCTGAGCCCTGAGTTCTGAGAGGATTCTGGCCCTTCTAAGAGCAAGGATGCTTGAGTGGTAACAGGATCCTGGCTGCCTCCCTGAGCCAGCAATTAGCCCAAACGGGCAACAGCCAGCAGAGGGCTATATAGCTGTGGGCTTTGGGAGGAAGCTTTGTGGAAGCAACTAGTCATCTCCCTGACATTCTAGCATCCACTCCGGCTTGACTTTGGTTCCTGACTCCCTGACTTTGGCTTTGGACTTCTGGACTCCCTGACCCCGGCTTCTGGACCTCAGACCTGCGATACTTCTACAGTGATTCGGATTTGGCGCCTCGGACCCTCCTGCTTACTGGCTACAGACCTCGGACTGCCTCTGGACTTTGCCTGACCCGGCCCCAGCCGTGACACGTCGCGACTTGGCAACAGTGATCCATGCAACGGTCACCTCGAGGTTAGACTACTGTAATGCCCTTTACATGGGGCTGCCCCTGTACCGAACTCGGAAACTACAGCTAGTGCAGAATGCAGCAGCCAGACTGTTAATGGGACTACTTCGGTGGGAACATGTATGGCCTAGGCTGCGGGAACTGCACTGACTGCCGATTGTGTACCGAGTTCGTTAGAAGGTGCTGGTTATTACCTTTAAAGCCCTATATGGCCGAGGACTTGCCTACCTTAGGGACCGCCTCTCCCCATATATTCCCCAGAGAGCACTGTGATCTAGTTCACAAAATCTTCTATAAATCCCTGGGCCAAAGGAGGCCAAATTAAAAACAACTAGAGAGCAGGCCTTCTCAATACAGGAACCCCAATGGTGGAACCAGCTGCCGGAGGAGGTGCGGGCCCTACGGGATCTCACTCAGTTCCGTAGGGCTTGCAAAACCACCCTCTTCCAACTAGCTTTCTAAAACAGAACCTGGTAGTAACATCAAGCCATCTTTGAACATACTGAGATTGTGGCACTATTAAGTTACCTATGAATCGTATTTTAACTGTATTATCTTGTTTTTATTGTTATTTTTGTTTAATAAATATTTTTATGTTTTATTGACTTTAGTACAATTGGCCATTACAGCATATGGATGTTGAAATTACAAATAACCCTCCCCCCCCCAACCCTCCCCGTCTTCTCTTAGTCTTTTCCCCTCAGCCAAGGGCACAGAGTCCTGATCTTCCACCGAATGTCCTTCCTTGTTTCTCCTGAGATCCACTCTAAATAAGGGTTCCATCTGGTCTCGATTTCCTTGGCTTTATCTTCCCACGTGGAATCCTTGTTTATTGTTGCCACGATGTCAGACTGTATGTAATCAAACAAATAGCTGTGCCAGATTTCTATTGACCATTTACTTTTATCTTTCCACCCCAAAGCGATGACCGCCTTCCCCGCTAATATCATTGCCTTGACAAGGTTTTGCATGGGTCTACTTAGTGCTGGACTTCCTATTGTACTTAACAACATCATATTAAAGCCAATGGTTAATGGTACATTGCAGACTTTCTTAATAAATTGAATAATTTCCCTCCAAAAGGGTTTAACCTCTTCACACTCCCACCACATATGTGCAAACCAACCCTTGAATTGTTTGCAATGCCAGCACTTGGAGCTCACTCCTGGAAATATATTGGCTATTTGTGCGGGAGTTTTGTACCATTTTGTGAAAAATTTATGTTCCAGTTCTTTAAATTTGGTTACTTTAATCCTTTCTAGACCATCCAAGATTTTCCCAGCCAACCCCTCTGTTAACTGACCTTCATGACTCCAAATCTTTTGTAAATGTACTATTATTTTATCTTTATTTGAAATCATTTTTCTGTATATTAACCCCACTAGACCCTTCCTTTGTTTGGCCATTACCTTATATATCTCTTCCATTGGAGTGTCTAGCCAAAGCTCTCCCTTTTCACTGATCGTCTTAACACTCTTGTGCAAGCCTGCTATGATTAACCAGTATTGATTACCTAAATCTTCTATAATTTCCTGTAAGGGTTTTAGCTTACCACCCCTAAACATATCGTCCACTCTAAAATAGCCTTTGTTTTTAAGCCTTTCCCACCATTTTATAGCATGCACCTCCTTAACAATAGCTTCTAGGGGGCTCCACCTTGAAACCTTCCCTAGCCACTGTGGGTACCATTTCATCCAGGTTTCTAATGCTGCTCTTCTGGGCCCTATAGCTAATTTTAGATCTTTTGTCGACACTGTGGAAAAAAATCCAAATCTTCCAATGCCACTGTTGACCGCATTCTCGAAATTGATCCACTTCTGTACCTTATCCTCACTCAAATCTAGTAACGCTCTTAGTTGGAAGGCCTCATAATATTTACTTAAATTTGGGATTCCCCAGCCTAATTCTGATTTAAGGTTGTATAGAATTCTCTTATGAAACCTACTGTTTTTATTATTAAAAATCCACTCTTTGATTGCTTTATTCCATTGTTCAATTTGATTTTCCCTCAAACCTAAGGCTAAGGTTTGGAATAAATACATTAACTTTGGTATCATGAACATTTTAAGAGATCTTATTCTAGATGATATCCCTAGTATTTTATGATTCCAATTATTCATATCCCTCTCTATTTTCTTCCATATTTTACCATAGTTCTCCTTTATCATTTTGTCCATATTTTTTTGGAGGACTATCCCTAAATATTTTAATCTCTTGGATCCCATTCCTATATTCGCAATCCTATTTATTTCCTGTTTTTCCTCTCTATTAACATTAAGGTATAGAATTTCTGATTTTGCCATATTCACTCCGAGCCCTGAACACTTTTCAAAATCATCTAAAATTATCTTAATCTCTTTAACTCCGTCTTTTGGGTTAGACATAATTACTATGATATCATCCGCAAATAAATTAATTTTCATTTCTTCAATACCTGACTTATACCCCTCTATTCTCCCGGCATTCCTAATTCGCTCTGCTAGTTGCTCTATAGCTATTATAAATATAAGCGGGGATAGTGGGCAGCCTTGTCTTACCCCCCCTTGAATTGGGAACGCTTGTGAGTGGTCAGTGTTGACTCTAACTTTGGCCTTACCTCCGTTGTATATTTCCTGTATAGCGTGTAAGAACCGTTCCTCTAAACCTATCTTCTTTAATATTTGCCACAAGAATTCATGTGAAAGAGTATCGAAGGCTTTATAAACATCCAACTTTAACAGGGCTATTTTTTTTCTTTTGGCCATGGTGCAATACATTTAAGATATTTCTAATAGGGTGGGCAATAGATCTACCCTCAATAAAACCGTATTGGTCCCCTTTTATGATTGACGGGATAACTCTCTTAAGTCTATTTGCTAAAACCTTAGCAAAAATCTTATAATCTTGATTTAGTAAACTAATGGGCCTATATGAGCCTACTTCTTCCGGATCTTTCTGGGGCTTTAATATCAAAATTATTTCTGTTTCCTTCCATGAGTCCGGGGCTTTCTTTCCTTCCAAGACTTCGTTAAAAACTACCTGCAATTCAGGTGCTATAATTTCTACCATTTCTTTATAAAAGTCAGAAGTAAAGCCATCCAGCCCTGGTGATTTACCCTTTTTGAGCGCTTTTATTACTTCCTTTATCTCTTGGAGTGTAATCTCAGCACCCAGTGAGGCTTTTGCTTCCTCCTCTATAATTAGCTTAGGTGCGTCCCACACCTCCGTTATATTCTTTTTCATATATAAATTTTTATAGAAGTCTTCAAATGCCTTAGTGATTTCCTTAGAGTTTTGGGTTATACTATTATTAATTTTAATAGTTCTAATTGATTGTTTTGCCTTTTTAACTTTCAAATAATTAGCTAATCTTTTTGCTGTATTAATGCTATTCCTCTGGAAGTCGTTCTTAACCATTATTTCCTTTTTCCACATTGTTGCCATATCTAGGGCCTCCAACTGTTTTTGAATCTCTTTAATTCTAATCTGTAAACTAGGATTACACTTTTCCACTATTTCTTTTTGTAACTCCTCCAATTCCTTAAGTTTTGTTTGCCTTTTTTTATACCATTCACTTTTTATATCTTTTTCCTTCCTAACCAAATGGCCCCTTATTACCGCTTTAGCAGCGTCCCACAATATATTAGTTGACACAGATCCTCTATTTTCCTTAAAATATAATTTTAACTGTGTCATTAAGTATTCCCTATCCTCTTCTTTTGTCATTACCAAGTTGTTATACCTCCAAGGTCTATTTTTCGAGGGAAGGTTTAATTCTAATTCAATACTTAGAGGGGCATGATCAGAGATCAAAATTGGATGGGTCTTGATCTCTTTAACCACCATATTGTTATTTTTTTCCAAAATTATATAATCTAAGCGGGATGCTGTTTTATGTCTACAAGAAATATGTGTCGGGCTGGGTCTCGTATTGATGAACTCATGAGCGTCCTTCAGGCCCCAATCTCTTAGGTTAATACTATTATTCTTGGTTATGTCCATATTTAGATCGCCCACTACAATTAGTTCGCCCTCTGAAAACTGTTGTATCTTCTTAAAAACCAAGTTTAAGAATTTCTTTTGTCTTTTATTTGGTGCATAAACATTTACTATAGTGAATTTTATTGCTTCCAGCTTAAACTTAACTAAGAGGTATCTACCTTCCTTATCTACTAATTTTTCCATTTTCTCCACCTTAATGTCCTTACGAATCAATGTAGCCACACCTCTAGCTTTGGAAGTCCCTCTTGCTTCTGCTAAAACCTGCCACCTCAGATCTTTTATCAATGGTTTTCTATCATTTATTTTTTGTGAGTTTCCTGTAGGCACAACAAATCTATTCTTTGTTCTTTAGCAATTTTAATTACTCTGAATCTCTTAAGATTTGATGTTAGACCATTCACATTCAGTGAAAGGACTCTTAAAGATCTATCCATTCTCTTTATATGTAACAGACTTGGGCCCTAATGGCTGAGGGTATTTTTCTATACTTCTTACTGAAACCCCGCCCCCTATTCCCTTCCCCTGTGGCACAGACAACTTCTTGGATGAAACCATCATCCTGTCTTCCACCTTCCTGGGGGCACGCATCCCGCCCTCCCCTTCAAGCTTATAGCTAAATTTAGCTCAAAATATTTTATACTTCCCTTTAGTAGTCCGTTCTTGGCCTTTTCTCTTGTCTACTTGAGCTTCCTTCTCCCGGGTCCACATCGAGCTCCACTGTTTCTTCTTCTTCTTCCTCTCTTGGGTCTCTCAGGTCGTCTGTGGTGATGCCCAGGTGAGTGAGGAGATCTCTTGCTTCTTTAGGGTTGCGGGCCACCAGCCTTTTTTCATCTTTAAAAATAACTATTGAGGAGGGGTACCCCCAAGAGAATTTAATCTTGTTGTCATATAATTTTTGCCCAAAGGGTCTCATTTGCCTTCTCTTTCTGATGGTTTCCTGACAGAAGTCTTCTCTCACCCAAACTTTCCTTCCTCTAAAAGAAAGGTCTTTCCTTTTTTTCAAAGTCTTGAAAACTGTCTGCTGAGTCTTTTCCCTTGAAAATTTAATTATGACTTCCCTTGGGGCACCCCCATCTTGTCTCCTTTGCAGTCTATGAGCTCTCTCAATATCCTGAGATTGCAGAGTGACTCCTTGCTCACCCATCCAGTCTATAAGGGTTCCTTCCAGGAGCTTATTATTTATTTCCTCTGAAATTCCACCCAGGATCACATTCGCTCTTCTGTTACGATCAGAGAGCTCTGTAAGTTGCGAATTCAGCTGGAGTATTTTTTGTTTATTAGATAAGGCCAGCTCATTAGCCGAGATTGCAATGTTCCGTGTGTCCTTCAGCTCTGCACTCAACTCTGTAAAAGCATCCCTGAGTGATTTAATTTCAGATCTCATCTGGTCCTGGGACGACATTATTAAAGTCTGGAAAGCTGATATCTGCTCAGATAGCTCTTTAATTGGTCGTTTTCGCACTTAGCGTTTGCTCCCCTTATTCCGCGGCGCAATTATGTCCGGATCATTTTTCTCGTTTTCGCACATTGCCTCTTTAGTGGAGTCGCTTTCCATGAAGCCCTGGCTCAAATCGTTTTCGCACTAGCATCGACTTGAGTTCGATGCCCTGTCAATCATTTTTTTTTTAAGCGCAAGTCTGGTTGCATAACTACGTAACAACGTAACAAGAGCGTCACGTGTGCTGCTTCTGCTTATGGATTGGCTGCAGCTGTAGCATCCTCCACAGCCCTTTATGTGTTAACAGAAGCATTCACAGTGGAGAATCTGGATGTCAACTTCCCGCCACTGATGGTGATTGGCGGGTGCTCAGCGCGCTCCGCGGAGTTGTCTGGGTGTCCCCAGTCGCCTCCGCTGGCTGCGTGGACTAACGCTATTTCGTTATAACGAAATGGTTGCGCCATAATGAAATGGTTATGGCGACACACTACACGTTGTTCAAACTGGAGAAAGCTTTTACATTTAAGCCTCCCAGCACTAGTGTGTGTGTGTGTGGCAGGTTCTTCCCTTCTCAGCCTCGCTCCCTCCCGGGTGGCGAAGCTGGGATTTCCTCCGCGCTCTTCCCCCTCCCCGGCTGGCGCTTGCAGCTGCAACGGCGACCTAACGAACTAATGAAATGGTTGCGCCATAATGAAATGGTTGCGTTATAACGAAATGGTTATGGCGACACACTATACGTTGTTCAAACTGGAGAAAGCTTTTACATTTAAGCCTCCCAGCACTAGTGTGTGTGTGTGTGTGGCAGGTTCTTCCCTTCCCAGCCTCGCTCCCTCCCGGGTGGCGAAGCTGGGATTTCCTCCGCGCTCTTCCCCCTCCCCGGCTGGCGCTTGCAGCTGCAACGGCGACCTAACGAACTAATGAAATGGTTGCGCCATAATGAAATGGTTGCGTTATAACGAAATGGTTATGGCGACACACTACACGTTGTTCAAACTGGAGAAAGCTTTTACATTTAAGCCTCCCAGCACTAGTGTGTGTGTGTTTGGCAGGTTCTTCCCTTCCCAGCCTCGCTCCCTCCTGGGTGGCGAAGCTGGGATTTCCTCCGGGCTCTGCCCTTTCCCCGGCTGGCGCTTGCAGCTGCAACGGCGACCTAACGAAATGGTTGCGCCATAATGAAATGGTTGCGTTATAACGAAATGGTTATGGCGACACACTACACGTTGTTCAAACTGGAGAAAGCTTTTACATTTAAGCCTCCCAGCACTAGTGTGTGTGTGTTTGGCAGGTTCTTCCCTTCCCAGCCTCGCTCCCTCCCGGGTGGCGAAGCTGGGATTTCCTCCGCGCTCTTCCCCCTTCCCGGCTGGCGCTTGCAGCTGCAAAGGGGACCTAACGAACTAACGAAATAACGCAACAGCGGAAAAGCAATAATATCGCTATTACGCAAAAAATATGAAGTTTAAAAAAAAAATGGCCGTGCGGGCACTTTTGGGAAGCACCGCGAACGGCTGATGATTGGCCAGGGGGGTGGATGGGGTGGGAGGACGGAAAGGGAGAGGGTGACGCCCACAAAGCAGTCGATCTGGCGTGGATGGATTTCCCACAGCAAACTCTGCGGAGTGGATCCGGTGTGGATCCGGAGGTTTTCAAAAACTCCGGAAGCATGTTGAAAAACATACTCCGGCGTGAAACCCCTGAAGCGCTGGAGCAAACCGCAGCACCGGAGCAACAGGTGCGAAAACCAGGAAAAGATCCGGAGGTAAATGGGGTGCTACGCCGGAGTAAACGCTAGTGCGAAAACGACCATTGTCTTAGCCATGATAATTATTTTTGGGAGTTACCCGCGACCGCTAAGTAATTAACCAGGGCGTTGCCTCGTTAATTTGATAGTAAAAGTTGTTGTCTTACCCTCTGGGACCCCAGAAAGGAATTCTTATGATCTTCAGACCTTCGTAAGTAAGCTCGTTTTTCAAATAGACTTGCCAAAGAGCTATTTACATTCTTTTGAGCTAATTAAAATTCCAGTTCGAAGGGGAGGACGAGCACACAGCCGGCTTAGTTAACGCATGCGTACAAACCCCGCTTGTTTTTATTGTTATAACATGGTTTATACCATGTCCTGTAAGCCGCCCTGAGCCTGCTTCGGCGGGGAAGGCGGGGTATAAATAAAAATTTATTATTATTATTATTTAATCTGTGATTGTTGAATTAATCTTTCTCTCTGTTTTTTTTTTAGTTTGTTTTGGTTTTTAATTTAATTTTCAGCTTTGTGTGTGTATGTTTGTTTTATCTTGTTAATGGACTTTATTTTTTGTGCTCTTGCAATCTGTTGTTGCATTGTATCTGAGGAGAGAAGGTGGAACATGAGTGTTTTAAATAAATAAATGGTGGTTAGACTAGAACTGGGTAAACCCAGGTTCAGTTTACAGGCTGATCTTGAACTACTTACTCTCTCTTAATCTAATCTACCTCATGGTAATATTGGAGGATAAAATGAAGAAAACCAGGTATTCTGAAGAGTGGGGTAAAGGTAATTTAAATAGTAAATATCCATTCCTCTGCCTCACCTCCACCCGATGCTTGGGCCCTTGCCATCACAGGAGCTGTCTGTTGTATCATTTAAAGAGCGCCAATCTATTTATCATCAATGGAACCCTGAGCTCCTTTGCCAGAAAAGTGCAGCTGGCGCATTTCGACTATAAATGTGCATAATTAGCCTCATTGGCACAAACACAGCTTTATTACAATATTGCAGAATAGCATTAAGGCTGGAGGAGAGCATTATGTTTTACTTTGTGCTACTGCCAGGCAACCTGCTTGTTTTTCTGTTATTCTACCCTCTGTTAGCTATCAGAGATAGAAGCTTTTTCTTTTTAATGGCTTAGAATGCAAACCAGATGATACATTAGTCAGGTCCTGGCTGGAAACAAGAAATCAGAGTAACGCCCAGATTTCTGGGCAATGCAGCAATCCTATCCCTTGTCTTCATCCTATTCCACCCTCAAATAAAAAACAAAAACATTATTTTGATTGAAAATACTAATCCAGTCCTCTATATATGAACAACTACTTCAATTCCTTGAATGCATGTGGGATCTTTTATTTTAAAAAATAAGATCTGCCTTTTGTGCAGGAGGGAAAAGTGGAGAAGAAAGAAGTGCTGGGCGGGCAGAGTCTGTGAAGATGAAGACTGTTTTCTTCCTGCCCTGCAATGTCAAGGAATTGCATTCCCTGGAGCTGCTAAAGTCAGAATGCTGCATTACATTATGACTTTTCAGTAACAGAGTGGCTGCTGGCAACTAACCCTCAACAAATGCCTCACCCCATCAGTTCCTTAGAGTAAGAAGCCATTCTCTGCTGTTGCCATTCACGCTGAACCTTTAAAGGTCATCCTTCCATGGGGGATGCCAGCCTGGTTTCATCTTCATTCAAAAAGCTACTCTGGCTTGCCATGTGATTGCTTTGAAGGGTTGCAAGGGCCTACTTATTCTTGTTCAAAGTTGCTGGAGAGAAGAACTGTTTTATTATGGGTTGGCTTTGTGCATTTCACACTACTGTGGCCTCCCTCCAAGCCTGCCTCTTTCATTTTTTTAATTCCCAAGAGTTAGCCAGACAGAATTGTAACTAGTGCTTTCCCCCTCCTCCTTCACTCCACAGTTAAGGTGATTCTTTAACTGTGTAAACTGATGGGAGAGCTTACATAATATTCTGGCTTGTAAAAGAAATCAGCAATAAAGCACACACATACTACCAAGTCCAAAGATTGCAATAGATCTATTAGTGGGCCAATGTGCACCAAATTCTAATTCCGTTTCTGACAGGCAAATGTACTACAGCTAAAGTGCTTGTTTGACATTCTGCCATAGCAGCAGTACAACCTGCTCTGTTCCCTTAAGACTACATTGGTTTTATATGTTCTCTAAAGGCTTGGACTCTGAATAGCAATATAGCTCCAAAATGGTTTGGATTTCATGCACTGCCATTTGAAATATGCTCTGAATTAAGATAACCATGAAATTCAGTTAACTGATATTTTGATTATAGCATTTGGATTCAAAACAGTGCAGTCGTGGTCACCTCTGTGGACTTTTTTTGATCAGGAACACACAGGAATGCAGTTCCTGCTGGGCTTTTTCTATGGAAAAGACCTGTGTGAAACAAAGGTGACACCAGAGGTGCAGCCTAATATGCAAATGAGTTCCTGCTGGGCTTTTCCTACACAAAAAGCCCTGGTGGTCACTATATATCACTTTTAATGAAACTGGTATTAATACTAGAGAAAAATGAGTAGTAAAAAGAGCAACTCATGAATCAGGCATTAGGACCACAATAAACAGCTATGAAGTAGCAATTTTCATCTAAACAGAAAACACTTGTAATTTAGGAAACATAAAGAGGTTGATGGATACAATCCTTTCCCCCACATTGATTTTAAGACCATTTCTGCTATTTGCCCTTGAGTATAGCTGACTATTTTTCTTCCATGCAAGCAGACAAGAAGAAAGTATTAGGCCACAATTTACATATATGAAGCTGAGCTAAGGAGAATACTTAACTTTGTGCCTCATGGCTCCTTTAAATTGGCTTAGGATTCCTGATTAGTGGTATTCTTTCTTGGTGTTTTTGTTGTTGTTGGGGTCTGTGTGCATGCAAGGCTGGAAGTCATGGTGACTTCTGGCAACCCCTACTGGGGCATGAAGGACTTTAAGATAAGTAGTTTGGTGCAGCTGCCTCTGCCTCCTGCTCCTGGTATTCCAAGGAGTTCTCCAGTCCAAGTACTTGCCAGGGTCAGTCCTGCTTAGCTTCCAAAACCTGATGAGATCAGGCTTGCCTGGCCTATCCAGGTCAGGGTGATTAGTGGCATTCTTGAAGATATTCCTATATTTTGGTCATCTTTACATCGTTACTTCTGTTTAACAAATTTGTACTCATGAAGTACTAGAAGAGTTATCAAATTGCCTGGAGAAAAAGGTTCTGTCTCTTTTGTAGAAGTATAATGTATGGAAATATGCAGTTCAAGCTTTTCCCATTACCCATTAAGCCTCTGTGAAAGGGACAAGATATTTTTTTCTCCAGGCCCATTGGCAAACCTAGATGATGGATGGTAGAAGTGGGGATTCAGACCCAGTTCTACAAGGATCCTAGTTCAGTGTCCCATTCACTGTTCCACACTGGCTCCCTATAATTTTCAATAATCAGAGTAAGCTTCTGAATGCCAGTGCTAGGGGACAACAAGATGGAGGAAGAAATGCTGTCGACTGCATTGCACTGCATTGTTTGAATATGCAGAAAGTAGCCCCTCAAAAAGGGTTTAGCTTCTCACCAACAGTCAAACTGCTCAAAGAAAAAATCAGCTACCTACTTGTGACCAGCAAGCAGAGCATGAACTGCACTGGTGGGTGTTTGAACATCCACAATGACAAATTGCTGAATTAAGTTGGTGTCCAAAGGCACCACTAAGACCAACAAAGTTTTATTTAGGGTGTGAACTTTCATGTACAGCCATACTTCCTTAGACAAACTGGAATGAAACTTACCTGTCCATACATATAAGGTAGAGACTGAACAGCAAATTAGCATATAAGCACACAATATAGGGAAATGTTTTAGCAGATGCAAACAGGAATAATTCCAGGGAAAAACAGTGAGACAAATAAAGATGTTAGAATTATCATTCTAAATTATGAAGTGCTGAACTGCTTTATTTTGCTTGTCAATTCATAGTCCTAAATTGATTTAATACTCTGTTCCTCAGTAGGGCTTTTTAAACCTGAAAGACAGGAACCCAAAATTGTTTTCTGGGTATAGCATTCCACACAGATTCATTTAAACGTTTTAGATGAATAAATAAATGTCCATTTTAACAGTCAAATGGAAATTGGATAATGTCACAGAACACACTTTCGATATCATGTTAAACAGCCTTTTGTTACAATGTCCTCTAACTTACCAACAGCATCTTCCTTTATGTCCAGCAGTCAGACAACTGCCTAGTTATTGCAGAACACTTTGAATCTCATTGGTATTCAGATACATAGTCATCACAAACGTTTATGTTTGTACTTAACTATCAGAAGCCATTTTGTTAACTGGAGTACGTGCAGTGCTAAACATACTGACATTTGGTATTGCTAATAGCCTTCTTCATTAGAGGAACATTAACACAAAAAAGACACACTAACTGTACTCAAAGTCAATTAAGAATCTAAATTAATATTTGCTTTTATATAAAGCCAGACACCCATCCATCCAGGCAATGAGATACTCCCATTGTACTGCAGAAAAGGTCATTTCCATTTTGGTTCAGTCCTTTAGTGCTTCCTTTCTACCCTCTTCAAACAGTTCACACAAATCTCTTTCTCCACCCCACTGCGTTTGCTTTGAAAATACTGAGCGCTATGAACATTATTTAATTTGCCTCTCCCTGCTAATGAAAAAAGAAGTTAATATGCAGCTTCATAAAGAGAAAGAATGAAACAAAGAAGCATTGACACATTACTTAGAAGTAATAGGCCATAATTACAGCTAGTTGCATCCTGTGCAGAGGGAAACAATTTATTTCTGATTTAACAAAATGAGAAGTCAAAGATTTATAAGTTGTGGCCTTTTATTTATTTATATTCATAATCAGGCTACATTAAGCATGGACTATAATGAGCTGCAGTAACATGAAGGATGTAATGCTGGCAAAACCTTATTAATACAGTAAATTGCATCTTAGAATGTGTCATTCATAAAAAAGCAGCAGTCGCTTGCATCACAAGCTGTGTGCAGCAGAGTGAAAAGAAAGGACAAGAAACAAGCAGAACTAAAAGCAAATATTTTCCCAAGGTGGGGCAGGGTGGGTGGGGCAACAAACCATTTTAAGAAAGAAAAGTTTTGCTGTCTAAAACTCTGAAGAATTACATGTCAACTTATGGAAATTTCTACACACAGTGAGAAATGGAGTCCTTGAGGAACATGGCCCAATGTGGCAGATTGGATCTTCCATCTGGTGACTCTCCTCAAAATACCTCCCAAGTTTCAAAAATATTGAACCAGGGGTGCAATTCTATGAGCCCCCAAAGAAGGTGCCCCTATCCTTCATTATTTCTAATGGAGGGAAGTCACTTAAAAGGTGTGTAGTCTTTTTAAATGTGATGGCCAGCACTCTCTTTGGAGTTCAATTATGCTTGTCACAACCTTGCTCTTGGCTCCACCCCCGTAGTCCCCAGATATTTATTGAATTGAATTTGACAACCCTCGGAGCCACTCCCCCACACTGATAACCAATCTTCAAAAACAGATTAATTGTGGGAAAATGAAAAGCACAAAACTTGAAATTGCTCCCTGATCTGGATAGTCCAGGCAAGCATGATCATGTCAGAGCTTGGAAGACGTCCTTGGAATAACAAAGTTGGGAGGGCAGGCTCTAGCCACCTTAGGGGGAAGCCTGGGATGGAAGCAGGCCAATGGCAGTGTGTCACGTGACATCACGTGAGGGGGCGCCCAATTCATCACCTCAGAAGGCCAGCGCCCTAGGCAAGGCCTAGTGGCAGAGCCGGCCTTGTATACAAAGGGTCTTCTTAAGGGCTGTTTCACACGTTACCCTACAGCAAACCTGAGTTTGCTTGCTGACTGTGCCCGTCTATCCTCCTGTTCTGGATTCTTGTCAAGTATACCTGTATAATGAAAAAGTCTGCAAACAGCAAGAACCAAACAAGCAATGGTGGTGGCAGTGCTGCTAAGGGGTTTACCCTTTTTATATAAAGCATATGGGAAGACCAATTTTATCAAAAGGAGAGCACAGAGGAAGGGAACTGTACACTACTATCTTTCCTCTGTGGGGTTTATTGCCTGACTCGCTTTTCCCTCTAGCCTGGGCAAGTAGAAAAACATCTGAGGGAGCAGATTGTGCAAAAGTAACACAGGAAGGGCTCAGTTCCCATGAACTGTGCTCCTACATCTGTCTTAATTTATACGATTGGGACCTTTTTAGATGCACATTTAAGCAGGACAGAATTATGCTTTAAAATAAATTAACAGCAAATACATTTATCCGGGAGGGAAATATTTCTTTGCAAGAGACGTATGTTCCAAGTACAATGTGGGGGGGAGGACAAAAGTGTTTAGGGAGCTAACCAGCTGCTATGCCTGCATAGATATGCTGGCACAGTGTCCCAATGCTACTGTGCCACGGTCAGCCATCAGTGTGCCAACACTGCAGACTCCTGCCAGAACACCACCAGTGCAATTCTCTGTACTGGCAGGGGAAGAGGCAGACCCAGGAATATGGCAAGAGTTATTCAGCTTCCTAAGCCATGCCAGTCTGGGAATGTCATCAAAAACCATAGTGTAGCCCCTGGGCACCCATGCATTGGAAAAGCCCACTCTTACCCACAAGCATAGCACAGGATATTTACTAAGGCTGCAGCCCATCACAGCCCTCCCCTGCCCCCCACTACAAGTTGTTTAAGCTTAAAGATTTGAAGCTGTCGGACTCTATATGTGAGTGGATTTTGAATTTTTTGTCAGGTCGTTCACAAAGGGTTAAAATGGATGGATATATTTCCTCCGTGAAGATCTTAAATACTGGCACCCCTCAGGGATGTGTCTTGAGTCCACTTCTTTTCACTATTTACACGTCTGATTGTGTTTCTAGCAGTCTGAGTAACAAAATCATTAAGTATGCAGATGATACAACGTTGGTAGGGCTCATCTCTGAGGATGATGAGTCTGCGTACAGGAGGGAAGTTCAACAGCTGTCCCTTTGGTGTAAAGTAAATAATCTTATTTTAAATATAAATAAGACAAAGGAAATTATAGTGGATTACAGGAAGAGTAGTTTGGACACCCAGCCGTTGTTTATTGATGGTGTTATGGTAGAACAGGTGACAGAATGGAAGTTTCTGGGAATTACCATGAAACAGGATCTAACATGGGGGGCAAATACTTTAGCTCTAGAGAAGAAGGCCCAGCAACGACTATACTACTTAAGACTCTTAAGATCACTACAACTGTCAGGGAGTCTGCTGGTTGCCTTTTATCGTAGTTCCATTGAGAGCATTTTATCTTATTGCCTCTGCGCGTGGTTTGGGAGCTGCACGGAAGCAGAGAGAAGGGTGCTCCAAAGAGTGACGAGAAGAGCACAAAAGATTTGTGGATGTTCTCTCCCCTCATTGGTGGATCTGTATAATATGGCATGTAAAAGGAAGATACAAATGATCCTAAGGGACCATACACATCTGGGCCATTTGCTTTTTGAGATCTTACCGTCAGGTAGACGATATAGAGTGTTGAAGGCTAGGACAAACATATTTAAGGACAGTTTCTATCCAAGTGCTGTGGTTAGGTTAAATGCAGGGTTATGGAGGATTATCTGTTTCAGATGTATTTAATGGTTTAAATGGTTTTAATGGTTTTATGAATGTTTAATGGTTTTATGAATGTTTATTTAATGGTTTAAATGGTTTAAATGGTTTTATGAATGTTTATCCGTTTTAGATGTATTTAAATGGTTTTAATGGTTTAAATGGTTTAATGGTTTTAGATGTATTTAAATGGTTTATGAATATGTGTGTTTGATGTGTTGGTATGTTTGTGGAAGAGCACCTCATTTCGTTGCTCTCTTTTTGTTGAGAACAATGACAATAAATTCATCTATCTATCTATCATCTATCTATAAACGTGAACCAGGATATGGTGGATGACATGGGATTTTGTATCTGAGGTCTCTGACTTGCACACTTAGAGCATATGGTGTTTCACCTTGGTGGTAGCACTTAGAACACCCAAAGGGAAGAACAAAACTCATTGCTGTGTGACTAACATGTCTCATTTGAGAACCTTTTCAGATACCTCATTGCCCATCAGCTCCAGACCTTTCTAGATATAAAATTGGCACTTGACCCATTCCAGTCTGGCTTCAGGCTGGGCCTTAGGACCAAGATGGCCTTCATAGTCCTCATGGATGACCTCCAGATCCAACTTGATGGCAGCAGGTCAGCATGACTACTTTTATTAGACCTTTCAGTAGCATTTGATACTGTTGACCATTGTATTTTGGTCAGCCACCTGGCCTCCCTGGGGATTTGTGACACTGCCCTTGTGTGGTTTGCCTCATTCCTACAGGAATGCAATCAGAGGATAGCCGTCAGGGATGAGTGACTGATCAGACAGCCCCTGGGTTGTGGGATTCCTCAGAGTCAATCTTATCTCTGATGTTATTTAATATTTATATGTGCCCTCTTGTGGAGCTCGTCAGGAGGTTTGAAGTTTGGTGCCACCAATAAACTGATGACACCCAGCTCTTTCTCCTGCTGGATAAACAGCTCAAGGAAACAAAAAGCAAAAAGCCCCACGTGAACCAGCTTCTATATCCAATTACATAACAAGAAAAACCATTCAAATATAAATAATTGTATTTAACCCACATATATTACTTTCATCAAAACAACCATAATACTCAGTCCTTTGAACAAAAGGAAGCATTTACACCAAGAGTTCTTTTCCTTTATATGGTAAAATTGTCAAGCTTTTCCATGTGATCCTGGTGTGATATTCCAAATGATGAATGTCTCTCAATGGATGCAGCCAAATTTTCAAAGAGGAAAGGACAAGGTTGTACTAATACCTTTGTTTCGCAAAAGCTTTTTCAAGACCTCTTAGCAGAGACTTCTTCAAGCTGCAATAAACCTCTTGGTAGAGAGCATATTCAAGCTGTAATAGACATCTTAGCAAAGAGCTTCTTCAAGCTGCAATACACCTCTTAGCAAATTCTTAAAACAAAGGCAATCATAGCCCAAATGTTTTCTAACTGAACACCCAAAGGTGCCTGTATCCAGGCCCTGTAGGATCTTTCTGTGAGACAGAGTCATTCCACCAGGCTTTCTGTTGAGGACAGTCTCCTACCCTCTATTACACTTTTTTTTAAAAAAATCACTCAGGTTTAAAAAAAATTATTCATCTAAAACATAGCACCTTGTATGGTCTGCACCTCATATTGTTGTCCCTGCTGAAGATCACAAAATACCTATGCACTGAGATCAAGCACCTTTGGAAGAAGAACATTATCATCATGCCAGTTGTCACTGGAGCCCTTAGAGTAGTGCCTAGAAATCCCAAAAAACACCTGAACATTCCTGGCACTGAACAAATAAACACAGTTCAGATTCAGAAGGCAGTGTTGCTTGGAACAGCAAGAATCTTGCAAAGATATCTCTGCAATTCCCAAGAACTTGGCTAATTTCAACTTTTGGAACACCATCTACCATATCTGACTATGACAATTAACAACAACAGCAGCAGCAATAGCATTTTATAAATTTCTCGAGATTCTTAGAACCTTCTGTGCTTACACCATACAATGCTCTAACATTTCTAAATACTTTGTGTCATCTTCAAACAACTCTGAATATTAGGTCAACAAGTGTTCTAACCATGGGTCGCTTTGTAGAAAAATAGATGGTGGAGCTCATCCAGGGATTGTTATGCAGCTGCACCTACTATTCAATGGACAAGGTGGGGAGAAGGAGGGGGAACCCTCAGAAAGGTGCAGGAGCTGTGCTCGTGTGAGCTCCGGCTGAATCTGAGACCTGGTTCCAACAAGTAAACTAACTCTTTGTAGAGATGATGAGGTGGGAGGAGTCAAACTTGTTCAATATTCACTGTCTGCTTTGCATCTGAAATAAGACAATTATATGGAAAATCCAATAGAAAAGACCACTTAAGACCATTACACCTAGCTGTATTACTGAGAAAATGCAGCTTGCTTGAGTACTCCTAAAGCAGACTGACTTTAGCACATTGACCTCAGTGCATTTAGAAAGGTGTAACTCTGCTTAGGATTGCATGGCTGGTGAGCTCCTGGGAGAGGTGAGATTTTATCTGAGGTCTTTCTGATTGTTAGCACAGTATGCTACACTAGCTACTCAGAGTGCAGTCTCAAAATATCTCGGTGGTACATCTTAAAATATAATGTGTGGTCTTTGCTGCCTCTGGTAAGTCAACCACTAAGCCCTTGTTACCACGATCACTTCAGGATATTTTGTTGCCCCCAGCAAGGTCTAGCCAGTACCTCCTGTACTGCTGAGGGCTGAGACCAAGTTGAGTCTCTGCAGGGCATTGGCATCCTCCTCAGGTTGTTATCCCAAGCAGCAGCTTGGGTGGTTTGGCCCGAGAATTGACCTCTGATAAATTTCTGCATGTCCCAGATTTCCATTTCTACTTGGCAAAGCAGGGTGAACAAGTAGGTGGAACAGGGGAAGAAAGTTCCTTGGCACTTTTGTCCACTGGCTGTACTCCAAGATACCTTTTTTAAAAAAGAAAAGAAAAGGAAGTTGCTAATGAGAGAAATGTGATTATTTGCAGATGTTCAGTCTTTTGGGTCATTCCCATAGCATCTTGAATAATGTATTCTAGATGCCAGGTGAACACCATCTTAGTCACCAGGACTTTTTGGAAGCTGTAATTTTGGTTGGCTTCTAATTATGTTGAACTGCTGCCCTAATGTCTGTTTTAAAGTTTAAAGCTTTGAAATGATGTGATATGATTTTTAGACTTTGCAAGCCACTTTGAACATGTAACCTAACTATCTTCCACCAATTGCAGCTGAAGAATTAAGTATGAGACCTGAATTGGTTAATGAAAGAGGGAGGGGGGCTGAAAAGAAGAAAGCTGTGATGACTTTAACCTACTGGCTCCAACTGCCCTAACCAGGAGGGAATTACCAGTAAGCAAAATAAAGGAGAAAAAAAATCAGAGGAATTCCCCAGACCTTATAAGCACCAGCTCTGACTTATTGAGGGCTGTATTTGGGACCTGGGCCAGGAGGGAGTCAAGGAAGACGGTGTCTGCTTCCTCTGATGTGGCCCTCTTTGCAGGTTTTGGGGGCATTACCTAACAGAAACCTATCCATGTCATCTTGGGCCAGATTGCAGGGGCAGTGCTGGATGGGCTCATGATACAGAAGCCATGCTTGCCCATCCCATGCCTATTTAAAGTGCTGCTATAGTGTTTTTTATCCTCTTGGTTTTCTCAGGCTTTGGGATTGTATCTAAATTCATGCTTCACATTCCTCTTTATTCATGTGGTGGAAAGCATTGCCTGGTGATCTGGAGCTTAGATTTGCAAGCCTTACTGACAGCAGAGTGGCCCCCATCTTCTCTAGGGCTCCATTTCTGGCCACTGGGTCTTGACAAACAGTTGATCGGTGCGAGACCAGCTGTTCAGTGGCAACTTTTGGACAGTGGTGCTGACCTTTCTGCAGCATCAGGTTATTTGGAGCTGTGGATTATAGCAACTGGTTTTGTGGTGGCTAGAGACCCACTACTGCAATGTCTTGAGCAGCTTGGGACCCAGCACACTGGAACGGACAGTACTGTGCTTCAGAAGGGGGCGGGGAGGCTGCATTGACTGGTGGGGGGCTCCTTTTGTCTATTTTGTGTGCTTTTGTGGGGATTTTAGGGGTAGCATCAGCAGCCATCTTAGTGCCTCAGCCCTCATTTTCCAGGACTCAAGGGGCATTTTGTGTGGGTATGCTACCCACATGTTGCTGCATGACTTTCTTTAGCCTGCTTACTGTATTGTAGGGTTCTCTAATTTTGCCTCAGTCACCTCCACACAGTTCATGAAGTTCATTCTGGTTATATGATTTCTTATTCATTTCCCCATCGTTATCCATTTTACCTATAGTATTTTGTATGGAGTATTTAGCAATAAATAAATACAAATAATAATATAAGAAATAAATAAGTAAATAATGTGATTACAGTTTCTATTTTAAGGTACTGCAGGTGTATAGCATTTTCACGGCATTTATCCCAAGAGTTCTGTGAATGTAGGCAAGGGCAAAGCAGGCTCTCAGGAAAAGTCTGCTAATAAGGGGGCAGCAAGGCCTAAGGGCAGATATTTCTCTCTCTCATTACCTCTCCATCCTTATCCCTTGCCCATGATCTCCCCCCTCTCCCAGCCCTTCTCACTCCCTCAGCTTGGTTCCCTCATTCTCGTCCTGGTTATCTGGCTTGCTCCCCTCTGCTTGCTCCCAGCCTCATAACAATCACCCTCTTGTCTGCAACCTATTTATGCTCTCCTTCTGTTTCTTGGGTTGTATGCCGACTCTAAATGGGGAAATTCCTGGAGCTTTGAGGATGAAGCCTGGGGCAGCATGAGGTTTGGGGAGGTGAAGGACCTCGGCTAGGCTTCCCACCCACCCCCGCCCTGGCGGGGGACCCCTGAATTTGCAGCCTCCTCCCCCGCTCTCCAAAACTCCAGAAGTGGGGGGGGGGGGGGGAGGGAGAAAAGGCACAAATTTTGGTGCCACTCGCTCTGGGCCAGTGAGAGAAAACAACATGCGTGTAGGCTTCCCAATCCCCAGGTCCCAGCCGGGAATCCCCCGTTTTTACAGGCTTCTCCCTGCCCCCAGCCAGCTGGCCAGTGGGGGAAGCCCCACCCCCACAGTCATCATGTAGTTGTAGAGCTCCTGCAGGTTTAGAAACCTGCAAACTGATCCGTTTGTAAAATGTGTGCCTTTAAGGCTGCGCAGGAAACAGGAAGGGCTTCATTGGAAAGGGTCAGTAATAGTTTTCATGGAGAACGGCCCCTCCCTTTCTTTTGCTTTCATTTTCACAGCAAGTAAAGTTCTGCAGGAAGAAGATCTAGTAAGCATTTGTGTGTGTGAGAGAGGGAGGGGGCAAGGAATTCCCTGCTTTGGAGGCCCTCCCCCCTTTAGAAAGCGTGGGGGGGAGGGAAATGTCTACTGGGCACTCTATTATTCCCTATGGAGAATGATTCCCATAGGGAATAAAAGGGAATTGATCCGTGGGTATTGGGGACTCTGGGGGGGGCTATGTTTTGAGGTAGAGGCACCAAATTTTTAGTATAGCATCTAGTGCCTCTTCCCGAAATACCCCCCCAAGTTTCAAAATGATTGGACCAGAGGGTCCAATTCTATGAGCCCCAAAAGATGGTGCCCCTATCCTTAATTATTTCCTATGGAAGAAAGGCATTTAAAAAGGTGTGCTGTCCCTTTAAATGTGATGGCCAGAACTCCCTTGGAGTTCAATTATGCTTGTCACACCCTTGTTCCTGGCTCCGCCCCCAAAGTCCCCAGATTTTTCTTTAATTTGACTTGGCAACCCTAACCTTGGCTGGGTATAGTGCCATACAGTCTGCCTTCAACACAGCCATTTTCTGCGCAGGGAACTGATCTCTTTTGTCTGTAAATGAGTTGTTCTGGGGGATCTCCAGGCCTCACCTGGTGGATGGCTACCCAACCTATCTCACCTGGGGCTTTGTGCAGCTTTTTTTCTCTGCTTCTCCCAGCCTTGCTCATTTTGGCTAAATCTCAGCATTATTATACACCTTTCTGCCTCTTCTTTCGCTTCGCTCTCAACCCCAATCTCTTTCATTCCTCTTTAATCTTCCTTTTCTCTCTTGTGGACACCACACACACACTTACTGGTGACTCTGCTTGAACTAGCTGTGGATTGACCCATCTATCTTAACGGGATGCCTTCCAATAGAAACTGTTAAATTCTTTAATTGTTCATTCTCCTGTTGGTGTTATTTACTTGTTTTGTATTGCATTCCCAGGCTGAATTCCTTGTTTTGTATGATGTCCTTGATTTGTATTCTATGGTTTTGATATATTTCACTGGATAACCTTTGAATCTACTTTCAGCCTTCATTTTTTTCCTGATGCTTATCTGGCATTTTCCAGATTGCCCTGATGTTCCATTGTCATTAGCCTGTGCTATAGGTTTTTCTTATGTGTCCAGACAACTTTGTTAACACCCCCCTTACCTTCCTAGTTTTTCCATTTTTTCCTCTGTTATTTCCTAAACTAGTTTTTTCATGTTCCCCTCCCCCCACCCTTATGGAATGAATCCACAAGACAGCCTCTTGCTGGAAATGTGAACAGTCCCCCCCCCCCCCCCCCAAATCTTATGGATCGCCACCCAAACCCATCCAGGAAGGGCAAGTTTGGGTGGCAAGTTTGGGCAGCAATCTTGAATAGGTCTGTGGAAGCAGCAGTCCAAGAGCAAAATGACCACAGTTTTGGAAAGCAAAAGAATAGACCCACAGGCAAGTGGAGGTGAGAGGAGGAATCTAAGGCGCACACATATACATACTGCTGAGGCAGCAGAGTGGTCCAGTTATAGGGCAGTGACTAAATGGCTTAACAAGAGGTAGACAAAAAGATGTGAGAGGCTTGATGGCTCTACAAGCACTGGACAGGAAGAGCAATTGGGAAAGCGAAAAGATTTAGGCATTGATTAATTGCTGTTTAATCAGGGAGTAATGAGTGAGGGGAAATGAGGCAAGGATGATGATGGGATTACGCTGGGTGAATCAATAGGTCCTGGGCAACCCATTGCTCTAAAACCATGCATTTCTTCATGGCAAAGAGAGGGTAGTAGCCAGCCAGCCAGCCATTCTCACTTGCATTTAGGCATGAAACAAACCCCCCAAGAAACATTTAAAACAGTTCAATAGCTTTATTCTAGTTTGTTTTTATTGGTATATGGCCGAGGACCTGCCTACCTTAGGGACCGCCTCTCCCCATATGTTCCCCAGAGAGCACTGAGATCTAGCTCTCAAAACCTCCTAAAAATCCCTGGGCCAAGAGAGGCTAGACTGAAGACAACTAGAGAGCAAGCCTTTTCAGCAATGGCCCCTCGATGGTGGAATCAACTTCCAGAGATGGTGCGAGCCCTGCGGGACCTGAATCAGTTCCACAGGGCTTGCAAAACCTCTCTGTTTCAACTTGCTTTTGGAACAGAACCTGGCTAAATGGATTTGTAGTTATCCAGCCATCTTGTGCATGACTATGACTTACAGCACTTTATAGCACCTGTTTTATCTATTTAATTAACTATATAACTGTATTTTAACTGAATTGTATTTAATTTTAACTGAATTGTATTTAAAATTGTTTCATTACTATTGTATTTTGTATTCTTTTATATTGTGTATCATGGTTTTCCATGTCTGTAAGCTGCCCTGAGCCCGCCTTTGGCGGGGAGGGCGGGATATAAAAATAAATTTATCTTATCTTATCTTATCATAGACTTACCATCACATTCACTTAGAGTTACTGCACTTTCCCATCACAAATGGAGAGCTTCTGCTCAGTAAATACAGTGCAGAACCTTGGAGGAGAAGCATGTTTCTTTAGGGAGGGGAAGTCCCAAGGGCCTGACAGTGAATCATTTAAGCAAATGAGGAACAACAATTCCCCAGTGATCACCTATGCAGCTGTGCCTCATTTGGCTGCACCTGCTGATGCTGAATACATTTTTCTTCCCAAAAAGTCTCTTTCCACTGCTTCATGACACACAAGATTTTAAAACTTGTGACAGGAACTGTTATTAAACATTTTCTTTCAAACATGTATACCATTTTATTGGATGTGATGCTTAAACCTTAAAAGTTTTTTTATGAGAGGATGAAAAAAAACATAGCCATGGCATGGATAATGCAATGTGGAAATCTGTATTTACTTCTGCAACTATCTTTATGGTTGGTCTTTCATTTAGAGAAAACTTGATGAAAATGGTTTATAGGTAGCATTCATTTAACATTGGCAAAGATCTTGTAAGTAGTAAGGCTGATTTCTTTTATATGTGGTGGACATGCAAATAAGCCTCCACTTACTGGAAACAAGCGGTGAGGGTTATATCAGTCAGACTGGGAAAACAAATTCCCTACAAACCAGAGACATTATGTACCTGGCATCCCCAGAGATCTTCAAATGGCAGCTTTGCACGTTATTACTGCTGCCAGATTGGCCTTTGCCAGGAAATGGAAGAATAAAAATATGCCCATGATTTAAATTTGACTTTTGAGAGTAAAAGAGATCCATGTTTGAGTGAAATTAACAGCTTAGCTCCCAAAATAGTAATGTATCCAGACTGAACACAGTATGATCAGGAGTTGTACAGAGGACAGAAGTGGCAGCAGAATAGTTAGGAGTAGAATTAAGATTGCTCAGTGTTTATTTATTTGTTTTGTTCCACTTATATCCTGCCCTCCCTGCTGAGGCAGGCTCAGAGCGGCTCACACAGACATGCGCATGCATGAATAAACATAATAGTATAACATTAAAACCATAAAACACAGAATAAAATAAACATAAATACATAAAAATGTTGGTGCTATGATCTTAACCATTCCAAATTTGTAGTTCTCTGTACAACAGATCTTAGTTGTCCTCTCTGCAATGAGAAAGAGTGATGATGTTTTTAAGCTTAAGTAGGCAGTATGTAATGGGTAAATCTTTTAACAATGTACTTGTTAGGTGTTTTTCTTCCCTTTTCTTTATCTTTGGTGTTAAGAACATAAGAAGAGCCCTGCTGGATCAGACCTGTGGTCCATCTAGTCCAGTATCCTGTCTCACACACAGTGGCCAACCAGTTCCTCTGGACAGCCGACAACAGGGCATAGAGGCTGAGGCCTTCCCTTGATGTTTCCTCCTGGCGCTTTGTTTCTCTGAATGTGGAGGTTCCCCGCAGTCACCATGGCTAGTAGCCAGTGATAGATTTATTCTCCATGAATCTATCTAATCCCCCTTTAAAGCTGTTTATTCCTATAATCATTACAACATCTTCTGACAGTGAGTTCCACATTTTAATCACTCTCTGTGTAAAGCACTTGCAGGGGTGGAATTCTAGCCAGTCCTCCAAGAGCTTACAAGGCTCTTTTTTGTAAACTCTTGGAGGATTGGCTACATCAGGGGTGTGTGGCCTAATATGCAAATAAGCTCCTTCTAAAAAGCATTTGCTTTCCCCTTTTTCTCTGTTCTACTGCCCATCAGCTTCCTTGGATCCTCTCAAGTTTTAATATTTTGGGAGAAGGAGAAAAATTATCTTTGTCAGCTCTCTCCATACCATGCATAATTCTATAAACCTCCATCATGTTCCTCCTTCTCCCAGTTTGGTGTAGTGGGTAAGTGTGCAGACTCTTATCTGGGAGAACCAGGTTTGATTCCCCACTCCTCCACTTGCACCTGCTAGCATGGCCTTGGGTTAGCCATAGCTCTGGTAGAGGTTGTCCTTGAAAGGGCAGCTGCTGTGAGAGCCCTCTCCAGCCCCACCCACCTCACAGGGTGTCTGTTGTGGGGGAGGAAGGTAAAGGAGATTGTGAGCCACTCTGAGACTCTTCGGAGTGGAGGGCGGGATATAAATCCAATATCTTCTTCTCCTTGGTCATCTCCTTTTCTAAACTGAAAAGTCCCAGACTCTTTAGTCTTTCCTCATAGGAAAGGTGCTCCAGCCCCCTAATTATCTTGGTTGCCCTCCTCTGTACTTTTTCCAGCTCTGCAATGTCTTTTAGAGTTGCATGGTCCAATTCAGGAAATACCTGGAAACTTGGTGGGTGGGACCTGGATACTTTCTCATTGCCTAAAATAAATAAAAATACAACAAAGCAGCCTGAATACAGTCTTAATTTACTTATCTTTTTTTCCTTCAAAGGGTTCCCCAACAGCTGCACTTCCAATAAATGAAAGCACTCCCACAAGCCCCTTGTCAGGCTTTGGTAGCATTTCCAAGCATGGCTTTATTAAGGTTCACAGACACACTCACAAAGTAGCCAAAATAAACAATGACTCCTTTATCAAACAGTTTGCAAGCCCACACTTTTGTGATTTCACTGTGGCAATGGCATAAATCACTACACAAAGGAGTTGCTGAATGTAACAGTCTGGTTTATTTCAACCAACTTCTTCAGACTAACACAGAAAAACAAAAGTAAATTTTCCTCCATCCCATAAACAGATTCTAGTTAACTCTTTACTATCCATTTTACTATTCAAATGACTTCTGAAAGAAATGCAAAACAGATGGATTGTGCTCTTTTCCTCTCTCACACACTCACCAGGAAGAGCCATGTGGCTTGTACCTGCTCACCCCCGCCCCTCCCCCCGCTTTCATTCTGCTGAGATTTAAAGGCACACACACACTGACAAACAAAACCCGGTTGCAAGCTTCTTCTAGAATGTCCTGCTGAGATTTAAAGGCACATATGGCTGTTGGAGCAGGGAGTAGTCTGTAAAATCAGGCGATTCCCCCCTAGACCTGGGGGCTGGCAAGCATATTTTGGAAATACAGTGACCACAGCTACACAAAGCATTCCAAATGAAGCTGCATCATAGATTAATATAGGGGCTTTTCAATATTGGCTGTTTTATTCTTAGCCCCTCAGTCCACAAGCAACAAGTCTGAAGTGAGAATTATAGTTTAATAAGTTTTAACTTAGAAATGGGTGACAGAATTTTCTTTTCATCACTCCTCTGCAGTAGTTTATAGTCTATTATTTCTCTCTGGATATCCTAATGATCTGTTAATAACACTTTTGGTAATATTTTATGAAACGTGTATCTGTAATTAAAGCTCCTCCCCTAAGAGCCTTAAAGACATGGTGCCTTAAAGACATGCAGTTGAATCCAAAAGTTGTGTTCCACAATCATGTCTGCCAATGGAACAGGACTTGGCCCCCTCACACTGCAATCCTCTTAGCTCCTCTAAATGCTGCAATTTAGAGGGCAGGAGACCTTGGAGGTTGGGGGGTGGTGGGGGGGTGGGAAATATAGTAGCAGCAGGGAATTGGTAAAAAAAAATGCCTTCCCTTCTGTGACTGAAAATGATCTTTTGATTCAACTGTAGCAGGAAAAGTCCTGTGTTATCCAATTAATAGTAAATCATACTTACAAATGAGGTCTGAGGCAAGATCAGGAAAACAGCTTTCTTTATTTAACGTGCACACGCGCCCTGTACACGGGCTTCAGAGAGAGAGAGTCTGGACTCTGAACTCTGAGCAGCAAATTACAGTTGCCCGGCTTCTTTTATAGGGTTTCTCAACCCAGCCACTACCTTAACACATCTCAGTTCCCCAGGTCCCTGGGACACTGACAAAAACATGCATCAACCACAATTTGTGTGGTGTACTAGTCTGTTGGTTCATCTTCCTGGGTTTGTTTACCTTATATGGGCCTTTTCTCGTTGCCAGCTGTCCCTTGTTTCCTTATTGAGAATATTACCAAACACATTCCTTATTGCTAAATTGCTATTAACCTGCGTATATGTTCCACCTTCTGCAGAAAAAGAGGAAGTTCTTCTTAAGCTTGCTGCTGGTGTCCCAGCTGTCCTGTGGTTTCTCTTAAAAGGTCAATAACCTTTCATCAACTATCTGGTTTCCTTTCGCCTCAGCAAGCTGACTCCTCCTTTGCTTAAACTGCCACAAAAAGACCATTTTCTAAAAGCACTGTTATTTTCCTTCATTCCAAGCACTGCTAAGCCATACATATTGATTAGATATTGATATAAATTTGTTCTTTTTGATCCACTGCTATACAACCATTTATTTTTGAGGAATATCAGAAAGCTTGTGCCACAATACTTACTGCACCATCCTAAGCAGAATTACACCCTTCTGAGTCCATTCACTTTAGTGGATTCCTAGGGATGTAACTCTGTTTAGGATGGCACTTTTGTCTTTAATGTGCCACAGGACTTTAATCAAACCACAGTGATTGCCCTGTTCTCCAAGTAGTACTGTGGTGCCATTTTAAATGTCACCAATGGTGGTGGGGGTTTGATAGAAGATAAAAGGGCTTGCCAAGTCACCATTCTGAATACAAAATACTAGTGATGATCCAAGTGCTGCACTTATTTTTGTGATATTTCATCAGAACCATCATCAGTAGTTAAACTGAACATTTGAATGTATAAAGCTACAAGAAAATGTGTAACAATACAAGAGATAATAAAACCACCCATAATCCTCAAAGTATGTGCAGTACTCTTTCTTTGTTTGTATTGCCTTCGTGAATCTAACTGGACTATAGCGGGTGTTCAGCATTATGTAGCACAACAGTAAATATTTGGCTTTAATGAACAGTAGAAAACTGGGAAAATGTCTGGTGTCAGATGGGGGTGGGAGGAATAAGTATACTAATCAAAAGGATTCTTGGAAAAGACTGGGTGCTTTCACATGTCATTCCAACAGTAACAGTAATACTGAAATATGATGTACGACTCAGGATTTGTCACACAGAAATACTGTTGTTGTTTACAGCTAGCCACTATTGCTGTTCTGGCAAAGTGGCATCTGTCATCCCAGAGACTGTTGGCTCTTGCAGTGGCTGGCACAGAGATCTGCTACTCAGAATGTCTGGATTCTCATTGAGTAGTGCTTCAAAGCTGAGCACTAGCAAAATGCTATGGCTGGGAGCACCCATTTTATTATTAAGAACCTGCACTCAAAGAACAAAGTTTGAATTCAGTGGCACCTTTAAGACCCAAGATATTATTCAAGGTATTGAATAAAACTTTGTGGGTCTTAAAGGTGCCACTGGACTCAAGCTTTGTTTTGCTGTTTCAGACCAACATGGTTACCCTCTACTTCAAAAAAATAGAAATGCAATATGTGCTTTGAATTTCAAAGCAACTAGCCCAGAGCTCTTGGCACATGCTTATGATAAAAGCCAAATTTGTAGACTGTGAGATGGTGATTGTGCTGTGGCCCTGAAAATCCTGTTTTTTAAGGGTATCTGTTTCAACAGTCCATTGCCTTTACTGATTTTTTAAAGACAGGCTTTTAATTCTGAATGTTCTCATTTTGTAACAGCCAAAGTTGATCATTCTACTCAGTACAGTATGTTGTTGATTTCTTAGTGGGATTAGAATTATTGGGGTAAATTTTACCAGAGCATTTAAAAGGCCCTGGATTTTTCAAAAAGCAACAAGTAACTCCAATCTATTTTTATATATCCTTCTTGGCCATCTTTTAAGTTTATCATTGCTGATGGTGGTTACTATTGTAAAAGGCAAAATTGTTTCCATCTGGATTGTATTCTAGATTAGCTATTCTCATTGTATTTACAAAAGGGCTTGGAGATCATAGGGGAATCATAAGGCTGTTAACTGCAGATGTATTACAATGAGAAATTAAATTGCACCTTTGTAGGAGAAGCACAAAATTCTGCAGACAACGTGGTGTAGGCAGTTAGCAGGCTTGCTCAGATAGTACTCAAATTCCTTTCTGCTGCAGTGAAACCATAAGAATGGCCTTTTTAGTGGCCCTTTGTTTTGGGGAAAGTTATCATCATGCTGGGAGAAACTTCACCTGCTTTTCATTTATTTAGCTATTGATACCACCCCTTTTCTATTTGAGGGAGACCCAAAATGGGTTACAATGTCATTCTCCACTCCTCTGTTTTATCTTCATAACAACAAATTCATGAGGCAGTTTAGGCTGTGATAAAGTGGACTCAAATACCCTGCAAACTTGCTTTATGTGTGTGTTTCAAACTGCTGTGTAAGGCTTAGGTTCAGGGTCTGTTAGACACACAATGCATCCTATGCCATAAGGATGGCATTCTAATGACCTTACTGCAAGGATGAAACATCCTCATTCTCTAAGTGTCAAGGGTTTAATCAGGATGGGAGTGTCAGCTTTCATGTTGTGTAGGAATTATGCTCCCTTTCCTTCTCAGCTAGGCAGGCTGTTCTTACTTCTTCTTCACAGTGGAGTTGCTGATTTACTTTTGCCTGCAGGATCAAAAGCCATAAAATGAACTTACATAGGTTGGCATGCTCAGCGCTTGCACAAAGAGATGCCATTCTATCATCAGTTGAGCCCCTGATACTCTGTACAGAATCAGAATGTATGTATTGAGTATTCCTTGTTTATCCCATCTCCTTAACAAATACAAACAGTTACATAAGTGAGTCAGAAATCTCCATATTGCATAGGCTGGTCATTGGCATGCTGCAAACTGAATGCTCTAGCTTTTGGAATTTCAGTCCTGCCTGGAAGCTTAGAAGTACTCTTGTAATGTATAATATATGTCCCAATCTTAATGTTATATCCAGAGGATACAGTGATCTCAAAACCACAGTGCCGCCAGCAATTAACTGTGCATTTTTAAAAACTCACATGAGTGCTACAGCAGAATCCTCTTCATCTCCAGTCCAACTCCAAGATGCTGTTCACTGAATGGGGTAACGCAGGATGGGCTGTGCATTGCAAACAGTCTCATTAGACCACAAGCGTAAAACTCAAGTATAGCTTAGACATCAAATGGCAATGTTTTAACTGGTGCAAACCAAAGGCATATTAAACCAGCAAGGCAGAGCCTGGCACCTCAGCATACATTTCTGCCTGGGCTCATTCCTAATTGGATATTGGCGCACTAGCTTAAATGGGTAGGTATTAACTTTAACTCACGAACCAAGGTGCAATTAGTTGGGCATAAAGGCACACTGAAGGGATACTAATTACCTTCTAAAAGATGAATAGAACTGAGTCAGGGAAGCAGAAAATTACCTTTGTGGGAAATCAGCTTAATAGTTTAAACTGAGGCTGCAGCAGCTGAGCTCCCTACCTTCTTACCACAAGCTAGCTATGAACTTCCCTAGAGAGGCAGGCAGAGGTAAAGCCTGGGGAAAGGCCAGAATTCAGGTTCTATCTTGCTGATGTCTCAGGCTACAGCTACCAGTGCTAGTGAGGCAATACCAGCATCACCTCAAAACGTTATCAGTGGGGCTCAGAGACAGTGATCATCATAAGCATGCTGCAGGTCTTTTGTCAGAGTTTCCCAGCATAGCAGAAGGTAGTTTCATTTGTAGGCTAAGGGAGGGAATGAAACTAAAAGACACATTGGTAAGAGGGAACATAAGCCTGAAAACACATATTTGTGTTAGCTAATGGTTCATTATTAGGGTTTGTAGAATCTTTCGGGATCAAGTGCTGTGTTCTACTGGAGAAACCAATTGCCCTTTCATCACACCCCCTCCAGCCTACAAATAGCAGCTCTCCAGCAGCCCTGGACCCACTCAATGCACAGCAGCCAAGAAGGTCTGAGCGCCTGCTCCGGCTGCAACGCCACTGAGGATGTTCTCCGCAGCTGAGAACGAAACGTCTGGAAGGAAAACTTTCTCCAGTAGAACACAGCACTTGATCCCAAAAGATTCTACAAACCCTAATGATGTTACCAGCCGTGAAAACCTGAAATCTTTGATAATGGTTCATTATCTAATTAACTTCTGCATTTTTGTTGGTTCTGACTGAAATTGCAGAAGTGTACCATCCTTGGAATAAAACTTGTGAGCAGAAGGCTGATTCTGCAGCCTAAAGTGGAAGTCATGAGCATCATCACTCTAAGATCACAAATAGTGATTCTACCCATTAAAGTCTGGTAAGTAAAACAGAGTTGTTATAGAACTCATCCAGGACTGGACTGAAGCCAGATACTTCTGTTTCCTTGCCCACATCCCATCATGACAGGGAAACAAAATGCTACAATACCAAGAATGTGCCAGAATGCAGTTACATACAAATTGTCCTAAGCAGAGTTATGTTCTTCTAGGTACCTTGAAGTCAGTGGGCGTAGAAGGGTTGAACTGTGCACTGTTGGTATACAGAATGTGCAAACTGACCCTATGTCCTGACAGCCAGTAGACAAATAAACTTTTAATACCCCAATTCTAAATAAAAATTATTTCCAAGTGCATCAATTTAGGATCACATATTATCAAATGATAGCTAAGCATGTGGGCATCTAGCAGGAAAAGCCAGAAATAACATCAATTAAAGAATATCCTTTGGAAATCTGAAGAATACTGAACCTACTTTTTACCACAGTGCCCTCCTAATTATGATGCAAAAGTGCACACCCACCCTATTTTTAAAAATTTAAACTGTTACTGTTATGTTTTACCATAGCCACTACTTACATCTAGGTTAAGTAATCTTATAACAGAAAATGGTCACAGCAATTTGATGTTAATGTTGCAGTCCAAGGCACACTAACCTGGGAGTAATCCCAACTGAACACAGACAAACAAATTCTTTTTAAAAATGCACAAGATTGGAATGCACATGAACCAGAGATTCATAGCATGACAGCCTGCAAACCAAATGCCATTCCCGGGAGGTCTGGTGCCTTGTCCCACTTGGCATGGTACTGATATTTTAACTTCAAATGATACATTTCCATACACTCTAGAAACACTCTTCCCTTTAGGAATCAGCTTTTCAGTTTATATGCCAATGTTTTCAAAAATATCAGCGTTAAATCTGTTTGTTTTGTTTTGCTATATACAACTTGACCCTATGCAGGTTTACTGATATGTCCCACTGCACCATGGAACTGACTTCCAAGTATACTAAGCAAAATACTTTTGACCTTAGTGGGATTTGTTTTCATGTAAACCTGTTTAGTGCTGGGCCACTGGTCTTCATTGGTAATAAGCAGTTATGTACTGATCATACAAAACGATCATACAAAACGATGATACTCAAGACTCTTTAGGGCATGCCATGATCAATAAACCACTCTAAATTTATAGTGTAGGTGAAAGATCATTTTGTGCAAGAGAAGTTTAGCTCTGAACTCATTCAATTTTTGTATGGCATAAGAAATAGGGATCAGCAGCAAACAAAGTCACAGGCATTGAACTGAAGTCAGTCAATAAGTGATTTTGGCATTGACCTGGGTTGGGAACAGATTTGTCTTTTCCCTTTCCCCCCATACACACCATATTAGCCATTCATCTTGGCACTCTTCTAGCAGAAATAGCCCTTTGCTGCTTCAAATTAAATGGCTCAGCTGGCTGAAAAGCAAAACCAATATTGACATTTTGATGGAACTGATAGAAAATGAGCTGGTTTCAGGAGTTGTCAACAATTGGGAATAGGCTGTGCTGGACAAAGCTTGAAGCACAGACCAGGGCAGAAGCTCTGCTTTCAGCATTATCATAGTATCCTCTAGCCTGGGAAACGTGTGCACTTAACCTCAACTAACCCAAGTAAGAGGGTGGTGCTTATTTTAGCAAAGCACAGATAAAAAAGGTTCCTCAGTCACCTGTGCAGAAACCTGATCACAAAATAAAGACAAATACAATAAGTTAATGAAAAACTATAGAAATTATTAGTATTAAAACAATTTGAAAGCTACTGACATGGCTTGGGGGAGAGCAGGAAATTCTGGAAGTCCACTGTACAGCAAATGCCCCCAGCCCATCTGCTCTAGAACTTGCCCCCAAGGTACCTGCAGAAGGAGCACGTCTGCCAGAACACCCTCCAGGACCTTGGACAGCTAAGCACCAGTCCAGTATTCAATTCAGAAGCCCACCAGAATCCACCCCTACTCATCAAGAGTGGTAGAGGCAGTGGGCTTGTGCTGAGAGAGCCCAGCAAAGATGCAGTGCCAGGCTGGCAGCCTGCAGTCCACCTTCAGAACCAGATCATTGTGGATGCAGTCTTTTATAAGATTCTGGCCCCAAGGTAAGCCTGACAAGACGAGTTCCAGGTTGCTGTTTCCAGAGCACATGGAGCTGCTGTCCTCTCAGCCTATTTAAGCCTTGGAATGGGAGGGAAAATTGTATCAAGCAGTCCACTAGGAGTGAGCCTGTGTTCCAGCTCTTTGCCTTCAGCTCCTGTCTATGCTTAAACCTTGTTATCCAAGCCTGAGGGTGCTACCACTGAAGGAGACCTTGCTGGTCCTGCCTGCAGAATACAGAGCCCCTGGAAACAAAAGGATAGCCAGTACAAATGAGTAAAATCAGTACCTGCATTCTTTGTGGTAGATTCCACCTTATGGAAAGGCCTGCCTGAATATGTCAGGAAGGCTGCTGCACTTACATAATTCTGTGAAAAATTGTTAATTGGAAGTCTTATGTTTTATGATTATTTTTCTGCTCCTTTATAATCCATCTTGAATCTCAAAGAGAAAGGCCATAAAAAATAAATACATAAGTTAAGTTTACTTGTAAGAGAGTTGGAGTTTGATCTATTTGAGACCTTAGAGTTAGAAGAAAAAGTAAGAGAAGAAAGAGAAGAAAATGGAGGTCAGATTCTCTAAGAAGTCACATAGGTTTCCTAAGGGCTTGCATCCAGCACTTTCAAAAAGGGCTTCTAATAGGGGAGTTCAGGTTGGGACTGGGAGTTCAGTGAGGGAGGCTGAGGGAAGGCAGTATAGAAGAACCCCTATAGACTGAGTTCCCTGGGAAAAGGACATACAAGCTCCACAGTAGCAAGGAGGATAGTGTTCTGCATTATCCTTCCTGCTGATAATCTGCCCAGATCTGTGTAAGCACTCTATTTCAGCCCTGAAGAACCTTGAAATAACCAAACTTGTTATGAACGTAGGAAGCCAGCAGGAGAGTGGAAGCTATCCAGGGCTTGGTATGTATGATTATTTGCCCACTGGGCAGAAACTGTGGGCATGGGGCTCTGGGTGCTGAGGCAACAAATCTACTCCCTTGAGGCTTTTGTTGCTGACCTGGAAAATCTGAGGTAGAGAGATAGAGGTATATGGAAGACACCTTCAAGTACCTGCTGGAACAGTCCCACTTTTGTGCTGATAGCTCTTCTACAGTCATGGAGATTGAGTGTCTTGAGGGTGGAGGGCATCAGGCTAATGAGGAGGGACATGATCCTTTAGACGGGACTGCTTCTTTGGATGAGAGATCAATATCTTCTCATATATTCTTCTGGGGCTGGGGGGAAGTAGGCTTTTGAAAGTGCGTGATTCAATAATTAGGGATATAGAGTGGTGACTGTGACAAGCATTTTGACTACCTGGTGACTTGCCAGTGTGGTGCAAAGGTTGTAGATGTCAAGCACTGGGTAGATAGTTAGATAAATAGCATGGGGGAGGAGCCAGTGGTTCTGATGCACATTGGCACCAACGGCATTGGGAAATGTAATTGTGTGGTTCTGGAGGAAAAAAGTAGATTATTAGCTAGAAAGTTAAAAATCAGGACTTAAGGTAGTATTCTCAGAATTGCTACTGGTTCTATGCACAGGGCAAGCTAGACAGGCACAGACACATAGATGAGAAAGTGAAGCTGGGAGGAGGAGTTTAGATTTGTTAGGGAACTTTCTAAGTGTTGTGTGCTGCATTTTGGTCCCTGAATTTCCAACACAATGTTGCATAATGCAAGCAGGGGAACCGCAGCAGACCGTGGGTCACTTGACTAGGGAAGGACTTAACTGACTGCCTATTAAGAACTGTGTGAACTTTAACTGATCAGGATTGGACTGGACTTGGGAGGGGGTTGTTCCAGGGGCATGAATATAAGTGGGGCCCAGCCTCCACCATGTTGTCTTGTTGCGTGGATGTTAATAAAGTATGATTGCTGTTGAATGTCTCCGAACCCAGTACTTTACACTGGCGATGTGAATGGGATATATATATACTGAACCTGTATAAAAGAGACAGGCTGGCCCCGCATCTTTCAAACTTATTTCTAACTGACCTGGCACAATTTTTTAACCCTATTAATGGTCATCTACCCAGACTAGTAGGCCAAGCGGTCCCCTTATTACTTTATGCTGATGGTACTACCATCCTCTCTTTTACAAGAGTGGGCCTGCAAAGGTATCTGAATGCCTTCTATGACTACTGTCACTATAATTCACTCTCTATTAATTATGCCAAATCTAAAGTAGTAGTCTTTTCAAATTGCTGGTGCCCACAGAGATGATCTATTGACAACTCAACAACTGAGCAAACATTTTTTTTAAAATACTTGGGGATCACTTTTAACCACAAGCTAAGCTGGGTACCACATCATAACAAGACCATCAACTTGGCTAAATGTTCAGTTGCTCCGATCAAACAATTTTTCTTTGCAAGGGGCAACCAATTAGTCCTGGAAGCAATTAAAGTGTTCAAAGCTAAAACGCTAGCCCAAATTCTCTATGGTATCCCTATATCGATCTCAACATTTACTAGGAAAGTGGAGGTCACTCAAGCCTTATTCGTCAGACAAATTCTTGGTTTGCCAAAATGTGTGTCCTACTTTGCTCTCTGTTCTAAAGTGGGTAAGTCTTTGGTGGAGACAAAAGCCTGGATTGCAACTTTTAAATTCTGGCTCAAAATTCATTTTATAATGGATCCTAACAGCTTTCTTGATTGTCTGAAAAGTGATCCATATAGCTCATCCTGGTCAGCAGTTCTTATGTCCAAACTTAACTAGTTGAGGATAGCAGTTGATGATTTACTTACATCTGATGAGTCATATATCGTCAGATGTATTAAACTGAGATTGTTGGAGTTGGAGAAAATGAAACTATGCCCAACAGTCCCTTACACCTGCTCCCCGGCATCCTTAGGTCTCAACGATTTTTGTGGTAAAATGCCCCATTATTTATCAGAGTTAACCATTCCAAATCATCACAGGGCATTCATGTTGGCTAGATAAAACGCGTTCTCCTCCAAAATCCTACAGGGGAGATATCATCGAGTATCTTTATGTGATAGACTCTGTACCTGTGGAGTGAATATTCCTGACTCAGTTCAGCATATATTACTTGATTGTTCCATATATCATAATCTCTGTAAGGAACTATCTTGCAAGCTTTCTTTGTCCCCAGATTCATCTACTCTGCCACCCTGTCATTATTTACTGAATGACACTGAGTGGGAGGTTACTGAGGCTGTGGCAAAAAGTTTGGCTGACATTCTTAAATGTAAATCTGATCTGTTTCTTTTTGATTTTATCTCCTATGTTTAACTTTTTACATTCTATATACTCTTATTTGCAATTGTTATGCCATTAAAGGTTTGGAATTCAAGACAGGCTTTATTTAAACCAAACGGGAACTACACTTCTGGTGCTTAATATCAAAAAGTTAGCAAGACAGCTTTTAAACTAATCTCAGGGGGAACGCCTACAGGAGCTGGAGACCACTCAGTTCAGGACAACTCAGTCCAAAGGGATGATAGTGTAAATGCTCAGGGATATATTGGTAGGAACACAATAAGAGTTGGAAGACAAAGGAGGGGCCATTGGTGAAGATAGAAGGACCCAGGGAGGCAAGGGTTATTAGATGGTGGAAATATGTTAGTTATCTGTATGCTAATGCCAGAATCTAAGAGCCAAGATGGGAGAACTGGAGTAGGGTTGCCAAGTCCAACTCAAGAAATATCTGGGAACTTCAGGGGTGGAGTCAGGAGACTTTGGGGTTGGAGCCAGGATCAAGGGTGTAATAAGCACAAGCGAACTCCAAAGGAAGTTCTGGCCATCATATTTAAAGGGACCATGCTTATTTTAAATTCCTTCCCTCCATTTGGAATAATGAAGGATGGGGCACCTTCTTTTGGGGATCATAGAATTGGACCCCCCCAGTCCAATCTTTTTGAAACTTGGGGCATATTTCAAGGAGAGTCACCAGATGCTATTCTGAAAATTTGGTGCCTCTACCTCAAAAAACAGCTCCCCCAGAGTCCCAGATATCCACAGATCAATTTTCCATTATACCCTATGCAAGTTAGTTTCCATAGGGATAATGGAGTGCCCAGCAGACATTCCACCCCCCGCTTTCTGATGACCCTGAAGTGGGGGAGGGCCTTCAAACTGGGGGATCCCCTGCCCCCACCTGGGGATTAGCAGCCCTAAACTGGAGTGATTGATACTAAATGACAATTTTGCAATTATCAGTGTCCCAGAAACATGATAAAATGAGGCAAATCAATAGGATATCGTCACCTCATCCCTGGGTAAAATCTCTATAGGTAGGACAAGTAGGAACATGTTGTGTGTGTGTGTGGGGGGGGGTGGTGTTGTATATCAAAGCTGGTATAGAGTCAAATAAGTTTAAAAAATCAGAGGAATGAAGTCCTCAACAGAAGAGATATGGGTGGAAATACTGGGCCCTAAGGGTTACTTAAAAGTGGGGTGTACTATCACCCACCTGATCAAATCCTTGAGAATGATCTCAAGATGGAGAAGGAAATAAGTGAGGTATCTGAAGCGGATAATGTTGTGATACCAGGTGATCTCAACTACCCTCATATTGGGCCACATGTGCTTGAGTCATGTTTTAGAAATTTTTCTAAAACATGTTTTAGTCATGTTTCGGGAGGGACGGTGGCTCAGTGGTAGAGCATCTGCTTGGGAAGCAGAAGGTTCCAGGTTCAATCCCTGGCATCTCCAAAAAAGGGTCCAGGCAAATAGGTGTGAAAAACCTCAGCTTGAGACCCTGGAGAGCCGCTGCCAGTCTGAGAAGACAATACTGACTTTGATGGACCAAGGGTCTGATTCAGTATAAGGCAGCTTCATATGTTCATAGAAATGAGATTCCTAGACATAATAACTGTGGTCACAGAGCCAACCAGAGGAGTAGTGTTTTTCGCCTTGGTTCTGAGCAGAACTTGAGAGACAGTGCAAGATGTAGATGTTATTGCATCAGTTGGGAGCAGTGACTACAATGCTATTAAGATCAGCATTCATGTCACTGGATAGTCACCCCAAAAGTTCAAAACTGTAACATTTGATTTCAAAAGAGGGAACTTTACAAAAATGGGTGGGGAATTAGTAAGATAGTGACTGAAAGGGAAACACAATAAAGTCCGATCTCCAGAGTAAGCTTGGAAACTTTAAAACCATACTAATTGAAACTCAGATAGGAAAGGTACTGCCAAGTCTAAAAGGATGCTTACATGGTTAATGATCCAAGTCAAGTAAGCCATACAAAGCAAGTGGAAGGTCTGCCCTAATGAAAAGAGTACAGAGTCTGTAACTGTAAGTTAATAATTAGGCATGCGAAAAGAGAATTTGAGGAGCAGATTGCTAAAAGCATCGAGACAAACAGTAAGGATTTCTTTTAATATATCCAGAGAAGGAAACCAACCAGAGGAGCAGCTGGACCTTTGGATGACTAAGGAATAAAATGATTACTAAAGGAGACAGGAGATGGCAGAGAATAAATACTTTTCATCTGTGTTCACCATGGAAAATGTGGCGCATGTACCCATTCCAGAGCCACTAATTTCAGGAAGGCAGTCTGAAGAACTGAATCAAACTGATAAGTCTCCACATCCTGATGGTGTATGCCTGAATGTTCTTAGGGAACTCAGATGTGAGATTGTTGCTCTACTAACCATTTGATGCAACTTGTCACTAAAATCAGCCCCTGTACCAGAAAGTTGTAGAGCAGTAAATGTGACACCAGTGTTTTAAAAAGGGTCAAGAGGGGGACCATAAAATTCCAGGCCAGTGAATCTAACATCTGTCCCAGGTAAATTAGTAGAAATTGTAGTCAAAGACAGAGTTACTTGGTGCTTAGAGGATCAAAGTTTGCTCACAGAAAATCAGCATGACTTCTGCAAAGGGAAGTCCTGCCTCACCAACCGTTGGAGTTCTTTGCGAAAATGAACAAACATGTTGATAACAGTAACCCACTAGATAATATATACTTGAACCTTCAAAAGGATTTTAACAAAATACTTCACCAAAGATACCTGAGTAACTTCAACAGTCATTGGATAAGAGGATGGTTCTTTTTATGGATTAAAAATAGTTTAAATGATAGAAGGCAAAGAGTAGGAATAAATGGACAGTTTTCACAATGGAGGGAAGTAAGTGGCGGGGTTCCACAATGATTGATATTGATGCTGGTGCTATTTAATTTGTTCATAAGTGGTGTGGAACTGGGAATGAATAGTGTGTTGGCCAAGTTTGCACATTACACAAAGTCATTCAGGATGGTGAAAATGAAGGCTGACTTTGAAGAGTTTCAGAAGACTCTTCACACATTGAGTGAGTGGCAAATAAAGTGGCAAATGAAGTTCAGTGTAGATAACTGTAAAGTAATGCACATTAGAACAAAAAAATCCCACCTTCAGGTATATGGTAATAGAGTTTGAACTTGCTGAGACTAAGAGGGCAAGAGACCTTCAGATTGTAGCGAATAGGTGTAGAAAAATGTTGACTGAGTATGTCACAGCATTGAAAAAGGAAAACTGCTGGGGATTATTAGAAAAGGAACCAAAATAAAACTCAAATATATAATGCCCTCTGTATAGATCTATAGTGTGGTCTCATTTAAAATACTGTGTGCAGTTTTGGTCACTGTGTCCCAGAAAGGACATTGTAGAATTAGAAAAAGTATAGAAGAGGTCAACCAGCATGATTAAGAGGTTGAAACACCTTTCCTATGAGGAGAGGTTGAAGACTTTGGTATTTTTCAGTTTAAGGAGGGAATATGGTAGTGATATCCAGGAAGGCACCCCTGTACTTATTCCCAAGCCATGCACCCCTGGAATGTGATATTGCAATGTAACCCTAGAATATTAATATGACACAGCAATGCCCATTTGAATTGGAATGGTCTTTTTTGCACATAAGGGAGACAAATCCAATTCCTTCTTGGCCCAAGGCAGACTGGAATGTGGTTCTGGTTCACAAGCCAGACAAACATGATGGCCAGCTGAAAGGTTAAGAAGCGTCCATCTTTCTGCTCCTGGAAATGAAGAATTCCAGGCCCAGAGAGGGACAAATGGTGAGCAGAGCTGTAAAAATGCCTTCACTCTTTTGGCAACCTTTTAAGTTCTGTTAATCAAAGCATAAAGAAATAAGGGTGACCCAGGGACCCCGCAACACAAATAAATGGCTTGTATAACGTTCTGTTATTCTTCAGGGCAAGACAGCAGAAACACAAAGGTTAAAGGTTAAGTGCTCATCTTGTTGTGAATGTGTGGTATACCTGTAACTGATCTCACAATTTTGACTTTTAACAAAGTTTCTGGTTTTTTTTTAATTAATTGCTAAGGCCATCAAAGTCAACCAGTCTCCTGAATACCTGATGGATGCCTATCCATGTTTGACACTAAGGGAGAAATCTATCACTTTTTGGGAGCTTCAAAGGAGTCAGTTTGGGAAAACAGGGCCATAAAATGTCATGTGACCATTGTAATTAAAATTCCTATGTTGGGGTATGGATCTATGATACGAATGATCTCTGATTGGATATTCCACATATGACACTCTGATTTTCCATTGGTGTGACACTCTGCCCCCTCATTGGGTAATTGAATCGCTTGATGTGATGTAATTTACCCTAGAAAACAGGCAACCCCACCTGTCAGGTTAGAGAAGGAAAAAAGGGAGGAAAAGGGTCGAGAGAAAAGAGAAGGAAAGCCATCCCTCCTACCCTCACCCCCCTTCTTCTCAAGAGAAATCTCCCTCCAGAGGTTTTGCATTTCCTCTGACTGAGCCTACCCTACAAGATCTAGGTATTGTATCACCTTCCCCCATCCATACCTATTCAGCTAACCTCTTATGTTCCTCTTGTATGCTTGAAATTGTTTGATTGGGATGTAACTATTTGAACCCCTATTCCTATAAGAAAATCCATTATTAACCAAAGGATTGTCAGTGGTCTATCTCCGTAGACATAGACAGAGATCCTGTTCACCTCACCTCTCGTAGGCCTATCATTTTGAGCTAAGAAATATTAATATTCCCCAATAAAAAGTTAGTTGAGGTGTAACAGTAGAGGTTTATAAAATTATGTGCAGGGTAAAGCCAGTTGACAGAATTTTTTTCTCTTTTGTCCAAAATATTAGAACTTGAGGGGATCCAATGAAGTTGTTGGGCAATAGATTCAGCATAAACAAAAGGAAATAACTTCTTTACTCAATAAGTGATTAGAATATGGAATTAGTTGCCAGAAGATTTAGTGATAGCCACAGACATAGATGGGTTTAAAAGGGGAATAGGCAGTTTCATGGAGGTTAGGTCTGTCAGTGGCTACTAACCATGATGATTAAAGAGAATCTCCATGTTCAGAGGCAGTCAGTCTCCAAATCCATGTGCTCTAAGGCAACATCAAGGGAAGGCCTCAGCCTCTATGCTTTTTTTTTCAGTCCTCCAGAGGAACTGGTTGGCCACTTTGTGAAAGAGGATGCTTGACTAGATGGACTGCTGGTCTGATCCAGCAGGTCTCTTATGTTTTTATGAGGTGATACAAACACTTTATTCAGCCCCTGATAACTTGGCCGCCATATTATGGACCAACTGAAATTTCTGAACAGTTCTCAGAGGCAGCCCCACAAAAAAAACACATTTCTTTAATCTAACTGTGGCCATGGATCACTGTGGCTAGATCCCATTTTTTGAGGAAAGGTTTTAGATGGTGTATTAGCTGAAGCTGATAAAAGGTGCTATGTCCACAGAAGTGTTCTGCATCTCCAATTGTATACCAAGATCTAGCAGGACTCTGAAGTTATGAACCTTTGGGGGAGTACAACACCCACCCCCCGACAGACTGACTTTCCAGTCTTTGAGCAGTTTTGTTGTCAGTCAACAGTCTGTCTGGACTGAGTAGCGGTTTGTTGGCCCTCATCCATCCCATTACTTCTTCTAGGCAGCTGTCTAGGATTTCCTCAGAGCCACCCAACTCAGCTATCAGGGAGAAACTGAGCTGGGTGTTTTCTGCATATTGGCAGAATGAACACCAGTCACTGAACTACCACTTCTGAACATAATGCCTCTTTAAAGTTTCTTGTGTAGCTGCAGTCTTTTGAACCCAAATGCAACATTCAATGCAAACAAAGAAACATATATTTAAAAATAAAGAAAACAAAACTGTTTTAGCATATAAATAAAGGTAACTATTCTTTATATTCACCCTTTACTGGTTTTGTAGTTGTTACATGGGAGTAGAATGTACTCCTCTGGATCAATGGAAATAGGGAAAAGTTGAGTTTAATCATCAGCAAAGTCACTGTTTCTTTCTCAAAGAAAGCCATGGCTGTTAGAGTCACCAGTGTGTCGCACAGATTGTTTTTTGCCATGCAAAATCTAATTGAGCAGTTTCAGTTGGCTATGCAGTAGAAATAAATTCTCTATCTGCATACCCCTAACTTAAATTTAAAACAGGAGGTAGCAACTAATCTTTCTCACCAATACTGTATGCTAGATGACCAGCAAAAGGTCCAACAACACACATCGCAGGGAGGATTAGTTAGGGGAACACCTGAGCAAACATTAATAGCAAAATGGAAGATTTCCAATCAGGGAACTGCAATTAGCAACAGGTGCACAGCAGCTTGCTTCAATACAGAGTAAGGTATGACTAAATAAGCACCCAGTGCAGTTTTTTTTTAAGGCCCTTGGTTTGGGCATAGGGTTTACATGGGGTCTTTCCCCCACAATCACAGCCTTATCCTTCATTATTGTGACTCTGTTTCCCCATCAGGATTGCCAAATCTGTGTTGGAAAATACTTGGAGACTTTGGGGGTGGATCCAGGAGGGGAAGGGGCTTAGGGAGGGGAGGGTACAATGCCATAGAGTCAACCATTCAAAGCAGACGTTTTCTCCAGGGGAGCTGATCTGTGCCGACTAGAGATCAGTTGTAAAAGTGGGAGATCTCCAGGCCCTGCCTGGAGGCTGGCAAACCTATCACTGCCACTTTCTCCCCAGAATAGTTTCTTCCCCTTCATTGAATTGCAGTTTTTCTAGTCTGACAGTCTAGTGCTATTCATATATATTAACAGAGTAATCTATAATCCTCAATTGTAATTATAAGTAATGAAGTTATTTTAAAGACTAAAAGAGCATGAGAGCAATCTTGTGTATATACTACTAGTAATAGTGAGAACTCAGTTGCCCAGAGCCACCCTGAATACACCAGTAAAATAGAATGGCAGTGAAACCAGAGGATATCCTCTTTGACATTATTAACAGAAGGACTTTTAAAAATTAGCTGTGCCATTAGCTGTACAGTAACAAGTATTTTAATGCAGTTCTTCTCAGAATGTGTGTGTCAGGCAACTAGAAACCAAAACCTGATTGGATTGGCATTTCATCCTTTAATGTACTCAGCATTTGGATCCATAAGCCATCAGACCTTCTACTTTGAAGTGTTTACTGGCTCATTTCCAGCTGGTTGACTGAAAACAAGGATATGCATAGCTTCCTCTCTTTACTTCATTGGTTTTCATACCAACTTGAATGATTCCTCAATGTATTTCTGTGCTATGCCTGTCATGGCTGGAGATCTTGCTTTTTAGTTGGTGTAGTGATGCTTTAGTTGGTGTAGTGATGTATCTTGCTTTTTAGTTGGTGTAGTGATGTCAGGATACCTTTCCACATGACTTTTCCCCAAGCACATGTATTCCAGCCTGGCGTTTGCTGCAAAGTGTGTGGCACTGGACTGTCAGTCGCTCAGCAGAAAAGCTGGCATCTGTATTAGTTTCTCAGACTATATTAAAATAGAAAGACTGGCATGCAAAGTAGGACTATGCAGAAAATCATTTATCCAATACCAGGCCTTTCTGGGACTGAATCAACCTAGTTGAACTCCAAAGGGTTCATATTTCAGTTAACTGGAGCTTCAGAGCACCAGCCTTGAGATCCTGAGGATTGGTACCAGATGTATCACCCAATCCTGTATAGAGTTAGGCTAAGATTGCCACCTCTGACTTGGGAAATTCCTGGAGATTTGGGGATGGTGCCTAGGGAGGAACTTAAGTTTCTCCTAGACTCTGTGGTATACCAAAAACTATACTGACTGAGTTTCTCCAGGGGAACTCTGAAGTCTTGATATCAGTTTTAAGTCCAGGTGAAGAGTCCAAACTTCTCCTGAAGGTTGGCAACTGTAAGTTGGGCAATAATCAATGGACCTCAATAGTTTTGTTTAAATCTCTGCATAGGATTTAACTGTGAGGCTGCAGTTTCTATGAATGTTTTCTTCAGTGTAAAACCCATTGAACTCACTGGAATAATGGTGAACTGGGAAGTTAAAATGACTCAGGTGCAGGCCAAGCAAGCTTATTTGAAAGTACCAGTTAGCACCACTCAACTTAGCCCCCTCCAACAATGCTAATGATGTGCATCAACTTACCTTGCATCCTAGTAGTTCAGGAAAAGGCAACAGATGAGCTGACACCAGTCATGGGCTTTTCTGCATGGAGTTTTCTCATTGGTTCTGGACCCATACTGCTTTGATTTATCCCTTGATTACCACACACATTTTTGTTCCCTTAGGTTTTATTATGGCTTTTTTTTTTTTTCACTGGTTCTTTTGAGATCACGTTTACCCTGATGTTTTTTCTGGAAGCTGATTTTGAGTTACCTTATTCTTTACCAGTAATGTTTGTTTCTTTGCTGCACCCTCTCCCACCTGCTTCCAGCCCACTATTTGATGATTGGATTGTCTTGATCAAACCCTTCCCTTCCTCCCAACCCTGAAGATGTGTGATTTATTTTCTTTTTTTTTTAAAGAACTAAAATATTGATATAATCACTAGAGCATTGTAACAACAGGCTTAGAAGGGTCTCTGGACTCCCAGCTTTCAAAAAGTACCTTTGTGGAGATACAAGGAAAAGGCATATCTCCTTGAGAGGCAGAGCTAGAGACCTTTTAAAAAAATGAAAGCTGAAAGTTCAGAAAACCTCTTAAACCTATTGTTACAAACTTACAATGCTCCATTGCTGCTGCTAAAGGTTCTAAACCAAGTAGCCCCTACAATGCTGGCAAAACTGCTGGGGATTGGCTGTACTAGCTCCTGGCCACTAGTGGCCTATTAGGGCAATGCCCCACCAAGATTTTGCTCTGTACACGAAATGGCCAGTCTGGCCCTACAATGGATTTGTTTCTGAGGACACCTCTACAGAGGATCAAGCTGCTCAAGGTATTTCTCACACATTCCCTTTCTGGACATGTTGATGCTTAATTCACTGTGTCTAGTTATAGCTGAGAATATGAACAACCCCATTTGTTATAGCCCATGACAAACGATTACCAGATTTTATCCAATATGAGCAGCTGCTTATGGTAAATGAATGTGGAATATGTGGCTTGCCCCTTACATAGAACAGAAGCCACTAAACAAGAAAATGTCTAGACACGTCATAGGGCAGCTGGACTATAAGAACTCTTCATGCAGCAAATCGTGCAAGTTACACAGCAAAGCAGGTGGTTGTATTTTGCTGAAATGGAGACACAGCAGGTGGAAAGATTTGGAAAATTAATTCTGAAGTAGTGCATTTTATTTCTTGTTTTTTCCTCCCTTAGAATCTGAGGGCTGTAAATACATTAGAATGTTCCTGCTATAATTGGGCATACATGGTTCAATATTTCCCTTTTTTTTAAAAAAAGGGAAAAATTGTTCAAGGGAGATAATTATACTGAAAAATCCTGTTGGGCCTAGATGAATGCCTTTCACACTGCTGAACTGTGGCCTGCTTAGGCACAGTAAACACCAAGATAAATTGAAACACAAGGGAAAACTTCCAATCTGAAAATAGTACAGTTGAGAAGCACCAGTTTGTTTAATGAAAGCATCACACAGGGAATCAGTCACCGACTATTTGGCATCATTATTTACTTGGCTTTTCCTAATCGTATGTTCATAGCCATACAGAATTTAGCTGCAAAAAACTCTTATGCAGTGCACTGACCAGGAACTTCCATATTAGATGCTGAAACAGCACACTTGCTTCTCAAAACCTACAGGGCTTTCGTACATTCCTACCTCTCACTGATCATGACAGATCAGGGGAATCTCATGAAGGGAGCTCAGGCAATGCAATCCAGGAGGAAAAAATGTGTAGAACACCATCATGTAGTGTCATCATTATTTCCTGTGGAGGCCACTTTGCAGGCAAGAGCTTATGTTATGAGGAACAAAGGTACCAATTGCATTATGGACCTGGTTGTAAATCTATGATCCATTTGACACAATTATTTCGAACTGGCAAATATGGAATTAGCACTGATGGTTAGGGTTGCCAGCTCCAGGCTTGGAAATACTTGGCGATTTGGGGGTGGAGCCTCAGGAGGGCAGAGTTTGGGGCATAATGCCATAAAATCCAACTTCCAAAGTGACCATTTTCTCCAGGTGAACTGATCTCCATGACTTGGAGATCAGTTGTAATACCAGGAGATCTCCAGCCACCACTTGGAGGCTGGCAACTCTGCAATGGTACTCCATAAATTAAGAGGAATTAGTAGTGAACATTAGAGGAATTAATATAAGAATTAGTATATCAGCAGATGTATATATGTATATATATATATGTGTGTGTATATATATAAAGCCTATTCCAAGTCAGAAAATTTCCTGCCAGATCAGTGTTATCTATCCAAAGTCTGAGGCACAGAGAGGTCTTTTATAACACCTGCTTTTGGAAATCCTGCAGTGCCAGGACTTGAATCTGTGATCTGATGCATGTATATTAGGTGCTCTACCTTTGAGCCACAGGAGCACTTCCTGCGCTTAACAATATATAATGCAATACTGTAGCTACTATAGCTTCCTTTGATTATATACAGCACATACTATTCCCCAGTTTGATTCACAAGCTGGGATTGCATGTATATCATCCTTTGTCAAAAACCCAAATCAGCTGTTTAAGGAGCATGGGGAAACATTCATCCAACAGTTAATTGCCAAAATTTTGGTTTTTAAAGAAAAAGGCTGCAGTGTGATCAGAGACCAACCACATTATAAATACTATCAGAAATCATATAGCTTAATTATGAGTGGTTATGGGTGAGAGTGAAGGTGGCATGGTATAGCCCGATCTTGTCAGATCTCAGAAGTTAAGTAAGGTTGACACTTGGATGGTAGATCACCAAGGAAGACTCTGCAGAGGGAGGCAATGACAAACCACCTCTGCCTCTTGCCTGCCTGTGGTCACAATGTGGCAGCATCTAGTCCAACCCCTTGCACAATGCAGGAAATTCACAAATACCTCCCCCTAAATTCACAGGATCAGGATTGCTGATCCATTATCTTAAATTATGCATCTCTCCAGGGAGTGAAGGGGATGATAGATGATCAGCCACTCTTACTCTCATGTATAAACTACGTATCCAGGCCTGTTTCTGACTGGCATCCATTTTATGTTTTATGTATATTTGATTTATATCCCACCCTCCATAATGCAGCGTCTTGCACTATGATTTTTGAGGTGATGGATGTTTCCACCTCTATGAGATATAAACTGCCCTGTTGTGAGAGGTAGGGTCTGACTGCAAATGCATGGATATTAGTCCAATAACTTATCATTAATTTTGCTATGGATTTTATGTAATTTTGTGTGTGTTTTACTATGCTTTATACTATTTAGAGAAGCCTTCTTAATAGAAAATCAACAAACAAAGGAGACCAGGGGTAATTAGAAGAAGAAGAAGAATTGCAGATCTATACCCTGCCCTTCTCCCTAAATCAGAGTCTCAGAGCAGCTTACAATCTTCTATGTCTTCTCCCCCCACAACAGACACCCTGTGAGGTGGGTAGGGCTGAGAGGGCTCTCACAGCAGCTGCCCTTTCAAGGACAAGTCCTGCAATAGCTATGGCTAACCCAAGGCCATTCCAGCAGCTGCAAGTGGAGGAGTGGGGAATCAAACTGGTTCTCCCAGATAAGAGTCCGCACACTTAACCACTACACCAAACTGGCTCTCCAGTTACGTGGATGCTGAGCCTAGGAACAGAAGGATCATATTTCAATCCAGAGGAAGGCAATAGACATTCCAACAGCTAGATTACATTTCCCACCCCCCACCCCGCACCCCTTTTGGAATGTATTTCAGGAACGGGGACATTGCTCTGTGATTTATGCAAGCTGAAGTTTAAGGCTACCTGAAACCAGATATTATCGATCACCGGTACAGCTTTGCTTTTTTAAGTGGTCAAGTCTCAAGTGGCCAGAGAAGAACATTGTTGGCTGAGCCACACTTTTGGACTGGCTTGATATTTACTTCTCAAGAGCAACCTGCTTTTGTATTGATTATTGCACTGTATTACTTTGTTGTATTATTTGTAAGTATAATTTCCCTTGTTAGAGTAGGTTTAGCTATTTCACATATTGTTCTCAATTATACATGTTTAATACTTTTAAGTGTTGTTGAGTATTTAAGTCTGGTGTTACGCTGGGGCTTTTCTTGTATTTTACAGCTTCTTAATAGAAAAGCAGTTTATCAATTTTGCAAATAAATGAGGAATCCAGGTAATACAACCTGCTTGAATCATCAGTATAAGTTTTGACCTTGGTGGATCTAGCACAGGAGTTATTTTCTGTCTCAGTATTAGAGAAACAGCACAGCCACTCATCAGAGTCCAAAGATCCTGAAGGTCATGAGGGTCATTCTATAGGGGTTTTTTAAATACCTGTTGAAACTCTTCTATGAAAGGAGAGAATTTAAACCTTCTCTATTGCCCACTATTTCCACTGAAAATTGGCAATCCTGAAATTTCTTTATGCTGTTGGGGAGAATGTGAAATGACAACTTATAACCTGTAGGTCCACCTTGAAACAGAGACATTACATGCCCTTCCCTGGTGTTTTTATCAACAAAGGGATTAAATGGGCTTCAGCCTAGGATCAAAACAGCTCTCATCTTATCTAACTCAGTGGGGATTTTTTGGGAGCTTAACCATCACTTTAAAAGCATCACTTTTCTTTTGCCACTATTCTACAAAACAAGACCAGAAATAAGGTTTACAAACAGTCTATCAGAGGTAGGAGCACACTTGATTGCAAAGCTGGGCTGGTGTGAGTCCCAGCGTGACAATGTAGCTGCCTTCTCCAGCTAGAAAGTAGAAAACAGGCAGACCTTTAGGATATTTGCAGAATTAGTTTCTATTTTTACATTTAAGATAGGCCTATCTCCGGACGGTCTGATCCTTATCTCCCAAAAAGGAATTGAATGCCATAGAGAAGTCTTTGTCACAGGCAGCCTGAGGATCATTACTTAGCTCTTCAGAAAAGAGACAAATTATTTCATTCCTTGTTGAAGCTATATTGCATTAAATTTGTAGAGAAAAGCCTTGAAGGAGGAGGGAGAGGAACTGTGAAATAATTTTAAAAGGAAATCTTGCAAGCATCCTTACGGCAACCAACTCTTAGATGCGTATTTGTGTATGTTTTTCCCTTGGAACTTTTTCATCTCAGCCCCAGAAGCAGAATTCTTCAGTCTTGCTTTAACAACAGTTTGCAAATTGCTTGAGTGTCCCCTTCAGAATATTCATGGAATCCTTCCAGGATTCTAATTACCCCTAAAGCATTTGGTACCCATTTAACAATATACAAGGTTAGTAACATGCTATTTTCACATCTTTCCAGCAAGCTTCCTGGTATTAGCTCTTAGCACCTTCCTGATTGATAATTGCTTGCAATAAAGGCAGCTAATTAATCACGCACAGAAATTTCCTGATTAAGGGCCATTCAGAGAAGGCAACAAGGAAAGAGAGAAACCAGTACCAACAAGCATTTCAGGAGGCAGCTTTCCTTCCTAGTACATAATACTGAATTGTGAAGGTCCACTAGTGCTTATTCTGACTTGCCAATGGAGGCTGCCATAAATAGCTCCCCTGCTTCTGCAGAAATCATTTTTAAAATCTATGATCTATGGGGGAAGAAACCCTCCAAATTTTAACATTGCATAGCAACAAATTCAAATGGCTTTGTACACTGATTGCTTCTTGTGTATTCATCTGGAAATGTTTTTGTTAAGTGTGGCATTCTATGGAATATCCTATGGGAAGAAGCCACATTTTTCATTAGAATATAGCTAATGGGGAGTTTCTACTGGGAAATCTCTGTCCATCTACTAAATATTTCTTTAGTGTAACATATTGATTGTGTTATGCCTTGGTAAAAATAAAAAAAAGAATGATGCATATCAAGGCATAGTTGTCAAGAATTGTTTTCAGGCATTTTCAGAGACTGTGAAGGTGTATGTGTGTGGGGGGGGGGGGGCAGGATTGTGGTGGTAGGCTTCATGCCCACTTGATACAAGTCCATTGGAAGATGTGTGCAGAAGTTCTACAGATGCCCAAATGAATACATGAGGGATTTTTTCCCTCTGTGATCAGGAATTCTGCTTTTGAAGAGTTCTTAGGCATGCAGTGGGGTATACACGGGGTATCCATGGGACCTGTACAGGCTTTCCACTGATCACACACACAAATTGGGGGAGGAGTGACTGACAACACAAATTTGGTACATTAACCCACATTTTTTTTTCTTTATGAACTTTGTCTGAAAAGGTCTATGGTCATTATGAACATACAGCTATGAGATTACCAATACAATCTGCCTTTAAAAGATGATCAGTCCTTGCAGGTTTTTTCTGCTTACAAATGTAATGCTGAAATCATTTTAATAATTCACAAACCTCCCTTGATTAATTATGCTACCATTTCTGAAATTCCTGTGGCTTGCCATAAAATTTCTTGGACATAATTAGCTTGGAATATCAGTTTAGGAAAAAAATCTGGTCACATTCTAGGGGACTGAAATACACCAAGAAATTTCATGAGCCTTTTCACTTCTTAAGAAAGTCTCATTTCTTATTTTACTTTAGGTAAAATTCTGGTGGAAATTCTCTGTTGTATAGTCAGGCTGAGAGAAGCAGTGATCAGGCAAGGTCACCCAATGAGTTTTGTGACAGCAGGGGGATTTTGAAGGCAGGTCTCCCCAGTCCTAATTGGACCCACTAACGGTCTAACCAATTCTCAGAACCTAGGCATATGTACCTTGCTGCTTCTCTAACTACAAGATTTTTCAGCATGATACACAAGAAAAGACTGATTCTCACCTTTGGCATATGGAATAGGCAAAAAAACCAACCTGGTATCTTATTTCCTGGCAGTCTTCTGCTGAGATAAACACAGCCAGAGCTGTCCATGCTGTCTGAATGCATGCTGTTTGGAAAATGGAATTTTTGACCTGCTGGAGATTTTGACATTTCAACATTTATTTTCATCCTGACATGGGGGGTGGGGGGAGTCACAAGAACCTGAGATATGCCAGAGTATGTTATGTCACATCAATGGTCTGTTTTACCTATGTCTTGTCTATAATGATAGCTAGCAACTGAGGCTTTAGAGAAAACATTTCTAACATTAAAAATATTTCTGAAGAGGCAGATGAGCTATCTACCTGCTCAAACAAATGAACTTGGAAATGCTAGAAAGGAATAGATATTTTGGCAACTCTAACTGATGAATAGATTTTTGGTTATGAAAATAGTGCAGCAAAAGAAAAGAGCAAGTGTCCAGTAGCACCTTAAACAAAATTTGTGGCAGGGATTGGTATGAACTTTCGTGAGTCACTGCTCACTTCTTCAGATCCAGTAAAAGAATTCCCATCTTTTCTCTTGTCAAGCCAGTTCTTGGTTTTTGCAATAATATCTAGTGTAGATTCACAAAGCTTTTTTCAACCAGAAGTTGTCTTTTTTGCAGTCACTTCTCTGTAGGGATCTAAGCCTGTCCCCCACCCTCTTTATAATCATAAGCTAACAAAAATATGGTACTTGTGATTTATTTTTAAGCTGCAAAGAAGTTAACATAAGAAGAGTTTTGCTGGATCATCTGTCTATTTAGCCCCAAATCTTACCTCACATCGTGGCCACTCAGACATGCCAGAAGGTGCAGGGGAGTCAAAGCATCCCATTGCTATTGCTCCCAGAAATTGGCATTCAGAGATGTACTCCTTATGAACATGGAGGTTACATTTAGTTATCTGAACTAATAACCATTGATGAACCTGTCCTCCTGGCATTTTTAAAGCAATCTAAGCTAGTGGCTTTCACTAAATCCTATGGCAGAGAGTTACATGTTAGATATAATGGGTTTAAATTAAGGATGCGAAGAGGTACCGGCTGGATATTAGGAAAAACTTTTTTACAGTAAGAGTTGTTCAACAGTGGAATCAGCTCCCCTTCACTGGCAGTTCTTAAGCAGTTGGCAGTTGAACAAACAGTTGTTGGGGATGCTCTAGGCCAGGGGTGTTGAACTCATGAGGGCCAGATCTGACATAAATGAGACCTTTTTGGGCCAAGCCATGTTGGGCCAGGCCATGTATGTACCTATTTAAGATTAGGTAGCAGAGATATAAATTTTATAAAGAACATAGACAAACACAAATATATTTTTTAAAAAACTTAAAACATGCTTAAAACGTTAGCACTCATTGGTCTTAAAGATACCTTCTGTTGGATCCAGGGAACTGGGCAAGGAAGCTCTGGCTCTTTCCTTCCTTTCCCAGGGGACTGGGTGTGGGGAGGAGCCTTAGCCAATAGAAGGAAGAGGGGCTTGGCTCAGTAGCTCTGCTGTGCAATTGAGACACTGAGCCTAGGAGCAGAAGGATCATATTTCAATCCAAAGGAAGGTGATAGATGTCCCGACAGCTAGCCAGGTTTAATTTGCTCCCTACTGCTGTTCTTAGTGGGCGCTACATGAGAAAGCCCTGTTCTGAAAGATTATGTGGTTGTGGATCCGGCTCTGTTGAAACTGTAGAACATGTGTTTTTTGTTTGCCAAAGGTATAACTACTTAAGAAAACAGTTTATTAATCCATTGATTTCTGATATTGATCTGCCTGTGGCAAATAACCTCCAACTGAGCCACTCGTGGGAAGGGCGGGATATAAATCACGAATAAATAAATAAATAAATAAACAAACAAACAAACTTTTGCTTGGTGGCTTTGATCTAACCATCACAGTTTCATTTGTAAAATTTCTTCTGGGAGTGTTTAGATTTAAGAGATAAGAGGAGGATTTTTAAAAAATGGGGAATGATGTTTTATGTTGTGCGCTTTGCTGATTCTAAATGTTTATTTTGTAAAATCTGAAAAACCTATATCATTGATTAATTTTTTATTTAATTGTCATTTGCTTATGACCAAATGGTCTGTGATCGATCGATCGATCGATCTATCTATCTATCTATCTATCTATCTATCTATCTATCTATCTATCTATCTATCTATCTATCTATCTATCTATCTATCTATCTATCTATCTATCTATCTATCTAATTTTTCCCCTTTTGGAATGTATTTCAGGCATGGCGACACTGCCCTGAGATTTATGCAAGCTGAAGACTAAGTCTACCCGAAACTGGATTTTATCGATCACCGGTACAGCTTTGCTTCTTTAAGGTGTTCAAGTCTGAAGTGGCCAGAGAAGAATACTGTTGGCTGAACCACATTTTTGGACTGGCTTGATATTTATTTGTTTGTCAAGAGCAGCTTGCATTTGTACTGATTACTGCACTTGTTGTATTACTTGTTTGTAGAATTTTCCTTGTGACTTCTGGATTTCGGCATCTTGTCATCGGCAGTGGTCTGTAGAGCTTGTCTCCAGCGGCCCCCCCAAATCGAGCAGTAGGAGGGGTGCCCCCAGGGGTACCCCCAGGGGGAGCCCAGGTAGGGGTCCCCTGTTGGCAGGGAGCTTGACAGAGACCTGGGTAACTGGCGGTGATTGGTCCCTGAGCATCGCTCCAATACTCCACCACAACAATCGCCATTTTAATGGCACCAAGAGGTGACTGTCCATCTGCTTTTCTATCCTAGCGATTTTTCAACGCATGCTTCTTTTCTACTTCAACTACTGAAACCGTACTTTGCAAGTAAATCTGCTTTTTAATGCTACCAACTAGTGAATCCTTATTATATAGCCAAACTTGTCTGTTCAGAAGAAGGGGGGAGGAAGATAAAAATCCCCCCCTCCACAAGAGAGGCTTCTAAACAAAAAAGAACAAATTTATGATTATTGTTACTGTTTCAAGCAACATGAATTGGACAGAATATACATATTTGGATGGACCCATCTTAAAATTAAATAAGTATTAATTGGATTATCGACATATTAGGCTACAACTTGAATAAAGACTGATTATGACTTTAAGTGAGAGAAGTGCATTTGAGAATTTATCAGGATTGAAGTGACTTAAATTGGAATGTAAGAGAAAAATATTTTTAAGTGGAGATTTGGAAGGATTTGTCAATTTGGAATTTGGGATTTTGAGCTACTGCTCAGCTTTTGTTATTGGACTGAATTATCTTGTGGGAAAGATGGCACAGCAAGCAAAAATGTATGATTCGAAGGACTTTATGGCTACCATATTTCTATAAAACAGAGAATCGCTTTCTTAATGGAGTTGATAACAGATCAAGTGCAGAAGTTTCTTGTGAAATGTAATGAAGTTGAAAATATACAGGAGCAGATTGATCAAGGTGTTCAAATTTTCCTAATGAGCCTGGAAAAGTGAATAAACAAGTGTCTGAGAATGCTCTGTGTGACTTCAAAGGGGAGGTGACATATGCAGTTTTTGCAGGAGAAATGGAAACTACAGCCTACCAATATCAATACAAAGGGGAGTGACTTTGTTTTGGCTTCTACACTTCTTGATCTGATGTGGGACCCAAGGGGAAAATTTGCAGATTTAACAAAAATCCACAAATCTATGGCAAATTCCAAGAGGATTAAAACTTGGAAGGCTTTTAAGAAGAAGGGACTATAAACTTTGGCTTCTTTATTTGACCAACATCTGTATATTACTATGGAATTGGTGCACTCTTTTGGAATGGAAATCTGGACCTCTAGGGCTCTTCTTTAAGCTTTTTAAATTTGTTGATTGGATGATATAAATAAAAGTTTAAATCAGGGGATTTTTATTTTTATATGAACAGTAAAACTAAAAACAGGGAATTGGGTGGTAAATTGGTTACAGTTTAGAAATTGGTGATTTTAAAGTTACAGGGAAGGTTTTATAAGCGTTCTTTGTAACGATGGAAGTTCAAAACAATATTTAATGATAACATTACAGAGAAGTAAATATTTTAAACCTGTAAAGGGATATTTTACATTCTACTTCTTTATAGGCTAAACCCTCAGTGAATCTAGAAGTGTTAAAAGTTACTTACAATTTCATAAATTAGGATTTAATCTTATAATTTGGGAGTATTTTTGTTTCAGCATATTTTTGAATGTGTTTGCTTTTCTACCCCCTTCTTTTACATATGGTATAAAAATAGGGTATGTATTTTCTATTTTTTTTTTAAAAACCTAATTGAATAGCTTTTAAAATATATACCTTTATTAACATACAGTAATGTAGAGGAACTTTTAATCATGTGAAGAATTACTTTAGTGATTTTCCTTCTTCAACATAGACAAAGCAAGTTAGTGGAGGCTGTGTTATAATGAAATATTCCTTCTTCCTTGGGTAGCAAATAAACATGCATGGTAGACTAGAATTTCTTGTTTTCTTTTCCCTTTTTTAAGTAATATGGTATTTGGGTATATACTGTCTCCAAGAATGTTTAAACAATTTTGAATAACTTCTCAAGTGTATATTTTATTGCTGTCAGTTGATAGCATCTTAGAGAATAGATGTGCTTTATAATTTTGGAGATCTGTTCTTAAGCTTGAAACCCACTTCTATTAATATAGTTATTTGGTTGTTAATGTGAAATTATTTTAATTTTTGGTAGTAGTAAGAAGAAGAAGATATTGGATTTATATCCCGCCCTCCACTCCGAAGAGTCTCAGAGCGACTCACAATCTCCTTTACCTTCCTGCCCCACAATAGACACCCTATGAGGTGGGTGGGGCTGGAGAGGGCTCTCACAGCAGCTGCCTTTTCAAGGACAACCTCTGCCAGAGCTATGGCTGACCCAAGGCCATGCTAGCAGGTGCAAGTGGAGGAGTGGGGAATCAAACCCGGTTCTCCCAGATAAGAGTCCGCACAATTAACCACTACACCAAACTGGCTCTCCAGTAAGTAAGCTTATATGATAGACTAAGAATTTTTTTGCATTCCCCCTTTATCTTCCTTTTCTTTTGTTTTTTAATTATTCTGTTTGTTTTTCTTTTCCTGCTTTCTCTTTGTAGGTATTAAGGATAAATGGATATGATTTATAATTTGAGTAACTGAATGGTATAAAATCACAAAAGGTCACAAAATGTTTGTAGAACTTAATGATAATATTTGGTTAAAATCTGGAGGCTTGCAAAGCATAATGGATTTTGTAGCTTTGTTTTTTTTGTAGTAGAAATAATTGTAGCGTGAATATTTTATTTTTCCTTTGTAATTCTCCCTCTTTTTTCCTTCCCCTAGTATCTAAGATTAATAAAAACTTGGAAAAGTGAGAAAAAATTTTCCTTGTTAGAGTTGGTTTTGTTACTTTATATATTGTTTGTTATTACAATTGTCAAATACTTTAGAGCAATGTTTCCCATTTGCAGGGTCGGGACCCGGTACTGGGCCACGGAAGCCTCACTACCGGGTCACAAGAAAAGCCAAAGTTAGCCCCGCCCCCAGCAAAGCATGACCTCTGCTCTGCTTCCTTCCTTCCACCATCTCTCTGTTGTGCAGAGAAAAGCTAGCCTTGAAGACTGACACAGACTGCAAAGCCTGAGCTCCATTTGGCTTCCTTTCTTCCCCCATCTCTGTGTCGGGCAGAGAAAAGCTAGCTTTGAAGACTGACACAGGCTGCAAAGTCTGAGCTCTGTTTGGCTTCCTTCCTTCCCCTGTCTCTGTGTTGTGCAGAGAGGAGCTGGGCTGCCTCTCCTTCCTTCTCCCCTCTCCCAGTGTCTAAGAGAAAAACTGGCATCCACTGGCGCTTTAGATCCATGAAGTGTTCTTCAAGGTATGAGCTTTCATGTGCCTTGCAGTATGTTCTTTTGGGGAGATTTCCCGGGAGACCTGGGCGGCAAAGAAGGGGTGTGTGTTTTTTCAGCTGGGAAGGGTGGGGAGTGGGAATTCCAGTAGCTATTTTTTTACCAAATGACCCCTGGGCAGAATTGTTGCTGGCTGGGGTAATCTGATGGTGAGTAAGGCTTTTCCCCCCTTTGTCCCCCCTTCTTTCTTTTTCTGTCTGCAAAGGATACTCTGTCTGTATTCTTGGTGCTGGGGGGTGGGGGGAAGCAACAGAGGGAGGGCTTCTAGTGCCCTGGCCTCACTGGTGGACATTCTGGTGCTTTTTGGGCATTGTATGAGAGAATTTTGGACTGGATGGTTTACTGGTCTGATTCAACATGGCTTCTCTTATTTCCTTTCCTTTCCTTTCCTTTCCTTTCCTTTCCTTTCCTTTCCTTTCCTTTCCTTTCCTTTCCTTTCCTTTCCTTTCCTTTCCTTTCCTTTCCTTTCCTTTCCTTTCCTTTCCTTTCCTTTCCTTTCCTTTCCTTTCCTTTCCTTTCCTTTCCTTTCCTTTCCTTCCCTTCCCTTCCCTTCCCTTCCCTTCCCTTCCCTTCCCTTCCCTTCCCTTCCCTTCCCTTCCCTTCCCTTCCCTTCCCTTCCCTTCCCTTCCCTTCCCTTCCCTTCCCTTCCCTTCCCTTCCCTTCCCTTCCCTTCCCTTCCCTTCCCTTCCCTTCCCTTCCCTTCCCTTCCCTTCCCTTCCCTTCCCTTCCCTTCCCTTCCCTTCCCTTCCCTTCCCTTCCCTTCCCTTCCCTTCCCTTCCCTTCCCTTCCCTTCCCTTCCCTTCCCTTCTTACTGGATGAAACTTCTGTTCATCATACTGTTGTTGCAGACATAGGAGCTCTGTCAATGAAAAATTGGCAACCCCAGTTGTAGCCAGCTGACCTTTCTATGAGATTTCTGTATGAGTGAGTGAGAGTTAGAGGTGTGAGGCATAAAGAGATTATTGGAGATTACTGCTGTATATTTCAACAGCACTGGTAGTGATGGTATCATGAACTTGGCACCATTTTACTGGTCCTGCTTTTAACAGCTGTCTGACACCAAAATTAAACTTCTCCTGACTGTAGATATTAAAAAGGATGAAAGAAGTTCACTAGCTAAATATCTGCACAACAGATTGCTTTTAAAGGGGAAACACAGCCAGTAAAAAGCTGCAAGCCCCTCATAAATATCCTTTTTGGGAAAACTGCAGAAAAGCTTGTATGAACTTTATATAACTTGAAATTAATTCATTAATTGCAGTGCAATTCTCTGCTACCTTTCACAGCAATTTCCCAGTGTTTCAGTCAAGGAAAAGTATGAAAAATAGCTGTCAAAAGATTTTCTTGAAACCAAGCAAGCTTGGTTGTAGCTTGAGTCAGGGTTCCAGTAGTAGCAGCTGAAGGAAGGGCCTACTAAATGTGTCAGCATATTTTGAGGTACAGCAGTTGCCAGGGCCCAGTGTGGGTGGTACGCAGCACTGACATTCCTGATGGCGATGGCAACAGCACTCCCAACTGCATACACTGGCCAGTGCTGTTGAGGAAGGGATGTGTAGGTGGTGCAGGCAATTGAACATGGGCATTAGGAGTGCTTGCAAGCTGGAGAAGAACACACAAACCGATAGGTGCATGCAGGTGTGAGGATGGAAAGAGAGGATCCTGGGAATGTATTAAAAAACAGACTGCCCACTTTCCACCCCCATTTTGGTTCAGCATGAGTTTTAGAGAGATTTTTCTGAAAATGAAGTTACTTCAGAAGAAGAGGCAGGTTTGGGGGCGTGCCCTGGAAGTGACATCACAAGAAAAGGTGGAGTTTTAGTTTTGGTGGAGTTTTGGTTCAGTGTGCCCTGGAAGTGACATCACTTGGCCCTTGACCTGGAAGTGACACTACAGGAAATGACATAATTCCTGTCTCCCGGCTCCATCCTCAAAGTCACCTGACTCCACCCCCGAATTTTAGTGGACCACAAAGGAGAAGTGTAAAACTAACCGGGCCACGGGAAAGAAAAGTTTGGGAAAACCTGCTTTTGGGTGATGTTAAGTATGCAAGCCTTTTGTTACCCTGGGGCTTTTCTTATACTTTATAGCTCTGCAATTGAGAGAGCCTGGCAAAGTGAGCTATTCCTTCTCTTTTCCTCCCCAAAGAAGGAGCCTCAGCCAATGGAGAAAATAGAGGCTTTGCTCTGTAGCTCCTTTGCAATTGAGCAAGCCTTGCAAAGCAAACTGTTATGGAGAAGGAAGCAAGAGAAAGGGAGAAGGAAACACATGACAGCCAGTTGCTCAGAGGCCTGATAGGAGTCCTCTGGGGGCCTGATTTGGCCCCCAAACTGCATGTTTGACACCCTTGCTCTAGGCTGATCTTGCATTGAGCAGGGGGTTGGTCTTGATGGCCTGTATGGCCTCTTCCAACTCTGTGATTCTATTATTTGATATATGTTTTTACGGTGGACCACAATTTATTTGACATTCATTCATATCATAAACTGCTGACTGGAGTGAGCTATAGGTTCCATATCATTCTAGTCTTATCTCAACAACACTGATTCCCGATTTGCTTCCAGACCCAATTCAACATAGCTTGGAAGGGATTTTGTAATGGAGATAGCAAAACACTTCTTTATTTGTTTACACCACTGGGAAAGGGCCTGGAAAATCTTTCAAAGTGACTCACAAAATCAGAAGAAAATCAATGATACACCAAATTTGCACTTCTGGCACTTTGGCTATGGATGTGCATTTCCATTTCTTTGGTGAAATCATATGCATTAGAAAATAGAATAAAAACCAGTTCAGTTTTATACCTAAAGATAACTACAACTGTGTCAGAACTGTCCCTTCTGGGTGCCACTCAGCCAGTTAAAAGTTTTTAGGGATGAACTATTGGATCCTGGAAATGAATCTGTGTGTTTTCTGGCTAGCATACCGAGCTGACCTTGAAGCTCTTTGGCATCCTGCTCTTCCAAAGCATTCTGTCTCCTTCCCCTGAGAGATTTGTTCCTAGAAAACCAAAGGGGATCTGTTTTTACACTAGCTGGATGTGGGTGATATGGATTCAGTCACCGTCCTTGCAAAGGATTCATAGACTGTCTCCTCCTTGGACCCCACTTTGATAAATTCTGTCAAAACATCAACACAAGACAAAAAGCAGAAAAACCAGTCATTTGAAGATAGAATCGAGCAGCTGTGGTGAACTGTGTGGCTTGTAGCAGATTCTAACTTTGATATTGTCTACTTCTATGCCTCCCAAGACAACACAAGAAACCTCTCCATCTTCTTTTAGATCCCTGTTTATACTTCCCTTGATATCCTGAATGTATATTTGTGCACCAGTGAAGCTAGAGGTCATTAACGTATGGATGCAGCTTAATTTTTCCTTGCCAAAACTGAGGATTGGGTTTTCCAGCTTGAAACCAGGTCCTTTACTAAAGGCCATGGCTTCAGTACCAGCCTGTCATGCTGGGCCACTGGATTAGGCAGCCAAAGAACAATAAAGCTGTAGTCCAAGCTGCTACTTTGAATTTATTACAACATTTGACAGGAGCATTTCCCAGGAAAGCAGAGTGTTTCAGTCATATGGCACCATTTCCTGGGATTTACGGTGTTAATTAACAATCTGCTCTGCTTGAATTGGCCTATAAAAAAAGGCTGCTAGGGTCAGACTGATGGGGTTTGGGTTAAGGTTTGTGCCAGGACACTTTCAATACCTGGCTAGAAGCATCTGCTGGAAAAAGGTACCTAAATGGAGCTGACAAGGCTGGGCGTGAGGTTGGTCTCTTTCTTCTTTCTCTTCATGCAGAGACTTGGCTCTGGCTGGCCCTCTGCTTCCAAGTACCAGCCTGGGAAAGAACAGACTTGCTTCTGAAATTGGCTTGATTAGGTATAATTGTGAAGCTGGTTTGGTTCCTTCAGTTTAACGAGAAGGAGGTCTTAGGAAATTTGGAAGACTGTGATGCACAGTTCCTTGTTGACTCATGAGGGAGTATAATACTTGCAATCTTACTTTCATGGCCTCCAACATTTCACAGATGAAAACCAGGAATCACACATGTACTTGTAAAACTGCTGTTCTCACAAAAGGGGTCACTGCCTGAGGGAGTCCTCACATGCTATCATCTACAAGCTGTATTAATTTACTCTGCATTGGTGAAACCAAGACCATTTTCGCACACAGCTTACCTTGCAGTCACAATCCTGTTCCCTCTGCAGCGTCTGGTTGAATTTCCCACCATCTGTGCCGAAGTTACAGGAAGTGCCGCAGCTTTTGCGTAGCAAATGTAAACCGCTAAAACCCAGTTTACGTTTGCTATGCAAAAGCCACGACACTTCCTGTAACTCCGACGCAGATGGTGGAAAATCCAACAGATGCTGCAGAGGGAACAGGATTGTGACTGCGAGGTAAGCTGTGTGCGAAAACGGTACAAGTTTGCATACAGTTTCCTTTCTTACAAAGGGGATGGGCCATGGCCCAACCACTGCTTTCCACGCACAGGTCTCAGGTAAAAAAAAAGGGGGGGGAGGGGAATCAGGTAGTTGATTATATTAAAGATCGCTGCCTGGGACCCTGGAGAATCACTAGGATTGCCAACCTCCAGGTGAGGCCTGGAAATCTCCCAGAATTACAACTGATCTCCAGGTGACAGAGATCAGTTCCCATGGGAAAATGGCTGCTCTGGACTAGGGGTGTGCATTCAGTTCGGCCGAACCGAATCAGCTGCTGAATCACCACTGATTCGGCTGCATACGGAATCACCTGCAGCTGATTCCAATTGGGGCCCATTATGCGGGAGCCGAGAACGGCTCCCCGTATACTTCTGTATATATATTTGGAAGTATACGGAATTCAATGCAAAAGGCAGGAAAGGGGCTTCTGCAGCCTCAGGGGAGCAGCTTGCCTCCTTTCCTGCCTTTGGTAGCCTTTTCCCACCTCTCCCATAGCCTCCCTGGGATCAAGGAGGGGGAAGAGGAGCCCCAGCAGCCAATCCAAAGCATGCATTTGCAAAATGCTTTGCAAATGCATGCTTTGAAGGGCTTTTGTGTAGCTGATCCTCCAGCCATCAGCAACAATGTTGTTCTTTTGTCTGGCCAGTCACAGAGAAGTGCTGCTGTGTTGGTGTGTGTGCTGGTGTGAGAGATTGTGCTCTGCTGCTGGCTGGCCTTGGCCTCAGCTGCTGCTGCTGCTCTCTCTCTAAGCCTTACCAGACTTCTCTGGAGTAGAGAAGACAAGGTAAGACAGTCTTGGGGTTCTTGTTTTTATTTTAGTTGGTAAAAGGACTTTTTAAGACTCAGAGTCCCTTTACTTATCCAGAATTGGGTGGTGGTGGTGGGTAGCTTATTTGGGGTTAGGGGTTTCTGCTTGAGGAGGGGGCCTGGGGTGGGGTTTTTTTTGCCAATTTGCCCATATCTTACTTTAGTGAGAGGACTTTTAAAAGTGCAGTGTCCTTTTACTTATTTGGGTGGCTTGGATTTCTTGGGGTTAGGGTGAAGGGATTTTTTTGGGGGGAGGGGTTGGTAATGTTCCTGTATTGTTAAAAGTTAAGTTTTTTACTGTTTTAAAAGGATTCTGTGTTTGATTTGTTGCTGCTGTGTTCTGCTGCTGTTGCTCCTTTTCTCTTCTGGTTCTTGGGGGGGGGGTGTGCTGTTTGGCCTAATTTTCATTGTTTAAAAGGCCACTTTTTAACAGTTGAGTTTCTTGGCTTTCTCCTGTTGTCCCTTTTCCTGGTTCTGGTTTTTTTGGGGGGGAAGCTGGCACCTGGGTGAGAGACCCAGAACCAGCAGGCTTGTTGTGCTTCGCCAGCTCTCGTGTTGTTTGGGGCAGGGCTGGAGAGCTGGCATCTGTAGATTGTGTGTTCTGTGGCAGGGAAGCTGGCACCTGGGTGAGAGACCCAGAACCAGCAGGCTTGTTGTGCTTCGCCAGCTCTCTCCGTGTTGTTTGGGGCAGGGCTGGAGAGCTGACATCTGGATTTGCTGCAGCCAGGTCTGCAGAGCAGACCTTGAGCAGATTGTGTTTTGTGTGGCAGTGACGCAACTGGGTTTATATTGGTTCCAGGCCTGCTGGGTTCATAAAGTAGATAGAGAAATGTAGTGCATTTGGGTCCTATAGAGATTATCTGGTGTGAAGTTAGGTTTGGCTTTGGTGCCCCAGGAATTGGACCCCCTGGTCCAATTTTTTTTTTGGCCTTGTGGGTTTTGTTTGGGACAGTGCCCTGAAGCTGCACAGCAGTTTGGGGGGCTCTCCTCAAAACCTCCTGCTCCCCAGAGCCACTTTTCCCATGACAATTACAGTGAGGAAGTGGCTCTAATTGGTTTTTTCTCACCATTGGGAGCAGTGTTCCTTTTGGGGTGCCCACAGATGGGTGCAGTCTTTTTTGGGCCAGGGGGTTGCATGCTGGGGAGTCCCCTGAAGCTGCCCTGCAGTTTTGGGGCCTCTCCCTCAAACTCCCCTCTGGCCAGAGCCACTTTCCCCACAGTAATTATAGTGGAGGAAGTGGCTAATTGGGCTTTCCCCATCATTGTTGGCAATGGGCCTTTTGGGGAGCCCAAAGACAGGCACCCCCTGGCCCAATCTTTTTGGGACTTGGGGGTTTTGTAGGGGAGAGTCCCCTGCAGGTTCCCTGCAGTTTTTGGGGCTCTCCCTCAAACCCCCTCCCCTCCAGGCGGCTTCAAATACATCCTATTTGCCATTGATTTCAATGGCCCATAGAGAATAATGGGGCCGTATATTAGGAAATAGCCATGCATCTACCGTATATGTGGCTATTCCGACTATGGAATTCAGAAATATACGGGATTCCGAATTTTTTCCCCCCGTATACTTCCGAATCCGTGTAATTCTGAATTTTGTTTTTTTGCACATCCCTACTCTGGACTCTATTGCACTATACTCCAATGAAATCCCTCCCTACCCCCAAGCCAACTCTCCTCAGGCTCCCCCCAACATCTTCAGCAATTTCCCAACCTGGAGTTGCAACAATTGCTTCAAGTCAGAGTAGACAAAACTGACCTTGTTAATATTGCTTGTTTTGGTCCTGACTCAATATAAGGTAGCTTGGTGTGCAAATATGTAAACAAGTTTGATGGAATATTTAATCTCTCACAAATCTATAACAAAGTATATTCAGAATAGCTGCTACTCAAAATAGCAACATTTGCTATCTATGGAAGGTGAATATGGGGAGAGCATTGTGGTGGAAAAGAAGCAGTGAATTTTGTATTTAGAGAAGCAAGAAATAATCAGCTAACAGTAACATTGCTTAGGAATGCACTGTCAGATGTTTATCTGGGCAATCTCAGTGATAGGATCATCAGGCTATAGGTTTTTCCAAAGACAGCTTGCCTACAATTACTGATCTTCCTCTGCAATGTGCAGCCATTGGAGAACATTGCATGTGTTCTAGGGCAATCCAGCCTTGTTCAGTCTTTTAAACTATCTGCTACTCAATACTCATAGATGGGATCAGTATCATGCCCACTGTCCTATGTTCATGTGCACAGATGAATGCATGTATGATCAGAAACATTGCACAAATCAGGATGAATGATGCCTGCACATATCAGGCTCCTTGCAGATGCTTCTCTGTACATGCCATGATCCAGGAGTGTTGCCCACTAGCACAGTCCCATTCTCTTCTGGGCACATAAAATGTACATAACTATGAATCGCTGTTTTTTTCCAACACAAAAAAGGTGATGGTGGGAACTAGCACTGCTCTGTATGAACTTAATGTATGCACCAGAACATGTTTTAGAACTCTGTGCAGAAACCCAGAAGGTGCTTTAGCACACAGCAGTGTGGCCAGTGTTCCCTAATAGCAGAAGCTATGAAACTTACTGTGACAGACCATAGTATATCAGCTATCAGTATCTCAAATAGTAAATGTCAGCTATCAAACACTGCCCAAAGATTAGCTGACAGCTATCAAATACTGAGATCAAATAGCACTGCATGTCAAATATTTACAGGAGGGTAGCTGTGCTTGTGTTGAGTACTTGAATATTCAAGCACCCAGAGAATATCTGGAGGATATTTGATACCAAAATCAAAGCCAGATTAACAATTAGGCCAAGTGGGCACTGGCCTATGGGTCCCCATGCCTTTAAGGGCCTTGGGCCAGCTTCCCCCCCCCCCCCAGTTCCCCCTGCTTGTGGCCCTCCCAGTCTGCATCCGCAGCCAGCAACTGAGCTGCTATTTGCCTGACTTGCCTGGTGCGGCTGCTGCTGGCCTTGTCACCAAGTTTGCCTCTCTCTGCCTCTCCCCCATAGCTTTGTCAAAGAGGCTTTTGAGAAGGTGCCTGAAGGCTGCAGCAGGGCCCTGGGGGGTGGGGGCGGACACTCTAACTCTGAGATAATTTGTGAGGGGGCTCCCAAGATTTTGACTGCCTAGGGGCCTCCATAGGGCTTAATCCAGCACTGACCAACATTTATTTAGAATTCTGAGGATAGTTTTAGGGAAAAAATTAATTGCACCTCTAAAATTTTATTTTGTGCACCACAAGTGCGCTAGCACTGCCATCCTTTCGTCATCCTTTCTCCTAAATCACATTTTGACTCCTACTACACTTTTATGTAAGTGTAGATCTGGGGACATATAGGTATAGTCACCCTTACAGCTGATGAGGTTTATTTCATGTGAGAATTTAGCATCAAACATGACCAAAGTATTTCACCTCTATCTACAGGGCAACAGTCAGTGTTCATATTACAAACAGAAATTCTATACATGCAGAATTACTGAGAGCCATTGGGGAGGCTGAAATGAGGAACACTTTCTCTTGCAGAGCTCAAGTGATTTCTGCAAAAACTCTGAGATGCAAACGCAGGAAAAAGATCTCCCCCCCCCCCCACACACACACCTCTCGGAGTCTCTGAGAGGTGCATGTGGCAGGATTTTCTTCCTGCTTTTGCACCCTGGAGTCTCTGAGAGGTTTGGGTGGTGAGGCAACCCCTTATCTTGGGTTGGATTGCAGCGGTAGCCCAAGCTCTCCATTCTATCCTATGGGACCATAGGGTAGAATGGAGTCCATTCTATCTTATGGGCCCACAGGACAAAATGGAGAGATCAGGCTGCCACTGTGGCGCAACCCTAGAGAAGGGGATAAAAGTTTTAAACCCCTCCTCTATTGTCACACTGTGGTGGCAGCCCGATCTCTCCATTAATTCCTATGGCCCCATAGGATAGAATTGGTTAGCAGTGCAGCGGCGGGGGGAGGGGCGCAAGTAGTTAGCCTCGCTTAGGGTGCCAAACAATCTAGGTTCAGCCCTGCATATGCTCCATCTGGACTGCATGAGGGAGTTGATCTGAAAACTTCCATACATATACTACTTTTTCATTGACTATGCAACCAACAGTCATAACAGAAATATTTATGCATTAAGCTGTCACCATTCTTTACCTGCTGAGAATACAGGAAGTTATATTTTCCCAATATGTCTTTGATTTTAAACTATGTGACCAAACCCAAGTTATGTCTAACAGTGCAATACTAAATGAATCATTTTATACCCATTGAAGTCAATGGGCTGGGAAGAATGTGACTCTGTTTAGGATTGCACTATGTTTTCCCAGACAACAGTTGAATGCTGGCATATCATATTGAACAGTATTTGATGGCCGGCATCCAATAGCATTGATTATTAGGTAGTTTCTGACAAATGCAGTTTTTTTTTGGGGGGGGGGGGGTAGCCATGTTGGTCTTCAGGAGAAGAGCAAGTTTCAAGTCCCATAGCACTTTCAATAGCAGCAAGATTTCCAAAGTATAAACTTTTGAGAGACAAAGACTAGCTGACAAAGGGAGTTAGCCAAACTGCCCTCTGGTGAGGTATGGGGAATTTATAAAGATGGACAAAGATGGCAAAATGTGTGGGGTCAATAACCTATATATACAGGAGCCAGTTTACCCAGGAAACCCTGAAATAATGAGGAGATGGATGGTGAACTAAAAGTGTTTTTATTGGAAAAATAGATAAAGCATAAAACGAATAAATCACACTAGCAAACATACAGTCCTAAGAAAAATAGCAAGAAAATTGGATACAGAAACACATAGGATAAAACACAGACAGGGCAAATACTCTACCAGTCTCAAAGAATCCAGGAGCACGGACTGATAGCGATGATGATAAGAGAGGGGGAAAGTGAGAAATGACCAGCATAACTCATCAATAAAAGGGCCCAATACTGATCAGGTACATGGGAGTGACTCAAGTAGCAAGGTAGGGATACCATGAATGAGAGACACACCTGAATGGCCAAAAACTGGCCTTATTATAGCCAAATTAATATCCTCAGGTGCTGTCAGGTGATACCTGACATCATTGCATGTGACCACTGACATCATCTAAGGGGGAGGCTTCCAGGAGTTTGGAAAAAAGGATTAATAGGTCATGATGGGTTTACCTATTGTAAACCTCTCTAAAACAAAGAAATATAATAGGTTAATCTAGCACCAGAGTGGTAACGCTGCAGTACTGCAGTCAGAGCCCTTCCTTCCGAGGTCAGTAAAATGACCCAGCTTGCTGCGAGGAAAGTGTAGATGACTGGGGAAGGCAATGGCAAAGCACCCCGTAAAAAGTCTGCCGTGAAAACGTGAAAGCAACATCACCCCCGAGTCGAAAACAACTGGTGCTTGAACAGGTGACTACCTTTTTAACCTTTTTAATATATAATTAAATATTATACAACTCATGGCTCAGTTGCTAACAGGCTATGGACCTGTACCGTCCATGGCCCAGGGGTTGAGGACCCCTGGTGTAAACTATTGCCTTAGGTGTCTGGCAAGATGAGTCTTTTGTTCAAGTGGGAAGATGTGACAGTATTTCTATTGTTGACTGTTGGCTCCTTTATTTGCATCTCCATAACACGTGAGGAGTACATGGGGCTCTCGTTTCAACCTAATGGTGCTGGGCAAGAACCAGAGTTGTTGTTTTAGGACATCACAGGAACATGGCTTCTAGGGAGACTGCTTTCTAGCACTGTCTTCAGATGACAGGAGTGCAGTTTTTGGTCCGCGAGGCTGGGCAGCTCTTCAGGGAAACACAGCCTGAAGTCCTCTTTGGTAGGAGAAACTCAAGCAGTCACATCAACAGCAGGAGGAAACTGGCTGGAGGTTGATATTCAAGCACTGCTGCATGGTTCACACAGGACAAATGTCCATATTGGGCTGGCATTAAAACCCAATAGTTTGCATCCAACAAAGCTGGATGTCCATATAGGCAGGCTGGCTGTGCTTTTAGTGACACAGGTCTGTGGGGACTAAGAGTCCTGTAAATCTAGCATTAAGGCCAGAGTGAATACAGCCCATTAATGGTGGGAGAGGGGGTCCAGGGCTAATAGAGCTTTGACATTTGAAAGCTTCAACCTTGGAAATCTTGTTGATTTTTAAGGTGCTACTGGACTCAGATCTTGATAGATGCAATTCATGAATATTGTTATCATAACATTAGATAGGCAATATGATATATTAATAAATCTTTGGTAGCTAGAAACTTATGCAATTTTATTATTTGAGGACTGCCAAAATCAAAACAAAGCAAGAGATGCCAAGAAGTCTAAAGCATCTGACTTCAAACATGTCATATTTGAAATGTAAATTTGAATTTTGATGTCAGACAAAACACTGGTTGTTAAAATAACAAAATTTGCCATATTTTACATCTTTGCAGATATTAATTTAATCTCTACAACATTTTACAGGCAACCCAAAAAGACAAAATGGAGGTTAAAAAATATGGCATTTTACCAGGTGACTAAAAATAAGGGCTGTCATTTTATAAAGGAAGATTACTGTGACATATGATTTCTGGTTTATGCTTGTATAAAATATTGGTGCCCCCCCCCCTTTACATTCTTCAGACTTGTGTTCATGGCACAAATGAAGAGAACATGTTGCAGAGCCTAAGTACAAAAAGAGAGCCAATTTTCTCTCTAAAGCAATCTAGAGGGTAATCATTTATCCTCCAGTGCTTATCTGGCTTCAGAGGAAGCCATGCAGTTACGAGTTCAGTGAAGAGAGAGCTCAGATGTACATCTTTATTTATGAGATACATTATTTAGCACTTTGACATGCAGCTAATTTAAAAATAAGATTTATCAGCAAAGTACACTGCTCTTCTCCCACACTGGAAAAGGACACATTGCAGTGGAGCACTCCATCCATACTACTGCTGACTAAGCACACTGAAGACTAAAACCTTGTCTTGTGGGTTTGTCACTAGGTTAAATATAGATTGAAGCCACAAAAAGAGTGTCTGCTCAGATCCCAAACACCCTAAGAACAGAGGAGTCCTATTGCTTCCTCTGTCTGGTCTTTACTATGTATGAAGGAAGATTGCAAGGGAAACTGTTTAGAACAGTTATATTTCTAGGTAGAACCAAGGTCTAGAGGCAAAGCCACAATCAGTGTGGTATAATGATTAGAATGTCAGACTAGGACCCGAGACCCCTAGGTTCAATTCCCCACTCAGCCATGAAATTCCCCCATTGGGTGGTCTTGAGCTATTAAATATATATGGACTGATTCACAAAATCCTTGTGTTCTCCACAGGTCTCCTTGACCAAACATATGCTAGGAGTCCTGTGCTTAGAATGTAGCATCCAGGTTTGTATGAGTCCAATTCAGATTAGGATGTGCTGTACAGTGTCTTCTTGGCATTGTCTCCCTTGACATTGGCTCCCATTTCTCCCAATCTGAAGCAGCCCCTGGGAGCAGCTACTTGTCCTGTTGTGGGCTACAAGTACACTGTCAGACAACATGCAGGTTTCTTGAAGGGGACACCCTCAATGTTGTTTCAGGTCAGGAAATGATGGGGGGCGGGCAGGTTGCAGCCATCTTTCCCCATGAACTATGGTGCCAATCCAAATCAGGGCCCCATGTGCCTGGGAATTAAGTTGTGAACATGGAAATCCCAGAACATGATTCTCAACAGGGTCCGTGGCAGACATAAGGACTTAATAATGTGTGAACTGTCTATCTCATCCCCGCCTATCTCACAGAGATATTGTGAAGATAAAATGGAGCTCCTTAGACTCAGAGGAAGGGAACAAATAGATAAAAATGTAAGATAGGTAGTTGTCTAGTCTGGCAGAGCTGCCAAGTATTGAACTTTCTAACTGATCTTGCCAAAGCCTTCCAATCAGCTGAGAAGTCTAAATAAATCCAGGTCAGAATAATTGCAATCCTAGCTGTTTCATTGTTGACTATGGCCAGTGAGCTGAGGTTGAATCCACCACAGCTATCTTCCTGGTTCCCATTGACCCTATATTAAACATTTAACAGCTTCCTTGGACTTTCACTCCCTCACTTTATGGTGTTTATCATGTTCTCATGTGACTGACAGACGACTATAAAAAAATCCAAATTTCTAGCTGTTCCTTACAGTGTCCTCCAGTTGACACAGTTCCTGACACCACAGAGAACAGGTCACTTGCAAACGTTAACTCACTACTTTGTTTTTAAAGAAAACTGGCCAAATCCCAGATTTTCTGTTTCTGTTCAGTAAAGTGCTATGATGCTCTCAACATAAGTGAACATTCTAAAACCACAGGAGTCATTCTTATTATGCATCATTGTGTCTGGTGGATGAATATAAAAAAGGTGTGCATGTTAGCAACCACCACCAATGCTTTGTGGTTGAAATGGACAGTTCTTGTGAAAGACTGCTTGTTAAACAGGTATAAAGGTGATTTCAAATGCCCCAACCTATGTACCATTCCCATCAGTCCAACATGGCAATTACTAAATGCATTTTACCCATGCAAAAAGGTTCACAGTCAACACACCTGACCAACACAGATGAGGGAGAATCTTTTTACATATCAGCTCAAACATCAGCTAAGGTCTGTACAGCTGGGTTTCCTTACAATATCCTCCAATTGACACATGCATACAGCATCAGCCAGGGTTTCTCCATTGCATCACCAATCTTGTGGAATGTTTTACTGAAATAAAAAAAGTGCTGTACCTCACCACAAACACTGGAGAATTTTCTCCATTTCCCTACATTTTTCTTCTTCTTTATGTCAACATAAACCCAAAACATACATTAAGATACTTATATAAACATATGTTTGTTACTAAGCTTTTAACAAAAGCTATTTCCAGTTTTCAAGTTCTCTTCTGTAATCATGAGTTCTAGAAGCTTAAACATGACAATTTTAAGGATTCTAATGCATGCATGTTAACCCTCACAGCAGTGCTTTAGTAGGTAGGCTTTATGTTGCTCATTTTTTCAGACAGTAGCTTTTATTCTGGGGGTAGAGCTTGCTTTGCCAAAGGAGGTTGGAGGTATGCACATACAAATCAATTCATCCCCTCTGAATGAAATAAGAACCACTGAACTGAAGGAGAGGAAAATGGGATTTGTGGTACATTTATTGAGTGTCTTCATTATGCCTATACTTTCAGCAAATGAAAGATTCTTCCCTTACGTCCCATAAATATTTATTTTAGCACTTGCTAATGCATTTCGTGTATTTAATGCAGTATTGATGGATAGAATATCCTTGGCCCCAACGGCCCTGGAGTTATTGTATAAATCCCCAAAGGATTTTAAAATCACGCTGCAGGAAAAGCAATTCTCCTTGCAAAGGGGCTGAGTCTAACTGGGACCAGCAAAGCCACAGGAGTTCATAAAGAGATACCTTGATCCAACCTGGTCCTCCCCCCCACCCTTGCCCCTTGTCATGAGTCCTCTCAGCTCCCATCTTTCTGACTCAGGCATAAAGACTCTAATCAGAATGGTGCAGTAGCAGCTATGCTCATGTTTGTTTCTCTGTCCTCCCTACCCCTAAAGATTTGTTAAACATGTTTCCTTTTATAATGCCATCTGGTACAGACTGGGAAAATGCACTTAACACCAAAGAAAGATGAAGCAGGCAACAAAAGGAAGGGGGGAAAAACTCTAAATGAACATCTGGCAGTTGACAATTTCAGTGCCTGTATTAAAGATTTGAAACTGAGGATATGCATGAGTTGGGAAAGTGAAAAGAAAAGGGCCACACTGCACATGAACTTAACTGTAGTTAAGGCTGCAGCCCCAGGCACTTGTACAGACAGAATGGGACTGATTTACTTCTGAGTAAGCAAGCATAGGATTGTAATTGCAACTCTTTTTGAAGTCAGTTTATTTATTGTAATTAGCCATTGGCTGTTACAAATCTACAAAAATCTCAAGAAAAAGGAAAGTAAACTAGAAGTTAAAACATACAAAATATCATGTAAGGTATAACAAGCGTATAACAATGGATGCAATACAATGGCAATAACAATAAAGATGTAGACATAAATCTAAAAGTTATCCCTTTGCATTGCCACCTTGGCACATATTTTCTTTGCTGCAAGGGCAAAGACTGAAACTTTCTGGGAGATATAAGCATCAATATCAGATAAAAGAAATACTAATTTTTCCTCAACTGAATAAGCACTTAGGCCTGACAGAATTCCATCTAAAATTTAGCCCCTGGAATAGAATCATAGAGTTGGAAGGGACCTCTGGGGTCATCTAGTCCAACCCCCTGAACAATGCAGAAAACTCACAAACACCTCCCCCTAAATTCACAGGATCTTCATTGCTGTCAGATGGCCATCTAGCCTCTGTTTAAAAACCTCCAAGGAAGGAGAGCCCACCACCTCCCGAGAAAGCCTGTTCCACTGAGGAATCGCTCTAACTGTCAAGAAGTTCTTCCTAATGTTGAGCCGGAAACTCTTTTGATTTAATTCCAACTCATTGGTTCTGGTCCTACTTTCTAGGGCCACAGAAAACAATTCCACACCATGCTCTAGATTACAGCCCTTCAAGTACTTGAAGATGGTGATCATATCACCTCTCAGCTGCCTCCTCTCCAGGCTAAACATCCCCAGCTCCTTCAACCTTTCCTCATAGGACTTGGTCTCCAGAACAGAAAAGTAAACCGTGAGGTAAATCTTCAATTGCATAAGAACAGCATATGCATAAACACTGGGCCACTGGAGTTTGGTTAAAACCTCCTTCCATGACTGCTGTTGGCATTGACTGGAATCGTAAGGAGGTAAAGTTCGCTCTTAGAACATGATTAGAAATGTTAACTAAGTATGGAGATCTTGTGTGTTCCAGTTTAATTAATCTGTACCATGGTGCTGTTTTTGATTTTAATATTAAGGTCCAATCTAGTTGTGCATCAGAGTCAAATATCCATTTTCTAAGATGGGATTTGTCAGTTGTGGGATTTGTCAGTTGAAAGAAAATGAAACCTAGGTTTCAACTAACACGTTCCACTGAGAGTTATCCAAATCCTGTTGATTTTAGTAGGATTCGTAATTCAGTCCTATGCACATTTACTTGGAAGCAACTCCCACTTATGTCCAGTGGGACTCACTTCTAAATAAGCCCACACAGGATTGTAGCCCTAGAGGACAAGCCTGTGCCTGTCTACTCAAATATGTCTCATGTTTAAAGGAGCTCAGCCCCAGGTAAATGTGCATAGTATTGTAGTACAATCCTCAACAGAGTGATACCCATCTAAGTCCATTTTAGGAAGGTGTAACTGCTCAGGACTACACTGTCAGCCATGTTAACTGCATTTGAGCCACGGCACATTGAGAAAAGGATCCTCTCGTATCAGATTAATTGCAAGAAAGGCTGTTCTTGGATGATGGGGGGGGGGCATGTGGTGATCAACTACAGAACTGAAGTCTTCAGTCAGGGTACAAGAGAGACATGAACTGGAAGAACTGTTGATGTCTGTGCTTGGGTGATACAGCTGTGTGGCCGGGTTGCAGTTCCAATCTGCAATGGTTGTCACAGCTGTAGCAGCTTGACAAAGCAGTACTCTTTTGAAAGAGTGCACATGAAATACTGGCATGGTTGGGGGAAAAGAAGAATGTAACAGAAAGTACAAATATTCCTGCGCTATAGTAGCAATCCATCTCGCCTGTAGAAATAGCCATCTGGAATACAAAACCTACCTGAAGTGAAACGGTTTAGCTCACTGCATCCTACTGTGCTTTGCTCTTGGCTTCGATGCCAAAATGACAATCATCTGTTCTTTACCTTCCCCTTTGAACTCTAATCATTGTTGTGCTGTTAGATGCCTTGGTGACAACAACAGCCCAGTGCTCTAATAGCATCTCTAAAGTGAAATCTTGCCGCCTTGTGTCATTTTTCTGTGACTATGCCTTTGTCACTGCCCATTGTCACTTTTAATTTTCAGCAGATTCTAGCAACGATTCTTTCAACAATATAGGGTGATGACATTACTCAAAAGAACTTTTTGCCTTGGAACTGGATAGGTTTTCTGGATAGGGATAATCATTATTGACCACTTTGGACTGTAAATTGAGAGGTCAATACTTTGTAGGCTGTTATGTTCCTTTGCCACAGTTTCTCTTTGCCATTTTATCTTCCTATGAATAGACAAAGTTGAGAGGGGTAGGCAATGTGGCCCAATATCACACATTTTAGTACCTGAATTTGGTTTCTCACTCAGCCCCTTAGGGAAGATCAACATCTGGTGCGACAGGATTCTGCTATTTCCCATGGCCTCGTTCCTGCTCTTGTAAATGACTATCTGGAAAGCCAGGAAGAAGGAATTAACATCCCCACCCCACAATGTCTTTGTAGCTGTCAAGCAGAATGGGCAAGGAGCAGCTTTATCAGTGGGGCTCATGGGCTGTAAGGCACACACCAGGACCTTTCAAGTATTTTTAGAAAGTGATTGGGGCTACTGCTCAGCAGAGGTTCCCACTGGCCATTGGAGATCTGATTGGCTGTGCAGATTAAAATAATGCACTTTTGGTGGAAGCTGCTACTACAGTGTTTATTTTATTCTTTCCCTTACATCTCATTTTTAAAATTACTCCTTGTATCCCCTGCACTTGAACTTCCCTTGTGCGTGTGTGGTTCTGCATCCTGTGATGGCCATTTTGTGGTCATGCCCACCACCCTGTATGTGATTTTTTTAAAAAGTCACTATGGCAAATATTGTGGCTTCAACTTTGCACTGTTATCTTACTGCTGAGATTTGTCTTTGTCAGCTGTGCATTTCTCCTCAGTTTCTGTTCTAGCTGTTGGGCTGCAGGCAGGATGGCTCCCATTGGAGAACAAAACCTGGGCTGGTTTGCCTCTGCTAGTCTAAGCCAGACAATTAATTCCCATTACTTCCCTGGCAAAGGGAAGCCTATGTCATTACATCCAAAACTGTATCACTTGGGAAGGCTGCATGATTCAGACTCTCAAGGTCACTCAAATACCATTAATTTTGTTGAATCAAACTACAGATTCAATTGCCAAGTACAATTTAAACTATTAGCCTAAGATTCTCTTGGCCAGCCCTTCTGCTGGGGCATCCAAAAAGGCAATTCAGCGTCAACATTCCACTGTAGATATGTGACTGCTTTCCACACAGGCAGCAGCAGTGACAGGGGCAGTGACTGCCAGGAGGTACAGCTGCCAAAAGCACTAGCCTTTTGTGGATTCTCTGGTCTTTACAAAGAAAGCATGTCTACCAGTGACTTGCCAACCAGTGATATTTACTTGACCCCCTATCTGAGCAGTTGGCAGTATTTAACTTCAGTGCTAAATGGACTGCAAACAATGGACTGCTAAAAACAAAGCACACCTTCCACAGGCCTCTGCAAGTACAGGTTATCAATCATGGGGACAATCTAACATACTTCTAGTGTGAGAAAAAATCTGTATCCAAGAAAGAAAATCCATTGGAAAAAAGGAAATTGAAAAACACTATTGGAATTTGTGTAATACTGTCCTCTGCCAAAAGCTGCATGAAAGGGATAACTTGCAAACATCTCCTGCCATGGAAACAGTGCCATTGTACTGTACTCACATAGGCACAGGTAAATTATATTGGATCAGCAAAACACATTTAGGTCATGTTCCTGCACAAAGGACAAGATCAGAAGAAGGTGGGGAAGAGGAAGGGGGTGACTAGGACAGCTAGCAGCCCTTCAGTGATATCAGGACCACCCCTCCTTGCACACAGAGAAATGTATGTATTATCTGAAGGCAAGTACAAGCCACTGAGGGAGAAATTACAAAACAACGTGGCAAATTCTACTATCTTCTATAGGCAAGGCTTTTTTGTAGCAAGAACGCTTTTGCATATTAGACTACAGAGCCCTCATGTAGCCAATCCTCTAAGAGCTTACAGGGCTTTTAGTACAGGGCCTACTGTAAGCTCTTGGAGGATTGGCTACATCAGGGGTATGTGGTCAAATATGCAAAGGTGGTCCCGCTACAAAAAAAGCCCTGTCTGTAGGTAAATACTAGATCTGTTCTTGGCACCAGAGATTGGTGCTTGTTGGGTTTACTGTGCTCTCTCCCCTAATGATGGGGGTAAAACCCACAAGGACTCTCATGGAATGTGAAATCTGTCCCCACTCCTGCTGGTTCTCTGCCCTCTTGCAGCTTCCTTCCTCTCCCCATTTCCCCTCAAAACCCTCTGCAAGGCCCAGGAGAGCTGCTAAGAGAAAAGTGGAGCCATCTTTGACAGGGCTGCTCTTTGGCTCTTGTGGCAGAGAAGATGGGTGCCTTTTGCTCCAACTCTTTCACTGCAGGGACAGCCAAGACTGAAGCCTTTGTCTCTCTTGGCTGCTCTGCTGGCTGGCCAGCTCCAGCTTATTGGTGGTCTGAACTTGGCGTGAAAAGTGAGCCGGACATTCTTGCTGCTCCCATCACCTGGTCAGCAGGGAAGGCTTGGAGCAGAAACAGTGAGCAGGATTCTCCAAGCCCAAACTCCAGATCTGTTGGCCAACAATGCCTGGAGGAGATAGGCTTGGACTGAAAGTGAGTCCTGCACACTTTCTATAGAGGAGACTCAGAGAGAAAGTGTTCTGGTTCCAGACCTCCCACCCTTACCAACTGCCAGTCAGTTTTGATCAGGTTGTTGCTAATATCTCCCAAGTGTTGCAAGATCTCATTTAGAATTCTTTTGGAGTAATTTGTTTTGCACAGATATCACTTGTCCATTTTCTGGGTTTTCTATACTCTTGTGTCCCGTATCCTTATAACTGCTCTTTCTACTTCTGAGGAATACCTAGCTTTTCACTGAAAGGGAAGCATTTGCTAAAAAATGAAACCTGGTTTTATTTATTTAATATATTTCCCATGTGTTGCTATTAAACCTGAAAAAATTAAAATACTGAAGGAAAAATGTTTCTTAAACAGGCTCTACAGAAGAATATTATGAACTACTGCAGTAAAGGAAGGTGCTGTATTGGTCTTCAGCAGAAGAGCTGGATTCGAGTCCTGTAGCACCTAAGAGATCAACAAGATATTCAGGGTATGCACTTCCAAGAGTCAAAGCTCCCTTTGTCAGAGACTGACTCAATTACTAACATAAAAATATGTTAGATAAAAAAGCAATCTGATCAATTATATCACTATATCTAATTTTATCCAGGACAGTTTCTTCAGTTGCCATCCAGTTATTAACGGTGCAATCTTAAACAGAGTGCCTTTCCAAGTCACTTAGCCTAAACAGAAATTGTACAACCAACCACAAGACAATTTCAAGACAAAACTTGAACCTTTTCTCCAATCCCATCCCTTCAGCCAGAATACAACAATCACCACCATCACCCTTCTTTCTCCTCCTAGTCCATATCCTTATCTGCTGCCTGTTCTGGGCTCTGAAGTAGAGATAAAGGCTTGTATCCTATGAACAATTTTGATGCACACTAAATAGATGCTGCCATGCAGTGTGCTTCCTCTTGCATTACCATTTCCATCTAAACAAGATCAATGCTTTTAGATGCACCTTGCAACAAAAGTGCTACCACAAGAGGAAACACACTCCATGGCAGAGGCTATCTAGTGTGCATGAAGTCATTTATAGAATCCAAGCCATAATGGGTAACTGACTGGCTGTTGTGCTGATCTTCTTCTCAGCATTGCTTGTGGAGAGGATAGTCTAGAACCAGAACAACCTGAGGTGAAGGGCAAATAATGCCTCCAAGGTAGATTCAGGTCTGGAAAATAACACAGGGGAAGGCCGAAGCCCCTTCTTTTCCCACACTGTGATCTGAATCAGGGGTACTTGGGAAATGAATTCCCTTACATCTGACTTCTAAAGATCTCAGTCCAAGTCAGGCCAGGGTAATCTAGACACTGCACATTATAAACCTTAACATGCTTATGTATATGTCATTCCATAGTAACATGCTGGGTAGGCATATAAGATATCTTCTGCCCACCCCAAATGAATGATGATGGCATGCAACGTGCATTGTGACATCTGGATGTGTCACTTGAGGGAATAGATACCTGGGAAGTATGCCACAGCAATCCTAATGAAATCTGACGCACTGGAAATGCTAAGTATTATTATTACTGACATGCCTACCCAAGACGAGAGGTATTTTAAGCATGTGTGCAAACATGCCCTCAGCCCACCGTTTCATTTCAGCAAAGGAGGGATTGAAGCAGGTTCACAGGATCCTCTCATTCACAACTTTACCTTTTATTTAGCAGATCGTACCTTCTATAATGAGATTTTTCTTCTTAAACAACAAAGTTCAGTTATAAATGCCCACCATGCTGTCAGGACTGGAGAGTACATATCAGAGAAAACAGAGCTCCCAAGTTCCTTTTTTCCTGGCAAGGTTGATTCAAATCCCACTGACAGGATAAAAACAAACCACAGCCCTTCAGTGCCTGCAGAGAGAGGAGTAAAGAATATTGAATTCAGGAGATGTGAAAGACCCATTGCAACCTTTTCTCCATTTTGTTCTGTTGTGTGTTATGTGAAAGCAGGTGAGAAAGCAGGAGAGAGGCATCTATTTCTTTAGCATTCTCCTGTTTCCATTGATCCTTTTATAATTGCAGGCAGTTTGGATTACATGATTTATGATTCCAGAGCCTGTGTCACCAGCTGGGAATTTCACAGAATGCCAATCAAGAGCATGAAATATATAACATGCTTGATAGAAACTGGTTAGCATACCAAAATGCTGAAGCTTGGAAAGAAGTGGCAGGCAGAACAAGGAGAGACAGCAACAAGATAGCTTGGGGACTTCTGCAGCCTCTTAAAATCTTGTTAAAGGCAGGAAGGGGATAAAAGCCCAGCTTTCACTGTTACCCATAGCCCTCCCCCACAAAACACTAGGCCTTTGAAGGCTAGGGTGTGTGGACAAAAGTTCCAGAGAGAGCACCTCACTGCCCATCATGCCTTCTCCCTTCTCCACAAACTATAGAGGCCAGCATCCCTACCTTGGTCTTAGGCATCGCGAGGGCCATCCTTGCCACTAAGCAAACTAGACAATTGCCTAGGGTGCTGGCCTTCTGGGGGTGCTGAATTGGGTGCTCCCCATGTGACTTAGTGAGGTTATTAATGTGGGGGAGGGGTGCCGGAAGTTAGCCTTGCCTAGGGTGCTAGACAGTCTGGGCACCACACCCCATTTCTAGCTCATTTTTTACTAGTGAATACGGGTGCTTGATGAAAAACATACAATGAAATGACAGTGGTTAGCAGAACTCACTTTAAACCTGTGCGCAGTGCAATGAGCAGGACAGACTGATTATTAAAATTCAGCATGAGTTATACAGCATTAGATCTGTCTATACTGGAGCTAAGATTGCCAACAGACCAGGAGAATCAGAGGCTTAATGTGTGGAAAAGGGCAGCTGAAGTTCTTTAGGGCATGGAGGTAAATAGCATCCCATTAAATGTTTTTTCTCTCTAGTCATTTGGCAACCCTAACTGCAATTAATCACAGTAGCAGTCACTCTAACAGATGTCAAGTTAAAACTACAGACTTACACTAGAACTAAGGGATAGGAAGAACCTCACATATTAAGTAAAAAGCAACATATTATCTAAAAAGCAACACACACAATCAGTTACACTCTCTTCCACACAGGTTTGTCGCACTGTGGCTATGCACTTTTGCGAAGCACTAGAACCAGAACTTACTAGGGCACAGATGATGTCTGGAAGATACTGCTTATAACCAAAAAGCCTCCGCAGGCCAACAATGACTTGTGGAAACGCACTTATTAGGAAAAACTTTTCTTCTGTGTAAGACTTGATATTTAACTTGGACATGGACTGAAAAGATTCCCTGTCAGTTTCGCTCTCTCCTGATTCTCCCCCCTTCATCTTCCCCTGAACTTGCTTTCTCCTAACCAAAGACAAGAATGATGAATATTCACAGATGTCATTGTTATAAGACAGGAAAGAGGACTTTGTGCTGCATTTTTCTCATTAGTTGATAAGTGAATGCATATCCTTCCTGGAATGAAATGTGGAATTTAAAACATCTGAGTTAAATTTCCTGCCTGGTCACAAAAAAATCCCAGTTTGAATCATCTAAATCCTGCTATACCAAATGATGTATGTCTGCATGAGAGAGAAATAAAAAATGCTGCTAAATATTAAAGGCTGAAAATCTTCTACACTGCAGGGCTCAGCATGGTGGCTGAGTCAAGGTGTACTGGCACCTCAGAAGCCACTCACCTTGATCTTGCTGCTGAGGAAAGTAATTAGCATGGCTCATTGATCACAGTGGGACATGCTACTGAGTAAACATGCCAAGGCTCAGCCTGCAAATAATCTGTCCTCCACTGTCGTTTTGTAAACCAAGACCAGCGGACTGACTGTACTGAATCAGGCTTTGCTCATGCACTCGCTCCTAGAAAAACCATTTCAGCCCACACCCTGTGAACTCCTTCAGGTTTTAGTACCTCTGGCTTTGCTACTTTCCTGTACTAGGAGTAGAAGTTCTAACAGCTCCCTTAAAGCCCATCATGTTTTTATATCTTCCCTCTTACACACTGAGCTTTACTGCCCATGGTGGCCATCAATGTATCATAACAGGACTCAAGGATTGTTCTTTTCTCTCCTTCTGGACTGGAATCACCCAAGTTCGTGAAGCAGAACAGGACATTTACAGTGCCCCCTCTGAAAAAAACTCATCTCTTCAGTTGGGATGGAAAGGCACAGCCAAAGCTTTTCTCCTGACTTTTCAATCCTTCTTCCGCTGCTTGCTGTTGCCAGTCTACTGTGATAACACACAGTTATTTATCAGTCCAAGCAACATCCACAGCTACCAAGTTGTGATCAAAGCAAATTCTCACCTAGCCTTATAAAGAGGCCCAAGTCCCAGTGACAATGATAGGATTTCCCCCCAATGTGCATTTATGAATTAGTAAATAGTTACTTATATCTGATTTTATTTTTTAAAAGATTGAAAAACTGATTTTTTTTCCCACTTCTTTCCAACTTAAAGAAAAGAACTATCACCTTAAAAATGCTTTTGCTTCAGTTATTTTGTAGTGCTTGGTTTAGGCTTGAATCCTAGTAAAAAGGTAAAAAAGGTAGTCCCCTGTGCAAGCACCAGTCATTTCCGACTCTGGGGTGACGTTGCTTTCACAACGTTTTCACGGCAGACTTTTTATGGGGTGGTTTGCCATTGCCTTCCCTAGTCATCTATGTTTCCCCCCCAGCAAGTTGGGTATTCATTTTACCGACCTCGGAAGGATAGAAGACTGAGTCAGCCTTGAGCCAGCTACCTGAACCCAGCTTCCGCCAGGATCGAATTCAGGGCGTGAGCAGAGAGCTCTGACTGCAATACTGCAGCTTTACCGCTCTGTGCCATGAGGCTCTTCCCCGTACCATATCACAAAAGAACATCTAAGTTAAGCTTCATGGTTGTCTTTCATCAAATATATGCTTAGCAAACTTCAAAATGCTCTTATAGCTTACAGAAGCAGCACACATTGGACCATCCCCAGGTTTCTTGTGCCAAGTGAATTTCCCTGTAGAGGAATACTTGCACCGGAGAATATTTTCCTGTGTGGAATTTAGCATGTCTCTACTTTTTTTTTGGGGGGGGGGGGGTGGGAAGATTCCACATGATGACAGAACATGGGGCTCCTTGGTTTTTCTCCATTTAAGCTAGAGCAACCACCCCTCCTTTGAATGATTGTTTAGTTAGCTGTGAAGGGGGAGTCATGGGAGGGCTGCATGGGGGCCAGGACTTTTTTCCTGTAAAAAGAGGTGCCAGAACTCTCAAGAGGGAAATGAAGGAGAAACACACAGGATTCTTTGAAACAATATTATTTTCATGTGCTACAGATTTATCTCTGTTTTAAAGCAGTTTCCAATCTTTAGAAATGTCACCAACTTCCTCAGTTCTTTTTCAGGTCTTGCTTTTGGTTCCTAATGCTGAATGATGACCTTGAAGCAACCATGTTTTAACATACTTTGTTGTCCCCTAATGCCCCTCATGAACGTTTAGACTTTTTTTTTTAGAATTTTGTTTCCACAAAGCAGTTCCGGAACTCTGTTCTGGTATGTTCCCCCAGTAAAAAAAAAAAGTTCTGTGGGGGCTAGAAACCTGTTGGAGCATTAATGTGATCCAGCATTAATGTGATGGATAAGCAAGAGTAAGCAGTACAAATACAAGTTGCAAGGGCATGAAGTGTGTAGATCTGTCCTTACTAGTTTCCACCCCATTCATAGATTTTTCCACAGTGAGGGCAGCTTTCTCTACTACCATGTGGAAACAGCCAAAGTCATTGTTAACTTGTCAATCAAGTAAGTTTCTCTACCCTTCAAAATTATTTCCTTCCCCCCCCACCCCCGCCACTCTGGATCTTCAGTGGTTCTGAGGCAATGAAGAATGAAATGTATTCATTTTTGTGTTTCTGATCTTTTGTTACCATTACAAGAATACATGGTTGTTTTTTTAAGGTCCCTTTAAAACTTGCGTGTAAAAAAGAGAGCCAGTTTGGTGTAGTGGTTAAGTGCATGGACTCTTATCTGGGTTTGATTCCCCATTCCCCCACTTGCACCTGCTGAAATGGCCTTGGGTTAGCCATCGCTGTTGCAAAGGCTGTCCTTGAAAGGGCAGTTGCTGTGAGAGCCCTCTCAGCCCCACCCACCTCACAGGGTGTCTGTTGTGGGGGGGGGGAGAAGATAAAGGAGATTGTAAACTGCTCTGAGTCTCTGATTCAGAGAGAAGGGCGGGGTATAAATCTGCAATTCTTCTTCAAGAAATAGCAGTATAAATTGGTAGTGAATAAAGCATATCAATTTTAAACTCTGTTATTGCAACAGGGCAGAAGGCAACAACTTCTAGTGTACAGAAGGCAACAACTTCTAGTATACAATTCTCTTGTTAGAGCAAGTCAGTCCATACATGAAACTCTAGCTTTATCTGCTTGTAAAAAACATATAACAAACAAGGGTTTTCTGAGTGCTGTTTCTTGCAGGAAATCCTTGCTTTTGTAACAATTTATGAGACATTTCTCCTGCATAATCAACTAATGTTGTAAGATCAGACTTCCTAACCTGCAAGGTATACTGCTAGGATCAGAATGGATAAGCCAGTTCACATATGATACAACCTTTAGCTTCACTGATAGGGTTGCCATGATTATGCTAACCTCACAACCATTTCTTCAGTCTGCTATTTTCCTTTTGGGGGGATAAGTTCTCTGAAGGATCAAAGTTGTTGGAAATCCATGGAGCCAAGGCACCAGCAGGACTAAGTTCTCTACCCCTGCCCTGGCCACAGACTTTCCCACATAATCAGCCTTAAACTTTGGCTCTGATGATACATTCCATAGCATCAGAAAAGGAAAGAGACGGGTCAGTGCAGAAAATGGCTTTTGCCTCTCAGCCATACTCACATAATCCTCCTCTCTGTAGATCAGGTGGAGCTGTGTAAGATGTGAGTCCTGGGATGAATGACTGTGGGGTAGTAGCAAAGACAAACTATCCTGCATTGCAAAGCCATTTTTCTTTCCAGCTTTCCCTCCACCCTCCATCATCTCTTCGTTCCTGGTTTCCTGTTGTTCACATGTGTGGGAAGAGCTGGACTGTGACTTCAGTTTTTGTTATGTATGTGCCTTAAAGTATGGACTTTCCGGCAGCTCATTGGAGCCAGGAAAGCAGAGCTTGGGGACTGTATAACAATGGGTAGTGGGATCAAATACCTGCTGCCCTGCACCTATCATAGATCCCTGCCTGTTTGAATGAACCAATGGCAGACTAGCACGGGAGATTAAAGTTGTATATATGTTTGTCCCACAGGCCCTTAGTCAGTCTTTGTTGGAGTAGCCTACACCATGCTTTTCCTAATAAAGAGCTGTCCTCACTATGATTTCGTCTCTGCGATGCTTTGAACACACTATATCATAGTAGCGACAAAGGTGGGATCCTGGTAGGTGACACAGCAACCGGCAACGCACCGTGTAGCAAGCTCCTGCTCCGTGCATCACACCACCATTGCTCACAAGGGTCACCACGCCAGGACAGGAGATGAGTCAGAGCCAAGCTTTTGGCTCCCCCAGCGCCGGGAAAACAACTTCTCCAAGGGCCAACCCCGACCAGGCCGTGGTGCCTGGCCCCCATGGGCCACTGCCGGAGTTCAACCCCAAATCAACCCGAAAGATGGGAGCGATGGGTGAAGCAACTCAACTTCTATCTTCTCTACCATGACGTTGAAAACGAGCAGAAGCAGAAACAGCTAGCACTGGCAGGTAACTGACATCCATCATGCACTCGCGCCCTCCCAGACCAATTTCCAGAGGGTGTGTGAAGAATTCCCTGCCATTTTCGATGGCAGCCTGGGTACCTACACGGGAGAAACAGTGACCCTACAACTAGATCCCACTGTGCAGCCTATTAGATTGAAGGCCTGGCGGGTGCCCCTGGCATTAAAGCCCAAGATAAAGGAGGAGTTGGACTGGGGCGGGGTTGAAGATCAAGAGAGATAAATGTGAACTGGGGGTGACCAGCATTGACTTCCTGGGGTACAGGGTGGATGAACAAGGGATTCACCCAGCTAGGGACAAAATCAGGGTGATTTGTGATGCACCGCTCCCCGGGAACAAAGCGGAACTACAATCATTTTGGGGACTTCTTAGTTTCTACAATGCCTTCCTTCCCAACAAGGCGGCAGTAGCCGAACCTCTGCACTGCCTACTGGACAAAAGGGCTCCGTGGGTTTGGGGTCACCGGAAAGTTTGACTTCCAACAGCTTGCTGGCGCACTTGATGAGCAGCTGCCAGTCGTCTTGGCCTGCGATGCGTCACCATACGGGGTGGGGGCGGTCTCAGCTCACATGCTGCCAGACGGCCATGAGGACCCGGTGGAATACTATTCCCGAACCTTGCAAAAGCCGGAGCGCAACTACGCGCAGATTGACAAGGAGGGTCTGACTATAGTTGCAGGGGTAAAGAAATTTCATGACTATATGTACGGCCAGCCCTTCCCAATACACACAGACCACAAGCCCTTGCTAGGACTGTTTGCCCTCGACCACCAGACGCCGCAAATGCTTTCACCGCGGGTCTTGTGATCGTCCGTCTTCCTTGCGGGATACCAGTGCGGCCTGTGCTACCGACTGGGGTAGGTGATGGGCCATGCTGACACGTTGAGTCGATTGCTGCTGCCTTCCATGGACCCAGATCCTGCCCCAGCTTACCAGATCATGTCATTGGAGTCCCTTCCGGACCGCCCGGTACACGCTATGGACATTGCCTGATGCTCCAGGAAAGACAAGACCCTCTCACGGGTTCTGTTTTAAACAATTTTATTGATAACATATGGTAACAATTTTCGTTAATAACTTCTTCATCTATCCCATATGCTTCTGTCTAATCACCCCTCCCCCACCCCCGCCAGTGTTATTTACTCAAAATACTAACATTAAAAGGTACTGTTAATTACTAATAACTAAAATTAATATTCTTATTCCTTCTAAAGTTTAATCATTATCAAAAATTGTCCAAAGTCCTTTTACTTTCCACTCTTCATCTACATAACTTCTAATTTTTTTCCACTCCCTTTAAAAATCTTCTAAATTATAGTCTCTTAAAGTTCTTGTTAATTTGTCCATCTCACTCCATGTCATAACTTTTACAATCCAATCCTATTTTTCTGGTATTTTTTCTTACTTCCATAACTGCGCATATAGTGTCCTAGCAGCTGAAAGCAAGTACCAAATTATAGTTCTATCTTCTTTTGGAAATTTTTCCATTTGTAATCCCAACAGAAAAATCTCTGCAGCTTTCTTGAATTCATATCCAAAGATCCTAGAAATGTCTTGTTGGATCATCTGCCAATACTTTTTCGCTCTTTCACAAGTCCACCACATATGGTAGAAAGAACCTTCATGTTTTTTGCATTTCCAACATCTGTCTGGCATCTTGTTATTCATCTTTGCCAATTTTTTAGGAATCATATACCATCAATACATCATTTTAAAACAGTTCTCTTTAATATTCTGGCATGTTGAAAGTTCCATCTTTTTCTTCCCATAATACATATAAGCGTGCCAGCTGAATTTATTTCCATGACCTTCCAACACTAAAAGTTTTTTATTCAACAGCGACACCCAATCTTTTATCCACACTAAACAAACTGCTTCATGATATAATCTTAAATCTGGTAATTGGAATCCTCCTCTTTCTTTAGCATCTATTAAAACTTTCATTTTAATCCTTGGTTTCTTCCCAGCCCATACAAATTCCGAAATCTTCCTTTGCCACTTGTTAAATTGTTTACTGTCTTTCACAATCGGAATAGTTTGAAACAAATACATTATTCCCGGCAAAATATTCATCTTAATAGCAGCTATTCTTCCAAGCAATGACAAGTTAAGTTTATTCCATTTTATCATATCTTCATCCATTTTACGCCATAGATTTTCATAGTTATTTTTGAACAGGTCAATATTCTTCATTGTTATTTCCACACCCAAATATTTTACTTTAGAGGTAACTTCACATCCTGTTAGTCTCTGCAACTCCTTTTATTTATTTACTTGCATATTTTTACATAAAAATTTTGATTTTTCTTTATTAACATAAAATCCCACCAGTTCTCCATATTCTTGTATTTCGGCTAACAAGAAAGGTGTTACTTGTGTAGGATTTTCATTTATAAACATTATATCATCTGCAAATGCTCTATATTTGTAAATAAATCCTTTAACTCTCAACCCTTCTATTTCTTTAGCATCTTGTATTTGCATCAATAAAATTTCAAGAGTCATTATAAACAACAAAGGTGAAAGCGGACAACCTTGTCTTGTACCTTTGCTGATTATCATTTCATCTGTAAGATCTGCATTTATACATAACCTTGCACATTGTTCAGTATATATTGCCTTTATCATTCTTATAAAGTTTTTCCCCAACTCTATTTTCTCCATTACTACAAACATAAAGTCCCAGTTCAAATTATCAAAAGCTTTCTCTGCATCCGCAAAGAACAATGCAACTTCCTTCTCTGGATGTCTTTCATAATATTCTACAATATTTACAACAGTTCTAATATTTGCCTTTTAGGGAGAAAACCCACTTGGTCTTCCTTTATGAAATTTATCAAATATTGTTTAAGTCGTTCTGCCAAAATTCTTGTATATATCTTATAGTCATTATTTAGTAATGAGATTGGTCTATAGTTCTTTACATTCGTGACATCTCTATCTTCCTGAGGAATCAAAGAAATTACAGCTTCCTTCCATGTATTTGGTATTTTCCCTTTTATTCTTATCATATTCATCAATTTTTGATGTTTTGGTTCTAATTCTTCTTTAAAAATTTTAAATTTTTTTGCCGTATATCCATCTGGCCCAGTTGCTTTTCCAATTTTCGTTGTATTAATCTCACGGGTTCTGGACTGGATGTGAAGGGGATAGCCAGTGGCTCGGATGGGGTCAGAGTTCTCTGTGTTTGTATCCCGCTGGGATGAATTGTCTGTACACAAGGGGTGTCTGTTGTAGGGAAACAGGGTGGTGGTACCCCCGGTTTTAAGGCAGTGGGTCCTCAATGCACTACACGAGACACACCCTGGTATTGTGCGCATGAAGGCACTAGCCCACAGTTATCCATGAATCGATGATGCCATTGAGTCCTGGATACCTCTTTGCCAGTCATGCCAGGAAACTCGGCCAGCTCCACCTAGAGCCCCAGGTCAACAGTGGGAACACACACAAAACCCCTGGTCCCACCTGCATTTAGATTTTGTGGGGCCCTTCCAGGGACAGGTATTCTTCCTGATCATAGATTCCCACTCCAAGTGGCTAGAGGTAATCCCGGTAGCATCCACTTCCACCAGGGTGGCACTAGGGGCATTCCGAAGGGTTTTCACCACACACGGATTGCCAGATACCCTTGTCTCGGACAATGGGATGGCATTCACTTTGGCCAAGTTCCAAGACTTTTGTGGCTGAAATATAATAAAGCATATAAGGTTGGCCCCCTTCCATCCTGCCACAAACGGCCAAGCGGAACAGATGGTATGGGCTACCAAAGAATCGCTTCGCCGCATTGTCCAGGGCGACTGGGAAACCTGCCTAGCCGAATGCTTGCTCACCCATCACTACACCCTTAGTACAGTAACCAGCTGAAGCCCAGAGGAACTGCTCATGGGTAGGAGGCTTAACACATTACTAGACCGCATGCACCTGGACCAGGCCCCAAACCTACAGGAGGTACCAGAGACAGTCCAGGCGCCCAGAGGGTTCGACACAGGGGGCCTGGTGTTCACTAAAAACTTTGGAGGGGGAGCAGCATGGATACCCGCCTGAGTCTTCGGGGTACTGGGGGCCATAATGTATGAGGTCACCTCAGAAGAGGGATTCACAATGAGGTGACACATAGACCAGTTATGGCCCTGCGAGGCACCAGGGGGCGGGGTAGCAAGCCCTGATATCTCACTGGCCGACAGTCCAGATGTGGAGACGGAGGAAGTGACAGCCTCGGTGACCGCGGCTCAACAGACACCCGTGCCGCAAGAGGAATCGGAACATCCAGCTGGGAATGAGCATCAGGAAGACCCCGAACCATTGGCCGAGGCTACAATGCTACCAGGCCCCCAGCCCACTGCAACCAAGGCTGCAACCTCCCCACCTGCGGCCCCAGAAATCAGAAGGTCAACATGCAAGCGGCGCAAGCCAGCGTACCTACTATGTACAATAGGGCTTGCAAACTTAGGGGGGAGGGATGTTATGTATGTGCCTTAAAGTATGAACTTCCTGCCGGCTCATTGAAGCCAGGAAAGCAGAGCTTGGGGACTGTATAACAATGGGTAGTGGGATCCAAATACCTGCCGCCCTGCACCTATCACAGACCCCCGCCTGTTTAAATGAATCAATGGCAGGCTAGCGCAGGACATTAGAGTTGTTTATAGGTTTGGCCCACAGGCCCTTAGTCAGTCTTTGCTGGAGCAGCCTACACCATGCTTTTCCTAATAAAGAGCTGTCCTCACTATGATCTCGTCTCTGCAATGCTTTGAACCCACTATATTACAGTTTTTAAACAAACAAACAAACAAACAAACAAACCAGGTGCCAAGTTGCACAATTTTATACACTGTGTTCCATAAAATGTTTACTTGTCTTTAAATACATACTTTTGTTTGATGAAATTGCTGTTAAGTAACTCTGGTTTACAGTTTACCAAGGACCAAACATCCCTGAGGGTTTTTTTTTAAAGTTAAAAGCAGTGCTTGAGGCTGCAATCAGGAGAGAAAGAAAAATAGATGGTAGTGGTGTTAGGTGCTTAACCTTCCCTTGACAGAAGTTTTTCCTCTCAAAATAACCCCCAAAGTAGTCTTTCTCCCCCCAAAAGGATAAACTATATGAGCTACCTTAACTTGGGGGGGGGGGGTGAATTTTGAGAGGAAAAACCAGCTGACAGGAAAGGGTTAAACATACTTCTTACTCATCTTTCTCATCTGATTAACACTTTTAGTGTTTCCCTTTTTTAAAATGTTAAAGGAGAGCTACACAGAATTCCATATAATGTGTAGATTGGCCCTTTGTTACGGAAGCCACCATAAGACAATTTTGTACCCCACTGTTGGGCCTTTTCTATTAAAATATGTGGTTGTCACCACTCATCTATTTAAACAGCCCAAACATGTGGTTACCTTCTAAAGTCCAACCTAAATAATTCAGTTTTGCATGCCCTGTGGAAACTAAGCAAGTCCGGCAGGACACTGTTTCCATCTGAGAGAGCATTCCACAGGGCACACATCACAACTGAGAAGCCCCTTTCCCTGGTGATAGCTAACGGAGCCATCCTCGGGCCAGGGACTTGCAAAAGGCCCATAAATGATGGTCAAAGGGAGTGGGGAGGTTGCAGACTTTGGGGGGGGGGGGTAGAAAAAGCCCAACAGGAACAATTTGCATATTAGGCCACACCCCCTGATATCACCAGTTCAGTATAAAGCAGCTTCATGTGTCATTTTTGGTTTTAACATGCATGCATGATATTGAACACACACATACACACATGATATGCACTCAGTGGAGCAGTGGTTAAAACGTGAAAGTACTAAGAAGGACTAGTATTAAATTCCCACTGAAGCATGAAGCTTAATGGGTGATGTTTCACCAAATGGTCTCAGTCTCTCTCTCTCTCTGTCCCTCAGGGCCAAACTACAATCCCACTTTAGATATTTTGATGGCCTGCCAGATGCCAGCCAAGCACCCAACAGTCGTTAATAATTCTGACTTAGCATTTGAGAGACCCTGGTTCAAACATCCTCTTTACCATAAATCTTGTCAGCCAAGCCTACCTTACCAGATTGTTGTGATAATAAAACATGGGAGAATGATGTAATTCACCCTGAGGACCTTGGAGGGAAGGCAGGATATATATGTGAATAGATACATCTATGCTAACACTTTTTATAATGCCAATAAAGGAAACTGCTGTGTGTGAATAGATACACAGCCCATGGCATCTCCAAGCTAGCCCTAGAACAAGATGTAAATATTATCTTGTTTTGTGAACCTCATTTTAGATGGGACTGAGAGTGACGTGCCTGATTCCAGTGCAAATCCAATCTCCCAAAGAGCTACGAGAACCTTCTCTCTGCTAAAAAACAAATAAACATTGCACATATAACTAGGGCAGTGGCTGCTTTGTCAGTGGATGCTTTGAGGGGAGGGGTCACCCATGACCTAATGGAGAGGGGAAAGGAGGCCAGGTCTGGATGGTGGGAGGGGAGTCCAAACAGAATCTTTGTTAGAGATCCACGTGGTCCCCGGCTTGACTATGTCTACACAAAAGAGCATTATGTCCCTTGTTTTTCATGGTCCAGTACCAAAACCACTGAAAACAAATAAAGTGTGGTGACAAATTAAAAAAAGACACACACACCCCACCAAAAAGGCTGAGAATCTGAGGGTATCCAATCCTAATTAAAATGTACCCAGACTAGAGTGGAGCAGATATGGAGGGAAGGCTTGAGAATTAAATTCGAGGGACTCCAGCAGGTGTGTGGGGTAGCTATTATCCTATACATACTATGCATACTTACCTGGCAGGAAGTCTCACTGAATTCTGTGGAGCTCAGTTATGAAGAAACATGCATAACCTTGGGCTGCAGCACGTGCTTGCCTTTGGGGGCAATGCCACAGCAAGGATATCTCTAAATTTCTTCGCAGCAAATGGCCAGGACAAAAGGGAGCTCGGCCACATTGCTCGGCCACCCAGCTACAAAGCCTCTCCACCTGAGAAGCCCACAACAATCCCCCCCAAAACAGTCCCAGTTGTGCTTTGTGACCAACGTTTCATCTCCCTCTGCCTCTCCAAAGAGTCCTCCTGCTCTTCTTTTCAGTGCCACAAGCAACTTGCCTGGGAGTCAAGGCACACTGACTGAGCAACCAGAGCTTTCTTTTATTTTGGGCATAGGGATCCCAAGAGAGGCTGGGCTCTAGGAAGCTGCCATGGCAGCACAGCTCAGCCCTCACCCCTGAGCCTGGCCAGAGATCTGGGCTCCAGGGAAGCTGCAGCGCAAACACGGCTCAGCCCTCTGAGCCCAGCCAGTGAACCAGGCTCCAGGGAAGTAGCTGCAGCAACTGTCAGAGCTATTTGTTGAGATGGAGTGCTGGCCAACAAGCCAGAACAGTGTTCCAGTGCATTCTGACTCAGAAAAAAAAGCCCTGAGGGCTTGTAACACAAGAGGCACTCCTGTCGGTATGAGGATCCCAGACCATTAAGGCCTTTAAAAAGTAACCCCAAAACCTTGAACTGGATCCAGAAACTAATTAGTAGTCAGTGCAGCTGCTGCAGAACTGGAGTAATATAAGCTGACCATGGTTCTAGTCAGCAATCTGGCAGCTGCATTCTGGATCACCTGAGTTTCTGAAGTGTTTTCAGGGGTAGTCCTATGTAGAACGAACTGCAGTCATCCAGTCTGGAGGTGATACTGCATAGACTTCTAGTCCAAATCTTCTGGCTAATCCAGATAAATCCCTCAGAACATTTTGGAAACCATCAGGATCCATTAGTCTCTGTAGGTGGGCATAAATATGCTCATTGCCATGGTGGGGGGGAAATGGACATCCCCAAACCAACCCTTACAAAGAAATGGTCTGACCATGGTAGCGGCTCACAAACAACTGCTCTATTCAGATCAAGCCCTGCACAAAAGATCAAATCCAGTGTGTGGCCTGCTTCATGTGTGGGGGTTGATGCAATCTGGGAGAGTCCCAGTGTTGCTATGGCAGCCATCACTTCTAAATACGTTGAAGCCAATGGCTTTGGAAGGGTGTTAACTTTGCTTAAGATTGTGCTATACCTTATATTGGCCTCTCTGCAGAATTTTTAAGGACCTTTCTAGTTAAGTTAGGGACAACTTTGCTGCCTGTTAAGAATATTTTATAAGTAATGAGCAAAGGAGGGGAACCAGGATTATCATCTCATCTTTCCCATGATATAACTCCTGTTGACTTTGCGGGACTATCAATAAGCAGAATAGTCTGAAGGCTCCCTGAGATGGAGGGGAGGCTGTGATACAGTTATCAATGACATATGAATGCCTGGTTTGCTTTCAGCCACCAAGGAAATGGATAATCTAATCTTAGACATCATTTCAGTGCCCCAGTCTCCTGACCTGGATATTCAGGGGAAGCATTCCCTTCTCCCCAAAGTGACATCCCCCAGCAATAATATATGAACAGCAGTTTAGTCAGAGAGAGGATGGGAAATATAACATTTCTCCCTCCCTTCCTCTGCTGACAGGTCAGGCATGCGCTTGCCTGAGACACAATTTGACAGTAACACAACACAACAACAACATTAAGGGGGAAAAATAGCAGCAGAGGCAGCTGTCAAAAACCTCATGTTCTGTAACCACCAGAGAAAAATCAAAGCTGTCAAGTTTAAGTAGTGGAGTGAAGGACAGTCAGAAGGAAAGCAGGATCATTGGGGAGGGGGGGCAGCCAGGGAGAGGAAAACTCAACAAGTACATGGAGACTTAGCAAACTTAGGGGTCTTGCTCTCTCCCTTATTGAAAGAGGAATGAGAAAGAAGCAAGTCTCATGTGCTGTAGCCTGAATGCATGAATGTAATTGCAGCTTCTAACTCAAATACTTCCTTAAATATTAATTCTACACTGTATGCACAATGCAGTTTTACTCCCAAAGTCTATGTTTGCCAGTCATCTTCCTAGGGGCGTCACAGAAGCTCACTCTGCCAATTCCATTTTGATCCCACCCTTCCTCCAAGAAGCTCAGGCCAGCAACCATTGTTCTTCCCAGTTTTATATTCACACTAAGCTAATTTTTGTGAGGTAAATCATCAGACTGAAGAAGGATGATCAGCCATAGACAGCAATAGTGTGGGAATCTGAACTTGGATCTCTAGACCAGCTTTCTTTGGCACTTATGCCCCGCTCATGGAATGTATTATCATGAAAATAAAAAAGTAGAGAATTACTCTGCTAGTCTTCTTTAAGACACCAGTCTGAGAATTGCAAATGTGCCAGTTTAGAGTTTTAGCATGAGATGAGGCAAGGGTGGCTCACCCATTAGGCAGCCCTAGCAAAATGGTGGTAGAGGGGAGCCAGCCAGTCTAACCACCAAACTGCTGGATGGCAGGTAGCAACTTTTTGCCTTTCTGTGGCCTGGCGGGGGCAGGGGGAGACAGGAAGAGAAAGAAGGGGAGGAGAAGGAAGAGATTGGATTTATATACCACCCTTCACTCAGAGTGGTTTACAATCTCCTTCCCTTCCTTTCCTCACAAAAGACACCTTGTGAGGCAGGTGGGGCTGAGAGAACTCTTTCCAGAACTGCTCTTGAGAGAACAGCTCTGAAATAACTTTTGACTGGCTCATGGTCACACCAGCATGTGCATGTGGAGGAGTAGGGAATCAAGCCTGGTTCTCCAAGATTAGAATCCATGGTTTTAGCCACTACATCAAAATGGCTCTCAAGAGCAATCTTCCCTTCTTCCTGTGGCCCAGTGAAGAAGGTTTTATTTTATACCTTCACTACCAAAAGAGTGTCAAAGTAACTTACAATCACCTTCCCTTCCTCTCCCCACAACAGACACCTGGTGAGCAATACTCGCTCTAACCAGTGGAGTCTTGTGAGCAAAAATTCTACTTTGTGAGCTACTGACATTAAAGTTGTGAGTTACTGCATAAATTTGGTTGCTCTAGGGCCATTTTTTTCTGAGCTAAGACAACAATGTGTGAGCCAGAGGCTAAAAGACCGTGAGCTAATTCACACTAACTCATCTTAGAGGAAACACTGCTGGTGAGGTAGGTGGGGCTGAGAGAGCTCTGAGAGAATTGTGACTGATCCAGGGTCACCCAGCTGGCTTTATGTGGAGGAATCAAACCTGGTTCTCCAGATTAGACTCCACTACTCTTAACCACTACACCAAACTAGTTCTCAAGGTGGAAGTGAGCAGGGAGGTGTGCAGGCACTGCCTCATCATGGCAAGGGGCAGCTTGGGCCTCTCAGTTTATGATGCCCAAAATACTTTGACAGGCCCTGAAATCAGACAGGCAGGAAATAATACCAGAGAAGGAAGTACCACATCACATGAGACTTTCAACAAGATCTCTCTGTGTGTGCTGGGGCCCAGTTGGATGTACTGGATGGATGTACTAAACTGGTATATGTAAACCTTGACAAAAGGCACTCTATATCCCCTTAAATTTACTTAGAATCTGGATAAGTCTAAGAGAAGAGGGAAGAGCTGTTAAAATGAAGTGGGCTCTAGCAGAAATAATGACATTTTACCTCAGTTTTATGAATCATTGTTTCTCATACTCCTTACAGACCCCAGCTGAAAGAGAAGCTGAGTGGGCTGGATAGAATGATGGGGTACTTGAAAAGACTGAAAGAACTGACAAACTAAAGAGGAGAACTGTAAATGGGATTCCCTGTCAAAGGCACTGAAGAGAAGAGGCCAAGAATAATTCAGATACTTCTAAACAGAATTTACTATGAAGACTGGGGGTAGGGGTGGTAGAAACACACTTACTAAACTCCACTTAATCCATGCTGAGAACTTCATAGTAGTTCCAAGAACTGACTGTTAAGTTCCCAAGAGAGGGGCTGGGAGGAGGATGTTGTTGTTGTTGTTTTTGCAAGGGGGGGGGGCTCCTGTTCTTTTGACTACTGCATCATTCTGTTTCTTCAGGGAAAAAAACAGAAATGCTCTATCAGCTGGGCTTGTAGCATGTGAACCAGCTTCATAACTAAATTGACAGATGAGCATTTGCTGTCAGTCTACCTCCCCTCTCTTTTAGCTCCCTAGTTGCCACTGCTACTGCTTTTTCCACCCCCTCTTGCAGCAGAGGAGAGCTAATAAAGCACCTGGATGCAGGATGCTTTGTTAACTTCACCCAGCTGGATCAGGAAGAAGAGGAGGCTGCAGCGGCAGGCAGGTGGAGAGGGGGTAAGATTGACAGTTTGGCTGTCACTTCAGGTGCAAACTTGCATTCCCAGCATTATCTCGCTCTTGGAATCTTATACTTAGCAACCGCAAGTGCTCAGCATGCCATTTAGGATTCCAGAAGACCTGCCATCAGCCCATTGTCACCTGAATGTGAAATGAAGGGCAGGACAAGTCAAGGGGAGGGGAGCAGAGACTCTGACCATATATAAGGGAACAGGGCTCTTGTACCTGAGGGAGAAAGTAATGCACTTGAAACTGGTGTAGAAGACAGAATTTTGTCAGCTGCTGTTTGTCCTGTGAGAATGAGAAAAGCTGCAACAAACAATTCATGGTAGCAAGACTGCCCTCATCCACCCTCAGATGCTGAAGGAAAATGGGCAGCTTTTAAAGAGTATGGAAGGCACAAGAGTGGGCAGATGTGGCAAGTTAATAGGAGGAGCTTGCAGGGGACTTCTCTGTAGCCAGTATAGTGGCATGCCAGTACAGATATCTGGATCCTCTTCTACTGGAAGCATATGGCAGGTTCTGTGGGTACAGAAGGCTGGCTGGTTGGTGTAAATCAGCTAGGAATTGTTCTTTGTAGAAATCCAGCACTTAAGTCTTGTGTACATAATCCATGTTATGCTCCCCTAGGGATGTATTGCAGGGGTATCACCACTTTGAAGTGTCTCCAGCCAAGCATCTTTAGACAGTATAAAGGGAATTACACCTGGAGCCTCTTTTATGCTACATGCTTTGATATCGCTTCTTGTCACTTCTTTGTTACTGCAACACGAGGCTGGCTTCTGGATGGCATTTCCTTAAATGAATTCTCTCTCCTTTGAGTTGCCAATAAGAATAAAAAAAACCCTGTCCTGTTCTGGCCTATCTGTGACTTTAACAGGAGCCTGATGGGAAAAAGTCAGCAGGTGAAGCTTTTTACAGCATGGTAATAAATATATCATCTGCTAATGTCTTCACATCAAGTTGCTGCTGATGGCACAACTGCAGTGGAGGGTTAAGACGTTAGCAGCTCTATTCCTTGTCCTCAATAAATTGTTGCTGCCAGGGATTTTTTTTTTTAAAGCAGGAATGCACAGGAATGCAGTTCTGGCTGGCTTGGTCTCATGCAAATGAGCTCCTGATGGGATTTTTCTACCAAAAAAGCCCTGGTTGCTGCTGTTCTCTCCATAATAAATTGTTCTTTCCATTCTCTCCATTACTATGTAGAAAACCAGAACTAACGCAGAGCCTGAGCTGGAGGGCCTGTGGAGAATTTAGCTGTATGAAGCTGTATAACCATGGTTCTGCTACTTCATATTCTGCAGTGCAAACACACAGGTGTAGAAAGGGAGAAACTTAGTGAAGGAGCAAACACATTTTTTTTTTTTTTTGCTTGCAGAAAGTCCCAGGTTCAATCCCTGGCATCTCTAATTCGTTTTAGAACAAAGTTTGAGCACAGTGGCACCTTTTTAAAGACCTACACAGTTTTATTCAAGGTATGAACTTGAGGAAATGTGCATGCACACAAAAGCTCATACCTTGAATAAAGTGTTGCTGATCTTAAAGGTGCCACTGGACTCTTAACTTTGTTCTATGGCTTCAGACCAACAGGGCTGCCCACCAAGATCTAAAGTGCCTTAGGTGCAGGTGTTGGGAAAGAACTCTCTGAAGATCTTAAATCCAAAACAGAGAATACTGAGGAGAAATGGCCTGACCTGCTAAAAAGCAGCTCCATATGACTATGTGCTTCCAGAGAGAAGTTAAAATTTTTAAAGATAGAAATACCGGAACTTATTGTGTCAACTTGTACGGATTCAATCTTTAAATGAGGCAAAGTTTTGAGGTGAGAAAACAATATTTTTTCCCCTTGAATGCTTTGACTTATCCCTAATGAAGCTTGCAAAAAGCTCAGCAAGCAGTAGAACTGATGTAGTGGAGATACAAAGTACAGAAAATTACACTTTTTGAGGTCTAAATTATCTACAACTTCTCCTAACGAAAGGTCAGGATGTCACTGCAGACAGTTCAATGAAAACAGTCCAAAGAAGCAAAAGAAAGGGTCCAAGGCAGTGTGCAAAGAATCCAAAATATTCCAAAGGAGTCAGACAGATTCACCTTGGGATTCATTTCTCCAAGCAGATAGAAGGAAAACAAGCAACAGTGGCTGCTCAGGCAGATCTTGCAGGAAGAGCAATCCCATGGCAGGGACTGCAAAACCAAGGGAGGGCTCCTTTGAATCACTTCAGTATCAGGAAGGGGAGGGAGCTGTTTCAAGAGATCCTCTCAATACATGCACAGGAAGACAACATTTCTATAGCTTTTTCATATGCCTCACCATAATACCAAAGGTCCCCATCCCTTTTTTGATTTGGTGAAACTCCAGCAAGCAATGAAATCCAATCAACATATATGGCAAAATCAGACTACAAAACCAGAAAGCTTGGAGCTTAAGATACAGGTCAGAATGTGGGGGTTCAGCAGCAACTTTATACCATCTGATATAGAAAGGACAGAAGTCAAACTCCTAGTACATCTGGTTTAAATAGATACAGAATCAGGCTATGGAAATGGAGGCTGAGCTTTTTAGTTGGCTTGTCTGTGGAAGGCTGCAGGGAAACAGTTGCTTGAACAGGAACTTTCAAAAGCAAGGCTGTGCCTTTTTCACAGTATCCTGGATTTCTTTTGCCAATTAGAAATGGCCAGCAAATTTAACAGGGAATTTGCCCCTTTAATAAGGTCACTGGATCTTAAATATTCCCCATGCATCATGGGAACTTTTACTCAATTGTTCAGTTCTCTTTTAATACATAAAACTTTAAAATGGTGCTAATAATGCTACTTGGAGAAGCCTATTATACATAATCAAGTCTGAGTGCACTCACCATTCCAAGGAAATGGATCTACCCTACCCTAATGCACTGGAATGCAGATTAGATAGCAGACAGCAGCTGCAGAAAGCACTACATGGAATTAGACAGATAAGATTTCATTAAGATTCTATTGTGTCTCAGTATTGATAATTAAAAAAAATATGGCAACTCTCAAGAGGCCCCAGCAATAGGGAGATATATTTTAAGTTATATATTGGTTTGCATTTCAACAGCTCCTTTGCAAATATACAGCTTCTGAGCCCATGGAGACTGCCTAAGCTATGGTATTCTGCTTTGTCTGAAGGGAGAAAAATTGCTGTGATGTATGTTAGCTGCAAAACACTACCATTCTCACATTCCTCTTCTCCTACCTAGCTTTGGATCCTTTTAAATAGTGGAGGAAATAAAAGCATTTTAAAGAAGAATGAGCACAAAAAGAGATTGTATTCATCAACAGAATAGCAGTAATCATTCCTAGAATTGGAGACAGTATCATTGTGTTACGAGCAAGATTGGTGGTGATACTGGTATCCAGGAGTGGAATTCCAGCAGGAGCTCCTTTGCATATTAGGCCACACACCCCTGATGTAGCCAATCCTCCAAGAGCTTACAAGGCTCTTTTTTTGTAAGCTCTTGGAGAATTGGTTACATCAGGGGTGTGTGGCCTAATATGCAAAGGAGCTCCTGCTAGAATTCCACCCCTGCTGGTATCATTCTGCTTCAGTATCCTATGCCTTCTCTGTAACTACAGAAAGTATCTTTAAAGTAGGGGTAAGCTCTGGGTAAGGAAATTCCTGGAGATTTTTGGAGCAGAGCCTGGGGAGGACACGGTTTGCAGAGGGGAGGGCAGAGCCTTCATCACGGTGTAATGGCACAGAATTCACCTTCCAAAGTAGTCATTTTCTCCAGGGGAACTGATCTCTATAGTCTGGAGATCAGTTGTAATTTCAAGAGATCTCCAGCCACCACCTGAAGGTTGGCGACCCTACTTTAAAATGGTGGGGTTTTTTTATTTTGTTTTTTTGCTGTACCATAGATTGGTGTGGCTGGCACAGCCAAGTAACTGGGCATGTGGTGATTTTGCAATGCCCACATGGTTAGACAGGCAGAAAAAAAGAGGATGAAATCATGGGTGCCCCTTTGAATGAAGACATTTAGAAGGCATGCTGCATAAATGGACCTTTAAGAAGGGATAGGGAAATTGACAAGTCCAGATGAGCTGCTGTCTTCTCTCTCTCTTGTTTCCATCTGCAGCACTGTAGCTTCAGAAGGAAGCACAAAACACCTAACTGGGAACACTAGGGCCTTGTTGCTATAACCGAGCAAGGGTCTCTGACAGGTGCTCCCACATATTTAGGGATGTGCGTATGCCCTTCACACTTAATGTAATTTGCTACAGAAAAATTCTGGTGTAATGCCAGTGCAGCTCTAGCAAGCATAGTTGCTATGTAATATGTGAGACTGTTTGAGCTCCTTCAAGGATAACCATAACTTAAAGCTTTTATAGTTCTGTGATTGGACTTCAGTCCTGAAGCAATGGATTACATGAACCCAGAAGACCGCTGTCATCAGCTACTTTGACTCTGATTATGGTTTTCTACCTAGATAATCCTTTCTTCATTAAAGCAAGGCAAATTCCTCACCTTGCCTGCATCCTTATAGTTTTGAATCCCCCAGGTGACTTACAGTGTATGTAGAGGAAAGCATTTATTTGATCAACACTTAACGGCTGACAGGATCATTTTTTCTGCTTGTTGCCCTAGGTTCTTATACCCCATCATTCCAAAGTCCCTCCTCCTCCCAGTTTGCAAGTGATAAAACTTGAAATTAGTTTCATGGTCATATATTACCAAGTGCTCAGCAGAATATGTTTTCCCCCAGAACAGTATGGTTCTGCTTGTTTGACTTAGATATTTACTTTCTGTGCAAGGTTGTATTACAGCTTGTCACCTCCGATTGCCCTACACCATGAGTCATTTCAGCATCACAATATTAGCTATGCAACTTGATGTTTAACATTTCAAGAGGCCATGGACTAAGTCAGCTCCCAGTCAGTGAGACCTGCTCAGTGAAGGGTGTTGTTCCTGGCTCTAGCAAGGCTGCCATGGAGCTCAGGGTCACACATGCCCCATTCCAGGTGAAACGCCCTGCCAGACAGCTCAGGCAGGGTGGAGATAGGTTTCAGTGCCTCTTTAAAAAAAACAAAAAACAAAACACTAACACTAAATTAGATTCAAAAAGCATGAAGCCATAGAACTGCTTGCTGTGGCCAAAACGACCACATCATTTGAGGATTCATTTTATCTTTTAGAATCAATTTGGTTCCCTTATAGCCGACTGCAAATGTTCCTCTTTTTTCTATAACTATTCTATCACTTAAAAATGGATTGCTCCTCAGATTGATTTGGAGCTTTACGATGCCAACTTTTTATGAGTATGCATTCGCTGCATGGTGCTGTGGAGCTATATTCTGGTCCATCTACAGTGCAAATAGTCACATTTCCTTGGGCTTGGCAGCCCTAAGCCCCAAGAGAGGAAGCGACTGCGATTTTTGCAATTGCTTTGGAATTAGCATGCAAGGCAATGTAGCCTTGCAGCAGCATTATTACTGTGGCTGACAACCTTGTGTCCCGGTGGATCCCTGCAGCCAACCAACAGCAGCAGGCAGTGTTTTTACACCTGGCAGTCCAAACCAGAGTTAATATTGCATGCCTGGAGACATACATAACCACAAACACAAAACATGAAAGCATCATGCTCCTTGCAAAAACAAGCATCCTTTACACCTCCTGGAAAGCATTGTAATAAACAAGGTCCATTCCGCTCCCAGAAGCTGCAACATAAACATGCCCTGCCAGCAAAGGATAAGTTCCTTTTATTGAGGTATCAGTGATCACTCCTCCCAGAGTATGAAGTATGGGGGGGGGGACCATAAACATCTTCCTAGAAACACACACAATGAATTCAGGACCCAAGTTAAGAATCAGCAGAAAAGTATTGTGTGTCTTGTAGTGCATGCTGGAGGGCCCTTTCCCATGGAGGTCAGTTGGCTTGACATCAGATAATATTTTTACATCATTTTTTAAGAACACCTCTAGGCCCAAAATGAACCTGCAAGCATCCACACTCTCTACAACTTCTCTACAGTTGAGAAGAACAGAATTAGAAAAAGTATATTTTATCTGCCTGCCCCCCTCCAACCCCCATTATTCAGCTGGGGAAATCCCAATCAGAAATTCCTGCAGAAGAGTAATGAATTGTTATCATCTGTTGCATACTCACTTTAGTAATAGTTAGAGAGGGAATATGACAGGAGATATCTGGGGAACCTGGACCTGCTAGATGAAATCCTTAGTTAATATTTGCCTCCGGTCACATCAAGTGATTTTTTCTCTAGGCACAGGTAAAGACACTTCCCTTAAGTGCAAAATAGTAAGTCAGCTCTAAAGAAACAGCTCATGTGGATTGTTTGGTTCCCATTCCATGCTTGGCTTTTCCCCCACTTAGCAGGCAGTGCTTATGAATTACACATCCATGGCTGAGTCCAAGAGAATAGCATTTGCTAAAGAAAACTCTTTAACTCACTGATACCCATGCTTCTTGTTTCTGCTGGCTCCCATACACTGGGGAAACTCTCTGACTAAATAAACAAACTCTCATTTAGGGCTTAAAAGGGCAGTACCTTCATTTCTTGTTTGCTAAGAGGGTCATGTTTCCTTCTACCTCTTCCCCCTGCCCCCACTTGTCACAGTGTTGGATAATAAACAGGTTCAAACATTTCAAAAATATATTATGTTTTACTGTCCATCATAGTGACAACACCAATTATCCCTAGGGTAGCTGGCAATTCTAAATGCTGCAGTGCTAGAACCTAACCTTGATTTGTAGCACAGACGGAAACATAGATTGGTTCTTTTGGCAGCTCAGTTATTATCAGAAGCTCGGTGGAGCATGCAATTGCTCCCATTGTGCAGTCACTCTATGGGCTGCCCACCAGTTACCCAGTTCAATTCAAAGGGTTGGTTATCACATACAAAGCCTTTAATGGCTTTGGTCCATCGTATCTGCAGGACTGCCTTTCCCCCCATGCTCTACTACAACAGGTTTGTTCATCTGCAGGTGCCACTCTGAAAATGGGCAAAATCAAAAACAGTTCCTACTCATGCATTCTCTGATGTGGCCCTAATTTCATATGAATGACCTGCAAGTTGATGGGGTGTGAACTGGCAGAGACTGACCAAGAGAGAGATCTTGGGGTCATGGTAGATAACTCACTGAAAATGTCAAGACAGTGTGCGTTTGCAATAAAAAAGGCCAACGCCATGCTGGGAATTATTAGGAAGGGAATTGAAAACAAATCAGCCAGTATCATAATGCCCCTGTATAAATCGATGGTGCAGTTTCATTTGGAGTACTGTGTGCAGTTCTGGTCACCGCACCTCAAAAAGGATATTATAGCATTGGAGAAAGTCCAGAAAAGGGCAACTAGAATGATTAAAAGGTTGGAACACTTTCCCTATGAAGAAAGGTTGAAACGCTTGGGGCTCTTTAGCTTGGAGAAACGTCAACTGCGGGGTGACATGATAGAGGTTTACAAGATAATGTATGGGATGGAGAAAGTAGAGAAAGAAGTACTTTTCTCCCTTTCTCACAATACAAGAACTCGTGGGCATTCAATGAAATTGCTGAGCAGACAGGTTAAAACGGATAAAAGGAGGTACTTCTTCACCCAAAGGGTGATTAACATGTGGAATTCACTGCCACAGGAGGTGGTGGCTGCCACTAGCATAGCCACCTTCAACAGGGGGTTAGATAAAAATATGGAGCAGAGGTCCATCAGTGGCTATTAGGCACAGTGTGTATATGTGTGTATATATAAAAAATTTTTTTGGCCACTATGTGACACAGAGTGTTGGACTGGATGGGCCATTGGCTTATCTAACTCGGCTTCTCTTATGTTCTTATGAGGACCAGAAGGCACCCTCTCTCCTGAGATTCCTGAAACTGCGCAAAACTGAACTCTTTAGGATGGCACTTTTACAAAGGTAATAGGGTTATACTGTAGTGAAAGATCAGAAAGATGCTTTGGAAAAAGGATAGGGACTGTGGACTATGCTACTATGTATTATAAGTACTATCTGTTGCTTTATGTATTATCACCTTGTAATTTCTGCTGCTTAACATGCCATGTTTATACTTTTGCTTTGCTTCGTTTTTTTGTTTTACATTTTTGCCTGGTTTTAGATTTTCACAGTCCTTATAGTATTATATCGGTTGTTGGATGTCCCATCCTATTGATTTACACTGTGTAATCTGCCCTGAATCTCAGTGAGAGAAGGCTGACTATTAAAAATTTTCTGTCCCTCTGACTGGATCCCAGTAAAGGGAAGGAAAGACAAGTCCTGGGATGTCTGTGCCCCCCCCCCCCCAAAGTCTGAAACTAACTTTGAAAATGCATGGGTTAAATGAGGTCACATATCTTGCAAAACATCCCTTTTAATTTAAATGCGAATGGAAGTGTGCTGTGTTATCTGCAGGTCATTCCTGCTAACAAAGCATATAATTGAAGTGGATGTGGCATTTGGGTTGCTTCTGCCCAGACATTATTTTTAAAGTAAGGAGGTATCCAGATTTCTTTAAACAGTCCCTCCTCCTTTTCAGCTCCCAGCAGTACCACCATCCTTGTAAGAAAGGAGTACATTTCTAAGTCCCTCTCAAATAATGTCATTGATGCAGAACTATAAACAAAAAGTGGGGGACCCACATTTGGGGCACCTCATTTCTCCCTCCCTCCAATTTATTTCCCTTCTGTGGCTTTTCTTATGAGGGGGGTTATGTGCAGTTCCTTCTCATCCACCAGCCAACTTACTTTTACATGCTCCATTTTCAGCTTTCCTTCCTTCTCTCTCTCCCCTGGGCAAACTCTGACTAAGTTGCATAGCTGTGGCTGGCCGAGACACAGTTGTGATGTGGGAAACTAACAAGGGCTTCTGGGTGTGTGTCAGGGCCAGCATCAGCATACCCTGACATCAGACAGCTGCAGGGGCCCAAAACATCCTATTGGAGCCAAAGCCACCATTTCCCTGCTACATGCCACTCAACCATACACCATTCCTCCAGTGTCATCTGTGCTCCTGGCTGCCTAGAGCTATCAGGGAAGGCCTTGGAGGTGATGCACAATGGTGGCATCACTAGTCCTGTATGCATCACTCTGTGCTGTCAGGGAAAGGGCTACAGGTGTTTCTAAGCCAGGCCAGGGGGGGGGGGGGTTGCAAACAGGTAGTAAATAACAGGGCAAGGGGCAGGCAAGCGGTCAGGGCAAAGCTGAAGCAGAGAGTCTGGTAGTGGGGCAGAGAAGGGGAGGGGGCCCAGGCATAGTCTGCTGAGGGCCCTCCAGAACCTGGAACTGGCCCTTGTATCTCTTCCCCTGAGTGCTTCCTCCTTCCCTTCTCCTAACAGCCCCTATGTCAGGGGTGGCCAACGGTAGCTCTCCAGATGTTTTTTGCCTACAGCTCCCATCAGCCCCAGCCATTGGCCATGCTGGCTAGGGCTGATGGGAGTTGTAGGCAAAAAAACATCTGGAGAGCTACCGTTGGCCACCCCTGACCTATACCACCACTTTTCCCTGCTTCTGCCTTTCCTTCCCACCCACCCACCCTCCCACCAATTCACCTTTTAACTGTCTCTCTTCAGCTATGCTTAGTATATATTTACTTCATTTATACCCTACCTTTCCCCTCAATGAGGATCCAAAGTAGCTTATATAATTCTTCTTTCCTCCATTTTATCTTCACAACAACCTTGTGAGGTAGGGTGAGCTGGATGTACGTGACCAGCCCAAGCTTTCATGGAAGAGTGGGAATTCTAACCTGGGTCTCCTAGATTCTAGTCTGAAACTCTAATCTTTACACCACAGTGGCTTGAGGGGGGCGCTGCTGTTGGACAGTAGCAAGCAGCCAGTCCTGAATGAGTCATGCAAGTTGCATGGAATCATCATCTGCTGGCTGCTGCTGGTCCTGGTCCTGAAGAGTCCTCTCTCAAAGGTCATAACAACTTGGCAAGGGTCCTGCTCCTCACCTTGCTTTTTAGTGATGGAAACCAAGGCTGGAACCCCCTGGCAATACTGTGTAGTTGTATAGCAGCAGCCACTGAGAGCATTCATTTCTTAAAGCTACAGGTGTTGCTTCTATAAGAGGAAGTTAACTAGGGATGGACATGAATCAGACCCTGGATCTAATTTTTCCATGGACCAGGGCCTACTTCATGAGCCATGAGCCTGGTCTGTGCCATCCTGACAACACAGAGCTTCCATGACCTCCCCCACCCCCAGAGGTTTGTAAGTTCTGTGTCAGCGGGAATTGCAAAGCTGTGCAGCACATGAGTGAAGGCTAAGTGGTGACTTTTCCCACTTCACTTGCATGTTGTGCAGCTTTGCAAAAGTGATCTAAAATCCATGAGTGAAGGCTGAGTGGTGAGTTCACCCAGAAGTTGCCACTTTGCTTTCACTCACGCACTGCATGGTGTCATGAACCAAACAGACCATGGCATGGTTTGTTAAACACAGAGGTTTGTGGTTCAAGGGTCTGTAAACCCCACAGACCTCGAACCTCCACAGAACAACATATTTCTGGACTGTGCTCATCCCTAGAGGTAACCCCCATTTTTGTAATATATATTTCAGATCCTCCCCCCCCCCCAAACCTGGGGCTTTTCTCAGGTTTATAGAAAGATCTGTCAAACATGTTCATGGCTCCAATCTCTGTATTTGCATATTGATAGATCTGGGCATGTTCAGAATTAGATACGATGATGATGATGTCATTCTTGTGTTCATTGTAAGCTTGGGGCCCCACAGTTTTGTGAGCATCCAGGAGACATTATAGACAATAAATCTCAGCAGGCTTCATGGTGACTTTTCCCCCTTAAATAATAGGATAAATTACATACACACCTCCTAAACAGTCATTAAGCATAATGTGAAACTGCTCTTTAAAAGTGATGAACAAGCCACTTTAGAAGACTTGTGCTACATGCAAGTTATAGACAAGTTAATCAATGTCTTTTCTGCAGATTCTCACTGAAGGTTTAAAAGTGGGGGGAACATACTCTTGTGCCTGGAATGACAAGTTGGAATAGATTTGTCCTTCAGAGAAGAGCTGGGTCTGCCTTAACCCTTTCCTGCTTCCCTTCTTCACTATAGCAGCTCTTTTACCAGGAAAAATGGCAAAAGAAATTTGTTCTTGCTTTGCTTTTGCTCTCTAAACATTTTACAATGTATAGCCACTAACCACTGGTTACTTTTTAAAAGGTACCAATATAATTTTATGTGAAAGTATCATAGAATCATAACGTTTGAAGGTACCTCCAGGGTCATCTAGTCCAACCCCTGCACAATGCAGGAATTTCACAAATACCTCTCCCTCCATACATTCCCAGTGACCCCTGCTCCATATCCAGAAGATGGAAAAAACCTCCAGGATCCTTTTCCAATCTGGCCTGGAGAAAAATTGCTGACTGACCCCAAAGTTGCAATCAGCATTTCCCTGGGTGTGTAAGAAGAGGCCACAAGAACTGAGCACTGATGCAACTCTTCCTGCACTCCTCATGATTTGCCTAATTTGCAGAATCAGCATAGATGGCCTAGCCTCTGTTTAAAAACCTCCAAGAAAGGAGAGTTCAAGACCTCCTGAGGAAGCCTGTTCCACTGAGGAACCATTCTAATGGTCAGGAAGTTCCTCCTAATGTTTAGCTGGAAACTCTTTTGATTTAATTTCAACCCATTGGTTCTGGTCTGACCTTCTCGGACAACAGAAAACAATTCTGCACCATCCTCTATCTGTCAGCCCTTCAAGTACTTGAAGATGATGATCCTATCACTTCCAGTCATCCCCTCTCTGGGCTAAACATAGCCAGCTCCTTCAGCCTTTCCTCATAGGACTTGGTCTCCAGACCCCTCACCATTTTCATAGCCCTCCTCTGGACATGCTCCAGCTTGTCTATATTCTTGTTAAACTGCAGTGCCCAAAACTGAACACAATACTCCAGGTGAGGTCTTACCAGAGCAGAGCAAAGTGATACCATCATTTCATGTGATCTGGACACTATACTTCTGTTGATACAGCCCAAAATTGCATTTGCCTTTTTAGCTACCACATCACACTGCTGACTCATGTTCAGTGTACAGTCCACTGAGACCCCTAGATTCTTTTCACACATACTCCTGCCAAGACAAGTCTCCCCCGTCCTATAATTATGCATTTGATTTTTCCTACCTAAATGTAGAACTTTAGATTCATCCTGGTTAAAATTCATTTTATTTGAGAGTAAGGTACTCTTTTGTGTGGGAAGATTTTTTTACCTCCAACAACACAAGAGGCCATCTTTCAATAGACAGATATATAGATATAGATATATAGATAGATGTAAATGTGCTGTTGGGGGTAAAAAAAACCTTCCCTAATGAAAGAGTCCCTTACTGCAAGACTGTCCAAGCATGAAATGTAGGGAATTGCAGGTTTTTAATGGTAATGCAGAGTTCACATGCTGGGAAGTATAACATGGATATATATATATAACCTCTGCAATTGTCTTTATTACTCTGCCCTGTTCATCAGTTTCAACACTACCATCAGATAAGGGGTTTACTGTACTTAGGGTTGCCAACTGTACAGGGCATTTTCAAAGTGGAGGTTTAATAAGTACTGTTAAAACTTTTTATGAAATGATGTTGTCTGATAATTGCTTGCAGGGTGGAATGACAGCTAAAAGTAACAGTTTAAAAGTTAGTAACCCTAAAAATTCTAAGTATATTCAAATTACTCCATCTAACTCATCCACCCAGGAATTTTGTACAGCATGAAGCCTCTTGGTTCTTCCACTGCAGAAATGGACACCAAAGCCCAGGCTAATGCTGCCATCATTTCATCAGGTGTTTTAGATAAATACACCTCTTCATCCTTAGCCCAGAACTTACCAGGGACATATTCCTTCAGTACTGACCTTTCCGATTCCTTATGACCTAACTGCTGCAGGACCAGAATACTTAACTCTAACAGGTTTTGGACAAAAGCCTTAGGATTTATAAATAAATATGAACACTCCAGAAATATGTGAGGTACAAATTTTAATGTCACACCCTGTTCATCCTTTTTTTCCCAGAGGGCTATTTGAGAACACAGTAGTGAAGGGTGGTCGGCTTCAATCTACGCACCCTGTATTGCTTACCAGCAACTTCTGCTGCCAACAATTGTTTCTTCATGTGTTTTGCTTCAAACTTGGTAACTAATGTGGGTTTTTTTCTATTGCTCTGCCATGTACATCAGCATCAGATGTTAAGGGATAAAGTAAGGGGTCAAGGAGGAGCTGGTATCCTCCACAGAGACAGCTGCTCTGTGCGTTGGAAATCTTAGAATATTTACAAAGCAGCTGGCAAAAAGCTGACTCATCAGCCAGCCGTTACACTGTTCTTGAGGCTTTTGTTAGAACTTGTATTAGTTCTGTCATGATAAACATAGCTCCGAAGGACATTATTGTAAGTCTGTTTTACCTATGGTAGTGCCAGAGGCCAATGCTCTTGAGAGAATGCATCTGAACAATTATCCTGATGGTAGAGAGAACACACCACCTTGACTCTGTTTTGGAGCATGCTTTTTCAGCCAAATCTTCACCATATTCCCTCTGCTCCCTCAGAGCTGGAAGAAATATATTTGGGTCTCATTCATAAAGCAGACAGTTGTAATATACACATTGATGGATGAGTCCTTGAAATGCTCTTGAAGTATAAAAGGACAGTCTGAAATACCCCACTTCTTTCTCTGCAAGTAACCAGAAGCCATATATTTTGCAGGGAGGACATACTGGTGTTTTATAATGCTTTGGTGGAGTGGAGGGGGCAGCTTTTCTTCCAATTAGTTTTAAATTCTTCCATGGCATGCAACAGTCATGTATCCCTACACACTTTCTAGGGTTGCCAGTCTCCAGACTGCTTTGGAGGGTGGACTCTATGTCATGATACCCTGCTGAGGTTCCTCCCTTCTCAAACCCTGCCCTTCCCAGGCTTCACTACCAAAATCTCCAGACATTTCTAAGCCAGAGCTGACAACCCTACTGGTGCTTTTTGGTTAGAATGTACTGTTGTACATACTTGCTAAAATCCTATATACCCTTATCTAGTGTTAAGCCAATTGCCCTAAAAATAGGGTTCTGAGGAATTTAGCGTGGTGGGCAATCAGCCTTTTAGCAAGATCTTGAGAACCTATTTATACAGAAGGCATCTGCTTTGAGAGTTACCCTCCCAGTAATGAGACAAGATGGTCTAATAATCAATGGGGTGCTTTATTTAAGGAATAAGGGCAAACATACAAGGGTATAAAATCATACAACATACATACAGGTCTAAGAAAACAGATATGAATTTGATAGAGGGGTAACACAAGGGTAAAAACATAGACAGGGTATATGACTTGATCCTGGTGGCTTAGGGTCCAGTCACAACTAGAAGTTATAGACATGCACTGCGATGTGCCATGCCTGATGCTCCTTACTTAGAGTAGGGAGGGAGGAACAATCTGGTTACATATTGCTCAGGCAGAGAGAGAGTGAGCATGGCTTTCTCTCTGGTTATATTATTTTTGGAAAAGGAAAGGTCTTCCCAAAAAGGGACTGGCTTTTTGGTGGGCATTATCTAGTCTATTCTGGGTACCTAATTGGATGTCCACTTCCAGTCAATGAGCAGACCTGACTCTGGTCACCTGAATGGATCTCCAGGTAACAATGGGACAGGGGGAGGCTCCAAAGTAGCAGTTTGGGCAAGGCATAGGTGGAAGCATGGGGGGGAGGGGATTAAACTAATCTACTCAAACTTATCTAAAAAGGGACAATAGAGAGTCAAATTGAAACCTAAGGTGACACCCAATCTATACAATGGCTCTGGTCTTGGAATACAGCTTCTCTTCCTCTTCTTCCTTCACTGGATGGTACCTTTCTTTGTCCAGAGTTCTGTTTGACAAAAACTTGGGCAATGTGACAGGATGCATGCCCAAGATAAGCTTGATTGCCTTATGCAGATGTTTGCAACAGCTGTGGTGTATGTGGGCCTCTCGCTTCTCAGTCATGGAGTCTGGCAGTGCAGGAAAATAGTCGCTAGTGATGTTAGCTTACCAACATGGCTTTCATGGAAAAGGATGGAAACCGCTTGCCTGGGCAGTTCCTGACAGTGCAACTTCTTCCGCTGCAACAGCCGAGATTGTTCCTGCATGGAGCGGCAGGGAACTAGTCTTCGCTCTTGGATCGCACTCTTCCAGAGATATAGGGTGCTATAGGGAAGCTGAGGCTGTTAGTTTTGGCATAAGTTTCTTAGAAAGTGGTTGGTAAACCCACATTTCAGAGCAGATGTGTGAGAGTTGTATCTCCAGGCATCCTGACAACCAAACCAGTGATTGCGATGTCCATATAAATGAAAAATAGGGGGCTCTCCGTCACACTAGTAGTAAACCCACTGAAAATGGTGGGACCTGTTTCTGAATAATCATGTCTTGAACTGTCATGATTTTCTTTTCACAGCCTGGCCAGGAGCTTTGGAAACTGTTGTTCCCTGTCTAATGGGTTCTTATCCCAGGATCAAATCCCAGACAATCCAGTATGTTACAGAGAAACACAGGGACATTCTTGCATAATTCTTTACACCAGGGAACTTCAGCCACCTGCTGGTTCTGCTCATGGTCTGTCTTCAAGATGTGATCAACACAGTCAAATATTTGACAAACTGTTGGCCTGTCCTTGAACAGTTTGTGTTTGTTCAGTTGTGCAGAAAAGCTGGTTGCCCACATGCATTCCCATACTGCTTGCCTATGGCTGCTTCTACACATGGCTGCCCCTACCTACATATCCTCTTCACTACAGTCTTTAAATACACAGCATATACACATTTTATACACATAAATAGGGTTACCAATGCTGGGTTGGAAAAATACCTGGAAATTTGGGTTGCTGGAGCTTGGGGAGACCAGGGAGCTCAGCAGGTATACTACTTTAGAGCCCACCTACCAAAGCTGCTATTTGCTCCAGGGGAACTGATCTCTGCTGCCTGGAGATCAGTTGCAATACTGGGAAATCTCCAGTCCTTGCTTCTATGTGTTAATGGCAAAGCTAGGCAAATATTCTGAATTTGGAACAATTTGCACATTTTTTCCTTGCCCTGTCTCAAGGGTATTGTAGTTTTTTTACCCCAGTGAAAGTCATGAAAATGACACAACTTAACTTGTTAGCCAAATTGCTCTCAGAAGAGGTATAGGGGAATTTAGTAGGTGGGCAAAGAGGTCAGTAACCTATGTATACTGGAGGCAGTGTACCCAGGAACCCATTTAAATAACAAGAAGATTGATGATAAACTAAAGGGATTTTTATTAGAAAAATAGTCCAAACATACAAGGGGCTAAATCACACAAACAATCACACAGTCCTAGGAAAATAGCAAGAAAATTGGATAGGGAAACATATATGGGAGTAACACAGACAGGGAAATACTTTACCAGTTTTGAAGAATCCGGAAGCATGAGCTAATAGTGATGATGATAAAGGAGGGGGGGGGCAAGAAATGACCAGCATATCTGGCAAATAATGAGCCCAATACTGATCAGATATTTGGGGGTGGGTCAAGCAGCAAAGGTGGGGGTACCACAAGAGAGACACCAGAATGACCAAAAACTGGCCTTCTGGTAGCCAAATTTGTGTCCTGATGCTCCGTCAGGTAACACCTGACATCACCCCCGGGGGGGGGGGTGGCTCCTAGGTAATTGTCAAAAAGGATTAATGAACATAGGAACATAAGAGAAGCCATGTTAGTTCAGGCTAATGGCCCATCCAGTCCAACACACACACACACTGTGGCTAATAGCCACTGATGGACCTCTGCTCCATATTTTTATCTAACCCCCTCTTGAAGGTGGCTATGCTTGTGGCCGCCACCACCTCCTGTGGCAGTGAATTCCACATGTTAATCACCCTTTGGGTGAAGAAGTACTTCCTTGTATCCGTTTTAACCTGTCTGCTCAGCAATTTCATCAAATGCCCACAAGTTCTTGTATTATGAGAAAGGGAGAAAAGTACTTCTTTCTCTACTTTCTCCATCCCATGCATTATCTTGTAAACCTCTATCATGTCACCCCGCAGTAGACGTTTCTCCAAGCTAAAGAGCCCTAAGCGTTTCAACCTTTCTTCATAGGGAAAGTGTTCCAGCCCTTTAATCATTCTAGTTGCCGTTTTCTGGACTTTCTCCAATGCTATAATATCCTTTTTGAGGTGCGGCGACCAGAACTGCACACAGTACTCCAAATGAGACTGCACCATTGATTTATACAGGGGCATTATGATACTGGTTGATTTGTTTTCAATTCCCTTCCTAATAATTCCCAACATGGCGTTGGCCTTTTTTATTGCAAACGCACACTGTCTTGACATTTTCAGTGCGTTATCTACCATGATCCCAAGATCTCTCTCTTGGTCAGTCTCTGCCAGTTCACACCCCATCAACTTGTATTTGTAGCTGGGATTCTTGGCCCCAATGTGCATTACTTTGCACTTGGCCACATTGAACATCATCTGCCACGTTGACGCCCACTCACCCAGCCTCAACAGATCCCTTTGGAGTTCCTCACAATCCTCTCTGGTTCTCACCACCCTGAACAATTTAGTGTCATCTGCAAACTTGGCCACTTCACTGCTCACTCCCAACTCTAAATCATTTATGAACAAGTTAAAGAGCATGGGACCCAGTACTGAGCCCTGCGGCACCCCACTGCTTACCGTCCTCCACTGCGAAGACTGCCCATTTATACTCACTCTCTGCTTCCTATTACTCAGCCAGTTTTTGATCCACAAGAGGACCTGTCCTTTTACTCCATGACTCTCAAGCTTTCTAAGGAGCCTTTGATGAGGAACTTTATCAAAAGCTTTCTGGAAGTCAAGGTAAACAACATCTATCAGGTCTCCTTTGTCCACATGTTTGTTCACCCCCTCAAAGAAATGTAACAGGTTAGTGAGGAAAGATCTTCCCCTACAGAACCCATGCTGAGTCTTCCTCAATAACCCGTGTTCATCAATATGCCTACTCATTCTGTCCTTGATAATGGTTTCTACCAACTTTCCCAGTATTGAAGTCAGACTGACTGGCCTGTAATTTCCCGGATCTCCTCTGGAACCCTTTTTAAAGATGGGGGTGACATTTGCTACCTTCCAGTCCTCAGGAACAGAGGCAGATTTCAATGAAAGATTACAGATTTTTGTTAGAAGGCCTGCAAGTTCAACTTTGAGTTCTTTCAGAACTCTTGGATGTATGCCATCCGGACCTGGTGACTTATTAGTTTTTAATTCGTCTGTAACGGTCCGTCGGCTTGTGACCGGGATTTAGGCGGGCCGTTAAGATGGTGGCAAAAGCAATAACAAAAACCAGGCCTAAAAACAAGGTCCTGGGGGTAGGGCTGCCACCAGACTGAGTACTTTCACACACTGAGGTCCCCAGTCAAATCTCAGGGTTTTTTAATCCTAAACCAGGGAAAGCCAAACTACAGCTATGTGACCAGGAGTTCCCCAGAACAAAACACTTTTCTTTCTGGTAGTTTAAGCAAATTCCGAGGCGGGTAGGTAAGCTTTTGGCAAGTTGTCACAACCTTCCAGACAAAGAAACAAAAATCTCTTTTTTAAAACAAAAAGAGTTTACTTAAACATAAGCATAAGAATTTACATTAGGAGCTGTGAACCAAAATAAGAACGTCATAAAATATACTTATCTAAACAGACTAATTAGTTCCAAGGTAGTCAAACCAACAAAGTCCATCAATAATCCATAAATGAAGACCCTAGCGTGGAATGTTTCTCAGAGTTTAGTCAAGTAGTCCCAAACGAGGGCAAAGAGAATAAAGAAAATGAATCCTTTATTCCTAGGAAACCCTCGTGGGTTAATTCTAATAACCCAATCAAAACCCAAGCTAGTCAGAATAGCACTAATGGGATACTGATAAGGGAGGCAGCAACAGATGTCTCCCCTTTGTTTCCAGGACAACAATCCTCAGATGCAGCTAAGCTCAAGGCCCACACTAATAGGCTTGACCTTTAAGTTTCAATCTATAGGGCCTTGCAAAAAAAAAAAATGTTTAAAAATTTACAAGCAGGCCTCAAGCCTGCCCAAATTAAAGCTAAGAGGAACCATTTTAATTTGGTCTACAGCATTACATCGTCTATCAGTTGTAGGACCTTCTCTTTTGTCACCTCAATCTGACTCAGGTCTTTCAACACTCCTTCCAAAATTAGTGGTTCTGGGGTGGCCAAAAAGTTCTCATCTTCCACAGTGAAGATGGAGGCAAAAAATGCATTCAGCTTCTCAGCCATTTCCCTATCCTCCTTCAGTAATCCTTTTACCCCATGGTCATCCAAGGGCCCCACTGCCTCTCTGGCTGGTTTCCTGCTTCTAATATATTTGAAGAAATTTTTATTGTTGGTCTTTATGTTTTTTGCAATATGCTCCTCATAGTCCCTTTTTGCCTGCCTGATCACAGTCTTGCATTTCATTTGCCACAGCCTGTGTTCCCTTTTATTAATCTCACTTGGACTGGTTTTCCACCGCTTAAAGGAGTCCTTCTTACCTTTTACAGCTTCCATTACTTTGTTTGTTAACCATGCAGGCTTTTTCTTATACCTGTTTGTGCCTTTCCTAACTTGTGGTATGTATTTTATCTGAGCTTCTAGGATTATAGTTTTAAATAGTCTCCAAGCTTCCCCAAGGTTTTGACCACATTTACCTTTCCTTTCAGTTTCCTCCTCACATGCCTCCTCATCTCAGAGAATTTACCCCTTTTAAAGTTAAACGTGGTTGTGGCGGTCTTTTGGGGCAACTTCCTATTTATACAAACGGTGAAATCAATAACATTATGGTCACTGCTCCCAAGCAGCGCAATCACTTTTACATCTCTCACCAAGTCTTGGGCATTACTTAGGACCAAATCCAGGATCGCCCCACCCCTGGAAGGTTCTGAGATCATCTGCTCCATAGCACAGTCATTGAGAGCATCAAGAAACTCAATCTCTTTCTCTCGACCAGAACACATATTGACCCAATCAATCTGCTGGTAGTTAAAATCACCTATTACGACACAGTTTTTACATTTAGCCGCTATCTTTAAGCCTTTCATCATATTATAATCGTCCTCTCTCTTTTGATTTGGTGGGCGATAACAAGCTCCCATAGTTAAATTTCCTTTTGGGCCCTCTATTTCAACCCAAAGCATTTCTAAAAGGGAATCTAATTCTCTGACCTCAGTCTTACTGGACCGTATATCCTCTCTGACCCCACCTCCAACCCTTCCCTCCCTATCCTTCCGATATAACTTATATCCAGGAATCACCGTATCCCACTGATTCTCCTCATTCCACCAAGTTTCTGAAATTCCCACAATGTCTATGTTTTCTCCCAACACTAAACATTCCAACTCACCAATTTTACTTCAAACACTTCTAGCATTTGCATACAAACATCTATAATTTCCCAGGCAAGCTAGGGCATTGATAGTTTTACCTATTGCGAACTATTGCTAAAACAAAGAAATATGATGGGTCAATCTAGAGCCAAATCACTATCTATTGTGACACCAGAGCTAACACAATGGAGCAGGTCTACATGACAGGATTAAGTCCTTGACAGCAATAATTTTTCTGGATGTTTCATTGTGTCAGACGCTTGCCTAGATGGTTGGCAGGAACAGTCTTTTGTTAAGTATGAAGTTGTGACAGCAAGTCTATTGTTGACTATTGGCTTCTTCATTTACATCTTCATAGCATGACTGGAGTACATGGGGCTCTTGTCTCACCCTCATGGCACTTGGCAGGATCAAGAATTGTTGTTTTAGGACATCGCAGGAACATAGGTTCTTTGAGGGCTGCTTCTGGCACTGTCTTCTAATGACAGGAATGCAGTTGCAGTCTGCAGTGCTGGGCAGCTCTTTAGGGAAATGTGATCTGGAGTCTTTCTTCTCAAACAGTAACCACACACCAATAGCAGGAACAGACAGGGAACTATCTGGAGCCTGGCTGGAAAAACTTGATGTTTTGTTCCACACAGAGTAAAATGTCCACACTGGGTTGGCACTCATACCAAAGATTTAGAGTCGTACAAGATTGAATGCCCAATAGGGAGTAATTTATTTGGCTTATGCTTGACAAGACCCGAATCTTCTTTTACAACTTTAAACATCTAATCTACAAAAGACTGGTGTCGATTTGGATAAACTACAAAAAAAAGGTATTGATCGCTATCTTTTCACTCCGGGACTATTTAAAGCTAAACAAAACAAAATTAAAAGATGGGAGTTGGATATAATGGAAGCCTGAAAGAAGGAGAAGAAAAGGGGCTAAATTTGAACTTTGTAAATTTAAAAGACAGTGCTAAAAGGAGAAAGGAATTTATTGTTTTGTCTATCTGTGGTTGAGGAAGTAGCCCCATCGTCATAGATCTGCAGCACTTACAGTCAACACAGGAAGTACGTCAGACATTGTGAGATTTCTCTACCAATGAAACGAGACTTGGTGGCAGGAAAAGCAGGAAGTACCAGAGGAAGAAGAAGGAACCAAGAGAAGTAAACAGCCTACTCTAGGATTATAATATCAGAGAGAAACATCGGCAGCCATTGTTGGGATGACAAAGTTTTAACAATGTTTTTAAAGTGACTGGGACATTAAAAATTGGTGGAGTTAATTGAGTCGGTAATTTTAAAATAAGGACTATTGGAGAGTGGTGAAGAAGATCTGAATTGGATTAAGGGAAAAGAAGGAAATTTTTTAAAGTGAAGCCAAAGTCACGTCCTCCATTTTGGGGGAAATAAAAACTTTAAACATTGTTGGTGGGACTCCAAATGGTGCAAAGGACATTTTTTAAAAAAATATTACACAACATCTTGATGAAGTGACTTATGAGCAAATTTTGTTGATGGGGGACTTTAATGGAACAATCCAGAACACAATAGATAGATCTGGGAAGAAAAAAACTGATAAAGAAGGGAAATTGCCAAAATCTTTTTTTGAACTGGTTAAACAAGAGAGTTTGGATGATATATGGAGGAAGTTCAATCCTGAAGTATGGGACTACACCTTTTTCTCAGCCAGACATAATTCTTTTTCTAGAATTGACATGTTGTAGGGTACCAAAGATCTGGGACTTATAACAAAGAAGATAGAGATCTTACCCAAAATAGGAGCTGATCATAACCCGTTAATGTGGATTACAAAATTATCTAAAAAGTCAAGGAGATGGAGAATAAATGAAGATTTACTACAAAATAAAGAAATAGTGACATCTCTAGAAAATGAATCTAAAGCTTACTTCCAAGTTAATGATAGAGAAGATATAGAATTTCAGACAGTATGGGATGCCTATAAGGCAGTAATGAGAGGAATATTAATAACTTTGAATAATAAAGATAAGAGAGCAAAAGATAAACAGATCTTGGGCATTCAAAGTATAAGAAATATGGCGATGAGAGAAAACAACTGTGAATAGTGCCTGCAGAAGTAATTAAAATAACAGCTGAGCTAGGAGAAGGAAAATGGATGTCATACAATCAATTATTAAAAATACAAAGCGGTAAATAAAGAGTTTGGTGGAAAGTGATATTAAAACTGAAGGAATAAGACGGGAACAAACGGAAATGGAAAAGGTTCTGCTTGGAGATAATGAAAAATTAATTTCGAAAATCTATAAGTTAGGGGGAGTGGCTTTGACCAATATCCGGTCAGGAGCCTTTGCCTAATGCTCTCCCAGCCGGTTCCAAAGTTATATCTTTTTTTACCCCTTTAAATTATATTTTTCAACTTTTGAGAGATGCCTCCAAAAGGGGTGAAAAAGACGAAGCAGAAGGAAAAAAGCTTTCAGCCTGTAACTACAGTATTTTTTGCACCATAAGACTCACTTTCCCCCCCAAAAAAAAGTGGAGGGAAAAGTGTGTGCGTCTTAAGGAGCGAATACTGCAAAAAATTCACACAATGCCTCTAAATTCACACAAACGGCTCTAAAAACTAGGGTGGAGAGAGATGATGAAACAGCTGCAGAATGTCCTCTCACTGTGAATTTATTGTCTCAGGCAATGTCTAAGCTAAGACAAGAAATACGAGAGGACATAACTTCTATGCTACAACCAATGTGTCAGCGTCTGGATGAACTAGAGAATTCTTGTAAACAAGCTACCCAGACAGCACAAGAAGCATTAAAAAAAGCTCAAGAGACAACATCAGAAGCATGGATGAGGGAACGGGTTTTAACAGTGGACTGTTAGGCCAGGAGCTGTGCCTAAAATTAGGCCAGGAGCTGTGCCTAAAATTTAGAGATTTTAAATCTGATGTGGAAGCTGAAATGGACTTATATATATTCATGGCAAATTGGCTTGCTGAAGTACTCCACCTGGAGGTCGAAGTTCTTCCACTCATTCAAAAAGCATATCATGTCGGCAAGGTATGTGAAGATAATTCATCTTATACCAGAGATATTGTGGTACAGTTTAAGGACTATCGAATGAGGCAAAGAGTCTTTGCAGAGGCTAGGGAGAAAGGAGGCTCGGACTACCAGGGGTTAAAGATTCAGGTCTTTCCGGATCCCCCTCCTGAATTTTTAAGAATCAGAAGAGACCTTAAGGACACAACTGCTAAATTGCGGGACTTAAAAATTAAATATAAATGGCTACAATCAGGCAAACTATGTGTCCAAAAAGGCTCCACTTCGTTTACAGCATATGACGCAGCCTCGGGTGAGATACTACTTTCCAAGTTAACTCCCTCCTCTCCTACATTGTTGTGTCCTAGGTTCAAATGGAGAACTGTTACTTTTGGAGGGAACTGTTACTTTTGGAGGGAAGCTGAACAAGCCAAGCTTGTACTCCACACCAGGGTTCCAGAGAAGGCCTAAGCGTGCCCAATCAGGGGAAGGATTGAAACATAAGTAGCCAATCAACATCTAGGCTCATACTGTACCCTGATAGGCCCTTAGGCCTCTGTAAATAGCCAATCCATGTACATAGTTAAGGTCCAATCAGAAGGGGGCAAGAATTGTATAAAAGGAGCGGGAGGTTTGAATAGAAGTCAGTCTGTGTTGGTGTTCCTGAAGTAAAGCTTGCTGAAATCACTCTCCGACTCTGGTCTCTTACTGCGCCGACCCCAGTACTTTACACATCAAGAGTTAATAAGAGAAAGGAATGCTCTCCTCTCGTCTCCTTAAGGATAACTCGTGCATGTACTGAGGAAGTTCATGTAAATCTGGAAGAAAGTATGGACTCTAGCTAAAAAGAAATTGAAGCAACAAGAAAAGGGAAAAGTTGAAGAAATTTATAATTTATATTTAATGATTTTTCTTTCAGAATCTAGGGCTGGGTGGGGACAGCTGGTGAGAGCACCTGGGTAATATCCCTCCTTGCTTAATTCAGTCCAGGTGAAGAAGAAAGAGTTTCTTCTTGACCTTAACTTTTAAGGTCTCTAGGGACTGAGATATTTTGTTAGAATTTATTCTTTATGGATTCTTTTTGAGAGTAGAAGGAATAATCAAGATAAAGAAGAAGGAAAATAAGAAATTATATTGAATGCATGTAGTATTAAGTTTTAAAAATCTGTTAGGGAAGTTAGCGTTGTTAAGCTTAATTATTCCTCTGCTATAAAAACATAGAAAATACAAATAGACATATATATATATATATATATATATATATATATATATATATATATATATATATATATATATATATATATATATATATATATATATATATATATATATATATAGTGGTGTGGAATGGTAACACATGAGATATTTTTAAGTTATGTTGTTTTTGATTTGTTATTGTTGTACACCTGCCTGTTGGAACAGGTAGCAACTGTAATGAGTCTATAATAAAATTTGAGTTGTAAAGAAAATCTATAAGTTACTCTTAAAATGGTCTACGGAAGATGAAGTAGTGAAATCTCAAATGATTAAGTGGTCAATTAATGTAAATAAAGAAATACAGATGGATACATGGGAATACTTGTGGAAAAACTCTATGAAACTCTCAACATGTCAGAGTATTAAAGAAAACTGTTTTAAGATGATGTATAGATGGTATATGACTCCTAAAAAGTTTGCAAAGATAAACAACAAGATGCCGGGCAGGTGTTGGAAATGTAGAAAACATGAAGGTTCTTTCTACCATATGTGGTGGACTTGTGAAAGAGCGAAAATATATTGGCAGATGATTCAACAAGAGATTTCTAAGATCTTGGGTTACGAGTTTAACAAAGTTGCAGAGACTTTTCTGTTGGGATTACAAATGAAAAATTTCCAAAGGAAGGTGGGACTTTAATCTGGTACTTGCTCTCAGCTGCTAGGACATTGTATGCACAGTTGTGGAAGCAAGAAAAAATACCAGAGAAATGGGATTGGATTGTAAAAATTATGACATGGAGTGAAATGGACAAGTTAACAAGAACCTTAAGAGACTATGATTTAGAAGTATTTAAGATGGAGTGGAAGAAGTTCAGAAGATACGTAGAAAAAGAGTGGAAAATAAAAGGACATTGGACAATTTTTGATAATGACTAAGTATAAGAGGGAGGAGGATATGAATTTTGGTTCTTATTAATTAAGGGTACCTTTAATAATAATGTTCTAAGTATAGTACACCGGCGGGGGTCAAGTAACGGGGGGAGAAGTAGGTAGAAAGTAATACATGGGATGGAGGAAAAAAGTAGTTATTAATGATATAGGAAATTGAATATATTACCATATGTTACTAACAAAATTGTTTGAAAACAAAGATTGAATGCCCAATAGGACAGTACGCATGTGAATTTTAAGGATAAAAGTCCATAGTGGTTCAGAGTCCCTGTAGGTCTGGCACCAGAGCCAAGGGGAATCATAGTTCATTAATGATTGGAGAGGGGGTTCAGGGCTAACAAACTGTGCATGTCCAAAGAATTGTGCTCAAAATGTATGTCATTTTAATGATAGTGAGGTATATATGCCTTCACCAGTGTTCAAGAAGATTCTGTGTCTGCCAAATGCATGTGAGAAAAGCCATTACAAGCTGCAACATACAAATGACTGAAATAGCTGAAAACTGGTGAAAATGTCAAATGTCCAAATAGTTATAACTGGAAATGGACCTAAATCTTTCTAAGAGTGACAAGCTGACTTCTGCAGTCTCACACAAATTGTCTTCTCTGATGTCAGAGGCTACCGTTACCACTCACATCCATATAAAACATAGTCCCACCACCATCAAGCATTTGGTAAAGGCTCAGAACTTCCATGGCACACAAGTGGCCTGGTCCAAACCCGATTGTCCTTTGTCCAAAAGGGATTAAGTCTGCCAGGATGGTCCAATGTGGAATGGAAATGAATGAGTCCTTCTAATGAGGTCCAAGATCCCAGACACTCTAGATGGTGCTTTTGCCCTGCTAAGGTGTTAGGGTTTCTGTCACAAGGGCATTTAAGCCTTTTCTTCCATAGTGGAAAAATATCCTGCTAGAGGTGCAATTCACTCTGCATGGGGAAAATGTAGGTAAAAGTGCCTGAACCAGTCTCCCTCCAACCCCAAATGAACTGCAGCATTAGAGAACTGCTTTAAATCAACAATAAGGCATGGAAGGAAAAAGTTAGCACCCTCAGCCCTTTTCCCTGGTGAACACATGAGGTGTTCACATGAATCAGACCCCTGGTCCATCAAAGTCACTATTGTCTGCTCAGACTGGCAGTGACTCTCTAGGGTTTGGGGCTGAGGTCTTTCACATTACTGACTGCCTGGGCCTTTTAACTGGAGGTGCCAGGGACTGAACCTGGGACTTTCCACATGCTAAGCTCTACCACTGAGTCACAGCCCTTCTTCTCAAAGTAGCTGTTCAGGGATGCTAGCAAGCTTTTTTTTTTTAAAGGAAGATTCTGTGTATGGATCTTTCCCATCTCATTCTATATCCCCAACACTGCACAGGATTGTGTTGTAACAAGATTTTTAAAAAGGCATGTTGAACATCTGCCAGTGAAAATACCATGTTCTAGCATCCTGGGGGGGGGGGGGGAAAGCATAAAATATTAGGGCTCTAATTTGACCTACACAAGGAACTCTATGCAGTTTATTTTGCTTCAGAACAAGACATAATGGGATTCAGATTCCATTTCCTAGGCCAGTCAAATCACTAAATAATCTGAAAAAAGTAAATCTAGAAGCAACTTCTGCCTTTAATATCCATCTGCCTCACACTTTGAGAAGCAAGTATATATTCTATACTGTGACTGAATCAATTAGGCCCATAAAGACTTTTCCAGGTAAAGATCTGACATACCAGAATTGGTTTTGGGAAGTGGTGATTACATGAAGGACAGAATCCCCATGCCAATCTTTTTGGCATACCTTTGAAGGAACTTGGAAGCTTCAGATGGTGCAAAATATGGTTCCTTGTCTATATAACATCAATACTGAAACAACTGCACTGTCTAAAGATTTGCTACCAGCAGGGTTGGGGTTTTTTTTAGAAAAAAGTCAGCAGGAACTTATTTGCATATTACAACACACCCCCTGATGTCCCCATTGTTTCACACCATTGTTTTCTACAAAAAAGCCCAGCAGGAATCATTTGCATATCAGATCACACCCCCTGACACCAAGCCAACTGAAACTTTGTTCCTGTTCCTTCCTGCTAAAAAAGAAAAGAAAAGCTCTGGCTACCAGATTCCAGTTCAAAGTTCTGGTTGTTACCTTTAAACCCCTAATAAGCTGGGGTCCACCTCCTCTCCTAGTATAAACCTCCTGTACACATGCTTAGTTTGCCCATTAATTTCTCTCTTCTATGGCATTTTGGTTGGCTTTGCTCAAAAATTAGGCTTCCTCAGGGACCTCTCCCCTGCCATGGAATGACTTTTCTGATGCTGTAAGCCAGATCCTTTCTCTTCTTGCTTTCCAGAAAGCTTGTAAAACCTGGCAGTCTTGGAGGCGTTCTGCAAAAATGATCACGGGGATGATGAGCTGTTAAATCCAACAGGGTTGTTAAAATGTAATATTGGCAGATTATGATGTTTATAACATGGATGAATGAATCTCCTTTTTTAAAATAATGGGTTAAACTTTTAACTGTTAGTAATTTCTTTCTTGTTGCTGTTTTAAATTTTGTTGTTAGCTATTCCAAGTCCATTGGAAGAGCAGGGTATAACTACTTTAAATAATTCAGAAATGCCAAGAAGAAATCAATAAGTGGAGCTGCTCCTGCCTCTATGCTTTACATCCCGGGAATTCCTACATTCCATAGACTTCTGCCTGCCATTCTGTCCCCTTCCCAAGGCAGTTTTGCTATTGCAGCTTGATCCAGATATTACATGCAAGCAGTGGTGGGATTCAGCAGGTTCGCACCAGTTCTATGGAACCGTTACCTAATGTGCCATCAGTTCTATAGAACCGTTTGTTGGTCGGGCGCCTGCTGTTAACCGCCGCCTCCCCCTTCACCGCTGAGCAGCAGGAGGAGGAGGAAGGGGTCACCTTTGCTTTCTGCGCCCCGATGAAGGTGAGGCTGGAGGAAACGGCGGGCTCCATAGGGCAGCGAGACCAGGCTACTCATTCAGTAGTTCATGGAGAGCAACATCTACGATTGCCATCAACCAAAAGAGCCATATTTATTTCCATCCCTGGCAGGAGGACTGCACTTTAAGGAGGATTGCAGCTTACCTGTTCCACTGGTGGCTATTTCAAAGTGAGAACCAGCTATCAGCCACAAGCCCCATTAGGCAAAGTCTTTGGTCTACTTTCCTGAAACATGGGCCAGGTCCTGCACTGGGGAACAGTACTCAGAAAAGCATGCCAAAGAGCCACATGTGGCTTCCAATCCATTGAGTGAAAAACACTGATCCAACTGTAACGATATACAACTGGAATCTTTGTGGCAGGGTGCAGCTTTTAAAGAGCTCTTCTACACAATCCTTCAGAGCGCTCCCTAACCTGCAGTGCTGGTATAGTTTAGTGGCTCAGCCACAAACCACAAAGCTCCAGGTTCATATCTCACCTATAAATGAATTTAGTGGGTGGTCTTATGCAGTGGTGGGATTCAAATAAATTAACAACAGTTTAGTTGTCTTTACCTCTTTTACTGTTCTTATTGCAGTATTTAATGCGTGAATTATTAAACTACCTTTCAGTATATCTTTTGGTATAGTTAAAATAGTCATTAGGACATAGAACCTGTTGTTAATTTATTTGAATCCCACCACTGCATGCAAGCCTTTCTCAATAATCACAAGAGCCGCCTGCTTGGTAATAGAGGTGATAGTCATAGTACTTTATACTTACCTAACCAAGGCCCTCATGCAAGACACTGCTGCAATCTGGCTTTGTTATTTCCTGAAGCCAAAATTCATTAAGAAACATACACTGGCAAGTAAACAAAACAGATCCTCAAAGGCTGTGAGCTGGCAACACTAATGTGAGAGTTAACTAGGCAAGCATGAACATCACAAATGCCTTCATGTCATCATGGCAGAAGATGAAGTAATCCACATGTGGTACTCAGATGGATAGCTAGACTGGAGTCTCCAGATTCAGAGGAGACTAGGAGCCTTTACTGGTCAAAAGCTCACACAGGCAGGGCTTTTTTTTGTAGCAGGAACTCCTTTGCATATTAGGCCACACACTCCTGATGTAACCAATCCTCCAAGAGTTTACAGGGCTCTTCTTACAGGGCCTACTGTAATCTCTTGGAGGATTGACTACATCAGGGGTGTATAGCCTGATATGCAAAGGAGTTCTGCTACAAAAAAAGCCCAAATGGAAACCCCTACTCAGACCACTCTTTTGTGTCGAGCATGTGAAGAGTAACTTTCCCACATTCCTGAATAACTGTAGCCAGTTCCACCATATCTTTTCCGAAAGAAGTATGGGGCTGGGGAACCTAGCAGGGTCAATGGGTCATGAAATGTAGAAATTCCATGGATCTTTGTCTGCATTGTTTTTTATACCCCTATATAAAACGGTAGCATAGTGAGGATCCACTGCATTGCATCAGATGAAGCGGGTTTTAGTCCACCAAAGTTTATACTGGAATAAAATGTTATTAGCTTTGATGGTGCGACTTTTTAATTTTTGCTGTGACAGACTGACAGGGATGTCCTCTGGAACCAGTCCCCTGATGCATGTATCTATACTGCTAGCAAAATGACCACCATTATGACAAGCGGGGTAGGGGTGCAGAGGCTGTTTATTACAGACAACTTGGCTGGAGGGGAGAAATGCATCTTCTCTGTGCTCTGTGGTAACCTTTTTCACTGGGCTAGCCAGCATCAGCAGTGGGCAGGTACTGGAGCAGTCAAGCAGAGCATTTTATTTTATTTCTTTTTTCCATTGAAGCAATTCACTTTGGTGGGGGAGCAAGAGGCTGTTTTGCGGGCACTGTTGGGGAAGAAGCTAAGCCTGAAAAGAATGGAAAGCAACATGCCCCAAGCATTGAACTTGGTGGGGCAGAACAAATATGCTTAGGATCAGACTGTAAATCACTCCTGCTGCAGAGCAAATCTGAACCTCAAAGAAGGCCGACCAGAGTGAAACATGCTCAGAAGCTTACACAGGCCTTTCATGTTTAATTATTTAACTGGTTCGTTTCCTGCGGCACACCAGGGGTTCCCTCCAGTCACACTAGCGTGCCCAGGCTGGCAGTTTCAGAACAGCTGCCTTCAAAGAAAGGAGAGCTGGAAAATCCAGGCAAAGAGCAGCAGAGCAAGGCCTGGTGCTTCTGACAGAGTAAGAGGACATTTCAGAGCCCCACAGAGCAAATACATTTTCATCAAGGGTCCAGTCACCACAGCCACTCCACCCCCCTGCATTGCTAAATCTCATATGGTTTTGATTATTTTTGCTAGGCTCAGGAATCTCCATTGTCATTCCAAAAGCCAAAGTAAAATCTCATGGGTGGAGGGGCGGGGGGATCTTTGCAATGTAAGTAAAGGCTCAAAAGGCTAAGCTAAGGGGTAATATGCAAGTATACACACACATTTTAAAACTGATAGGCAGAAGGTTCAGGACAGACAAAAGGAAATACTATTTTACACAGAGAATAATTAAAATGTGAAATTTGCTGCCAACGGATGTAGTGATGGCCACAGGAATAAACAGCTTTAAAAGATGATTAGATAGATTCATGGAGGATAAGTCTATCAATGGCTACTCGCCATGGTAGAACAAAGTTTGAGTCCAGTGGCACTTTTAAGACCAACAAGGTTTTATTCATGGTATAAGCTTTTATGTGCAAGCACACTTCCTCAGATATAGGTGAAACAGTTTCCTCAAGCCTTTCTTATAGGGGGTGGGGGTGGGGTTGCTGTCAGGAACACTCACTCCACCCGCTATAAGTAAGGCTTGAGGAAACTGTTTCACCTATATCTGAGGAAGTGTGCTGCTTCAGACCAACATGGCTACCCCACCTGAATCTATTAGCCATGGTGATTGAAGGGAACCTCCACATTCAGAGGCAGTAAGCTTCTGAATCCCAGAGCTAGGGGACAACCTCAGGCGAAGGCCTCAGCCTCTGTGCCCTGTTGATGGCCACCCAGAGGAATGGATTGGCCACTGTGTGAGATGGGATGCTGGACTAGATGGACCCAGCAAGTTAATGGCTCAGGGCTCAAAGGAAGAATGAACATTCCTCAGGAGGTACAACTCCCTTGCTAGAGGCAGTGTAGGGTTGTCAAGGTGCCCCTCACACTGTATTCCCGTTGCCTTTAACTGAGTCTTATATATTATGTCACACTTTTTAAAAAAAAGTTTGTGGGCTGCCTACACACTCTTTGCCCAATTTAGGCTATATTAATCCTTTCCTTTGTCACAGTTTTGCTGTCTTCTTGCTCAGTTTTGATGGATGACATAAATTATACATAGTCCCACATCTGCAGAATGAGCAAAAATTCTTTAGTGGATAAAACTCCCCCCCCCCCCCAGCATGAAGACAGCAAAAGAAAACCCTCCAATGGCCAACTTTTTCATATAGCTGTTTCTAGGCACAGGAGCCTGGCTAGAGAAAGAAAGTGACAGCCCTATCAAAAGTTGAAGACCAATGTAAAAACAACAGGTAGCGTGTTCATCACAGCAGGGGTACACTTGGAAGCCAAGTGGATGGGCTGGTAAAAGATCCATCATGATGCCACAGAGTTCACCTTCCAAAGCATCTGTTTTCTCCAGGGAAACTGATCTCTGTAGTCTGGAGATGAGCTCTAATTTGAGGGTAGATTCAAGCAGGCAGTCGTGTTGGTCTGAAGCAGTTGAACAAAGCAGGAGTCAAGTGCACCTTTAAGACCAACCAATTTTTATTTAGAAGCTTTCATGTGCTCGTCTGATGAAGTGTGCTTAAGAGCACACGAAAGCTTACGTTCTAAATAAAAATTGGTTGGTCTTAAAGGTGCAACTTGACTTCTAATTTGAGGGAGTGGGGGAAGGATCTCCAAGTTCCACCTGGAGGTTGGTAACCCTACAAACAATGAAGTAGTGTGGATATGGAGAACTGGGTGGGAATAAAGGGTACAGCAAAGGTCTCTTGCTTTCTTTTTGTTTTTAGAGGCTTTGGAGCTCCCCCTCACACACTACTTTTACTTAAAAGGTGGTAAGTTCTGCCTATGGGAAAGTGAGTGCTAACAGCAAAGTTATGAGGCCAGCTGCATCCTGCCCCTCTGGGCCTGATGTTAGGCAGATGTGCAGAGTTGGGAGAAGGAGGGAGAAAGCAACACTATACAGGCAGCTGCAGCCAACAGCTGAGGTAATCTTCCAGAGGTGGCAGAAAGGAAGAAGAGGCTTGTGTCTCACCTTTCTTACTTCTGTGCAAAACCCACACAAAGGAATGATGACCTCCTCCACCTCTCTTGTATGTTCAGCAAGGGGTACCAACCACCAGGAGGGGAAAAAATGGTCTGCATCTTTAGTAGAGTCTTCATGGGATACTTTACAGTTGCCAACTCTAGCTTTGGAAATTCGTGGAGATTTGGGAGAAGGAGCAGTAGAGGGATTTCTATGCTATTCAGAGTTCACCCACTGAAGTTGCCATTTTCTCCAGGGAAACTGATCTCTGAAGTCTGCAGATCAATTGTAATCCCAGGAGAACTCCAAACCTCACCTGTAGGTTGATCATCTTAATTTACTTCCATGTAGCTGAAAGCTTCAGATGCCCATTTCCACATGTTAAGCTTTTATTAAAGGGACAGGGTATTTTTTTTCTCCAAGTCTATTGACAACCCTATGTTTATCTACTGAAGTAGCAAGTTGAACAAGTGTCTATATATGCATGTCTGTTGTGGCCCCCACTTTGTGGAATGGCCTTCCTGAAGAAGAGACTGGTGGCAGCTACTAATTAGCCTAGAGAGGGGACTGTCTCTCTCTGAGACTTTGATAATTTGTTTTGTCTTGCTTTTGAAACAGAGGTTCTGCTCCTCCCAGGCTGTGGGTGGGGAGTGGAAACCTTGACACTCTCATCCTGTTATTGTTTATTAGATCTCTCATGCTATTTGATTGCATCGTTTTCCACCATGTAATCCACCTTGAAATCCACTTTGAGGCTAGTGAGAAATGTGGACTTTCAGGGCTTTTTTTGCACAGGAATGCAGTTCCAGCTGACTTGGCATCAGGGGGTGTGGCCCAATAAGCAAATGAGTTCCTGCTGGGCTTTTTCCACAAGAAAGTCCTGTGTGAAACAATGGTGATGCCAGGGTGTGTGGCCTAATATGCAAATATGTTCCTGCTGAGCTTTTTCTGCAAAAAAAAGCCCTGTGGACTATAAATGTGGCTGTCAACCTCCAGTTGGGGCCTGGAGGTCTCCTGGAATTGCACGTGATCTCCAGACTCCAGAGATCAGTTCCCCTACAGAAAATGGCAGCTATAAATGAAATAATAGATAAAAAGTAAATGTAATTCCTTTTGAATTTTGCTACATGGCTGCATATGGGCCCTCTGTTACCAAGAGGGGGTTAACTGGTATTCAGAAGGCTGCCTCAAGTTCTCCCTCTTTGGCTTTTTTGATCCACCCCATCAGCCCCTTGGCTTCTTCCATAAGGCAGAAGCAGCAGGCCTCATGCCTCTGACCCTGCTGTGTTGATCATCAAAGGGATTGCATTTCCTCTCCCCAGAGAAGGACAAAGTGGCTGTCAGCCAGTGAGATAAAGCACAGTGTGAAATGTTATTGACAGCAAGGAGGAACAGCCTTCCAGCAGCTGTGATTCGGGATCCCTGTGGTAGAGAGAACGCTGTACAGAATCGAGATGAGGGTGAATGTGGAGTTGCCTGCGCTGGCCTTTAACAGCTCCCATCAATATACATTTACGGTTTAATCAACATATGTCCCTTTAACGGAGCAAATCAATAGCGACTCGTTGGAAAGAAAATGAGATAAACAACAGCTCTACTAGCATTGCGTTCCTCCTGCAGTTCCAAATTCCAGAATTGGAGCAAAGCAACAGGGACCCTTTGGGGTGAGCTAAGCTCCAAAGCAAGAAGACTAGGTTGCTATTTGCCAAGTTTTCTGTCATATTCCTTCCATGATACTCTTTGATCCAAATGTGGTGAGGGAACTGAATCATACAAGAAGGTAAGAGATGGACAAAGATGTTATTTAAGGTCACAAACAGAAAAGGTGGTTTCTTTGCCAGCATTTTTTGTCAACTTCTGTGGATTCAAAGGTATGAACGCTTTTGGATTACACAGAACTCTTTGTCAGAGAATGTAACAACCCATTCTGGGGGTGTGGCTTGGAGCTAGAACTGCCTCTCAGAAGGATTGTACCAACACACTTGAGTTTTCAGTACCACCTGGATCCAGTGGCAATATTTATTTATTTTTATTTTATCAAATTTATATCCTGCCCTCCCCCTAACGGGCTTATCACCATCAAGGCTGTGACTTTATTATCAGGAACACCTTGGCATTTTGCCCTCTTGATTTTATAAACAGGAAGCCCAGATTCCTCTGGGTGCGCCAACTATTTATTAGATACCTGGAATGGCTGCAGGCAAAACAAACACATACATTCCATGCGGGTCTGCTCCCAAAACCACTGTTCAATAAGAGAAATTGGGGCATAGCGTTTTATGTAATAGTAGAAAACAGGCATCAGTACAGATCACCATGCATAAGTTCCATGGATTTGGGAGGCTGCAATCATAGAAACATAGAGCTGGTAAGGACCTCAAGGGTCATCTAGTCCAATCTTCTGTGCAATGCAAGAAAGCCACAGCTACCTTCCCCCCACTGCCCAGAGGAAGGCAAGAAATGTCCATGATCCCTGGGCCAATCTGGCCTGGAGGAAAATTCCAAAGTGGCAGTCTGCATTACCCTGAGCATATAAGAGAGGCCACAAGAGCTGAGCACTGGGTCATCCCTTCCTGCCCTCCTTCTCATTATCTTCCTAAATCCTAAGAATGCTTTCATGTGCGTAAGCCCCACTGAATAAAATGGGGCTCACTTCTGAGTAGCCCAGTTCAGTATTCTTCCCTTAGATACTTTACTTAAGTACTAAATCTCAAGGTTGCAAGATACAGTGGAACCATCAAAGCAATATCTGACAATAACTCATCTAGCTGACCTTCCCCCAATCTAGCCACTGTTTTAGTACTTTTTGTCACCTTCTCTCCTTGAAGGTGGAAACCAGAATCCTCCAATCAAGCCTCCACCAATTGACATAAAAACAGCTTTTCCTCAATTGTCACCAGTGTCCCCTGGCAACAGAACCGTCAGGGCTTTTTTTTGTAGAAAAAGCGCAGCAGGAACACATTTGCATATTAGGCCACAACCCTTAATACCAAGCCAGCCAGACCTGCATTCCTGCACGTTCCAGCTCAAAAAAAGCCCTGGGTTTACTTAGATGTGATGAGAAAGATTGTTAATTCTCAGCTATATAGTTTGCAAGTTGGTTGTGAGCAAAAAATATAATATACATAGAGTCATCTATAGTGCTTTGTAGAACAACACAAAAATGTTCTGAGGATTTTACAATATACAAATCAATGAAAGGGAGGCAACAGAGAATGAGGGTAATAGAGGAATTAAGAGATTATGACTAACAGTTTAAAGCCACAAGTTTTGTAGAAGTATGGTTGTCAGGTCCCCCCTGACCACTGGTGGGATGTTGGTGCTTACATTTAAAGTCATCTATGGCCAGAGGCCAGCATATCTCCAGGACTGGTTCTCCCCATATGAACCCCATGGGACCTTATGATAAGGGGCCCAGCATCTTCTTGTGGTCCCTGGCCCCAGGGATGTCCAACTTGCCTCGACAAGGATCAAGGCCCTGCAGTAGGGTTGCCAAGTCCAATTCAAGAAATATCTGGGGACTTTGGGGGTGGAGCCAGGAGACATCGAGGCGGAGCCAGGAACAAGGGTGTGACAAGCATAATTGAACTCCAAGGGAGTTCTGGCCATCTCTCTCTCTCTCTCTCTCTGCTGTAGCAGTGCGATTCTTCCTCAATCTCCTTTTGTCCTCAAGACCAGCTATGCGTGCGTTCTCAAAAGAAGAGACAGCCTGGTGGATGGTGTGCCTCCATGCTTTGCGATCTGAGGCTAGGTCAGACCACTGGTGGTGGTTGATGCGACAGGTGCCAAGGGATTTCTTCAAGGAGTCCTTGTACCTCTTCTTTGGTGCCCCTCTATTTCGATGGCCGGTGGAGAGTTCGCCATACAGGGCAATCTTGGGAAGGCGGTGGTTTTCCATCCTAGAAATATGCCCTGCCCAGCGCAGCTGCGTCTTCAACAGCAGTGCCTCGATGCTGGTAACCTCCGCCCACTTGAGGACTTCAGTGTTGGTCACAAAGTCACTCCAGTGGATGTTGAGGATGGTGCGAAGGCAGCGCTGATGAAAGCGCTCAAGGAGTCGCAGGTGATGACGGTATAAAACCCACGATTCGGAGCCGTAGATGAGGGTTGTCATCACAATTGCTTTGTAAACATTGATCTTTGTGCCTTTTTTCAGATGCTTGTTGCTCCACACTCTTTTGTGCAGTCGGCCAAATGCACGGTTTGCCTTTGCCAGCCTGTTGTCAATCTCCTTGTCGATCTTGGCATCTGAGGAGATGATGCACCCCAGGTAGCTGAACTGCTGGACTGTCTTCAGAACTGATTCACCCACAGTGATGCAGGGAGGGTGATAATCTTCCTGGGGTGCAGGCTGGTGGAGAACTTCTGTCTTCTTCAGACTAACTTCTAGGCCGAATAGCTTGGCAGCCTCTGCAAAGCAGGACGTCATATGCTGCAGAGCTGATACCGAGTGGGAGACGAGTGCAGCATCATCAGCAAACAGTAGCTCTCGGATGAGTTTTTCCATTGTCTTGGAGTGGGCCTTTAGTCGCTTCAGGTTGAACAGGCTGCCATCGGTGCGATAGCGGATGTAGACACCATCATCATCATCTAGATCTACTGCAGCTCTTTGAAGCATCATGCTAAAGAAGATCGTAAAGAGAGTTGGCGCGAGAATGCAGCCTTGCTTTACACCTGTGCCTATTGGGAAGGTCTCCGAGAGGTCGTTGCAGTGTCTGACTTGGCCTCGTTGGTCTTCGTGTAGCTGGATGATCATGCTGAGGAACCTTGGGGGACATCCTAAACATTCCAAGATTTGCCACAGGCCTTTCCTGCTAACGGTATCAAAAGCTTTGGTAAGGTCGACAAAAGTCACATACAGAGCCTTGTTTTGTTCCCTGCATTTCTCTTGGAGCTGGCCATCACATTTAAAGGAACCACACACCCTTTTAAATGTCTTCCTTCCATAGGAAATAATGAAGGATAGGGGCACCTTCTTTTGGGGCTCATAGAATGGGACCCCCTGGTTCAATCATTTTGAAACTTGGGAGGTACTTTGGAGAGAGTCACTAGATACTATACTGAAAATTTTGTGCCTCTACCTCAAAAAATAGCTCCCCCAGAGCCCCCAAAACCTCCAGATCAATTCCCCATTATACCCTATGAGAATCAATCTCCACATAGAGAATAATGCTCTGGCGATTCTGAAGGGGATGGGCCTTTCTACTCACGAGTTGCTGCCAGCTTCTTCAAAGTAACACAGACACACCATCCCAAGAGGAAGCCTTTCAATCAGCGACTGAAGCCACCGGAGGTAGAAACGCACATGGTCCAGACTCCCCGAGGAGACGCCACCCGGCAGCCGGAGAGGATGCAAGGACTACAAGTCCCAGCATGCACCTCGCGAAGGGAGGCCGGACTGGAGCGAATAGCAGGCCGGCGGTGGGTGGGTCTTTGTGACTCGGAGGAAGGGAGAAGCCTGAAGCCAGGCAGGGAAAGAGACACTGCGCCGTTCCAGCCCCCCACCCCCGCTATCAGATTTTTAGAGAGCGAGGGATTAGGCTGCTAATCAGGGATCCCCCGGCAGGGCGGGGGGGGGGTTGGGAAGCCTACCCTGCAGTACCTACTACAGTTCTGCAGGGCATGCAAAACAGAGCTCTTCTGCCAAGTCCTTCAGCTGAGGCAGCAATTGTCTCCTTGTTATTAGGCCTTCCCTAGACCCCAGGGCCCCGATTGATCAACTGCAATATATCTGTTGAGGCATAAACTCTGATTGCTGAATTTTGGGTGTTTTATTGTGGAATTTTAATGTTGTGATTTTATTGTTGTACACATATGATGGAACCCACCCTGAGCCTGCTCACGGGAAGGGCGGGATATAAATTTAAGAAAATAAAAATAAAGACCCACACCACACACTAGCCAGATCCCATGGGCCATCTTTAAACATATCTGGTGTTGCCAGATCTAGGTTGGGAAACTCCTGGAGATTTGGGGATGGAGCCTGGAGAGAACAGGGACCTCAGAGGGGTACAATGCCATAGAGTCCACCCTCCAAAGAATCTATTTTCTCCAGGTGAACTGAGTGCTGTATGGAGAGGAGATGTAATTCCAGGGAATCCTCACGTTCTTCCTGGAGGCTGGCATCCTTGGCTTTGAGGAAAGATTTTGTTCTTTTGTAAATATGGTTAGCTATTTCCAGTAGTGGCCTAATATGATGACACTTTTTCAATTCAGATACTAACTACAGTCAGTTACAATGACCCAGTGACTCAAGAGACAAGCAGCAAGTGCTAGAATAGGTGACCAGCAGACTTGCATGACTCATCTGTTGCTGAGCTGCTGCACCAGTGAAGTCTGCGAGTGTCTGAATGCCCTTTTTATGGGTTTTTTTTTAAAAAAATCTGTACATGAGGAACTGCCAGAGCAGAGAGATGGCCAGGCAAAACTGATGGGAAGAATAGTTTGCCTAGAAGTTGCCATTGTTGAATCTTCATAACCATCAGTCATACCTATACTGATCTTCAGGATAAGGCTATTGTACTATTTTCAAGATAGATAAAGTCCAGTTCCTTCAAAATCTTTCTGCTTCCTTTTATATATATATAGCTAAACCTGATATTTTCCCAAAACTGAAAGCTGTTCTCAACTATTGATGTGATTATAAACATTGCTTTGTGGTGGGTGAAGGGAGGCTGCTGAACAGTTAAGATCTTTTAAACATTTTTAATTATGGGGATTGTTGTTGTTGTTGTTCAGTCACACAGTCAAGTCTGACTCTTTGTGACACCATGGACAAAGTCATGCCAGGCCCTCCTGTCTCCCACCATTCTCCCCAATTATGGGGATACCATCTTTAAAAAAGTGTAAGTATGAATCAAATATATTCTTCAAGCACTTATGAAACAGAAGCTGCACACAAAGCTGTGAGATTTAGCTCCACAGTTTTTTCCAAGCCTCATCTATCCTGAGTTACAAATGGCCTTAGGGGGCGACTAAGCCACTCACATGGATGACTGTGGTTTATACACATTGTGATAAATGGAACTTCGGCACAGCATAGTGATTATGTGAGCTGCATCCAGCATTGGCTCTTTTGCCTCCTGGAGATGCTTCTTCTCAAGACATTGAAAGGGATTTTAACCTGAGAAGCCCAGCAGTGATCTCCATCCACAAATGCTTTCTGAAGTGTGTTCTGACACGACTCTCACAATGGGGTACAAGGGCTAGCAAAGGGGGGGAGCTATCTGAGGAGAAATTGTAGTTGTTGAGAACTCTGGTGGCCAGAGCTTTGGGGCTGAGTAATTAGGTGTTGTGTGACGGATTCTTTTATCATGACATAAGAACATAAGAACATAAGAGAAGCCATGTTGGATCAGGCCAACGGCCCATCCAGTCCAACACTCTGTGTCACACAGTGGCAAAAATTTTTATATATACACACACACTGTGGCTAATAGCCACTGATGGACCTGTGCTCCATATTTTTATCTAAACCCCTCTTGAAGGTGGCTATACTTGTGGCCATGAATTCCACATGTTAATCACCCTTTGGGTGAAGAAGTACTTCCTTTTATCCGTTTTAACCTGTCTGCTCAGCAATTTCATCAAATGCCCACGAGTTCTTGTATTGTGAGAAAGGGAGAAAAGTACTTCTTTCTCTACTTTCTCCATCCCATGCATTATCTTGTAAACCTCTATCTTGTAAACCTCTATCATGTCACCCAGATTAGGGAGAACACAAAAGGCATAGAGGGAGTCTGCAGAAAAGAGTGAAGATCCTAGCTATCATCTGAACAGTGCACTAGCCTCACATACTGGGTCAAAGAAAGAACAAAAGCAATCAAGCCAGCCAGTTAAGATCTACCTGCTGTATGTGCTTGTCACCTTCCAAGGTAGCAAGTGGTGACTAGAGACAGGGCATTTTCTGTGGTGGCACCTTGCCTCTTGAATGTCCTCCCCCTTGAGGCTTGCCTGGCACTTACTTTACTTTCTTTTAGATGCCAGGCCAAAACACATCTCCCCCCCTGCCACCCCAAACTTTTAATGAGCAATTTTATTTCACCAGCTTCCCAGATGGCCTGTTTCTGTTTTATGGTAATTTTTTATACTATTTATGTCCAATGGGCTGTTTTTATATTGCTATGTTGTATTTAATTGTAAGCCTCCTCAAGAAAGACTCTGGTATCATAGAAATATCTTAAATAAATAAGGTGTGTTCTGGCAGAGGCACTTGTAGTAGGGTTTCTAAACCTGGTTTTTGGACATTCCTGGAGATTGGGAGGCAGGTGCCTGGGAACAGTGGAGCTTGTGGAGGGGAGGAAGCTTATTGGGGATGTGATGTGATTCTAGAATTTTGTTTATCCAGGACTTTATAGTATACTATAGACTAGAATGTACCTTCCAAAATGCCATGTCCTCCAGGGACCTCCTCAGGCCAGCCATTCCACAAGGTGGGACCCACAACAGAGAAAAGCATGTGTACAGACCATAGCTAATTTCTGTTGTTGGAGATTATTTTGATAGTATAACCTGGAAGATGTAACTGATATGCCAGGGACCATGGGTGAACTGAAGTAATGTCCTACACCAAAGCAGTGTTCACTCTATACTGCTGGGCAAATGTTATTATTCCAGCATTGGGATGAAGACTTCATTGATAGCATAAGGTTTAGTTTTGGGGATGGGGCATTTAGGTCTTATTGCGCTATACATTGGTATAAAGCCCCATGCTTTATACTTCTACTTGAACACTTATATTTCAAAAACTATTAGATTATCATAACCAGGGCTTTTTTGTAGAAAAAGCCCAGCATGAACTCATTTACTATTAGGCTGCACCCCCTGACACTAAGCAGCCGGAACTGAGTTCCTGTGCGTTCCTGCTTTAAAAAAAAAAAAAGCCCTGATCATAACACTCATGTCCTTTAAAGACTGTAGCCAGCCAATAGTTTTTAGAAACTGATACAGAGCCTGTAGCTTAAAGCTAGATTTACAAGGTGCAAATCAAACGGGGTATTTTTGTACATAGACTAAGTTTGAAGACTAGCTGAAAGAAGTGGACATAAAGTCTGAGTTATGAGGGAACTTTTAACACACTAGCAGCACATTTTCCTCTACTCAGGAAGTAGTGAGTATGGATTTCATTCATTACCCTTAGCTGAGCCATTATAACTTATTTATTTTATTTACATTATTTATAATCTGCCTTTCTTATAGAGGCTCAAGGCAGATTACACATAGTAGGTCAGTCAACTGCAAAAATGGGACATTCAATAACCAACAGGCTAGGTTTTTAGAAGCCTGGAATCACCAGAAAGAACTTAAACATAGCGTAATATGACACATTAAGCAGTGCTGAAATTACATAAATAGGATCCTAATTATAATTAGACAAAACACAAGTTTTTGTTGCCTTTCTTCCTTATGAAGAAGGGTTAAAATGCTTGGGGCTCTTTAGCTTGGAGAAACATCAACTGAGAGGTGACATGATAGAGGTTTACAAGATTATGCATGGGATGAAGAAAGTAGAGAAAGAAGTACTTTTCTCCCTTTCTCACAATACGAGAACCTCTGGGCACTCAATGAAATTGCTGAGCAGTTGGGTTAGAACTGATAAAAGGAAGTACTTCTTCACTCAAAGGGTGATTAACACATAGAATTCACTGCCACATGAGGTGGTGGAGGCTGCAAGCATAGCCAGCTTCAAGAGGGGATTGGATACAAATATGGAGCAGAGGTCCATCAGTGGCTATTAGCCACAGCATATTTTTGAAACTCTCTGTTTGGGGTAAATGATGCTCTGTATTCTTGGTGCTTGGGGGGAGCAACAGTGGGAGGGCTTCTAGTGTCCTGGCCCCACTAGTGGACCTCCTAATGGCACCTGGTTTTTTTTTTGCCACTGTGCGATACAGAGTGTTGGACTGGATGGGCAATTGGTCTGATCCAACATGGCTTCTCTTAACAGTATAGACCTCAGTCCTTAACCTTTTATCTAAGCATGTTTGTAAAACCACTCTGTACAGTGCAACCCTATTATCTGTGCAGAAAAGTCCTCTTGAATAGTTCTGTTTTGCATAGCTTGTGGCAAGCCAGAAGACTGGGAGCTTTCCTGACCTCTCCAGGCAGGTCATTCCACAAGGCAGGAGCCACAACAGATAAAGCACCTGCCAAAGTCCCTGCTGATGAGCAAAGTTGTTATGGCAGAGCATAGGGAGAGAAGCAGTCCCACAATTAAGAGGGGCCATGGTCATGAAGGGCTTTCAGTGTGATAGCCAATACTGTAAACTGAGCTGGGTAACAGATGTGGAGCCAATGGAGCATCTGCAGAATGAGAGTTATATGCATGCTCCATCCAGCTCTGGTTTATAGCCAGGCCATGGTTCCTCTGAGATATATTTGGCCATAAATGCAATATTGGTTTGAAGACCTCTGGTTTTCAATAGCCAATGAGTGCAGTGTAGTGTAGGGCTAGGATCTGGGAGACCTGAGTTTGAAACTCTACTCTGTCATGGGTGATGTTGGGTCAGTCAGAAACTCTCAGCTTAACCTACCTCCATAGGGTTGTTGTGAGGATAAAATGGAGAAGCAGCTGCTTTCTGTCCCCACTGTGAAGGTAGATGGTGTACAAATGAAGCAAATAAATTTCAAAGAGTTTATCATTCATTTCGCTTTCCTATGACTCTTATCACTGCACTTTTACTTTGGATTTGATAGAGTGCAATCACTAGATGGTGCCATTGCATGTCACATGGCAAGCTGAGTTGCCACTCAGCCAGCCTGGTCAACCAGTCCATTTCCATATGCTAAGAACTTCACAAAACACAATTTTGTAGCCTGGGGATTTAAGGTCTGTGAGAGTAGACAACAGGAAGCAGTGGTCATGAATTGAAATGGAGAGCATCCAAGGCCAGCACCAGGAGTTAGTATATATCACACACTTTATTAGGCCCAGGAACTTTACATAAACTGAAGTCAAGGAAGCTGCAGAAAGGTTTGCAGTAAATAAGAGGATTTGGTGTTTGTGAGAAAAACCCTGCTCTTGCATGGTCCTGGGACTGCTACTATTGTTCTTCAAGTGTCTCAGCATGTAGTAGCTGGGGAAGTAAACATAATATTTAAAGAGGCCTCCTGGTATCCCTTCTTGGCAGGGATGGTGTTTCTCAGTATTGTTCAATGACAACATCAAAAACTTGTTTGCTGCCCCGGAGATTTAAGACTTAGTGGAAAGGTCAGAATCTACTTTCCAGGAGCACCAATGTCCTATAAAAAAAATTAAACCTTGGATTTTTGCAGTGCCAGCCACTAAGTGTGCAAGCTTATGTAGAAGCAAAGAATATGATGTTGGGTGCAGAATAAGAGAGGTTGTACTTATTCTTGTCATCAGGAGCAATCCTAGTTTCCATCATGTCTGGGAAAAAAAGAATTGGCTTCTTGCAACAGTGAGTGGAATCCTGGATGATGGAGTCAAAGTAGCCTCTTAACTCTTGGACTCTCATTTTACTTCAATATACCACACACACGTAATGGATTCAAATGCTCCCCTACAAAGGCAAATGATGCTGTCTGAATGGAGTCAGTCCTTAGGAATTTGGTGCTGACTCCTTTTTTCAAAATGCATAATATATTATTTCCCAGCTTGTCTGGTTTCATGCATTTTGTGGCACATTGCTTCTGGGTAAAAAAATTCAAAATGTTGATTCTGTCATGTGGTATAGATGGGCTGGAGCAAAGATTCTGTTCAATATTCTTTCATAAGGCACTTTGAGAGATGAAAGGGTTTAACGCTGAATGGCATGGCATCTGCTTTGCATGCAGAAGGTCCCAGGTTCAATCCCTGGGATCCCAAACCAAAAGCATTAGGCACTAAGTGTTACGAAAAACCTCCACAGAAGTGAGCTCAGGGATTCTGTCTCTTACAGTTTGTTATTCAGTCAGGAAGCTTACTGAATATCTTTGGACCAGTTCCTCCCTTTCATTTTAACCTACCTGACAGAGTTGTTGTGAAGATAAATGTACACTGATGTAGTGAATTGTGCTGTATCAAGAAGCACTGCGCGGCCATGTAGCAGAGGCGACCAGGGGAAGTCCCTTGGTCACTCTGCGCAGCGCGGGAATAGTATCCGCCAATTAAGACCACTGGCGGGAAGTTTGACTGGCCAGGATTGGACTGGCCAGCTGGAGAGCTGTTCCGGGGAGAATGTATATAAAGCAGGTCCCGGCCCGCGTTGCCCTGTTCTGTGATGTACCTTCTAATAAAGTATGTCACCTTCTGCACATCTCATCACTGAGTACATTACAACTGACTTGATTTTCTCAGAGGAAAGTTGACATAAAACTATGACAAACAAACACATGCAGAACATAAGAGAAGCCATGCTGGATCAGGCCAATGGCCCATTCAGTCCAACACTCTGTGTCACACAGTGGTCAAAAAAACCAGGTGCCATCAGGAGGTCCACTAGTGGGGCCAGGACACTAGAAGCCCTCCCACTGTTGCCCCCCCCCCCCCAAGCACCAAGAATACAGAGCATCACTGCCCCAGACAGAGAGTTCCATCTATACCTTATGGCTAATAGCCACTGATGGACCTCTGCTCCATATGTCCAATCCCCTCTTGAAACTGTCTATGCTTCTAGCTGCCGCCACCTCCTGTAGCGGTGAATTCCATGTGTTAATCACCCTTTGGGTGAAGAAGTACTTCCTTTTATTAGTTCTAACCCAACTGCTCAGAAATTTCATTGAATGTCCATGAGCTCTTGTATTGTGAGAAAGGGAGAAAAGTACTTCTTTCTCTACTTTCTCCATCCCATGCATAATCTTGTAAACCTCTATCATGTCACCCCTCAGTTGACATTTCTCCAAGCTAAAGAGCCCCAAGCGTTTTAACCTTTCTTCATAGGGAAAGTGTTTCAACCGTTTAATCATTCTAGCTGCTCTTTTCTGCATTTTAGTGCAGGATTTAGTTATTTTTGTTGTACCACTATAGATCTCCTGTCCCCTGGAACCAATTAGCCACCACCACATGTACAGACCTGTCACCATAAATAGTACACAGACAAGTGTTCCAATGCAATATGCAGTGCAGTGGATGTTTATCTAGAATTGTGCAAGCAGAAGCCAACAGATTAATGGCAAATGTATTACATTTTACAATACCAGTATAGCAAACATTGGTGGCTAGACTATTTTACATTAAAAATTATCCTGTGCAAGGTTTGTTATGCAAGCTCCATTTGATATAAGATAGACAAATGGCCATTTCCCCATATGTCTAGAGACTCTTATGCTTGCAGACTGCAGCGTGGCTGCTAGGCTGCATGAGCAGAGTTTGCTTCCCTGGATGGGAAGAGTCAGGGGGTGCCCGTTTCAGCGCGCAGAGAAAAAGGCGGGATCTGACAGTCTAATTGTCAGATCTGCGCTCCTCGTCGGCTCCTTTGTCTCGGCAGACGATTGGCTGAGGCTGAGGCTTTTGTTTTGGTTGGACGTCGGAGTTTGTTGGGGCAGTCGACTGGGCAGCAGCAGGTGAAGCGTTGGCTGGAGCGTCGGCTGTGGCGCTTAAGACTGGCAGTGGCATCGGAGGCGGTGGAGGACGTGGCGTTGCCCTTCTTGTTGGTTGAGTCTGCCTAGGGTTTGGGGTCTGCTGGAGCAGGGGTTGTGGAGCCCAGAGGTTGGTCTTTCCCCTTTTAATTTTTGAGGGTGTGGGCCTGTGGGGCAACCTGGGTTTTTTATTATTGCCCTTGAGGCGGTCCGGATGTGGGTTTGATGGCGGCTGGAGCATCGGGGATCGGTTTGCCATTGGTTCTTGCTGGATTCGGAGGTAGGTTGGGTGATAATTTACAGGCGGGGTCTGGGCAGGTTTGGCCATGGGAAGCATGGGGAGCATGGGGGCCTGCTTCAGCAGCCGGGCAGGGCGCCTGCCTCTTCTGCGTTGGGCGCATTTCAGAATTGGGCTTGGCCATGTGGGCAAGGCGTTCCTAGTGTGTACCCGGGCGCAGGGCATCCTGGCATGGCTGGTTCCTTTATGAGGGCACCGTCAACATATGGGATGGTGCCTTTTGCTGCTTTGCCATTTTGGGAGGTTGCCTTGCCGCTGGGGGACCACTTGTTTCCCGCTACTAGGGAAAAATATTAAAAGGGGAGTACGTGGATATTTTTTCTCTTCTCTTTTGGGAGGTTGAGAAAAAAGACAAGGAAGAATTGGATGAGAAAGAGAAGGAAAAATTGAAAAAACCAAGGTGGACAGGACCTGGGCTAATTGGCTTCCTGGGTTCACCATTTGATTCACCTTGGGGTATTTATGCCGGGGTGATTGCGAGGGCGCAGCCGTGGCGGGCAGCATCCCTGTTCCAGTATTTGGACATAATTTATAAAGGCTATATGGCCTTTAGTGGACCAGCCTGGTTACAATATGACCAGGAATTTAGGATAAGGGCTGCCCTGTATCCATCCCTTCAGTGGGATCGGATCCATCAGCAGCTTTGGCTGCAGGTTATGTCCCTGGCTAGGCCTAATCTGGGTGATCGCTCTGATAGTGGTCACTTGGTGAGTAGGTCATCCACATCTGCTGCTGGTTCATCAGGCTCTCCCCGCGGTGCAGCGGGGCAGGCGGTTCAACCCCGCATGCTCTGCTGGGAATTTGGATCCCTTGGGGTATGTAATAGGAAGGCGTGCCAGTTCAAGCACGAATGCTCCATATGTGGTGGTTCCCACTCATTTGACAACTGCCCTAGAGCCTGTGGGCTTAAAAATACGAAGAAGCCTGGTGGGAGCGGAGGTGCCTTTCCAGCTAAGAAAGGGGCCCAGCCCGATAAGGGTGGGACCTCTTGAGCAGTGGCTGTCAAGGTACCCTCGAAGGGTTGATAGTTTGTATTTGTTAGAAGGTTTTAAAGTTGGGTTTAGGATCCCTTTTTAGGGTCCTCGAGTTCTGTTTATGTCAGGAAACCTTAAGTCAGTTCAGGGCTTGGAGCAGATCGTTAGGGGCAAGATTGCAAAAGAGCTGGCTGAGGGAAGGATACTGGGTCCTTTTTCACATCCTCCAGAGAGTACTCTTAGAGTCTCACCTTTGGGTGTGGTGCCTAAAAAGGCACCTGGTGAATTTCATTTGCTTCACCGTTTGTCTTTTTCTAAGGGGAAATTCGTGAATTATGAGATCCCGGAGCACTTATGCTCTGTTAGGTACACCAGCTTTGACCAGGCTATTGCCGTGGTGCGGTGTTGCAGAGTGGGGGCAGAATTGGCGAAATGCGACATTAAGTCTGTGTTTCGCCTTTTACCGGTCCATCCTGATGATTTTGAACTTCTAGGGTTTTCTTTTGAGGGTCAATTTTACATGGATAGAACATTGCCAATAGGCTGCTCTGTGTCATGTTCGGCTTTTGAGCATTTCAGCACATTTTTGGATTGGGCTGTGTGGGAGAAAGTGGGTTTGCAGGATGTTGTTCATTATTTGGATGACTACCTTTTTGTGGGTCCCGAGGGGACTGGGCATTGTGGGCAGTTGCTGTCTGGCTTTGTTGAACTGGCGGTGGAGCTTGGGGTTCCTTTAGCACCTGAGAAAACTGAAGGTCTGACCCATAGGTTGACCTTTTGGGGGATTGAGATTGACACTATTGCGCAGTTGTCTAGGGTGCCTCTTCAGAAAATAGTGGAGCTGAGGGCTAGGATTTCTACCTTTCTTCTTAAAAAGAAGGTCACTTTGTTGGAGTTGCAACAGCTAGTTGGGCTCCTTAACTTTGCTTGCAAAGTGGTTGCTCCTGGGAGGGCTTTTCTTAGAAGGCTGTGCGATGCTATGGCAGGGTTACGCTTGCCTCAGCATAGAACTAGGGTCACCTGCAGCATGAGGGATGATTTGAGGGTTTGGCAGGAATTTTTGGAGTCCTTTAATGGAGTCTCTTTTTGGAGGGACGACATGAGGCTTGAAGCTGAGCTTCAGGTCATGTCTGATGCTGCTGGTTCCATGGGTTTTGGAGTCTATTTCCGTGGACATTGGTGCGCGGATAGTTGGCCTGACTCCTGGGTAAAGGTTGGTGTGAACCGGGATCTTACGTTTCTCGAGTTCTTTCCTATTTTAGTTGCGGTTTGGCTGTGGGGCAAGGATATCGCCAATCACACTGTCCATTTTTGTGATAATATGGCGGTGGTCCACGTCATTAATTCCCTTTCATCCATATCTGGCCGGGTTATGAGATTGGTGAGGGCCTTCACTCTGCGCTTTTTGCGGCTTAACATTTTGTTTTTAGCCAACCATGTTCCTGGGGTGAGTAACGGGGTGGCTGACACTATCTCGTAAACAGATGGAGAGGTTTCGTCAGCTGGCCCCAGATGCCAACAGAGAGCCGGTGCCAATGCCCCAGGAGCTATGGCTGATTGAAGAGCAGAGGCCTGCAGAGCGATAGGTCTAGCCATTGCGCCAAGCACCAGGAAGTCTTACAAACGGGCTGTGCAGCAGTTTGAAGACTTTAGGGCTGAGGTAGGGTATTGCAGGGTTTGGGCCCTCCCGGTGGAGGAATTGCTCCATTACTGTGTTTCGCTGCGAGGTAAGGGGTTGGCCGTGCGATCCATTAGGGGGTGCCTGTCTGCATTGGCTTTTGTCAGTAAGGCACTGGGTTATAGGGAAGAAACAGCTGACTTTCGTATTCAAAAGATGCTGGAGGGGTGGGCCAGAGAGGCCGGTCCCAGGGTTGATATGCGGAATCCTGTGTCTCCTTCGATTCTGTGGGGTTTGAAGAGGGTTTGGGACATGGTTTGTGCTTCGTCATTTGAAGCATGTTTGTTTCACGCTGCATCTTTGTTAGTTTTTTGGGGGGCTCTTAGAGTAAGTGAGCTGGTGGCACAGTCAAGAAACGATGTTTCTGGTAAGGCTCTGTTGTTAAGGGATCTGCAGCTATTCGCGGGTAAGGCAGTCATCACTGTCCGTCGCTCTAAGACGGATCAGTTGCAGAAGGGTATGGTGCTTGAGTTGGGTAGTTGTTCAGAGCTTGAGCTGTGTCCAGTTACTGCATTGGCTGCTTATTTGGCAGTTAGGGGGCCCATGGAGGGGTTTTCATTTATACATTCGAATGGTAGCCCATTGACGAAGCATCAGTTTTGGGCAGTAATGTCATGGGTTTAGGGTGAGTTGGGGTTGTCTGGGGTGAGGTTTGGGACCCACTCCTTTAGAATTGGGGCAGCCTCAACAGCGGCTGTCATGGGGTATCCTTCCACTTCCATTCAGAGATTTGGCAGGTGGTGTTCCTCGGCCTATAAGGCTTACATGTGACCTTTTATTAGGCTGTGAGTGACTTGGTGTCTGTTTATTGTTGGTTCTGTTCTTGTTTAACTGTTTTTTCTCTTTAGATGCTGTTGTTCCTGGCCAGAGGAGCAGAGTTCTCGTATGTGGCCATAGCCACGTGTTTTGGGTCGCTCATCAGGCTCGGAGAACTGCAGTTGGCTCTCAGCTGGGACTCAGCCAGCATGTGTGTATCGAATGGCGGGGGTGCCGGGGCCTTCAGTGGCCGGGCCTGCTGCCTTTGTTGTTTAAAAATTGTGTGGGTCCTCCTCCTCAGGTTTTAATTGTTCACCTGGGAGGTAATGATCTGGGACTCTTAAAGGGCAAGGCCTTAGTTTGGCAGGCCCGGAATGATTTCCAGCACATTTGGGAGCGATGGCCTGGGACCACCATAATTTGGTCAGCCATGCTGCCCCACCTGATGTGGCGTTGTGCTTGGGACCCTGTAGCTATAGAAAGGGCCCGATGTAAGGCTAATAAGGAGATCAGGAACGTGCTGGAAAAGGGGTTGGGCCACTATTTGCCCCATCCGGACATTTTGTTGAAATTTTCTGACCTCTACAGAGGGGATGGGGTCCATCTCTCGGAAAAGGGTAATATGCTTTTCCTGAGAGATTTGCAGCAAGGGGTGCGGGTGGCTTTGCGCCTCCTGGTGGGCGCTAAGCCCTAAGTAGAGACTTGGCCTTAGTAGTGGCAGGTTTTTGGGGTTTAGGGCACTATGCGGCTAGGGGAAGACTGTGAAGCATCCCCCTTTTGGGGAATTTGGGGTTTGGCATGATCAGCCTTCGGGCTTGAAGACCCGGGTTTGGAGAATGCAGACTGTCCGGGAGGCTCGGCTAGAGGGTGCCTTTCTGGTGAGACGTGCATCTGGGTTTGGGCCTTCTGGTGTGTGCCTCCCTGCTGGGCCTGCCTGGAGGGAGCTGAGTAACACTCAGCTCCAGCTGGGGGGCTGGGTCTCTCGCCCGTTAATGGCAGGGGAGCAGTCGTGGTGACCCCTAGCCCTGGCCAGGCCGCTGGTGGGGTACCCTTGCTGTTTATTAGAATATTGAATAAAGTGGCCCAATTTTATACCAATACTCTGTGTCTGACTCTTTATTCCATCCTTAGGGAGCAAATGCTTAATGAAATCCTTACCTCTGGGACAACTTAGTTCTTATATTGCTTGAGTAGAAGTGGAGTTGAAAGATTAAGCTTTAGTGTGATACCAATAAGAATATCAACTAAACTTGTCTGTTCAGAGTTTGCATTTTTTGTGAAAATTGGTATGGGGCAGGAAAGACTACCAATTAAGCCTTCTTCTCAGATTGGCCAGTTTCAGGGATTTCATTTCTAGGACTCTGTGTATGATGACGCATTAATGAATTATTGGAGCACTGAAGCAAGGAAGGACATTCATGAAACTGTCCCTGTGGTAAATTGTTGAGAGGAAGCAATTATCTCCAACATATAGTGAATGGGCCTTGTTTGCAATATGCAAAACTCCTCTGGTTCCACAAAAAGATTTGAGCATGTCACTTGTAGGAAAATAAGTTGCAGTTAATGGAATATACACTAGTTAAGCTTCTGAGCTCCCTGCTCATGACCTGAGTTCGATCCCAGCAGAAGCTGGGTTCGGGTAGCTGGCTCCAGGTTGACTCAGCCTTCCATCCTTCCGAGGTCGGTAGAATGAGTACCCAGCTTGCTGGGGGCAAAGTATAGATGACTGGGGAAGGAAATGGCAAACCGCCCTATAAAAAGTCTTCTGTGAAAACGTTACGAAAGCAATGTCACCCCAGAGTCAGAAACGACTGGTGCTTGCACAGGGGACTGACTGCCTTTACCTTTTTAAGCTAAATCCCCAGTTCCTTCCCCTTTGATATCAAAGTGCAACATAAGAAATAAAATATATAATTATATATACTATTAGTCACAGAAGTTATTCGGTTCTCATACAAATACACATATGACCTGGCTGTTGTGTATACATATTTGAAGATACTGCATCTTCAGAAACAGGGCAGTTTCCACTGTAGTGTTCCTGAGCCTACAGCTGTATTCATATGTCACAAAGATATCTGTGATGAGAATAAACTAGAAATCCTTTAGTTTGTGCAATTTAGGGTTGACAGATCAGGGTTGAGAAATGCTTGGAGATTTTTGGAGTGAAGCCTGAGAGAAGCAGGCTTTGGGAAGGGGAGGGACTTCAATGGGATGTTATACCAGAGTCCACATTCCAAAGTGGCCATTTTCTCCAGGTGAAGATCTCTATCACCTGAAGATCAGTTGCAATCACAAGGGATCTCCATCAACCACCTGGAGGATGGCAACCCTACCTTGATACCCTCTTCCCTGTACCAAGATTAAGATTGAAATAATTTCTTGAGTTTTCAAACCAGGAAAACTTCAAACGACTTCAACCATAGTTTAGAATCTTGGTTTGTAGCAAAGACACAAATTCCAGTTTGCTGACGCACCTGAATTTCAATGCCACAGCGAACTGTGGTTAATTACTTTCTAAACCAGGAATCTTAGCACAGAACATTGCAGGATGACAGAGGAAACTATAGACGTCTGAGGAGTGCTGATTTATTCAGACATTCTATTCGTTGCAACTTATTTTGTCTACAACTGACATGTCCAAAACCTTGTCTGAATACAAATTTGTTTGCACAAATACATGGTAATTAATTGCATTCACTAGGCCTGTACAGATCACCCATCCACATGTTGGCTGACTGTGCAGGGAAGGAAAGCGGATATGAGCATGCTTCTTCCCCTTCTCCCCCACCCCCACTTCCATTCAGTATTTGGTCTCCATGATGAGAATGCCCAGCAGAGGCAGCCACACTTATGCTCTGTCCCCATGATCAGTGAAGCTGCATTCCAAATGTTGCTTATCTTGGGGGAGGGAATGTATATGCATGAACACTGCCTCCCTGTGTTCTCACTGGGCAGACCACTGGGCAGTTGTGCAGAAGCAGTGGGGGCAAGCTCATGTCTCCTGACCTGTGTGATCAGGCAATGTGCAGAAGGTTACCTGTATAGGGCTACTCTTTAGCCTTATTCAGATGGCTAAAAGAACAAACAAACAAAAAAGGCCTGAACATTTCCCCTAGCACTAGACTTGTACTAACCTTGATAAAGCCTGTGATATCCTACCAGGATTATGTTCCCCTCTGCCATTAATAGGAGATATATACTCCAGTGATACAGAAGGAGTACTTGCAATGCAAGTAAGAGATTGTCACTAAGGCAGGAAGAGAAATTTTCAGCTGTGCAGCAAGCCTCATTAGCTTCAGAGAAACTCTGTATTCCAATGGCCATCATTATTTGAATGCTCTCCAGATGGGTCAATATTTAGCAACATCAGCATTTGGCATCAAGGATTTTGCAGTCAACATCAGTATTCTACTGTATTTGGCAGCTGGCTTGCAATAGCATTTAGTTAATTTTGCACTAATTTCAACTGCTTTTAACTAATCAAGGAAAGTCCTCTTGATTATGACATTTGACACACTTCAGTCATGAAACTGAAAATTATTGTTAAATTATGAGGCAAAATTGGATTCTAAAAAGGCTCTGTCTCCCCAGTTTTCCCAAATTTTAAGTGCACTACCTTGCAAATGCTTGACATTTTTCCTACTTTTAAAAAAGAACTATACAAATGCTCTCTGCGCGTATAGTACAATGCAGTCTACGGTCTTTAAATTAGCCCCTAGAGGTCATAAAAGCCACAAAATGGGGGTGGGGAATGGAGAGAATCGAAATAGGTGCTTCCTGTCTCCCTTGCATGTCATAGTCCCTATCCATCAGGTGTGTTTGCTAGCTGTATTAATGCATTCTATGTTTCAATTGTGTCAGCATTGTTTTTATTTGCAAGGGGAAAAAACACATCTCAGCAATGCAAACATACCTTTGAGAAAAGGTATCAGAGTCCTGTGCAACTGATGAGTAGAAATTGCATATTTACTGTACTAAAAGCTGAAGAGGCAAGTAGATTGAAGGAAACATGAGACTGAAATTCTGCAGACAGGTGGCGAGTGTGCTCATTGGCTGGCATCAAGTCAGTCAAAGGCAGTAGAGGGAGGCTGCAAAGCCATTGTGTGATGCTTGCAAAGATCTGAATCCTAGGAAATAATACTGCTGCAATCCAAGATCTCATCATCAGGGGGAATCATTCCCATTCTCTGGAAATGACCTACTGAGTGTTAAATGTATTTTTGTACTACTGTTGTTTTACCCCCATGCTGCTCTTACCAAAGATGGAAGCAAGCTGTTACATAAGCATGGACATCAGAATCAGTCCAGCCCTTTGACAGCTGCATCCTTAGTGCGAGTGCGCCATCTAGGGTCACTAAGCTGCATATTAAACATTTGTTTTCCTTAGTAAGGAGTGCCATTCTTACATTTAGCAATCCACACTCATCACTAGAAGAAGCCTGTTGCTGGCAGACTGTCCCTGCCACCTGTAGAGACTCATTAATTCTAGAGCATTGCTGTTCAGAGAAGTTTGTAAAGAGGCCACCTGCTGTTTAGGGAGACAACATTAAGCTCCAACAGCCAGAAATTAAGAACAAGAGAAATGGGCTATAATGTAGTATCCAATTATCTTCCAGCCACCAAAGGATTAAGGCAAGGATCAGATAAAAACAAAACCACTGAAAGAGGCATGCTATTAGGGCAACCCCAGGGAGGAAGCAATTGCTTTGCACTGTGCTGTCCCTCCTCCTCAGGAGGCCCAGAGCTTCAGTCTTGGTCACACTAGGCTGCAATGTTAATTTTTAAATATGCTTGGCTAACTGAGGTTGTTAAATAAGCATGACCTTATTTTCAGTAGATCTGAGTTCCCTCTGCTATCCTCAGCAGTAGCTGACCTAGATATATATTTTATTTTCATTTATAGCCTTTTTGTCTGCCCTGTTCAGTGAGGAGCAGAGCATGGAACTCAGTGCTTGACTCACATGTGATTCTGGAACCCCCAGTTTACAAAGAAAACCCTGATGACGATGAATTGTCAGAGTCAAATATTTGACTGCTGGATGGTGTTCTGCAATTTAACATCTTGCCCTCTAGGAGAGGAGCAATGGCTCAGTGGTAGAGCATCTGCTTAGCATGTAGAGGGTCCCAGGTTCAATCCCCAGCATCTCCAATTACAAAGGAACAGGAAGTAGGTGATGTGAAAGACCTCTACTTGAGAGTCTTGGGAGCCACTGCCAGTGTGAATAAACAATACTGCTATTGATGGACCAAGGGTCTGATAAGGCAACTTCATGTGTTCAAGTTCTTGGGTACTGCAGGGATATCTTCACAGGATTCTTGCTTTTCCAAGTAACACTGTCTTCTGGTGTGATGATGATTTGTCACAGTCAGACATTTGATTGGTAGATGGTGTTTTGCGATTTGAGATCTAGCCAAGTTCTTGGGAATTGTAGATGTATCTTTCAGGATTCTTGTTGTTCCAAGCAACACTGTCTTCAGGAGATGAGCTGGTGTTGTTTGCTTAATGTCCACGTGTTTCTTGAGACTTCTAGGCACTGCTCTAGGGGCTCCAATGACAACTGGCACAATGGCCACTTTCTTCTCCCAGAGGCACTTTAACCCAGATCATAGGTCTTGGTATTTCTTGATCCTCTCTTGTTCATTTTTTTCTGTTCTGCTTTCACCTGGGATTGTGGTGTCAATGATCCAAACTTTATTTCTTGTTTTTTTCTGCACTTGTGATATCAAAGGTGCCATGTTCCACATATTCCTCTGTATGTAACCGGAAGTCCCAAATAATTTTTGTTTCTCCATGATCCTATCTGGCTAGTGCTTCCATGAATTCCTGGCTGATGGTAAGCCATATTTCTTGCAAAGATTCCAATGCAACATAGCTGCAATTCTATCATGACATTCTTTTTGTAAATTTGAGCATTGTTACTACAGGCACTGACTATTGAGCTATCCACTAAAATGATCTCAGTCACAGCAAGTTCAGATCCCATTAGTCTATATGTGAAGGTGGGATTTTTTTTGTCCCAGTGTGTATTACTTTACACTTGCCAACACTGAACTTTATTTGCCACATTGTCACCCACTCACTTAGTTTGTGGAGGTCCTCACTGTTGGAGCAAGAATCTACATAAACCCAGTCTGACAGCCACAGTATGACAGCTGGTGATCTAGCTGCCAGGCTAGGTCACAGTGACCTGATCAGCAGACCGGCTTGAGCCGGCAGAAGCCAAGTGATGCAATCTGCTGAGTCAGCATGGCCAGGATTGGCTGCTTGGACTATATATGATCTGTGTGTGCATCACACAGGTCTCTCCCTGTGAGATGGTGGTTAGGCGAAGCACTTTGTCCGTGGAGGTGATATTGTATAGACTGCACAAGAGAGCACTTGTTGTGTATATATGTTAATACACCTTTTGGCACTAGTTGCACGTGTCTGCCTGATTTTCTTTCCTGAAGCCCTGTGTCGGGCAAGTCATCTCCCTCACTCTGCTACTCCCGCTCCGACAGGGTTATGGGCCCAGGGCGGTTCCGCTGCGCGGAGGAGAGAGTTGAGAGTTGAGCTGACTGTGAGTTTGGAAAGAGCCGGAGGCGAGGAACGCCGGTGAAGGACACAGAAGCACCACCGTTCTCTGTTTGAGAGCCAGAGGGACGTCGGCAGCCAGCCGTGAGGAGGAGTCGGCACGATGGCTCAGCAACAGCTTGGAGTAGCCGTTGAGAAGCTCACCTCAGCCAACTACGCGGTGTGGAGCCTGAGAATGCAACACTACCTCAAGCGTGAAGGGCAATGGCTGTTCGCGAGTAACCCCCCTGCTGACTTATCTCCTGCCGAGACTGTGTTATCGGATAAGGCACTGGCCAACATAGTGCTATCTATAGGAGATGACCAGCTGGTCTATGTGCGAGGGAAGGACACTCCCAAGGCTGCCTGGGACGCGTTGAGTGCGGTGCATGTTAGCACCACTGCTGGTTCCCTCATGGCCTTGACAAGGAGGATGTTCCGCACCGTTATGCCGGCTGGAGGGTGTGTGAAAGATCACATCAAACGGCTAACGGACTGTTTCGTTGAGCTGGAGGCAAGAGGCAAGACTGTAGCTCCAGACGACAGAGTGTACATTTTGCTGTCGTCGTTGCCACCTGAGTACACTCCCCTGATAACTTCTCTGGAGACGGTGGACGTAGCGACCCTGACCATGGAATACGTCTGTGCCCACCTGCTTGACTTCCAAGAGAGAATTGCGGCCGTGAGCTGTCCGGGGGTGTCGGCCAGGCAGCGTGCTGTTATCGGTGTGTCCGGGAAGACAGCCAAGAATGAGCCAGCTTTTGCTGCTGGCAGGCGTCCGAAGGTGGAGGAAGTGGAGCCGACTGCGTTTGCAGACCGTCGCTGCTATGGATGCGGGTCGTCGCAGCACCTGCTCCGAGCTTGCCCTGAGAGGGAGAAGAGGCGGGGGCGTGTGCGGCGAGAGCGGAGGACCGCCAGCCCGTGTGAGGAAGCAACCCGGCTGGTCACGTCTGCAGTAGAGAGCACAGGGTCTGCTTGGATTTTAGACTCCGGGGCAACGAGCCATCTCTGCTGCGAGAAGGAGTTGTTGAAAAACATTGACAGTCCTGAGCATAAGTATGTGAGATTGGCTGATGGGATCACTGCCAATTCTGTTTGCTCAGGCAATGTGGAATTTCCTGCACTGAAATGTATGTTGCAAAATGTGTTGTATGTACCCTCACTGCAGTCTAACCTGTTGAGTGTTAGCACACTGTTTGACCAGGGATACCAGGTGAGATTTGAGAAAACCTGCTGCAAAATCCTGGGAGGTGGGGGAAAGTTGCTTGTGACAGGAAAGAGGGAAGGTAAACTGTATGTGGTCCAGAGTGATTGTGCCCAGGTGGCTCAGGTGTCGAATGAGCCTGTGCACAATAATTGTATACATTTGCTCCATAGGAGACTCGGGCACTGCGGATTTAGGGCGTTAAAGAAAACCCTGGAGCTTGTGCCTAGTTTGAAAGTAAATCCTTGCAAATGTTACTCGGATTGCCAGGTCTGCAAGAAGACCAAAAGCAAGGCGTGTGCTGTTGCTAAAGAAAGCTCAAGGGAAAGCACACGAGCCCTGGAACTAGTCCATTTAGACGTTATTGGCCCATTGCCAAAGAGTCTGTCGGGGAGGAGATACTGCTTGGTGGCCACCGACGACCACACGAGGTACGCGTGGGTTTTCACCATGGTGCATGAGTCTGAGGTGTATAAGACATTCACCAAGTGGGTCAAAGCAGTGGAGAGACAATTAGGGGTTAATCTCCTAGCTGTACAAACCGACAGAGGGGGGGAACTCTTATCTAACCAGATGAAACGTTGGCTGGAGAACAAGGGCATTGCCCACCGTCTGACGAACCCGGCAACGCCCCGAGAAAATGGGCATGGGGCTGTATTGCAGAATGTGATGTATTGCATGTTAGAGGATGCACAACTGCCAATGACCTATTGGGCAGAAACCATACATGCAGCTGTTTTTTTGCAAAACAGGGTTTGGTGTAATACTGTGAAAAATGTGCCTTACAGGTTACTGTTGAACAAGACCCCAGATTTGAGTTCTTTAAAAGTCTTTGGGTCACGGGCTCGGGTTGGCATCCACTCCACGAGTAGCGGGGAGGGGGATGTCCGGGCAGAGAGCCTAATTTTTCTGGGCTACAAGCCAAGGGCCAGGTGTTATCGTTTCTGCAATAGCAAAAGCAAGATAACACTTAATAAGAGTGCCCAGTTCAATGAAGAAAGCAGCTGGCCAAGGTTGCACTCCTTGCAGAAACAATTTGTCCTGCTGCCAAGTAGCGATAACGATGTGGGAGCGCAGCCCAGAACTCCAGCCCAGGAGGTGGCACCCAGTGGGGCTGGAGAAGGTGAGCCGAATGCTGGCACAGAGCCTGACGAGCAGAGTCAGGAGGCAGAGCCTCAAATGCAGGAACTGGAGGTAAAGTGTGAGAGTCAGGAGGTTCAACACCCAATTACAGGGACAGAGCAACCAGCCCAGGAGGTGGGAACAGAGCAACCCGAAGAAGACAAAGCTGGTCCAAGCACAGGGCCACGGGTGTCTGCCAGGTCCACCAAAGGCCAACGTCCCGCTAGGTACAAGTGTCCCTATGTCACTCTGACTGTCAATCCAGACCCACCCGGATTTGAGGAAATGTTAAAAGAAAAGGCTAAGAAATGGAAAGCCTGGGTGGCAGAGTGCGAGGCAAGGGAGAAGGAGGCTGAAGCCAAGCGTCTGAAAGAGCTGGCTGAACAGGAACACGATGATGTGTTTTACAATCATGATGAGTTCCTGAACGAATTCCGGAAAGGGTTCCGAGCTACGTAAATATGAACTGTAATGTTGCTGGTGGACATGTATGTAAACTGTGTGAAGTGTTTTGGTGCACTGGGTTTAAATAGATTAGGAGGTGTGTTGGAGCAAGAATCTACATAAACCCAGTCTGACAGCCACAGTATGACAGCTGGTGATCTAGCTGCCAGGCTAGGTCACAGTGACCTGATCAGCAGACCGGCTTGAGCCGGCAGAAGCCAAGTGATGCAATCTGCTGAGTCAGCATGGCCAGGATTGGCTGCTTGGACTATATATGATCTGTGTGTGCATCACACAGGTCTCTCCCTGTGAGATGGTGGTTAGGCGAAGCACTTTGTCCGTGGAGGTGATATTGTATAGACTGCACAAGAGAGCACTTGTTGTGTATATATGTTAATACACCTTTTGGCACTAGTTGCACGTGTCTGCCTGATTTTCTTTCCTGAAGCCCTGTGTCGGGCAAGTCATCTCCCTCACTCTGCTACTCCCGCTCCGACACTCACAAACTTTCATGAGCTAGAACTCATATGAAGCCTCCCCTAGCAAAGTGTCTGATGAAGTGAGCTCTGACTCACTTTATACCAGAGGTTGTGGTCTCCCCAAAATCCCCCATAACTACCCACTAAGGACTGTGCACTATGGGTAGTCATCTGCAGTGGATTGTATTTCAACTCCTAGCACTTAGCCAAATATTGCTAGGAATGGGGAGTTTCATCCCAGAGACTAATACAGAGCCATGCATAATACAGAGTCATTTTTCCAGAAAGAGGATAGAGAAAAGACATTTTCTTCCTAGCCCCATTACTGCAAGGCAGGTACATCACATACACAGCTGCAATAATGTCTATGCATATGAAGAACTTTTGGTTCAGATGAAAGGCAGTTACATTGAGGGAGCCATTAATTCATCAGTAAGTCAATACCTACCATCAAGACTGCAGCCAACAGTCCACATCCATTGTTTTTCCTTTCTTCTTTTTGTTTTGCTAAAGTTTCCTAGAGGTGGTTAGCATCTGGACTCCAGATTCTGACTTGGTAACAAAATCCTGGATTTCATTGGTCCTCCCTGGGAACCAATCAGGAGGGCCAAGATAAAATGTCCCCTCCAATCGGGGCTACTGCCCAATGGTCACTGCCCCTTTTGACTTCAAATAATGAATTACTAATTAAGGTCAGGTAAGTGGGTGTTCTGGGCTTCTCCTGGTAGTACCCGGTACTTGATTGCCAGCAAAGGTAGCCCCCAGGCTCTGATCAGGTCTGAGTCCATTATGGTGAGATCTGCTAGTCGGTTCTTGCTACCCCCTTCCCTCCTTCCATTGTTGTTAAGATCTTCTCTTCTCTTTGGACAGGTAATGGTATCACCCTGTGATCACTGCTTCAATCGTGCTAATGCAAATGTCCTTATCCCATTTTTCACCTCTGTATATTCCTAGTTCTGTTATGATTGTGTGAATGCTAGTGTAACTGTATGATTGTGTGATCTTATTATTAATAAAAACATCTTGAATTTTAGCAATCGATCTCCTCATATCTCATTTGGGTCTCTGGGGAAGTCTGACTCCCATAGACACAGGTTGCTGATTCTGCTCTTGCCAGTTGCCTGTTAATTCCCCAATTCGATCTGAAGGCAATTTGGCTAACATGACAAACACTTATACCGTAATAAATTTTGTTCCTAAAGTGCCACTTGACTCCTCTTTAATTTTGCTGCTAAAGACTAACATAACATACTAATCAGGAATTATTAACAATGGTGCATTCCTGTTGATTCTCCATTGACCATGGTACCCTTCTAAACCACCTGACTGGAATGGGCTTGGGAGACACTATGTTGGAAGGATTTTGTTGTTGTTCAGTCGCACAGTCGAGTCTGACTCTTTGTGACAAAGTCACGCCAGGCCCTCCTGTCTTCCACCATCCTCCGAAGTCTGCTCAAATTTGTGTTTGTTGCATCAGTAACACTGTCCAGCCATCTCATCTTTTGCTGTCCCCTTCTTTTGCCTTTTGTCTTTCCCAGCATCAGGATCTTCTCCAGTGAGTGCTCCCTTCTCATTTGGTGGCCAAAGTATTTGAGCTTCAGCTTCAGCATCTGACCTTCCAGGGAACAGTCTGGGTTGATTTCCCTTAGGACTGACTGATTTGATCTTCTTGAAGTCCAAGGGACTCTCAAGAGTCTTCTCCAGCACCACATCTCAAAAGCATCTATTCTTCTGCACTTGGCCTTCCTTATGGTCCAGCTCTCACAGCCATACATTACTACTGGGAATACCATCGCTTTGACTATACGGACTTTTGTTGGCAGGGTGATGCCTCTACTTTTTATTATACTACCCAGGTTTGCCATTGCTGTCTTCCCAAGGAGCAAGCATCTTTTAATTTCATTGGTGGATAGGTACCACCAATGGCTGGAAATCCAGCAGACCCTGAACTCTAGCCCAAAAACTGGTGTAGAGTGGTTCCCCCATAAACTGAAACTGAATTGAAAACTTCTTGAATGCCATGAAATAGAATCAAATCTCTAAACAAAAAAAAAAATAGGGCTCATAATGAGTTCAGGGTCAAAAGTAACAATGAGAGCATAGGTTCAAGATCAGTCATGGTTCAAAGTGGAGGGCTCTCTAACCCAGTTTTGTGCTAGGGTTCAACTTCATTTTTCTTGCCTGTCCAGAAGCTGGTGGTAGAAGACTGCAGTATCCCTTTGACCATTGGTTGATGGGGTTCTACAGGGTTCCAGTCTTCCTTCCATACTATTGCACATCCACATGAAACTCCTAGGAAAGGCCATGTCACCCATATGCAGATGCTCCCTAGCTCAGCCTCTCAAATGGTAAGTAGTGGAAATTCTGAAATGGAATACTTTATATGGGAAAATAAACAAGTTTAATCCATATGAGATAGATGTGTTGTAGATTAAAAGTAAAACTGACTCAGAAATAAGTACAGAGTCTGTGGTGCTTCAGGTAGCACTTCCCTTGAAAGAGCAGGATTATAATCTGGGTGGTGTTCCTCAATTCTTCAGAGTTTCTCTGGATAAACTGGTGACAGTGACCTGGAATAGTTTTACCAGTTCTCCTGAAGCTGTTCTTGGAAAAAGCAAACCTGTTCATAGATATACATGTGTTGGTAGCACATTGCCTGACCACTGCCTTGTATAAAGCATGGTTTTGCCTTTCATTTGCTACCAACCAGTATTATTATCTGAGAGAGAGGTCACCTAAGTGAATTTGTTGCAGAGGTGAGAATGGAATTGCTTATCATATGTAGTGGACATGTGAGACAGTGAAGGGTTATTGGAAAATGGTACACGAAATACTACAGAAGATTATGAAGACACAGATCCAATTCAAACCAGAACTATTTTTATTGAATATATTTCCTGAGGACTATTTCAAAGAAATGAGACATTTGTTGGCACATTTCAACACAGCAGCCAGGATTCTTTTGATGCAGAGATGGAAATCTCAGGAAATTCCCATGAAAATGGACTTGGTGGGAAAAATTCTGGAAACAGCAGAGCTGGACTTTCTATCCCAGCTGTTGGCTGGGAGATCCAAGGAAGAAGCAAGAAAATACTGGATGAAATTTTATGCCTGGTTAGACACTCAAGACTCTTAAGCTTCTCTGGTGTGAACTTATTTCTCCCTTTCCCCCTGTATTTTATATTACAAAATTGCCTTTACTGGAATTGTCAAAACTAATAGATAACTTAACCAAAAGATTTATTATATAAAAATTCAAAATGTTGATTATCTTTAGCATGGAGATAATAATATGGGACAATTCATGTAAAGAAAGTATTGCAGATGTAAGCTTGTATTCTTTGAAAGTATTTTTATGCAGAATAAGGTTAAAATGTATTGTGCTTTCTATTCCCCCTATCCCCTACCCTTACTTTTTCTGAAACTAATAAAACTTTTTAAAATTGAGAATGGAATTGCTGGCTACCTGAAAAGAGGACCCCTTTTTATTGAGAAAGACTTAGGTGCAGCAGTTGAGCTCTGCGTGGGTATGGTTTCAAATACACTTTGGGTTTGGTCCCTATATTTGTTTCTGCATGGTTTAAGCACATTGAGATTGTCAGGATGCTGCCTGTCTGCCAAAAAACTCTTAGCAAGCAAGGCTGCAGCCAGTTTCTCATGAAGAGAAGTTGGTGTGACATCTGGCAGTAAAGCAGAGGCCTTTGCCCCGCAGGAAAAGTACAGTTCTGGTCCAGCCATCTGAATGTGGGTACTGCTGCAAAACTGTTCCATGGGTGGCCTCCAGACACAAATCTGCCAGAGTAGCAGAAAGCAGAGGAAACATTCCCAGATGCTCCTTCTCTTCTTTAGAAGCAGCACCAGGCCAAACAAATGACAAACACTCACAAACAAACCATTGCTCCCTGCAGCTGTGCTGCCTTGCATTTCCAGAGCTCATACAGAAGACACAATCTTCCACTTTATAAGGTCAGAAAGATGGGATTTTGCTCTAGGATTAGGACAGAAAAAACTAGGTCGAAGTTGTAGAATACTAACACAAGAGTGTTCATAATCATAATGAATTCTAAACCTGCTATGGGAAAGGTAACAGTTTTCACTCGTGCTGTAGTAAAAGAAGAAGATATTGGATTTATAACCCGCCCTCCACTCCGAAGAGTCTCAGAGCGGCTCACAATCTCCTTTCCCTTCCTCCCCCACAACAGACACCCTGTGAGGTGGGTGGGGCTGGAGAGGGCTCTCACAGCAGCTGCCCTTTCAAGGACAACCTCTGCCAGAGCTATGGCTGACCCAAGGCCATGCTAGCAGGTGCAAGTGGAGGAGTGGGGAATCAAACCCGGTTCTCCCAGATAAGAGTCCGCACACTTAACCACTACACCAAACTGGCTCTCCTGAGAACTCTCTTGTTCAAAGCACCTCATAGAATTTATATCCCATCCTCCCTCCAAAGGCATTCAGGGTAGCCTACATGGATTATGTATGATTATGGGTTATCAAAATCAGTAAAAGGTGTATCCGTTTGAATTTGATGGAGAGCAATTTGTTGTTCCAGATGGAATATGGAGGCTGGAATGAAGCCGTGGTAAATAAACACTCAATTATCAAATTCTGAGTACCTGCCACAACACATGCATGCATTCAGTGAGCATAAATCCTCAGAAATGGGATCATTCTACTTTGAATTGTGAAGCATCCTCCCAGCTAACCCAGAAGTCTTTTTTATTTTCCATTAAAAATGGTAACCCCCAATACATCTTTGAAACTTAATATGCTGTCTGCATGGAACTTGTTGCTGGCTGTTACTGGAGTCCCTTAAGCAATGATGTCTTATCCATGCCTCCTCACACTCTTCTCAGTAACCCAGAACCTTTCCAATGACTGTGTGTGCTAGTGATCTGTATTGTTACTAGCAGCAGGGTTTGGATAAAAATGTGATGCAAACTCCACCTTGTCCTGATCATTCAGGACCCAGGACAGCAGTCTGACTTGGCTTTGGTGAAGACAAGACACTAAAGCAGAAAGTTCACCTTTTCCTTGCTTCCCTAAGATTGGGGAGATGGGGGGGGGGGGGGAGAAAGATCCCGCCATATCAAGTGTATAGCACCACAAACTGTTTTAAATGTATTTTATTGGTTTTAAATTGTTTTATTTAATTGATTGTTAGTTGCCCTGAGTCTGCTTGTGGAGAGGGCGGGATATAAATGTAAAGTAATAAACAAATAAATAAATAAGTCCTGAGGGGTATGCAAGCCTGTGCATAGAGCTCAGTAGCAGCAACTTATTCCAGGTAAAAGCATTTATTTGGATACAAAAAAGTATGAAGGACAGGTGTATGCATGTTGGAATAAGTAGAGATCTAATTATGAAGTCAAAAACTACTCAAAACCCGCAAAGGCAAAAATGAAAGCTTAAATAGTTATTTGGACACATTCCCTACCTATGTGAAATGCCTTGCTGCTCATCAGTGAACACCAGGATCCACCCCCTCCTTGCTCTTTCAGTAAGGTCAGGAACAGGAAAAGAATAATTGCTTCAAGTTTCTTGACTGATCCAAGAACTCACACTCACCCATTGGCATAATTCCCAAACTAGTGGGAGGTCTTCCCCACACCTTAAGTAAGGATTTGGGGACCAATATAAAGGTGTGGTAGAAACCATTAACTGGTAGCTTGCTGGTTATTTATACAAGCAGACCTGTCAGACTTCATTGTCTTACAGAATCAAGAGTTGGAAGGGACCTCCAGGCTCATCTAGCCCAACCCACAATGCAGGAAACCCACAAATACCTCTCCCCACATACCCCTATTGACACCTCCTCCATGCCCAGAAGATGGCAATTAAAAAAAAAAACCTTCCAGGATCCCTGGCAAAACTGACCTGGAGAAAAATTGCTGCCTGACCACTAAGTGGCGATCTGCATTTTCCTGGGTGTGTAAGAAGGGATGAGAAGCACTGATGCAATCCTTCCTGCCATCCCCCTCATGATCTGTGTACATTCACAGAATCAGCATTGCTGTCAGATGGCTATCTAACTTCTGTTTACAAATGTCCAAAGGAGAACCCACAACCTTCTGAGGAAGCCTGTTCCACTGTGGAATTGCTGTCAGAAACTTCTTCCTAATGCTTAGTCAAAAACTCTTAATTTCAACCCATTGATTCTGGTCCAAACAACTCACCATCCTCTATATGACAGCCCTTCAAATATCACCTCTATTGTCTCTTCAGGCAAAACATACCCTGCAGCTTCAGCCTTTCCTCATAGGACTTTGTCTCCAGACCCCTCACCATCTTCATTGCTCTCCTCTGGACACGTTCCAGCTTGTCTATATCTTCCTTAAACTGTGGTACCCCAAACTGAACACAATACTCTAGGTGAGGTCTATCCAGAGCAGACACTATATACCTGTTGGTAACAGTCCAAAATTGCATTTACCTTTTTAGCTACTGCATCACACTGCTGATGCTGACTCATATTCAGTGTATGGCCCATAAGACCCCTAGATCTTTTTTGAACATTCTATTGCCAAGACAAGTCTCCCTCATCCTATAATGATGCACTGGATTTTTCCTGCCTAAATGCAAAACATTACATTTATCCCTGTTAAAATTCATTGTATTTGTTTTAACCCAGCTTTCCAGCCTGTCAAGATCTGTGACCTTCTTCCCTGGATGTGACACCTGCATCCCCACTGAATGCTCCTGCCAAATGGCAGCAACACCCTGGGGAACAGTCTCATCTTAGATACAGAAGGAAAGGGGGTTTAGGGAGGGGTGACAGGCTAGTCATCTCAGATATTTTGCTTTTCTCTTACAGCACAGGTGGTCTCTCCTTTGATATAACTGCCAATGTTTAACACAGATAAAAAGATCACCTCAGTAATTAAGGACTACTTTGTGAACTGCACATTCATTCACCTCATGAGATGCATCAATAACTCCTTTTTAGCTAGGGCTGCAGGTGATCATTCTGCAGAACATGGCGAATAAGCAATAAGCTCACACCCATTTTAAAAAGTGGTCAGATCTGGTCATTTGTTCGTTTGGTGGACAATGGTTGAAGTCAGGCTAACTAGCTATCAAAGCAAACACAAAGCAGAGGCTGTTTGTGAAGCACAGTTCTGCTATACCTGCATGCAACATACAAGGCTTTTTTTAGCTGCAAGGCAGTCTCCTTTTTCCATGTACTTGAATAGGAAATTCAGGATAGAATATGACCGTCCACAGTGTCATCTATAGTGTTGGCTACTATTTTTGATATGGAGAGTTTCACAGCATCACACAGGACATTACAGCAACTATGTGCCATAAGCCATTACATTAATAGTCACCAGTTGGCAGGATACATACAACAGCAGCATTACAGCAAAGAGAAGCCTTTGCCATAGACCTCAACACTCATATAACAAGGTCCTAGATGTAAAGTAAAAGCAAAGGATGCACTTGTTTCCCTATCATGCAGATTAGGAACTCAGATGCTAATTATGAGACATGACCTTATTTAGAACAGTATTCAGCATTTAGAGCTCAGTGACTTATTTATTTGCAGAATCACATGTGGATCTTTCCTCTCTGCATATGACAGAACTTCAGGTAGATGAGTAAACTACTCTCATCATTCTAATATAAGTGCAAGGCTGCAATATCAGTGATTAATACCCAAGGGTTCTGTTGTTTTTTACTTGGAGGCAGCTCATTGTCAAGCCACTGGCAAGCAGGACCCAGAAGAAACAGGAAGGATGAGCATCCTTCATGTTCAGTCTCCTTCCACTTATTCAGCAAACCGAAGGCAACCACTTAACCCTAATCCCAGGGAACTGAAGGAAAGGGTGATGGTGTTATGCATATTCATGGTGGACTCAGTTAATAGTAGCTGTATAGCAGCAGAACCTAAGCGACATACCCACCCCCTTCTCCTTTAGAAGACTCTCAGTCTATGTATATTGCAAAAAACCCAAACAAGTTGACTGTGTGTAATTTTATTGACTGTAGACATATTACAGTAGACAAACATATTACACATGCTATACAAAATATACATTCTTATAATTGAGAAAATATAAAAACATACACGGTAAGGACAACTGCAAGCAAGGAACCATTGATTTGCACTGCCCTAGAAATGTCCAACTACGATTACTTTGGCATTGTTAAGAAGAGGAGCATTTGTGAAATAACTTTCCTCTCTACAAGATAAGACACAGATCCCTTGGGGGAGAGAGAGAGAGATGAAATATATTTCAAAATAAGTGTTCTTGCTCCAGTTACAAAGAAAAGCCCTTACAGAACCTTTTGTTTGGGAGGAAGTGCTCACCTATTAAATCAAGGTGGCTTTTCCAATACACATCTGAATGGTACATTTCATAATCCTGAAATTCTTTCCTCTGCAACACACCTGTTCATAATCATGAATGTAACTCCAATCCCACAAGCCATGTAAAGATCCAGCCATGTTGATAAATTAATTTCCTCCTCTAAACCTGTGAATCATTTCACAGGATGACCTTCCAACTTTAGCTGTGAACCAGAACACAGCAACAGGGATTTGGGCTGGCAAATTACTCTATCCATATTTGTATTATTCTAGTTTCTAGAATGAGCATTCCACCACAATTCATGCAATGGGCGCTCTGCATCCTGACATAGTTCACTCTAGAAGTGCACACAGATGCAGGATAAAACTCTCATCAGTTTGCATAATGGATTTTCCACAGGCAGATCTAACTTAAGGCTTTTTTCTCCACTAAGAACTCATTTACAAGAACAGCTGTATGTTAGGTAGTAGAGAAACGTTTTAACTGTCCTAGAGGCATGCACTGCTGAACATGCAGAATCAGCAAGATAAGATTAGAACTGTAAAACCGTCCTCCCTTGCTGTATGATTTCTAACCACAGAATTACATTCTTTTCACTTAATTTCAAAATACTGATTAATAACACATTGCTTTCTCTCCAAATATGTTAGGCAAGTCAGTTTTAGTTACTGCCTAATTTCCATCCTGAAAGCACTTAGTATTTCACAACAGACAGTTTAAGTAGCACACTTCTTCTGTAGCTCCATCACCTTAAGTTGAACATCTGGGGCTGAAATGCCTGTGCTATCTGGATGACAGGTTGGTTCTCCTCTCTCCTCCCCAGTATTGCATATTCAGTATTTTAACTTTTTCTGCTTTAGATCAGATACAGGCTGTCACATAAAATATAGCAGCAAGCAGCTGGGAGGGAAGGCAGTGAGGAGCAAGCATACATTCAGTCCTTTGAAGCTAACACCTGACAGTGATGAAGGACAAAACCCAACCCCTCCCTTCTCCCCGCAAAGAATTTGGGCTTCTTGTGGACAACAAGCTGATTTTGCTTTGAAAATTTCAGATACTCCTGAAGGCCTCTGCGCGAAATGGGGAAGAAACCTGTAAGACTTTCGGCTCCAATATCTAACAGGACTAAGCAACATGCAGGCTGGCATTTTCCACTGCTCCCCCCTTCCCCAAGGCAATGGGGAATCACAAAAGGAGTTGTCATTTGTATAGCTTTGGTACCGGCTTGGCTGCTCAGAGTAACTGGGACAAGTCCGCTGGGAAATTGAGCATTCATAGGTAAAAAAAAGTACCATTGTTTCCAGCCAGAACTTTCTGCTTCATGTAACAGGACACATACAGCCACAAGAGAACACCCAAGTCTAAAAAGAAAGTTCCCACTACAATTAGCCGAGCCTGACTAAGTCAACTGTATGCAAATTCTTCCAAATGACTGGGATCACAAATTTCCTGGCAGGTCCTTCTGTGTCCACATCATTTTAGTGTAAAACAATACAATTCAGATAATACCTGTACTGAACTGTGTGGAAAAACCTTTGCGCTACAAAGAACTCAGGTTGCGGCAAATTTGCATATACACACGCATATATAAGGCAGTTTACACACATTTTTCTGGAAAATAGCAAATGGCTAATATAATTGCCTGTGATGTCACATTTACAGCTTCTCAGATGTCTTTATGTTGCTATCCAAAACAATGAATTGTCACATCAGCAACATCTTGCCTCTCTTCTTTAACCTGAGATTAGTCTTCCTTTATCTGCTGCAGTTTCCCCATATAATCACCTTGGTTAGGATTTTGTGCCATGGCTGACATTTCACTTTGGGATACAACAGCATGTTATGAAGTGTGACAAAATCCATCCTGCTGCTGCTGCGTCACCTGGGAGGATCAGGAGATCCTCTAAGGTTAATCCCAGATGTTCAGCCTATCAATGCTTAGGACCATTTCAGGCATACTTACTCATTCCTTGATTTTTCAGAGTTGTACGTGCAAAACAGACTCTATTCAAAGGCTCTGTGTTTAAGGCAACTGCAACTGTCAACCTGTGATAGCTCACACACACACACCTTCATTTCAACAAGTAATGAACATGCATGTTTGGACCAGTATAGCCACAATACAAACCATAGGCTTGAGCCTCAAAAACAGTGCTGTCACCCTGCAACCAGGACATTTAGAAAATGACATCCTCAGAACTCCAGTGAGCCATACACCCAACCCTGCTTAGACCTGAAGGGCTGATAATTCATCATGTGCAATCTCCTGTTTCCATTTACAGTTTCTGTCCATACTCATGGCTAACAATGTGCAGAGACCTACACAGAATACTGATTGAGATATTGTGATAATGGTAATCACAGTATGAAAAACATGATGATATGGACTGGCTATTACGGCTTCAGTCCTGGGAAGCTGAATTCTTTCCAGTCTCTTGCAGAGTGGCTGGCAGATGCCAGAACAATTGGATATTGTGTACTTTTTGGCATAATAAAAAGTTTACATTTCAGCCTGTATACAAAATATTTATATTATGGAAACATATTTACAGCTACATTCTCTTTAGCCAGAGAAAGGGTAAGTAAAAGTTGTGACTGTACACACTGAGGCAAGTTCCTGTTAGTGGTCAGAAGGACCCGAAGGTTCATGCTTATGATTACTAGGGGACTTTGCAAGGGGGCTCTTTAAAGTTGGCTTCTTCAGCAGGAAAGAGAACATGAAGCTTTCATGGGCCTGTTCCCATGCAACAAATGTACCTTGCATCAGCAGTTCCTTTGCTAAGAGTAATATTTGTTCTTTTCTGTCCAACATTCAGAACCATGACAGCTGAGCCTTATAGAAGAAAGGATTTCTGTCATTAGACTCTTTGCTCAGGGCACTAGTCACTGGGCTGGTCCGCTCAGACTCTGCTGCAAGCATGGAGCATCTTTGGCCATGAGGCGAATCCTGAGGTAGTGAAGACATTGTCAACTGCTTCAAACTTGCTGCTAAGGCTTCCTGCTTGGATGCCATTTATGTTGTTTCATGATATTCCTGTATGTTCCGAGTCCTGTTAAAATCAAAGTTATGTTCATGGAGCCTGTGGTGAGGTTGGGGGGAAATCACCTGCTCAAGGTCATTCTCTGAGATGCCCTCATTTTGCAGAACTTGAGGCACATCGTGGGTCTTGGGCTGAGGTGAGAAATGAGGATGTGGCATCCCAAGATCTTTATTGATGCCCCATAAAGGCAGCTGAAAAGGATCTAGAAAGAAATTAAAAGAGGTCTAAATTTAAGACAACAGAAATGACACCAAGATTCTCCAAACCTTTAAAGATTTTTGTCAGCAACACACATTCTTACAAGCAGCCTCTGCTGAAGGTATGCCTAGTACAACAAAATACCACAACAATCAGCATACATGCAAGAATAGTCATTCTGTAGATATTACAACAGAGATCCCCAAAGTTTTTGTGCCTGTGGGCAACTATAGAATTTTAACACAGTGTGGTGGGCATGGCCACAAAATGGCTGCCTCAGCTTACCTTCAGACATCTAGTGAAGATCCCTGTGCTGTGGAACCAGCTACTTCTAAAGCAACATTTTTAAAAACTTGCAATCATATCTCCAGTGGCCCAGAGAAGGATTGCTAGGCAAAAGCTCCACCTGACCCCACCCACTTAAAAAAAAAATCTTGGTGGGCACTATGACACCATGTTGGGAGACCCCTGCAGCACAAAGTTTCCTGCAGAAAAATATTCTGCTCCAGTTTACTTCCAAGTACAATGAAATACCATGAACAGCACTCAGTCAGAAACAAGTGTTATCCAGCTGTTGTTTTTTGCTGCTGGAAAAGCATGTCTGCTAATGGAGAAAGGAAAAGGATTTTCATTAAGTCCCACCTCCGGATTGCCACATTAAGCCCTTCTGGGGGTCTGCTGAACCCCACAGCAGTATTTCTGCAGGTGCAGAGGGAAGGGGAAAACAGGAAAGTCCTGGTTTGCAAGCACTGTTCTGCACACAGTTCGGATATGACTTATTGTCTGAATCTACATAGCTATATGGAACTGACAGTTTTCTGTGAAAATCAAAGGTGGCTTTCTCCCAGCTTTGCTCTTTGGCTTTATGTCTTATGATTGGCAAACAAGACATGGATGCTTAGACCCTGCAATCCAGTTTCATTGGAACTTAGAACAAAATAAAATGGGCTGTTCTTAATTAGGAAGTTAGCAGACCTGCTCAATGGGTCTTGTACTAGACAACCCTTCAGAGACTGGACTGCAGTTATCTGTGATATACCATCTCCAGAAGAAAATGGAAGCCATTTCAGCATCAAGACTAAGAACAGCACAAACACTTACCAGTGTTACAGGGTTGGGAGCAGGGCTTCCTTTCATGCATTCTGTCATGATTGGTAAGAAAGACTGACATGTCTCTGTCAGCTGAGATACTGTCCATAGCAGGGGCTTCATGCTGTGCGCACACTGAGTAAGGTTCTTTGGACATCTGCACCATAAGACTGGATAGTGTTTGATCAAGTGGGTCTTCATCAGTGATGTATGCATAAGGACAATACTCTCTTGTTCTGGAGTAGATATTGGCATTGTCATAGCAATCTGAACAGATCACCAACGGCCCTGTGCCTCCTAATGAAAGAATAACAGTGGTTACATTGGGATGCTATGATGCAACACCTGTCACTACAGAAGCCCCTGCCAGTTGCAGGAGAGCAAATATCAACATTAACATCAGTGGGCTGGAACTGTGTGCTTGGAAAACAGCTATGTAGGCGTGAAAGAGGACCAGCAACAACATTCAGAGGAAAAAATAAACCAGGTAAGTTGGCATCTGTCTGAGCAGCAATGAGAGAGGAGGCTGGGCAGATAAACATCTTCTCCCTATCTCCCTTAATCTTAACCTCACAATACAGGGCTTGACTTTTTTTTAAAAAAAGCAAAGAACTCAGCTAAATCATGGAGGGCAGGGGTAATTCAGTATTTTACAATGAGTATAACTGCTAGCTAACTCTGGTTATATCTTCATACGATAAGCTCTCTTGAAGCTGAAGAAGCAAAGACGGAGAAGCTTTAGGAGTGCAGCTGAAAAGTCTCTACTCTCTCCACTCATCTCTCTATGCACAGATACTCTAAATTTACAGGGAGGACAGTCTCAGGGCAGAAGGGCAACCTATCAAAATACTGGAAAATTATCCCTTAAGCCCTCTAAATGTTCCATGTCCAGGGAGATAGGGAGAGCTCTGTGATTTAAGCGTGGATGAGATGGGTGGCATTGCAAGGAAAGATTTTACATTTGATAAGAATGAGTTCTGAGACTGAGCTTGTCTAAAAGAAATGTGCCAACCGGAATGGCATGGGAACCAAGCTGCTCTCATATTTTGAGAGAGCTCCTTGCTAGAAGTGAGCTAGCATCATAGCATGTTTCTCACTTCTAAAGAATATTCTTTTGGACTGAATGTGCTACGCCATTATAAATTTGTTTTCAGGCATCTGTGAGGCATTTGCTTCTGTTTTTGTTTTTCTCCTATGGCTGTTAGTGCTGCTCCTCTCTCCTTCTTTGTTAGAGAATATGAAGCACAGCAACTACAGATACCAAAAAGGTTACAAAATAGCTCTCAAAGGGATTTCTTGGGGACAGTTGACAAGAGCTTGGGAGCATTTGGTTCAGCATGATTTAGAGATGAAGGTCTAAATGTTTCCAATTCTCAAACGTAGGGATGGACAGAACTTGGCAGAAAATATACAAAAATTAAATGAGTTATTTAAAGAGAGATCAAAGAGCCACAGGAAAAGTACATGAAAAGGTCATTTGGAGAAAGGTAATGTGGAGGTGTTTATTCACTAATGCCAAGAGCCTTTGAGCTAAAGCTGCTGAGGTAACCAGGTCAACTTTCCCATTTTAACGTGTTGCATGGGTGGTTTTGCTGTTTGCCACCTCAGTGCAGCAAGAGTTGGTGTGTCATTCAGCCCACCTGCCTCGGTAACTGGTCAACACCTTCTTCTTTCTTCTACCTTTCCAAATGGAGCTTCATTTCTCTCATTCTGAACGGTGGAAGGAAGAGGAACTTATTCCTCTTTGTCTGGCAGGGTCACACTGCCAGAGCAACACATCATAGAGTGTGGTTGGAAGGTACTTTCTCTCCTTGAGTACCCTGGGCAGGGGAGGAAAGAGTGGCACCTTTTCAGGGGACATAAAATTGTTCACGAAACAGCTTGGACTGAGCACTACTACAAAGATAAAAGCAGCACAACTAATGAATGAGGCAGGGAAGCTTTCAAAAGGCAAGAAGACTTCTTTTTGAATTGGGTGTCTTGCCCCAAAACAGGAACATATTGGTAAAAACACCTCTCCCCCAAGTATTTCTTTACTGCGTGACAAGGAGAAAACCAGTCTAGGAGGTGACTGGATCATGTTTGCTCCACTGGATTTCATCCTCTAGGGTTCTCTTTGTTGTTCAACATAGCATTAGACAGCTGGGAGAAGCTATCCAGGGATTCAAGGTATCATCAATGTGCTAATGACATCCAGCTTCACTTGTCTTTTCTTGCAGATCCAGAAGTTTCAGCAGGTTCTATTAAGTGTCTGACATCAGTAATAGACTAGAAGAGAACTAAAACTGATGCTCAGTACACATCAAACAGAGATTAATCAAATTAATAAGGAAGCCTATGCTTTTCCTGCCCTTCAAACACCCTCTCCTCCAGGCTTAGGAATGCAGTTTGGAAAGCTGCCCTGGATCTAGTGATGCTTCTGGATATTCAGTTACTGACTGTCAATGCCAGCTGCAGCAAAAAAAAATGTTTTGATACTGTCATACATGCTTTTGTAACTAGATTACTGTGACCATGATCTGTATGGAGTTGTTCTTGAAGTCAGTAAAAAATTTCATTTGACCCAAAAGAATGGAAGCATGCTTATTAGCTTCATAGGACAGGTATAAACTCCTAGTTACTTCCAGTCCAAGTTCAAGGGGTCCTACAAAACTCAGAATTAAAACTCCTCAGAAAAGGCCTTTTCTCAACACATGAACATGATAAAGAAAACATGCACTTGTTCCTAGCTCATCTGATGGCCAAATGCTAAGGATGTCTTATTTAGCAGAAACAGTGTTGGAATCCAGAGGGAATGGGGCCTTTCGGTTGTGGATTGTGGCTGCTACAGCAACAGTGGATTTTGGTAAACAAAGAACTGATTAGATTCAGGTGGTTGGCCATGTTGGTCTGAAGCAACAGAACAAAGTTTGAGTCCAGTGGCACCTTTAAGACAACATAGTTTAATTCTGCGTATAAGCTTTTGTGTGTGAGCACACTTCTTCAGATGCATTCTGGACTGCATTAATTGTTAAGAAAACATGCAGTGCACATGCTAGCTCTCCTCTACATAAGTAGGTTTTATCTTCTCAGAAGGCTACAGAAAACCTCCTGACAAAGGTTCATCTACTATATTGTTGTCACAGTCCATTGTCTATTAAGCAGCATGGTCACAGAGAATCTCTAACAATTGTACTTAAGTGCTGCTGGAATTAAGATGAGTTGGCTAGGTGGGCTGGCTTCAGTCTTGCATTTTAAAAAAACCCTATAATCACCATGATTTAGAAAGGAAAAGTGCATACCTGGGAAGGGGGTTCCACTCAATCTCACCCAATTCCTCCCTTCACTGCAGTCCCTGTCTCACATGGCTTTTGTCCATACAAGCCCCTTGATCCTAAGCATAATCCATTTTTGGGTGGTCAAAGGGGATCCTTCCTCCTTTCCAGAAAAGATAGCTGGGTCCAACCCCGGATCTTTTCAAAGTTAAGACATAACTAATCTGTATTCAGAGATTCCAAACATATTCTTTTTTAAGAAGTGTCTTACTGGAAGAAAGTATGGTCCATCTAGTTCAGAATTCTTTAGAAGATGCCCAGCAACCAGCAGGCATTGAGTGAATCACCAGAAAGTGGCCAGTGGACAGACTGTAGAAAACAGTGGCTATTGCCCCTCTTGCAAAAGGATCCAAGACTTACCCTCTGTGCCTTTGTGAGCATAACCACTCGCAGGAGGCATCAGCTGCTGATTGCTTCCTGCCTCAGAATTGCTGTAGCCTTCCTGTGGCTCGGACAGAGTCCCCTGGGAGGATAAGTAACTAGGAATATCAGCAGGCAAATTTACCTCCTCTGAAAGAGAAATAAACAACCAAACAATAGCGGTATACCATAAACATCACTATGGCAACAAAGCTATTCAAGCAAATAGATGTCCATCAAACTGATGATAACAGGGTATATTGCCAAGGGAAGTAATCTTGCAGAATACAAGAGAGAGTTATCCAGTTAAGATAGAAAAACACATTTTTGCAGTATTTTCTAATGCTGATCTACTGCCTTCTTTTACAGCTTCAAAAATGACTTCAATTTCCCACTCAATTCAACACCCCTTTTTTCTAGCTATAATAAAATAGGTAAGCTGTAGAGATGTCAACAGCAGCAATCCCCCCTCCCCCGCCCACAGAGGGAAAAAATTACAGAACATAAATAAAAGTGGTGAGATACAAGCAGCCAGACCACATTTTACCCTATGCTTATTCACTGATCTGCAGTGCTCTCCAGTCACCCCCTTTCCTGCACTTTGCTCACTTTGGTGCTTACATGCTAAATCTACCCCTGCATTTGTACAAAACTTTTGGCATTTGAACAGCACATTGTAAAATGGAGGGGGACGATCAGATAACAAGAACTTCAGACCAAGCAGTATGAAGAACTACTGACAGCAGACTCCCATACCTGTGCTGTCATGTGTAGAGGAGGATTCTCTTTCTACCTACCTTTCTACCAGACTTATCAAAACCAAATACACTGATGCAAATTAAACAATGAACAATTAAGTCTGAAGGTGCCCAACCTGTGCTAGTTATGCTGTAGTCTTCACTCTTCCTCCTCATATGGTAGATAACAATAACCCATACTAGAGAGGTGCCCACAACACAGCAAACCACAACGATAATCACAATGCCAACTGTTGTCCAGCCATCATCTTCAATCCCAGTACCATTCTGGGTAGAGTCACAGTTTGGTGGGGATATGACATGCAGGTAGATGTGACCACGTTCTGTACCAAGTGTATTGGATATGATACAGGTATATTTCCCAGCATCCTCTAAGCCAGCATCTACAATGATGAGCAGCTGGTTGGCAGCAGCAAAGAAATGCCGCTCTGTTACAGTTAGAGGCCCGTCATCTTTGGTCCAGTTTACGCGAGGGGCGGGACTGCCACCAGCAATGCACTGCAACACAGCTGTTTCTCCTCGGGCCACAGTCCTGTCCTCCAGAGGTCTGACAAATGAAGGTGTTTCTGAAAGAAAGAGGAAACAACTTTAAAGTTGTATTATCAAAGAGACACACAGTGAAGGAACATGGCTACTACACATATGCCAACTGTGATTTTTGAAGACTGACTAAACAGAATATAGATCATGGATAAAAGTGAGGTGCTTGTCTTTTATTCTGCACACCAGGGTCTATAACATTTTTATGCCATGGGCACCTTTGGAATTCTGACACATGGTGATGGGCTGAACCACCAAATGGCAGCCACAGGAGGCAGAGCCACATGCACAAAGGAAGTACACGTACAGGAAAGGATAGTTTTAAAAATGCAAATGAAAGAGGGGGGGAGAGAGAAAAAAAGCAACACAGCAGTGGCAACTGAAACAATGTTACTTTAATTTGCACAATCAATTATCTAGTGGCCAATCAGAAGACAAAAGCCACACATGGCCACACCTACTTTGTAAAAACACTTGGTGGGCACCAGAAAAGCTTCAGCAGGCACCATGACATGCATGGGCACCATGCTGGGCACCCCTGATGTAACATTGTATGTAGCTGGGTGAGGATATTCTGTTAAATTTAACTGGACAAAGCTGAGATGAACCAAAACCAGCAGCTACTGAATAAAACTATGAGAAAAACAGTTTTACTTGGAAGAGTTGTTTTTCAGGGGGTATTTTAACCAATTTTACAATTTTATTTTTTGCTAGTCCCTTGCATTGCCTACAAAACATGCTCTAAAACCCTTAATGGTTTCCCATGCAATTTTTCTGGTCAAGGCAATTACATAAAGCTCCATATGCATCACTGCCTGATGGGAGATGCAAAGAGCAGCTTTGTTCTTTCAGCAATAAACAGAATAGTGACAGCAAATAAAACCAGACATTTTTCAAATTGTCCAAGATAAAGTGGGTCAGCAGCAGGCAATACTCTAAAAGTATTTGCCACAGAAATATCATACATTGTAGGGGAAATATTAGACTAGTTTCTTCCTAGATTGCAACTTTTAAGTGAAGAAAGAAAGCTTGTGATTTTTTTGGTTTGTTTTTACATTACACAGTTAAATATTTATTGGCATACTTTTTAAGAAACATACCCGAAATGGAACCTTGAGGGCTCCTTATGCTCTGAGAAGGGCATCTCAGAATAGATGACTCCCACCAATTGCTCAGAGGAAAGGAAAGGTCCCCTTGTGCAAACACCAGTCGTTTCCGACTCTGGGGTGACGTTGCTTTTACAACGTTTTCATGGCAGACTTTTTACGGGGTGGTTTGCCATTGCCTTCCGCAGTCTGTTACACTTTCCTCCCAGCAAGCTGGGTACTCATTTTACCGACCTTGGAAGGATGGAAGGCTGAGTCAATCTTGGGCTGGCTACCTGAATCCAGCTTCTCTTTGACTCCCTGTCTCCCTGGTGAGAGTTGCTCTGGTTCAATTTGGTTACTTCATGAACTAATGATCACAGGAACAGGAAGGAACAGAAAAGAAATAAAACAGTAAGTATAACAGGTAAGTTACTGTTAGAAGAATGATGTTGAGGAGAGAGATGAGTGGGGTTAAAGAAGAGCCAGCAGCCATCTTCCTCTGCAGCTCAAGTACATGGAATTAATCAAACTCAGGATCCTACTTTTGTAAACATTCTTTCTGGGTTGTTTTTTTTGGGGGGGGAGGGGGGGAGGGATGTGGGGAGGGGACAAGATGCTGTCCTAACCTCAGAGCAGAAGGAACCCGCAAAGTGAGTATCAAGAGTTCTATTCTCATTCTGAGAGGAGGGCATCTTGGAATGGGACTTCCAATAGCAGTGTCTCAGCGACAGTTGGGAATTGATGATCTTCCACCATATCTTGCAGCACTCTATGCTCAAAGGTAATGTCAGTTGAGGAGAAGGAATTAAGGAAGGAATTTCCTCCTCTGAGGCATGATGATCAAGGCTATGGTAGCAGCTGCACTCCTTAGTGAGTGGACTGTGATTCCTGCCTTGTAGGCATGGGAGATGCACTGGCATAATTGATGGCTGATCTTCCCTTCTTTGGGGCTGTTATCATCATGGAAAAGGAGTCCATCTTTGATGGATTTTATTCGTTGGGGGTAGATTCTGAGGGTCCTCTGGAGGTGTGAGAAGAGCCACTCTCTCTCCTTAGGGTGGCTAGATGTGGGCAGAAAGAAGGGAGGTGACACTCCTGACTCCTGTGAAAAGTTGGGTTCACCTGGGTGATAAAGGTGGGATCTAGTCTGAGCACGACCTTGCCCTTGTGGAAGACACTTTTCTGGCTGACAAGTCTTCCGGTTTTAACAACCTTCTAGCCAAAATCAACGTTGAGAGAAAGAAGGTTTTTCATCTGCAGCCATTTTAGGGGAATCCTCAGTTAAGAATTCGAAAGGATTAGTGAGAGCCAAAACAACTCCATACAGTCTCCATGAAGGCAATCTGTAGACCAAAGTAGGGTTTATCTGTACTTGGAGAAAGCAAAATATATCAGGATGTCAGTTATGTAAGGGATGCCAGTTACATAAGGTAGGATTGTGGTGATAGCTGCTACTAGTAACAAAGGGTAGATAATTTGCAGTTTCTGATAAACACCCTCTGAAGGAGAGCCGACCAACGGCTCAGGCCAGGGTTAAGGGTTGATATGTTTGCACTGGAACCACCTTGATAAGATTATTTCCCATGCATATTGTAAATGCATCTTGTGGAAGCCATGATGGTCTTTGTGACCTCTGAGGAGTAGCCAAGGTTCAAGAACCACTGTCAGATGGAACCACTCCAGATACAGGTGCCAAACCGGCCCCTGGTGCAATATGTCTTGGCTCATGAAAAACTCCCAGGAGGCCTGAACTGAGTGTTCCACCAAGGATGGAAATCATGGTCTTCAGGGCCAATCTGAAGCCTCTATCTGCACCTGATGAATCTAGGATCACTGGGAGAGATGGAGGGGTATACAGTAGGCCCTTGGGCCAGAGAGAGATTAAAGCATCCATTCATTCTGAGGGAGATGGGATCTGGAGAAAAATCTTGGTACTTGAACACTGGATGCCAAGGCAAACAGATCCACTTCCAACATTTCAATCTGCACTGCAATTAATAGGAAGATCTTCAATTTTATGGACCATTTGTTTTTTTCAGTGATCTGCCTGCTCAACAAATCTGCCAGGATGTTCAGGAGTCTCTGGATGTTTTCTGCTGAGTGCTTTCCTGATGGCTCCGAGTTTCAAGGCATTGATGTCCATCATCTTTCCTTTAATGTCCATATGCCTTGGGCTGGATGGCTGAGAAATGACACTGCTCAGCTGGAGAGACTTATGGTCTAGTTGTACAAGACATAGAGTTGGTCCCATCTCAGTTATAGGGGTCAGCCCACCAGACCACGTTCTGTCTCAGAGACCATTTTCAGTCTGGGATTACGCTGCTTCTCTGCAGGATCTCTATTTGATAGAGCTGGAGGAACCACTGAAGTAGTCCAGCAGGTAATCACACCCATGGAACTATCCCTATGCATGAGGTAATGAGGCTCTGGTGACATCATTTGGATAGCCTCGGCTTTGACCAAATCTTTCAGCCAAGCTCGAAATCTGGGAGGCCTTGTTTGTTGTGGGGAAGGGGGTGCAGCATATTGTGATGTGTGCCAATGATCATGCCAAAGTGTTGTAGCCTCTGTGACAGGGTAAGACTGCCCAGTTCCTTGTTAAAGTGAAGCCACGTATTTCCAAAAGCTGATGGTTCTGATGGGGTCCTTGATTGCTAACCCCTGAATGGGAGAACAGATCAGGATGTTTTCAGATAAGAATGGATTTAGTTTCCTTGCTGATGGATCAGGGCCACTAGAGCTATGAGGACCTTGGATAAGACCCAAGAAGCCGATGCTAGGCTAAAGGGAAGAATTCTGAACTGGAGGCAAACTGGAGAAACCTGCAGTGTCCTAGAAACATGGGAATGTGCAAATAGGCTTCTGTGAGATAGGTGGAGGTCTGCTGGATCATTGGATCTCCACGCAGAAGTAACCTGTTCACATATTGCAGGTCAAGAACGGCTTTTCAGTCCCCATGTCTCTTGGGCACTGAGAAAAATATGGAGTAAACTCCTGAGCAATGCTCACAGGAGGGAACTGGCTCTATAGATCATACCTTTGGTATATATATATCTTTCTTTCTTTTTCTTTTTTGAGAGAGAGAGATCTGGGACACTGAAGGAGGCAGTCTGAGAAAATTCTGGGACTTTATGGCCCAGCCCAAATGAACAGTTTGCAGAACCTAGTGGTCTGGTTGAGGCTGAAGTCACTGGGATGGAATTCCTGAAGCCAGTCACCCACAGGAATGTCTCTGGCATCCTGGTTTCCTTGCTTGGCCAGCTGCTCTGGCTTGTTGTACCTGTAGGAATGAAGCTGGGAGGATCTATTGGCACAGAGGCCTCTTAAAAGGGGCTTCAGGACTTGATCACCGGGCCCTCCTCTGATCTGGATTAATCCAGAATTATGTGTGATGGAAACAAAAGGAATGAGCAGGAAAGGATTTTCTATCATCCCTCCCTGGGCATCTGGTCATGGTCTTCGTTATATCTAGTTTCCACCAGGATCTTGTCAAGACAATCCTCAAATAGCCTTCCACCCTCGAGTGAGTAGGTTATTATTATGGGTTTTCAATGGAGATCTGCTTGCCAGACATGAAGCCATGGAGTGCACCTGGCCGTAGAGCAGCTACCATGGAGCAGGATGCAAAGGTCACTGTGTGGAGGGAGGTATCCACTAGGTGAGAATGCAGCTGGTGCCCTCTATTGCCCCTTAGCTGTTGCTGGGAGTGAGTTGGACAAGTTTCAGGGTCCACACAGGGGCTCCTCTAGAGATAACAGCAGAGTTGGTTGCTGCCCTGATGGTCATTGCAGTGGCCTCATGGGACTTCTGCAGTGCACAGTCTGCTTTCTGCCCAATCCATCCTTTAAGGATCAAACACCATCCTCTGAGACCAGGCCAGTGGATTATAGTGCTGCTACTGGAGTGTCCACTATGGAAACCTGCAAGAATATCACAGATAGCATGAGGAGCTAAGGAATAAAGCTTTGGGAACCTCCTGTTGGCCCACTCTCCCTTCAGCTTTTTGAAAAAACTGGGAAACCTAAGGAGCCCTGGGGGAAAAAATTCCTTGTTCCTCATAAGGCCTGGATTTACCTCCTGAAGGTTTCTCTCTAGGGTCAGGAATTTCTGTGAGGTCTAAGGCCAGGATGGCTTTGAATAAGAGGGACTGGTAGTTGTTTGGGTTGAACAGGTGTGCTGGTTGGTCAGAAAATATGGGCACCTCCTCTGAGGAAAACTCCCCAACTTCCCTTTTTGGCTCTGACTGTGATTGAGAGAAGACAAATTGATTGATACCTCGGCCTTCACTACCTGAAGGAGCCTCAGAATGACTTACAATCTCCTTCCCCTTCTCCTCCCCACAACAGACACCCAGTAAGGTAGGTGGGGTTGAGAAAGCTCACCCATAACTGCTCTTGAGCAGAACAGCTCTGAGAGAACTTGTGGCTAACCTAAGGTCACATCAGCAGGTGTAGGAGGAGGAGCGGGGAATCAAACCTGGTTCTCCCAAATAAGAGTCCACGCACTTAATCACTACACCAGACTGGCTCTCAGCGATGAGGGGCTGTCCATTCTAAGGGGCTGCCCTGAACCCTGGCAGTGGTGTCAGGGAAGGAAAAGGCTTTGTGGGCTGCCTTGGTAAGCCACTGAGAGTGAGGGTTCCAACAAGGTGAAGTGTGCCCTGACCTAAGTGTAAACCCTTGCACATGGGCGGAAAAGGGTGACATTGAATTGGAGTGCTTGGGTCCCTGGGATGGGGTGAAGAAGAGTGCTCAAGCATACCTTGCAGCTCCTTTCTCATGGCTCTCTTTAGAAGATTGCATAATCTTAGCTGAACACTGATTCCACCTGCCCACAACCTTGAAACTGGGGCGGGGGGGGGGGGGAGATAACACCTTTTCCCCTGAAGTATGCTTGAGGTCAAGGAGTTCCTCTGGTTCAGTGGAAGGTCCAATAGAGGGCTTGCCTTCGTAGCCCTTCAGGGGCCAAACTTGCCCAGTTCCGCAAAGCTTGTAAGATGACACTATTTTAGTTAGCATTTAATTGAAATGCTGACTGCCACCACCGAGACTCTAGATCCAATGGATGCTTAAGATCATTGAACGCCATCTTAAATCTATATCGACACTAGCACCAAATTATTTTTAAACTGTTTAATGTTTTTAATGTAAATTTTTTTATTGTAAGCTATGTATTGTGAACTGGCAGCTGAGAGCGCCAGGGGATGTAGAATGGGGGAGACAGGTGTGCCGTCATAACCTCCAGGGGTTGAACTGGCAGCCAAGAGAGCTGGGGGAGGGGGGGTCTAACCAGGGTGCTAAGTGTGCCATCATAGCCCCCAGGGGCCAAACTGGCAGCCATGAAAGCCATTTGTGCCTGAAGAGCCATTTTCATGCCTTTTTATGGTCCGTTACTTAAACCACTCCGGCCTAGATTCAGCAGGGGAGTTCTCTTCACAAGAGACAGAAGTGGGGAGGAGAGGATTTCCAACATTTTCAGACGTATTTCATTCACTTTATGACCCTCTGAGGCTCACCGCTGGGCCATTGTCTTCCATGTTCTTCCAAGGAAGGAAGAGGAGCAGAGAAAAAAATTGCAAAGACAAAAGTTGCAGCAGAGTCAAGAAGAGGTGTGAAAGAAGGTGTGAAGAGACAGAGTCTGGAGAGGTTAGGGAACTCTCCCTTAGGTGTGAAATTGGTATAAAAAGCAAGTAAAAAAGAGTGAAGAGCTCTGCTCCAAAGCTGCACTTCCTAACGAGGCAGAAAGCAAACTGAGCCAGGATGACTCCCACCTGGGAGACAGAAAGTTGAAGAGTTTGGTCAGGCCTCCCTGAGCAATTAGTAGGAATCACCCATTCCATCCTCCTCCTTAGAGTAAGAACAGTTCATTGTTAACTTAATTCAACAAATTATCCAGGCTGTTCAACTAACCCACCCCCCTAATTTATATATTCAGTTTATTTGCAACCTACCTTTTTTGCTGAGACTCAAGGAAGAACACAATATAAATGCAATAAGACATCCAATAAAGACTGCAATAAGACTAAGATTGCAAAAGTGAGGAAAATAGTACAAAAAGAAAAAAGTGTCAGACATATAAAGTGAATTTGAGAACAGATTTCAGGCTTCCCCTCAATGTGTGCAGAAGAAAAGACCTAAACAATGATCTTGTCGTTTTCTGAAAGTGGAATCTCCTTAAACCTTGACATTGAAACAAACAAACAAAAAGCATCCAGGGGTGATCCCAGGTTCTGATTTGGTCTCACATTATACATAGGTGAACAAAGCTGGGGACAAGGTACATGATCTTAAGATCTGCTTCTGACTGCACTGCCCATAGAAGAGAGAAAGTAATATGCAAGCAGGCAATACTAATACTGAAAGTGCTTTCAAAGCATCTTATGAAGCTGCTGTGTTACCTAACACAGTCAAGGTTGCGTTTGCTGATAGACCTCCTGCCACATTTTGGGCCATGCAGCTGTAGATCCCCATGTCTTCAATCTTCACATTTGCGATGAAAAAGACATCATCTTCCGGCATCACATGCATGCGCCTTTCACGAGCAGCAGGGAAGTCTGTGCCTCCATCCTTCTGCCAAGAAATCTGAGGCGGGGGGTGGCCTTCTGCAGCACACTCCAATTTAGCCATGGCTCGAGTTCGGATAGTTAGATCCATAGGTGTCTTCACAAAAGAAGGCAGCTCTGAACGAAGAGACACATTACAATTACCAAGTTTTGCAACAATTCCTGCTGTCCAGAATGGAGTACACTCTTACTGTTTTAAGGCAATTTCCATGAAATGCAAAAGCTACCATGATTCCACCACTTTTTTACGAATTACTTCATCCAGGCAGACTTTAAAACACACACACACAATCATGTTACACTGAGCTTGCATATCCTATTGGTTGCATGTCCATTTCTTACAATCTGAGGTTACTGGCAGAAATTAACCAATTCTTTAGAGGTGAATGATAAATGAGTTTGTCTACTTAGTTTTAAGACCATCCCAATCCTCAAGAGCTCTCCTTCTGCCCAGCTAACATTCTTTAATGCTGGTTAGAATGGAGTATGAGAATGAAGATAACTTCCTTCAGGCAAAACAGGGGTCAAAACCTTCCCTAGCCTAGACAATCTCATTGGACAGATGCAGATAGGGTAAGGCATGCTAATTCTCTTTATGAGAACCCAGCTGTGATACTTTAAAATACACAAGGGAATACTTTGGCTCCTGCTGTACTTTCAGCAAATGAACAGGAGAACCTTAATTGATACAGCATAGTAAAATGGCTGAAAATGTTTCTTTGATACAGCCCAATGCCAAAGCGGTCTTTGAGAGAAAGTTCTGGCAATGTGAGCAAATGAATTACAGCGGGTTCAAGCATTTCCATTTCCCAAATGGAAACTACTCTTCTGAAAAATGCTGCTGTTTGACCAGAAGGTACCTCTGAAGACTCTCAACCAAGAATATTTACAAAGGGTTTCTGCATCAGTTATCAAAACTCTAGTTTAAAAGCTTTCTGTAGAACAGTGTATTCAAAAGAGGGGAAAACTCGGTGCTTTCTCCACTTGGAAGAAGAAGAGTTGGCTTTATACCCTGCTTTTCTCTACCTTTAGAAGTCTCAAAGCAGCTTACAATCAACTTCTCTTCCTCTCCCCACAACAGGCACCTTGTGGGGTAGGTGGGGCTGAGTGTTCTGGGAGAACTGTGACTGGCCCAAATTCACCCAGCAGGCTTCACATGGAACAGTGGGGAATCAAACCCAGTTTTCCAGATTACAGTTCACCACTCTTAACCACTATATCAAGCTGGCTCTCCAGATACATACACTGCAAGGTTTTGTACAAACTAATTTTCAAATCTTTTAGAAGAGAAAGAAACAAAAACATCACAGCATACCATTGACAGTCAGCTTGGCCTTGTTGGAATAGTTGGAACCAAAGTGGTTAGAAATGATGCACTGGTATTGTCCTTCATCAGTGAAGTTCACATTGAAAACATGCAGGACAGTAGTGTACTCCAGAACTTCTCCATCTTGCTGCTGGTACCTGGCGAAATTCTGTATGTCTGCATCATACAGAATTTCACTGTCCTTCCTCCAGGTGGTAGATATGGGTGAATCACTGCTGCTCACTGCCTTGCAAGTCAGGGTAACATTGGTGCCTCTAAGTGCAATGGTACTCTCAGGATGCACTTTGATCTGTGGCTTGGGAAAGTCATCTGTGAAAAAGAGATCAAGATTACTGTTCCTCTCTCCTTTAGCATGTGATGCAATACTGTCTGAGACAAGTTGTAATGCTGTTCAGTTGAGTTCAACTTGTTCACACAGCTACTTTCTCAAACTGCTATCTCTGCTTTCACACCAGAATTGGCTATGCGGGTATGAAGCTGTGAAGCAGGGTTGTATCAATGTTAGAGCATAAACAACTGAAAAAAAAGCAATGTTCTAAGGGGATGATGGAACTTTGGCAGGGATCCTTTTATTTCATCTCTCTGGAATGTGCTAAAGAAAAAATTAACTGGGGCACAGTTGTGCAAAGTTCTCTACAGCTAGAAGTTTTAGCCCATTTAGAAAAAGGATGGATAATCATATATAGCTTCTTCTTTCCTGCAAGTGATTGGTAACTTACTGTATGAATAATGATCTTCAATAATCAGGACATACTGCCTGGGCAATATGAATTCTCTTGTCCAATGAATATTTAGGTGTCTACACATACTTATTTCATTTGGGGGGGGGGGCGGTGGTGGAGTATTATGTACTGGGTGTATGGGTTTTATTGATAGAGCTCCTGGAAGGAAGAAATATAAAACCCTCTTGATCCTGGAGTTGCCCGATTCTGTCCACTTAAAGACACCTACTGTCCTCAAAATTCTTAAGCTACCAAGAAATATCAAAGTAAACCTCTACAGCAATTGCACAACTTAATTCAGTGGTTCCAACAAAAATGAAAGCACTACAAACTAGAGACAGTGGCTACAGTGGTATATGAATGAAGTTCAAGGAGGGGCATTTACAGTAAGCTGAAGTTAGGTAACCTATTTGGACCAAATACAAAAAGATCTACAAATTCCACCTGTGAAGACTGGGGTGGAGGAGAAAACTAAAGACAAACTTCAATAAAGGCTCTGGTTTGAAATTACTGAGGCTTTACCAAACAGGACCATTCAAGGCTCTTCCTCATCCAAGATTTTTATACTTCTGAGGGTACAAGGAAGGTAATTTCCAACACGTATGGCCAAACAGCAGGACACTGGACAATTCAGTTTCTCAGACTGTGTTGTTTTTCCACTCATGGGACAGAGGAAAGCCCCTAAGGCAGCCCCACTGAGACTTAACTGGCTCCCAACGAGTCTGGACAAAACCCCCCACTTCTCTCCCCCTGTCCTTTTGTGTTTCCCAGAATTTCAACTTGACACATTCCCATATATTACAGAGTGACTACCATGGTCCCAACAAAAACCGTTTCCATGGGCCATGAAAAATCCTGACTGGCAATGTCACTGTATTTAATTTTAGGTATTTTTAATTTATATGTGTGAGTGTGTGCACCTCGAAATCATGGCAACCTCTGGTGACTGACCTCTATTAGGGGCCTGAAGCATATTCAGGGAGATGGCTGAATAAAACCTGCCCCACCTCCTGACTTCTGGTATTCCAAGGAGGTCTCCCATTCAAGTACTTGCTTAGCTTCCAAGATGTGACAAGATAAGGCTTGCCTGGGCTATCCAGATCAGAGCAAAATGTCACTATATTAACTTGAAAGGGTGTTCCAAGTTAATCCATGGAATCTGGAAATATCATTTTTATTACTACACTGCACTGCTAGGAATCCTAAGCCATTAGGGTTACCAAGTCCAATTCAAGAAATATCTGGGGACTTTGGGGGTGGAGCCAGGAGACTTTGGGGTGGAGCCAGGAGCAAGGGTGTGACAAGCATAATTGAACTCCAAGGGAGTTCTGGCCATCACATTTAAAGGAACAGCACACCTTTTTAAATGCCTTCCTTCCATAGGAAAAAATGAAGGATAGGGGCACCTTCTTTTGGGGCTCACAGAATTGGATCCCCTGGTCCAATCATTTTGAAACTTGGGAGGTATTTTGGGGAGAGGCACTAGATGCTATACTGAAGATTTGGTGCCTCTACCTCAAAAAACAGCCCCGCCCCCCGAGCCCCTGATACCTGCGGATCAATTCCCCATTATTTCCTATGGGAATCGTTCTCCATAGGGAATAATTGCCCAGTAGACATTTCCCTCCCCACCTCCACCGCTTTCTGATGACCCTAAAGTGAGGGGGGTGGGAGAAGCCCTCCAAACCTGGGGATTGGCAACCCTCTCTCTCACACACACACTTACTGGGTCTGGTTCCTCCACAACGACATCTGAAAAGAACAGGGGCTATACTGCTCTCTCTCTCTCTCTCACACACACACTCTCTTAGCTACTCTGAAACGAAAGCAAAACAAACTGTGTTGCTGACCCTTCCCATGAAGTACTTCCTGCTCAACTTTAAAGGTACACAGACACACACACATTTTGAAACAGACCTGTTTGCAGGTTTCTAAACCTGCCCAAGATCTAGAGATGCATAGTGGCTGTGGGGGCGGGGCTTCCCCACCAGCCAGATGGCTGGGGATGGGGGGGAAGCCTAAAAAACCAGGGGATCCCCTGCTGGGACCTGGGGATTGGGAAGCCTATAAACCATAGAAGAAAAATCCATTCAAGTCAACATACAGCTAGCAAATCAATAAAATTCCATCTCCTTTTTTAGATTTCTTCATTTTCAAAATGGGGATCCATCATATTTTAAATGCCATTAAAAGCACAAACCACAAACTAAGTCTTCAAGGTCCACGCTGAGCATGTTCTGTCCAGCAAGCCATGCTGGGTGAGCACAAGCCACATTGACAGCATCCTGGAAGTGGTGTTGGGTCAGCCATGGGACCAGCCACTTCAGCTGGCAGTCACAAAGTAAGCTGCTGGTGTTCAATACCCTGAGAACATAAAAGCAAAAGGAAAATTAGTTGCCTGAACAATTTATCTCATTTTCCATTAGCAAGCTTCTCCATCTACCCAGCCAGTATACTTGCTGAAGTATTTAGTCCACCTAAAAGACATCTCATTTCCTCAAAAATTCTTAAGCTGTCATCTCAACAATGCATCTTTGATCTGCACTGTGAAAGATCCTAGCTGTATTCTGAGTAGCTCTCATGTCCACTGCAGCTCCGCAGAGCCTGTTAAGGCAGAGATGTTCTGCCAGGCTTTTGGTTGAGGGCTGCAACCGTCTGTTATTTAGCTGGCACCTTTCTTTCCTCCCCGCCACTCCCAATGCTTTATAATTTTTCCTCCCCCCCCCCCCCCGCCATATGACATCCTGGTAATCCAAAATGTAGAAAATTTATAGGGTGCCATCTGAGTTTTTAATTAATTTGCTGTGTTGGTTTTAAATTATATATTGTTTTAATACATATTGTATATTGCCTAGAGGTATATTGCCCTGAGCCCAGTGTGAGCTAGGATGGGGTTATTAATCAAGTTGCTGTTGTTAATAATAATAATAATATCTCCCTTACATTCCTCTCATTACACTGTGTTCAGAAAAAGTGGATTGTGCCAGATAACTGAGGCTTGGTAAGATTCACTTGAAAGTGATTTTATATCATTTTTAAAAAAGTATACTGCAGAATCATACTTTCCTTCCACTGGTATTATACCAGGAACAGTAATTTCATACCAAATACAAGAGAGGAAGGAAAGCTGTGCACAAAGGAAAGGGATATGTTTCATTCTGTCAGGATCACAATGTTTTCTTATAATCTACTGTTTTTCTCTATGTTGCCAGATAAGGAGACCACAGCCTTGTAAGATCTTGAATACAGCCTCACAACCATCAATCTTAAAATTAATTTTAAATTTAAAAAAAAAAGGTTTTAGATGAAATTATTTACAATATTAAAAAAAATGAAATTGTCACTACTTTGACATTTTGTCGGTCTTGTCTTAGATGTGGTATGTCAGAGAGCAAACCAATGTCCTGTGATGCATCATGCAGATGTCTTTGGGTCAACTGTATACTGAATTCACAAAAACTCAAAATAATAATTCCTTGGTAGCAATGAAATGCAGACAAAGTGAAAATCTGAAGCTGCAATAAAATTTTAATATTTTTAGAAATGGCTCCCTTTTTGAGACTCATTTTTTGAATAACTGGTAAAAAGCCACATCAGGCCATTTTAGTCTCTGACTTGATGCACTTAACCCAAGAGATAATGAAAGAAATCCTTCAATTGACTAATACATGAAGGAGGTGCTGGATTCTGACTCCCCTGCGGAGGAGAGGCTTTTTTAAAAAACCTCATTCATTTGGGAAGAATCAATTAATTTAATAATGGTTTAACTAATTATTTATTTATTTATTTATATTGGGATTTATACCCCGCCCTTCGCACCGAAGTGTCTCAGGGCGGCTTACAACATGATAATACAAATACTACAATTTAAAACACTTACAAGTAAAATTAAAACCATAAATTAATAAAAGCAAGATAGATAAAAACCGGCGGTCTACAGATGCATTTTGTTCCATCCAAAAGATTTCCTTGTCAGTCAGTATTATAGGCCTGCCGGAAGAGGGCTGTCTTACAGGCCCTGCGGAACTGCCCTAGGTCCCGCAGGGCCCGCACCTCCTCCGGCAGCTGGTTCCACCAATAAGGTGCCGTTACTGAGAAGGCCCGATCCCTGGTGGATTTTAGACGGGCCTCCTTTGGCCCGGGGACTATCAGCAGGTTTTGTGAACCCGAGCGTAGTACTCTCTGGGGAACGTGTGGGGAAAGACGGTCCCTAAGGTAGACAGGTCCTAGGCCATATAGGGCTTTAAAGGTAATAACCAACACCTTGTACCGGACTCGGAATATTACTGGCAGCCAGTGCAGATCCCGGAGCCCCGGCCGAATGTGCTCCCGTCTTGGGAGCCCTAATAACAGCCGGGCAGCAGCGTTCTGCACCAACTGCAGTTTCCGGGTCCGGCACAAGGGTAGCCCCATGTAGAGGGCATTACAGTAGTCTAACCTCGAGGTGACCGTAGCATGAATCACTGTTGCCAGGTCGTCACGTTCCAGGAAGGGGGCCAACTGCTTCGCCCGCCGAAGGTGAAAAAACGCGGACTTGGCAGTGGCTGCTATCTGGGCCTCCATTGTCAGTGAAGGCTCCAACAGCACCCCCAGGCTCTTAACCCTGCCCGACGCTGTTAGTGGCGCGCCGTCAAAAACTGGCAGGGGGATTTCCCTTCCCGGGCCGCAGCGACCAAGGCACAGGACCTCTGTCTTCGCCGGATTCAGCTTCAGCCCGCTCAGCCTAAACCACCTAGCCACTGCCTGTAACGCTCGGTCCAAATTTTCTGGGGCGCAGGCGGGCCGGCCATCCATAAGCAGATAGAGCTGGGTGTCATCAGCATATTGGTGACACCCGAGCCCGTACCTTCGGGCAATCTGGGCAAGGGGGCGCATGTAGATGTTAAATTATGATATTAAAACACTTTGTTTTACAGAATTCTAATAGGATTTTATGAAGGGAAGAAAAGCTATGGTTCTGCAGATCACTGAGCAGAAAACCTTGCCTATCTGCCAGTCATAAAATGTTTTATTTGAGAAAATACTATAGAACTATTTTCCACAAGGAAGTAATAGCTTTCATAGCACACACATAGACCTTAATTGCCCAGAAAGCATTGTGACAACTGTTATCTTGGAATACGCAAGGTTCTCTCATTCTCTTGCAAGGCTAGAATTCCTTCATTTTCTATCACATACTGTCATTTTTCTTGCAGATCTATGAATAGGTTTGTTAGATGTCCTACTAGCTATCACTATGATAATCCACAATATTCAAAAAGAAGGCCTGCTGGGCATATGATAAGACTGTTCCTGAGCCTGAGTTCAATCATCTGAAAGCATGCTGACGTAGACAAAAGACAGTTCTATCAAAAAGCATTTGGAGTGACACAGCCTCAAGAAGGGCTGATATTCTGTATTTGGGCAGAAATTGGCATGTTTGAGGACCTTCAACTGTGATAGACCATCACAACTTTTAGTTGTTCAGTCACCATGCTTGAACAAATGCCTTATTTTGGGTGAAATATGGAACTGCTAAGAACCACAGTTTTTTTCAAGGAGTAATTTTCTCCCCTGTGCCATCTTGATTCACCTAATTCCTGGTTTAAAAGTTTTAGTACATAGTTTAAGAATATTTTTCATTTTAATATGTATTTTACAGGAGACCATTAACTGAAATTTTGACTTTCAAGTTGATACTATACCATTAATTAAAACTGTAACACAGAGAAAAATGTCCAAAAGTAATTTTATTAAACCAGGAAAAACACCACTTCTGTCACTCTAGAAATAACCAATATAGCTTGAACAACCAACTGCTGCTTTAGGTGGAAGGATGGGGAACCTGCCCTAGACTACTAGAAATCACAGCCAAATTTAATATATAGTACTAATGAGAAGTGGAGATTTAACTGGATGTTGGGGGGCAAAAGCATAATTTATACCTAAAGCATTAGTTAAGGAACAAAAAATGAAACTGAGGTACAAAATGTTTATTCTGATTATTAGTATTTTTCAAATTGAACATTTGAGACAGGTGAAATGCTTCATAGCATCTTGGACTCCATTAGTGGCCAGCTACTTTGCAACTTAGCTGAAAGAGCGGGAAAGCATGTGAGGCCCTTCCTACCCACCCGCCACCTCACCCAACTGACACCATCCCTTCCATCAGCATGGAGCCACTATGCAGAAGAGAGAGGGAGAAACTGGTATCAGTTTGGTGGGGGAGGGCGGGATATAAAAATAAATTTACTTTACTTTACTTACTTTACATATTTTCATCAGTTTGCATTTAACACTAGACTGATCTTTTTATTTATTGCTACTATCAAATAGAAAAGAAGGGTAAAATATAAATAAACATAGGAACAATAATAAGAATGTATACTTACAGCTGTTTAAGAAGAGGCTGGTCAAAGGCATGTTCTTGAATAGACATTATTGCATTGTTGTTCAAATCTCTGCAAGTTAAACAAGAGTTATGCCTTCATGAGAATTCATTTTAGATGTCACCTTAGAGCATTAGGACATTTCTGTACTTTTGAAAAGAACACATCACTGAGAGAAAAGGCTGCAAGAAATACTTACAGATATTGAAGAGCTTGAAGACCAGCAAATGCTTTTTTTGTGATGGTCTTAATCTGGTTCCCTTGCAGAATTCTAAAACACAGAACAAAGTAAGCCTTAACACTGAAACAAGTCACACAAAAAATAGCAAGCAGAACAGTATCAGAAAGCATGGTGAAAAAGTGTTCAAGTAGCTTTTCTAGGGGAACAAATCATCATGCTTCCCCCTTGGGATGTCAGCTTCAAGTTGCAATCTTCCATCCCTCTCTTTACATAAAAGGGGCATGGAGAAAGAGTAGTGCATACACAGCTACCAATTACAGACCATAAAAGACAAATATGTGGGGATACAACCAAGCCCTCCTTCTTCAATCCCTTCTTACCACATCCGATTAAGGGACTTTCCCCCTATAACTTGACAGACAGAATCCTCTGCAGCAGTGTCTAAAAAAGCAGTTGAACCATTCCTGACAGCCTGACTTCATTAGGTAAAAGCAAACCTTATTTTGTACATTTAAAGAACTTCTGTAAAAGATCCATTACAGAAATTTGCAAATCTCAGCCTGAACATTTCTTGATGAAAGGGTGATGTGAAATGTTACTAAAACTGCTTTCAATTCAGACTGTGACATCAATTTTCAAAGATTTTTCTGGACTTTATTTCTCTTCTAGCAGACATGCCAATCCTATTGCTTGTAAGGCTTACAATTTATTGAGGCTGTCAAGTCCTACAAATGCTTCATTTGAGTCTTCTATGGCCCAGGAGATCTCATTATTTCGCAGATCTCTAAAACATAAAGCAAAAAATACAATGAGCAGGCCTGATAACTTTAAAAAAAAACCCCTCCAGCACCAGATAACTTCTTCCCCCTTTGCAGGATTTAACATTTTTATACAATTTTTTGAAATTCAAATTCTCACAGTTGCAAAATACACACAAGTACACAAACTCTGCTATTTTACTCAATTGGAAAGCTGAGTGCTGCTTCATGGGTTTCAGTCAGCATATGAAACCTGGCAAAAATTGTTTCCATGTGACAGTAATCCTGACAAGGGCTGTAACATTTATTTATTTATTTATTTATTTGGGATTTCTATCCCGCCCTTCCCACGAATGGCTCAGGGCGGCTTCCAACAATTAATCAAACTTAAAAGTAAACAATTTCAAATATAAAACAGTTAAATAATTTAAGCAGTTAAAACATTAAAACAGAGTAATTCAGTTTCCTATGAACAGATGGCTGGCCAGTTTCCTCAAGTTGTTATCCTAGCTAAATGTAGGCTAGGTATAGGCTAGCCGGAAGAGGGTCGTCTTACAGGCCCTGCGGAACTGCGCCAAGTCCCGCAGGGCCCTCACCTCTTCCGGCAGCTGATTCCACCATACGGGGGCCATAACGGAGAAAGCCCTTTCCCTGGTGGCTTTCAGACGGGCTTCTTTTGGCCCGGGGATAGTGAGGAGATTTTGTGTTCCTGACCTCAGTGCTCTCTGGGGAACATGTGGGGAGAGACATTTAGGCACAGTCATGATAACATGCTGGCCAAGTTACTTAAGTAGGATGCCATCATCTGAAAGCAGTTTTGGTGTGTGTTCACATGGTGCTTTTAAAATATGAAGTGACCCTAAAGTACACACAGAAAGCTAATGGAATTAAACTGGTCACAGAAAGCTGGGGACATGCTAGAGAACCTGAACCCACATAGCAGTAGCTCCTTCTTAGCTGGGGAACATTGGTCAGTCTAGTGAACAAGTGATAAAATGGGACAGCCTCCTAAACTTACTTACGGAAGTGAGTTAATGTTGTTAGCACATTGCTTAATCTTCTTGAGTTGCAAGCCTGGAATAATGCCAGCATATTAAGAGATTATGTGTAGGTTGGGTGAAGAATTGCTGGGCATGAAAGAGTAGTTTCTCAGAGTGAAGTGTGGGTGGTTCTGCTCACAAATCCTGTTATGTGCTAATGGGATTTGTTTTTGACCTCTGTGTTACACTTCAGCCTCTAGTATACAAGAGAACAAAGCTGATAAACTAAATTCAGCAAGCCCTTGTTCAGGAGGGGGAAGATACTTCATTAAAGTATAATAGATTTAGCAATGCATTTCCTTTACACGACAGGTCATGAATTTATCAGAACAACAATTCTCACTTGCTTTTTATAGCTGAGTGAACACAGAAATATAAAGCTTAGCCAGCATTTTATCAGCAAGAGTGAGCATATAAAACAATCAATAGAACATTTTAAAATGCAGGAAGTGGCACTTTGACACTATCCATAGGCAATAGATCATCCCCAAAGTAAAGAACAACACATTGCAGTATTAAACAACTCCCATTTGTTGCACTGATATTGTAAAACCAAATGAGAGTTTGGCTTAGAAAGATCTGAGGTGCTGGAGGCATGATCATACTAACTACAGAGACATCAGCAGAGCTCAATGCAATGCCCAATGGCTGGCTCATGAAAGGCTACAGATATCGTTCAGTAAGTCCTCCACTGCTTAAAGGTTATGACTTAATGTTCAAGCCCCACTAACTACAGGGAAAAGTTAAGAGACTAAGGCACCACTGCCCTGTAGTAGAGACACTCATATTAGTACATACCATTTTAAAAGATTTATTTCTATGCCGCTTCTCTGTCTGAAACTAGGCCCCCTGAGGTAGCTTATATGTTGCAGAGCCACGAAAATATAAAACATTCCATAAAATGACCACCTGCTTGGACTTCAAAAATATCACATTCCTGTATTATCTGGCACTAACAGAGCAAGGACCATTAACTCCAAAAACCTAAGGCAGAATCTTATTATGTAGACCTTTGGAGATTGCTCTTTATGCTTGATTACATAGGAACACTTAAAATCATTAATCCCTTTTACCTCAAAGTCTGGGAAACAACAAGCAATCCTAAACTAAGAAGCTACTCAACACCAGTTAAAATCCCAAAGGCCACTAATTTACTCTTCCTCTTTTGTGGTATATTATGTCTACAAGGTTAGCATTAAATGATTAATTAAAAGTTTGTGCTAAGGCTAACAACTACTTACATACGTTTCTATGAAGACAATGACTTTTAGAACATGTTCTAAATGAAACAACAGATTAAGCTTACAAATGCTAAGACAATTTAAGAAACAGTCAAGTCTGCAAAGAAAATAGAATATTGCTACCATAACAGTTTTGTTCACTCCAAATTGTACAAAAGTGACCTTCCTAGGTCTCTCTTGAGCCTAACGTATAAAATTATTATTTTGAATTATTCACATTTAACTTTTGCCCTTAAATCTTGTTCTCATTGATTACAGAAAGCAAGTAATAGCATAGAATCATAGAGTTGGAAGGGACCTCTAGGGTCATCTAGTTCAACCCCCTGCACAATGCAGGAAACTCACAAACACTTCCCCCTAAATTCACAGGATCTTCATTGCTGTCAGATGGCCATCTAGCCTCTGTTTAAAAACCTCCAAGGAAGGAGAGCCCACCACCTCCCGAGGAAGCCTGTTCCACTGAGGAACCGCTCTAATGGTCAGGAAGTTCTTCCTAATGTAGTATGCTTGCTTGTAATAACGTTATCATTTGAAGACTGTCATAATTTCTAGTAACCATCTCCTCTTTGTAGAACACATTTCTCCCCAAAAAAATGTCCAAGAATTTCAAGTTCAAAATCTTTTCTCATTTCCATACTTCCACAAGCTTCCAGCTGAAAACCTGATGAGGGGTATTAGGATTGTTGAGGCTGCAGAATGTGTTCTACTAGCCATCTCCTCTTCAAAATGTTTAACAATTTCAGAGTATATGAAAGTTGTCATTATACACTCCCCTCCCTTCCCCCACAGCTTTTGCTGCTTAGTCTTTCAAGTGACAACACAGTATCCAATACATTACACATAATGGAATAAGCTGAAACTGACTAAGCCAGGGGTCCCCAGTGGGGTGCCTGTGGTCGTCATGGGGCACTTTTTCCAGCACACAAGTATTTTTGGAAAGTAGGTAGGGCTATGTGGGGCTCTTGCCCACCAGAGTTTCTGATTGGCCACCGGATTTCATTTTCTCTCACTCATTTTTCCCAATCTATTTTTTAAAATTACCCCTTTCCCCTCATACTTTGGACTTCCTGAGCATCCTGCTCCATCTCCTGTGGCAGCCACTTCTTACAGATACAAAACGTAAAAAGCCACGTCCCGTCTTGAGAACTATCTATTACAGGTCTCATGAGAATAGACGATTTTCAGGCCAAGTACTGGTGGTAAAGTTACAGAAAGGTGAACATAGATATGCAAGTAACTGTGTTCCTGCTCAATGACAGTGCAGGCATTGACAAATTAACAACACAAACCTATGTATCACATAGCAATTTAAACTGCAATTGCTCTGCTACCAAGAAAGAAAAAGCTGAATTTTTGTAATAGCTGTACACTGCTTTTTTAAGTGTTGGGAAACTCAAAAGATGACCTTCTCAGAAAAAGTGTTGCTCATGTAACAAGAAAAAAAGCAACTGCACATTTGAGCTCTACAGAACTGGGCACTTGGAAAATAATAGTAATTCCTCAGCAAAACAGCCTGGTTACTTCTCACACAGATTATCTAATCCATTTTAAATAAGTGGTAATGACAAGATAGAGGCCCTTCTAACACCACAAGAATATGGCTGCTCCCTATTGAGAGAATGAATTATTATACTAAGTGAAATTTTTCATTTTTCCCGTTAAATATGTGAACTTACAAAGTTTGCAGATTTGAGAGTCCCTTAAAAACACCATCTGCGATGTGACTGACTCTGTTGTCACTCAAATTTAACCTCTCCAATAAATTTACTCCAATGAAAGCAGATTCATCCAGGCGGGTCAGTTGGTTATAAGAGAGATCTCTGAAATGAAACATATAATAAAAGGGAAAAAATTCAATGGGATCAGAATGTGGAAATGTAAATATTAGTTTCACCTAGACAAAGAAAACAATTTTTTTTTTAAGATATTAACTGTAATATTCCCTAACTAAGTTTCAGAAAAAACATTCTTGCTACTAATTTTATTTTATTATGAAAACCCCCCAGTCATGTTGGGGGGGGGGAGGGGAGAGAAGTCTAATACTTACAATTCAGAAAGCCTTTGGCAGAACTCCCATGCATCTGGACTTATCTTGTTAATGGCATTCTGGCTGACATAGAGCTGTTGTAATGTTCTCAAACCATACAGCCAACCCTTGTTTACTTCAGTCAGGTTATTGTGCTCCAGATCTCTGGAGAAACAAAAGGAAATGTTTTATATGGCACTTCAAATGAACACTGCATTTTATAGCACCTTCTTGATGAGGAACACAAAGCAATTTTACAAATATTAAGAACTTTAACTCAAAAGCCACACGTTACAGCTGACAGAAAAATAAAATGGGTAACTTGAAGAGCAACAGTCTTGGGGAAACTGACCTAATGAGGCATAAGCAAAAGTTATTCAGCAATTCTGTTCAGCTCTGTCATTCTAGACTTTAGAGAAACCAAACTTCCATTCTATGAAGTGTTGAACATAATTATAGTCTCAAGCAAAACAAAAAGTGAAAATGGTCCAATATAATTAAGTCCTAGACCAGGGGTCCTCAAACTTTTTAAATAGGGGGCCAGTTCACTGTCCCTCAGACTGTTGGAGGGCCGGACTGCCGTTACTGTACAAGGCCGCAGGCCGTCAGTTCTCCGTCTTCTGCATCTCTCTCCCTTCCACACACCACACACCCCGGCCTGGGAACTCACCTCACCTCGGTATCACCTCACACTCTGTCTCCGCCACCTCAGCCCAGTGCCGGAAGTGTGCGTTGCTAACGCGAGTTTAGGTCGAACGTCACTTCCGGTCTGATTTTGCCATAACCCGGCGGGCCACATAAACGTCCTCAGCGGGCCACATCTGGCCCGCGGGCCGTAGTTTGAGGACCCCTGTCCTAGACACTTACAATCAAATCCCATTTTAGCCATTGTTAAAGCTCTTCATATCTTTCTGTCTTCTGTAAATTGGAAATACCAGCAACCAACTTCGTAACACAGTTTGGAACATCAATAAGGAAATGACAATAAGGCACCAGCATTGTTATCTATTCTATTCTTTATGTATGTATTATCCAGCTCTTACTGGATTGTCTTCTACTTATGCAATTCCATTTTCTGCATTGTTTACAATACATCATGACTGAGACTGCACTGTTTCTGGTTTTAGTAATCCTAGTCCTGCTGCACTGTTCAGTGGATGTCTATTTGACGTCATTATTTTATACTGTGTAATCCACGTTAACTCTCAGCAAGGCAGACAGAATATAAAGAAAATAAATGAACAAAAATAAATGTTCTGCAGAAAATAATTAAGAGGAGAGTTTACTGCTAACTGAAAACTTAGATCTCCCAAGCTCCTTTTGTAAGATGCAAGAACTAGATACTGACATATTTGTCATAGCAATACATTGCAACAATAATACCTTTAGGAATTAAAGAAAGAAATGCTAGTACCAACTGCTAAAATAGTGATATATTCTAAGACAGGATCCAGCACAAGGGGGTCAACAGAGGACTGTAATTGTGTTCCTTTTTGTTTCCATTGTAGCTAGCTTCCTAGATAATGTGAAGACAAAAGCTCCAATGAAGCTATGAGGATTGAGGAACCATAACTATAATTATCATACAACTCAATTTCATCCATCTCTGAAGCACAGTATCACCTGGGATCTCTAATGAAGAAATCAAAACAATGATACTTACAGTTCTTCCATATTATCCAATCCAAATAAAGCACCATCCATCAACCTGCTAATCCCATTGCGCTGCATTTTTAATGACTTTAAGGAGTCCAAGCCTTGGAACGTAAGACTCTCGATTACTTTAATACGGTTTCTTTTGAGTTCCCTAAAACAAACAAACAAACAAACAAAAACCCCCAGCAACATTTTAACACCAGCTGGCTTAACCAAGAGATTGATATTTCCTGCATGCTTCTTCTTCTAAGGGACAAATATGATTACAATTCTAACCTCATCTGGGAATCATAATTAGCTATTTAACAAAGGCAATTCAACAACTGATCAAATACATGAGTGACATCAAAACCCTCTACCCTGCTGAAAGATGACCATGTAATACCATATATTTGAGCTCAAACAATTCTACACCTACTGTGATCAGCTCTAACTGCTTTCTCTTTGTAACAATATTGTGAAGTGCAGCTAGTACTGAAGCCAAGGAAGTCTTACCGTATTTTATATATTCTTCCTATGTTTTTTGCACCATTGTCTTTGGTATAATGCTTAAACTACAAAAAGCCATACTTGTGAAAATAATCACTGTGGAGTTTTTCATTTGAATCCTTTTGTACCTTGGTTTTAAAGATTATTCAACTCAAACAATTTATCTTCAGCCTGTTCATGTTACTTTTCTGAAGGGAATGCTCAGAATGCCTCGACCTGAAGAGCAGCTCTAGGTATGCAAAACACTTCTCTCATTGTGTTTGCGTATTACTAGTTGGCCCAATGAAAGCTCCATTTCTTGGACTGTTGATACAAATATTAAAGCAACCCTCATGCTGTCTGCAATCAATGTGTTCAGCATCAAGGTTCTGAATTCATGGGGTATTGTCACTTACAAGAGTTGCACATGAGGCAGCCTGAAAGTCTTTGATGGAATCACGCTGATTCGATTTCTGTTCAGTTTTATGATGATGAGTGAGCTGGATATATTATCAAAGCAGCCAGCTTCCAAAGTTGTTATTCTATTGTTGCTCAGGTTCCTGGAACAGAAGGGGGTTTTTTTAATAAAAAAAAATCTTCCAGTGTTAAATTTGTATTTGACAAATTGCAGAAGAACTGATCCTTGGCAGCTGTGGTAAGGCCTGATCAGACAATGAAAAAGAAATTCAAGCCACAGTTTATCATTGGAACTCTCTGTCTAGGGCAGTGATGCTCTGTATTCTTGGTTCTGGAGGGGGGGCAATAGTGGGAGGGCTTCTAGTGCCCTGGCTCCACTGGTGGACCTCCTGATGGCACTTGGGTTTTTTTGGCCACTGTGTTACACAGAGTGTTAGACTGGATAGGCCAATGGCCTGATCCAACATGGCTTCTCTTATGTTCTTATGAGTGTCCACAGCCTTCTAGACAACCCTTAAGTAAGGATGCTGAATCTTTGCCTACTGACAAAAGTGAATTGTTAGCAGTTACAATGATATTCTAAAAAGTATGAATGATAGCATAAGATGAGCTAAATCAAATCAATTCCTGGAGGGGGGAGAAAATTTCATGTTAGTACCACAGTACTGAGTAAGCAGTGACAATGCCTGGTTACAAGATCCTGGCTCACTAAAACTTTAGAATATGGCACCATGAGTTCCATAATACCCACTGACATTTTCTAAAATGTTTTTAGAAAGGGGTGGGGCCATTACCCAGTCAGGCTTCTGACTAGCCACTGCAGATCTGATAGACTGTGCAGATTGTTAATAAGTGCAATGACAGCACAAAGAACCTGTGTGACTGAAGGTAAGCAGTATGTATACAAGAAAATATTTTTAAACACTATGCTCATTTTAAAAGACATCCTGTTAAACAGAGTTCCCTCATTTACTGACATTCTGTCATTGGCTCTGCCCAGTCAGAGCAGTCATATTGTGATTGGCTCTTTCTCCTGCAACAGCCATTTTGTGGTTGCACTCACCAGCCTGTCAAAGGTGCCCATATGCTCAAAAAAGATTGGGGACACCCAACAGGAACGCAGTTCCGGTTGGCTTGGTGTCGGGGGTGTGTGTGTGTAGCCTAATATGCAAATGAATTTCTGCTGGGCTTTTTCTATAAAAAACTATGTGAAACAATGGTGACATTGAGGGGTGTGGCATAATATGCAAATGAGTTCCTGCTGGGCTTTTTCTACCAAAAAAAGCCCTGGGGACACCTACATTAGAATCAGAACAAATTTATAACTATTTAACTAATTGATGAGTTCGATCTCTGGCGACAGCTGAGTTTTCAGGTAGCCAACTCAAAGTTGACTCAGACTTCCATCCTTCTGTGATTGGTAAAATGAGTACCCAGCTTGCTGAGGGGGGGAAGTGTAGATGACTGGGGAAGGAAATGGCAAACCACCCTGTAAAAAGTCTGCTGTGAAAATGTTGTGAAAGCAACGTCACCCCAGAGTCGGAAATGAATGGTGCTTGCACAGGGGACCTTTCCTACATGCATTGTTAAGAATGGACTGCAGATGGAATGTTGAACTCTCCTACTTACAGATACTTGAGCTGCATTCGTGGGAATGAAGAGGCTTTGATTTCCGATATTAAGTTAGAGCTGAGGTCAAGGTTATCCAAGGAAACATAAAGCTGAAGCTGTTCAGGGATTATCTCTGGAACTCTGTTATGTACTCTAAAAACAGAAGAGAGAGAACCATAAATTCCATCACTAATCATTGGTGAAAATAAGCTGCATAATGAACTAACACTAAATGTTCTTGTGCTGCTATACAAAATAAATGTTACAGTTAATAATTTTTCATCCCATTCATCATGGAGCTCAAGACAGTTTACAGGGAATACTTTGGAGGTCTCCCCTTCTCAGGCACTGAACAGACCTAGATTCTTAGCTTCAGAAAGGTTGTTGCATCATCTGTCCTCTAAAACAGGGGTCCCCAACCCCTGTGCCGGGGACCGGTAGTGGGCTGCTGCCTGTTTTCCATGGGCCGCCCAGCCTCGCCGCCCCCCCGTGGGCCTCCTCCTCCTCGTTTCCTCCTCCCTCCTTTGCCCCCCCCGCACAGCCTCCCCCCCTCCTCCCCCTCCCACTGATCAGCTGATCGATCGGGAAAGCTGCTGCAGCAGCTTCAAGCAATGCTGCCCTTGCCTCCTCCTCAAGTGGGAAGGAGGCAAGGGCAGCGTCACTTGCTGCTGCTGCCGGCCGTCAGCTGCCCTTCCCGTCCCTTTGCCTCCCGTCCCCCTGCACCTGGGCTCTGCAGCCGTGGTGTGCCTGCCTCCTCCTCTGTCACCTCTTTCGCTTCCCTTCCTGTTGCCTCCCCCCGCCCCGTCCTGCTGGCCAAGGCGTGTCTGCTTCCTCCTCTGAGCCTGCCACCGCCACCCGCCCCTTCCTTCCCTTTCCTTCCTGTCCCGTCGCCTCTTCCCTCCCTGACCTGGCGTCGGCAGTGCGCTGTTATTGTGGGCAGGGGAAGGTGACAGGACAGGAAGGGAAGGAGAAAGCCACGGGGCGGGGGTAGGGTTTTAAGCGCTTTGGGGGGGGGGTGCCTGCCATGGGCGCAATGTGCACTTGGCTGCCACTGGCTGTAGCGGTTTTTCCCCCGCAGCTGTTTGGCGGGGGGGGCGGCCTGGGAGGACTTCACCACCCCTTCTCCAGCCTTAAAATGGAGAAAACGGGGGGGGGGGGAGAGGTGACGAGGCTGCACAGGGGAGGCGAGGGAAGAAAACGGGGGGGGGGGGGGGGAGGAGGATAGATCCAGGTGGGCAGCCGTGTTGGTCTGAAGTAGGAGTCAAGCTGCACCTTTAAGAGGTGGCGAGGCTGCACAGGGGGGAAGGAGAGAGGAGGAAAATGGGGGGAGGAGGAAGCGGTGAGGCTGCACAGGGGCCAGGGAGGAGGAAAATGGGGGAGGAAAACAGGAGGGAGGAGGCGCCACAGGGGGGAAGGCCGAATTGGGTCCCCTCACCCTCCTTGCTCTGGGCCACAGTCGGCGGGCTAGCCTTGGAGTCAGTCCCTGGGGCCAAAAAGGTTGGGGACCATTGCTCTAAAATAACGTTTTAATTTCATGTTGACAGAAATTGCTCTAAAAACTAAACTGAAAACAGAACCCCATTCTATAGTTGAGACTACTGCAAATTGTCCAGGATTAGAATTATTTAATGTAGAAAATGTGGCTTCAGAACAGGCTTTCCCAAAGTGTGGACTGTTGCCTTGAAAGCATGACAGATATCAGTCATCAGAAGTTGATTAAAGCAGCTCTGAATAGAAAACATTACTAACCAATCTTGTGCTGCCCAAAGGTATTTAATAATTCATGTGAAAACTTACACGTAGTTTTCAAATATTCATTCATACCTCTGCTCCCTTTAACAACTTTCTCAGTAGGAGACTTTCCCTAAGTTATATAAGCTCAATGGCATTAAAAAATGCAAAATATTTACATACAGTGAGAGAAGTGTGATGTTGGAAGTCAATTCACCAAAGAAAGGAATGTCAGTTAGCTCGTTGTAATTCATCTTCCTGAAAAAAGAGATTTCTTTACTAGCACTATGAAAACAGAAAAGGTCAATGAGACATACAAAACATTTCACTTGCATTTAATGAATATTTCAGCTTAGTAAATGACACCTGCAAGAAGCAAAGCTGACATATTCCTCAAAAGCTAACTCTAACGGAAGTACGAACAGTCACAGAATTCTAAAGAAACAGATAACAGAAATGAGCAATACCAGTTGTTTTGGTGAAACTCAGCTAGCAAGAAATGACTGAGACAAAGAAGATGATGATATTGGATTTATATACCACCCTCCACTCCGAGTCTCATAGCGACTCACAATCTCCTTTATCTTCCTCTCCCACAACAGACACCCTGTGAGGTGGGTGGGGCTAAGAGGACTCTCACAGCAGCTGCCCTTTCAAGGACAACCTATGCCAAAGCTATGGCTGACCCAAGGCCATTCCAGCAGGTGCAAGTGAAGAAGTGGGGAATCAAATCCAGTTCTTCGAGATAAGAGTCCACACATTTAACCACTACACCAAACTGAACACTAAAGATATGATGCTCGTGGAAAAAAAGCCATGAGGATGAAGCTAAAAGATTAAAATCCGAATGTATTGCCTTTCATAATGTTTTATTGCAGACAGTGTGCGTCTGCAATAAAAAAGGCCAACGCCATGCTGGGAATTATTAGGAAGGGAATTGAAAACAAATCAGCCAGTATCATAATGCCCCTGTATAAATCGATGGTGCGGTCTCATTTGGAGTACTGTGTGCAGTTCTGGTCGCCGCACCTCAAAAAGGATATTATAGCATTGGAAAAAGTCCAGAGAAGGGCAACTAGAATGATTAAAGGGCTGGAGCACTTTCCCTATGAAGAAAGGTTGAAACGCTTGGGACTCTTTAGCTTGGAGAAACGTCGACTGCGGGGTGACAAGATAGAGGTTTACAAGATAATGCATGGGATGGAGAAAGTAGAGAAAGAAGTACTTTTCTCCCTTTCTCACAATACAAGAACTCGTGGGCATTCGATGAAATTGCTGAGCAGAAAGGTTAAAACGGATAAAAGGAAGTACTTCTTCACCCAAAGGGTGATTAACATGTGGAATTCACTGCCACAGGAGGTGGTGGCGGCCACAAGTATAGCCACCTTCAAGAGGGGTTTAGATAAAAATATGGAGCACAGGTCCATCAGTGGCTATTAGCCACAGTGTATGTGTGTATATAAAATTTTTTGCCACTGTGTGACACAGAGTGTTGGACTTGATGGGCCGTTGGCCTGATCCAACATGGCTTCTCTTATGTTCTTATTATAATGATAACTCCAGATGGGTAGCTGCAGTAGCAAAATAAAACAGGAGTTGTGTGGAACCTTAAAGACTAACAATGTTTATTCCAGCATCTGATGAAGAGAGGAGGCTTATGCGGAAATAACTTAGGATAGTCTTCAGGGTCCCACTGAACTCCTGTTTTACTTTTCACTACGATGACAACTGGTGAGGAATACTGGTAAGCAAAGGATCTCCCATACTGGAATTCTCCTGTTCTCTGGAAAGACAGGCACATAAAGACGTTTGGGAATCTTCATCTACAGACTTTTACTGCTAATGTTTAAAGTCTAAATTAACCAAGAATCATTTCCAAAACCATCTGAACACTACTACTGCTCCATCCCTGTAACTGGAAATTAAGCAACTAAAGTGCAAAGTCTCAACTACAGCTGGTAGGGAATCACAGAACTGAGTCATAACTGTTTACACACAAACACAATGTGACACTTTAACTCAGGGGCCAGCAACCGTTTATAATTAAAGAGCCAAACTACAGCAAAACTCAGAGCAAGACATCAACAAAGAACCAGTACAGAAAGCCTAACCAATAGTCTGATTGCTTTTAAAATGTATTTTAAGCCTGTTTTCAATTGTTTTAATTATCCATGTTTGGGTGTGCATGTGATTTTAATGGTTCTAAAATGTGGCTTTCTGTCAGGCCAGAAAGGTGAGACACTTATTTTGTAAAAAAAATAAGTTAAATAAAAATAAATTTGGCTTAGTGAAACTATAAAACATAGTAACTGATCTGTTAATAGTCCATTAAGGTTATGCAGCCTAAACCCCAGCTTTGCTTTATTAGGAAGTGGTACACCTGAGGTCTCCATAAGTTAAGATAAGAACACTCTGCAATTCTTTAGCCCACTTGTATATGTCTGCCCTTGGAAATGATAGAGGTGATCAGTGGCCAAAAATCTCTTTTCTTAGCGCTTCTCTAAGAAGCAGTGCTACTCAGTGGCTTGAGAATGTTGCCTCCTGCTGCTATGTTGCCTGGTGGGGAGGGGGACCATCAAACAGATGCCACCAGAGAATGAGAAAAGCTGTGAAACTCCCTGAGGTGTAGGTCTCATGCTAGGGAAGGAAGTAAATGCAACTCTTTTGGTTGATGATAATTCTGAATGTGGCCCTCTGCTATTCATGGAGCAAGTACCACTGCCTTAAGAGATTTCTTTTTTTTAAAAAAAAGAAGAGACATATATGTCCACACTAAGCTACATTTGGCTCAAAGGCCACATGCTGCAGACCCCTGCTTTAACTGATTATGTTGTTCACAATGTTCACCCTGATATAAACCATACATAATGATTACAAGACTACAGCCCAAGATTTTGCTGGTTATTTCCTGTCAATATGTGAACTACAGTCCCTCATCACTGCAGTACTGGACCACATGCATTGTTTCCCTAGTCAATCCATTTACTTGGTTTCCTTTCTATCTCAGAAGCCTTCCTCTGTACCATCATATCCTCTGCCAACTTACAGTCTTCTTTCCTAGGCTTCTGCTTTTTTGACTTAATTTCCAGGTATATCTAATCCTTTTGTAACATTAGGGCAGCTCAGCTAATCACTATCTGATGTTACATTACAGTCACCACAAAATCCCTTGCCACATAAGACAGAGAACTCAGAATAACTTACACTTCTTGTAGTCCTTGAGATGATGAACCAATGCTCCAGTTAGAGGATAACAAATGGTTATGACTCAAGTCTCTGCAGCATAAACAGAAAATGACAAGTTATTTTGAAGGTCTAAATAATTCAAAATGCTTAAAATTTGACTAATAAGTCCCAACTGAAAGCAGTTATTTGTAAGCTGGCAACATGTAACATTGCAGAGAGCATGTTGTGGTTCCAACTGACTTTTGAATCAGATACAATTTTGAATCGGTACAGTATTGTTCCACATCACTTCATCCTTGTTCTGTACTTACTGCATATTTACTATAAGCAAGCATTGAAAAGTTGGGGGAAATGCACACAAAAGCTCAGCTGACAGAAGGCAGTTCCATTACCAGAGCAAAACTCTCAGAGCCTCTCCCCTTCTGTGATACCTCAAACTACCCCTAATGCTGCTTCTCAAGAACAGCAAGAGGTAGGAGCTGGGGGAATCAGTAAAAATCACCCTCGCTCCTGGGCAACAGATATTCTCAGCTGGATTCAATCCTTCATTTGTCTTCAACAGATGGGGTAGAGTTCAAACATGGGGATTAAATCTAGCAAGTGACAAGAGACCTGAAGAACTAAGATGTGCAGTCCTTGATTGCTCAAACTGAAGATGAAGCCATCATGGATAACTGAAGTTATGGAGCTGGCTTTTCTCTCATGCATAACATTTCTGTTGGGTTTTTTTTGTCCCACCCACATTTCAAACACTGGTCTGTCATCACTGTTAAAGCACTCCCCCCTCGAGGAAATATAGTTTGTTCTTTAAAAAAAAGAACCAAAAATATCAATATATCAATGTAGTGTTGTAATGATAGTTTACGCAGGTTCTTTGAGTTCCCAGCTTTTTTTTTTTTGCTTCTCTCATGAAGAAATGCCTTTAGTTGCTTCTCTCATGAAGAAATGCCTTTTCCCTTAAATCTCAGTGATGGAACAAGCTAGGGACTTACTTTTTAAAAAATGAAAGCTGGGAATTCAGAGGATTTGCTATAATTACAACACTACATCAATATATGGATATTTTAGGAACTTTAAAAAAAAACAAGGGGGTGCTATGATCTCACTAATTATGACAGCACCCTCCCTTGGAAATCCTCATTATTGAAGGCATGTGCGGAAAAAAGAAACTTGACCCCGCAACTGTGAGAATACACAGGGAGGGCAGGCATGTGGAAGAATTATGCCCAAACAGATTCCAATGCTTGTGGATCAACTGTCAAGGAAACTATGAGTAAGCTGAGAATTGAGATTGCCGGGGAAAACATCAACAACCTCAGATATGCAGACGACACCACTCTAATGGCAGAAAGTGAAGAGGACCTAAAGAACCTCTTGTTGAGGGTGAAAGAGGAGAGCACAAAAGTAGGCTTAAAACTAAACATCAAAAAAACTAAGATCATGGCATCCAGATCCATCACTCCTTGGCAAATAAAAGGAGAAGACGTGGAAGTAGTGACAGACTTCATATTCCTGGGATCCAAGATCACTGCAGATGGTGACTGTAGCCAAAACACTTACTCCTTGGGAGGACAGCTATGGCAAACCTAGGCAGTATAATAAAAAGTAGAGACATCACCCTGCCAACAAAAGTCCGTATAGTCAAAGCGATGGTATTCCTAGTAATGTATGGCTGTGAGACTTGGACCATAACGTGGTTGCCAACGTGGGGATTCAGGGGTCCGCCTTACAGTGGTTGACCTCCTTTCTCCAAGATCGGGGACAAAGGGTGGTGATAGGGGAGGAGTCATCCCAGAGGCACTCACTCACATGTGGTATATCTCAGGGTGCGGTTCTGTCCCCGATGTTATTTAACATCTATATGCACCCCCTTGCCCAGATTGTCAGGAGGTATGGACTGGGTTGTCATCAATACGCAGACGACACCCAGCTCTATCTACTGATGGGTGGCCAGTCCAACTGTACCTTGGAAAATCTGGACCTGGCTCTTCAAGCCGTAGCATCCTGGCTCAGGCTGAGTCAGCTGAAATTGAATCCGACGAAGACAGAGGTTCTCTATCTAAGCCAGGGTGGTCCAAGGGGAGGGGTCCAGCTGCCGGCTCTAGACGGGGTGCCATTGATACCGGCCCCTAAGGTCAAGAGCTTGGGCGTGCTCCTTGAGTCCTCCCTTAAGATGGAGGCCCAGGTAGCAGGCACTATTAGATCCACCTTTTTTCATCTTCGGCGGGTGTGGCAGCTGGCTCCTTTTCTGGAGCACAATGACTTAGCAATGGTGATCCATGCTACGGTCACCTCAAGAATAGATCACTGTAATGCTCTCTACATGGGGCTACCCTTGACACTGACTTGGAAACTACAGTTAGTGCAGAATACTGCGGCATAGCTGTTAATGAGGCTTCCTTGATGGGAGCACGTTCAGCCAGTGCTGAAAGAGCTGCACTGGCTACCTATTGTGTTCCGAATCTGTTTCAGGGTGTTGGTATTGACCTTTAAAGCCCTTTATGGTCAGGGACCTGTTTACCTGTGGGACCGCCTTTCCCCATATATCCCCCAGAGAGCACTGCATTCAGGGACAAAAAATCTGCTGTCCACCCCTGGACCAAAGGAGGCCAGGTTGCGTTTGACACGAGCCAGGGCATTCTCGGTGGCAGCACCAGAGTTATGGAATGCTCTCCCGGAGGCCATAAGGGCCCTGCGGGACCTTCCTAAACTCCGCAGGGCCTGTAAGACCAAATTGTTTCGACAGGCCTTCGATGCTTAAACTGAGAGAGAGCTGCCACCTGACATCAGCTAGAGTTCCCGGTGACCAACTGTCTGAAAAGCAGAACCGCCAACATAGTAATGGTACAGCACCGTGGAATAGTTTTTAAATTTTAATTGTATTAATGTTTTATATATTTTATTGACTTATTGTTTTAAATCGTGTAAATGGCTGTTGTAAGCCGCCCTGAGTCCGCTTGCGGAGAGGGCGCGATAAAGTCTAATGTAAATAAATAAATAAAAATAACGAAGGCTGAGCTCAGAAGAATAGATGCTTTTGAACTGTGGTACAGGAGAAGACTCTTGAGAGTCTCTTGGACTGCAAGAAGGTCAAATCAGTCAGTCCTAAGGGAAATCAACCCAGACTGTTCCCTGGAAGGTCAGATGCTGAAGCTGAAGCTCAAATACTTTGGCCACCAAATGAGAAGGGAGCACTCACTGGAGAAGATCCTGATGCTGGGAAAGACAGAAGGCAAAAGAAGGGGACGGCAAAAGATGAGATGGCTGCACAGTGTTACTGATGTAACAAAAACAAATTTGAGCAGACTTCGGAGGATGGTGGAAGACAGGAGGGTCTGCCGTGACTTTGTCCATGGAGTCGCAAAGAGTCGGACTCGACTGTGCGACTGAGCAACAACAAAATCCTTCTAACACAGTGTCTTCCAAGCCCATTCCAGCCAGGTGGTTCAGAAGGGTACCATGGTCAATGGAGAATCAACTCTGCCACCAAATGAGAAGGGAGCACTCACTGGAGAAGACCCTAATGCTGGAAAAAACAGAAGGCAAAAGGGGACGATAAAAGATGAGATGGTTGGACAACATTAGTGATGTAACTAACATGAATTTGAGCGGGCTTCAGAGGATGGTGGAAGACAGGAGGGCGTTGCATGACTTGGTCCATGGTGTCACAAAGAGTCGGACTTGGATGCGACTGAACAACAACAAAGCTGAGAATGCGGAAAAAGACCAGAGACTGAGAAACACCTGGAAGCTTCCTAAATGCCAGCTTTTACATTCTGAAGAAATCTAAATTAAACTTCAGCTATTTGAAAATGTACAGAAAACACTCTTCTTCTTGCTATATATGTTTTATAAAGTATAAGAAAACGTGTCTTTATTCCATGAGCTCTTGATATAAATACTTAAACTAAGGGGAGGAGGGAGCTAGTCATTAACACAGTAAGAAAACATGTTCCAATCTATTCACATGATAAAGGAGGGTGTGCAGGAGGGATTTGAAATGAAAGGAGACACAGTAGTTCTAAGCTTAACAGAAAGCAAGACAGAAAGGATTACAGATGTGAAGGTAAGTGAAAATCAGGGCAAAACTTTTCCTCCATTTCCTCAAGGGTTTTCTCAGGTTTTATGATATTAAAAAATGGAAACACTAGGGCAGAAATGAAAAATTCCTATGAAAAAAATTATCTTTTGGAATGAGTGAAATGCTTCTTAAAACAAGGATTTTCACACACAAACCAGATAGCAGTAAGAAGACTGTCGGGTCTTCGGTACCCCTCCCGGTCTCCCGGCGTCGCCATTGCCCCTCCCGGGCACTCTGGGGCGTTCCCCGGAGGTCTCAGAAACAGGGGGGTGGGCACTGGGTTATTTCACCGCAGGCCCCCCTTCCCCTCCTGGCTGTGCTGCGGCTCCTGTCCCTCTCTCTCGCGAGGAAGCCTCTTTGAGCATCAGCCAGCTTCCTCAGAGACCTCCTCCCTCCCTCCTTTTATGCTTCCCGACCCAACCTTCCCACTTCCTGGGTCCTGCCCCTCTCTGGCTCCTCCCCCCTTCGAAGCCCCAGACGCCTGGGAGAGGCGAGCCAGGGCTGGGCTGACTGGGCGTGCCTCGGGCATCCTAGCCCTCGGCTGCGTGCTGCGATGGGGCGTCTCGCGCTGCGACGAGACGAACGGCTCTCCTCCTCCTGGCCCGGTGCTGGGCTCAGCTTCTCCCTCTTGCTCCCCGGCGTCTTGCCCTGGCCAGACTTCGTGGACTCGGAGTCGGGCTCGTCGTCTGGGAGGCGCCGCTTGGGTGGCTGCTGGTGCCCCGTCAGTCGAGGTGAGGGCCGCCACGGGGGCTTGGAGAGGTGGGGAAGGCTCTTGGGGCGACGACGAGGGCTTGGAATGGCTGGCAGGCGCCGGGGGGGTCTCCTCCGCGCAGTCCCCACCCGGGCTGGGCGGGACAAAGACATTTTTCAATTTTTAAAATAGAAAAATTGGGAAATTTTGGGAAAGGCTGAAAAAAATCTTTATGAAATATTTTCTTTTGGACTGAGAAAATTCATTCATTCAGAATGTACAGCATGAAAAGATCTGAGGTCCTTTCTCATCTTTTCCAAGAGGAAAAAAAATAGGAAATCTGTGTGATAACTAAAAAATCTCTTCTACTCTAGACATATATGCTATTTTAAAGATTTATGTAAATAATTTTAGCAACAATGAATATGGTTTAATGTTTAATGATAATGCACAGTGTTTTCAATTTTATTGTTAATAGTAAATCCAAACATTTACTATTTCAGTCCATCAGTCTCTGAGACTCAAGGGAGATTACACAGGATAAGTCAATACAATCAATACAACCAAAAGAAAATGCTTTATTTTGTTTTACTTTGATTTATCCAGGGGCATACTTAAAGCAGAATCTCTACTGGGATGGATTGCTTGCCATCTGATTATAAGTTTTAATTGTATTATATTGGTTTTAATCCTTGGTTCATATTTAATTTATTAATTTATATTTATTGCTTTAATATTGTTTGATTATTAATGTTACCTACCCTGAGTCCTGCTATGCAGGGAAGGGTGGGATATAAGTCAAATATAATTTATTTATTTTAGTAAATTTCTATTCCGCCCATTCCCTGTAAGGCTCAGGGCAGAGTACAACATATAATAAAACAAAAAAATACAATAAAAACATTTTTTAAGAAATAAAAAAAATGTAAGAAATTTTTTTAAAGAAATAAACATAAGAAATAAATAAAATATGAAACAATAATTGAAAGCAAAATTACATAGCAGGAATCTCCTTACTAGAATAGATAGTACAAATTATACACCGTGATATATAGTCTACAGTTCCTAAACCTTTAAACCCAAGCTTCTATCTGAACCATGTTGTTATAATACCGTCCTGTTTCTTGTGCAGGAAATGCAGAAAACCAAAAGAATGGGAGCCTTCCTGATTGTAGGGCATTCCATAAGATATGAGCCACAACAAAGAATGCACATGTACAAGCAGCTGTTGATCTTGCAGGGTGGCCCTGCTCAGATATATGAAGCTGTCATGGAGGAGCACAGGCGGAGAGATGGCTCTGCAGGTATGAAAAACCAAAGCCATGAAGGCCTTTGTATATGACAGCCAGCAAGATCACTCCCTGAAGAGCACAGAACCTGGTTGGGGCAGGTTCTCCTGCAGTTTGGTTCAAACTGTGTGCCTCAGGGAGAATACTCCCCAAGGCATGCAGATCTTGGCTGGGACAGCTTCACCTGAGCCCAGTTTAAACCAGGCAGATCCCACTGGATGCAGATCCTGGCTGGGCATGGCTTCTCCTGCAGCTTACGTTTTAAACCATGCTGCAAGAATAGCCAACTCCTGGATCTGCATGCCACAGGGAGATCACTCTCTGAGTCATACAGATCCTGTCTGAGACAGCTTCTCCTGCAGTTTAAATCACACTGCAGAACAAACTAGTTCCAGGATCTGCATGCCTCAAGGAGATCACTCCCTGAGGCACACGGATCCTCGCTCAGGCAGCTTCTCCCCTAGCCTGGTTTAAGTCACACTGCAGAATGAGCCAGACCCAGATCACTCCCCAAGGCATGCAAATCCTGGATGGGACAGCTTCTCCTGCAGACCCAAGCTGTGCTAGCGGGAACAGTTTGTTCCCACCAGCACAGCCAACTCTTCTATCTAAACTTTAAAGGGATTGCAGTAGAAGCCTGACAAACAGCTTAAAGATAGGTGGAACGATCTGCTCTTGCCTCTCCTGTTTTCCAATCTACCAGTAATCCCCAAATATAACTGGTATTTTTGGAGGAATATTCTCCCAGTTTTCCCCAGAATACCCAGATACATTTGGGATGCCAAAATATACATAAAAATACCCATAAGGGTATTTTTCTGGTGTATTTTCAGTTCAGGTAGATCCAAACGAATACCCCTAATTATGATTCTTTCAGAGAGTTTCTATCCAAATAGAATACTTCCTTGTGTTTACTACATAACTTGTTTCATGCTTTCACCTTTTATATTTTCCTAACTTTCATACATCAAAATGTTCTGTCTTGTGTTATGGTAACACAGGGTGAAATAGCTTGCAACTCTTTCTTAAATTTCAGGAACACTTTTAGAAGATGATTATATTGGATTTATATTCCACCCTATACTCTGAATCTCAGAGTGGTCACAATCTCCTTTACCTTCCCCCCTCCCCACAACAGATGTCCTGTGAGGTAGGTGGAGCTGAGAGAGCTCTTACAGCAGCTGCCCTTTCAAGGACAACTCCTACAAGAGCTATGGCTGACCCAAGGCCATTCCAGCAGCTGCAAGTGGAGGAGTGGGGAATCAAACCCGGTTCTCCCAGATAAGAGTCCGCACACTTAACCACTATGCCAAACCGGCTTTTACTTAGACATTTAAGATATTTATCCTTTTAAGTTCCATAAACATGACAAACAGTACAATTTTTTATACTAGCTAAGTTGTAAATTTTAGCTTGTTAAATCAGTTAAAGTTATTTATGCTTGATAGGAAAGTAGCTGCTGACAGACCTGCCCTCCATAAACCTGTCTAATCCCCTTTTAAAGTTGTCTATACCTATGATCTCTGGAAGGTATGTCCTGTCTGTAGTAGATCAGGCCCTTTTATCATATTCCTGAAGCTGGGATTCTTTTATCTACCCCCCCCCCCCTTTTTAACTCAGACTCAAGGCATTTTACAATAAATAAAATGCCTTGTCTGTAAATAGTTTTCTACCAATGACAATTACCAGACAATTTCCCAGAATCCAGAAATGAAGAGGAACATGAGTCCTATGATAATGGACTGAATCTAACCAAGCATGACTGAAAGATCTTTCCTGCCCTGACCCAGTTTCCTCAATTATCCTGAAATTTCTATAAAGCTGATGTTGGAGATCGCAGATGATAAGTGGTCAAAATGCAATGAACCCAGGGAGAGCTGTGAGAAGGTAATGGAGCTGCCCTATTTTTTCTCTTCTTTCAGAGGAGCTTCCACTGGCATGAGACTTCTCTGATGCAAAAACAAGGTAGGAACACAGTTCACCCAGGCCCCTTCCTAACTTTATCCCATAGGCCAGGGGTGGCCAACGGTAGCTCTCCAGATGTTTTTTGCCTACAACTCCCATCAGCCCCAGCCATTGGCCATGCTTGCTGGGGCTGATGGGAGCTGTAGACAAAAAACATCTGGATAGCTACCCTTAGCCACCCCTGCCATAGGCCACAAGGATTTAGAACACACAAATCTTATGACCTTCAGCATTAGCTATTTTCGTGGGGATACTTAGAGAGCTGCTTCTGGAAAGGAAAGTGGGGGGAATCTGTGTTTGACAACCATCTTAATTGGCACTTCATTGGATCCTTCACTGTCTCTGGAAGAAAGCCATTTGGAGCAGAACAGACCTCATATTTTGTCCCTAGACCAGTTTAGATTTTGTGGGTTTTTTATTTTGGAAAGGGGAGAATGCTGCTTTTGACTGCTGCAAGAATCATCTTTGATTCCTAGCACCCTGAATTAATAACTGGGGCTTCTAGAACAATCACAAGCATATCAAGCTCAAAGCAAACTTCCCCCCTTGTTAATGTATTTGGCTGTCCTCCAGGGGAGAGATGAAACACATGATACTTGTACTGACAGCTCAAGCACAGTATGAGAGAGTAGGGCTGGCACCTACAGCAAGTTTCTGAAACAGTCCAGATAGCAGAGTTGGTAAGCAGTTTATCTTGTCATAGCAAGCAAACTGTTGATTGATGCTTGCATGTTTGAACAACGTCTCCATTAAAACAGAAAATTCTGCCTCAGCTGGCTGAAGTCATACCTATCTATCAGTCAAGTATTAGCCACTTTCCCACTGCTGTTTTCAGTTTTGTTCCAGTTCTTAGAATTTAGCTGATGTCTGCAACAGCTACTTGCATTTTTAACACCTTTCTTATAAACAATATATTTATTCTTTGTTCAAATTGAGGTGCCACCCCAACAGCAGTTTTTCATTCAAGATGGGAGGCAGGCATACTAAACTTCATGTATCATCTTTTTTAAAAACTCTGAGTAGTCTAAGTGCATCAGGTTCAATTTGACACATTCAAAGCTAGTACTACTTTTAATAAAGGAAAAAGGATTGTAGTCTACCACACAATTTGTTGTACATATTATCTTGCTCCTATAACAATGTCCCCCACTTTTGTAAACTATTCTCTCTGCTGTTTATGGCATGCCATATTTTATACATTTTTCTTTGCATTGTTTTCTGATTTTGTACCCTAGTACAAATGCATTGTTTACTGGGTATGTGCTTTTATGTTTTGTAATCTGCCTTGCTAGCAAGGCTATAAATAAATAAATGAACAAAGTGGCCCAAGAGATAACCAGAAACCAGTGTGAATACTTTATTGCTAAATTTACAGATTAAATCCAATGAATGATTATTTCCTTCTCAAAACTATATATAATACAAACTCTTGAGTGATCAACTTCACATTCTGAATTACATTATATACTATCTGAGTGCTATGACATGACGCTGTTACACCCTGGATAAAACTGTGAATAGATCTTCCAAAGATTAGCTTCATGATTGGTAACATAGTAGTAAAGTACATGCCGAATTAATCCAGAAAGAAAAGCAGCTGCTTACAACCAAAGAATAAACAGAAAGGCTATACAAATCCAACAGTAGAACATTTTTTTAAAAGTCAATTACTATCAAAAGCTCTTAAGAACTATACAGCTTGCATCTGAACCTAGAATACCACAATGGTGATAACAGTCAACTGTTCCTAAAGTGAAAGTTCCAAAGCTGGGTCACCACCCCAACCAAGTCCAGATGTTAATTATTGGGCAAGTACATGTGCAAGGAGATCTTCAAACCATTTGGGTCTTTACAGGGACTGTGCTAGCAGGGATTGTGCTGACAGGATGACCCTTGGAGTTGGTAAAGGAAGGCCAGGAGGTGTAAACAGTGAAAGAAGTTGGTCTCTAGCATTCCAGGAAGGTGTTTTTGCAGAGGGGAGAAGGCCAAATTGAGGCCTGTTCATGGAGGCAGCAAAGGAAGGGTTGGGAAACAGACCCTGGATATTGGAGAGGGTGTCCATGAACATCTTTTGGATACTCAGTCACGAACCCAACAAACTACAAACTGGTTCAGCAAACAGAAAAATTTGTAGAGATTTGCAAACCATGGTTCATGATTTCTCACGAACCACCATTTTCCTGGTTTGTGCCCATCCCTAATGTCTTCTTTCCTAAGAAGAATGCTGCTCCTCCATCACAAACAGCTTTTATTATATAGGGGGGAAAACATAGAGGAAGGATTGTTTAATGGGAATTTGACCAAACCTGACACACAAAGGTTAACATAAGGAGTGCTTTGGTATTCTGACTATGCTTGGACATTGTCTATTCTATGTAAGTCAAGATGGGTAGCTATGTTGGTCTGACTGTAGAAGTGTATGAACTTTCAAGAAACTACCTGAAGAAGTGAGCAGCAGTGACTCATGAAAGCTCCAACCCTGCCATAAATTTTGTTAGTCTTTAAGATGCTAATAGACTCTTGTTCATTTCTCTCTTCCAGAAGAAACTCCAGTCAAAATCCCTTTTAAGGCACTAGCATAAGGTTATATTAACAGTCCTGTGCAGTCCCCTTCCAGCGGCCCCGCCCCTCGGGGCAGCCGTGGTGCAAAAGGGGTTGTAAGGAGGTGAAGGGCGCTTGTGGCCTCAGATTATGAAGGCAAGTGGACGTTACTGCATGCCACCACCACCTCCATGGAGTCAGGCACCGGGCTTCTCTCTCTCTGGGGTCGCCTGTCAATTCTCTGTTTTCTCTCCTCCCCGACCACCAGTGCTGCCTCTTTTTATCCTCCCTACACCTCTGTGCCTTCAAACACCTGCCTTCCCCATTCCCTGGTGCGTCTGTCCGTCACCAGCCATCCCTGGCCGTTGGCGACACTTCCCTCCCATCCCCCTTCTCCCCGCCCTAGTCTGCCTCCTTTGCTGCTGGCCCCACCCTCTGAGGCCATGTCAAAAGGCATGGCCCCGGTTGCACCAGCTGCGGCCGGCCTGGAGGATTCAGGGCTGTCTGGGGGTGTCTCCTTCCCTCCCCCGCCTTCCTGGGTGGCTGGGAGGAGTGTCACTTCCACCCTGGAGGAGGGCTGAGGTGCCGACACACAGCCTGTCCTCGACCGAGCGCTCCGGTGACGGCCAGCTTGCACCTCCGCCGATGCTCCAGGATGCCCACCGCCAGGCATGACGGTAGGTGGGCACCGGGGTGTGCTGGGGACGGTCTTTGGGCAGAGGGTGGTATCAGGCCCACTCCTGCTGCCGTGCCAGGGGTCCGGTGAGGTCCGGGCCATGTGGGGACTGAGAGGCGGTAGAGCGCGGTGGCCAGGACAAGTCCTGTTAAAACTTGTGTTCACTCTTTGGTTTTCAGATATCTCATCCCAATGCTTAGAATATTAATGAGAAAACCATACACCAGCTGCAATAGAGGAAGATGAAATAGTCTTGCTACAGTTATAAACCAAGCATCCACATATGCTAGCCTACAGGGATTCTGCTGTAATAGCCAATGAATTATTAAGAATACCAGGATCATATAGTAAGAGATGCTGTTTATGTAGCTCTTCAGTGCCCTAAGGCTTTAAATAATTCACAGATTATGAACAAGAAGTTAGTCCTGAAACTTAGGACCAAACTCCATGAGAAACTGGAAGATTGGCTCTCCTGCCTTTTTGAAAAAGTCATACAATTAATCTTTCAGTTTGCCTCTAAATCAGACAACTCTTTATATTGTTTCCCTGCCTGGCAAAGCAAGGATGAAGCAAGAAACCTGCACTAATCTTCGAATACGAGGCTAGCACATTTGAAGCATCAACTGCATGTCAGTTGCTTCATTAAAATATTTCTGCAGAGAGGCTCCTATAATATGCTGCGACACTGTTCCTTTATAAGCAGCAAACTCATTCCATGTCTAAACTGTCCCTTCCTTCTATTTGATACATCAAACAAAGAGCACAGCACACAACTAGGGACATAGTCACACTAGAACATTTCCCTGAAACAATTAAGCAGGAAAAAATGCCCAACATTAATGTATTATTAATTGTTGGTATTATTTATTGCCTTAGACAGTTTGCTGTTCACATTGCTGCCTAATTCCATCATCCTATTCCTATTACATTGTTCATTGGCTGTTTCATGATGTCAATATTACATCACTATTGGCTCCTGGCTGCATTGTATTTTTCTGATCAAGTGAGAAAGGCACACAATTGAACAATTACTATAGGAAAGTATACCAGACTATGGCAGTAAGCTATCCAGAATGAGGCATCTGATTAATATATTTGCCTTTGATTACAGACAATAATCATCAAAAATATTCATCTGAGTCAATTTATAAGAAATGATTGTTGCATTGTAATGTCACGAGCCATTCTGAAATATCGTTTTGTTTAACCACTGAGGAAGGCCAGTGGGCTGAAATGCATATGGTCAGGGTCAATAGTGATCATTTTTGGTTGATGCTATACAATTTGATTCTTAGTGGAGGCTGTTACCAGGGCCAATATCTTTTTTTTAATTCACTTCATAATAAATACATGTATATTTTTAATATCTCTTAATATTTAATGTTTTCAACTTGACTAAAAGAATTATCGGGCCTATACATTTAAATCTTCTTAACCTTTTTGGTTCTTAATGTCTGACTGCACTGTTTTATACTCCGTAATCCACCTTGAGAAAGGCAGACTAAAGTAAATAAAATTTTTAAAAATTATATTGGAGGATGAGCAAGTAAACAAGCTCAAAAGGCATAACTTACATTATTGGGTCCTGTGACTGTAGTGCTTGAATGTATACAAGGACAAAGCATGTATCTAGATTTGTTGAAGGGTTTGATTGCTGTTTCTATTAGATGGTCCATTGTTACAGGAGAGAACACCAAAACAAGTTAATAGCAAAACAAGTTAATATGCAGGTGACAGCTCTATCATATGCTTCCAGCAGATCCCTGGAAAACTGTGGAAACAATGAACAGGCATCTGGAGGTGGCTTTTGTATTAGGCAAGGGTTAACAAACTGAAAATGAATTGAATACAGCAGCACTACTCCCAACAGGAGTTGGAATATGTCCTGTTATGGATGGGTTGAACTCTCCCTAAAGCAGCATGTTTGTAAATTGGGGGTGGCAGCTGAGAATAAGCTTCCTGTTGGGTAAAAAGTTGGCTGCAGTGGCCAGTGGTGCCTTTCACCAGATTTGGCCCTTTCTAGATGGAAAAGATGTTGTCACTGTGGTGCATGCTCTGGTAACATCTAGATTAGATTACTGCCATGAGCTATAGTTGGTACTGTTCTTTAAGACTGTCCAGAAGTCACAGTAGGTACAGAATGCTGCAGCCAGAAGGCTGACTGGAGTGCATTGTAGGAACCACATCACTCCATTTTTGTTCCATTTACACTGCCTTCCAATTTGCTTCTTGGCTCAATTCAAGGTGCTGATATTGATCTTTAAAGACCTATATGGCTTGAGGTCAGCGTACATTAACCCAATCCAGTCATCTTTAGAGGCCCTGCTTTGATTGTCTCCACTGTCTGAGGTGAGATGGGTGGTAACCCAAGAAGGGTCTTCTTTGTTGCGATGCCAAAACTTTAGAACGCCCTTTCCAGATCTCTCTCTCTCTCCTGCTCCCTCTCCCCCTCCCTCCCTCTTTCTCATTTTCTTCCAGCAGAGAGAGAAGGGTGTTTTTTTGTTTTATCTCCAATAAAGGTTATTGCATCCTAATCTCTGGTTGTGGTGTGTGTGCTTTTTAATTGAACTTTTTATTTTATATATACTTTGTTGAAATGTTTTAATTTTTTTATATTTGCCGCTATTTGGGAGGAAAGACAAACTATAAATGCTTTAAATAAATAAAATAGATTAAAAGAAAAGGGATACTTGGACACTGAAAGAAGTCCAAATTCCCTTTCACATTTGATGTATCCATCCAAAACCTACAATCTACACAAGTGTAAACAGGATTCAGAGATCATCTTGGTCACAGAGAAATTCAAACTGCCTTGCCAATTTCCTGTTGTCAGCAGAATGTAAACCAATTAATGGATTCCACTCTCTGACAACAAAATCTACTCTTTCACAACCATCACGATAGGTTTTTAACATTAACAGCAAGCAAAAGCAAATTATCCTGCCTGACATATGACATTAGATTAGACCTAACATAAATGGCTTTCATTTCCAGACCTAACATAAATGACTTTCTAATAACACTTTTTTAAGCCAGCTATTGCTGTAGTTGCCACAGAGATGTTATTTGACTACAAATGAGGCAGGAATTTGAGATAATCTTATTAAGGAGCTGTCTGCATTATGACGTCTGAGAAACCCTGCTATACAGCATTCATTAATGGTCTGTTTGCTTACAAGTTGATGGCATAATATTCTTCCTTGTTCCTCTGACTTGCTGTTCTACTTTCTTGCTGTTCTCACAAAGGAATGAAAATAGTCTTGGACCTAGGACAAATATCTTTCATACACCTAGGGATTCATGTGCTACTGGAGGAATGCAGGATTATTCCATTTAACAGATGAATATGTTTTTGTGGCAATTTTCTCAAGCTCTAATAGAACAGAACTTCCACAAAACAGGTGTTCCTCACTGCTTATTTTTATTAAACTGTTTGCAGTATTTAAACTTTTAGATTCTGTTAATTCAGATACCTTTTTTATACTAGGAGACTTTATTTTGCACTATTGAAAACAGTGCTGGAGGTAGTCACAAAACCTAATTAGTAGTAAAGAAAACAGGAATCAGTTTAAGTAGTTAAATATTCCACTGTAGAGTCTCAACCTTTGTTTTTCTCAGCTTTTGGGATAAACTATCCCCATGATAGTAGTTAATTTGCTGTTCTCAGACCAGAAACATTCATCATTCATGGCCAAAAAATACCAGTGAGTCTTTTAACGCTGCCAGCAAAATCCCTCGCTGCTTTTTTTCTGCAGGTTAAGAACTAATGGAAAGATATGTCAAGGGCAAAAACAGCACTTACAACAGAAGTTATACTGAGAAGCAAAACATCTGGAAACTAATTTTAGTCTTTCACAATCAAGTTATCTGCAGTTCAATTAATTAAATATTAATGCTTTGCATACTGTAACTGGCTATTTGGATGCAGACGGTGCATGATGGCAATCATAAAGAAGGTTGGCTGCACCACACACGCACAGTGTGTCATAATGCCTGCACAGCCACAGAGAACATATGTATGTAATTATTGTTTACAGTACTCATGAGATTACATAATGCTACAAAGCCACTGCATCCCACTGTGCTAGTTGCCAAGCAGCTCCACACACACTTCTCTTCCTTACTTTGGATGGAAGTTCTTTGGGAAGCTAAAACCTGCCCTCATTATGTATTATAAATATTGCCTTCAGTTTTGGCACCACAATTTAAGAAGGATATAAACAAGCTGGAACATGTCCAGAGAAGGACAACAAAGATGGTGAGGGTCTGGAGATCAAGTCCTATGAAGAAAGGTTGAAGGATCTGGGTATGTTTAGCCTGGAGAGGAGGCGGCTGAGAGGCGATATGATCACCATCTTCAAGTACTTGAAGGGCTGTCATACGAAGGCTGGTGTGGAATTGTTTTCTGTGGCCCCAGAAGGTAGGACCAGAACCAATGGGTTGGAATTTAATCAGAAGAGTTTTTGACTAAACATCAGGAAGAACTCCCTGACAGAGCGGCTCCTCAGTGGAACATATTTCTTTGGAATGTGGTAGGCCTTCCTTCCTTAAAGGTTTTTAAACAGAGGCTAGATGGCCATCTGACAGCAATGCTGATTCTGTGAACTTAGGCAGATCATGAGAAGGAGGGCAGGAAGGGTTGCAACAGTGCTTAGTTTTCATGCCCCCTTCATATATGCCCAGGGAAATGCTGTTCACCACTATGGATTCAGGCAGCAATTTTTCTCCAGTCCAGTTTGGCCAGGGATCCTGGAGAGGTCCCCCCCCACACCTCCATCCTCTGGGCTTGGAGCATGGGTCACTGGGTGTGTGAAGGGGGGAGGTAATTGTGAATTCCCTGGAGGTTGGAATAGATGACCCTTTCAACTCTATGATTCTATTATTATACAAATCCATGGAAGTGCATTTTTTTGTTTTCCAGTACAACAATTATTTTTCAAAAAGGAACAATTTTGCACAGTATAATTTTATCCATACTCTGAAAGAGATGTGATGAAAGTTTGTGTGTGTTATAAATATCTAGATAGTAAACATTATTTATGTATTATATGTGTATTGAAATGGATATACTTTGTATTTTTTTTAATACCACCTTTCCACTGTTTATCATAAAGGAAAAAACCCACATGCAGCCTATCATCTAGCTAGTGTGTTATGAATGGCAGAAATGTCCGAATTTTATAATGTACGTTTGGAAGGCAGCATTTCCCCACTGAAACTACAGTTTTACATCTCCTGAACTTCATTTCTCAGTTTCTGTAGTAAAAATTATTCTGAACGTGGAAACATCTGAGAATTGCTGCAAACCCCTTTGGGGGCTTACAAAAAGTAACCATGTGTTTGTCAAAGAACTGTCTGTGAATATACCATACCACCTTAGACCTTGAAAAGCACTTAGAGTAATTAAAGTTACTGTAGCTTAATACTAACTGAGGCAATAAACCTGTGCCAGGATGAACCACTTTAGACTGCCTCACATCATTCAGTACTCTTCTGCACAAACCTTTCCCTCTACACAGAAACCATGTGACTGGCTGCAGGGTTTAAGGCTAGCCTTTTCCCTAACATATTTATAAATAATATGGCCTGCATTTACAATCTGAAGCTGTACAATCCATCACAGGTTTGTAACCAAAGGGCCATAACAACTGTGTTCCATAAATTAGGGGGGGAAATGCCCTTCTGACATGTATTTTGTCTTAAAAATCCATCACTCGTTTGGGTGGGGAGAGAGAAAAAAAAAATCTGGGTTAGGATTGTGGCAGCCAAACTTTTCCTCCGTTTATTTCAATTATTTTCAATCACATAAATGAGGGGGGGGGGGGTACTTTCAATCACATAAATGGTGAAAATAATCAAAAGAGATGCATTGAATCAGACCAGTGGTCCATCAAGTCCAGCACTCTGTTCACACAGAGGCCAATCAGTACACAGGTGTCAAACTCATTTGCTAAGAGGGCCAAATCTAACATAAATGAGACCTTGTTGGGCCAGGTCATGTCAAATTGGGCCGAGCGATGTCGGGCCAGACCATGTGTATACCTGTTTAAGATTAGGTAGCAGAGACATAAACTTTATATAGGACACAGACAAACGTATTTTTTTTAAAAAAAACTTAAAACATGCTTAAAACTTTAGCACTTGTTGGTTTTAAAGGTGTTTTCTTTGTATCTCTCCCATGGGATTCAGGGAACTGGACAAAGAAAGCTGTGGTTCTTTCCTTCCTTCACCAGGGAGCCAGGAGGGGGGGGGGAGCTTCAGTCAATAGAAAGAAGAGAGGCTTGGCTCAGTAGCTCTGCTGTATGATTGAGAAAGCCTGGAAAAACAAGCTCTACCTTCCCCCCTTCATCCCCAAGGGAGGCGCCTCAGCCAACAGAGAAAATAGAGGTTTTGCTCTATAGCTCCTGTGTGATTGAGCAAGCCTTGCAAAGCAAGCTGTTATGCAGAAGGAAGCAAGAGGTAGGGAGAAGGAAGCAGATGACAGCCAGTTGCTCGGGGGCCTAATTTGGCCCCCCGGGCTGCATGTTTGACATCCCTGAACTAGAATCCATGGGAGTGGCAACTGGGGCAAAGAGACTGTCCCCTTATGTTGCCTCCTAGCTCTGGGTTTCAAAGATTTTCTGAATATAGAGGTTCTCTTTAGACACCACAGCTAGCTAGCAGCCATTGATGAACCTATTCTCCATTAATCTATCTAATCTGTTCTTTGAGGGGGGTGAGCAAACATGTGGACAAAGGGAACCCAATAGATGTTGTGTACCTTGACTTCCAAAAAGCTTTTGATAAACTTTATAGACATAGTTTATCTTGATTTCAGTAAGGCTTTTGATAGGGCTCCACATACTATCCTTGTTAACAAATTGGTAAAATGTGGTTTGGATCCGTTACCATTAGGTAGATCTGTAACTGGTTGACAGATCACACTCATGGACATTCAATGAAATTGCTGAGCAGTTGGGCTAGAACAGATAAAAGTACTTCCTCACCCAAAGGGTGATTAACACATGGAATTCACTGCCGCAAGAGGTGGTGGAGGCTGCAAGCATAGACAGCTTAAAGAGGGGATTGGATTAACATATGGAGCAGAGGTCCATCAGTGGCTATAAGCCACAGGGTATTGTTGGAACTCTGTCTGGGGCAATGATGCTCTGTATTCTAGGTGCTTGGGGGGCACAGTGGGAGGGCCCCACTGATGGAACTCCTGATGGCACCGAGGGTTTTTTAGCCACTGTGTGACACAGAGTGTTGGACTGGATGGACCACTGGCCTGATCCAACATGGCTTCTCTTATGCTCTTATGTTCTTATTTTAAACTCCTTAAATGTTAATCTCCCTTCTTCAAAACTGTTGCCTTCATCCAGCCACAGCTTCTTTTTCAGGTCCAAACAACTCATCATGGGTTCTAAACATCAATGAGGACTAGGTTTGCAGACTGTGATTCTCAGGTGGTTAAACTGGACCCTTAAACAATGTTGTGCAAACTGAAAATATCTCATTAATGGGTTATCAAGATAAATGGCATTAATATTCATTAAGAATCAATGGTAACACACTGATCCCTTTTCCACTGTAATTTGGCACCCTTCTCTGATCCTACAGGGGGTGAAAAAACTAGAAACAAAATAATGTTTCAACTGAACAATGCTTAATGCTTTAAAGCTGAATAATGCTTTAATAGTCAGCTGAATTCAAAATTCAAGTTGACCTTTGTCTATTTTTACCATGTCATTCTACCCAAAAGGATCTGAGTTTTTCAGCTAAGTACTCCAAAGGTATCAAACAAGTGAACAGTGTTATAATCCCAAGCAAGTGGGAATCACAAGGGAAAAGGGAATACAAGCACAGCTTTCCTGTAGCCTGTGGACAAGACCAAGTTGTCCTTGGAAATAGGGATGTGCACCATGGTGATAAAAACTGGTATTTGTGATCCAGGTATCAATCACTAAAAAATAGCAGTATCCCCAGTTATCTTAGTTCCAAATACTATTTTGGTAACTGGGTCCAAGGGTTCCCCCCAGGGGGAATTCCAATATTAGTCTGTGATTCCCTATGAGGAATCTTTCCAGGGTGGCTGGAAGGGGCTGTTTTTTTGAGCAAAAGGCACCAAAATTGCAATGGAGCTGCCGGTGCCTATCCACTAAATAACCTTGAAATTTCAAGTTAATTCCATGGGCTCCTGAACAGCCATCCTCCACTATTTATGAGAGAGAAAAAAATCCATGCTTTCTCCATAGCAAACAATAACTAGACACACAAGAGCAAGCAAAGCTAACACTGACAAAAGCCTCCCAATACAAACAGAACCAACAAGTCCCAAGACCAACGCAGAACCCAGGAATCCCAGCAGAAGCATGGAACAATATGGAAAACCTGAAATAACAAATGTCAAATCACAGAATTCAAACAAAACCAATTTAACAAGGAACACTGCTGCACAACCAGAAATGTCAAATCATAGAATTCAAGTTAATGTCAAAATAGGAATCCAAATCATAGAATTCAAGCTAATGCCAAAATAGGAATTCAATGCAAACCAACTCGAGCAAAGAACAAAATGTTGTATCAGAACCAATTTCAAAACACAGAATCCAAGCCAAACCAATCTGGCAAGATGACACCAAGCCCTGGCAAGAAGACAATAACACACACAGTAAAATTAAAGAGTGTGTGTGGGGGGGGGAACACTTCTGGGAGCCTTAACATGATGGCCCCAATATTCCCAGTTACTCACAAATCTTTCCAGAATTTTTCAGGACCCATTTACCAGTATTGCGGAAAATGTCAGACACCAGAATATATCCAGAAAATAGTTAAGGTATTTTGTGGATATTTATTCAGACCAGAAATATCCCAGTGCACATCCCTATTTGAAGTATTACCTACCCTCTTCCAGTCAGCTCTGCCTTCTCTTATAGATGACACATTTTTCTACCAGAAAGGTGAGCTGATGCAGCAATGGCATGTGCAAACAACTAAACACACCACAGCAGTGAACTGATGCCAGTCTCAACATCCTTTCATATGCTCCCTGCTACTATTTCCTGTGTTGTCTTATTGAACAGGAGAATAGTAGTTGCTGACACTCTCAGCGCTCACTCTTTTCAGCTCAAAAAAGTGAATGCAGACACCATAGCAAAAATGCTTTTAGCTAACAAGCTGTAGGATCTGGGCTTGTTGCATATCCCTGCTCCACAATGAGGGAGGGAAGGAGGGAGGGAGAGCACACAAACTAGTGCTGGTGTTGTTGTGCACATACACTTTCCTTGTTAACTTTCCAAAAGTGACCACCTAAGGCTAACCAAATAACATCAATGCAACAATATCAATATTAGATTATGTAGCATATTGAAAAAGGTAACTCATATTAGGTAACATGCCTAGGCAGGACAGGGTTAGGGAAAATGGCTGCAATGTGGATGGATAAAAAAAATCCAAACTTTCCCAGCCCCACATGGCAACCATCCAGGCTTCGATGTGCTCTTTTGCAAAAATTTTGTAGCAAAACAGGTTTCAGAAAGACTGGAGAAAAGTCAGGGAAACCCTGGAAGGCACACAAAATGCATCATGATACTATGGGAAAGACTGTGTAGAACTGGGAGAAGGATGTTCACTAGAGAGGGAAAGGGGCTGAATGCTGCAATGAACAAATCAAACAAGTTTACAGTCTCCTGGCTGTGGAAAAAGTATTTCATTTTATCTGCTCTAGTTTACTACTGATCAGCATCACTAGGTGATCCCAGATGCAATTTTATAAAACTATAACATTTTCTCCTTAGCCATCTCTTCCACCTCCGCTTTAAAAAGCTGTATGTTACTTAGCTTCTTTTCTTAACATCTTTCAACATTACAATGTATTTTTTTTTAGCTGTAATAACTAGAACAATATAAAATACTGCAAAAATAAATTTATCTGCAGATTTATATGAAGGCATTAAGATAGAAGTCATTTTATTTCCATCCTTTTTTACAGCTTGCTTTTATCAGTATCACCATTTAATGAGTTGATATCGTCAGCAATCTGTTAGCCAAGATCTCTTACTTGAATCATCACTGCCAGTTCAGACCCTGTCAGCATAAATAAGGTTTATTTTTGCCCCAACACGCATCACTATAAGCTTACCTACACTGAATCTTACATTGAATTTTCTTTGCCATTTTATTGCCCAATCTGCACATGAGAAATCTTTCTGGAATTTTTCACACACTGTTTATGGTTTCTACCATTCTAAATTACTGGGTATTTTATACAGCTATTTCACTGCTCAGTTCTGATTTATTAGTTATCTGAGGGTGGAAGTGAAAAGTCCATTTTCATAATGGAGGGAAGTAAACAATAGGATGCTTCCCTTCTGCCCTCAGTTTATTTTCCTTTAACCAGTTACCCATCCATAAGAGGACCTTTCTTTTTTTACGCCATTACTTCTAAATCATGGTGACACAATAGACATTATATACCTGAATTTTCAAAAGGCTTTTGACAAGATACCTCACCAAAGACTCCTGAATAAACTCAGCAATCATGGGATAAGAGGACAGGTTCTCTGGTGGATTAAAAATTGACTAGAAAGAGTTGATGAAGAGAAATTTTTCTCCTCCCAAAATACTAGAACTTGAAGGCATCCAGTGAAGCTGATGAGCCATAGATTCAGGACAGACGAAAGGTAATACTTCCATACACAGCAAATGATTAAAACGACCATTGGTACTTACCGTGAGGGGTCATTCTCCTCTGAGTACAGGAGGACATCTTGGGTGCTTTCCACCATCTTGTCAGGGAAGCAGGAAATAGAATAATTCTTCTTCCTCTTCCTTGACCCTGGAGCACCTAGATCTCCTCAGTTGGGATACTCCGATAAGCAGTCTCTAAACTATCAACCTTACTCACAATAAGGAAACAGTAATAACAGTCAGTTAATATGCAAAAAGCATAACATAAGGAACTATAAAGAACTGTAAAGAACTGTAGAGCAGCAGAAGAAAATGGAATATATATAGCAGAATAGACCCTAGAATGAGCGATGCAACGTGGTGGGCAAGATGTCCTCCTGTACTCAGAGGAGAATGACCCCTCACGGTAAGTACCAATGGTCATTCTCCCTCTAAGTCGGAGGCCATCTTGGGATCTCCTATAGCAGTAAATTAATGACTGGGTGGGTCATCCCTCTCTTCTAGGACCACATGTTGTAAAACCTTTCTGCCAAATGCTGCTTCTGCTGAACTGTAGGAGTTTAATTTGTAGTATCGGACAAATGTTGAGATAGAGGACCATGTTAGGGCCCTGCACACCTCGTCTACTTCTAGCTGAATGTGCTGTAATACCTCTGGTTACTTCTAATTTCATTGCTCTATAGGCTTCCGCAATACATTGTTTAATAGTATAGCTGATGGCTGAAGTTAACATCTTTTGGCCCAATCTTGGTTGTGCAATGTTAATGAACATAGCATCCGTTTTCCGGATTGGTTCAGTCCTGATTAAATATGTTTTTAGAAAGCGTCTGACATCTAAGTTATGCCACATTCGCTCCCTAGGATGTTTAGGGTCTGGACAAAATGATGGCAAGTGAAGTTCTTGAGACTTGTGAAATTTTGACACAATCTTGGGTTGAAAAGTAGGATCTGTACAAAGAACTACTTTGTCTTTGTGAAAAATACAAAGTTCTTTCTTTACAGGCAGTGCATTGATCTCCGACACCCTTCTTGCTGAAGTGATCACTATTAAGAAGATTGTCTTTAAGCGTAACCATCTTAGAGAAATGCCTTGAATAGGCTCAAAGGGTGTTTTAGTGAGTGCGGACAAGACAGTGTGTAGACGCCATGTCGGAAACCTTTGAGTCTGCGGAGGGTGCTTGAGGGTGGCTCCCCTTAAGAACCTCTGTACATGTGCATGCTTGGAGGGATCTTTACCTTGTATCAGTCCCAATATGGAAGGTAGAGCTGCTACCTGTCTCCGTAAGGTGGCTGGTTTCAGTCCAGATTGTAATCCATCTTGTAGGTATTCCAATATGTCTTGAAATGATGGATTTAGTGGATCTTTTGCTTTTCTGCGACACCACCTATGAAAAGCTTTCCAAGTGGTATTGTAAATTCTAATGGTGGACTTCTTTCTTGAGGCCAATAATGTGTCAGTGATCTTTGAAGAATAACCTAACTTCAGGAATGTAGACCGTTGAATTTCCACATGGTCAACTGCAGCCAATCTGGATGTGGATGCCAAACTGGACCCTGCATCAACACGTCTGGAATGATTTCTAGCCGGAGAGGCTGAGTGGTTGATAGCCTTTGGATAGATGAGAACCATGGGCGTCGTGGCCACCACGGGGCTACTAATATGACCCGTGCTTTCTGATGTTGTACCTGTTGAAGAAACCTTGATAACACTGGAATCAGGGGAAGGCATACAGTAGGCCCTGAGGCCAACTCACTGTCAGTGCGTCCACCGCTGCCGCAGCCGGGTGAAAAAATCTGGTGCAAAAGGTTGTTACCTGGTAGTTGTCATGAGAAGCAAACAGGTCCATTATAGGTTGACCAAACTGTTCGACTATCTGCTGGAATATTGACGTCTTTAATCTCCATTCCCCTGGTTCTATGGTTGTTCGGCTGAGCCAATCTGCTTGAACATTGGCAATGTCCTTGATGTGTTCTGCCCTGATGGAAAGAAGGTGGTGTTCCGCCCAGTTGAATAATGTCTTTGCTTCCCTGGACAGAGCTGATGACCTCGAGCCCCCCTGATGGTTCAGGTAGGACTTCGCAGCCACATTGTCTGTTCTTACTAGTACATGCTGTTTCTGTACCTGATCGGTGAAGAATAATAGGGCTAGGCGTATTGCTCGTAGTTCCAATACATTGATCGGCAGTTGGGTTTCTGACGGTAACCATCGACCCTGTGTTGGTATGTTGTCGAGCGTTGCTCCCCAACCTGACAGACTGGCATCTGTGAACAGCTGCATCTCTCTGGGAAGATAGTAAACTCTCCCTTGTCGCAGATTGGAATTCCTGGACCACCACATCAGAGATTTCTTGACCTCTAATGTGACCTTGATCTGTGGATTCTGTTTTGTCATAATCTGGTACTTGTAAGGGCGGATTAACCTTTGTAACGATTTTGTATGTAATCTGCCCCACTGAACTGCACCTATGTTTGAGATGAGCAAACCCATCAATTTGGCTAAAGTCAATAATGGAGTGTGAGTGTTCCAAATGACTAAATTCACGAGTTGCTTGGTTTTCTGTATCTTGTCGTTCGGAAGATAGAGTTCTTTCGTGTATCTATAATCATCCCCAAGTGTTCCAACCTTTGTGTTGGTTCTAGAGAGCTCTTGGCTATATTTATAAGAAAGCTGTGTTCCTGTAGACACTGCATAGTTGCTTGGACATCCAACAGAGCTTTCCGGGGTCGTCTAGGTATGGATGAACGTGTATCCCCTGTTGTCCGAGATGTGCCACAACATTTACCATCACCTTCATGAATACCCTGGGGGCCGTGGCTAGACCGAAGGGAAGCGCTCTGAATTGAAAGTGTCTGTTCCCCACACAAAACCGAAGGAACCAGCGATCAGATAGCTGGATCGGAATGTGCAAATAAGCTTCCGTGAGATCCAGTGAGGTGAGGAACTCTCCTGGTTGTAAGACCTCTGAGATTGACTTCAGGGTCTCCATACGAAAGTGTTGTAGATGAATGAATCTGTTGAGAAACTTTAGATCAAGTATTGCTCCCCAGTCCCTGTTTTTCTTGGGAACCGTGAAGAATACTGAATAAACACCTCGACCCCTCTGATCTGTTGGAACGTGTTCTATGGCATTGATCTCTAAGAGATGTGTGATGGCCTTGTTCATTATAGATCTTTTTGTAGAGTTCTTCCGGATCGGGGACACCAGAAAACGTTCCGGTGGAATGCTTTTGAATTCTATTGCATACCCGCATGACACGATTTCTAATGTCCAGCCATCTGTTTGGGAAGCCTCCCAAGCGTCTTGAAAATATTGAAGTCTTCCCCCTACTGGAGTTGAAGTCCGGTCACACCTTGTTGAATTTTGGCTCACGGTCCTGCTTGTCTCTACGCTCTGAATTCTGCTTGTTGAATCTAGGATTATTGAACCCTTTTCTGAAGGGTTGTCTTGGTTGGTTCCAGGATGATCTCTTGTTATCTGCATAGGATCTTGATCTGGCCAATGTGTGTGAGGAACGAAAGGACCGAGAAAAGAAGCTTCTTCTGTCAGTTCTGCGAATGTTCCTTGGCATGGCTTTCTTTTTGTCTTTGGTTTCCGCTAAGATCTTATCTAAGGCACTACCAAAGAGCTTTTCTCCTTGAAATGGATACGATATCACGATTTGTTTGGAATGGTTGTCTGCAGGACATGCTCTAAGTCAGATGCCTCTTCTGGCTACTGCCCCTGACGCCAGACCTCTGGAACAGAAGGTGAGGGCATCTAGAGAAGGGTCAGCCGTGAACTCTGCCGCTTTAAGTAGTCTGGTGGTTCCCTCCATCAATTTCTTATTATTTTTGGTAGCAGTTGAGAGAGACTTCTAGCCCAGACTATGGCTGCTCTAGATACAACAGATAATGCAGTACATGCCTTAATTGCCATAGTTGCTGCCTCGTGTGATCTTTTTAGTGCTAGGTCAAGTTTCTTGTCCCAGTTGTCTCTAATGGAACTATGCCCGTCTTCTGACACCAAACCCGGATTTTGAAGAGCCGTCACTGGTGCGTCCACTACTGGAACCTGCAACATTTCGTTTGCAAAAACAGGCAAATCATATAACTTTTTTACAAAGGCAGGAAACTGCCGATTAGTGTTAGGTTTTCCCCATTCAGCTTTTAATTGTCTCTCAAAGAATTGTGGAAAAGGGAAAACCTTGGTAGTGCGTGTGAGCCTGGGAAAAACTCCCTATCCCCAGTAGTTTTATTCCTGGGATTGGTATCGGTACTGGGATTCTCCTCCCCAGAGGCAGAATCTTGGAGCGCCAGTGCTGCCATGACCCTGGTTAACAAATACTGATAGTAATCAGCTTTAAAGCAGTGAACTGACTGCTCAGGGACACAGACATTCTCCACCTCCTCATCTGAAATAAAACTCTCTTGATCTTTGGATTGTGACTCCACATCCAAATGATTCTCCTCTGAATGTTCCTCAAACAATCTAGAGTTAGTGATCTCTTTTCTGGCTGCCTTAGTTGGCTAGTTGCGCTCTCTGGAAAGATTTTTCTCTGGGGGCCTTGAGGAGGAAGAAGGAAGGGAAGGAGATCTGGATCCCACTGACCCCATGCCCATAGCCTCTGATTGACAGGCATTAAACATTTCTGCTCTAATAGTTTGTTGGAGCATAAGAACATAAGAGAAGCCATGTTGGATCAGGCCAATGGCCCATCCAGTCCAACACGCTGTATCACACAGTGGTAAAAAAATATATACACACACACACACACACACTGTGGCTAATAGCCACTGATGGACCTCTGCTCCATATTTTTATCTACCCCCCTCTTGAAGCCGGCTATGTTTGCAGCCGCCACCACCTCCTGTGGCAGTGAATTCCACATGTTAATCACCCTTTGGGTGAAGAAGTACCTCCTTTTATCCGTTCTAACCCGACTGCTCAGCAATTTCATTGAATGCTCATGAGTTCTTGTATTGTGAGAAAGGGAGAAAAGTACTTCTTTCTCTACCTTCTCCATCCCATGCATAATCTTGTAAACCTCTATCATGTCACCCCGCAGTCGACGTTTCTCCAAGCTAAAGAGCCCCAAGCGTTTTAACCTTTCTTCATAGGGAAAGTGTTCCAAACCTGTAATCATTCTAGTTGCCCTTTTCTGCACTTTTTTTAATGCTATAATATCCTTTTTGAGGTGTGGTGACCAGAATTGCACACAGTATTCCAAATGAGACCGCACCATCAATTTATATAGGAGCATTATGATACTGGCTGATTTGTTTTCAGTTCCCTTCCTAATAATACCCAGCATGGCATTGGCCTTTTTTATTGCAATCGCACACTGTCTTGACATTTTCAGTGAGTTATATACCACAATCCCAAGATCTCTCTCTTGGTCAGTCTCTGCCAGTTCACACCCCATCAACTTGTATTTGCAGCTGGGATTCTTGGCCCCAATGTGCATTACTTTGCACTTGGCCACATTGAACCTCATCTGCCACGTTGACGCCCACTTACCCAGCATAGTCATAAATTCAATAGAAAATGGCACTTTAGGGTACAGTACATTACCACTTCGTTGTATTAGGGCTGGGTCGATCGTTGAGGCGTGCTCCGATAGGGGGTGGCCTCCTGTATTGTCTCCTGCCGGAAGATTGGTAACTGTCCCAAGGGGCAAAGCATAAGGCTCCTGGCGCCTGTCTGGCGAAATGCGCGCCAAAAATCCTCCTTTAAAATGGCTGCTGTCAGATTCGAGCCTCTGGTGGGGAGGAACTTCAAACCCTTCCGTTGAAGCCCCTGGACATTTCAGCCCATGGTGACTAAAGTCACTAAAACGGGCAACGTTGCCGGGAACCGCAGCAAGCTGGAAAGACATGCCGGTCCCGGGGTCCACTCCCACAGCCTCAGTGCAAGGACTTACGGAGGACGCGTCTTCTAGGAACTCATCCCTGAAATTTTCCATCTGCCGCTCTTTGCCGCACTCCGCATGTGAAGGCAAGGAAAACAAAAAGTCAGCCGCTTTAAAAGCAGCCGCGCCGCTCTCTCAGCTACTGTGGAGGTGTGAAGGCAGATGGAAAGTGAAAGTAGCTCAGTGTAACCGATTGGAATTTCAGAAGACTGTTAGAGGAGTAAGGTTGGGAAAAAAGGAAGAATTAGGTTCCTATCTTCTAAAAGCTAAACTAGCTAGTTGCTCTAGAGGCAGGAAAGAAACCGAGGAGATCTGGGTGCTCCAGGGTCTAGGAAGAAGAATTATTCTATTTCCTGCCCCCCTGACAAGATGGTGGAAAGCACCCAAGATGGCCTCCGACTCAGAGGGAGAATATGGACTTTACTACCAGAGGATTCAGAGACAGCCGCAGGCATAGACAGTTTTAATAGGGGATTAGACAGATTTATGGAGGATAGGTCTATTAATGGCTACTAGTCATGGTGACTAAAAGGAAGCATCCACGTTCAGAGGCAGTACACCTCTGAGTACCAGCACCAGGAGGCAGCTTCAGTGGAAGGCATTAGCCTCAGTGCTCTGTTGTTGGTCTTCCCAAGGAACTGGTTGGCCACTATGTAAGACAGGATGTTGGACTAGATGGAACTACTGGTTTAATCCAAAAGCAATTTTCTTATGTTCTTACTTAGGAGCTTTTGAGATAAGAGAACTAAGCCCTCTTATAGGTGAATAACAGGTTAAAGACTTAGAACCAGTAGAAAATAAACATCACTTGTGTGTTGACAAAAGAATCCAATAGTCACTGTTATAGCACCTCTATAACCATAAGTACATACTACCACTGAAGCAGCCATCCATGAGGCTATCTAGCCATGAGACAGAGAAGAAACTATCACCATGTTCAATCAAGGACAACTAGTAAAAAAAAAAATTAAACCAACAAAAATAGAATATAGCTCTTACAGCTCTCTTAACTGAACGGAAGGCTTCAAACAAGAATACAAAATTACACTCAAATTTTAATGTGCATAGGGATGGGCAGGGACCAGAAAAATGGTCTATAGGCAGGCAGGCCCTGCCACAAGGCAAACTAGGCGACTGCCTAAGGCGCTGGCCTTCTGGGAGTGCTGAATTGGGTGTCCCCATGTGACTTGGTGATGTTATCAGTGCGGTGAGGAGGCACCAGAAGTTAGCCTTGCCTAGTATTGCCAGACAGTCTAGGGCCAGCCCTGCATAGGTTCGTGGCCCGTGGGCTTCACAGACTACAAATTTCCACAGACCTTTTTAACAGACTGATCCATAGTCCATACCTCCCCCTCCATTGCTAAGTCACCCCACCATGGCAGGGTGACTCAGGCAGGGAAGGGAGTGCTTTTAAATGCCTCCGCCACCTCCTCCTGAGGGATGGAAGATTCTTCTGACAAGCACAATTTACACTGAGATCATTGTGCTTTGCTGTTTTCTTTGAGACTTGATCGCTCTCTCTCTCACACACGCACGTTGAGTGCATTGGGATGAGAATTAAAAGGAAAATATTTTGCCTTACTCTGAAAAGTTTTTTAAAAGATTAGATTTTCCTGTTTTTATTTTCTTTCAAAAAGACCCTGATTAGGATTAGATCACCTGGATTGGATTCCATTGTTTAATTACTGTAAATAAATGGCTAGGTATTTAAAATATATATATCTATGGTTCCAAATGTTCCAGTTCAGCACGTCTCCCTTTCTCCCCTCCCACCTTGCTGGCTGCCCTTCTTCCTTCCTCCTTGGTTTTTTTAAAACTGTTTCATTATTATCAATAGCACTGGGTAGATTTTGATCAGTCTGAAATCAACACATTACTTCACTTGGGGAGATCCCCCTCTCCAGTTTAAACAGATGAAGAAAAAAAAGAAACCTAACAGCACAAATTGCAATCTTTATTAGTGGAAAGGAACAAGAGTCTATTAGCACACGATGGAATTTGTGGCAGGGTGTGAGCTTTCATGACTCACTCCTCACTTCTTCAGATACAGCTAGAATGTGAATTCATTGGTCCTCATAACTTTGAGAATGGAGGGATTTCAGATGCCAAATGACAATAGCAGGCATTGGTAATGAGTCAGGAAACCTAGCTCTCAGTTCAGTCCTGGAGGATGTACTGTCTTGAGCTTCATTATCAGTTGCAATTTAGCAGTCTCTCTTTCTAATCCCCCTTTGAAATTCCTTTGTAAGAGAACTACTTAGGTCAGCAACTGAACATCCTGGAAGGTTAAACATTCTCCCAATGTTTTTTGAATGTTGTAATTTCTAATATCAGACTTATTCCCATTTATTCTTTGCAACCTGCTGGACTGAATTCTCCTGGACCGAACTGAGACCAAGATTTCCAGTCTCGTTACCAATGCATTACCTCCATGCCTACTATTCCTCTGTATATCACATCTAATCCAATCAAGCCTGCTATTGTCATTCACCTGCAATTGCCATTTGGCATCTGAAGTCACCTTTATAAAGTTTATATCTCTGGTATCTTGTATTGCATTTTATAGCACACATGGCCTGGGCCAACGAAGTAACATTTATGTAAGATCTAGCTGTTGTGACAAATGAGTTTGACATCTCTGACCTACACTTAGTAGCACACCATTTTTGAAATAGGAATCATAAGCAACAATGGCACTTTAAAAGGAAAAGCCATTTTTCCAATTAAATTTAAAGAATGGCTAACAGCTGTTCAAGATTTACCTAATCAAACAGGGCAGAAAGTATTTATCATGCTGTGCATTTATGGCTGCAACTGTATGTACTCCTACACAGGAACAATTTTCACTGAACTCAGTGGGACATTCTTCTAAGTAAACACACACAAGATCAGACTGCAAATATCCTAATCAAAGCATCGACATGGTAGATTTAAAATTAGACTATAATACAGTCACGTGTATTGTTCTGTAAGTACTTCTTGGTGCTCACGTGCTAAAGGAAATGTTACTTCTAATATGGCAAATATGGGTAAAAGTAGTCCCCTGTGCCAGCACTGAGTTATTACTAACCCATGGGGTGACATCACATCATGATGTTTTCTTGGCAGACGTTTTGTTATGGTGTGGTTTACCATTGCCTTCTCCATTCATCTGCACTTTACCCTAGCAAGCTGGGAACTCATTTTACTGACCTCAGAAGGATGGGAGGCTGAGTCAACCTTGAGTTGGCTATCTGAACTCAGTTTCTGCCATGATTGAACTCAGGTCATGAGCAGAGCTTGGACTGCAGTACTGCTGCTTACTGAAGATCCAGTTTGACGTAGTGGTTAAGTGCACAGACTCTTATCTGGGAGAACTGGGTTTGATTACCCACTCCTCCCCTTGTACCTGCTGGTATGACTAAGTCAGTCACACATCTCTCAGAGCTGTTCTGTTCAACAGCAGTTTCTGTCAGAGCTCTCTCAGCCACACCTATCTCATAAGGTGTCTGTTGTGGGGAAGGGAAAGGAGATTGTAAGCCATTCTGAGACTCCAAGTGAAGGGCAGGATATATATCCAATCTCTTATTCTTCTTACCACTCTGGGTGCTTTTTTGTCCAACTGTTTGCAATTTTTCCCCTCATACATGTGCATGTAATATGGCAAGAGAATGTGACAAAGGATGTGCAAAACAACTGTTATTCTTTAAAGGGCTGTGAGACATTTTCTTATTTAGGGGGTTACTTTATCCTACCCTCTTGCTCTCTGGTTATGTTCAGAGGCATGATCAACTCAGTCACTTGGTTTGACTTACATTTCCTAGAGTGCATCAGATTTATTCCATGTCCTTTAATTAGCAACTACTTTCTGCAAATAGTGGCAAGAGAAGAAACACTATTAAGAACCAGTCTCAAAATTTAAACGTTTTACATAACTTGGCATATGTGAACCTATTCATTTAATCTGAATATAAAAGGTTAGGAATACTGCATATGTGATATCTATATAGATGGTAGCATTGGGAATAGAATTGACAAATAGCATTCTGCAGAAAGGAGTATGAATACTCACATGCGTCACAAACACACTAATGCACACCAACACTATCGGACTAGTTTTCCATATGAGATTTAAAAACATTATTTTGTATTATTCAACAGTACTTAGCACATGGTTCTTTTAACCACCAATGAGACATCTACATAATTTACAAAATAAATGCATTGTATACTCTGGGCACATACTAATTTAACAGTCATTTCCTTCCCTCCAGGGAACCTTGGGAACTGTAGTTCTGTGAAGGGGGGGGGGGTAGAGATCAAACATAAAATTAATCACGTTTTTACCAATCTACAATCCCAAGGATACTCTGGGGAAGTTTGCATGTTTACATGACAACTAACTGGGATATTTCTTGAAAAGTACAGAAGGATTAATGTTTCTTTTCAGAAAATGCTTTAAAGCTTGCCTTTCAGAAACTAGGAATCAGAGCCACAGAGGTTGAAGCACTCAGTAAAAACTGAGACCCAAGCCACTTTAATAGATTTTTCAAAATGAAAAAATACCATGATCTACCCCAATATCCATTAAGATATCCTTAAGCACCAGTAACTGACGGCCCATCTAACTTCTACCCCAAGACATGCAACAGACAAGAGTGATCAACAGTTCAAATCCACACTCTGCCATGGAGTCAGGGCCAGCTTGCCCACTAGGCAAACTAGGCAACCAAATTTGGCCTCCCCCCCCCCATCCCCTAGGCAAATACCTATTTGCCTCCCCAGCTTCCTTCTCCCTCTCTCCCTCTCTATTTTAATGCCTGGAACTGCGGTAAAGTGCTGGGTTCTGGGGCTCTTGAAAGGCCTCTTCCCCCCCGCCAATCAACTAATCGGTGGGTAAAACCGTGCCAGAGGCTGCCACCTCCTATGCCACCCTCTGGCGCACTCACGATCAGCGTGAGGTTAGCAGCAGCGGGACGGACGAGCAAGGCGCTTTACCATGGTTCCAGACATTAAAATAGAGAGACAAGGAGGGATGAGGTGGTGCTGCGGGTGGGGGACGGTGCTGCAGGGGGGGCGGCGGATGTGGCATTGCTGGGGAGCAGGGAGCAGCAAGGCTTCCTAGGGCGCTAAGCCCCATAGAGCTGGCCCTGCATGGAATCTATCCAGGGACTTTAGGACAGTCACAGACTCTTAACTTTAAGCTGCTATAGCCACCTAAGGTAGTTATGAGCACAAAATGAAGGGAGATAAACATGTGGCCAACCTCAGCTTCTCGGGCACAGAGTAGATTTAGGACATTTTTGTACTACCTCTCCAGATTCCTGTTCAAGGTGGTTTGTAAATAAAGGAACAACAATTCAGTAATCTACTTAATGAAAAATACCATCATATACATTTAATTCATTGTTCAGCCACAGATGACCTAATATGCTTAAAAGCAGCAACCTTAGTGACATTCAGTTACAAATGCATGGTATGTTCAGATTCCCGTGTAGCTGGTAACATTCACCAAGTAGCCTTGAAGTACCATTGACAGCTACCCCTTACTGGCCAATTTTCTAGCACTCCACAACCCCACAGAAAAGAACAGCATGTTTTATTTTAGAATACTTTTAGTGCAAATCTCAACCACTGCCAACAAACAAGCCCATATGAACTTCCATAGGAGACAAATGAAATCCGGTGGTCTGAAAGGCCAATTACAGATGCCACAACGCGACAAACTACTTTGCTGCAACACATTTAAGACTGCTGGATCGCCGAATCCTTCCAGATATTCAAACAAAACAAACATCAAAACCCCTCCATACAGAATGAAAAGGGGGGGGGGGGAGAGAAAGAATAAAAGAGATTCCATTTTTGGGGAAGCTGGCACTTGCTATCCTACCCCGACACATCGAGGTTTATCCACACAATCACCTGCCTTCCGTGCGGTGCGTACATATGCCCGTGCGTGTGAAAACAAATACCCAATCCTATTCTCTAGAGTTTGGCCCCCCCAAGTGAAGACATCAATAATAAAGGAAAGGAACATGATTTCACAGACCATGACTCTGCTTAGCCACGGGAAGGCACCTGCCGTGTCGACGGCTACTCCTTGATACAACTCCTCAGACAACTCACAGCCCCACAATGCTAGAGAATTAAGGAGGCGCAGCCGGGCAGGAAAAATACTCACAACGCGGTAGTGCCGAGAGGCAAGGAAGAAAGCAGGCCCGGTTCCAGGCTCCGGCCCGACAGACCGAGACGGCTACAATCCAACAGCCCTCGCCGGCAAGAGCAGGGCGAGGCGTTGGCGCAGGGCTCTCCAGCCGCCTCCTGGAAGAGGAGAAGCAGCAGCACCGCCAGAGGCGGCGGCACGGGCGCCCCCAGTCCAAAGCCCGAGCCCGGCCTCATCTTCCCTTTCTTCCCCGCACCAAAGGCCCAACCAGGCCGCCCCGCTACGAACTCGACTTCACCCCCCCCCCCCCCGCCTATGCGCAGAGCGAGCGCCGAGAGGAGGAGACAGCTAGGGCCTGGATCGACTCTGCGCATGCGCCCCAGGAAGCCATAACCGGGGTGGAAGAAAGCGGCTGCTGGGATGAGGAGGCGGGATAAAGTGAATACGGGCGGAGCATAGAAAGGGCATAAATGTTCTCTGCAGCGGGAAATATAAGCTATGCTAAGGGTGCTTTGTAGGTTGCTCTTCCTCGTGCACGTTTACTCGGAAGTAAACCAACAGTTTTGAAGAGCCTGTCTTCCTTAAAGCGTGCAGCCTTTATTTATCCATTTCTTCGGGGGGGGGGGGGTTCCAAAATCAATAGCCCGATCTCCCCTCCCCCCAATTGCGTGACAATTTTTCTAACGTCGCTCTGTTGGCCTTGCGACGGACACGGGAGGATGGGCCATGCACCGGTTGGTTTTGTAGCCTGAGCATAGGGAAGGAGATCATGGATTGGGCCCATACGGTAATCGAAAAGCGTTGTTGTTTAGCATCGTATTCTCAGAACCATGGAGACTTGTGACACCTTTGGTACTAAGAGGTAAAGCTTTTCATTGGCCAGAGCCCCAGAAATCTTACAATGCAATAAATTCGTTAGCCTGTAATGTTCGCATGATGCTGTTTTTTTTTAAGGTCTGGGATTAAATCCAATTGAACTCTATTCTTTAACTGCTGTTCTCCCCAAAGCTGTTTTCACTGTTCTCCATTGCTCTGTTTTACCCTCACAACAACCACCCTGTGAGGTAGATTAGGCTGTGTGTGTGCAGCTGACCCAAGAATCACTGGCAGAATAGGAATTTGAACCTGGATTTACCAGGTACCCCAGGCCCATAGCCAGAAAATGTTGGGTGGAGGGGCCTGGGAGATTAATTAAAAATTTGGTGAGGGGGCCTTAGGGCTTGGCTGCTTCTTCCCTCCAGCGGCCAGCCCGCCCAGGCCCAGCTCTCTTTCCCACTGTTGCTCTCTCTCACTGTCACTCTCTTGCTCTCCCCCTCCCTGTCCTTCTTGCTCTCTCTCTCTTCCCCTCTTCTTGTGGCTTCCCCCTTTGCTGTTGCTCTTTCGATCTCGCTTTCCCCCTCACTATCGCTGTTGCGCTCTCTCTCTCTCTCTCTCTCTCTCTCTCTCTCTCCCCTTCACTCTCCAATACAGGGACCCTACAGAGGGAAGGGGAGGTTTGAATAGGCCTGCCCATCCATAGCTATGGGCCTGGGTACTAATCTGACACTAACCACCATACCAGCTTTGAGTAAACATGTAGGAGTGGGATGTTGAAATTAGCCTGCACTGCCTGTCTTAACCATACTTCAGAGTCCAGCTGCTTGAAAGAAAAAAATTACTATTTAGTTAAATGGCATTAGAGCAAACAAAGCATGTGTATGTGGTACAGTGGTATCCCTTGCCTGCTAATCTGAAACAAAACATATTGGCTTTCTGTCTTGACAATATGTAAAAGTGCTAGGTAAGATGCAGCCAGTATTTTGCTAAAGTCCGTAACAGCTTGAAATTGCGCAAGTCTACTTTAAAAAAGATGTTTGGACATCAGTGTTGCAGCTGTGGTGTTTTCACTATTCTTTGCTCTGGATGCAAGCAGAAAGACGTTTGTATGTTTAAACAAATATTGCTGCAATTATACTTTGTAGATGGCAAGAAATACTGATTGTGCACAAGAAACATGGGGAGTCAGTCCAGGGGGAAAAGTCTGTTTGTGATACATGTTTGGGTGACCAAACATGAACGTGGTTTTACAGCAGTGGCCAAAAAGACCTTCTTGAGAAAAGACAATTATTTCATTGTTATTGCTTCCAAACTGCCTCTCAAGTCCCATCCAGGGCTGGACCCAGGAGCAGAGGGAGAGTAGGAGGTCTGGGAATCATTTCTGATGAAGACCTGGAGGCTCAGGAGATCCCTCATGCTACTAGAATCCCCTCAGACTTTAAACTACTAGATCCACAGGCTTCAACCAGGAAATCTGCCCCAACAGGCAACAGTGTCAAGATTCTAATCCCAAGGGCAGCTGTCCCTCAGCTATGCAGAGCCAGGCCTCAAACCAGAAGCCTCTATGCTCTTCCAATCCAACAAGATTATCCTAGATAGCAAACGTGTGAGGAAGCAGCCTTGCAAATAAATATCTTGCTTGCTGCTGGTGCTCTTGCTAGACTTGTTTAGGCTTAGATCCACCAGAGATTTCTGTGGTTGGATTTTAGGATATGGAGTGGGATTTCCCCACCTTACCTTCCCACTGCAGCCCAATATATGACCCAAAAGCTACTGCTCCAGGGTGAATGACTCTCTGGAGCAACATGAAGTCTGCAAGGAGGGGGGTGGCGGAAAATCACTCCCTTCCATCCTCTGATGGTGAAAACACAAGTGGGTTGAAAGGAGTTCCGAAAGGGCCTTCTCAAAGTGGATGAAAAGGCAATGAAATGGCACAAAAAATTCAATGTAAGTGCAAAAAGGAGTACAGTGGAAAAATCCCAATTCTGCATAAATGCAAATAGAGGCTGAAGTAATTGTGACAGACCAAGGAAAAAGCCTTTGGATTCTGTTGGATGTCTTAATGAAAAAGTTGACTCAGTGTGCAGTGGCCAAGAAAAAAAGTTAATTCCATGCAAGGGATCTTTTTTTTTAAAAAAAGGTAGTTGAGAATAACACTGTCAGTATGGCAGTACAAGGCTTGGTCATTTAGAATAGAGTATAATGTTCTGGTCCTGGCATCTAAAATTAATATTAAAGAGCTAGAAAAATAGCAGCCAAAACAACGATGAGGTTGGAACTCCAAGGGTACACTATATGGGACTTTCTAGTTTAGGAAAAGGGTGAATGAGGACAGACAGGACAGAGGACTATGAAATTATTTATGGTGGAGAGAAAGTGGATAGCCAGAGGTCTTTCCCTGTTTTCCCAAATATTACAGCTTGGGTTCACTCAAAGAAAGTATGCTGTAGATTCAAGACAAAGGGAACTACTGTTTCATGCAGTAGGTAGTTGACTTGTGGAATTCACTGCCATGAGCTGTGGTGATGACACTGGCCTAGATGGCTTTAAAAGCACTAGACAGATTGTTGGATAATATAGCTTTGGCTATCAGCTGTGATAACTGAATGGGACTTCACTTTCAGAGGCAGAATTCCTCTGATCACAGGATGCTGGGTAAAGCAGGTAAAGGCATTGTCTGTGGGCTTTGCTTGTGGGCTTCCCTCTGGCATCTGTCTGGCTATTGTTGGGAAAAAATGGATTCTGGACTAGAAGACCCATGATGAGTCTGACCCAGTAGGGCTACTCATGTTCTTATAGGATGTCCTGAGAAAGTAGCATGTTACAGTGGTAATTTAGATTTAGTCTTTTTAAAAGGACATGCAAAATAACTTCCTTACTGAAACAGGAAAACAGAATTATGCCAAATGGATAGCAGATCCATCTCAAATGCTAGATGTGATGTATAGTTGGGAAGTCATCAGAAAGGTGTGTCCTCATTTAATATTTCAGGTGTGCCTGTGTAACTTGTAATAAGAGTGTACTGGAATGAACTCACACTGGAACATATCTGATAAACCTTTGAGCTTGGTTTTAAGCCATTGGATCAAAGCAGTATTATACAAGAGAAAAGCTGTACCTTAAATTATCATCCTCCAGTTTTAGAGTAAGAACAAAGCCTATGCTAAGGGTTGGCAGGGCTCACATACCTTTAACTGCTGCATGTCAGAAAGAAATTTAGCAAATTACATATCCCATCCCAGCACCCCTGCGCTTGAATTTTTTAGATCTGTCTTTGTTAAAGGCACATGATCCCTACCGAGAAAATAAAATGGCAGCCATCATGGTTACAACGGTTAAGAATTTATAGATAGCACAAACTGAGCTGTTAATAGTAGCTATAATCTATCTACTCAAGTTGAGCACTTCTGTGTACTGTTGGCTTCTGTGGAAGAAAATGAAATGCATAACTTATTTTTGTTTAATGAAATCAAGTGATTTACTTTTGTTAGATCACCAAAGGCATTGTATACTTTTGGACATGAAAATCTTGCTTTGTGTCAGAGGTATAGCTTGAACTAATACTTGATTTGAGATAATGCAAATTCTCCAAACTTACTTGAATATCTCCCATTTGTTTTTAATAGAAATTGCTCTTGGCTTTAGTTTCTACTGAGCAATGATGCATTATATTTTACTCTTAGCAGGCATGCAGTTGTCACTTTATTGGTGTTTTCTGACATGTTCGCTCCCATAGTGGTTCCTTCGCAGCTAAATTGGCTCTTTTCCTCATTTTTCAAGTTTGTGTGCTTTTTCTCTCTTATGTCTTAATTAGGATTTGTGATTTCCTGTGTTAAAACTGTAACAGATGGAACTGTAACAAAGGAATAGTACAAAGGGTACTTCAGTTTTTCCTCTGCCATCTGCATAGGATATAAATATTTGGTATTAAATCTAGCAGTTTCATTAGACAGTTATGATTTCACAAGTGTTCAGTGTGTTCTCAAATTCATGATTCAGCCATTCAGAGTGATAATGTTTAATTAAAATATTGCTATCTCATTGTTTTAGTACAAACATCTTAAAGTAGTTTACAGGTAATACGATGAAAAACCAACATAAGGAAACACAATACCAAAAATAGCATGGCAGAGTGGTCAATAACAGACAAACCAGCTAACAGGCTGTGGCGACGTGGCTCAGATTGAGTGGGTTGAAATTGAATCCAGCGAAGACAGAGGTCCTTTGTGTGGGTCGTGGCGCTCGGGGAGGGGAAATAGCTCTCCCAACTTTCGATGGCGCACCATTGGAACCAGCGCGCCAGGTAAAAAGTCTGGGTGTTTTACTGGAGCCTTCATTATCAATGGAGGCCCAGATAGCAGCCACTGCCAAGTCAGCATTCTTCCATCTGAAGCGGGCAAGGCAGTTGGCCCCCTTCCTGGAGCGCCGGGACCTCGCAACAGTGATCCATGCAACGGTCACCTCAAGATTGGACTACTGTAATGCCCTCTACTTGGGGCTACCTCTGTGCCGGACTCGGAAGTTACAGCTGGTGCAGAACGCGTCGGCCAGGCTACTGTTAGGGCTCTCGAAATGGGAGCACATACGGCCGGGGCTGCGCGGACTGCACTGGCTACCAATTATCTACCGAGTCCAGTACAAAGTGTTGGTTATCACCTTTAAAGCCCTATATGGCCGAGGACCAGCCTACCTAAGGGACCGTCTCTCCCCATATGAACCCCAGAGGGCACTGAGTCAGTGGGTAAAAACAAAATGACCATCCCTGGGCCGAGAGAGGTCAAACTCCAACATACTAGAGTACGGGCCTTTTCAGCGGCTGCACCGGCATTGTGGAACCAGCTTCCGGAGGAGGTGCGGGCCCTGCGGGACCTCGGCCAGTTCCGCAGGGCCTGCAAGACCGCCCTTTTTAGGCAAGCCTATAATGACACTGACTGCTGAGTTGCTTGGTGTAAGAACCGCCATCCATAAGACTATCTAAACTGGCAGAACCAGCGCCATAACAGCTCTATCGCTGCCAGATATACTCATATATATTTAGTCCAATGAAAATCATGTATTTTAATTTAACTGACTGGTTTTTATGTTTAATTTTAATTGTTAAATTTAAAGTTTTATAATTATGTTAATGTGTAAGTTGTTGTTAGCCGCCCTGAGCCGCCTAGGCGGGGAGGGCGGGATAGAAATAAAAGTTATTATTATTATTATTATTATAACAAAGCCAAAGGTCAAAACACAATACAACTGAAAAACCATCCATCCAGAACCATAGAACAAACTATAACTGAGGAATTAGGTAAAAACGTTTGTTAAAAAGTTACATAAAGATCAGTGCTGGATGAAGGTACCAGTCAGACCTCTCTAGGGAGGGAATTCCAACAGCACAGAATGACAGCAGAAAAGGCCCTACCTCTGATTGCCACTGCCTTATCTGTAATGCTGGAGTGGGATGCTAGTGGTACAGAAAAGAGTCTGATGGCAGGAGTTCCTTCAGATACTCTGGGCCCAGGCCACTGAAAACTATAGGATAAAGCCAGCACTTTGAATTGCACTTGAGAACAAACTGAGATCCAGTATAGTTCTTGCAACATGGGCATCATCTGTTTACTGTGTTGTGTCTGTCTTAACAGGATCTTCACTTGCATTTTGAACTAGATGAAGTTTCCAAGTAGTCCTCAAAGGCAGCCCCACACACCACTGCATGTACCGTAATCTGTCCCTGATTCAACCAGACTGTAAATATCTTTGGAAGTCATTCATTTCAAAGAAGGGCGCAGGGTTGATAAAAAGTGCCCTGAGTTACAGATTTTACTTGTGCACTCAAAGATAAGACTTGATATAAAAGTCTAAGTTGTGAACGTCTTCCTTGAGAGGGAGTGCAACACATCTAGCACTGGCTGAATACCATCTCCCTAGTCAGATAAAAACCCTATCACAGCATCTCTATCTTCTGGATTAAGCATCAATGTATTCAATCTCAACTAGATCATTAATGACTCTAGAAACCTGTTTAGCACTTACTCCACCTCATCTGATTGTAATGAAAAGAAGAAATAAGAGTTAGGTGCTATTAGCAGTTGCAATGTAGATGTTAAATAGCATGGGGGACAAAACAGAGCTCTATGGGCCATGCGCTTGAGTTACAGTCTTTCAGTGCTTCCTTGCTGGATATATCTTCCAGGCCTGAATGGAACCACTGTAGCATGTTGCCACAACTCAGGCATTCCAAAGGATGATACAATCGCTGGTACAAAACATTGGCAAGAGATCCTTTCCTTGATATAGATGATGTGTCAGAGCAACTAAAGTAATTTCTGAACCAAACCCTGGTCTGAAGCTGGACTGACATGGGTCCACTGTCCAGATGATGTGTCGTCCAAAAGTGCCTAGCCCCCACCTAGTACCACTCATTCATGTTGCCTAGAAAGGGCAAATTTGTGAGCAGCTAATAATTAGAACAAATATTAGGGTCTGTGGTGAAATGTCTTATTCCCCAGGATTAATGCCAAAATTGGCTGTTTCAAAGGATAATTTTAGAGTTTGCAGTCTGTCACCACAAATTGACTGTGACTTGACAGCACTTTCTACCACCATAGGCACAGAGGCCATGATGGACTCGATGAACTGGAAGAAAGTGGAGAAACAAACTAGGAATGGGCACCTCAGAGCCAGTCAGTAGCATTTAAAATGGAAAATGCCCCTGGTCCAAGAAGGGCAATGGACAGCCAGAGTTCCACCTAAACTATAGAACTTTTGGAGACAAACTGGACATTTCTTGCAAACCAGAAGAGAAAGGGGGTGGTGGTGACAGACTGCCAGAGGGTGGGTGAGGCAGAAAATAAAATACCTGAGCACATGGTGGAAGCTCTCTTAAGCACTCTCAGCCTTTTGAGCTTAGGGCCATTGTACACACTAAGGAGGGAGAAAGAATCCACCTTCTCCAAGAAGTAGCCAGAACCACATGGTCTCTCGATACTAAACAGAGGATGGTGTCTGTATACCAAAAAACAACATAATGGCCGATTTCTAAATGTTCGTAACTCCAAGAATTATAGTGCCTATCTCTTCTTACAATTTATAATCAGGATTTAGAGTATTTGCATTTTATTCACATTTCTCTTCATCCTTTTTCAGTCTGTTGTGCATGCAAATATGCTGTGGGACTTTTATTTTCTTATTAAACTTCTCATCTTCAGTGCAGCTGTTCTGATCATAGTGCCCCTTGCACTGCTCATACATACGAGGAATAGAAGCAAGGAATGGCAGTTTTCAACCCTACTCTCCTGTATTCAAATAAACCTTTTGGGTCCCCTCAGTAATGATTGTGAAAGGAGGGGGAGATGAAACATGGAGCTAAGTCTTTTGTTACTGGAAATCCTTGGGAGTCTCCTCTTTTTATGGGGAAATTAGCAGGAGGGAGACCTAGGTAGAGCTAATAGCACAAGGATCTAGTCAGTCTCTCCCTTGCGTCCCCTCGGGGGTCCTGGTATCGCTGTCACCCAGTGGGTCCCTGGGTGCCCTCTCCATTGTGGCTGGAGGAGGCCTCAGAATTGGGAGGGAGTGGGTTATGTCACCCAAAACTCCCCTCCCCAGCTGGACGCTACTGGACTTTTTTTTTTTAAAGAGAAGCCATGTTGGATCAGGCCAATGGCCCATGCAGTCCAACACTCTATATCACACAGTGGCCAATACACACACACACACACACAAACTGTGGCTAATAGTCACTGATGGACATTTACTCCATATTTTTATTCAATCCCCTCTTGAAGCTGGCTATGCTTGTAGCTGCCACCACCTCCTGTGGCAGTGAATTCCACATGTTAATCACCCTTTGGGTGAAGAAGTACTTCCTTTTATCCGTTTTAACCTGACTGCTCAGCAATTTCATTGAATGCCCACGAGTTCTTGTATTGTGAGAAAGGGAGAAAAGGACTTCTTTCTCTGCTTTCTCCATCCCATGCATAATCTTGTAAAACTCTATCATGTCACCCCGCAGTCGACATTTCTCCAAGCTAAAGAGCCCCAAGCGTTTTAACCTTTCTTCATAGGGAAAGTGTTCCAAACTTTTAATCATTATAGTTGCCCTTTTCTGCACTTTTTCCAATGCTATAATATCCTTTTTGAGGTGCGGTGACCAGAATTGCACACAGTACTCCAAATGAAACCACACCATTGATTTATACAGGGGCATTATGATACTGACTCTTCTCCCCCTCCCTCTGCAGCCCTTGCCTTGCGTTAGTCTCACTTCCTCCCTGACCTCCTGCAACAGTTGTCCTTTTATTGTGCTCTCCCCGCCCCTCCCTCCTTCCCTGGGCCCCCCCTCTGGGCTCCAGCCCCAGACTTAAGCTGCGACGCAGGGGGCGTTGCCTGCTTGGCAATCAGGCCCCTCTGACCTGGGAGGACTCTGACGTGGAGGCACAAGCTGCCACTGTGGCAAGCTTGGCTCCTGGTCAGTGTTTCCCCCACCTGCCTTCCTGGGGCCCATGTGCTCCCTCCTTTCGCTTGCTGGCCATCCCCAGCCACTCTCCCCTGGGCCTGGAGCCTTGCTTGACAGGCATCCCAGCCAGCTGGTTACTGCGATGATGCCTCTCCGGCTCCTGGGGAGGGGGCGAGCTGGAGCTGCCTCTTCGCGCTGGCTGCCTCCCCAATCCCCAAGCAGGTAAGTGGTGGCTTGGCATTGGCCAAGTCTCGGGCCAGCAGGGGTGTTGGGGGGGCAGGTCTGCTGGCCGCACGTGGGGGTGGCCACCCAAGTCCCAACCCAGGCCGGGCGGGACACATATTTTCTCCAATAATACAGATGTCCTCTTTTAGAAAGAAAAACTCCAGAGCAAAAATAGTTTTTAAATGTTTACTATCAAAATATGTAGAAAATACATTCACACACACACACACAAGCAGTACAATACAGACAATCAAGAGGCTAGGAAAAATAGAGGTGATCAATAGGGATTTTTAAGGATTGTTGGAGAGGGTGATACTACCTGGTCCAGAAGTGCAGACGTCCATTCAGCAGAAAAACTAAGAGAAGGGCATGCACGACTAACATGACACTCCTAATAGACCCAATTACAGAGAGTAATTGGGGGGGGGGGTACAAACTGTATAATGGTGCCCTACAGAATGCACATTGTAATGTGATTTAGACCCAGTTTATATAGGGTTTTGAGGGGTGAGATCCTCCTGTAACTATGAAGACCTTAATGGTCGTTGATGGACTTTTCCTGGGCACCTGAATGGATTCCCAACTTGAAACAATAGGTGAGGCTGACACAGTAATGTGTGTGAGAATGGGTCATGATGAGTTTAATGTTTTTAATTTGTTTGATTTTGACACTATGAAAGGGAGTCAGTGTAGAAGACAGAGAATTTGTGCAATATGGCAGACATTAGCATAGAAGTAACTAGAAGGAGCTGAGTTGGAGTAAGGAGCCTTGGGGATGGGCCATCAATCAATAGCCAAGGATTAAGTCATGAGTCATACTTACCTGTGAACCCCATTGTTCTTATGCATTCTGTTGGGTGGGGGGGGGGGGAGACCAGACCAGGAGGATGCCTATGTGGTAATCAGAACAGCTCAAACTATGTCTTTCTGACATTTTGCAAGGAGTGTCTTCCCTTGGCCTGTTTCTGACTAGCAGCATCCATTTTGTTTCCAGAGCTGGGGACCCCATTATTCCTGGGGGGTGCTCTCACAGAGGCAGGCAGCGTCTCCTGGCCACACTTTCATCAGCAAAGTGGTAGAGAGTGCCTGAGCTGAACCTTCAAGCTGAAACCCTAAAGGAAAATTGGTTAGCTGGTGCCAGTGAAAATACCCAGAGAGAGTGCATTTGGGAGAGTAGAAAGAGAAGGCTCACTGGGTAGTTATCGAGATGGCTGTGTACCTTTTTCGCTCTGTACACCCTGTTTCCCCATAGCATCCACAGGAAGGTTCTCAAACTTCTGCCATTCTGCAGAATGTGCAAATCCATAATGTTCAAGAGGGGATTTTAAAAAAGGAGATTGGAGCTATAGTAGTATGAACAGCCCAGGAGACCTACTTTTATAATGGAATAGTCCTCTGTAATGATTATCATGGGTATTCCCTGTTTTTCCTGCATTGTTTTTACCTTCTAATCTACTTTCTGCATTATATATTGATTAGGTAAAGTGCTGCTGAGTTACGACCAATGCACAGAAACCTTATGAAGTTCCACCTCATGGGGTTTTCAAGGCAAGAAATTAGCAGAGGTTGTATGCCATTGGTTTCCTTTGCATAGCAGCCTCCATCTTCTTAGGTGGTCTCTCACCCTAGTACCAGCCTTACGTAGCTTCCAAGCTCTGACAAGATCAGGCTGGTTTAGGCTATTGGGGAGCTGTACATCTCATTGAAGTGAGATTTCTTGACTGCCATCTCAGCCACCAAGTCGGCTGTATAGTGGGCTGTGTTCAATCATAATCATTTCAAAATTTACTCCACTGACATTTGTTGTCCCTGGGATCTCTTCACCCCAAGGTTCCCAATATATCATGGGACAAACTGGGCTTTGTTCAGCAGGAAAAAGTGCTAGGATCAGTGGTCACAACCATCAAGATCATTTCCCTGTTCTAGAAATTCACTTGGGCTTCTATGTCAAGTTCTGCACAGTTCTCAAAAACACACCTCTGTGATGTAAATCAAATAAGGTCCTTTATTTGAGACATGATACAGCCAGGATACCTTCTGGAAGAACTGACCTCTCAGGGTCAGTTCATACAATTATACTGTTACCTTACTATGTAAGCAAAATTTGGTGGGTCTGCAAAGTGGGAACCAAGATTCAAAACACTTTCCCAGAGAAAGGAATCCCCACCTGGAGCAGTGTGCTAAAAACAGAACCTGAGAAACACTGGTATGACAGATAACATATGGCCTTCATGAAAAGGGAGAAATGCTCACTGTCTGAGAAGCCTGCTTGTTGTCCAGGGCAAAAGAGTTACATATATGTTACAGTCAAAAGAAAGCTGGAGTTGCAGGTGCAAAGCATGAGTCATACATTCATGGCAAGATAGGACTCTTGACATTCAAAAGAATAACTCACTGTTTCATGCAGAGACTCTTCAAAGGGCTATGAGGACAGCAGCAGACTGTCCTAAGTGCCACAGAAGATGTATTGATGCATTGAGGACCACAATCCATATAGAATTTATAATTTGATGTAAATGCATTAAGTGATTTGAGAGTTGATTATTGTCTGGGTTACTTTTCATATATATGTACAGGTCAGGCCCAAGAACCTCAAGATAGCTCAAGTAAGGTATATTCAATAATTTTTTAAAAAAACCCTGTTTGAAGGTAAGCTGCATTCTGCTTAGGCTTGTGTGTTCTGTATCATGTCACATGAACTCTCCCCTTCCTTCCATGACAGCAAATCTCAGTTAACTTTAACCTCAGTACTGACCTAAAGCTAAAACATGGAAGGGAGGAGGGAAATCATATGAGAGTGAGAAAAGGGATGACAAAAGGACCTGTAAACCTGCTACAGTTAGGAAATTAGAGAGCCAGTGTGGCATAATGGTTTAGAGTGTCAGACTAGTATCTGGGAGAATCAGGTTGCAGTCTCCACTCATGCCGTTGAAGCTCACTGGGTGACCTTGGACTAGTCACAGTCTCTCAGTTCTCAGGGTTGCTGTGAGAATAAAATGGAGGAGAGGAGAATGATGTAAGCTGCTTTGGGTTCCCATTGGGGGGGAAAGAGGGGTACAAATTAAATAAAGTACAAACTTAGTTTTGTTTAATTTCAAAATAAAACTTTTGAAAAACTTAACACAGACATACAACATGTCCTCACAGGACCATTTTCTCCTTCACATGTTTCCTACAAATCACTCCCATCTCTGAATACAGATAACCAGGGGAGGGAAAGATGCCTGTATGTCACTGTGAGATCTACCTCTTTTGCTGACCTAATTCCTTGTATTCCTTGTTTCCATAACTCTTTTTCAGACAAAGGGATGACATAAGTTAATGTATGCAACGAAGTGTCATCGCCATTTCCTCTTCTTGTAGACTGGGTGGCACTCATCACTAGAGCAACAAAACAGGACTGCGTAGAAACATGAAGGAGGATTCTGCATATATGGGGGGAGTCAGATATGCATGGAACTGCCTTTTATTGAATCAGATCATTGGTCCATCAAAGTCAGTATTGTCTGCTCTGACAGGCAGTGGCCAAGATTTCCCATCACCTGCAACCTGATAATTTATGACGGAGATGTTGGGGACTGGAAAAAGGACCTGGTGCATGTAATGCAGATGCTTTATTACTGAGTCATGGCACCATCCCATGTATACTGGAAAAAAATGGTGTTCCTCCTTCACCCCTGCAAAAGGTAGGAATGCAGAACAAAACTAGGAAGACAGGATTATGTGTGTGCGCTACGATCCTGCTGCCATGGAACTTTGGAAACATGATGAGGTGGAGGTGGGGCTGCATTGCTGGTTGGCCATGACACTTGTCATTCATAAGTCTGAGTCTTCAGAAGGGGCTAGGGTTGGGTGGGTGGGTGGCAGATAGAGGAAAACAATGCCAAATAGAATAAAGGGAGTTGCTGCTCTTCAGTATCATACAGTATGTCACAGAAGTGAGTACACCCTCTCACATTTTGTAAATATGTATATCTTTTCATGTGGCAACACTGAAGAAATGACACTTGGCTACAATGTAAAGTAGTGCGTCTACAGCTTGTATAACAGTGTAAATGTGCTGTCCTCTCAAAATTACACAACACAGCCATTAATGTCTAAACTGCTGGCAACTAAAGTGAGTACACCCCTAAGTGATAATGTCCAAATGGCAGGGCCGGAGCTAGGAGGGGGCAGAGGGGGGTGCTTGCCCCGGGCACTGACGGGGGGGGCGCCAAATTGGATATGGAGTCCATTGTATTCTATGGGACCATAAGATAGAATGGCCCAAAAGGGGGCATCTTTTAATTTTGTCCCCCCCCCTCAAAAAACGTAGATCAGGTCCTGTCAAATGGGGCCCAAAGTGTCAATATTTATTGTAGCCACCATTATTTTCCAGTACTGCCTTAACCCTCTTAGGCACAGAGTTCACCAGAGCTTCACAGGTTGCCACTGGAGTCCTCTTCCACTCCTCCATGATGATGTCATGTAGCTGGTGGATGTTAGAGACCTTGTGCACCTCCACCTTCCGTTTCAGGATGCCCCACAGATGCTCAATAGGGTTTAGGTCTGGAGACATGCTTGGCCAGTCCATCACCTTTACCCTCAGCTTCTTTAGCAAGGCTGTGGTCATTTTGGAGGTGTGTTTGGGGTCGTTATGTTGGAATACTGCCCTGCGGCCCAGTCTCCGAAGGGAGGGGATCATGCTCTGCTTCAGTATGTCACAGTACATGTTAGCATTCATGGTTCCCTCAATGAACTGTAGCTCCCCAGTGCCGGCAGCACTCATGTAGCCGCAGACCATGGCATTCCCACCATCATGCTTGACTGTAGGCAAGACACACTTGTCTTTGTACTCCTCACCTGGTTGCCACCACACACGCTTGACACCATCTGACCCAAATAAGTTTATCTTGGTCTCATCAGACCACAGGACATGGTTCCAGAAATCTATGTCCTTAGTCTGCTTGTCTGCAGCAAACCATTTGCGGGCTTTCTTGTGCATCATCTTTAGAAGAGGCTTCCTTCTGGGACAACAGCCCTGCAGACCAATTTGATGCAGGGTGCGGCGTATGGTCTGACCCCCCATCCCTTCAACCTCTGTAGCAATGCTGGCAGCACTCATACGTCTATTTCTCAAAGCCAGCCTCTGGATATGACGCTGAGCACGTGCACTCAACTTCTTTGGTTGACCATGGTGAGGCCTGTTCTGAGTGGAACCTGTCCTGTTAAACCGCTGCATGGTCTTGGCCACTGTGCTGCAGCTCAGTTTCAGGGTCTTGGCAATCTTCTTATAGCCTAGGCCATCTTTACATAGAGAAACCATCTGTTTTTGCAGATCCTCAGATCCTCATTGCCATGAGGTGCCATGTGGAACTTCCAGTGACCAGGATGTGGGAGTGAGAGTGATAATCTGCTCCCCTTTCACACCTGATACCTTGTACCACTAACGAGTCACATGACACCAGGGAGGGAAAATGGCTACCTGGGCCCCATTTGGACATTATCACTTAGGGGTGTACTCACTTTGTTGCCAGCAGTTTAGACATTAATGACGGTGTGTTGTGTAATTTTGAGGGGACAGCACATTTACACTGTTATGCAAGCTGTAGACTCACTACTTTACATTGTAGCCAGGTGTAATATTTTCAATGTTGTCACATGAAAAGATATACTTCAATATTTACAAAATGTGAGGGGGTGTACTCACTTCTGTGACATACTGTATATGATGTTCACTGAAAAGTCTTCCCTGTTGCCCACAGGAAGGATAGTTAGTAATTCCAGGGTTCCTCCTGTATTCAAGCCTCATCAGGAACTTCCCAGGCAACATTCCATACAGTTCCCAACAAGTGTTTGTTGGCAAGACAGGATAGACAGGTGTTGCCAAAACACAGGAAAAGGCCAACCCCCCTCAGGTCCTCTCAGGGGCGGGAGTAACCCACCCAGGATGTGACTGCACCCTCTGTTTGATCACCTGCCTCCGGTGTTGTTTTGATTATGCTTGACTCCACTGGAAGCTTTCAGTAGTCCAAATCCTTTTCTACCATCTGATTTCTCTCTCTTTCCCCACTGCCCCAGTCTCAATTTTTCTTCCTCATTTTTTAGTAAGGCATCTTTTGTGAGTCTTGATAAAGGCTTCTTAAAAGCTTGCATTTTCTGAATCACTGAGAAAGGAAATGCATTCTTTGTATACTTTTGAAAATGGATGGGTTTGGGCCTCTTGTTTTCTTTTATGCTTATACTGATTCTATGTTGGAACCTTTCCTTTTTGTTCAGAATTTTAGCTCTTTGGATGTTGTGTGGGAAATGAACATTAGGAAACTAGGATTGCCAACTCCAGGTTGGAAAATTCCTGGAAATTTGTGGCTAGTGCCTGGAGATGGTGGATTTTGGGGAGGCAAGGGTCTTTGGTGGGGTATAATGTCATACAAAACACCTTCCAAAAAAGCCATTTTCTGCAGGGGAACTGGAAGGTCAGTCATAATCCTGGGAGATCTGCAGCACTTACTTGGAGTTTGGCAACATTAGAGGCCAGCTTTCTGCTGAACAGTCTTGGCTGTAACCATAAACATCACTGATAGTCCATCAGTTTTGGGGGCTGCTATGGAAAATAGTGAGCTGAAAATATATGTTTGATCCTGAGGTGATCGAAGTGCACAAGCCATTTCTGACAAGCAGGCTTTATATTTCTCCCCTAAATTAAAGGCATGTTGACATTTTAAAAGCTTGGTAATAATATAGGGTTTTTTTTTCTTCCCCAGGCTGTGATAAGGTCTGATAAATTACTGGAATCAAAGAAGTACAACTCCTCCCTGTCCTGTCACATTCCTTGCTAATCTGCTCCCACCAAGCCTGTGAACCTATTTATGGAAACCTTTCAATTTCTATCAGTACCCATAAAGCCTTTGGGCTTGTTCTCTTGCCATGGTGGATGGAATGGAAACTGCAAGAAGCAATTTTTTGTGTGATAATCCAAAGTTCATATTCCTCTTCTGATGGCCATAGATTATTCTTCCATGCACAGAATTTGCAGAGTGAGTTCTGTTGCCGTTTACAGGCATATGTGGCTGGGCAGACCTTTAGTGGGATGTATCTTAGTGCTCTGGTCATTGGTCTTTTGGACTAGCATTACTACTATAAGCAGAGTTACATCCTTCTAAGATCACTGACTTCAGTGGACTTAGAAGAGTGTAACCCTTGCTTGGGATGGCACTGTAAATCACCTTAGACCACTGCAATTATAAAGAGGTAGCAGCTTTTAGATCATCCTGAGCGCTGTGATGTAGCTTTGACTAGATTTATCAGTGCCAAGAAAAGGAATTGCTAGGTCTGCTTTGGGCATGTGACCTAGGTGAAAAGAAACCACACCTCTCAGTGACTGTTAACACCTATCAGCAAGTACTACTGCAGGAGGGGTTATATGAAACAGGCTCACTAAAGAACCTTAAATACTACAGTTCCAGCACCAGCCAGTTCATCTGAAGGCTGGGGTGAGGATATTGGCTAAATGTAAAGAAAACCAATGTAGCTAGCCTCATCACTTCTTTGAAAAATGTGTGGTGGTGGTTTTGTTTTTATGGTTTTGTACGCTCCTTTGGTTGCTAATATTGGTTGAAAGGTATAACATAACTAATTTGAATAAATAAATATTTGTAAGAGCAGGCAAGAGCCAGTTTGGTGTAGTGGTTAAGTGTGTGGACTTTTTTCTGGGAGAACCGGGTTTGATTCCCCACTCCTTCACTTGCAGCTGCTGGAATGGTCTTGGGTCAGTGATAGCTCTCCCAGAGTTGTCCTTGAAATGGCAACTTCTGTGAGCACTCTCTCAGCCCCACCTCCCTTATAGGGTGTCTGTTGTGGGGAAGGAAGGTAAAGGAGATTGTGAGCCACTCTGAGATTCAGAGTGGAGGGCAGGATATAGATCCAATATCTTCTTCTTTGTGTTGCACCTTTCTTTTTCTTGTATGCGCTTTCCTCCTGTTACTATATTAGGTCTGTCTGCTGGCTACTTAACTGCTTCCTACTCTTCCTTCCTTCTCTCCCCATACTTGTTGCTTGCCTAAGGTTTCCCCATCTCTGTTTCTTCCTTCTCTTCCATGACCTTCTACAAGATGGGTTTCTCCAGCAAAGCTTTTCCTGCCTCATCCTGGCCTCACCTTTCCTGGGAAGGGGATGTGGCTTGGGCTCAGAGCACCTTTTTGGCATTTGTTTGTTTGTTTTCTATTTGTATCCTGCCCTCCATGCAAACAGGCTTAGGGCAGCTAACAGCAAATTCACATCATAAAATACAATAATCTGTTATAAAACAGTATTAGAATAAAACATTAAGCAATTATTAAAACCATAGTATATTCCATGCAGAAAGTCCAAGTTTCAATCCCTGGCATTTCCAAGAAGCTAACAGTAGGTGTTGTGAAACACCTCTGTTTGAAACCATGGAGAGCCACTGCCAGTCTGAGTAGACAATAATAACTGTGATGGAGAAAGGGTCTGACTCAGTACAAGGCAGCTTCATATGTGTTCACTTCCTCTCTCCTTATTCTCCAATTCTGTAGCTGGTGTTTATTGTCAGCCCTCTGAAGAGGCACCGAGGTGGCATGTTTATGATCTGCATGCTGCTGTTTGTACTGAGTGTTACATGAAGTTTGGATATATTTTGTGCCAGTGTGGACACAACTCTCAGCATTCAGAAGTGATGCTGACTGATACATTAAGACCCATGCCATAAGGATCTGAAACAATGACTTCCAGTTGCTGTTGTGCATGGAACAGTTGTGTAGGAACACATGACTAAGTGCAGATGGTTCTTCTGCTAGCTTAGACTGCATTGTTTACCCATTTGATATATACACATTATCTCAAAAATTGTAAGCATATTCCATGTCATATTTGCAAAAGAAGCTTCAACCTCACATAGCAGTAATTGTCAGCCAATATCCACCATAATGTTATGCTCTTCCCATCTGAATTTTATTTGATTTTAAATGGTAGCATATCTGGTTTGGTTCCATTTGGAAGAAGAGGGAGCACTGGTGACTTCCTGTGCTTTTGTGGTATTTGTGTTATTTACAAGTGTCCAAGTAGACCAAGAGTCAAAGCAAACAAGTACTCCTATAGGGCAGCAAATTTGCTATTTCACATCAGGTTCTAAGAGAGAGTTCTAACACTCCAAGGCACTTCAGGCAGCTTCTAGCACTCTGCTTTTCTCTCTCCCAAATGTAAAGCTAGATGCATTCATTCTCACACAAGCACACAAATGCCTCCCCTGCTTTCTTATTCTTTTCAAGTGGCCATGGTAATCTCCTCCTAACTTTCATAGATACTTGAATTGAGAAAATCCAAATTTGTATAAAAATAATAGAAATGGTAAATTTATAGCCCTCCTGTAAAACAAGTGTTAATTTTGCAAATATAACCATGGTGACTAAATAGGATGTAGTGAATTTGGTTTATTTTGAATTGTTTTATTATTGTTGTATATTTTAATTTTTTTAATGAAGTATGAAAAACTGAAAAGAATATATATAAATACTTGAATTAGGGGACCATCTCTGATGAGGACTGAGGAAATGTCAACTGACAATTCTCATCCTGAACCTCCTAAAGGTTATGAGACGCGCAGCCTGATGCGTGTTTATATAGAGGCAGATTCTGCTGAATTTAATACATTCTTCTCCCTAACAAGCATACACAAAATAGCAGCCTTACGCCTAGTTTTCACTGATGTGGTAAAGCTGTATATGGGCTCCACCATTCAGATTGTAAGGGGGCGGAAACCATACACATAGAAGATTTAAGAACAAAGTTTGAGTCCAGTGGCATCTTTACGACAAAGTTTTATTCTGGGCATAAGCTTTTGTGTGCACACACTTCTTCAGATACATTGAAACAGAAGTCACCAGCCATTACATGGCTGGTAGAGGGTAAGGAGGCTGTTGCCAGGTAGGGCCAATTAGAGTCAAGATGCATAAGTAACTGAGCAGTAAATATAGCTAAGAATGGATGAAATTGATTGGTAAGAACTGAGAATAACAGCAAATTAGCATACAGTATAATAAAGAAGTTCACAGCAGACATGAGAACTGAAATGACATTAGGATGTGTAGTGAGATAAGAAACCAGTATTTCTGTTACAGCCTGGAAGTTCCATTGTCTTGAATGTTGTAATGTAACTAGGCAATCTCTGTTTCTGAAATTGTTTTGCAATAAAACAGCTACTTTGAGGTCCCTCATCAAATGTCTTGGAAGGTTGAAATGTTCTCCTCTGAGCCATGGCCTTTCCCTAAGATTAGTATGTCAAGAGAAGGGTACAGTGATACTTTCTTCCTGATATCAAATTTCTTCATTGTGTGGGTGCAGGTTTATTTTTTTTTTTTTGGTTGAAGGAGAGCAATGAATCATTTGAGCTTGCTACCAGTGAGAGATGTCTGGGCTTCCTCTGCCACCCAGTGGTCTATGTTAGCAATTAAAACTGGCCAACATGTTTTACTTATGCTGATCATCAGAGTAGCAGGAGATCAATGGACAGGTTCTTTGTGGGCTTATTTTACAAAAGTGGGGAGACATGGGCTGTGGCAGTAAGGGGTAATTCACTACCTCTGCACCATATTGCAGATTTAAATTGTTCCTACTGGAGTTGCTATGTCCATGAGGGAAAACAAAGACGTATCACATAGCTGCCAGTATGTCTCTGTGGGACAAATATCAGCTGCAGGTGGGGGGGGGGGGATTCTACCACAGGGAGGCCCAAAATCAGACTGAAGCACTGGTGCTTGAGGAGAGGGGTTATCCCATTCCCTATGCCTTTTTCCTGAGGTATTACTGACTCACTCTGATTTTGGGCCTTCCTTTGGTGGTTCAGAAACAAGAAGAAATCAAACTATAGCTCTCCCTCCATCTTGTCTAGGTTGTCTTTCAGTTACCTGGTAGACTGATGATTTTACTGGTATAATCAAGAACACAGAAGCCAGTGCTGTCACAGAAGAATGGAAATTCTTTTACAGCCCAGTAGTTCACACAAGAAAAACTTTTGTGATCCTTTGTCTGGAGAGATCTGTGGGTTTGCCTGATGACTAGAAATGCCCAAATGGGATTTTCTTCTTTCCCTGAGAGATTTTCACATTACCTGATGTTTGATTCTTTTAACTGGAGATGCCACAGATTGAGCCTGGGACTTTCTACACACAAAGCAGATGCTTTATCACAGAACCATTGCCTCTCTTCAAGAGCCAATGAGGTTGAACACATGATTTTCTTATATTGAGATAGACCATTGGTCTATCATGGCCAGTATTGTCTCCTCTGGCTGATTGTGACTCTCTAGGTTCTTAAGCAGAAGTCTTTCACATCAGCTACTACATGATCCTTTTAATTGGAAAATGTGAGTGTTGAAGCTGGGGTCTTCTGCAAAGCAACCATGTAAGTCAGTTAAACTGAGATATAACCACTCAGTGAACTTTATGACTGAGTTGGAATTTCAAGATAGATATCCCCAGTCCAAGCCCAACACTCTTATCATTTGTACCACACTAGTTCTCACCTCTATCACTGTACTTTCCCCAACTATAAATGGAAAACTGAAGCTCAAAGTGACTTGGCCAGTGGATTTATGGCAAAGGTGGGTCTGCACCAGACCATGTCACATTCACAGCATTGCTGTCATCTTTGCCCCCCGCCCCCACTGACTTGAGGAGAGGAATTCCTTCTTGTCCCAGATACATGATGTGACCAAGCAAGGTCCTGTACTGCAAAAAAAAAAAGTATTTATAAATGACTCAATTCTAACAGATTATTTCAAGATCGTAATAGGCTGAAAACAATCCTAGCCCAATGGATGGAAGCCCTCTATTCTTCCTCCTGCAAAAAAATGGCCTTGATCCTGATAATGCTTTCCATCATGTTGCTGGATCTAAGCAAATGGCATCCCTAAGGATGTTTTGAATATTTGTTGGTTTGTCTACTGGTCCATTTGGCCATCTTGACCAGCGAGCCAATTTTCATCAGTCAGTTTAGCTATTGGCAAGCAGATGGAGCATGTTTGCCCAGTTATTGTTTGCATGCCCAAAGTCTAGTACAGTGTTTCATGCATGCACCTTGTCACAAAGCCCAATGAGAATTCTTGTTTCATCCTTCCCACATAGACCTGTCACTGCATGCTACTCCACAGCTAATCATTTAAATAAAGAGGAAGTAAATCAATCAGTCTGTCAGTGATTATAAATAAGCATTGTGTAAGTAAGTCCTAGATCAATGGATGGCAGCCCTCTATTCCTCCTGCAAAAAAATGGCCTTGGTGCTGATAATGCTTTCCATCATGTTGCTGGATCTGAGCAAATGGCATCCCTAAGGATGTTTGAATATTTGTTTATGTTCATTAAAATGTGGGTTATTAAGATTATGTCCTGCATGTCCATTTGTTTGCATAGCCTTTATAGTAGTCATAGTTCCTTTATCTGACCTAGCCATCCATGGCCCTGGGACAGAATCGATTTCATTTACTAAGGAGATGCAAAAATACCCATTAGGCAAGTAGACAAAACTTCAGAAAGACAAGGAAGCAAAATTTCACCACTGCTGCCACTGTTCAGCCACAAAGTTGTTTGGTGGATGTCCAACTAGGATAATTATAAGCTAAACAGATCCAAGGCTCGGTTTGCAAGTGATCATCGATGTCAAAAATGGCATGTTCACCTGCATGGAGACTGCAAAGATCATGGCATCCATAGACATCACTGCCTAGTTTAAAGCTCATCAATCACAACTGCTCTCCAATCAAAATCAAGCAGGCAGCTTTGTGTTTGTTGTTTGATAAGACGAGCTGGCCCACTGTACAAATGCCTAGTGGCAGTGCCTGTCTGGCTGACTTAAATCTAAGTTGATGCACTTGGGGAGGGGTACTTCGTTTCCTCCTGATTTAAATGTAGTATACAGGTGATTTCATGCATGAGCCCCAGAAAGCTCTCAAGCAGTGAACTGTAAGAACTAGAGATTGCCTCCAGAACCGTTGTGCACAAGCAAATTGTTCAATCTTTTTGCACAGCAGTCTTTTTCTGCATGGAAGTAGGGCAATTATTTTCTGCACATCATTGCATTCCATGTGCATTAAAGGAAACACCCTGCATTTTACTGTTAATATCACCATTAACTACTTGGTCTGAATTGTATTTTTCGAAACCCACAAATCTATTGTGTTTTCTCCCATTTATTTTATGGTTTATTCCTAACGTATACTTTCTCCCTAAAATGGAAATGCTGTGGTTGGTCTCTACAGCCTTTGCAGAGAATCCACTTCCATATCATCCAGTTGCTTCTGCTCAGGAGGAAAAGAGAGGCATGATTGGTAGACAGATTGCATCTGTGATGGCTCTGATGACAAAAACTCATGTGGATTCAGCACCTTTTCTATGGGTGAAGTGGCAAATGTCATTCTTTCCCCACCAAGTCTCCCATCATTCATTAATTATGCATCCTTCTTCTAATGTGCTTAGGGAGCAATCCCATTTCTTTTTTCACAAAAATCCTGTGAGGTACATGATGCTGGCATAAAGTGGTCTCAGGTTACCCAGAGACCTTCATGGCCATTAATTCACACACAGAGTAAACAAAAGCACTTAAAAACCAACAACATTTCTTTCTCCCACATATGCCACTCATGGCCAGAGGTTGTTTTATTGATTTGAAGATTTCTATTGTGCCCTAGGGTAGCTGACAGCAGGAGATAAAATTGACAGGGGCTCATAAAATCAATGAAAACCACAGAGTCTTTTCTTTTTTTGGAAAAAGAGGTGCCAGGACTCTCAAGAGGGAAATGAAGGAGAAACACACAGATGTTCCTCATGAACTTTTAAACATTTTTTGAGGGGAAAAAGATGCTCTCCCCACATGAGAAAACAAAGATGGAACAATCTTGTGCCTGGAAAATGTGAATTAGTCCTAAACATGCAGGAACCCACAAGGACTTGTGGGAGGCATCTCATTCCCCCCCCTTCCAGGGTTGCCAATCCCCAGATTGGGGCAGAGCATCCCCAGGTTTAGAGGCCCTCCCTCACTTCAGGGTTATCATGAAGTGTGGGAGGGGGTAATGGCCACTGAGCACTGCATCATAGCCTGTGGAGAGCCAGTTTGGTGTAGTGGTTAAGTGTGCGGACTCTTATCTGGGAGAACCGGGTTTGATTCCCCACTCCTCCACTTGCACCTGCTGAGATGGCCTTGGGTCAGCCATAGCTCTGGTAGAGGTTGTCCTTGAAAGGGCAGCTGCTGTGAGAGCCCTCTCCAGCCCCACCCACCTCACAGGGTGTCTGTTGTGGGGGAGGAAGGTAAAGGAGATTGTGAGCCGCTCTGAGACTCTTCGGAGTGGAGGGCGGGATAGAAATCCAATATCTTCTTCTTCTTCTTCTTCCACTAGTTCCCATAGGGTATAATGGGGAACTGATACATGGGTATCTGAGGTTCTGGAGGGGGGTGCTGTTTTTTTACTTAAAGGCATCAGATTTTTTGCATAGCATCTGGTGCCTCTCCTCAAAACATGCCCAAGTTTCAAAAAGTTTGAACCAGGGCCCCTATGAGCCTCAAAAGAAGGTGCCCCTATTCTCCATTATTTCCAGTGGAGGGAAGACATTTAAAAGAAGTGTGGTCCCTTTAAATTAATGGCCAGAACTCCCTTCAGAGTTCCATCATGCTTGCCACAACCTTACTCCTGGCTCCACCCCCAAAGTCCCCAGATATTTCCTGAGTCGGACCTGGCAACCCTATCCCCCTTCCACTATTTCCTCTTTCCTTTCCCTGAAAGCTTGCAGAGCCTTTGCTCTTCTCCTACTTCTTTTCTCCTTCTGGGATTGCCACCTCCAGGTTGGAAAATTCCTGGAGATTTGGGGGATGGAGCCTTTGAAGGGTGAGGCTTGAGGGAAACAACATCAGCTGGGTATAATGGCATAAAGTCTACCTTCCAAAGCAGCTATTTCCTGCAGGGGAACTGATCTCTGTCATCTAGAAATCAGTTGTAATTCCAGGTGATTGCCAGCCTCTCAAGATGTTGGCAGCCTTACTTTCCCTGCAGTAAATGGCTGCTTTGGAGGGTGGAGTCTATGACATAGTACCCTTCTTAGGATCCTCCCCCTTCAAAACCAACCTTCCCCAGGCTCCACCCCACAAAACTCCAGCAATTTCCTAGCCTGAAGTTGGTAACCGTATCTCCTTCCCACTCAACAGCCAACCTGCCTGGCAAGGAAGCCAATGACCAAATTGGTGGGTTCCCAGGGCAAAAGCACACAAAAACCAGACTGCTGTTCTAAAAATAATTATAAAGTTTATTTATGAAATATTAATAAAGATAAATTTATTTCCAGCACATTACTCTGAAATTATACAGAGCAGAAAATAACTAAAGCTAGCTCTAACTACCTGTTATTCAAAAGAACTGTATTAGGTGACACAAACCTTAGTTTCTGTAGGAAAGCCTCAATTCAGCGTGGTCTACATCTAGGGTTGCCAGTCCCCAATTGGGGGCAGGGGATCCCACGGTTTGAAGGCCCTACTCCTGCTTCAGGGTCATCAGAAAGTTTGGGGGGAGGGAAATTGCCGCTGGGCACTCCATTATACCCTATGATTGATTCCATAGAGTATAATGGAGAATTGATCCATGGGTATCTGAGGCTCCAGAGTGGATGTTTTTTTTGAGAAAGAGACATCAAAATTTCAACATAACATCCAGTGGCTCTCCTCAAAACTACCTCCAAGTTTCAAAATAATTGGACCAGGAGGTCCAATTCTATGTACCCCCCAAGAAGGTGCCCCTATCCTCCATTATTTCCTATGGAAGGAAGGCATTTAAAAGGAGCATGGTCCCTTTAAACGTGATCACCAAAATTCTTTTTGGAGTTTAATCGTGCTTGTCACATCCTTGCTCCTGGCTCCACCCCCAAAGTCCCCAGATATTTTTTGAGTCGGACTTGGCAACCCTATCTACATCCCTAGCAATTGCAAAGCATAGTTGCAACCTATAATAATTAAAATCTCTGCTAACTTCCTCTATTCTGGTCCATAGTTGAAATTATAGTTTCTGGCCATGCATATCAGGAGATGATGACATCCAATCAGAAGTCTTCAAGCAAACTCTCTGGGAAATTACCTCACAACTCTCAACCTCTCCCCTCCCAGCACAGACCACAAGTTCCCCTGAGAATAGGGTTGCCAGATCTGGGGTCTTTGGGGGTGGAACAAGGAGACTTTCCCATTCCTTAAATAAATAAATATAATGAAAGTAAACTTGATCACGTCCCCATAAATCCCCTTGTCAGACTTCAGAAGCATTTCCAAGCATGGCTTTTTAAAGGAACATGCACACCCACTCACAAAGCAGCCAAAATAAAGAGTTTGCAAGCCCACAGTTTTGTGACCTCACTAGGGCGATTTATTCATGAGAGTTACTGAATATAACAATCTGCTGTATTTCAACCAGCTTCTTCAGACAGGAACAGGGAAGGAGAACAGCCTAGGGGGTGGAGTTTTTCTCCATTCCATAGTCAGGTTCTAGCTCTTTCCTATTCATTTTACTGTAGAAATGACTTTTGAAGTGAATGCAAAACAGAGAAACTCTGCTCTCTGCCTTTCTTACAGCTTCACACACTCATGGCTCTGCCTGCTTGTCTTGCTCCCATTTTCCTACTGCTGAGATTTAAAGGCACATACATGTCCCAAAACTCACAGTCACAAGCATCTTCTAAGCCTGCCAAGGTTTAAAGGCACATAGTGGCTGTTGGGGAGGGGCTTTCCCCCACTAGCCAGCTGGACGGCAGTGGGAAGGAGCCTACAAAACCTGAAGACTGGCAAGCCTACCTGAGAATCCAAGTACCAGTCTTCCATCTATGACCCTGAAGATGATAAGAGAAATGCAGGCCAAAATTAATTCACAGCACCTACACAACAGTTCAGACCCCAAACCATCCATATTAACCCTTAAGGGCAACCAGAGAGAAGGGGGGAAGAAAACACTTTGCCTCACAGTACCTTTATCTGCCTCTCTGTCTTAAGCTTTGTCTCTCCCCCCAGTAGCCTCCACATAGGAAAACTAATATATTTTTATTTTGCCATTTAAGGGCATACAGAATTGAAAAGGGGTAAAAAGGAAAATAAAATGCAAATGTTAAACACATTTCAAGGACATTGCTTAATATGAAAATATAAAACAAGAAATAATAGCATGACAAGTCACAATGTAGTAAAAAAAAAATCTATACTTCCATGGGAGAGATACAAAGAGAGCACCTTAAAGACCAACCTTTAAGAAGTGCTAACGTTTTAAGCATGTTTTAGTTGTGTTTGTCTGGGTCCTTTATAAAGTTTATATCTCTGCTACCTAATCTTAAATAGGTATACACATGGCCCGGCCCAACCTGACATGTTCCAGCTCAACAAGGTCTCATTTATATCAGATCCTGCCGTCATGAATTTGATACCCCTGCAGCTTTAGAGGAAGGTCCAGGAGACCCAGGTTCGAATCCCATTCTCCTGTAGAAGCTCACTGGGGGATTTTAGGTTAGTCAACATTACCTACTTCACAGGTTTGCTGTGCAGATAAAAAGGAGAAGATATCAGAAAATCTTATCTAAAGTTGCAAAAAATGGGTTTTTTTCTTCTTTCCTTCTTTTTTGTTCCTTGTTTACATGCCTTCTTTCATAGAATCATAGAGTTGGAAGGGACCTCTAGGGTCATCTAGTCCAACCCTCTGCACAATGCAGGAAACTCACAAATACCTCCCCCTAAATTCACAGGATCTTCATTGCTGTCAGATGGCCATCTAGCCTCCGTTTAAAAATCTCCAAGGAAGGAGAGCCCACCACCTCCCGAAAAAAGCCGGTTCCACTAACCGGCTCTAACGGTCTGGAAGTTCTTCCTAATGTTGAGCCGGAAACTCTTTTGATTTAATTTCAACCCATTGGTTCTGATCCTACCTTCCGGGGCCACAGAAAACAATTCCACACCATCCTTTATATCAGGGGTGGCCAACGGTAGCTCTCCAGATGTTTTTTGCCTACAACTCCTATCAGCTCCAGCCAGCATGGCCAATGGCTGGGGCTGATGGGAGTTGTAGGCAAAAAACATCTGGAGAGCTACCGTTGGCCACCCCTGCTCTATATGACAGCCTTTCAAGTACTTGAAGATGGTGATCATATCACCTCTCAGCCGCCTCCAGGCTAAATATCTCCAGCTCCTTCAACCTTTCCTCATAGGACTTGGTCTCCAGACCCCTCACCATCTTCGTCGCCCTCCTCTGGACATGTTCCAGCTTGTCTATATCCTTCTTAAAATGTGGTGCCCAAAACTGAACACAATACTCCAGGTGAGGTCTTACCAGAGCAGAGTAAAGCGATACCATCACATCTCGTGATCTGGACACTATACTTCTGTTGATACAGCCCAAAATTGCATTTGCCTTTTTAGCCACCACATCACAATGTTGACTCATGTTCAACGTATGATCCACTAAGACCCCTAGATCCTTTTCTGACGTACTACTGCTAAGACAAGTCTCCCTCATTCTATAACCATGCATAGGATTTTTCCTACCTAAATGCAGGACTTTACATTTATCTCTGTTAAAATTCATTTTATTGGTTTTAGCCCAGTTTTCCAGCCTGTCAAGGTCATCCTGTATCCTGTTTCTGTCTTCTTCTGTGTTTGCAACCCCTCCCAATTTAGTATCATCTGCAAATTTAATAAGCATTCCCTCTATTCCTTCATCCAATCATTGATAAAGATGTTGAACAAAACAGGTCCCAGGACAGATCATTGAGGCACTCCACTTGTCACTCCTCTCCAAGAGGATGAGGAACCATTCACAAGCACTCTTTGGGTGCGATCTGTCAACCAGTTACAGATCCACCTAACGGTAACAGGATCCAAACCACATTTTACCAACTTGTCGACAAGGATAGTATGTGGAATCTTATCAAAAGCCTTACTGAAATCAAGATAAACGATGTCTACAGCATTCCCCCGATCCAGCAAGGTAGTCACTTTCTCAAAAAAAAAGAGATCAGGTTAGTCTGACATGACTTGTTCTTGAGAAAACCATGCTGGCTCTTAGTAAGCACATCCATTCTTTCTAAATGCTCCAGGACTGGAATGATTTGATGATTTGTTCTAAAACTTTTTCAGGTATAGACATCAAGCTGACGGGTTGGTAGGTACCCAGATCCTCTTTTTCCCCTTCTTGAAGATGGGGACAACATTTGCCTGCCTCCAATCTTCCGGCACCTCTCCTGTTCTCCAAGAATTCTCAAAAATAATAGCCAGAGGCTCAGAAATTACATCCGCAAGCTCTTTTAGAACCCTTGGATGCAATTCATCTGGCCCTGAGAACTTAGTTTCATTTAAAGAAGCTAGGTGTTTATGTACTACCCCTATGCTGATCCTAAGTTGGAACTTCATACCCTCCTTATATGTTCTTTTTTTACAATGGTTGAGCACTGTTTCCCACAGAAGAGAAGACTGAGGAAAAATAGGAATTGAGCAGTTCCACCCTCTCTTCATTACCTGTTACAATTTCACTTTCTTGCCCTCACCTACCATGTCCTTGCTCTTTTTTCTTACTCTGAACATAAGAAAAGAACCCTTTTTTGTTGTTTTTAGCATCTTTGGCCAGCCTAAACTCATACTGAGCTTTAGCTTTCCTAACTTTTTCTCTACAAGCACTGGTGATTTCTTTATATTCATCCTTGGTTATAAGGTCCTCCTTCTAATTCCTAAAGGAGTCTTTTTTATTTCTCAAGTCTTTAGAGAGCTGTTTATGGAGCCTCTTCGGCTTCTTTAGACTTTTTCCATTTTTTCTTCTCATAGGAATCGTCTGTGATTACGCTTTCAGTATTTCACTTTTAAGAAACTCCCACCCCTCCTGAACCCCCTTCCTCCTAAGTATTTCTGACCATGGGATGTTACCCAGCATAGTTCTAAGTTTATCAAAGTTTGCCTTTCTGAAGTCCAACCTATAAGTCTGACTACGTATAGCTTTTCCCTTCCCTAAGACTGTAAATTCCAAAATCACATGGTCACTACTGCCCAAGGTGCCCACTATTTCCACTTCTTCAATCAATTCTTCCTTGTTGGTGAGAATCAAATCCAAGATAGCATTTCCCCTTGTTTCCTTTTTCACTTTTTGGGAAAGGAAGTTGTCAGCAAGACAAGTCAGGAATCTATTTGACTTTTCATTTTTAGCAGAGTTGGACTTCCAACAGATGTCCGGGTAATTGAACTCTCCCATGATCACTGTATCCCTTCTCTTGGAGAACTTTGCAATCTGCTGTAGAAGTATCTCATCCAAGTCTTCTGCATGACTTGGGGGTCTATAGCAAACCCCCACAATAATATCACTGTTGTGTCTTACTCCTTTTATTTTTACCCAGAGACTCTCAACTGAGCTGCCATGCTCCGATTCACATATTTCATCACAAGTATATATCTCCTTTGCATATACTGCTACACCTTCGCCCTTTCTCATTTGCCTGTCTCTTTTAAATAAGTTGTACCCCTGAATCCTAATATTCCAGTTGTGAGTGTCATCCCACCACATTTCAGTAAGGCCTATTATGTCATAGCCTCCTTCCTTTATTAGGACTTCCAGTTCCTCTTGTTTGTTTCCCATACTCTGTGTATTAGTGTAGAGACATCGGAATCCACGTTTTATGCATCCCAAGGGTTTGGTTTCTGTACAAGCCTGCAAGTTAACATTACTTAGCGTATACGCCACTCTCTGCAAATCTTTAATGTTTTTATCCCCAGTTTCTGGCATCATACGAGGCTTTGAATTATTGTCTCGTTCCTCCATACAATTTAGCTTAAAGCCCTCCTTATTAGGTTAGCAAGGCTGTTACCAAACACCCTTTTCCCTACCCGTAAGGTGCAAACCATCTCCCAATAGAAGACCACCATCTCGAAAGCGTAAGCCATGATCCAGAAATCCGAATCTTTCCTGACGACACCATCGACGTAGCCAGTCGTTTATTTGAAGTATTCTTCTTTCTCGTCCTAAGCCACAGCCTTCAACAGGAAGCACTGAGGGGAACACAACCTGTATGCCCAGCTCCTTCACCTTCTGACCCAGAGCCACATAGTCTTTTTTAATACGTTCAGGGCTATGATGGGCAGCATCATTCGTTCCCACATGGATCAGCAAAAAAGGATAGTAATCCGTGGGCTTGATAAATCTTCCAATCCTTTCTGTCACATGCTGGATGCGTGCTCCTGGCAGACAGCAGACCTCTCGGGATGACAAGTCCAGTCGGCACACTTTGGGCTCCACTCCTCTGAGCAAGGAGTCTCCAATCACCACCACCTTCCTCTTCCTATATTAGGGAGCAGAAGTTCCAGGCTTCTTATCCACAGAATCAAGCTTTATGGAGGCTGGGGAAGTAGGCCTTGTTCCAATTGTTCAAAATCAGTTACTGTGGGGAGATCCTGGAACCTATTGCTGAGCAGAGGGGCTCAGAACATCTCCTGATTTTCTTTCTCCTTCGGGTTACATTTTTCCAGGAACCCTCCACTTGTGTTGGGTTCTCTTCTAATTGCTGAGATACCATTTCCTCTCCCTCCTCTTGTCCTTTCAAGAGCGCCTCATGTGTTTTGTCAAGAAAATCCTCACCGTCCTTTATACACTGCCGTGTGGACAATTGTGCCTCCAGTCCCTGTATCTTCTCCTCCAGCAGGGCCACTAACTTACACTTGCTGCAAGTGTAATTTGTGCTACTCTCAGGTAGAAATACAAACATCCCACAGTCTTTACACGTCACTGCCTCTGCTCCCTCACCAGCCATACTGCTGCAATCCATTTCGAAATTTTCTTTATCTTCACGTATCTTTAAATCCCACTACCAACTGCCACTTGAAACTACTTGTGGGTAACTACCCGCCTATCTATAGAACCCCCAAGCTAGACCCCCAGGCCAAGAGCCCTTTGGCTCGCGCCTCTGGCAAGGATGAGCCTTGCAAATTAAAGACTCAAGCCCCCACCCACCTCTGACTCAACAGCCAGAGCAACAGCAGAGGGTGGGGCCAGCAATTACCCCCAGGTAAACAAGCTCTTTTCACTCAGCAACAGCTACACAAAAGACGCACAAAAGCAATCAGAAACCCCTCTCTTTTCACTCAGCAACAGCTACACAAAAGACGCACAAAAGCAATCAGAAACCCCTCTCCAGCAGGCACCAAGCACACACACAGTTACCTCCCACAGCAAGCCTAGGTAATGCTCCCCAGAAGTTTTAGAAAAGCAAATCAGGTCTCACTCACCTTACCAGCAGCTCTGTTCTAGATCCAAGCACTTTCTCCTATTGCAGCTGAGACACTTTGCTTAGCCCTATAGGGCTTTGTTTAGCCCTATAGACTTGGAAACTCTTGATTATGATGATTGCGGTCCATTTACTGGGGAAATATATTTCAGAATAACAAACATTTTGGAATTAAACAAACAAGTTTAATAACTGAGGGATATATCTGAGTGCTTTCCCCTAGCTTCCAGTTGTAGTTTCATAACTCAATAGTTAATGGAATTTCTCAGTTAATTAGTTACTTTGCTAGTAGGTATTACAGTCTCTGAGGAAGTCTACCACTGCTGACCTAGCTATCCAGCCCCTGAAAACTAATAATACATAGTGCAACAATTTTAGATATGGGAATGTCTTAAAACAAGTTTTCATATATTTTGTAAAAATATAACAGGCAGAGTAGTCCTATGTTTTCGTATTGTGATGATTTGATTCCTCTAGGCACCAGCAGAGGGCACTAGAGAATTTGATATAAAGGTCTGACAGAGTATTCGAATTTCATAGCTTTATAATATTCATAGCTTGCTCTTTCATAGGATGGATAGAGAATAATTTAGGTGGATAACCGTGTTAGTCTGAAGCAGTGGAACAAAGCTTATACCCTGAATAAAACTTTGTTGGTCTTAAAGGTGCAACTGGACTCATACTTTGTTCTGCTGGCTAAAGAATTAACTGTGATCAAAGGCCTCTAGTCTGAATCATGTCTTTACTACAAACCACTAAGTAGTGTTAAGCAAGCTATTCTCTTTCAACTCCCTATGGTTATAATTCTACCCTAATTAACGAGGCTGTTGTAAGGGCCACAAGATAATCTATATGAAGTCCAGAAAAGGCAACTAGAATTATTAAAGGGTTGGAACACTTACCCTATGAAGAAAATTTAAAACCAGGGTGGTGGAGCTCATCCAGGGATTGTTATGCAGCTGCACCTACTATTCAATGGACAAGGTAGGTAGGTGGGGAGGAGGAGGGGGAACCCTCAGAAAGGTTCAGGAGCAGTGCTCCTATGAGCCTCTGCTGAATTCAAGGCCTGGTTAAAATGCTTGGGGCTCTTTAGCTTGGAGAAACTTCGACTGAGGGATAACATGATAGAGGCTTACAAAATTAAAAAGGCAAATGCAATGTTGGGCTATATCAACAGAAGTATAGTGTCCAGATCACGTGATGTGATGATATCGCTTTACTCTGCTCTGGTAAGACCTCATCTGGAGTATTGTGTTCAGTTTTGGGCACCGCATTTTAAGAAGGATATAGACAAGCTGGAACAGGTCCAGAGGAGGGCGACGAAGATGGTGAGAGGTCTGGAGACCAAGTCCTATGAGGAAAGGTTGAAGGAACTGGGGATGTTTAACCTGGAGAGGAGGCGGCTGAGAGGTGATATGATCACCATCTTCAAGTACTTGAAGGGCTGTCATATAGAGCAGGGGTGGCCAACGGTAGCTCTCCAGATGTTTTTTGCCTACAACTCCCATCAGCCCCAGCCATTGGCCATGCTGGCTGGAGCTGATAGGAGTTGTAGGCAATAAACATCTGGAGAGCTACCGTTGGCCACCCCTGATATAGAGGATGGTGTGGAATTGTTTTCTGTGGCCCCGGAAGGTAGGATCAGAACCAATGGGTTGAAATTAAATCAAAAGAGTTTCCAGCTCAACATTAGGAAGAACTTCCTGACCGTTAGAGTGATTCCTCAGTGGAACAGGCTTCTTCAGGAGGTGGTGGGCTCTACTTCCTTGGAGGTTTTTAAACAGAGGCTAGATGGCCATCTGACAGCAATGAAGATCCTGTGAATTTAGGGGGAGGTGTTTGTGAATTTCTTGCATTGTGCAGGGGGTTGGACTAGATGACCCTGGAGGCCCCTTCCAACTCTATGATTCTATTATGCATGGGATAGAGAAGGTAGAGAAAGAAGTACTTTTCTCCGTTTCTCACCATATAAGAACTCATGGGCATTCAATGAAATTGCTGAGTAGTCAGGTTAGAATGGATTTTAAAAAGTACTTCTTCACCCAAAGAGTGCTTAACACATGGAATTCACTGCCACATAAGGTGGTGGCAGCTACAAGCATAAACAGCTCCAAGAGGGGATTGGATAAACATTTGGAGCAGAGGTTCATCAGTAACTATTAGCCACAATGTATAGATGGAACTCTCTGTCTAGAGCAAGTGATGCTCTGTATTCTTGGTGCTTGGCGGGGGGGGGGGCAACAGTGGGAGAGCTTCTAGTGTCCTGGCCCCACTCGTGAACCTCCTGATGGCACCCAGCTTTTTGGCCACTGTGTGATAGCGTGTTGGACTGGATGGACCATTGGCCCGAACCAACATTGCTTCTTTTATGTTCTTACATTCTTAAGTGTTCTACTCAATAGTTGAAGTACATAAACGCTATGTAATTATAAAGAGCTTCCCCAACCTAGCATATATAATCTGTTCCACAGATGAATGTTCAGACCTTTGTATACTGTCAGAGCTTTCAGATGTATACAAGTGGCCTGGAACACTGGAATTGGATTCTAGGAATGACAGGGATGCCAATAGACATCATGGCTTAGAGATAAATAACATCACCTACTAAAAATATCCCATTATGCCTTTATTAAAGGGACAGAACTTTTTTTCTCCAAACAGTTGACAACCCTAGAATTGGAAGAGGAATAGAAGAGAATATTGCTGAGACCTTTCTAAAATCAAGCACAGATAAGCATCTTAACAAACAGCTCTTTTCGAGATCCGTTGGTTTCAAATGTGATTGGCATGATAGAACACTGAGGATACAGTTACCCCATCAAATCCAGTGTGTGGATCTTCAAAGACCCCGGCAGGTGGGATTCAATCCATTGACATTATGGCTGATAATAGAAGGCCCTATGTCTTTCAGCACCTTATGGTTCCTTAGAACTTCATGGTGCCCATCCAGATGCCAGCTCCACAAATGAGTACTAATGCATTTATATTCTGCTTCAGCCCCAACCCCCCCAGGTTGCTGAAAGTTCACCAAAGTGCTTTCTATGGTTGATCAGCGGTGTGGGACAGGAGAGGAAATAGTCTCCCTTTTGTATATAACCTATGCATAACACTTGTGTTTCGCTTGGAGAAACGTCAACTGCGGGGTGACATGATAGCGGTTTAGAAGATTATGCATGGGATGGAGAAAGTAAAGAAATCTTTTTCTCCCTTTCTCACAATATAAGAACTCTTGGGCATTCAATGAAATTGCTGAGTAGATAGGTTAAAACGGATAAAAGGAAGTACTTCTTCACCCAAAGGGTGATTAACATGTGGAATTCACTGCCACAGCAGGTGGTGGCGGCTACAAGCATAGCCAGCTTCAAGAGGGGATTGGATAAAAATATGGAGCAGAGGTCCATCAGTGGCTATTAGCTACAGTGTGTGTGTGTGTATGTATATATATTGGCCACTGTGTGATACAGAGTGTTGGACTGGATGGGCTATTGGCCTGATCCAACATGGCTTCTCTTATGTTCTTAAAAGACAAAGTGAACTGAGAAAATGTCAATTTACATTGACTGCCATGTTTACTCGTGCCAGCGCACCCTAAGCACTTTCCTCTCTGACTCTGAAACTTCAACCTAGTTTGGTTTGGGGATGAAAAGAGCAAATAGCTGAAGTTTCTGGACTCAGTGGCACATCCAAGTATTTGCATAGGGTGAGAAAATGCATGTTCAGTCTCTGTATGTCTTGATGCCTCAGATAGGATCTCTGATTGTCATTATCATTGACAATTGTGTCCATTCTCTCTGTTCCATTGTGAGAAGGATGTCTTCCAAGATCCAAAGGTATGTATTGTCTGCTACAAAGGCTTGACCTGTGCAATTATTTAACAATTAACTATTATTGTGAGCTGCCTTGTTTCACTAAATAAATCTGTTTGGAAATTAAACTTTTTACAAATATAGCCAGCTTGCAGGGGATTCTCTATGTTCCCACATTCCAGTTGAACTAACTGCCCCTGCCTGTTTCTCAGACACTACACATTTGTTCTCATGCTGCTCTGTCCCAATTAAACCAGGATGTAATAGTTCACCCTAGCAAGTGATCCACAAAGGTTAGTGGTCCACAACTTTTTCTACTAGCCCACTTTCCTATGTTTACCAATGCAAATCATTTATTGAATGCGAAAAGGGGGGGGGAGAGAACCATTCTTATCCAATTTACAAACACTTAACTATCTGCTCACCTGGATTCATATTCTTATTTAGGCAGGAGGGGAAATTACTACAAAACAAAATGAAACAAAGAAGCAACAAGTTCTATGGAAATGTCAAATTTATGATGAACACTGAGCCTCAGAAAAAAATTGTTGTAACTTTAAAAGTACTTACTGCTCTGTGATTTTAAGCTAGTCTTTTGGAAGGTATTGCCCCTATTCCTGTTTGGATTCCCTCCAATACAGCAGGTTTCTTTCTTTTTTGCCATCAAGTCACAGATGATTTATGACCCAAAGGGTGATTAACACATGGACTTCACTGCAACAGGCTACAAACAGACAGCTTCAAGAGGGGGCTAGATAAACATGTGGAGCAGAGGTCTATCAGTGGGTATTAGCTACAGTGTACTGATGGAACTCTTTGTCTGGGGCAGTGATGCTCTGTATTCTTGGTACTTGGAGAGGCACAGTGGGAGGGCTTCTAGTGTCCTGGCCCCACTGATGGAACTCCTAATGGCACCTGGTTTTTTTGCTACTGTGTGACCCAGAGTGTTGGACTGGATGGGCCATTGGCCTGATCCAACATGGCTTCTCTTATGTTCTTATGACAACTTGGTGGAGGTTTCAAGGCAAAAACCATTCAGAGATGGTTTGCCATTGCCTGTCTCCACATCACAACCCTGGTATTCTTTAGTGGACTCCCTTCCAAATACTGATCAGGATTCAGGACTGCCCCTGTGTAGCTTCCAAGATCTGATGAGAGATCAGACTAGCCTGGTTAGAACAGATCAACATTGCTGCCTGACTTTTTGTGTACTTTGAAAAATGTTACGATAATTGCACAGGTATTTTCTTCAATGGAAAATGACTGAGTGACAGCAAATTGAGCTGTACAATCTAAACATGTTCCCATTTCAAATTTTTGTTCCTTTGCAATCACAGTTGTCATTTTATTATGGAGATATAAGGAGGAAGGTGCAGGCAGAATTTGTAGAAACTGTTTCCAATGCATGTGCCTTTGCTCTTGCTGCAGCAATATGGATAATCCTCATATGCCCTGAAGCTTCCAAGCATTTAATGTAAATAAATGAATTTTTTGTTAAGTAGAAGAGACATTCAGATATATTCATCTGTTGCTGACATGACACAATACTATCAGTGCAATCCTAAGAAATGTTGCTCCAGTCTAAGCCCATTGAAATGAATGGGTTTAGACTACAGTAACTCTGTTTAGGATTGTACTGTAAGACTCCTCTGTTTTCTTTCCTCTCTATGGCAGTTTAGACAAGAGATTATGGAAAAGGAAGATTATTTGGCATATAGAAGCACCTGGGCTATGTATGTTTTTGTTGTTAAGGGGAAAGTCATCTTGGCAGAGTATGAAATTTAAAAAGTAATGATCTTTCAAAATTAGATTTTAAAAACAATAAATTAGGAATAATTTAATAACCCAGGTATGTTGATTAAGTTCTACAGCAAATTTCATCATGAAGTATGATGGCCATTTCATAATTCTTCAGAGATATATTGGTCAAAGGAGTTGTTAGAAAAACAATTTCCCAGAACACCCATCAAAATTTAAAAATCTGTAGATTACTTTCGCTCTACCAGTCCATTGGAGATTAAATGGATGTTGATGTGGTTCAGAGCAGAGATAGATCATTTTATGCTATTCTGGTGTGGTGCCTAATCCAACAGGAATGCTGAGAACAGTGACTTTGAAAACAGTTTCCTATTGAAGTCCTTGTTAAAAGCAGGTCTGGTTGGAACATACTGTGGTTTTTTTCCTGCCACTCCATATGCATAACCTTCACATATATGATTGCCACAATCTTCCATGTCCTTTGCTTTGCTCACAATACTGAACCTCCCTCATTTCATTTTGGGCTTCTGAAGTCCGAGTTATATCACCCCTTTGTATAGAGTGAAGGAGATAAATTTCACAGGAAAATGTGGCACGGTGAAGCCAATCTGATAAATACTCTAATATATTACCACATTACACAGTAAAACACTTTTAGAAGACAGACTGAAGTATATGTGTCTATAGAATATGGTGAATTGAGATCTTAGCACCCATTGAACTACTCACAAGACCAAATTATTCTATAAATAGATACATGGCATAAAGCAGGTCTAGAGAACATGTTTGGACACCTGCTATGCAGAGCAGCACCATTTTAAAGATCAGTTGTAGGTTTTATCACCTATACTAGTCTCTCTCTGCAAGCTTGATGCAGAAGATGGAAGGTCTCCCTTTGGCCACTGTCTCACTGGTTCTCCACACTGGCTCCTATGGGCTTACTTTCATTCCTATGAATGGTATTATATAAAGATTGTAGTTGTGTTCTTGCCTTCTATTGCATCAGTTCACACACTTGGCTGCAGTAAATAATTTCACAAAGTGCTCATTGTGCTAGGAAGATATTTTTTTTAAAAAAAGATAAACATTTGGAAATCCAAACATCCCACTGAAGAAGAAAAGGGCATGTTCTCTTTGTATATTGATCTTTCCTTTTTGGGTTCCAGGGTTACCTGGTCCCCTTGGCAGGAGATGGGGGAGTAGGGTGGCCAGATCCATGCTGGGAAACTCCTGGAGATTTTTTTTTTGGGGGGGGAGGGTTAGAGCCTGGGTAGGACACAGTAAAATGCCATAGAGATCACAAAGCACCTATATTCTCCAGGGTAACTGATCTCTGTAGTCTGGAGATGAGCTAGAATTCCAGGGGATTCCAAGGTCCCACCTGGAACCTAGCATTCCTACTTTATGTCCATGTGATGCAGGATTGACTTGATCCCCCCTCCTATTTTTCCCCAAATGTTTTAAAATCAACTTTACTTTTTCACATTGTTCACACTGATCTTGAGCTCAGCACTTCATATGATTTAATAGCAATGTAAAAGAACCAGCATTTTGAATATTTACATTTGCACAAGATCAGTGTTCAAAATGGGCAACTGCTAGTATCACATTTTTTTTTTTAATTTCACTGAGAAGCTCAAAAAGTCAGGGCAACATACACAAGTTTCCTCTTTGCCATTTTTCCTGTCAGCAACCCTGTGGTATAGTTTAGGCCAAAGGAGTGACTCTCCCAAGGTCATCCAGTGACCTTCATGATTGAATGGAATTTGAACCTGTGTCATCCCATCACTTGGGTTATGTATGCACAGGGTCAACTAAAAATTGGATTTGTGTACTGCTTTTGCACCTGGATAGTCATAAGCTTTAACTGGTTGGTGATATTTATCATGTTGCATATTTAGCTTCCTGGATTGAAAATAGGGTTGCCAAGTCCAATTCAAGAAATATCTGGGGACTTTGGGGGTGGAGCCAGGAGAATTTGGGGGTGGAGCCAGGAGACTTTGGGGGTGGAGCCAGGAGACATTGGGGCGGAGCCAGGAACAAGAGTGTGACAAGCATAATTGAACTCCAAGAGAGTTCTGGCCATCACATTTAAAGGGACAGCACACCTTTTTAAATGTCTTCCTTCCATAGGAAATAATGAAGGATAAGGGCACCTTCTTTTGGGGCTCATAGAATTGGACCCCCTGGTCCAATCGTTTTGAAATTTGGGGGATACTTTGGGGAGAGGCACTAGATACTATATTGAAAATTTGGTGCCTCTACCTCAAAAAACAGCTCCCCCAGAGCCCCCGAAACCTCCAGATCAATTCCCCATTATACCCTATGAGAAGACGTTTCCCTCTCCACCCCCTCCCCCCCCGCCCCCCCCCCCTTTCTGGGAAATCTGATGCAGGAGACAGAACTCACTCACCTCCGGAGGTGCAAAGGCACATGGTCCTTTGGGGGCGTGGCTGGGCTCCCCTCCCTTCACCGGCCAGCTGACTGGGGGCGGGAAGCAGCCTGAGAAAACGGAAGAGCTCTGGCTGCTGCGATCGGGGCTGGGTGGGAAGGGCTGCCGTTCTCCCCCTCCCCCCCCCCCGCTTTCCCTTTTATGGCCAGCGGGAGGAGGAGGCTCCAAATCGGAGGTCTCCAGGCCTAGCGGGGGATTTGGGACCCCTAATTGAAAAAGAGTTTCTTGCTAGAACGTGCAAAGTATTTGTGATCTGAGTTAGAATGCCTGAAGTCAGGCAGACAAAATTGGCAATCCTGGAGTATTATTATTAATTTAATTTATTTCCTGCCCTCCCCACCAAAGGCAGGCTCAGGGCAGGAGTATTAGAGGTCCCCCACAAGCAGGTTTGAAAACAGAAGCACTTCTTTTATAAATGAATAAATATATGTTGAGGAAGTAGAGAGGATGGTGACTGGGGAAGAAATATAGGGATAGCTGTAGGAAAGCATTGTGAGAATGCACATGGACATTTCCAATACAGCTTAGGGAAAAAAATTAAGAATTGAAAAACCTTTCAGAATTTGTGGATACTGCTCATAATCAAACATAAGCGAGGCAATTTCATTATCGATGTGAGTATCTTAGTCTTGTACCAGTTCAGTATCCTGCCAGAGATCTTGCATGGGAGAATTTGCACTGTAATTATTTCTCACAAAATGCAAACTACACACAGGAAGTCTGTGCCAGAAAAGCATCAGACAAGTTATTTTTCAATTTGTTTTGGGGGTTTTGCAAGCAAACTTCATATGCCTTTGATGTAAAGGCAGCAATCCAACTGTGCTACAGGGTAGACGTGTGAAAGCTGGCAGGGACAGAGAGAGGTAAAGTCAGTCCCTTCAGTGGAAAAGTTTCCTGAAGCTCCAACATGATCCAAAGGCCACAAACTCAAAAGCTGGAGCAAAGTTCAACTGAACATAGGATACAGGGGTGGCATGAGCTAGATGCAGAAACAGCGATGATTACTGCCTGAGAACGCAATTACAAAGTACTCAGCATTGACCCCAAGACAAACAAGCTGGTCCTGACAGCCCTCTGCTTCCACTGGCTTAGTAGAATACTCCTTTCCCTCTGGACCTGAGTGTGACCAAACTTTGCTTATCAGAGTCCAAATGCTAAACATTATACAAGTTGCACTAGAAGCTGACCTTTGGGCTTTAACCTTTCCTTCCTTGACATCAGCAAGTCCAGACTAATTTGTTAGGTACAATGTTTGCAATAACAAACTCCCAATCTGCGTAACAAAAATATACGTGAAAGAGCTGAAAGATCATCCAGGAGTGGGAAAATGTAAGCATCTTGTAAAGACCATGGGGCTTCTGTTCATTTGGCTTTCTGCTTTGGACCAGCCACCACTCCTGTACTTATCAGCTTTGTGTACACTAGAGCATTAAGGAACCCTAAGTAGGGGGAAATTACCTGCCCTGGGTTACAAATGTGTGTATTATATTTAGAATGGGGGGGGGGGGATAGCACACACTCTTGTTTTTGTCCTTATATGCATACAAACTGTATGCATGCAGGGTTTCTATATGGCATTTGAAACTGTATTTTAAAAAACCCTCTGTCTATGCAGTCAAAGAACTTTCCTTGAGCACAGTAGCATTTGAGCATGGTAGCACGTGTCTATACACATATTCAGCTGTATGCATGGACAGCAGACCACATGGACAGGAGGCACACATTTCATTCCCCTTGTTAGGCTTTCTGTGTCCTCAGACAGGGTTTCCAGATTCTTTGCTTTGAGCAGGTTCTCAGTGGTTCCTCCTTGGCCTTGGAAATGATTCACTTTTTCCTTGCTCTTGGATTCCTTTTACAGGATGTGACATCATGGGGACCACTGCCTCCCAGATAAGTCCATAGTTTCAGCAAGAGTCTGTCTGAGAGGCCAGTACCCTTTCCCCTCAGTATCCTCTCTTTGCTAGGGACGGGGGGTGGGGAGTCCCTGGGCTTCTAATACCTGCCCTGAGCCTATTGAGGCATTTCCTGGACTGTAACTCCCCTGACTTTTCTTGGTCCATACAATGTTCTCTCACTCTGCTGCTAGTGAGATCTTCAGAACCTCCTGCTGAGCCACTTCCGCCCAAGGCTTTCTTGAACTTTGCTGTGCCTATTTCTGTAGGCCTTTCGCAGCCCTGGCCTTCACTTCTGGGGCTGCTCCTTTGGCCCCGCCCCTTCTGGCCTGTTCTATTCTTTGAAGGCCCTGGCACTTGTGTGCCCCTTCCAACCTAGCCATGTTTACTTCCAGCCAGGGCTTTTTTTGTAGCAGGAACTCCTTTGCATATTAGGCCACACACCCCGATGTAGCCAATCCTCCAAGAGCTTACAGTAGGCCCTGTAATAAGAGCCTTGTAAGCTCCTGGAGGATTGACTACATCAGGGGTGTGTGGCCTAATATGCAAAGGAGTCCCTGCTACAAAAAAAGCCCTGCTTCCAGCTGGACTTTCAGGAGCAACCCCAGCACCATCCAGGCCTGCTGGGGCTGTCTGGCTGGCTGTACCCCTGTTCATTCACTGACTATATCAAAGGGGTTATACAGTCTGGTGAACATTCATAGACTGGGAATGTGTACAGAGATTGCTGTATTTTGTGCTACATTATCTATATGCTTTACTTGGAAAGACTTCAAGACCCATCATCAGACACCAGTCAAGTTCCTAAATCAGTCAAGTGGCCAGTCTCAGTTTTCAAGGAACCATAGCTCATTGCTAGTATTAAAAACATATTAACTTGTGCAAGGATCACAGATATTCTCAGCTGATGCTGCCCTCTCCCTGCAGCAGAATCGTCTGACCCTGGGAAAGATGATTCCTGTAATACTAGCTACATGGGTGATGGACTGCACTGAGGAGGGGGCAAAATTGCTTCCTCCAACCTCTTCTATCAGCACAGCTCCACTGATAGAAGAAGCAAGAGACTGGAATGGCAATTTTGCTTCTTTACTCCCTCACTTCAGCCTTTATTCCCTCAGTATTATAGCACAGTCATCCTGGATCCCAGACTTCCTTCTGACTTCCCTGAGGTCAGAAGGTACTATTGAGGTGAAGGGAAAACAGGGAAGATTTGCAACTATTGATGCCTCCCACTGGATCCTGGATCCAAGTAACCTTCAGTTTCCTGAGGGGTAGCTGTGTACAGTCCTCAGCAGACTTACACCATTCTGTGTTCTTAGAAGTTATAGAGCTTTGAAGAGTGCATGTCTGTTTAGGATACCTTTGCAAGTCCACTCTGTGTGTGTGTGCAAAGTGCCATCAAGTCACAGACAATGTAGAGCAGGTTTCCCAAACTTTTCCCCTTCGTGGCCTGGTTATTTTTACACTGCTCCTTCCTGGCCCACTAAAATTTGGGGGTGGAGCCAGGAGACTTTGGTGGTGGAGCCGGGAGACAGGAAATTATGTCTCCCCACCTGGGGATACTGCAAAGGCAGAGGATCTGCCTCTCTTATCCCATTTAAACATCTTGCCCCGGGGGTGTTTAAGTGGGGAAGGAAGCCTGGGAATTGCCTTTGTCATCCCCCACCTGGTGGGGAGAGGGCAAAGGCAGGCAATCTGCCCCTTCCCCATTTAAACACCCCGCCAGGCTGCTCCTTCCTGGCCCACTAAAATTTGGGGGTGGAGCCAGGAGACTTTGGTGGTGGAGCCAGGAGACAGGAAATTATGTCTCCCCACCTGGGGATACTGCAAAGGTAGAGGATCTTGGAGTACCAAGATACTAACAAATCTATCATGGTGTAATATTTTTAAAAACAGAGACCATTTTGTCATATTTATAAAGTTTCTCCCCCCAGACTTGCCTTTGACTTCTCTGTTTCTTTACTGATCTGTTTCCATTAAAAACCTGAGTTAAAACTAAACTAGCCTGCCTTCGATATGCACAAGGCTGTGTAAATCAGATGGGCTCATAAAGTATCTCATACTTCAAAGGCAAAAAAGGTGAAGATTTGTGACAAAGAAAGGGAATTGCCTGAATGTAACACTTGGTGTTAGCAGGACCATATAATAGATTTGTCACTCAGTGGCAGCAGGTGCACTTCTTAGCTGTTCCCCTCTTTTCATGAACAGATGCATTTATTTACAGAATTTCCATAGAATTTCAAAGCAGCATACAATAAAAGTAAGATACATGCCAATTAATTGGTAAAAGCCAATTAACCAGTCAATACATTATTAACTATTATATTAATGTAAAATTAAAATTAAAATAATATCATAGATACTATGTACAGCAGGAAATCAGAAAAATCAGGGTCTCTCTCTCTCTCTCACACACACACACACACGCATGCGCACACACACAGAGGTCCCTTCAGAATACATAACTAGATGGAGTGAAGCAAGGGTTAGACATTCCAGATGTGTGGAGGGAGTCTGGTAGCCATGCTCCCCCTCAGTACAGTGCTAGATTAAGATACGCTGAGGCCTTAAATCATGTTGTGTTTAAGAGGCTCCATAGCATTTCCCAAAATGGTAATTTAAAACATTTCATGTTTTTTGTATATAGGCTCTAAGCTGTAGTACCCTTAGTCTGTACAAAAATCTAGCTCTGCTTATTTTTAAATCCTCTGCTGTAGCTCTCTGTAATTAAGATTAATGGTCGGAATTGCAGCCCCATGACTTTGTTTAAACTTCCTCCTTCTTTTGCTCCTTGCCTTATAAGGGACCTGTGCATCTCCTTTAGGGCTGAAGAGACGCCTGACTAACTGCTGGCTTTGATTAGTCCCAATGGGAGAATATCATCAGTGCGACATGAAACCTGCTTTGTACCCAGAACAATCTCATCCAATGTAGCCTGAGGGGCATGTCCTAATTCCATTTTAAGACAATACGTGAAGAGCTGCATCTTTGCCACTATGACCTAGAAAATTCCTTTGCTCTCCCCATCCCCCTTTGGATTTTCATACTACTCATCTAGTCTGATGAAGAGCTCTAGAGAACTCAGAAGCTTACACACTATTTTGAGATGTCTGCAGCTTTGTAACTATATTGGTCACTCCTCACAACAGATTCTAAATTGCTTTTGTTCTTGGAACTTGCCTACAGACCAACATAGCTACTTGCTGTCCTTATCCTCTAACATGGTCCTAGAGGTTTTAACATCTGCTTTCTAACCTTCCTCTCACCCATCTTTTTCTCTATGGAAAAGAACATGAAATCCTATTGGATCAGACCAGCATCCACTTGCATGCCATCCAGTTTAATATATGCTGCCATACATCAACAATGACTTTATAGCCTCTTATATTAGACAAATGTGCTGGTTTCTGCATGAGAGAATAAATAAAAGCAAATTGAACAGCAGAAACAGCAACATTTAGAAACCTGTGGGGGATATTCTTATCTCCCATGATGACATACTATTACAATGTGAAAGTGCTGAATTAGACCTCATCAAAACATGTCATCTTGCCCTAAACAAAGGCTTGTGTTTTTTAGTCACTACAATCTCTAATAGCCCTACAGGACTCACTTTAAAAGACATTTTTGTTGGCTGTTCTTAACATATTTTATCAGACTATACCATTACAATACCAATGGAGAACAGTCCTCACCCTCCAGCCCCAGGACAGACAAGGACTAAGCCATTGCTTCACAGAGGAGAGAAAGAAACCCTTCCGTTGACTGACTGAGGGAGGGAGGGAGGAGGAGGAGGGAAACAACCAGAGAAAGCATTCTCTTGATTGGCTGACAGAGGTGGAGGAAAAAAGCCAGAGAAAACCTTCCCTTGATTGGCTGAGGGCTCCTCTCTCTCCTTCTCTGGAAGGGAAACATCCAGAGACAGGGGGAGAAATAGTGTTCTATAGCAGCAGACCAGATATGGGGCGGGGGGGGGGGGGAGAAAGGAAGAGCAAGGGGGGAGGGAAAGCAAGAGAGACAAAAAGAGAGAATGAAGTCCTGTGCTTAAGACCAACCATGTTATCAGAGAGACAGTGTTGGTCTGAAAGTTATCACTAACAGCATTTGAGGGAGAATTCATTGGGCCCGGTTCTGACTAGGGCTGCCAGTTCCAGGTTGTTGGGAAATTCCTGGAGATTTTGTGCTGGAGTTTTAGGAGGGCAGGGTTTGGGGAGGGGAGAGTCCTCAGCTGAATAGAATGCCATAGAATCCACCCTCCAAAGCAGTTTTTTTCTCCTGGGCGGGACAGATCTATTGTCTGGAGTTGTGTTGTGATACCAGGAGTTCTTCATGCTCCACCTAGAGTCTGGCTACCCTAGCCCTGGCAGCACCCTCTGGGCTACTTGATGCCACCAGACTGGCATGACTTATCTAGGCCTGGGTGCTTGCTACTGTTTGGTTCCCCCCTCCCTATGACAACCAGTGTGGCATAGGAGTTAGGACTTCAGAACGGGAGCTGCCGGACCCAGGTTCCTGCTGTGGAAGCTGACTGGGTGATTTTAAACCAGTCACAGACTTTCAGACCAAGCTACCTCACAGGGTTGTTGTGCAAAGTAAAGGGGGGGAGAATGATGTAAGCTGCTTTCACCTCCCCACTGTGGAGAAAGACTGTGCTTTTCCTAGGTAGAGACTGCAGGGAGGGAAAGGAGATGGAAAGCTGAAGTCAGAGGGGGCAGATAAATTGAGGGAGATAGGGTTGCCAACTCCAGGTTGGGAAATTCCTAGAGAAGAAGATATTGGATTTATATCCCGCCCTCCACTCCGAAGAGTCTCAGAGCGGCTCACAATCTCCTTTACCTTCCTCCCCCACAACAGACACCCTGTGAGGTGGGTGGGGCTGGAGAGGGCTCTCACAGCAGCTGCCCTTTCAAGGACAACCTCTGCCAGAGCTATGGCTGACCCAAGGCCATGCCAGCAGGTGCAAGTGGAGGAGTGGGGAATCAAACCCGGTTCTCCCAGATAAGAGACCCCACACTTAACCACTACACCAAACTGGCTCTCAGAGATTTGAGGGGTGTATCCTGGAGGGGGGGTTGAGGAGGGATGGGACCTCAAACAGGTACAATGCCATAGACCCCACCTTCTAAACCAGCCACTTCCTCCTGGGGAACCGTTGTTGTCAATCTCCAGGTGAGGGCTGGAGATCACTCAGAATTACAGCTGCTCTCCAAATGGCAGAAATCACTTCCTGTGGAGAAACTGGCTGTTTTACAGGGCGGATTCTGTGTCATTATACCCTGCTGAGGTTGCTTCCCTCCTGCTTTGGTTCACACTGTGATTTTGGACCAGTCACAGACTTTCAGTCTAACCTACCTCACAGGGGTGTTGTGCAGATCAAAAGGGAGAGAGGAGAATGATATAAGTTGCTTTGGTCCACACTCTGGAGAAAATCTGTAGGTAGGTAGAGGCTGCAGGGAAGGGGGGGGGGAGATGGCTGAAGTCAGATCAATTCTCCTATAGAAAACTGCCACTTTGGATGGGTGGAAAGACAGCAAGGGTGGGGGAGGCACTCACCCAGAGCCTCTTTCTAGAGCCCGCTGTATTTTTTCTCACAATGGGCCTTATTCCTGGTTATAACATAATTCAATAAAAACATATAAACATAAAAACTGTGGGAGTTCCATGCGCAGGAAATATGGACCAGTTCGTAATTAAGACAATGATATGTGGGGTGACGGAGCTAAAGTCTCCTCCCCAGATTTGAAACATCTTGACTTGAAACATCCTCCTTTTTTTGCTTTCAAGCCACAGCCTACTCATGGTGACCCTGTAGGGTTTTTAAGGAAAGAGACATTAGGGTTGCAAGGCAGGGTCCTATACCACCAAGCCCTGCCCCCTGCCACTGATCAGCTGGCAAGTGGGAGACTTACCAGGAGAAAGAGGAAGGCCCAGGCTATGTGGCCAGTGTTGTACAGGAAGTTACATTATCACATTAGCTGGTTTCTTTGAGGAGACTGGACTTCAGAGACAGCAGATCAACTTGAGTGGGTTGTAGCTTGGAGATTCCTAGGAGTTAGTAGGATGTTTACCATGTCTGTATTTTTCCAAGGTATGAGTTAGGTAGGTAGAGATGCCTGGGTTATTGAGCCAGTGCTATTTGAGGTCAGTCTCCAAGACACATGTCATTGCTCAGCACTCCACCATTTCCATGCACTTTTGTGGCACTGTAAAGCTTTGAGTCCCCCAACACCTTTCAAGCCCTGCCCTGGGATGAACCACAACAAAACAAGCCTATTGTGCCCACAGCAAGTGTATACGTGTGCTGAGTATGATCTTGAAGGAAAGATGAGTCCAATACATTGTCTTGCATGGGGCTTTGTGCACCCCATCAGTAATAATATCAGCTTGTCCTGCCAGGGTCTCTCCAATGAGCCTGTGACAAGTGGTGTCTGCAATTTATTCTACTAAAGAGGCAGCAACAAATAATCATGACCTGAGAGAATCCCAGTCCTACAATTCCAGTCCTGTTTGGACCCATGGTGAGAGATGAAAGCAGTTCCTATAATTCCCCAGTGTGACCCGGAATCCCCCCAGCTTGAACTGCCAAAGCTTTTGGCTGCTGTTGAGCCCGACATTTGATTGCCTTGAGAGAAGCAGCTTATTAATTGCGCTAATGAGGGGCTCAGCAATAAGGAGCAAGGCAAAAAGATGGAGAGACTCCAGTGTAGCTAATAAAATGCTCAAAGCCCAGCAGACCACAAGTTCACCCTGTTGCCAAGTTACTAGTTAAGCTGTCTGTTGCACCAAAATGAGAACCAGTTAGTGACTGGGAAAAATACACTTCCCTGTTATGCACATTGTTATGAGGACATTATTTCCCCAAAGTGCACGTACAACACTGTAACAATGGCTGGGATGATATCAAAATTATCCATCTCTGATGTCATCATGGAAACTGTAGGGGTGGTCTAATTTAGGGACCCATTCATGAATCAGAGTTGACTGGGCCCTCATTCTTTTTTTTTGTAATTAAAGAGAAGGTTGCTTGTTATACTTTGCATGCTTCAACCTAAACTATGTTCTTAGAAGTTCTAGCTAGTTATCTGAGCATATGTGAAGCCTGTATGTATGGTAATTGAGCAATGGCGCTAATCTTGCAGTTCACTTTCTGTGTTCTGGCCAGACAAACAGGGCTGAGTAATTATCTCTCTCTCTCAACAATTCTTCAAGGTTTCTCAGTTGCTAAAACAGGCATTCATCCTCCCATTGCTTAAAAAAAAATCTTCACTAGAGAAAAATGTGGTCAGTTATTTCCCAGTCTCTAATTTGCTTTTCTTTAGCAATAGGATAGAGGAAGTGGTGGCAGAATGACTCCATGATGTCTTCCTGGATAACTGATCTGCTTTAGGCCTTTTTACAGTTTAGCTTCAGCATGGACTAGGGTGCATAGATGGTAGCTTCAGCTGATGATCTCTATTTAAATGTGGATAAGAGCCACATTTCTCTATTGCTTTTACTGGATCTATCAGCAGCATTTGACATTGTGGAACATGCCATCTTATTGAGATGTTTGGAGGTGGAAAGAAGCAGGGATTAAGGTTACATAAGAACATAAGAGAAGCCATGTTGGATCAGGCCAACGGCCCATCAAGTCCAACACTCTGTGTCACACAGTGGCAAAAAATGTTATATACACACATACACTGTGGCTAATAGCCACTGATGGACCTCTGCTCCATATTTTTATCTAAACCCCTCTTGAAGGTGGCTATACTTGTGGCCGCCACCACCTCCTGTGACAGTGAATTCCACATGTTAATCACCCTTTGGGTGAAGAAGTACTTCCTTTTATCCGTTTTAACCTGTCTGCTCAGCAATTTCATTGAATGCCCACGAGTTCTTGTATTGTGAGAAAGGGAGAAAAGTACTTCTTTCTCTACTTTCTCCATTCCATGCATTATCTTGTAAACGTCTATCATGTCACCCCGCAGTCGACGTTTCTCCAAGCTAAAGAGTCCCAAGCGTTTCAACCTTTCTTCATAGGGAAAGTGCTCCAGCCCTTTAACCATTCTAGTTGCCCTTCTCTGCACCTTCTCTAAAGCTATAATATCCTTTTTGAGGTGCGGCGACCAGAACTGCACACAGTACTCCAAATGAGACCGCACCATCGATTTATACAGGGGCATTATGATACTGGCTGATTTGTTTTCAATTCCCTTCCTAATAATTCCCAGCATGGCATTGGCCTTTTTTATTGCAAACGCACACTGTCTTGACACTTTCAGTGAGTTATCTATCATGACCCCAAGATCTCTCTCTTGATCAGTCTCTGCCAGTTCACACCCCATCAACTTGTATTTGTAGCTGGGATTCTTAGCCCCAATGTGCATTACTTTGCACTTGGCCACATTGAACCGCATCTGCCACGTTGACGCCCACTCACCCAGCCTCAACAGATCCCTTTGGAGTTCCTCACAATCCTCTCTGGTTCTCACCACCCTGAACAATTTAGTGTCATCCGCAAACTTGGCCACTTCACTGCTCACTCCCAACTCTAAATCATTTATGAACAAGTTAAAGAGCATGGGACCCAGTACCGAGCCCTGTGGCACCCCACTGCTTACCGTCCTCCACTGCGAAGACTGCCCATTTATACTCACTCTCTGCTTCCTATTACTCAGCCAGTTTTTGATCCACAAGAGGACCTGTCCTTTTACTCCATGACTCTCAAGCTTTCTAAGGAGCCTTTGATGAGGAACTTTATCAAAAGCTTTATGGAAGTCAAGGTAAACAACATCTATCGGGTCTCCTTTGTCCACATGTTTGTTCACCCCCTCAAAGAAATGCAACAGGTTAGTGAGGCAAGATCTTCCCTTGCAGAACCCATGCTGAGTCTTCCTCAATAACCCGTGTTCATCAATGTGCCTACTCATTCTACCCTGGATTGATTTAAATCATTCCTTATGGGAAAGATGGACTGGATTGTCATTAGAGACTAATCGTCATCAGTGTGTGACTTGTCTTGTGGGATTCCTCAGGGCTCAGTCTTATCCCCTCCTGCTATCCAATATCTCTCTAAAGCCCCTGAAATAAATCATTCCTGGATTTGGAGTCAGCTGTCATCAATATGCTGCTGATACCCAGCTCTGTATTTCATTATCCTCTATATGCTATAGCAGTCCTGAACCTTACTGCTCTGGTCAACTAGCTAAGGGTGAAAAAGTTTAAACTGTAACAAGATGGAGGGAATGCTGGTTGGTCTTGGTGAGGTAATGCTGAGGTCTTAAGTAACAATATGCTATTTGCCTTTGAGGAGGTCCAGCTGACACTTGATGACTCAGTTAAGAGCCTAGGTGTTATATCAGATCCTGCACTACTAGTAGAGAAGCAAGTTAACGCAGCAGCAAAGAGTGTATTTCACCAGCTTTGTTTAGCCCAGAAGACAGCCCCCTTCCTGGACTTGGCTGATCTGGCCACAAGGATCCATGCAATTCCTTCCTCAAGGTGAAACTATCATAATGCATTCTGCATTGATTTGCCTTAAAGACAACTTGGAAACTTGGTGCAGAACACCACAGTCCTATTAACTATCAGATTCTAGGTAGGAAGATGTATGTCACACTGATTCTGCAGAACTGGTTACAGATCAGTTATCAAGTTCAAGTCTAGTTTCTGATTATCATCTGCAAAGCCCTTAATGGTCTTGGACCAATGTATCTGCAAGACCACTTCCTCTGTTATGTTGTGCTTTGACAGTTTTGTTCATCTGACCAAAGATGTCTAAAAGTATCACTCTGCAAATGGGTAAGATTGGCAGCTGCCTGTTCATGTGCATTCAGGTGCCTCCTGCCTTGTGGCCTCAAAGCCCAGCAGACCACAAGGTCACCCTGGCCTGACTGAGCAGATCAGGAAGGCTCCTACAATTCTGTCAGTCTGCAAAAATGTACAAAACAGTAATGGCTTTTTGAAAACAAAAATAGAACTCTAGTAGAACAGAACAGCCTAAGAGGGCACATCTCTAATGGAATAGAATTGTGATCTATTGCAATTATTGCTGTAGGTGGCACTAGCTTCTACTGCATTGTCTTATGCCTTGTAAGCCACAGTTTGTCCACACTGTGCTCTAATTCTGTAATCCTAGACATATTACATGGTCCATTTGTTCTCATATGCAGCCTGATTGCATTGTGAGGTGGATTTTTTTTTTGTTTTTTTGTACTTTGTGTGTGTGTGTATGTATCTGCGCCTGGAAGTCATGGTGACTTCTGGTGACTGACCCCTACTGGGGGCCTGGATGATATTCAGAGAAGGGGCTGAATAAAGCCTATCCTTGTATTCCTGACTACTGGTATTTCAAGGACTTGCCAGAGTCAACCCTGCTTAGCTTCTGAGATCTGATGAAATTGGCCTTGCCTGGGCTATCCAAGTTAGAATATGATTGCATTGTTTATATCCTGTAATCTGCCTTGATTTATTGTAAGAAAGACAGACTTTAAATACAGTAAATAAATAAATAAAATACACCAAAAACTAGATGTTCATACCACTGATTAGCTTGCCAATGTTATGTTAAGAAGCCACCCGCTCTGTCTTCAGAGCAGTTTTGAAATTAAAAACAAAGAAAAGAAAATATATGTATTTCTATGGTTCCTATGATAATGTGTAGAGAGTTTACAGGTATAAATCAAACAAGAGCATTCTCTGACCTTAGAATCGAAGTGTGAAGCAGATGCGCTCCTGCTTCCTAGATTGATTCTGTGTACAGCTGGGTTTTTTAAGGGACTATGTAAAGAGTGGAGGTTGAGGGAAGGGATAACAGTAATGAGAGTTAGAGCTCTGTATATAAACTGCCAGTACCACAGTATGTAGAAACTGCAAGTTGATATAATGAATATTATGTTTTGAGTGGATGTGTACACTCTCCTATGTAGTTTTTACTGGAGTACATACAGGCAGGGAGGCCCCTCTAAAGGCAACATGGGTTTTGTGAGTAGAAAGCAGGGCTTTTTTTTTTTAGCAGAAATGCACATGAACACAGTTCCAGCTGGCCTGGCATCAGGGATGTGGCCTAATATGCAAATGAGTTCCTGCTGGGTTTTTTCTACAAAAAGCCCTGTGTGAAACAATGGTGCCATAAGGGTGTGTGGTCTAATATGCAAATGAGTTCCTAGTGGGCTTTCACTACAAAAAAAGCCCTGGTAGAAAGTATCACCCAGTTATAATCAAACAATGAAGCCAGCATACTTAAATGAGCCCCTAACACCAAGGGATCATGCATGGTATTAATTTGATTGATACCATGATCTGCAAGGGAATATTCTGGATTAAAAAGACAATGATCTAATTTCAGTGTATACAAAACATATAAAATGATGCAGTAAAGATGAGTTGGAAATTGCTCTTATTGGTCTTCAAAACTGAAGAGAATTTCATTCACTGTTTATTTGATGTCTTTCAGTAATGCATGGTTATTCTGATGCCAACAAAGAAATTACATAGCAGTAAAGTGACTGGCTGGCTTGGCTTTGTTGTGTAGTTAGCAGCAACAAGGGTTGAATGAGCATCCCAAAGAGTAGGGGGCATGCCATTTGCCTTCCTCAATGGCCCAGAACAATGATCTCATGTAGTAGTTGTTAGGAAGGGATGTTGTTCTTCTGCCAGGCACCCTGGAGAGTTGCTACTAGTTTGACAATATCAGCTTCTAAGTCGGCTATGTTTGTAAAGCTGCTGATATGTACGAGCACGTCCCATTCTCTATTGCCAGAGAAACATTCCTTTCTTTTAGAATCAAGATAACCCTTTCATTAGTCTTGTCGAAACCCAGGGGAAAAAAAGAAATAGTGATTTTTTGGAATGCTGAGAAAGGCAGGGGTTAGATGTTAAGACTATCAATTCTTGGAGCTCTATGTCAGACTGGTTTAGACCTGAAAATGGTCAACAGTGTATTTATTAATCGTGCATAATTTCAGAAATTAGATTCAGGTGGGCAGCTGTGTTGGTCTGAAGCAATAGAACAAAAGTTGACTCCAGTGGCACCTTTAAGACCAACAAAGTTTACCCAGAATTAAATTTTGTTGGTCTTAAAGACTCCATTGGACCCAAACTTTGTTCAATTTCAGAAAACAATATTTAAGACTGTTACTTAATGGCATCCTAGTGCATGCCATATGCTATAATACTTTAATTGAATAAACTATTGAGACATGCTAAGGCTGTGTAGTTAGTGCTGGCAGGTAATCATGTGAACAGGATTATTTTATGAACCCAGACAAAGAAAAAGACTTAAGAGCCAAGTTGGGGACTCTTATAGGCAGGACTTTTTTTGTAGAAAAAGCCCAGCAGGAACTCATTAGTATGCGAGGCCACACCTCTGACATCACCATCATTTGCATACTAGGCCACACCTCTGACATCACCAAAAGTGTATGTCTTTTTGGGGTGTGGTAAAAATTCTGGTCAACACACCTCAAAAAAGATATTCTAGCATTGGAAAAAGTCCAGAAGTATATAGCCACATATATATATATATATATACACACACACAAAGCCATAAATATATAGCAATCCCAGGAAAAAAAATCAAATTCCAACACACTACTACAGAGTCAGCATGGTGTAGTGCTTAAAGAAAGAAATAAAGCAAACAGACAGGAGAAAAGACTGACTGAATGAATGAAAGGGGGAGAGAGTTGGAAAGAGAGAAGGAGAGAGAGAGGGAGGGAGGGGGTAGTGGGAAATAAGGCAAACAGGAAAAAAGAAATATTGACAGAAAGAAAAAGTGAGGGAGTGGAAAACAAAGAAAGAAAGAAAGAAAGAAAGAAAGAAAGAAAGAAAGAAAGAAAGAAAGAAAGAAAGAAAGAAAGAAAGAAAGGGAGAGAGCTGGAAAGAAAGAACACTGCCAAAAAGAAAGAAATAATGAATGAATGAAAGGGATTGACAGAAAGAAAAAATGAATGAATGAAAGGGAGGAAAGAGTTGGAAAGAAAGAAAGACTGACAAAAAGAAAGAAATAATGAATGAATGAAAGAGAGGAAGGGAGGGAGGAGACAGTTGGAAACGAATAGAGAAAAAAAGAAAGAGAAATTAAATAGGAAGAATGGAAAAGGAAGGGAAGGAGTGAAACAAAGAAGGGGGAAAAGCAAGAAAGAAAGAGAAAAGGGAAAAATAAAGAGACTGAAAGAAAGGGGATGCAGGCAACTCACCTGTAAAAGTGCTGACTCCCAAGCCCTGCCGGGAGCGCGACATCGGGAGGCCCCCACGCAAGCGCGGGAGGCCTCTCCAAGCCCTGCTGGATAGCGTAACATTGGGAGGCCCCCGCACAAGTGTGGCTGGCCTCCCTGAGCCCCACCAAGCAGTGGGGGAAGTCAATGAGGCCAAGTCGGAATGCTGCCTGGACCAGCCAGAACGCTGCCCGGGCCAGCCAGAACGGCATTCTGGTGTGTTCTGGCTCAAAAAAAAGCCCTGCTTATGGAAAACATAGTCACACTGGGAGTGCTTGAGTGCTGACAATGATAGGAATCAATTTAGGTAGAAAACTGCAGAAGAAAAGTTGTTTTTCTGCAGTTAACAAGGCCTGCTAGCAGGGGAAAGACCTCTGCCTGAGATTTTGGCAATTTCTTGCCAATTGGAGTTTAAGACATAATGAGGCTTAGTATAAGGCTGTTTCCTATGCATCCCTACATTAAGATGTCATGGAGAACCGGAGCGTGACTCAGGGCTTCGCCCACATGTAAGGCTTCAAATTTACAGTGTGAGCTAGGGATTCCAGCCTTGAGATGGGACCTGGGGACACCCCCCACCCCCTAGAATTATAGCTCATCTTCAGGCTGGAGAGATCAGTCCCCCTGGAGAAAATGGATGCTTTGGAGGGTGGACTCTGCATCATTGTACCCTTCTGAGGTCTGTCCTCAAATCTCCAGGAGTTTCCTAAACTGGATCTGGCAACCCTACCAACTCATCCCCTACTAGTAGCCAGGAGGGACCTGGCAGCCCTAGTGTGAATAGGAAGTTCAGGTGTTAGTGGGGCAATGACTCTGTGACCCCCTTACAACATTGTAATCTGGCCTTTTCTGCTAACAGGGATTAAGATGAAATGGCTTTTTGAAAGAGCCAAGAACATCTAAACAAATGCAAACTTGTAGTATGCCCTATATGTAGCTCTTTTACCAGGAAGGGGGCGGGGGAAACAACTGGTGCAAAACTGCCATGTTTTCATGGATTACAGTGTGCAGATATAAAGGTGCCACCGGACTCAAAAAGTGTGCAGATACAATCCTGTCACATAGCCAGTGGCCTCAAATTCCTGACCATGGAAATGAAAGCAAGAAAACAAGCTTGAGTGCCACCACGTGTTAGTAGGGCTTTTTTAAAAAGAAAAAGCCCAGCAGGATGTTGGCATCCAGGTGGTGGCTAGTGATCTCCTGGGATTACAACAGGTCTCCAGGGAACAGAAATCACTGCACCTGGAAATAATGGCTACTTTGGAAGGTGGGATCTATGGTATACCCCATTGAAGTCCCTTCTCTCCTCAAACTCCACCATCCTCAGGTTTTTCTCCCAATATCTCCAGGTATTTTCCAACCTAGAGCTGGCAACCTTATGTGTTAGCCTTCATCCACAGACTTGTATCCACTTGTCTGCTCACCACCAGCTTTCACACATGCTAAATAATGCAGTTTCAATCTACTTCAGCAACGGTTTGCAAGTGGATTTTGCATTTTCACACAGTAAAATCCAGTTGCAAAGTGCATTGAAGCTGCATTGTTTAGTGTGTGCGAAAGCACTGTCTATTTGAGTCTGCTTCTTTGCTTGCTCAGTAGCTGTGCAGCCTGTCAAGGTAGTGCATCAGACCAGTTTTTCTCCTACCCTTCTTGATGTTTATAATTGTCAGGGCTTTTTATTTTTTTTTTAGCAGGAACGCAGTTCCGGCTGGCTTGGTGTCAGGGGGTATGACCTAATATGCAAAGGAGTTCCTGCTGGAAACAATGGTGACATCAGGATGTGTGGCCTAACATGCAAATGAGTTCCTGCTGAGCTTTCTACAAGAAAGGCCCTGATAATGGTGTTCTGTTCTCCTCCTCCCAGTTCCTACTCCTGCTTCTCCGGTCTATATTACACTGCTAGATGGCAGAACATGAGCATATCATAATGATATATTTATTCTGCCATAGCCAAGCAAGCAGTTCAGGAGCAACTTTCACCAGAAAATGACAGGAAAGGAAACAGTGAGTTCCCCTGTCTCTCCCTCTGTGCCATTCTTGTTCTTGACAAAGCAGGCTCACAGACTGCATTCACAAAAGTTTTTAAAATGTGGTAAGTGTACCTGAAAGAAAACTTAGTAAGTAGTTGGCCCCTAAGTATTCCATTGTCGTAAAATGACAGAGATCTCCAGTTAGATATTGTAATAGAGGTCAATAATTGAATTGGCCAAAATCCAGCTGAGTTACCCAACAAAGTATACTCTAAGGGTTGATGCCAGGACTCTCACCTGAAAGAGAAATCGGTTCAAATAGCAGCTGACCATCCTTCTATCTTATTTTTTTTTTCCTGCTTTGTAGATAGACTTGCCAGATATGACAAGAATTTTTTATAGATCTGAGGGGAATTTAAATTGGGTCTCAGTTTATGGAGGTCTGTTTTTCTCATCCACATGCACAGGGTTATTTTGATAAGTATATTTGAAATAGAGATGATTACAAACAACAGTAATAAAGTTAAGCTCCTGCACATTTTGAAATTCATGTTCTACAGGATTATAATAGTAAAGCAGCTGTAAGGGGCTGGGTGTTTCTCATGGCCATCTTCCAGCAATTCCCTCTCCCCTGCAACATACAACATGAACCTGTAGAGTCACTACCTCAGGAGCTTGAGTCCAATGGCACCTTTAAGACCAACAAAGTTTTATTCAAGGTATGAGCTTTCATGAATATCTATGCTCCTTCAGTATCTGACAGTATCTGAAGAAGTGTGAATGCACAAGAAAGCTTATACCTTGAATAAAACTTTGATGATCTTAAAGGTGCCACTGGAGTCAAACTTTGTTCTACTGTTTTAGACCAACATGGCTACCCACCTGAATCTAACCTCAAGAGCTGTTTTTCTTCAATAGGTCAACATGAGACTGGTGGTCCAGATGTTATCAACTGATTCCAGACCTTTCTTCAAATTTATGACTTCCTATCAAGCCCTTAACTTGACCTGGATGGCCCAGGCTAATCCAATCTCATCAGTTTTCAGAAACTAAACAATGTCAGCCCTGGTTAGTACTTGGCTAGGAGATCGTCAAGGAAGTCCAGGGTACAGCAAGGCAGGCAATGGTCAACCAACTCTGAATGTCTCTTGCTGTGAAAACTCTACAAGGTAGGCTTGCCAATCCCCAGGTCCCAGCGGGGGTTCTTCCACTTTCCCAGGCTCCTTCCCACCCCCCGACAGCTGGCTGGTGGGGGGAAGTCCTGCCCCCAAAGCCACCATGTGACTTTCCCCCTCCGGAGGCTCCAGTCTCTGATTGGAAAGACTTCCTCTTGGGATGGGGTGTCTGTGTTACTTGGAAGAAGTTGGCTGCAACTCATGAGTAGAGAGGCCAATCCCTCACTTCAGAGTCGCCAGAAACTGGGGTGGTGGGGGGGGGGAAAGGAATGTCTGCTGAGCACTTCATTATTCCCTATGTGGAGATCGATTCTCATAGGGTATAATGGGGAATTGATCTGGAGGTTTCGGGGGCCCTGGGGGAGCTGTTTTTTGAGGTAAAGGTACCAAATTTTCAGTATAATTGGACCAGGGGGTCCAGTTCTATGAGCACCAAAAGAAGGTGCCCCTATCCTTCATTATATCCTGTGGAAGGAAGACATTTAAAAAGGTGTGCTGTCCCTTTAAATGTGATCGCCAGAACTCCCTTGGAGTTCAATTATGCTTGTCACACCCTTGTTCCTGGCTCTGCCCCAATGTCTCCTGGCTCCACCCCCAAAGTCCCCAGATATTTCTTGAATTGCACTTGGCAACCCTATTACAAGGTCACTATAATTCATCTGAGACTGGATGGCATTTTCTACCACCATCAAGCCCTTGCCCTGCTCCTGTACCAGCACTGCTTTTCCTTATCTTGCTTGACCTTAATAACATCTTTCCTTCCTTGGTCTCACTTTGGCTTGTCTGATCTAAAATCTGGGTGTCATTTTCCAATATCTGATACCTTGCCTTTGATTCTCAACCCAGAGCTGGCACCTCACCTTACCCACTGATAGCCCTATCTTCTCAGAATCTCTCTAATCCCCTTCTAAAGCCATCTATGTCTGAGGCCATCACTACTTCCTCTGGCAGTGAATGCCACAGGTAAATTATTTGTTAACTAAAGAAGTACTTTTTGTTTGTCCTCAATCTATTGTCTGTTAACTTCATGCCCTCCCCCCATAATATGGGAGGGAGTTCTCTTTATTCCATTCTTTTCATTTTGATGCCTGCATTAGAAAGCCAGTCCCTGTATCTGCTTGTTAATCTGTGTATGATGCTGCGATGGGGGGTGGGATGGCATCTTAATTCTAAAGTTATACATAAGCAGCTGAATAAATGGGCTCTGGCTGAAATGTGTATGCCATAATCTTTAAAATGGTCAATCCTTAAATTGCCACAAGATTCTTTTGTTGTTATGCCTAGATTAGCATTCTTCACAAATAGGTCAGACAGCCCAGGTCACCTAATTAGCAGCCCAGTTTTAAGCAGTGGTACTGCTTCTAGAAAAAAGAGGGCTGGAACTCTCAGTAGGGAAATGAAGGAGAAACATACAGGTGCCCCTCATGAACTTTTAAACCTTTTTAAGAGAATTTTGTTTCATGAAGAGGTTCCAGAACTCCATTACACTGTGTATCTCCTGAAAAAAGCCTGGGGTACATCCCTTTAACTTCATTTCAGCCAAAGGGGTTAAAAGGGTGTAACTGTTCTGAAACTGGAAGTCTATTTTAATTTCTTACTGAAATCTAGTGCTTAATGAGTTAACTAAACTAAATCCAAATTCACTCCCTTCCTGCCCAGAGACTTCCCTGTCCTTCCTTATCTGAAAGTTTTCCTGGCACCTAGAATTGCATCCCTTTATTTCCTTTGGCCAGTCAAGTGGCTCATCTGTTAGTTCCTGTCTCCCCTTTTCTTTCTAAATATGTTGTTGTTACTGTTAATTAATGTAACCACCCATCCCAGTGTCAGGCTCTGAGAAATGTGCAACATAAATGTGGCTTAATATTATTATCTGCCTTAGATAGGCTTCCCAACCCCCCCGCCCTGCTGGGGGACCCCTAGATTAGCAGCCTTTCCCCCTGATCTCCAAAAACGTGGAAGTGGGAGGGGTGGGGGGGAAGCGGCGCAGCCTCCCTTCGCGAGGTGCATGCTGGGACATGTAGTCCTTGCATCCTCTCGGGCTGCTACAGGCGTCTCCTCGGGAGTCTGGCCGGCGGAGGGGAGGAGCTCCGCCCCCAGAGGACCATGTACGTTTCTACCTCCGGAGGCTTCCGTCGCTGATTGAAAGGCTTCCTCTTGGGATGGGGTGTCTGTGTTACTTTGAAAAAGTTGGCAGCAACTCTTGAGTAGAGAGGCCGATCCCCCTTCAGTGTTGCCAGAAATGGGGGGGGGGGGGAAGTCTGCTGAGTACTTCATTATTCTCTATGTGGAGATCGATTCTCATAGGGTATAATTGGGAATTGATCTGGAGGTTTTGGGGGCTCTGGGGGTGCTGTTTTTTGAGGTAGAGGCACCAAATTTTCAGTATAGTATCTAGTGACTCTCTCCAAAGTATCCGCCAAGTTTCAAAACTATTGGACCATGGGGTCCAATTCTATGAGCCCCAAAAGAAGGTGCCCCTATCCTTCATTATTTCCTATGGAAGGAAGACATTTAAAAAGGTGTGCTGTCCCTTTAAATGTGATGGCCAGAACTCCCTTGGAGTTCAATTATGCTTGTCACACCCTTGTTCCTGGCTCTGCCCCGATGTCTCCTGGCTCCACCCCGAAAGTCCCCAGATATTTCTTGAATTGGACTTGGCAACCCTAGCCTTAGAGCCTTTCCTGAGCCTCTTAAAAATGATAGGTGGGCCTTCTCTGTTTTGGCACCACAATTTTGGAGCTCACTAGATACCTGGTAGTTTTATTTTATTTGCTGGCAAGACTCTAAACTTTTATCTGATGCTAGTTTCCAGCTGCTTCTAGCATTTTAATTTTTGTAGCAATATTACTGCCATCACTTTAATTGTTCATTTTTGCATTTTTTAGATTTATTGTTTCATTATTTTTGATAGATATTTTATTACCGTTATGCAAGTTTGGTTTTTAGCTGCACACTGCTTCAACAGCCTTAATTGCGAAGCCAGTTGAAATAATATATTAGAAAAAACTCTTAGAGTTTAGATGACACTTCCACTCATACTAAATAATGCACTTTCAATCCACTTTATTTATTGATTTGATTTGTATCCCTCCCTCCCCGCCAAAGCAGGCTCAGGGCGGCTCACAGCATAAAACATCACAGAGTTAAAACAATACATATTATAAAATAATACATTCTATAAGACTGTACATTTAAAAACTAAAACAACATATCATTTTGGTGCTCAGATCTAGATATTATCTTGTTTGATTTTACAGTGCGACGGTATTCCATCTACGATAGAGACTCCATCTCAATTAAAGGCCAGCTGGAAGAGGACTGTTTTGCAGGCCCTGCGAAACTCACCAAGATCCTGCAAGGCTCCCATCTCCTCTGGGAGCTGATTCCACCAGTGCAGGGCAGGCTCCTCCACAGCCTGCCCAAGAGCCACTCAGCCGCCTCTGTGCTCTCTGGCCAAGCCATTGAGGCAGCATCCAGAATCCTGGGCCCTCAAGGGTTGCCTCGCTTGTCTTTGTGGCTCTGACAACACTCCTGAAGGCTTGGAGGTGCCTTAAGTCAACACATCAAATTTACCCCAAGCTTGCAGCATAAGAACATAAAAGAAGCCATGTTGGTTCAAATGATTAGAACATAAGAGAAGCCATGTTGGATCAGGCCAACAGCCCATCAAGTCCAACACTCTGTGTCACACAGTGGCAAAAATTTTTATATACACACATACATTGTGGCTAATAGCCACCGATGGACCTGTGCTCCATATATTTATGTAAACCCTTCTTGAAGGTGGCTATACTTGTGGCCGCCACCACCACCTCCTGTGGCAGTGAATTCCACATGTTAATCACCCTTTGGGTGAAGAAGTACTTCCTTTTATCCGTTTTAACCTTTCTGCTCAGCAATTTCATCGAATGCCCACGAGTTCTTGTATTGTGAGAAAGGGAGAAAAGTACTTCTTTCTCTACTTTCTCCATCCCATGCATTATCTTGTAAACGTCTATCATGTCACCCCGCAGTCGACGTTTCTCCAAGCTAAAGAGTCCCAAGCGTTTCAACCTTTCCTCATAGGGAAAGTGCTCCAGCCCTTTAATCATTCTAGTTGCCCTTCTCTGGACTTTCTCCAATGCTATAATATCCTTTTTGAGGTGCGGCGACCAGAACTGCACACAGTACTCCAAATGAGACCGCACCATCGATTTATACAGGGGCATTATGATACTGGCTGATTTGTTTTCAATTCCCTTCCTAATAATTCCCAGCATGGGAATTCCCAGATTGCTGAAGCAGATTGAAACTGCATTATTTAGCATGTGTGAAAGCGTTATGCTTCTCCCACTTTCACAGCATGCCTTCATTGCAAGTTCATATTCATCCCATACATTTCCATTCCTTGCACTTTCACATTATCTCTGTAATCAAATCAGCCCTGCAGGCCAGGATAATATTATACTGCTGATGTTTCACAGAAGGACTAAGGGTAAGAGAGTAAATGACCTGCCATTGGGTTGTCAGCCCAGAGATCTCCCCAAATGACAACTGCTCTTCAGACAACAGAGAACAGTTCTCCTAAATGAAAGACAACTTTGAATGAATGGTAAGGAATCACTTCCCTGCTAAGTTCCTCCCCCTCACCAAAATCTGTCCTCTCCAGTCACCCCCTGCAAATCTCCAGGAGTTTCTTAAGCCATAGTTAACAGCACTGTATCCACTAAGTGAGTTCTTGACTGAGGTCATATTTAAATTGATGGGGACTTCATGGCTCACAGCTCACATTCTAAGCTAGTACTTCATACCAAGAATCATTCACCCACATTCTGCTAGAAATAACAGAGTGCCTTTGTAGAAAACATGGGAAGGCAAATCTTAACAGAAAAAGCAACTTTTCAAAATTCTTCTCTGCCTACTACAGTGAAAGAATGGCTTACAAAAGAGTTCAGCCAGTTAAAAGAGCTCTCCAAAGAAGGGCTGTATCAGCTTTTGCTCCCAACCTTAGGGACAGCTTTATAGCCAAGACCTTGTCTTCTTGAGCCTAGAGGATTATGTTCCGGCCTTGACCCACAGAGGCAAACACTCGTTCATTGTTTATGTCCTGGTCCTGTACAACCAGGGACTGTTTAAACAAAGAAATAAAGTTTCATTGTTGTCCCTTAGGTGATTTTGAGGCAGTTCTAATCTCTGGCAGCAAGGCTGGATTAAAATGATAATGAATTAATTTCTAAATCAGTGTGCATCGATAGTGGCATAAATATATGGATGCATGCATAGTTTTCCCCAAGGACTTAACTGCAGTCAAGGGATGATTTCAAATGCAGCAGAGAAGGGTTGGACAAATCCCCTCTCCTCCAGCTGGTATTTGCAGTTTTAACAGGGAAGAGCTTCTATAGAAACTTAACAGGGAAGAGATTCTATAGAAGCTGTTAACTGTTTGTTCTCCATAATTCCTGGCTCTTGAATAGCTCTTTAAAATCTTGTGTCCTCCGGCGGAAGTAACCAAGTTCAGCAGTGCAATCTTGAACAGTAGTCACAGTCGCCTAAACAAGGAAGTAATATCTGCAGTTTAGAAAACAGTTGTGCTTCCAGATCTCCAGACCTGACCTAGAGTTTGGCAACCATAATTACAACTAAAAACATACAGTAAGAACAGTTAGTGCATACAACCAACAACCAATAATTATTTTGTAATAATTATAAACAAAAGAACTGGGTTTAGACCACTATAACAGCAAAACAATTCGTGTTGTTTAAATAAACTCTGAATTGTTTCTTGATTGTCTGTAGTCTGCAGGACTTTTGCCATGAGGGGAAGCATGGCATTGTCCATGTGCTGATAGGACATCTTTTAGCAAGCAAATTGATTTGTCTTTCTGGCTGGCAATGACTGTTTTATTGCAGCTGTTATATTTCCTTGTGCTTTTAAAATTAATTTTATGCGTATATAACTTTGGGTGTCATTTATATGGGGTTATTGTTGTTTTTTGGCCACATAGGCTAACATGGCTAGCCCTTTGTAAATATATCTCAAAATCCATTGGGAATGAGATGGCAAAAGTGTGCATGGCTTTGTACTATTTTGTTCATTCATTTGGATGTATGTGCAGAGGAGCTAAAATTCATCCCCACTCACAAAAGTAGCCACTAGAAGCTCTGGGAAGAGAGCTAAACCCTGAAGATATCCTCTAGCAACTGGTGCAAACAACATTTTAATAAGGAAATCACAAAAGGCAACTGAGATAATGCATGACCAAAACATTAAGGATTGCCTTTGGTAAACAGGGAGAATTAGAGCATCTGTGATGAGTGAATGCCTGTGTGGCAGCACATGGCTCGGATTAGATAGCAAAAAGGAAAGAAGAGATGAACTTTAGACCTCTGGAAAAAAGATCTGCCACGGTTTTCTCTGGGCTTCCATATTTTATGAGTTTACCATGTGTCAGTGCTGAACTGGAGCTGCTTAGCCAACAGCTGACAAATCAAAAACTTTTGGGAAGTAGTATAGAACTCATAGAAAGTTGTGTAATACATGGTTTGTGCCCACTCACCTTTAAGAGGGGTAGATGTGCTTCCTTAAAACTGATGATCCAAAAATAATAATACAGAGTTGGAAAGAGAGGCAGCTTGTTCATTAAGGTTATTAGGAAGAGTCTTGAGCCTATTTCACACACACGGGCAGCCCAATCCAGACATACATAGTGGGCGGCCGCTTGGGTGTGGGAGGATCTACGGCGCCGCTAGTCGGCCTCCAAAGGGGTTCTGGGCGCCGGAGCGCAGTGTGCCCAAGCAGCGGCCACCGCCAGTAGATGCATAAGATATGCTGAAGCGTGGCCTCCCTGAATGGCACAAGGGCGGGGACAGGAGGGGGTTGCTTTTGTGAGGAAAGCAGGGATTGGTGAGTGGTGGCCGAGGAGCTGGCCCACGTGACGCCTGCCGCCGGAGAGAGTGCTCCCCGGCGGTAGGTTGCCCACATGTCCTACGCTTCTCTCACACACACCGAGCCCCATGGTGTGCCTGTGTAATCCTTGAGGGAGCATCCGGTCAGCACTTATCACTAGTTCCATGCAGCAGGCTACCCGTCAAAGGGGGGAAGCTGAGCCCCTGTCAGTGCTCCCCCCCTGTCCTGCATGGGAGGATGGCCTCCCAGATACCGTGGGGGCCACCTGCCAGGCCAGAGTAGGCCACCCGCTGCAGCAGAGGCGTCACTAGGGTGGGTTGCATCCTGGGGCCAAGTGCGCGAGAGGTGCATCTTGCAACCCGGTGGTGGGTAAGTAGCCCCTGGCTGCGCCTTTTGGTTCCAAGTTCTGCGTGTCCTCCTTTGCAACAGGCTGCTGTTCCGCGACATGCGTCTGCCTGTCTGTCTCTCTCTCCAGCTTCGCTTGGCGCGCCCCTCGGCAGAGAGAATGGTTGTTTTCGGGGCCGGGTGCTGCAAAACCCGGCGGGGTGGGATCCTTTTAAAAACCTAGGGACGCCAAGCTGCCGAGCAATACAGGACTCTGCGGCAAAGCGGGAGAAAAAAATACCAGGGGGGTAGTGGGCTTTTGAGGCCAGCAGCTTCGTAAATAAATAAGCATGTCTTGGTAGATCCGGGTGGGCAGCCGTGTTGGTCTGAAGCAGAGACTCAGCCGCGTCCCAGCGCCATCCCCCACTCCTCCGACTCCATGGGTGACTCACTGCTCCAGGCGCGGGCTCCGGGCGGGCAGCAACTAGAGGCGGCCGTCGACGCTTGCGCAAGGCAGAGAAGGGGGCCAATGAGAATGCTCTGGGGGAGGGCCAATGGCCCCCTTGGCCCCGCCCCAGTGACGCCGCTGCGCTGCAGGCACCCATGCCCCAAAGGTGCCGGCGGCAGTCCCCATGGTGATTTCCGGTCGTGGCCACCCACAGAGAATCGGACACACATGCGGTGCACATGACAGTGTCAGGGTGGCTGTGTGCCACACTCGCCGCCCCCACCCCCCGATCCTGCTCGGATAAGGACTTGATGCTACGTGCAGAAATCAGATTTATTGAAGTGCAGGGCTGCACAGGGGCTGCTGCGTGGACCCCTCGCAGGAAGCTGCCAGCATCCACGGTGGGCAGTGGTGGCTGCCCAAGGGGCGCAGCTGTGGGGCAGCCAGTCTGAGGTCAGGGACAGGTGCGCCGTCCCGGATGTTGACCCCGACCACGCACTGCGTCTCCCTGTCCGCCTCGCTGGGGGGGGGGGCGGCGCCTCAGGAACGGCAGGAGCAATCCCCTCGGTGGTGACCAGAAACTGGTCAATATTGCCGAGCAGGCACTCCACCCTCGTGCCCCACTCCTGCGACTGCCTCGCCATGGCCAGGAGACTGGACAGGTGGCCAGTGGCCGTGGACACGGTCCCCTCCATCCAGTGTTGTCCCGCAGTCGTGACCTCCCGCCATTCCTGGTGCTCCTCCAACCTGTCCCACTCTATGGCTGCCCACGTGGAGGACAGGGTGGCAGGGATCCTTTGAGCTGGCTGTGGTCCCCGAGCCCTGTGTCCCTGTCTCCCGCACAGCCTTTGGCATCGCTGCCACCTTGCCTTGGTCATAGAGTTGGAAGGGACCTCCAGGGTCATCTAGTCCAACTTCCTGCACAACGCAGGAAATTCATAAATACCTCCAGGATTTTTCTGTAGCAGGAACTCCTTTGCATATTAGGCTACACTCCCTGATGTAGCCAGTACTCCAAGAGCTTACAGTAGGTCCTGTAAGAAGAGCCCTGTAAGCTCTTGGCGGATTGACTATATCAGGGAATGTAGCCTAATATGCAAAGGAGTTTCTGCTACAAGAAAGCCCTGAATATCTCCCCCCACACACATACAACCCCAGTGACTCTTGCTCAATGCCCAGAAGATGGCAAAAACTTCCAGGATCCCTTGCCAAATTGGCCAGGAGAAAAATTGCTGACTGACCCAAAAGTGGCAATCAGCATTTCCCTGGGTGTGTAAGAAAGGGCCAAAAGAACTAAGCACTTAAGCAACCCTTCATGCCCTCCTTATTATCTGCTTAATTCACAGAATCAGCACTGTTGTCAGATAGCCATTTAGCCTCTGTTTACAAACCTCCAAGGAAGGAGAGTCCACCACCTGCCAATGAAGCCTGTTCCACTGATTTAATTTCAACCCATTGGTTATGGTTTGACCACAGGGCTGCCAAGCTCCTGGGGGGGGGGGGGGTTCTCCCTCTGGGAGTGCCCAACCTGCCAACCCACAGCGGGCCAGTGGGGGGATCCCCTCCTGATGTTGCCGGTGTGATGACGTCACTCATAAGTGATGTCATCACACTGGCGATGTTGAGCACCAGCCGCTCAAGGAGTTCCCAGGAAAACTCTTTGGTTCCCCGGATGCTATAGCAATTTGGGAGAAAAACTCTACAGTACCATAGAGTTTTCCTCCCAAATTGCTAGAGCATCTCAGAAGCTCCTAGAGTAGTCAGTGCACAATGACGCTAGCTCAGTGGCATCACTTACGAGTGACATCATTGTGTATGAAAAAAATGGCAATCCTATTCAGCCTTCTGGGGCAACAGAAAACAATTCTGTACCATCCTCTATATGACAGCCCTTCAAGTATTTATGTTGCACATAGTATTTGCATACTCTGAAACAGTCTGTCCTGCACAAGATTCAGAAGTGATCTGTGTTAGTAAACTCAACAAAGCAAGAGTCAAGTTGCACCTTTAAGACCAACCAATTTTTATTTAAAACGTAAGCTTTCGTGTGCTCTTAAGCACACTTCATCAGACGAGGAATCCAGCACAGTGAGCAAGGCCATACATAACTGAGCAGAGCCATACATAGCTGGTAGGCAGTGGCCCAGAATGCAACATGGTACAGATTTAAGAACCAATGACAGTGAATTAAAATTATCTGGTAGGCAGTGGTTTAAAATGTAAAATGGTACAATGACAGAATAGTAAAATTAACAAACTGAGCAAACCTTTGATCTGAATAGCATGCTTTCGCATGCTCATGCTACTCAGATCAAAGGTTTGCAGCAGAAACTAGGGGCTATCCTTGGTAATTAGCAACATTTAGACAGTCAATCTGTTTAAAGAATTAAGATGTGTTAATATTCCATTAATATAAAGATGGTTATATTCAAGCAGATCATTTAAAGCTGTAATAATTAATATGGAGAGAATTAAAGGGGAACAATGATGGATCTGACGAATATATGAAATGATGAGTGGCACAACATCTTGCTCCCTTCTTTGCAAGCTTTCCTTGAGTAATCACCTGCTGGAATGTACTAGCATACCTTTTTATTTAGTAGAATTTTAGCTAGATATTGAAGGAAGCAAATTACTTTGATATGAAAGGTATTTGGATGTTCCATCTTGAATTTTTAAAATCCTGAATGATTGAGAACCAGCATTGCTGAGAACTTGATTCACAAACAACTTTGCCAGCCAAGCTTACCTTTGTTGAACTCCTCCTCTACATGTGATTCAAGCCCCCTTGCTGTTTGGTGCTCACTTTCAGTGTTGTAATGAGCAGTTTTGTATCTGCTCAGGGCTAAACTGTCATGGCTGGTCATGCCCTGTTAAATAAACTACATTTGTCATTTATATGCTGCAGTTTGCAGCTCCTTCTAGTTGTCCATGCAGGTGCACAAACCATGCCAGGAATACTACACTCCAAGAACAACAAGTCCTGCAAAACATTTCTTTTATTTGTGTAAACAATTCAAAACAAAGTTATTTGCAGTTGTTTGGTGGAAATCTTGATGAAAATGCAATAAAGAAAATTTCTATTTAAATTACATTCCTGGAAGTTGTGGTTTGGGACAGGTGCTTTGAGGAGGCAGCTTCAGCAGACTACGATGCAAATGTGCAAAGTTCCATAAATAGACACCAGTGTGGCAAAGATTCAGCTCCCGTGATCACTACCTGTGAGAAGGAGGCAAGCCAAACTGATGAATTAACAAACATCCCTCATTAAAACAGCAATAAATTAATCCAGCTGCATTTTCTTATCATGCACCTCTGCTATTTGAAAATTGGTTTATTTTTATTTATTTGCTTTAAAAGAATTGCAGTCCCACCATTTGTCCAGGCTGGTAAAAACCATATGAATCACAACAACTTTAGAACATTACCTTTAATCAGGGGTGGAATTCCAGCAGGAGCTCCTTTGCATATTAGGCCACGCACCCCTGATGCAGCCAATCCTCCAAGAGTTTACAAGTTGTCGAAAACCAACAAACTCCAAAGGACATTTAGAAGCTCCAAAGGTTCTCCTGAAAAGTTCCACCTTACTGTCCACACAAAATGGCTAAAGAGATGGGCACTTTCTAATTTTTCCTAGGATACTGTCCCACAGGGCTGGAGGGGCCAACAAAAAAGCCAGTGAGTAAGCAACACACACACCCCAGCAGTTTTAGGATTACTGACTGGTGCTGCAGTGCTAAGTAAAACTGCAGCTTGGACTCTAGATCAGAAGAGACAGTCCTCCAAGTATGCAGGTCCCTGGCTGTCAAGGTCTTTAAAGGGAAGTACCAGTAGCTTCTGTAGGGGGTGTGCATTTGAGTGTGGCTGAGCTGAAAATATACCTGAAAATAAATATTTCAGGTAAGCTCAGGTATATCTGGAGTGACTCAGGACACTCTCCGAATCCATTCCAGTCTGGCTTCCGGCCAGGTCACGGGACGGAGACAGTTCTGGTCGCTCTCATGGACGATCTTATGCGACATCTGGATCAGGGCGGCTCGGCAGTGCTGTTGTTATTAGACCTGTCAGCCACTTTTGATACGGTTGACCATCAGCTACTGACTAGCCGCCTTACCGAAGTGGGGATTCAGGGATCTGCCTTGCAGTGGCTGATTTCCTTTCTCCAAGATCGGCGACAAAGGGTGGTGATAGGGGAGGAAGCATCCCAGAGGCACTCTCTTAGTTGTGGGGTGCCGCAGGGAGCGGTCCTATCCCCGATGCTATTTAATATCTATATGCGCCCCCTTGCCCAGATTGTCAGGAGGTATGGACTGGGTTGCCATCAATATGCGGATGACACCCAGCTCTACCTATTGATGGGTGGCCAGTCTGACTGTACCCTGGAAAATCTAGACCTGGCATTACAAGCCGTGGCCTCTTGGCTCAGACTGAGTCGGCTGAAGTTGAATCCGACGAAGACGGAGGTTCTCTACCTGGGTTGGGGCGGTCCGGGGAGAGAGATCCAGCTGCCGGCCCTTGACGGGGTGCCACTGATACCGGTCCCCAAGGTCAAGAGCTTAGGCGTGCTCCTTGAGTCCTCCCTTACAATGGAGGCTCAGGTGGCAGCCACTGTTAGAGCTGCCTTTTTCCATCTTCGGCAAGCGCGGCAGCTGGCCCCTTACCTGGAGCGCAACGACTTAGCAACGGTAATCCATGCTACGGTCACCTCAAGAATAGATCACTGTAATGCTCTCTACATGGGGCTACCCCTGACGCTAACCCGGAGACTACAACTAGTGCAGAACGCTGCGGCACGGCTGTTAATGGGACTACCACGACGGGAGCACATTGAGCCAGTGCTGAGAGAGCTGCACTGGTTGCCTGTTGTGTTCCGAGTTCACTTCAAGGTGTTGGTATTAACCTTTAAAGCCCTATATGGTCAGGGACCTGCCTATCTACGGGATTGCCTTTCCCCATATATCCCCCAGAGAGCACTGCGATCAGGGACAAAAAATCTGTTGTCTGCCCCTGGCCCAAAAGAAGCCAAGCTATGCATAACAAGATCTAGGGCTTTCTCGGTGGCAGCACCAAAACTCTGGAACACCCTCCCAGAAGCTATAAGGGCCCTGCGGGATTTGTCGGCATTCCGCAGGGCCTGTAAGACCGAACTGTTTAAACAGGCTTTTGTGGTTGATTGAAAATGGGCTGCCACCGGACATCCCACAGAATGCTGGCGAGCATAGGCAGAAGTCAATACCGCCTAGATTGGACTGAGACAGTGCTAATAGTTTTAAATTGATAAGTAAATTATGGTTTTATATGTTTTATTGAATTGATTGTTTTTATGATGTTGTGAGCCGCCCTGAGTCCGCTTGCGGAGAGGGCGGGATATAAATGTAAAGTAATAAATAAATAATAAATAAATAAATTCAGGGGGGGAAAGTAATTAATATCCTGAAATTTCAGGAGTTTATGGGCAGGGAAGGAGAAAAGAAGGAGTTTTCTTGGCAATTTGGTAGTATCTAGTCCCTTAGAATTTTAAAGGGTTATTATTTTCTATGAGAGTAGAAGAGGTCTGTTCTTATGGTACTAATGGAAAATGCTGACAAATTGTAGCTGACAAGGAGACTCCATGGAGTTTTCAAGGCAAAAGACTTTCAGATCTGGTTTATTACTGTCTACCTCTCCATAGCAACCCTGGACTTCCTTGGAGCCTCCCATCTGAGTACTAACTAGAGTTGACCCTGCTTAGGTCCCAAGATACTACTAGCCTGGGCCATTCAGGTCTCCTCTTACAGAAAACAATAGCCTTTTAACATTCAAAAAGATCAGACACCAGACAGCTGTTCCTGTATCTGAAAAATCTGGGTCTCCAAAACCACACTGAACTGAAACCGGTAAGACCCCCATCCCCAGTCAAGATAATGAAGCAGGTGCCTTACTGGTAATTCAGATTTGAAACAACACTATTTCTCCCCCCAGGTGCACACCCCCTAACCATGAGTTGAATCTGGCCAGCCAATGCAGGATTTTAAAAATAGGGGTGATTTGTTCCCTGCATCTATCTATCCCTTGATATCAAATAAACTAATGTATTCTGCACAAATTATAGCTTGTGAGTTATCTTCAAGAGCACAGAGCATGTTACAGTAATTGAACCTGTAAGACACTGTTGTGTGGTTTCTGCAGGGCAACACTGGCCGCCTCCAGATAGGAGGAAAACTTACAAGATGCAATCTGAAAAATGCATTTTTAGCCACATTAGATACTTCTTTCTCTTACTTCTAAAATCTGAGCTCCATCTAACATGGAGATCATGTCCCCCTACAAAAGAGATGTCTTATGGACCAACATCACCTCTGTCTTCTCAGGATTAAATTCCAGTTCATTCTCTCTCAATCAACTACTTGATCAGGATAGCCATTTAGAGGCATAGGACAGGGGCAGCAGCATCTGGAAACCTAGCTGAGTATTATCAGCATACTAATGACAGGCAACTTCAAAGCTTCAGTCAGTCTCACTAAGGAGTCTCATATATATGCTAAATAACTTGGGGAAGAACATTGAGCTCTGTGGGACTCTTCACAGCAGGTTCCATTCAGCAGATTCCTTATCACCCACTGTCACCTGCTGTGTCCAGCCACTTAGCAAAAACTCAGCCTATTTCAGGTTCACAGTTTGCTCTTCTAGATCAGATCTTAAGCACCACGATAATATAAAGGCAGTGATTAAGTCCAAAAGGACCAGTAATGAGGAATTTCCCTTATAAAGTTGTAAACAGGGGTCATTCACCACACCAGTACTCAAATTGAAAAGGTTGAGAGCAAATGTGTCATCCAGATGTCTCTGGGAACTCTGACACAACTTCCAGGGGTATGTCTAGGCCCTTAGCCTGGAAACTTATTAGGTGGCTTTGGGCCTAACCTGCCTCAAGGACTGTTGCAAAGAAAATATAGGACTGCAAAGTCCTACCTTGGCTGCAGCAGGGAACTCCATCTGTGTGCCCTTTGTGCATGTGTGCCATGATGATGTCATCCAGAAGTGATATCATTGTGCAGGGCACATTGCATTGGGGATGATCTAGGATTCATGTTAAAATTCTATGGTACAAAAGAGATTTACTCCAAATGCTAGAGTATCCCTGATGCAACATACCTTGCATGATCACATCACTTCCAGGTTATGTCATTGCACTGGGTACATCATGTGATGATGGAGCTCTTTGGAAGTGGAGATTCCCCTGGCAGCCCACTTCGTGCCAGCAGATTGGAGGCCCCCAAACTGGGGGACCCCCCACTCACAGCGGGAGCTTGGCAGCCCTAGGATAAAATGAGCTGGGGGGGGGGGGGGAACGCATGCATGCTACCTTGAGTTCTTTGGAGGAAACACAGGTTTTTTTTTAAAAAAATGCAAGAAAAATGTCACAATAAACAATTCTACACTGTTGGATATGTGGATAGTAGTTGATTCCCCCCCCCTACTCATTGCTCTTATTTCTATACTTTATTCATTTACTGTATTTATACTCTGCCTTCCACCCAAGTAGGGACACAAAGCAGCTTATATCCTTCTCCTTTCTTCATTTTATCCTCACAACAACCCAGTGAGGCTGAGAGTGTGCAACTGGCCCAAGTCACCCAGTTCCATAGCACAAATGGGGATTCAGACCTGGACTTCCCAGATCCTTGTCTGACACTTTAACCACTGTGCCTCACTGGCTTTTGTGCTTGAATTTCTTAATCCATCTCTTCCTTACTAGCTTTTTTTTCTCTTCAAAGCAAACCAGAATTACCTCCCCTATAGTTCTCTATCATGTAATTTCCACAATTGAGCTAGAGCAGATTTTGCCCAACAAAGAGGGGATTCTGCTTTGTTTGTTGCTTTTGGAAATAAACGGATGTTCTTTATCATTACAGAAATCCATATTGTGATAGGAACACCTAAATGAGCATTCCAACTGTCTTTCTGACTAGGGGATGGAGAGAGATGCTGAGAGCACATTTTCCCCTCATGGCCGTCAGAGAGAACAAAGAAAAGGATAATAAGAGGGAGGGAGCAGGGCAGGCCTGACAGTTTTGGCATCCTCCATGCAGAACTGCCCGCACCAGGCTGCCTTCTTCCTTGCCAGGTAGAGGTGGTGTCCAGGGCTGCTGCACCTGCCCAGGGACAGGCACGGTTGAAGGCAGGCAGGCTGACTGCAGTAGCCTGGGAGGGAAGAATGGCCCTGGAAAGGGCTGCTCTGCCCCATCACACACACCCTGCCCTGCCTCTCCAAAGGAGGGAGGGCAAGCCAGCCCGCATATAAATGCCATCTTTTTATCTCTAACTATAATTGCACATAAAAGATATGCACAGGCATCTACAAAACCAGTAAAAAAACTCAAGAAGCCAAGTTATTGATGAAAAAATAAGTGAATATTAAAAGAACAAAATTTGGAACATTTGCTCATTCCAATCTTGGTGCCTCTATGTGAGGCTGTACTTAGTCTTTACTAGCTCTGACAACATGGAATTGGCGCAAGAGAAAGAATGCTTCCCTGCCTTTGGGGTAGTATTGTTTTATAGACATGAATATCCTTCCAAACACAAGTCAGGCATGCTTGAACACCTGCTGGTTCATCTAATATCCTGCCTGTGAGTTGAGAGCACAGATGAGCCGTTTTAATGCATCCAAATGAATTCAGATGCATCCATTTTCATGACAGCACTATTTTCTTGCACAATTACACTGTTTTGCTCCTGCAGTTGTACTTTCTTGCTCTCTTGTTCCTTAACATGTCTGCTGTTTCCAAAGTTTAAAAGAATGCACAGTATTTTATTTTTAAATGAGATGATTTAATTTTTGAATTAGGCAAAAGCAGCTGCAAGGCCTAATAGGTACTGCTTAGGAGAAAATCTGATCAGCATAGAGCTGTGCTTATTATAAACATCACCAAGAAACATTAAGGGGAACTAACCACAAGCTTCTTTTGCATGTAATTGAGAGTTCATGAACAAAGTTTGTTCCTTTGATGAGCATTTTCACTACAAACCAACATGACCCAGCTCCTGCACATTGGTTGGAGGTGAACAAATAAATAAGCAACTGAACTATCTACATGCTGAAAGGAATGCTTAAATGGCAGCTGATATAAGGGATTTGCATAAATAAATGTTGAAGGGTTCAGGTTTTTCATTTAAAATTTCATCAGAAAAATTCTGAGCCCAGGCTTTTCTTCTTTTAAGTCTCGACAACTCATGAGTACCATCTGAACTCCACACCATACAGGCCCACCACATTATTTATTTATTTATCTTTATCTATAGTCTGTCTTTCTCACAATGGACTCAAGGTGCATTAATTTAAAGTTGCCAGCCCCCCAGGTGGGGCCTGGAGATCTCCCATTTTTACAACTGATCTCCAGCTGGCAGAGATCAGCTCCCCAGAAGAAAATGGCTGCTTTGAAGGGTGGGCTCTATGGCATTTTACCATGCTGAGGCCTCTCCCCTCTCCAAACCCCACCTTCTCCTGAATCCACCCCCAAAGTTTCCAGGTATTTTCCAACGCAGACATGGCAACCCTAGGGAGTCAGTACAATCAACAAAATGGGACATTCAATACCTAAAGCATTAGGATATTAGAAGATTGGGATTACAAGAAAGAATAATAATAATAATAATAATAATAATAATAAATTTTATTTATATCCCGCCCTCCCCGCTTAGGCAGGCTCAGGGCGGCTAACAACAAATTCAGATAAAAAGTTATACAGTATATACAGTAATTTTAAAACAACATTAAAAGTTATACAATAGTTTAAATCAACAATGTCTTAAAAAACCATTCCAGTTTATATAATTTAACAGCAACAGTGATGTTCCTGGTGCTAGGAGCCTAGCATAAGTATTAACATGACACATTAAGCTGTACAGAAATTACATAATAGGATCCTACTTACAATATGCTATACACAGCAGTAAAAACTACAGGTCCCAATCATTTATCCAAGTAAGTTTATGAAACTGTTTTGTACTGTGCAGCCTTATTATCTGTGCAGAAAAGCTTTCTTGAAAAGCTCACTTTTGCATAGTTTACAGAAGGCCAGAAGAGTGGGAACTTTCCTGACCTCTTTGGACAGGCCATTCCACAAAGTGAGAGCCATAATAGAGAAATCGCTGCTGACATAGCAAAGCATAGAGAGATAGGATAAAGGAAAAGGAAAGGTCCCCTGTGCAAGCAGCAGTTGTTTCCCACTCTGGGGTGACGTTGCTTTCACAACGTTTTCACAGCAAACTTTTTATGAGGTGGTTTGCCATTGCCTTCCCAAGTCTTTTACACTTTCCCCCCAGCAAGCTGGGTACTCATTTTACTAACGTCGGAAGGATGGAAGGCTGAGTCAACCTTGGGCTGGCTACCTGAATCCAGCTTCCGCCAGAATCGAAATCAGGTCATGAGCAGAGTTCAGACCGTAGTACTGCAGTACTGCTGCTTTACCGCTCTGCGCCATGGGGCCCAATAGAGAGATAGGCAGTCCTGTAAATAAGAGGAGCCAAGACCATAAAGGGCTTTATATATGGCAATCAATACCTTAAACTGAGCTCAGAAACAAAATAGCAACTAACGGAGCGTTTGCAGATTGGGAGGAATAAGCATGTTCCATCTAGCTCCCCTAATAGTAAAGCTGCATCCAAACACCATATTTCACTGATGCATGCTAACATTGGTGCTCCTTAGAATAAGATATTGGATTCATATCCCATCCTATACTCTGAATCTCAGAGTGATCACAATCTCCTTTACCTTCCCCCCCCCCCACAACACACAACAGACACCCTGTGAGGTAGGTAAGGTTGAGAGAGCTCTTACAGCAGCTACCCTTTCAAGGACAACTCCAATGAGAGCTATGACTGATCCAAGGCCATTCCAGCAGCTGCAGGTGGAGGAGTGGGGAATCAAACCTGGGTTTCCCCAGATAAGAGTCCACACACTTAACAACTACACCAAACTGGTTCAGCTGATCTCAGTTCTATAGATCTAACCTTTGATCTCGCCCTAAAGGCTATGTGGCATGATTTTGAATTCCTGGTATACTCAGTCCAGATGGAACAGGTTCTGAGAATGAAGAAGAAATGGGAAAGACAGGTGAGAAAACATTTGTAATTGTTAAGATATATGATCAAAAAGCTATCCTATGGTGTCTTTGCTCTAGAACAACAGAAGCTGAAGCAACAGTACTCTTTCCTGCTTATCAAGTTAGCAAACACAAAGGAAATTAGCACCTATCATGATAATAAAGTCTATTCTAAAAGAACCTATACCATCAGAGGAACTTTGGCAGGACTGGGATGGCTTGCTTTGCTCAAAAAATGGTTGAGTGAATGTTCTCTAATTTTGTTTTCTTTCAGATTTGTTTATATTTTTTTCAGTGCCTTTGGTTCTAAGATTATACCTGTTGCTTTTGCAGGTTCATTTGTATTGCATGAACATTATTTTTTATAAGCAGTTCATATAGCATCTACACATATAATGTGTATCATTTTCACACACACATACAAATATGAACCTAATGCTTATTTTATTGACACACAAATATTCTTGGTAAATGTGTACATTTTAAAGGGAAAATCAGTGAGAGAAAACAGGATGACAAGAAAATAAAAATTTGGGGTATGGGTGGTTTTTTTGTAATTTATGTGTGTCTGTCTGTGCCTGAAAGTCATGTTGACCTCTGGAGACTGAACCCTACTGGGGACCTGAAGGATATTCAAGGAGGTGGCTGAAGAAGCCTGCCCCTGCCTTCTGATTGGATATTTCAAGGACAGTCTCCCATCCAAGTACTAACCACTGCTGACCCTGCTTAGTTTTCTGAGATCTGACAAGGTTGGGCTTGCTTAAGCTATCCAGGTCAGGGCAAGATCTGTGGGTTTGATGCACTCAAGGGAGAAGGCAAAATCAAAACAAAATCTTCTTGGGTTAAAACAGTCAGGATTAGGCATGTGAAACCACCCTCATAACTGAATTGAACTGAACTGAAGCTGTAATTTTAAAGTCTTTCCCCCGTAGTCAAGTTCATTGAATTTGTTGAAGATTAGTTTGAACTGAATTGAGTTTCAGATGGTATGTCATAATTGCTGCTGACTAGCTCAGTATCACCAACACAGTACACCTGACTGATTACTAATTGGTTCTAATGTTGCATGTTGAAGGTATCCAGAGATGCAGAGAGGCTCATAAGTTTCTTTCAGCAGATGTTCTCCAACATCAGTCTTGCCAAGTACATGGTGTCTCCAGGGGCTGTCTGAGGAGGATGCTGGGCTGATGCCTCTATTCCCACCTTGCAAACCAGTTCTGTTATTTTTATGCATGCCATAGCTCTGGGAGTCAGGATTTCCCAAAATGAGCAAGAATGAACAGCTTTCCCTTGACTTCTGTAGCCCCTCAAATTCATTCCAGGAAGTTCCAATTCCCCACTGCACAGCCTTGCCAGATGCTCATTTTAAACGTACTTTGAAAAAACCATCCAGCTCTATCCAGGCAAATAATTTTTTTAAAGCCTCTAATAGACCATCATACTGGGTATATAAAAAGGGGGTTGAATGAAGGCATTGGTTGTTTTAAAAGCTTGAGTCAGATCTTGCAAAATTGGCATTAAAGCTTATTACCATATCAAGAAATCAATGTGGCAGTTGCTTCCATTGGTTACAATAGGATTGAGAATCATATTTCTGGGCATAACTCCCCAGGTGGTGAACAATTACCAGGGATTGTAGCTGTCATCTTCAGCAATTAAAATTCTCATTTGCAGAGCAGATACAGGCAGATGTGAATCTGCATGTGAGTTAACTTAATCTTCCTTTTCTGGGATACTCAACTCAAGTTAGGGATCTGTTTTATTTTAATGTAAATAGAACACAAGGCCAAACAGAATTTTTAAAAGCTCCCTCCTTCACCTTGCCTTTCTGCATTCCATTTTTAACACATTTTTTTCCCTCACTGAGCCTAGCAAACTTTCCATATTGGATCCTGGCTAGAAGAAATATGCCTCAAATTTTGGTGTAAAATACGGGAGGGAGAATGGGATTAGCTCCTGACTATCATGTTTTAGTTAACAAATAGATGCCAAACCCACTTAACTTTCTATATACATGAATGGGCCTACTTTCCTTACTGGTTTCCCAGTTAATGATAAACACAGTCCTCTAAGGATTGTTTCAAAGTTTGTTTCCTAGTGGTTTGACTTGGCACTATTGATTCTAGGTCCTGCTTAAATCCTTCAGTTGTAAGGCAAGCCAAAGAGAAGGAAAGAAGCACAATACACATATATGTGGCTGGATGGAGGCTAATCAAAGCCTGACAATTATTGCAACTCATCTAAATTGGAAAAAATTATTATAAGAACATAATGTAAGAAGAGCTTATCTAGCCGGTGATCCCTTTAGCCCAGGATCTGTGGCCAACTACTTACTTTGGAGGGCCGACAACAGAGCGCAGGGATTCCAGCCTCCAGGTGGGATCTGGGGATTCCCCAGAATTGCGGCTCATCTCCAGGCTACAGAGATCAGTTCCCCAGGAGGTACTTTGGAAGGTGGACTCTGTATGTCATTGTGTCTCACTGAAGTCCCTGTCCTCCCTGGGCTCCTTCACCAAATCTCCAGGAGTTTCCCAACCTGAATGTATCAACACTACCTCCCCATCCCCTGGTGGTGGCTAGGGGGCATCTGGCAACCACAGGATAGAGGTTGAAGCCTCCCCTCAATGTTGCCTCCTGACGCTGGGATTCAGAGGTTTACTGTCTCTAAATACGGAGGTTCCCTTTAGTCACCATGACTAGAACACAATGCTTATCCTCCATAAATCTAATTCCCCTTTAAAGCTGGGTATGCCAGCGGCAATCACTACATTCTCTGGCAGGGAATGCAACACTTTAATCATTAATGAATGAATACTCTGTATTCTGGCTTCTTGCTCATGCTGTTTCGGTTCAACAAGGACAGCAAAATAGCAGGAGGATGGGAGTCAGCAGCTAAGATGACAGACGGTCATGTTGACTTTTACCACCAAACAATATTGTGCTGATAGGTTTTGGGGTATAGTGTTTCTACGAGGCAGTGTGTTGTTTGGCGTTCTTTTTTGGAGCCCTTATAAGCATGGTGCAGAGATGCCATTTAGTACCATGTCTGAGAAACTGTACATTTATGGCTTCTCTGTCACTTGCATTGCTTTACTATTGTTTTGCAATTGCTAAGATGTAATAGAGCAGGGGTGTCAAAAATACAGTTCATGGGTTGGAAGTGGCCCGTCCAGGGTTTATTCAGGCCATGAACAACTGGTCATTACCTTTATTGCCAGATGACAGAGGCTGTGCATTATATCCCTGTTTACTGTCCCAGTGCTGATGCATAACAGACGGTAGAACTGGGAGGGTGGGCATCAGGGAGATACTGTAAAGCAATACTGTAACAGTGTTAATGTTTTAAGCATATTTGTATTTTGGTAAAAAAATATCATTAATTGTGTTTGCCTGAGTCCCTTTTAAAGTTTATATCTCCAGCACCTGGCCTTACATTTTATGGCACACATGGCCTGGCCTGACAAAATGACATTTATGTCAGATCTGACCCTCGTAACCAGGGCTTTTTTTGAGCAGGAATGTACAGGAACACAATTCCAGTTGGCTTGATGCCAGGGGGTGTGGCCTAATATGCAAATGAGTTCCTGCTGGACTTTCTCTACCAAAAAGCCCTGTGTAAAACAATGGTGACATCAGGGTGTGGCCTAATATGCAAATAAGATCCTGCTGGGCTTTTTCTACAAAAAAAGCCCTGCTCGTAACAAATGAGTTTGACACTTCTGTATTAGAGTGTGATTTAGTACCTGCCTTCCTAGGGTCTTAGTGTTGCAGTAGACTTCAAATGACCTGGATTCAAACCTCACCAAAAATTCCATGGATGACAGATAAGTATCCCTAAACTCTGTAGAGGAAAGCTGGGATAAAAATAAAATAAATACAACACTGTGCCCATTGGGTAGCTTTGCATACATCTCTTGGGGGTATCAATTATCTTCCTGTGCCTGCTAGTCTTCTTCCTGCTCTAGTCTTGCCAAATACCTCCCTTTGCATTTACAATGCAATCCTAATATACTCTTCTAAACCCACAACTGACTTACAACGCTGTAATTCCAGGATTGCATTTTAATGGCTTATAAAATGATCACACTCTCCTGTCTGTTGATAGGCAAGAAGGATTAGTGGGGAGGGGCTGTGGCTCTGGTAGACCATCTGCTCTGTGTGCAAAAGGTCCTATGTTTAGTCCTTGGGATCTCCAGGTAAAAAGTTCAGGTAATAGGTGATGTGAAAGACGTCTACCTTGAGACCCTGGACAGCCACTAGGCTTCCCAATCCCCAGGTCCCAGCGGGGGATCCCCCAGTTTTACAGGCTTCCCCCCTCCCCCAGCCAGCTGGCCGGCGGGGGAAGCCCCAGCTCCACAGCCATCATGCACCTCCATGAACAATTCCCATAGGGAATGATGGGGAATTGATCTGCGGGTATCGGGGGCTCTGGGGGGGCTGTTTTTTGAGGTAGAGGTGCCAAATTTTCAGTATAGCATGTAGTGCCTCTCCCCAAAATACGCCCCAAGTTTCAAAAGGATTGGACCAGGGGGTCCAATTCTACAAGCCCCAAAAGAAGGTGCCCCTATCTTTCATTATTTTCTATGGAAGGAAGGCATTTTAAAAGGTGTGCTGTCCCTTTAAATGTGATGGGCAGAACTCCCTTGGAGTTCAATTCTGCTTGTCTCACCCTTGTTCCTGGCTCCACCCCAATGTCTCCTGGCTCCACCCCCAAAGTCTCCTGGCTCCACCCCCAAAGTCCCCAGATATTTCTTGAATTGGATTTGGCAACCCTAACAGCCACTGCCACTATGAGAAGAACAATGCTGACTATGATAGACCAATGGTCTTTCTCAGTATACGTAAATCATGTGCTTATCCTTTGGCTGAGAATACAGTCTCTGAGAGTTTTATTCTAAGTCATTGGATGCAGTAGAGTTTGAACCAGAAATATATTCTACTTTTAATCACTTGTGAAACGGGGCTACAAACTAAAATCTTTAGAAAGTCAGTTCCAGCTACAAATGTGTTTTCTGTTGAAAGTAACAGAAACAAAGAACAAAGAAGGTATAATAGCTAAATAAAGCAAACAAATTATTAAAGAACATGAAAGTGTCAACCCAGTGTGCTGCATCAGTAAAAACAGCAAGCTCTATGTTAGGGATTATTAGGAAATGGATTGAGAATCAAATGGCCACTATTGTAATGCCCCTGTATAGATCAATGGTGTCCAGTTCTGTTCCTTGTATCTCAAAAAGGACATTGCAGAGCAGGAAAAAGTGCAGAGGAGGGCAACTAATTTGATTAGGGGGTTGGGGCACTTTCCCTTTGGGGAAATGTTGAAGAGTCTGGGACTTTTCAGTTTAGAAAAGAGATGACTAAGGGGGGGGACATAATAGAGGTTTATAAAATCATGCATGGGATGGAGAAAATTGACAGAGAAATTTTTCTCCCTCTTGCAATTTTATGTGTGACAAAATTTATTTTATTTTATTGTATTTATATCCCACCCTCCCCACCGAAGCAGGCTCAGGGTGGCTTACAACAATAAAAACAATAAAATACACATAAATTCTTTATGTAGGAAAAAATTATATGGATCTTAATCATTCAGTGCTTTCCAGCCACTGTTTTGGAGCTCTTTGTATCATTTGCAATCCCAAAAGGATTAAATACAGTGGGGCAGGAGAGTCCAGGAAATTCTTCCAGTTCTTCTAGGAAAGGGGAAAGAATGCAGCTCTCTAGGCACATGACTGTAGCTCATTCAGTGTTTACAGGAAATGCACACTTTTATTATTAAGCAGAGTGTTCCTAGAGTCATTCAGAGGACAGAGTGTCTAGGAGGCACTAAACAGCTCTGGTACAATGCTAAAAGCTAATACATTGCCAACCTCCAGGTGGTGGCTGGAGATCTCCTGCTGCTGTAACTGATCTCCAGGTAACAGAGATCAGTTTGCCTGGAGAAAATGGTTGCTTTCCAAGGTGGACTTTATGACATTATACCCCACTGATGTCCCTCCTCTTCCTAAACCCCACCCTCTTGAGGCTCCATCCCAAAAATCTCCAGACATTTTCCAACCTGGAGTTGGCAACACTAGATTAGATGCTAATTTTTTTCAAATGAGGTATTGGGATAGCATCAGTGCTGGGCTATTTGGGCTGCTATTGGTAACAACATGGAATATATTTTAAACAATCTATATAATTTTAAATTTACAAGCATTCAAAACAATAGTTTATTTCCTTTCCTTTCCTTTATTGGTTTTGTATCTCGACCTCCCCATGTGGGCTCCCTTGTTCTGAGGCTGAATTATTTGAACTACCATAGGGTTTTACTGTAAATCTGAACAATGATTCTGGATACTTTACTTTGGCCTGTGTATACCTCTTGATTTGCACTTCATTGTTAGCTTGAATATTAGACTCTTAGCAAGTCCTTGTGACTTAGTGTTCCAGTCACTAAGTAAACTGCGTTCTGCTGCCACCACCTATTTCCAGGGCAAGAGGCGGAAGCCCTGGAACATTTTGGGATGGTTTTGTAGGAAGAAGTTTCTCTTGCCAAGTTATCAGATTTGGCTAATGTTTAGGTATTCTCTAATATCCTTTGTCTGAACCTGTGTACCTAGAATTAATAATCATGTGCATGGGTGAAAACTCATGAACTTGCAGATTCATCAAACAAACAGAAACAGAAATAGACACATAAAGGTACTGAGCAAAAATCAAAGAGTCAGTTCCTAAAAATTTTGTTTTAGTAACTTTTGTGGAGAAACGCCATCTTAGTTGGGAGGGAACATGAAACTGCTAAGCAGGCTTTGGGGCCTAGCCCTCCTTTCATTCCCCCCTCCCTTCCAGAGCCAAACCAGCAACTCTAGGGGGAAAGCCTCCTAGAGCGGCAGGAAGTTCTTTTGTTCTTGGTATGTGAGTTAGGCAGGAAGAGAGGCAGTCTGCAGCTGGCCTTCGAAGGGAGAGGTTGTGGGTCTGTGGGCTCCTGACTGTGGGAGAGGCCTACTCAGGATGAGGAGGACCCCAGGCAGTCAGACCACGTAAGTCATCCACAAGGCAGGGCATGTTTAGACCAGGGACAGTAGGATGCGTTTAAAACCACTTTTTATTTGTCATGCTGTTTGCTGTGCGGGTGCTGTGCTGTGCTAACCTTTTACATGCAACTGTTTTTGTTTTGTTCTTCTTTTCTTTTTCTCTTTTAATTAAATATTTTTACTGTTTTGAATGCTGGCAGTCAAACTCTGTACCACATAGATCCCCAGCCGCTTTAGACCATGCTGCTTTAAGAAGGGGGCCCCGGGGAAGGGGGAAGGCATGCAGTTGGGTAAGGTGCCAATCCTCCAGGGGTTCCCCGAAGAAGTGCTGTGGTCTCTGTGACACCCAAGTACAGGGTGGCAGAGGACCTTGAGGCCTGGCCTCATAGCTGGAGAGGGGGATTGGGAGTCCTGTTCCTCTCAATCTGAACCCCTAGACTGAGCAGGTGGTGGCAGCGAGCCCAAGTGGCCGGAGGAGAAATAGCTCCCTCCAGGAGTTGGCGACTCAATAGGGAGTTGACGGGACCGGGTCTGAAGACAGAATCGGGCCGGTTCCGTCACAACTTTATATTGATAATCACATACTAAACTTTAATATTCACAAATCGAGTCAACCCCAAACTATTCATTGGGTGAGGGAGGTATGATAGATGGGCAAAGGCTCTCTCTGTTTTATCTATAATCTTTATGCCTGATTCAAGTTTGTTAAGAGCAGTTAACAGTCCATTAGTACCCATGAAACTTTAGAGGAACTAAATGGAATGGGAGAGTTGACAGGAAAAATCCATTAAATTGCTGTTTTCAGTCAAATAGTATAACTACCAGAGGTGCTGCTATGGGATAAAGAGTGTGGCTTCTGAAGAGGCAGGCTAATAAAGTGTGCATGCTGTAAAGGAGTCACACATAAAAATTGGTTTTCCTGTGTCTGTGGAAAAACTAAGTGGTCATATTAGGTATCTGTTAACAAAGTGAGCAAACAAGAAAATAGTTAAAAGTTCACTGTTCATGGCAGTTCTTCATTATGATTTCTCCTAATCTGAAATATCCTGCTGCTATCTAGATGGATCATCTCTAGAACCTAAATCATGGGGAATCTGGAATAATAGTACTTGATGTGATTTTGTCTTTGTAGTGGCTTGTTTGCCTGTGACATACGGTCCTTGACTCTCTATTGGTTTGATAAAACTGCTTGAATTCTTCACATACAAGCACACAAGCTAAGTGTTGATAGGAAGGAAAAATTCAAATGTTGTGTTGCACATAATCATAATTCTAAGTGGTAGTTTCTGTTTTCAGGAATACAAATGAATGAACTGATAGCCTAAAGGAGATCCTGGATTCCAGCTTTATCACTCAGGGCTATTCTAGGATACAACTATCTGCTTGACTTAACTAAAGGACCCAAAAAAGGAAATGAAAAACAGTCCCTGAAATGGTTTTCCTGTATGCAGAGGTCATGTGAATGATTCTGAACATTTGTTGACTGCTTGAGCATGGGGTCTCATAAGAGATGTCCTTGCTGAGCAGGTTTTTTCTTCCCAGCAAGGAGGTGGCAATATAAGAAGACATTCTGAAACAAAAGGCTGAGATAAATAAAAATAGCAGTGAAATACTATTTGCAATGAAGTCCTCCAAGACATAGTGCACAATGGGGATCTGTCTTCATCAGTAAGGAATGGCAGAGTGTTTCAGCTATACCTTTTACTGGTTACTGTTGTGGCATTCAGGGGTCACTGTGCTTCTCTATGGAACTATTAGAACAACTCACCAGAGGCAACAATCCTACCATTGTTTACATGATCAATAGTTTTGAAAATAAGAAAGGCGAGTGCCAAGGATTGTCAATTTTCTTCTGGCTCTTTTCAGCCTCTGATTTACACAAGGTTAACAACAGAGCACAGAAAAAAGACTGAGGGATAAACAACTTGACTGAGTGTGATCATATTCAGCACAGCGCATGTTTGGATCATATATAAGAATGTAGAGAAGCAGGAAACCCTTTGCTTGCTTGTATGGTAATGGAGCTTATGCATCTTGGGTGAGATCAATGAAATCCAAATGATGATTTTCACAGATCTCAATCAGTGACATTCAAAGGTCTCACTACATTATAAAAGAAGCATGGAAGGATCAACGTGTCACTCATTCTTTTGCAACAATGGAAGCATATCTCATGAAGTGCTGATCTTCTGGCTAAAAAGAGACGAGCTAGGCCAGGGGTGTCAAACTCATTTGTTAAGAGGGCCGGATCTAACACAAATGGGACTATGTGGGGTGGGCCATGTGTGACATAAAATGCAATGTGAGGTAGTGGAGACATAAACTTTATAAAGGATACAGACAAACACAATTAAAGATAGTACTTGTAAATTTAAAAATACAAACATGCTTAAAACTCTTGCAATATTGTGTTTAAAATGGAAAGGTGGGGGAATAGTGGGATTTGGCAATGCAATTTTAAAAATAAAACACCAAGAAAAACCACAAGCATCACAGCAAAATGTTCTGAGCCTGGGAAAACATGAAAAGTGTAGGAATAGTGGGATTGGCAATACAATTTTAAAAATAAAACATCAAGAAAAGCACAAGGATCACAACAGAAACTAAAAATATAAAATGCTCTTGAGACTGAGAAAACACTGAAATGGCATTGCAAGCTTCTTCCCCCCTCGTGGGGGTCTACTCAGATTGGCATGACTCCCCAGTGCAATATCCCCCTATGGCTGTGGGTCCTCAAGTTAAAGTACTCACTAGGTCAGGTCCATTCAGCAGAGGCAAGCTGGCTCAAAACATCAATCCTTTATTTGCAAGGAAACATGAGTTTTTCAGCTGGCTATAGAAACACTGAAAGTGAAACTATCTCCACTTCATTGAAACACATTGCAGCATAGAAAAAGTTGAAAGGAAAATGTGTAATGGATTTTTCATTAAGGTCTCAGGGCCCTATCTATCTGGTTACAGAGACCTTACAGAGCCAGTTTGGTGTAGTGGTTAAGTGTGCGGACTCTTATCTGGGAGAACCGGGTTTGATTCCCCACTCCTCCACATGCACCTGCTGGAATGGCCTTGGGTTAGCCATAGCCCTGGCAGAGGTTGTCCTTGAAAGGGCAGCTCCTGTAAGAGCTCTCTTAGCCCCACCCACCTCACAGGGTGTCTGTTGTGGGGGAGGAAGGTAAAGGAGATTGTGAGCCGCTCTGAGACTCTTTGGAGTGGAGGGCGGGATATAAATCCAATATCTTCTTCTTCTTCTTAATGGAAAATCCATTCTACATTTTCCTTGCAGCTTTGCTTCCTGCTGCAGCCAGCAAAGACAAGGCAGAAAGAGTAGGGAACTGAAAGAGCAGGGAACTTCGTCAGCTTCAAAGGGTAAGGACAGGATGCGAGGAGGGGAGGGGGAGAGAAAAGAGCCCTGTGGGCCTGATTAAAGCCCTGGGCAGGCCAGGTGTGGCCCACAGGCCAGACGTTTGACATCCCTGGGCTAAGTTTTATTTTTAGCCAACTCTACTACTAGATAACTTTAAGCAACTGACTAGGTCAAGAAACAGCATATTTTGGAAACAGTAGCAGGTTGTTTTTCCCTCCTTAATGCCATATTTCTAGCATATGGGCACAACATATATATATAAATTATGGGGACATTTTCTCAATGAGAAAAATAGAAGCAATTCTGTGATACCGAACATAGACCAATACCGAGAAAATTTTCAGGCAGTTTGGTTTCCTGCTGTTGAGTACCTAAGCAAACAATATGTAATTCAGAGATATACAGTTTATTGAGATATTATGTATATACTAGGAGTAAGGCTCATTGTGAAAAAAAATACAACGGGCTCTAGAAGGAGGCTCTGGGCAAGCAAGCGCCTGCCACCCTTGCTGTCTTCCCACCCACCCAAGTGAAGGCATTAACTTCCCCCCACTTCAAGGGGAGCTTATCTCTGCTATCTAGAGAGCAATTATAAATCTGAGTGATCTCCAGCAGTTCCCTAGGAGGAAATGGCATTGTACCTCAAACCCCACCCCTTAAATATCCAAGAATTCCCTAACCCGGAGTTGACAACCTATCTCCTTCCCCTTATCTGCCCCTCTGACTTCAACTTTCCATCTCCTTCCCTCCCTGCAGCTTCTACATAGGCTGTCTTTCTCCACAGTGGGGATGGGGGGGGGGGTAGGGAACCAAAGCAGCTTATGTAATTTTCTTCTGCCCCCTTTGATCTGAACAAGAACCCTGTGAGGCAGGTTAGACTGGAAGTCTGTGACTGCTCTGAAATTAGTCAGTCAGCTTCCACAGCAAGGACCTGGGTCCGGCAGACCCCACTCTGAAGTCCTAACTCCTATGCCCTCCTCAAAGTCCACCTCAGAATCTCCAGGAATTTCCCATCAACATGGAAAGGTACCACTGAAGGCCTCTGAGCAAGTGTCTGCCACCCTTGGTGTCTTCCCACCCACCCAAGTGAAGGCATTCACTTCTCCCCCTCACCTCAAGGTGAACTGATCTTTGGCATCTGGAAAGCAGTTGTAATTCTGAGTGATCTCCAGCCCTAACCTGGAGATTGGCAACAGCGGTCCCAGGAAGAAATTGTTGGTTTGGAGTCTATGGCATTGTACCTCAGGTCCCACCTCTCCTCAAACCCTGCCCTCTCCAGGCCCAGCCCCTTAAATCTCCAGGAATTTCCTAAACTGGAGTTGGCAACCCTATGTCCTTCCCTTTATCTGTCCTTGTGACTTCAGCTTTCCATCACCTTTGCCCTCCCTGCAGCCTCTATATAGGAAAATTAGTCATTCTTCACAGTGCGGGGGGACCAAAGCAGTTTGCATCATTCTCTCCCCCCATGTGATCTGAACAACAACCCTATGAGGCAGGTTAAGCTGGAAGTCTGTGACTGGTCTGAAATCAGTCAGTCAGCTTCCACAGCAAGGACCTGGGTTCGGCAGATCCCACTCTGAAGCCCTAACTCCTATAGCCTCCTCAAAGTCCACCACAGAATTTCCAGGAATTTCTCACCAACTTGGAACTGGCAGCTGTAGTCAGCAATGGGCCCAATGAGTTCTGCCTCAGAGGCCTGTAGTGAGACCTTTCAGACCAACAGTCTATCTTGGACAGACTGTTTAATAGGGAGGAGTTGTCAGCCATTACATGAGCTTACATCATTCTCCTCTCCTCTCTTTGATCTAAACAACAACAACATATGAAGCAGGTTAGGCTGGTTCGAAATCACCCAGTCAAGCTTCTACAGCCCTCAGCTGGAGATTGGCAACAGTAGTTCCCCAGGAGGAAAGGCCTCCCTCAGAGGGCTTAGGAATTTCTGACCAACATGGAAAGGTACCACTAAAGGCCTCTATGCGAGTGCTCCCCACAGCCTTGTGTCTTCCCACTCACCCAAGTGAAGGCATTCACTTCCCCCCCCTCAAGGGGAGCTGATCTCTGCCACCTGGAGAGCAATTGTAACTCTGAGTGATCTCCAGCCCTCACCTGGAGATTGGCAATAGTGGTTCCCCAGGAGGAAAGACCTCTCCCTCAGAGTTCATTCTGTCATGTGAGCCCACTGTAGCCTAATTGGAATAGAAAGAGTGAAGAGTATTGGCAGGTGGAAAGGGCCCCTCCCTGCTGTGAATGAACATTCCTTTTGCCTCAGTTGAAGAGAAGGAACCCTACTGTTTTCTCATGAGCACAGGCCCATAGCTGGGGAGGAGGCCTGGGGGGGCCAGGCACCACAGATCTTTCCTGTTTTACACCCTCGCACCTCCTTCCCTGCTCTCAGACAGACTGGTCCTGGATTTCCTACAACCAGGCCCTGAGGAGAAGCAATACTGATCAGGAAGCCCCCTGTCAGCAGAGAACTGTCTCCCTTGAAGGTCAGTGGGCTTATGCTAGAGTTATTGCCTGATGGGGCTGGCAGTGGGCGGGGAGAGCAGAATCAGCCAATGACACAGCTCTGCTCCATTTCTGCAGGGCCTGTAAAACAGAGTTGTTTTGCCAGGCTTTAAGCTGAGGCAGTGGACATCACTTGTCCCTTCATTCCATCCCAGTGCTATAAGATCTGCTGGACCTGGAAATAGGCCATGGCTGTGAGGCAGAACCTGCCATTTTAGTCTCTACTGTGACTCTGTAGTTTCTTATTTTATATATTTTAAATTGGTCTTTCATTAATTTTATTGTTAATTGTTTTATGATGTAACCCAACCTTAGCTTGTCCTACCGGAAGGACAGGCTAAAAATTGAATTAAATAAATACTAAGCCAAATGGGAAGAAAGAAATATATTGAGCAAAAACAAGCTCGATGTGTTCATATTTTAACAGGGAAGGGCAAAAGACCTTTACTGATTTCTCACTAGTGTTGCTCCACCCCCAGGCTTCTGTTTCCCCCGATGCAAGCAATCAGTTTCCCACCAGTTGCTCTGCAGGTGCATTTTGATACAGGGCTCCTTCCAATTTCCCCCGTGACATCATAATCCTTAAAAGACAGCATCACAAAAATGTGCGGTGAACTGGGAGTCCCGTGTCAAAATGTGCCTGTGGAGCAACTGATAGGAAATTGATCACTTGTGCCAGAAGCCTGGGGGTGGAACAATGCTAGTGAGAAATTTGTCATTTTTTTTTTTGGTTGCAAAATGTGTGGTATTTTAATTTCAACACTTTTAATGCTTTGTTGCCTTTTTGGTTATATTCTAAGAGAGAGAGAGATTTAGGCTTTCTATATCACTCCATTATAATCTACTACACCAATAATTGTATGTTCATCAAATTGGCTTATTATAATTTGCTATAGAAGTATTCAGATTCCAGCTGAAACAGGAGTTACATTGGTTTACAGAACACAGTCAGAGAAAGCTGAGCCCCCACCTTAGATAACTGCAATTTGAGATCAATGCAATTAATACCCACACACTGCCTCTTACAGCTATAGTTTGGTTCCTCTTGCCCCAAATAGTCTCAGTAACTGAAAAGCAAAGTTCTTTCTCCCTGGATAGGTTTCTTCCCCTTTCTTTCTTTCTTTCTTTCTTTCTTTCTTTCTTTCTTTCTTTCTTTCTTTCTTTCTTTCTTTCTTTCTTTCTTTCTTTCTTTCTTTCTTTCTTTCTTTCTTTCTTTCTTTCTTTCTTTCTTTCTTTCTTTCAAAAAAAGAAACTCAGACCATAAGATAATATAAGTAGAAGGTATGGGACCATTTTGAATGGCATGTGATACCATTTGGACCCAAACAAGGGCAGGTGAGTTATTAGGCAGCTTCCCATGGGTCACCACTCAGAAAGTGATGCAGAAAAAATAGCTAGTTTTTGTCAGGGTATCCTAGCAGCATGCTTAAAAATCTATGCTGGTGATTTCTCCCCAGAAAGCACTATCCACAAAACAACTTTCAGCTGATAATGGCCAAAAGCAAAGTAATGCTTCTCATTGAGACAGAAGATTTGGTGATTCACTCCACCAGTTACTGGTTGTCTATCATGCCTGCTCTCCAGCTGCTAGATTCATTCCACAGCTGAAAACTACTCACTGCTTCTCATGCACAGCTGTTATTCACAGAGAAAGTCAGAATGCTTGTTGTCTAGAACAGCTATATACATATTGTCAAGCATGCTATTTCTAAATGCTGGTTTTATCCATACCTTTCTTCTCTTCCCCCCCACCTTCTCTCCCTTCCCCCCTGTTTGGTGTAGTGTACACCAGTTTGGTGTAGTGGTTAAGTGTGCGGACTCTTATCTGGGAGAACCGGGTTTGATTCCCCACTCCTCCACTAGCACCTGCTAGCATGGCCTTGGGTCAGCCATAGCTCTGGCAGAGGTTGTCCTTGAAAGGGCAGCTGCTGTGAGAGCCTTCTCCAGCCCCACCCACCTCACAGGGTGTTTGTTGTGGGGGAGGAAGGTAAAGGAGATTGTGAGCCGCTCTGAGACTCTTCGGAGTGGAGGGCGGGATATAAATCCAATATCATCATCATCATCTTCTTCTTCTTCTTCTTCTTCTTCTTCTTCTTCTTCTTCTTCTTCTTCTTCTTCTTCTTCTTCTTCTTCTTCTTCTTCTTCTTCTTCTTCTTCTTCTTCTTCTTCTTCTTCTTCTTCTTCTTCTTCTTCTTCTTCTTCTTCTTCTTCTTCTTCTTCTTCTTCTTCTTCTTCCCTGTGGATGCATAATAAATCCCTCTGTGAAATTTCTCATGTGAAATCTGGGAGGTGTTGAAAACCCTTTATGAGAATCAACTGTATGCCAAACTATCCAAATGTGAATTTCACAAGACAGAACTGGACTATTTAGGAGTGTCTGGGAAAGGGCTAGCCATGGATCCAGCTAAGATCCAAGCAGTATTAGATTGGGAACCCCCGAGGACATGTCGACAGCTCCAATCCTTCCTCGAATTCACAAATTTTTATAGTAATTTTATACAAGGGTTTGCGCACACAATGCTGCCCTTAACAGATCTCCTGAAAACAAAAGGGAAGGGTCCGGAAGCCAAACGGCCGGGAGCTAAACTAGAATGGACGGCTAAGTGCCAAGAGGTGTTCAATAAATTGAAAAGACTATTTACTAGTTAACCAATTCTAATTCACCTGAATGAATTAAAACCCTTTGTGGTGCAATGTGATGCTAGCGACGTTGCCATGGGGCAATTCTGATGCAACCTGAGGAAGAGGGGGCGTTAAAACCTTGTGCCTACATATCCAAAAAATTCACTCATGAACAGAGAAATTGGTCGGTTTGGGACAAAGAAGCTTTCACAGTTACTTTCACTTTAAAACATGGAGATCATGGTTAGAGGAAGCGAGGGTTCCATTCGAAATCTGGACAGATCATAAGAATTTGAAAGCCTTCACAGGACGAAGAAAGCTAACCGAAAAACAAATTTGGTGGGCGGGCTTCTTTGCTAAATTTGACTTTACTTTAAAACACATCCCGGGTTCCAGAAACTTTCTAGCTGATGCATTGTCTAGACTCCCTCAACATAATAGCCAGAGGGAAGAAGTGGTTGACTCCCTCATCCCACCAAGCAAGATAGGAGGGGCCGTAATCACCCGCTCCAAGGCAAAACACGAAAACCTAGAAGAAAAGTGGGGAGGAGAAAGATTAATCAGTGAAGTGGAAAAAGAGGGAGACAACAAACCAGAGGGAGTCACGAAAGGAGAAGGAGGCTTCTGGTACAAAGAGGGTAAACTTTATGTACCGGAGAGCTTCCAAAAAGAAGTCCTGCAACTCTGTCACAATAATAAACTTTCAGGACACTTTGGATATGTGAAAACACTACACAGTGAACTGACAGTTCTGGTGGCTATTCATGAAGAAAGACATTTCCAACTATGTGGCCTCTTGCCCAATATGCATAATGGCAAAGAAAAGGGGAGGGAAATCCCCCGGATTGTTGCAATCTTTGGAGACAGCTACCAGACCATGGTCAGTAGTCTCAATGGATTTTATCGTGGAACTACCCATGTCCCAAGGGAAAACTGTAATTCTAGTAATAGTAAACATGTTCTCCAAAGAAGCCCATTTCATCCCTTGCACCCAAGTTCCCACGGCTAAAAAGTTAGCACAATTGTTTTTTCAACACCTGGTTAAACTACACTCATTCCTGGATAAAGTAATTAGTGACCGGGGCCCGCAATTCGTTGCCAACTTCTGGCGGGAGTTTTGTAAGTTGACTGGAATCGAACAGGGATTAAGCTCAGTTTACCACCCTCAAACAGATGGACAGACGGAGAGAGTGAACGCATTGTTAGAACAATATTTAAGATGTTTTGTGAATTATCAGCAGTCAAATTGGGTGGCGCTTCCGCCGTTCACAGAATATGGATACAATAACAGTGTGCATAGCTCCACAAAAACCTCTCCATTCTTAGTAGTGAATGGGTACAAAGGAAAAACATTCCCGCTATTGCTGGGGGGAGTAACACCAGAAGTACCTTCCTCCTTTGAACAATGGTGGGGAAAACTAGGGAAAGTTTGGAAGGTTATCCAAGAAAATCTGGAATTAGCCAAAGAAACCTACAAAAAACACTATGACAAAAGCCATACCCTGGTTTGGGATTTTAAAGTGGGAGAGACAGTATTTTTATCTACCAAGAACTTACTGTTACCCCAACCTTCTAAGAAACTTGCATACAAATTCCTGGGACCTTTTCGTATCAAAAGAGTGATCAATAAAGTGACAGTGGAACTTGAATTACCCAAAATGCTTAGTAAAATACACCCTATCTTTCATTGCAGTCTATTCTGACGAGATCCTAGAGCTACGTCTTGGCACCCTCGACCTCAAGCTCCACAGCCTATCCCCATTGGGGATCAGAGTCACCATGAAGTTAAAGAAATATTAGATGCTAGGTTAAAACGAGGGGTTTTGTATTTTCTGATCCGATGGAAGCATTTCTCACCTGCCCACGACGAGTGGGTAGAAGGCTCACATGTCAAAGCACCGAACTTAATAAAAAAGTTTTATAACGCTCACCCTTCTAAACCCCGAAGAAGACCTTAGGGGGGGGGCAGTATGTCTAGCATGCTATTTCTAAGTGTTAGTTTTATCCATATCTTTCTCGTCCCCCCCACCTTCTCTCCCTTCCCCCCTATGGATGCATAATAAATCCCTCTGAATCCAGGATGTTTAGTGTAACCTTGTATTAACTGTGTAAAATGCCTCTCCCCCAGATTCACACAGGCATGTCTTATCAGCTAGCAGACAGAGTGTGAGAAATGGAGATATTAACATTTCTTAACCATAAAAGAGATACTAGCGAGTAGGCTTTGATTCAACTCAATTTGCATCTTTATGTTATTCTTTTGAAGTTATTTATAACCCTGCCTTTTGAAGTGGTCTATAAGATACTATTCAATACTATGTCTATCATTACTTCCAAGGAATCAGTCCTTGGAGCAAGTCATGGAGTTTTCAATAAAACAAATCTTTGATTAAAGAACAAAAGCTTGATTATTGCGAAATATCGATGCTTGACACATATATGGTGCAATGCCCCAGTTCTGTATGTCAGTTGCAGAACTTCCACTCCACAGTTTACAATGGGAGCTAATTCCAGTGCAGTATTTTCCTCTGTGGGAGAAATTTGAGATTAATTTCATTTCAAAGTTGAAGTGGAATTTCCTGGAAAGTTCCATGAATGTGGTACCATATGCCTACTATCTTCCATCTATGGGTCTCATCACTGTGGAACACATTTGAGTTTTTACTCTTGACCTACCATTTTCTCCATGTATTTTCCCTTGGGAATAATGCTGGCAGCATTCACAAGGAGGGAAACATCATGTTATAATTGGCTTGAAATGTTATAATTTCCTATGCCAGCTCTGCCGGCATAGAGACACTGGTAACACCTGCTGCCGATCCTTTCAATAAGGCTCCTTTTGGCAAAAAAACCCTGTAAACAGAATATGTTTATGCGTGGGAAGACAGAGCTGGCATAATCACAAAGTCATACTCAGGGTGTCAGTTCCTTCGCGTGACATGAGGAAAGGAGGCGGCAGAAGGAGTTGAAGCATGGGAGAATATGCAGTGATCTCTCATGTACCTGCTGTGATTGTTAAGATAAATCTGTGCATAGGACATGACAATAGGAGTTGCTTATAATGTCCCAAACTAATTTTTATGTCAAAATGAAACCTCATCTACTTGTAATAGCTAATGGGCTTATTTATTTATTAAAACATTTATTAAAAAAACTTTCTGCTTCATTCAAGGCAGCTTACAATAATAGTTGAAACAAACTCAGCTAAAATGAAAGAAAAAAACCCAAGCCCCAAATCCCTCCCCCTCTTAAGAGATGACAGCTATTCACATTCCCTCAAAGACCCTAGCAAACAGGCAGGCCTTGCAGTGCCTCTTAAAGATCTCCAAGGAGTGGGCCCCACTTACCTCTTCAGGAAGCCCATTCCACAGAGCCAGAGCTACAGTGGAAAAGGCCCAGGCTCTGGTTGATACCAGATGGACCAATCTGGGATAGCTAACAGATGGTTGCCTGATGACTCTAGCTGGCAGACAGGGACGTGTGGAAGAAGACTGTTGTTCAAATATGTGGTCCTAGGTTGTGAGGGGCTTTACAGGTCATAACCCTGACTTCAACTCAGAAGCTGACTGGCAGGCAATGAAACTGTTTCGAAATTGTAAATGTACATTCCCTACAGCTAGCCCCTGAAAACAGTGAGGCTGACAAGTTCTGGACTAGATGTAGTTTCCAGGTCTTCTTCAAGGGCAGTTCCATGTAGAGCACATTATAGTAATCCAACAGTGTTAAGAAGTAAGGATCAGCATGGCTAGATCAGCTGAGTCCAAGCAATGAAAGAGCTGCTGAATCATATGCAGCTGATAGGTGTCATTTGCATATTGGTGACACTCAGGGCTTTTTTTGAGCAGGAACACACAGGAATGCAGTTCAGGATGGCTTGGTGTCAGAGGTGTGTGGCCTAATATGCAAATAGGTTCCTGCTGTGCTTTTTCTGCAAAAAAAGCCCTTTGCAAAACATTGGTGCCATTAGGGGGTATGGCCAAATATGCAATTGAGTTCTTGCTGGGCTTTTCCTACCAAAAAAGCCCTGGTGGCACTCATCTCTAAAGCATGGGAGAGAGAACAGAACTCTGTGACACTCCACAAGATAAATTTCACCCAGCTGATTCTATACCTCTAGTAAGACTCTCTGTATCTGGTCAGACAGAAAAGAGTGAATCTGCCAAAGGGCTATGTTTGGTGCAGTGCTTAGTTTGGTGTGTGGGCTCTTACCTGGGAGAATTGGGTTTGATTTCCCACTCCTCCACATGCACCTGCTGATGTAAGTTTGGGTCAGCTACAAGTTCTCTCAAAGCTTTTCTGCTCAAGAGCAGTTTTGGAGAGCTCTCTCACCCCCACCACTGGTCGTCCCAATGGTCCACATGGCCCATGAGGACCTGGCCTCGTTTCTAGTGCCAGCTGAAGGCCGTGCAGACGTTCTTCCAGTGGTGCACGCCCTGGTTGTTAGGCTGCAGGAAGTGCTTGAGGCCTGCTTTCAGACTTTCACCCAGGATAAGGTCTACATGATGGCGACCATGTTAGACCCGCACCTTAAGGGCACAGTCGCTGAGTGGGCCAAAGAGCTCGATCGCTGGCGAGATGAGCTCTCCCAGAAGATTGAGTGTTGCAGAGTCAGGGCGGGCCCAGTGCCGGTAACTGAGGAGGAGGGGGGTGGAAGCAGCTCATCTGCCACTTTCACTGCTGTTCATTCCCAACCTCTCCAGTTAGGCAGTTTCCAAACCAGACTCACGCCATGAAGAGTCCTGAGATGACACTCAGCGGAGATGGGTGCTGTGATGGTGAGGGACTATCTTTTGGAGCCCAACAAGTCACAGGAAAGATCTCCTTTGGACTACTGGGTCACGAAGGAGGGGGTCTGGCCGGCCCTCTCCTCCGTGGCCAAGGTGTTCCTCTCATGCCCACCGGACGAGCGTGAGAGCGAGCACGTCTTTTCGCATATGGGCAACATTGTCTGCTCACATCTTAATCGCCTGCAACCCTGGACAGTTGAGCAGTTGGTCTTCCTGAAGATCAACTTGCCTCTTTTCGGCTCCCCGAACGTAGACTTTGAGAGTGAATGAAGTGAGCACCTACCTGTGCCTGCATCCTCTCTTGGCCTGCGCTTGTAAGGTGGTTGTAAAAAACTCTCCCACTAAACATATACTAGAGTCCAAAGACAGCCCAAAAACTCACTCACAAATTGATTGGTGGTGCACCCCCCTCCACCCCTCATCCACCCCAAACCAAAAGTGAATGCTGGTTTAAAATCTGCAAAGCAATCCAAATTTCCCCAGTCCCCATCCACACATGCGTAAAAATACTGTAAGGGCCATTGCAGCCCCCAACTGTAACCGACAGCACCCACAGGCCCAGCCAGGATAACCCAATGTTTTTTTCAGGGGCAGGAGGAAAAATGAGGGAGGTGCCAGTGCTGATGACAGGCAGGCAGCAGCCATACCAATGCTGAGGTCCCTCTAATGGGACAGTGATAACTGGTGTGTTGCTGCTGAGCTGAGAGAGAAGGAATGGTTCCCTTCCTCTCACACAATCTGAGGCCCTCCCAGTGATCTTCCTCATTTGGGGTGCAACTCTGGCTCACCTCCTCGTGGTGCACCCTGGGTAACGCAAAAGAGCCTGGACCAGCCAACCATCCATCACTCAAGGTAAGTCTAAATGCTTCTTGCTTTGTGTCAGATACAGAATGATGTGGAGCTAGGTGTGGTCCACCGCTTCTCTTGAGAGTTGTGTTGTTTGGGGCAAGGCTGGAGAGCTGGTATCTGTAGATTGTGTGTTTTGTGGCAGGGAAGTTAGCACCTGGGTGAGAGACCCAGAACCAGCATGCTTGTTCTGCTTGGCCATCTCTCCCTGGGTTGTTTGGGGCAGGGCTGGAGAGCTGACATCTGGGTTTGCTGCAGCCAGGTCTGCAGAGCAGACCTTGAGCAGATTGTGTTTTGTGTGGCAGTGATGTTGGCAACTGGGTTTATATTGGTTCCAGGCCAGCAGGGTTCATAGAGTAGATAGATGGATGTAGTGCATTTGGGTCCTATAAAGATTCTCTGGTGTGAAGTTAGGTTTGGCTTTGGGTGCCCCAGGAATTGGACCCCCTGGTCCAATTTTTTTTTGGCCTTGTGGGTTTTGTGTGGGACAGTGCTGTGAAGCTGCACAGCAGTTTGGGGGCTCTCCTCAAACCTCCCTGCTCCCCAGAGCCACTTTTCCCACGACAATTACAGTGGGGAAGTGGCTCTAATTGTTTTTTTCTCATAATTGGGAACAGTGTTCCTTTTGGGGTGCCCACAGATGGGTGCAGTCTTTTTGGGACAGGGGGGTTGCATGCAGGGAGTCCCCTGAAGCTGTCCTGCAGTTTTGGGGCCTCTCCCTCAAACCCCACTCTGGCCAGAGCCACTTTCCCCACAGCAACTATAGTGGAGGAAGTGGCTAATTGGGCTTTCCCCAGCATTGGTGACAATGGCCCTTTTGGGGAGCCCAAAGACAGGGACCCCCTGGCCCAATCTTTTTGGGAGTTGGGGATTTTGTAGGGGAGAGTCCCCTGCGGGTTCCCTGCAGTTTTGGGGGCTCTCCCTCAACCCCTCTACCCCCCAGTAGCCTCTAATTATGTCCTATGTTGCCATTGATTTCAATGGCCCATAGAGTATAATGGTGGTATAGGGGCACCCTCTTTGGGTGCTCCTGGAATGGGACCCCTGGCCCAATCTTTTTGGGACTTGGGGGGTTTGTAGGGGAGAGTCCCCTGCAGTTCCCCTGCAAATTTGGGGGCTCTCCCTCAACCCCCCCCCTCCAGGCAGCTTCAAATATACCCTATTTGCCATTGATTTCAATGGCCCATAGGATATAATGGGGCCGTATATTCGGAAATAGCCGCGCATCTACCGTATATGCAGTTATTCCAACTATGGAATTCAAAAATATACGGGATTCCGAATTGTTTGGCCCCGTATATTTCCGAATCCGATTAATTCCGAATTATTTTTTTTTTTGCACACCCCTAGTTCACACCTCCAATCTGCCTTGCTTGTGTGCTACCGCATTCGGACACCAGGAAAGGTGGAAGGCATGCAGCAGAAGAATTTGCTACCACTTTGTAAGTGGTAGCTTTTGAGCTGCCTCAGAGGTACCGGAGGATGGAGTTAGTGCAGGAGCAGGACGGGTGGCAAAAGTGCACGTTTGGACTTGATTTTTAAATCCATTTGCCAGCCATCCCTGTGTTGGCTTAAACTGCCAGTCTGGACCCAGCCCTAGTTGCTGCATCTCCTGCTTCACTCATACTAGGTAGCAGGTGATTGATAAATTGCTCCTTCACAATTTTGATCTATCATGCTCTAGGGACAGTGAGCTCACTTGCTGCCCTTTCCTTTTACAACTGAGTAGGCATAGTAAGTTTATAGAGATCAGGTTTTGAGCATTTAAAATATAAGAAAGTTTAATAATCAAAAATAAAAAAGCATACATGGTATGTTCAACTACTAATGCTGAGCAAGATACAACACCCCCCCCCCCCCCCGTTAAACCTTTTGTTTCACTCCACTCAGGTCTGTCTGCATAACTAAGTCCTGAAATGCCTGGTGCTTGGGGGAGAGAGGACTAATCTCCAGTAGTTTTCCTTCTGCCAGTCTTTTTCTAGCACTGAAGCCTGGAACATATGCGGAGTGTAGCCCAATAAGATATGGGGTAGATTCCAGGGTGACAGGCATTTCTCCACAGAAGTAAAAAGAGAAATTAAGAAAGACAGAGGTGAGATTTGTTAAGTATGGCAGAGCCCAGTCAAAAATCTGGCCACTGTATTCTGAACCACCTGAAGGTTACAAATACTAGGTGACAGGATCAAGAGCAAACAAAGTGGCCTTGTGGCTCTGTGAACCAGCATTGCAAGGCCCCCTCAGCTCAGACCCAGCTTGTGTCTCTGACTTGCTTCTGGTCACCAGTGCCCTGATGAGAACTTTCATAGTAAATTAAGTGGCCTGTCTGCTCCTGCAAATACTTTTCAGTGATAGCCCGACTGTAATAATACAACCTGATTTTACATATGCATGAATAGCCATGACAAGGTCATCCTTCTTCTGGGAGGTAGGATGGGAGAACATAGATGGCACAGTTAATTGAACCATGTTAAGGATGTCATTTTGCATGCAACTGTAACTCCACATAGAACAGAGTAGATATTAGCTACATATTCAGCTGAACTGCTATCAGTATCTTCATCCTGTTTGGATAGAGGTTCCATTTATTAGCCCTCATCTAGACCACTAATCACTTCAGGTGTCAGTCTGTTTTATTTATTTATTTACATTGTTTATAGTCCACTTTTCTCACTTTGAATTCAAGGCAGGTTACACAGAGTTTGTCAATACAATTGATGGATGGGACATTCCGTAAACAATGCAATAGGATTATGGTTGTAGAACCAACCAGAAGTCTAAAAAGAGAACTGAAGCAAAGCATAAGTATTAACAATGCACATTAAGTGATGCAAACTTCCATAGTAGGATCCTAGTTTCAGTCTGGACATCTGGTGCATTCACACTTTACTAAATAATGTGCTTTACATCTGGATTTTTACTGGACTAGATGAAAATGAGAAATAGAGTTGGATATTATCAGAATCTTGATGATGCCTTCCCCAAATCCTCAAAAACCTTTCTCAGAGGCTTCATGGAGCTGTTAAATGGCATGGGAGATGGTATACCAGAACAAATCCCTCAAAAACTGAGATAAAGCTTAAGCCTGAAATACAATATTCACCAAAAGTGGATCAAATTATATAAACTTTAGTTTTAGCATGTCTTAATATTATATTATTATAATAATCTATATGTAAAACACAACTAAATCAAAGTAAAACTTATTGTCAATAGATAAATCCCAACAGAAGCCAGCATTGTATAACTGAGTGTCAAACTCATTTGTTATGAGGGCCAAATCAGACATAAATGTCACTTTGTCAGGCCAGGCCATGTGTGTCATAAAATGTAATTTGAGGTACTAGAGACAGAAACTGTATAAAGGACAGCAGCTGGTAAGCTCTGTTAGTGCATCCTCACTGCAAGCTTCTCTCATGGATTGCTGCCTGGACGTGGCAAGAGGGCTTGTGTGGTTCAGTGAGGCTGCAGGCTATGCCATGCAGGGTCACCCAAGATGGACAGGCCACAGCTGAGAACCCAGACAAAATGCGATCCCAGTTGAGCTACTCAAAATCCTAAAAGAGAATGCTGTTAAAGTGATGCACTCATTATGCCCGCAAATTTGGAAAACGCAACAGTGGTCATGGGATTGGAAAAGGTCCATTTATATTCCAATCTCAAAGAAGGGTAATGCCAAGGAATGTTCAAACTATCACACCATTGCACTCATTTCACACGCCAGCAAGGTCATGTTAAAGATCCTACAAGCTAGGCTTCAGCAGTATGTTGTTCGGGAACTACCAGAAGTACAAGCTGGGTTTTGGAGAGGTAGAGGAACTAGACAAAAAATTGCCAACATTTGCTGGATTATGGAGAAAGCACAGGAGTACACTAAAGCACTACACTAAAGCATTTGATTGTGTGGATCACAACAAACTGCACAAGTCCTTAAAGAGATGGAAGTACCAGACCACCTCACATGTCTCCTGAGAAACCTGTATAAGGGTCAAGAAGCAACTATCAGAACAGGATATGGAACAACAGATTGGTTTAGAACAGGAAAAGGAGTTCGACAAGGATGTATATTGTCACCATGCTTATTTCAGTACATGAGATCTATCAAGGCTGGGCGAGCGAGCGTCAGTGTGGCAAATGAGGTTCAACATGGCCAAGTGCAAAGTAATGCACAAAATCCTAACTATAAATACAAGTTGATGGGGTGTGAACTTGAGGAGACTGACAAGATCTTTGGGTCATGGTAGATAACTCACTGAAAATGTCGAGACAGTGTGCGATTGCAATGAAAAAGGCCAATGCCATGCTGGGTATTATTAGAAAGGGAACTGAAAACAAATCAGCCAGTATCATAATGCCCTAGTATACATCGATGGTGTGGCCTTATTCAGAATACTGTGTACAATTCTCGTCACCACATCTCAAAAAAGATATCATAGCATTGGAAAAAGTGCAGAAAAGGGCAACTAGAATGATTAAAGGGTTGGAACACTTTCCCTATGAAGAAAGGTTAAAATGCTCTTTAGCTTGGAGAAATGTCAACTGAGGGGCGACATGATAGAAGTTTACAAGATTGTGCATGAGATAGAGAAGGTAGAAAAAGAAATACTTTTCTCCCTTTCTCACAATACGAGAACTCATGGACATTCAATGAAATTGCTGAGCAGTCAGGTTAGAACTGATAAAAGGAAGTGCTTCTTCACCCAAAGGTGATTAACACATGGAATTCACTGCCACAGGAAGTGGTGGCAGCTACAAGCATAGACAGCTTCAAGAGGGGATTGGATAAGCATATGGAGCAGAGGTTCATCAGTGGCTATTAGCCACAGTTTATCGTTGGAACTCTGTCTGGGGCAGTGATGTTCTGTATTCTTGATGCTTGGGGGGGGCACAGTGGGAGGGCTTCTAGTGTCCTGGCCCCACTGATGGACCTTCTGATGACACTTGCTTTTTTTTTGCCACTGTGTGACACAGTGTTGAACTGGATGGGCCACTGGCCTGATCCAACATGGCTTCTGTTATGTTCTTAATGCCGGCCTGGATGAAGCAGAAGCCGGAATTAAGATTGCTGGGAAAAACATCAACAACCTCAGATATGCAGACAACACCAATCTAATGGCAGAAAGGGAGGAGGACCTAAAGAACCTCTTGTTGAGGGTGAAAGAGGAGAGCACAAAAGTAGGCTTGAAATTCAACATCAAAAAAGCTAAGATCATGGCATCCAGCCACATCACTCCTTGGCAAATAGAAAATGACATGGAAGCAGTGACAGACTTCACATTCCTGGATCCAAGATCACTGCAGATGGTGACTGCAGCCATGAAATTAAAAGACTTTTGCTCCTTGGGAGGGCAGCTATAGCAAGCCTAGGCAGTGTAATAAAAGGTAGAGACATCACCCTGCCAACAAAAGTCCATATAGTCAGGGCGATGGTATTTCCAGTAGTAATGTATGGCTGTGAGAGTTGAACCAAAAGGAAGGCTGAGCACAGAAGAACAGATGCTTTCGAATTGTGGTGCTTGGACTGCAAGATCAAATCAGTCCGTCCTAAGGGAAATCAACCCTGACTGTTCCTTGGAAAGTCAGATGCTGAAGCTGAAGCTCACATACTTTGGCCACCAAATGAGAAGGGAGCACTCACTGGAGAAGACCCTGATGCTGGGAAAGACAGAAGGCAAAAGAAGAAGAGACAGCAAAAGATGCAATGGCTGGACAGCATTACTGATATAACCAACATGAATTTGAGCTGACTTTGGAGGGTGGTAGAGGACAGGAGGGCCTGGCAGGACTTGGTCCATGGGGATGGGGTCGCAAAGAGTCAGACTTGACTGTGCAACTGAACAACAGCAACATTGCAAGGCCCCATGGGCTGGGAAGCAGGTGCAAAGGAAAACCCATATAGGCGGACTGAAGAGGCAGCAGTGCAGTGCTGGGCAGATGCTCCCACAATGTGTGACTGCCACAGATGAGATTGTTCTGCCATGCTGAAGCTACAGTGGGGTGTCTCCGCCCACTCCTCCAGCACTTCCTCCCTTGCATTAGTTGCTCATGGGTTATATAAAAGTCTGGGGTGGGGTGGTTCTGTCCCTTGGGCCTTGTTTGACACCCCTGGGTTAGAGGCTCATCCTAGGATCTGAGAGACAAAGGTTTGAATCCCCACTTTGCCAGGAAAGCTTGCTGGATGATTTTGGGCCAGTCACACATTCTCAGCCTATATCTCATAAGGTTGTCGATGAAATGAGGAGGGAGAGGATACGGCAAGCCACTTTAGTCTCCACTGAGAAGAAAAGTAGGGTATGAATGAAGTTTTAAAAAATTAAATATATGTAACCAACATTTCAAGCAATGGCAAAATCAAACCCTTATAAATCTGCTTAGTTCAATTACAATGACCAAATTCAGTGTTCCACAGCTTGCATCCAAATACCATTCAGATGTGCACTAGAGATGCAGATGTCATTCATCCACACTGTGCTATTTTGCAAATGCACATTCACATTCTGCACCTAACTAGCATGTTAGGAAGCACTGGCATGAGGCCATATTCTTTTGCATTACTCACACCTTGCATAGTATGAACTATTTTGCACTATTTGGGGTATTCACAGTATTCCAATGTATTTCTTTTTTATAATAGTGTATCAGAATAATGTTTTATATTGACATACTCAAATATGGGATATTGGCTATTTATCTCATTACATATACTTCCCATTTTAATTGTATGTATTCTTGTTTTCTAATGGCAGACTAGAATGATTATAATATATAGATTGATGTTGATAAACAAATTAGGTGGACTACAACTAGGAAAGATATGTCCTTTTGTAATTTACCTAGATTTGCAGAAACACCAACTGGCAGGAAACTATTACCTTTTATGGCTATCCAGACCAAATGGCCAAGCCACATTGTTTTACCATGTGATCACAGTCAGTTTGCCCTCTTAATAAACAAACTGCATGTATTTCAGCCCACTATACCTGATCCCCTCGTCTGATGAAGTGTGCTTAGAGAGCACAGAAAAGCTTACGTTCTGAATAAAACTTGGTTGATCTTAAAGGTGAAACTTGACTTTTGCTTTGTTCATTGGGTTTTTTTGTTACTAATTCCTTATGGTGACAGAGAAGATAAATGAGGAGCACCCAAGAGAAGATGGATTCCTTGGGGCTGGATGAACTTTTTGTTTTTCAAGTTAATGTTTTTCTTAATCTTTCCTTCTATGCTTTACTTGGCTCACCTACGTGCAAAGAATTTGAATTCTGAATGAACTATCCACAGGATATTAAATCTTATCAGCTTGAAAGGATGATACAAACAGCTTTGTGTTTAGTTCTGGAGGCTGACATAGAGGTAGATGATAAAAGAGGAGACATCAGGTTGTGGATCCAAAGATTTAACATAATTTTGTGATAAGATCACAGATTGGCTTTCTCATGAAGGAAGAAATGTTTGTGAAGGTGATAATAAGTGGAGTACATAATACAGAAAGAGCCTGGAGCCTTAGTGTAAATTTTACTAATTAAAGCTGCACTTAGACGGGACATGATGAACTCCCATCATATAAGGGTATCTTTGTTAATCATTAAATAATGCTTTCTTTTAATGGTGGGCTTCTGAGTTACCAAACAAGTTATCCTGCAGCTGACTTCACAGGATCATCTTATGAGTAAACAAACCCAAATTAACCCAAGGATTCTACTGGAACTGTTATAAAATAATAAAATAACAGTTTTGGTACAGCAAGACATTGAAAGATTTAAAATTGCAACTGAGCTTCAACTCATCTGCTGTCTGAAATACCCCACCCCCCCTTCTCCAGTTTCCTGGCCTAAAAAGGGTTGTATCTTTCAGAGAAGTACATTTCCTACTTTTGGTCTCCCACTGAGATTCTTCACATTTACACAGCATAGCAACATCCCATTCAGCAAATATGTAAATTGTGAATTTCAGAGGCATCTTCCTAAACATTCAACACCTGTGCCAGGGAAACTAGATCCTTGTCATGTCCCCACTACTTGTTTAAGAATGTACATCTGCGTTTTTACACTTTACAGGATTGTTGTACAAAATACAAAGTAACGTTAGTGCATCACTGGCATGCACACAATTGCTGCACAAAATGTAACCATGTCTTACCAGGCAAGACACAGGGACTGATAGGAAATATGTAGCTTAAAACCAGGGGTGGCCAAACTCTGGCTTGGGAACCACATGTGGCTCTTTCACACATATTGTGTGGCTCTCCAAGCCCCCACCACCCCACCAGCCAGCTTGGGGAATGCATTCAAAGTTAAATTTCCTCCTCTCTCTCCTCTATCTATTTTCCTCCCTCCCTCCCTCCCAGCTTTCAAACATCTGACATTCATGTCTTGCAGCTCTCAAACATCTTACATTTATTCTATGCGGCTCTTACGTTAAGCAAGTTTGGTCATCCCTGACACTGGTTACAAGAAGTCTTGTTAGAAATTAAATTTAAATGAATGACAGTGTAGCAAATGCACTGTCTGTATTCACCTCCTATTCTCTTCTGGCAGGATAACGGTTCCATTGTGCATGATATAGTTAAATAAGAATGGCAAGTGCCTGGGGAAAAAATGTCTTGTGCCTTTAATAAATGGAAAGTTATTTATCAGTTGATGTTATTTCTCTTTATGGCATGAATAGCTTCAGCTGCCAGCAAATTAATCTGTAATCTGCCCTGAGCCCACTTGTGGGGAGGGTGGGGTATGTGAAAAATAAATAAATATTAAGATTCTATTAAAAGGCAGGACATTCATTTCCCGGCCTGTTGACAACTCCAATTATCTAGTGACTAGGAAACAACTACAAGCAAAGATACTTTGATCGCTTCCTTTAAAGGACAGCTTTGTTACTCAGATTCTTCAGAAACTTCCTGTTTTCTCTCAAAAAAATGTATTCAGGGGATTAAAATTAAATTTGGAAAAGGCCAGGGTCTTGAGTGTTTGTATCTGCTTCAGTCCTATAGAAATCTGCATGACAGACAGGACAAGTTTCTCTGATCCAAATTTCAATTTGGGAAATGCTAGTCTGGGGAATCTGGTTTATACTCCTACATGGCTTTTGTTTGAGAGCAAATTCTGAAGTACAGTAAATACGTTGGTGATGGTTTTTCATCTCAAAAGCTAGCTGCACTGTAATGCTGCAGACAATACATAAACTTTAGATTATTATTTCACATGTATTTTTTTAGGGATTGCAAATGAATGTTGGTGCTAATTTAATGCTGGAACACTCTTTTTAAATGTATTTAGTTTGCATATTTTATTAAGTACGTTAGTCATGTTTTTCAGGTGGGGTGGTTGTTACCAGGCCCTTAGCCAAAAAGTTTTAGACAGGGGGGCCCAGGGGATAAAATGTTAGGTGGTGGGGCCAACATGGCATCACAAATGATGTCACAATGTAAAAATAAAATGAAAACCTGGGCAGTTTCTCAACTTACAGACGCTTTCTCCAACACTGGGGATCCTCCGTCCCAGGCCAGGGGAAACCAAGACAACAGATGGAAGGCTGTGTACTCTTCCCCAAAGGATTTTTTTCCTTCCCCTTCCTCATGGCGAAAAATATGCCCATCCCACAGTCAGTTGAAGATCAAAGAGAGGCTGGGCTGTGTGTCCACTTTCTTTAGATTGCTCATGATTAATTTGGGGAGGAGGGAAGAGCCGGGAGTCTATTCAAGAGTCTCTTGGTGCCAGGTGCTGGAAGTGTCCACAATAATGATAATAAAAAGGTCTCATCTCCCCCTTGAGCAATGCTGCACTTGTTCAGAGCAAGTGGCAGTGAGCAAAGGGGGCAGATTGGAGGCCCTCCAATGGAGGGGTCATACAGATGAAAGGGGTGGTGGTGAATGGCGTGGCCTGGCCCTTTCCGTGCCCCACTGTAGCTATGGGCCTGGTTGTTATCCCACATAATTGAGGAGTAGCTAATATTATAAATGAAGTGAGAATAGGAACAGAAGCAGAGAGGGTGGAAGTGATTTAACCTGGGGCATGAATACACCATTAATAGAACACACTGCTTTATTACTTATGCATACTGAATGCCCTGGAGAACAGCCTAGAAACAGTGCTACCTACTTCACTAGTTACTGACTGAAATCCTAGCTCACTTTCTCCTGATCTATTCCCTGCCTCTATTCTTCCAAATTTGGTAAAGTCTGTGGTGTGTGGGTGTCAATTTATATTCCTTTTTTATATTAATATTGTATTTAATATTAAACTGTGATCTTCTGTCTTCGATGGCCTCTTTCTGACCCAAATGCCAGCACAAGCACATTAGAAAAGATTTGAAATAAGGTTTTTAAAAGTCAGATACACAAGGTTCTATTGTCTGTATAATTAAAAGTGTACTTTAGCTAGGGACGGTGTTTGCTAAAAAGAGATCATTCTAGCTGGGTTTGCCATAGGTCTTGTTGTGAAGAAACCTTAGATCATGTGTGTTTGGGTTAAAGTTAACCTGAAATCAGATTATTCTCCTTCAACTATATTTTTTCCTCCAGCATGGTAAAGAACTGAGGATTCTTCCACTATACATTCCCAAGTTGCCAGTGAGCAGGAAGGATTGTTTGGGTGTCTTGTTCAGGAACACACTTCCTATTTGTTTGAGAGTGGTAGCTGTGTTAATCTGTTGCAGCAAAATTAAGCAGAACTCCAGTGGCACCTTAAAGATGAACAAAATTCATCCCAACATAAGCTTCTGGGTCAGAGATCACTTTATCAGATCCATGGAGTATATAACCATTTGAATGAACCATGGATCTGATGAAGTGTGCTCTGATTTATGAAAGCTTATGCTGGAATACATTTTGGTAGTCTTTCAGGTGTTTCTGGACTCCTATTTAATTATACTTATTTGAATATTCTTTGTGTTATTTTTCTGCAAATTCATCTAAGTTTCAGTATGCAACCCAAGCACTGATTAGTATATTCCCACTAGGATATAACTTGGAATAGAAACATGAAAAAATCACCATTGGCTTCCTCTTATTAAAAAAAAACAAAACAAAAAACCCCTTTAAATAATGTTGACCAAGCTGTATCTGAACCACAAAGAATGTCTGGCAGTATGCTTGTCACTTGTGTGCCTTTTCATAAATAGAGACTCCTGTGGCTGTGAATCAGGCAGCCTGAAGACCTAGACCACGAGACCTTAGTATGTACTTCCTTCCCGACTGGGAAGCTGACCATGGTTTCTTCATCAAGGCCTTTTTACTGTGCAGGAAGATGTATTTTAGTTATAGGAACTGAATACCCACCCCTGATCTAGTAAAATGGCCAGAAAAGGTCTTGAGATTACAGTGAAGTCTGAGGTAGGCGCTGTTTGCCTTTCCTCAAAGAAGAAGATGATGGTGATATTGGATTTATATCCTGCCTTCCACTCCGAAGAGTCTCAGAGCAGCTCACAATCTCCTTTACCTTCCTCCCCCACAACAGACACCCTGTGAGGTGGGTGGGGCTGGAGAGGGCTCTCACAGCAGCTGCCCTTTCAAGGACAACTTCTGCCAGAGCTATGGCTGACCCAAGGTCATTCCAGCAGGTGCAAGTGGAGGAGTGGGGATTCAAACCTGGTTCTCCCAGATAAGAGTCCGCACACTTAACCACTACACCAAACTGGCTCTCAGGTCATCTATATAAACCAGGGCTGGCCAAACTTGCTTAATGTAAGAGCCACATAGAATAAATGTCAGATGTTTGAGAGTCACAAGACATGAACAAATATTACACACGTCTTTATTAAAACTTCTATGCACAGAAAGATAAAATATATATGTATGCACTTTACAACACAACCATGTTAGGATACTTTTTTTAAAAAAAGCTGGGAATAACAGTCCCCATAAGACCAGTATAGGGAAAGGTTAGGGAATTATTTTTTGGCACCAGTGGGAAACACACCTGTACCATATAAATCACTGACCAGCGTTTGCATTATGATGCATCTCTCTTTGCCTTGACAGCAAGGTTAGCAAATACAGCTCCTACAAGAACTATGAAACTAAGGAAGAACCCTGTGTTGCCTCTTTAAGTCTGTCCGTCTTTCCAGCTGCTCCCTCAGTTCTTACGTTCTCTTTTCCCACTCTAAGTCTCCAGGCAACCTTTGTGGTAGAGAAGAGCTTGCAAACCTGCCTATTTTCCCCTCCTTCCCTGCTTCACAGAGAGAAAATAGTCACCTACCTAAGAGTCAGCGCTCAGAGGCTGACAGAGATCCTAATGCAAAGCATGCTTACTTGAGAGTAAGCCTATATTAAGTTCCTCCTCAACCTCTGGGAGTCACACAATATGTATGGAAGAGCCACATGTGGCTCCTGAGCTGTAGTTTGGCCACTCCTGATCTAAACTGCACTGTGCTTGTGTCAGCTCTCAGCAGCTAACTATCCTTTCTAGTACAGTGTCCAATGTTACTGGAGAAATGTGCAGCAAGATCATGGAATTTAATCTTTTTAAATTTGCAGTGTTGAAGAGCAAAACATGCCATATTCTTGGTTTAAAGTCATGTTGAAATTTTAAAAGAAACTTGGTATACTCACCTGTTTTTATGTTAGCGTAATTTAAAAAAAAAGATGAATGAAAATTAGATTACAGTAACTGTACTGTACTGTAAAAGAGTCGGGCTCGACTGTCTGACTTAACGACGAAACTGTACTACTGCCTAAGGTAGAAGGTCCTGTTTTGACTACTCAGCAGCACTAAGTGCGTTAACATTTATGAAACTAATCTTGAGTGATCACAGTTGCTGTGGGGATGACTTTTTCCTTTGATCTATTTCCAATCTGTTCAATGTCACTGCTTTCCTAGTCATGTTCCCTGTTTCTCATTTGAAGCAAATTATTCAGTATTAAGCTTTTAGCCCTAGAAAAAAAAAGTAAAACAAGTCTGCCTAGACTAATTTTAGGTTACAGACAAGTGATTCACAAATGAAGAGAGAACACATGGCCAACAGCACTCTGGTGATCACTGTAATTCATCTCCAAATGCATTTCACTCTGAGTATACTGCAGTGCCATTCTAAGTAGAATGACACTTATCTAAGTGCAGTGAAGTCACTGGGTGTCACTGTAAGATAGCGCTTTAACTGCTTAAATTCTATGTAATCATCTACATATACAAACATCTTGGTTTGGATCTTTAGACACTTTACACATGCTTTGCTCTGACTGCAGCAGAGCTCACATCTTCTGCCTCTAGCACTTTTATTTGTGCAAGGACTTATTGAAAACCACTGGTCATATGTCAATGGAAATACTAGCAAGCAAACTGTGCTGAAACCAGAGTGAAGCATGTGCAAAATGTGGTGATACAATCCAAGCCAAGCTGCTTGCAGTAAAACAAAGAAGGCTAAAGCATTACTTATCTAACAGTGCCATTCTCAACTGAGTAACATCTGAGGGCCAAACTAGATGTGACAGTATCCATGAGTCTGACCTGTGGATGCTTCAGCCATTTTAAAGATATTTAAAAATTCTGCAAAGGCAATGTGGTGGATTGAGGAGCTCTTGTCAATAAAATGAATTTTAAAAGGGATTAATGTAAAGTTCTGCATGTAGGTAGGAAAAATCCAATGCATGGTTATAGGATGGGGGAGACTTGTCTTAGCAGTAATATGTGTGAAAAGGATCTAGGGGTTTTAGTGGATCATACGCTGAACATGCGTCAACAGTGTGATGCGGTGGCTAAAAAGGCAAATGCAATTTTGGGCTGTATCAACAGAAGTATAGTGTCCAGATCACGTGATGTGATGGTATCGCTTTACTCTGCTCTGGTAAGACCTCACCTGGAGTATTGTGTTCAGTTTTGGGCACCACATTTTAAGAAGGATATAGACAAGCTGGAACTGGTCCAGAGGAGGGTGACAAAGATGGTAAGGGGTCTGGAGACCAAGTCCTATGAGGAAAGGTTGAAGGAGCTGGGGGTGTTTAGCCTGGAGAGGAGGTGGCTGAGAGATGATATGATCACCATCTTCAAGTACTTGAAGGGCTGTCATATAAATGATGGTGTGGAATTGTTTTCTGTGGCCCCGGAAGATAGGACCAGAACCAATGGGTTGAAATTACATCAAAATTTGGATGAAGGAATAGAGGGAATGCTTGTTTGGTGTAGTGGTTAAGTGTAGTCATTAAGCCAGTTTGGTGTAGTGGTTAAGTGTGCGGCCTCTTATTTGGGAGAACCAGTTTTGATTCCTCACTCCTCCACTTGCACCTGCTGGAATGGCCTTGGGTCAGCCATAGCTCTGGCAGAGGTTGTCCTTGAAAGGGCAGCTGCTGTGAGAGTCCTCTCAGCCCCACCCACCTCACAGGGTGTCTGTTGTGGGGGAGGAAGATAAAGGAGATTGTGAGCCGCTCTGAGACGCTGAGATTCGGAGTGGAGGGCGGGATATAAATCCAATATCATCATCTTCTTCAAAAGAGTTTCTGGCTCAGTGTTAGGAAGAACTTCCTGACCATTAGAGCGATTCCTCAGTGGAACAGGCTTCCTCGGGAGGTGGTGGGCTCTCCTTCCTTGGAGGTTTTTAAACAGAGGCTAGATGGCCATCTGACAGCATGAAGATCCTGTGAATTTAGGGGAGGTGTTTCTGAGTTTCCTGCATTGTGCAGGGGATTGGACTAGATGACCCTAGAGGTACCTTCTAACTCTGTGATTCTATTATTCTATGTACAGGAAAGTGCGCATAAGAATTGCACCCCTCAATGTGCATTAATCACCAACTAACACTTGCCACCATTTGTTTATCTATTTTAAATATTGTATACATATTTCTAAGTTACAGCAGATGTGGCTTAATGTTAACATGCATGAGTCCATCCTCAGCATTAACTGGTCTAAGTAAACTGCTTAAGAAATATTTATTTAACATTTTAAATGCTACACATATATGGAATACGTTTTTATGCATTTAAGCTACTGCACTGGAATCTATGGGCCAGGTGTATACGCAGAAACTTCCAAAAATCCAACTTCAGCTTGCTTATATAAAATCCGCAGAAATACTAACACAATTCTTTCAGCTAGTCTTCTGAGCCAGCATTTTGGAAGGAGTGTATTAATTTGGGCTATTTCATGAACATGCAGATCCCATAATTACGGTTGACACAGTTGGCTGATTCTGAAGTTGTTTTTTTTTTAATGGAAAGGCTTTACAAAGGATAAATATAGTATAAATTGGACATAAGGTGGGTGGCTCAACAGAGTTGTAATTCTCCACAATTTATCAGTGTTCCAATATAAAATGGAAAAGTAAATTATAAACCCTAGGAGGTGGGCAAATATGTACATAAGGAAATATGAATTTATAAAATGATGACAGCCTAGAAAGAAAGCTAAATAATTTGTATCATTTTTACAGATCCTGTAGCTAGAACAGAAAAGACCAAACATTCTCTTCATGCTGCAGCAATTGTTAACCTCGAGAAATTAATTGTTCATGAACTGGTGGTAAACAAGAAAAAGAGTTAAAAATCTGGCTTGTACGAACAAAAAACATTTAAATGAATTTTCACCTGGAAAGGGAAAGATACAGGAGATATGTGAAAGATATGTTATCTGTACAAGAGAAACACATTTTCTTATAATTTCTTACTACAAATGCAATGGGTTTCAGACAGACACCAGAGGAGTTCAAACCATAATCACCATAATTATCTGATAGCTTGCTTTGCTGCTCTTTGTTAACAAGTAGTAACAGTTGAGATTAATTTGTAATAAAATAATACTTTGAACAAGTGGCGTTGTGTGTTCCAAGATATCATTTAGAGATTTTTTTGTCAGGGGACTCATCCATCAGGATACTTTACCTGACTCACACAGTACAAGCTTACACATGTTTACATGGAAGTAAGTCTTGCTGAGTTCTGTGGGACTTTCTCCTTAGTAAAATGGATAGGATTGCAGTGTGAATAGACTGGTATACCTGAGTTTAGAATTGCATTGTAGTCTCAGATCCTGGACAGGCATCACTGAAAAAACTGGCCTACCAGCAGCAACATCAAAAGAACAATAGTTTAGTTTCGTTTATTAAATTTATACCCCGCCCTCCCCACCAATAATATTAGTTTAACATAGAACAATGAAAGCCAAAAGTATTCATTTGTTTATTTAAAACATTTATATGTTGCCATTTATATGGTCCCCAAGTAGGACCCCTGGCAAACATAATACCACCCAGCAATCATGATGACCCTCAGTGATGACATCCCAATATTACTCAAGCACAGCCAATATACTGTACAGAAAGAGCAGAAATGTCAACACTTCACTCATGGAACTCAAGATGTCTTATGTAGAATTTTCAGAAAATCTCTTCTCCAGACACTGAACTGACCATACCAACTTACCTTTAGAAAACGGGCTACATTTTGTGCCTTCCAAGCATACCTAGAGAGCCAGCCTGGTGTAGTAGTTAAGAGCAGTGGCTTCTAATCTGGGAACTAGGTTTGATTCCCCATTCCTCCACATGAAGCCTGCTGGGTGACCTTGGAACTCTCTCAACCCCTTGTTGTGGTAAGAGGAAGGGAAGGCAATTGTAAGCTGCTTTGAGACTTCTGAAGGTAAAGAAAAGCAGGGTATAACATTCTTCTTCTAAAATGATGAACATATGAAGCTGCCTTATACTGAATCAGACCCTTGGTTCATCAAAGTCAGTATTGTCTACTCAGACTAGCAGTAGCTCTCCAGGGTCTCAACAGCTGCGGTTTTCACGCCTACTTGCCTGGACCCTTTTTAGTTGGAGATGCCGGGGATTGAACCTAGGACCTTCTGCTTACCAAGCAGGTGCTCTACCATTGAGCCACCATCCCTCCCCAATGACACAGACCATATGGATAAGGAAGACTGGAAACAGGAAGTATTATTGTGATATGGTTAGTAGCTCAGTGGGAAGGAGGGCTGAAACAGGAGGCACATATGTAGTTCCTACTTCTTGAAGATGCTGAGGACATGTCTACCAGGTAGGGTTGCTAGGTATGGGATGGAAAATACCTTAAGATTTGGGGGTGTGGATCCAGGAGAGGGTGGGGTTTGGGGAGAGAAGGGACCTCAGCATGGTACAATGCCATCAAAGGCTCCATTTAGAGCAGCCATTTTCTCCAGGGGAGTTGATCTCTGCCAACTGGAGATCTGTTGTAAAAGCAGGAGATCTCCAGGCCCCACCTGGGGGCTGGCACCCTACCAGCAAAAGCTGTATTTTGCCTGTCAGTCCAGCATTTAGTTGGAAAAGAAAGAATGCTACAGAGAGACAGCTGAGAAACCCGTCATCTTTTAAAATGTCATCATATATTAAAAAACCAAGTATATATAAATGTGAATTTAGTTTTCGTCAGTTATCCATAGGATCTGAAGCCTGGGAGAAGAAGTAAAAGAACATCTGGGAACAGGATGACAAAAGTTGAAATTACTCTTGTGCTACTATCTCTGAGGGGAGGAAATGCTTGGATTTTGATTTTTTTTCATTTTATAATTTTTATTGGTTTAAACTACAAAAGAGAAAAGCAATGCAAAGAATACATAAAAAGGGGGGAAGGGGCATTGACAGAATGGGGAAAACAGAAAGCATTACAAATATATCAATTATAATTTTACCTCTCAATAAAATACTCAAGTCATTCTACCTGCAAGTATAAAAATCTCCCTATATTTTACCTTTCTTTCTTTCATTACAATTTTTTAAATAAACTAATAATAGGAATATGAATCTTAACAATTCTTCTTAAACACAAATAAGTATAGCAAGTTAAAAAAAATTAAAAACTATCTCAACACCACTTTTGTCTAATTTAACTTAACCCTATTATAGGCACAAATTAAATTGTTGGATTAACAAAATCCTTATTAAAACAAGCACATAAAAATCATATCTTTCTCCTTAACAAATTACATAAGATACAACTTAATAGTTTGTCTATCTCAGCCTAACAGTTTCTCCAAAAGAGCATGTTAGAAACAAATCTACCAAGTTACAGAACAATTATGCTATCTGCCTTTTCAACCATTAATCCAGCTCTTACATCAGTATGAGCAATTTCACTAATAAGCATACTGTAGATACATCTACTATATGTATATAAAAAAATGTTATCTGCACTCTAGCATAAATCCAAATTGACTATATATTAAATTACAATTCTACCAACTCTTACTTCTTCAAAATCTCCCTTGTTCTTTTAAAATCAGATATCTGTTCATTATTAATAGTTACATGTTTGTTTACCCACCAAAAAACCCAAAATTCAGAAATCCTTCTTCCCAAAGATTAAAAGCTTTTAAGTTCCTTTAATTTCTGCATCCATATTACATCAGAGACAGCCCATTTAATCACAGTTTGCCTTTTAAAATTGCATACCACTTCTTAATCAGGGTTCCATATCTAACCATTCACAAAAATGAAAAAAAATTCAAAATCCTTCTTCCGGAAAGCTTTCCACATGTTAATTTGTTGATCGGAGTGTACCTTTTCTCTTCTCAATATGGCCTGCCCCTTCAACAGTGGGAGGAAGAATTCAACACCATTTTTCCCTCTCAGCATGACTTCACTAGATCTTAATTTCCGGTCTTGTTTTAATACCGACATAGGAGAACATTTTGATTTTTCTTTGTTTGTTTCGGAGCATATCACTTTCCCATTCCACAGATGTCAGCAGACTCTCTTTAGCACTCAACTCCTGTAGATTTGCAATTTCGTTAGTTTTCAGCATAAAACAACTCATTTGGTCTTCAATAAGTTGCATAAACGAGGCAAGATCCTGTTCATAGAAATGATATTTTAAAAGATATCTTTTTTATAAGACATTTTGCTAGGCAGTGCCACTTTTCTCTGACAGCAAACTCAGTCTCTTAGTTCAAATTGTAAAATAGCTTCGAGCTCCTGCTAATCCACATTCCACGACAGCTCCAGCTGAGATTTCAAATGCCATTCTTTCAACAGTCAGACGACAGAGAGAGATCTCTCTAGAATATATCTCCTTTATGTTCAGATCATATTGCAACCTAATAATAATCTCTTTAGTATATGTCCAATTATAATGCGAGTCAATTTTAGTAGTTCTATTCAATCCAATTTAAATAGCTAAAGCTGCTTGTGACTATTCGAGGCCTCATTTCTCTTATTTTGAGCTAGTCTCTCGTTGTTATGTAAAGTGACTCATCAGGCATCGGAATTAGGAAAACACCTACTTGTCAAGTAGACTCATCACATTAGGAGTAGAAAGACACTACATCAAAGGCGTACTGGAGAAAACAAAAGCAAGAAAGCAGTCAGGCGTTCTTCTTTTTCTGCTGGTGCGCCAGCTTTTCATGGCTGTGGAGCCTCAGGACATACAGGAAGCACAGGGGCAGCCACCGCTGGACCCCTCTCTCCCCATAAAAGTTCCATGCCGAAGAAAAAGCCTCTTCCGGGCTTTTCTATGGGGACATCACTTCTGTGACACCCCTCCAACAGCCAGACTCAGAGGTGCCATAGGAGGACAATCTGTGGACCCCTCTGAAGCCAAGATGATGGAGCCCGGAAGTCGAAATGCTTGGATTTTGGAATGAAACCATTCAAGATTGGATTCTAGAAGGGCCCATATTTTTCCCTTTTGGATCCTCTGAGATAATGGTTGTGCAAAAAGAGACATAAAATGAACACGAGGATGATTTTGGTGTGTATGATCCCTGACATCCACTATTCTAGTGTGCCACCTTTTGGGGAAACGAACAGGGAATAATGGTAAATGACCAAATGAATACGGGAGATGTATGGTAAGATGAGAAATCAAAATGAGTTATTAGAAAAAGGAGGGTTAAAAATGTTCTAAGGCCTAAAAAAGGCAGGGATTTGCAATATCCTATATAACAGTCACTCTGATTGGTTATGTGAATTTTGCTAGCTCCTCCCCACAGCTGCCTTCCTGCTGCCACCGCTGTCTTCTCGCTGCCTTCCGCCGCCTGCCCACAGCTGCTGCTGCCTTCCCGCTGCCTCCCCGCAGCTGCCGCTACCTTCCTGCCGCCTCCCTGCAGCTGCCTTCCCACCACCTCCCCCCAGCCACCGCTGTCTTCCGTTGCCTCCCTGCACCTGCCTCTGCCTTCCTGCCACCTCCCCACCAGCTGCTGCTGTCTTCCGCTTTGTAGCGGTTTTGCTGGCCCAATGCTACAAAGCTTCCTGCATTGGGAGCTTGCTTCCCCACCCCCCTCGGTAACTTGCAAGCTGCCTCTGTCAGTAACAGAGGACAGATTTTTTAAAAAGTTCCCTTTGCTCTTTGGGTTTCCTCTGCTCTTTCTATCAAGTGCAAATGAGAGAGTGGGCGGCCAACTTCTCGTGGCGGGAAGACAGTGGCGGCTGCGGGGAGGTGGCAGGAAGGCAGCGGCAGCTATGAGGAGGCGGCAGAAGGTGGTGGGAAGACAGCGACGACGCGGCGGGAAGACAGTGGCGGCGGAAGGTGTCGGGAAGACAGCGGCGGCTGTGGGGAGGCGGCAAGAAGACAGCAGTGAGGTGGCAGAAGGCGGCGGGAAGGCAGTGGTGGCTGCAGGGAGGTGGTGGGAAGGCAGCGGCGGCTGGGGGAGGCGGCGGAAAGGCAACGGCAGCTGTGGGGAGGTGGTGGGAAGGCAGCAGTGGCTGTGGGGAGGTGGTGGGAACGCAGCGGCGGCTGGGGGGAGGCGGCAGAAGACAGCGGCAAAGCAGCAGAAAGTGACGAGAAGACAGCAGCAAGGCGGCGGGAAGACAGTGGCAGCTGCAGGGAGGCGGTGGAAGGTGGCGGGAAGGCAGCGGCGAGGTGGTGGAAGGCAGCGGCGGCTGGGGGAGGTGGTGGGAATGCAGCAGCAGTAGCTGCGGGAGGTGGCGGAAGACAGCAGCAGCTGGTGGGGAGGTGGCAGGAAGGCAGAGGCAGGTGCGGGGAGGCAACGGAAGACAGCGGTGGCTGGGGGGAGGTGGTGGGAAGGCAGCTGCAGGGAGGCGGCAGGAAGGCAGCGGCAGCTGCGGGGAGGCAGCGGGAAGGCAGCAGCAGCTGTGGGCAGGCGGCGGAAGGCAGCGAGAAGACAGCGGTGGCAGCAGGAAGGCAGCTGTGGGGAGGAGGCGGCTGCAGCTATCTCACTGGTCTCTCCAGTAATCCTGACTTTATTTTTCTGCTATTCCCTGTGTGAGGGTCTGCTTTACATCCCTGTACTGCTTTCGCCATTCCAGACAGTTCAGCAGAAGCAATATAGACTTCATCAAGGCTGGCCCCGCCTGGCAGCCAACTAGAATCAATGCTTCACATGAACACAGACATGAAACTGCCTTATATAAATGAAGGAAAAATACAAGGGACGCCATTTTTTACTTTTGTCCCCCCCCCCAAAAAAATATGTAGATTTTTTGGCCCAGTCAGTCTTGCAGCCTAACCTACCTCATAAGGCTGCTATTTTGAGAATGAAATAAAGGAGGATAGAAGAATGTTGTAAACTGCTTTGGTTCCCCATTAGGCAGAAAAACAGAATATACATATCTAGAACATCAATTTATCTAATTCTCAACATTGCCAAATCTGTGGGTACTTAAATCCAGTTTGAAGTCATAAACAAAGACAAATATTTCTACAAACTTGAAAAACACCAGATTTGAAGTAAAATCTGAAATATAAAAGGGGGGTAATAGAAGTAGCACCTGTCGCTTTTAAGGTAATGAATGTCCTCAGTGGCCATTGCTAGGCAACAACAGTATTGCCAGCCTTCAAGCCTTAATCTCCTTCTGGCTTCCTCACTAAGCAACTGGTCCTGGCCCACTGACAGGCACCATGCAACTGAGCCATAATTTCTCCTGGAAATCTGAAGATGGGGTCTGATAAAGGTAGGTTGGCTGGTGGCCAGAAGGTAGATAAATAAGCAGGGAGAGGAGAGGTTATGGAGTTTTTCAGTCAATGGAAAGAAGAAATAGTGGGGAAGTGGAAAAACTCAGTGTTCCCCTCAAGTCCTTTAAGATTATCTACTGCACAACTGAGCCTGGCCAGAAAGACAGCACCATGCAACCGGACTATAGTTTTACCAGAAAGAGGTAGCCCGCCTAAGGGAAGGAGGGAAAGCAGAAAATTGGGGGCAGATAAAGGTAGGATGGCTGGTGGGTGGGAAGGAAGCAAAAAAGGGGAAACGCTATGGGTGCTTTCTGGGTAGGGAAAGAAGAAATAATGGGGTAGGGGAAAATGAGATGCACTCTGCAAGTCCTTGTGTGTCTCCCATTTTAAATACATAAACTACATTTCTCAGGGCGGGCTCATTGCTGAATTTTAGATGCAAGACAAGAACAATGAATCTGAGTCAGAGATTATATCAGGAACAGATTTTAACGGTTCCAGGGAATTAAAATTTTAAAAAGGAGTCGGGCTTTTCTCATAATTTAAGAATAAATGATAGCAATTTACCCCCATCTAATTGGGACACAGGGTGGGGGTGGTAGCGTTTTCAAGAAAACAAGGACTAGCAGGTTAAAACACGGTTTCTCTCCTTCTAGGAGGAATATCTGCCATTGGATATCCCGGTAACACAGAAATCGCCAGTTGGTTTCCCTTCAGAAAACTCAATATCTCAAGATCCTTCCCCTGGAGCCTTCAGTTGGCCTCCTTACCGCCTCTGTACCTCTAGAAACGGAATCGCTGCGGTCTCTATTTCCCTCTGACCCTCAGGGGAATCCCGGCCATGAGGGGGAGTAGGCCTCCTACTTCACAAATGCCCATTGACTCTAAGGCCCTCCTTCTTCCCGCCTTCCTCTGCTCCTCCCCAGCAGCCCGTTATAGTGCGCGAGGGGGCGGGAACAGCGGCGACTTGGCTGGTGAACAAGGAGAGAAGAAAGACGCTGAGGCGTTTCGGACCAGGTTAGCTGCTTGCAACAGGTACAGCTCTCCCGGTGGGGGTGGCACTTTTCTGTCCCCGGCCGCGGAGGCTGGCAGAGCAGATGCCGGTGTTCCACGTGGCGGGCAAGGACGGGATGGAAGGCGGTAGGGGCGGAGATAGCGCGCTGAGGGCCATGTGGGGCTGCCGCTTGAGCAGTCCTTAGTCACGACCGGGATGGGGTTATGGACGAGAAGTGTATGTGGGGTGGTCGACGGCTGGAGTATAGGGAGACCCTTTCTCTGGCCACGAGGTGAAACGGAGGGGGTGGCGGCGAGCCCTGGGATTTTGGCTAGTGAAGTGCTTCCTAGGAGTACATAGTGCATGGAAGCTGAAGGTGCGGGATACGTGGTCGGCTGGCCATCCTGCTATGGTGGCCGTTGGAAACCAGCTCCCTCCCGGTTGCTCGTTATGTGGATTTGGGGCCCTTGACTGCAGAGCTCGCTTGTTGCTGCCAGTCTCGGCCGCGAAGAGGAAGGCTTGCTTTGTCCAGGGGCTGGGAGGAAGGCATGCCTGTTCTTATACTTAAACACGTGGGATTAGGTGGTTAATGGACTGATGGATGTACATCTCCATGGATGTGAGTGGTTTCACCTCATGGCTCTGTGTGTGTGACAGAGAAAGTCTCTTTTCTTTATAGCTTCACTGTTAGACTTGAGCATCTTTGTGCTGAAACTCTGGTTTAATATCTATGTTGATAGCCTATCTGGAAGGCAGTGGATAACTTCATCACAGTCATCTTGCAGCGAACAGTTCCACTTTTTTGAGCCCCCGTATATAGGCAAAGTAAGATTTTGCTCTGATGTGGGAAGTTGGTTCACAGGTGGCTCGATTCACATGTGTGTTTTGTTGGTTGACTCATAACTGAACATATAAACTGTCTCCATTTTGAATAGATTAGGGGCATGAATGTAAGGCATGACAAGGTAGTATGAACTTTATTCCAGGAAAAGGGCAAACAACCTTAGATAGTTAAATTAGGTATGTTAATCTCTGAGCCTTTCGAAAGGTTATGCTTTAAATGGGGGAGGAGGGGAGATTTTCTCACTTTTTTTCTGGAAGGGGCTTGCCTTGTTTACTGTACTATCTTGTGGTGACTTTTTGAGTTTAAGAGTGTCACTTAATGCCAAATGCTGCAAACACTCTTGAGTATAGAAATAATTTGCTGAATTAATGTACTGAGCATTGTTTTCTTCAGGCATTAGCAAGATTTAGCAGTTATACTTCAAACAGGAATTGAAAATTATGAGTGTCCTGCTTTTTATCAACACTGTTATTGGCAGTTTTCAATGAAGACTGTATGGGAGAAATGCATTGTTTGTTCTTTTCATTAACCTTGATCATATTATTGTGCGAGATCTGTTTTGAGTTATATGGTTTTTTTTGTTCAGGGAAACTAAGGTTCAATATTGTGGAATGATGTTGGTGAGATTTTCAGATTTGTATATCTTGCAAAAGGCACAACAAAAGGAAGTGGTTTAAGAGGCTGTGCTTGGAACAGAACTGGATCATTGTCCTTTCACATTAGCTAGATCCGTGCACATTCTCTGTGTACTGCCTGAGGACCTGGATACGCATTTGCATCATCTGAGTTCTATTGAAGTAGCAGGACACATTTTTTGTTGGAATGCATGTTAATATTCAGGGCCACCAGTTAATATGCACACCTGGTTGATTAAAATGGAGAAAATAATGATGTAAGCCATCTTGGGTCCCCATTGGGGAGGAAGATGGGGTATAAATGAATTAATAAATATCCATGTTTATAACTGGATTGAGGATTTCCCCCCTCCCCTTGTAACTACCAGTTACTTTTCTAATAGGAAAATATGTAAAAGAATGTACAGAGAAAATGATTGTTTGACTGTGACTGTGGCAAATCCTCTTGAATTTTTTAGCTATCACCGTCCAAGACATGGAAATATTTCTTGGTTAGTTTGGAGTACAGTTTGTTTCCATATAGCTGTTTGTGAAATGGGTTGCCTCTTCAACTTCTTTCACCTTTACGTGTTACTATCTCTTTCCTACAGTGGGGTATATGTGTTTGATATGGAGTCTCTCTTCTGTAATATCGGATCAGTCAATTTTAGGAATATGACTCAGCGGTAGAAAGTGCCAGAGGTGCAAAATCATAGACATTTTTTTACTTATACTCTTGAGTATACAAGCATTTGCGACAGCAGCATGGAAAATAAATGCCTTACAATTCAAAAGAGCCATGTGTTGTGTGGCTGTGTCCACTTTGATTCTAGCGCTAACTGACTGAGTTAATTAGGTGTGGAAGCTCAGTGACTTTATCTGTGCAAGTTAAAATGATCCTATTGTTTGTTTGCTGTCATTGATCATATATAACCATTTAACGAATTGAACCTTGATGTTGGCTCTGGTATAAAAAACAAGCATGTTTCAAGCCTGCCACTATAGCTTTAAGAACAGCTGGACAGTAGAATTTTCTGTAACTAGGTATTTGTTAAACTTCAAAACTGACAGTCCCTCAAAATAAGTTCTTTTCTCCTCAAACTGAGTTGGTGTGTTGCACCATTTAAAAATACCACGCTAAACTAAGCACTCTCAGCCTGACCTACCTATCAGGGTTGTTATGAAGATTGAATGGAGGAGAAGAGAATTATGGGGAGCAAGGTGGGGGTATAAATGAAGTAAAAAAACTGTACATATTGTATGTATTATATTTTACTGTGGCCATCACAGCTTTTATTTAAGCAGACTGCCTTTCTGCTACCTCCTTTCCTAAGTCTGTTTGACAAGAACCATTTCTCTTTGTTATAAAATATAAGCCTGATGCAACTGACAGTGTCAAATAGCAATTGTATGCATGAGTAACTACTAGAAACATCACCCCTATAGCTTGTCAGGGGAATTAGTCAACCTAATTCAAGGTTGCATCTTCATTACGTCAGTCAGTTTCATGCCCTTGAATCTTTTGCTTCTAGGTTTGTATACCCAGATCATCATCACCATTGTCTCCTTATTTCTATTTACCAAACAAGGATGCTATTTGTGGTTTACTTACTTTGTAGATGGTAATCTCATAAAGCCTTTTAACATCTGATAGATGGAGAACCTTGTGGTTCTTGGTTTCACTGTTTTACTTCTGAACCAATAAGAGTAGGTTGGCACCAGTGTTCTTTGCCACTTCAGTTCATGCCTGAAGTTTTCCTGGTTACTTCTGATAGATAATTATTTCCTTGTCTTTGGACTGGAGTCTGATTTTAAATCCCCCCTCCAATGTTGCAATTGTTGGGAGGGAACTTCGGGATGGGATTGTAATGTAGTTGTGCCTTGTGTAGGGTCAAAAACAACTCTCTTGTCCTCACTCAAAAATTAGCAGAAGATAATTAAATGTCTAAGGTGAATGGGCACATATGTGGAAAATCCTTTAAGGTAGTAGTGGTGCAGTAGTTGGAGAGTTTCCCAGACATCATGGGAAAGTCTGTGCCTTTAATGGATTATGCCATGTCTGTGTACTATCACAGAGTAGCTGCTGTGCTGGTCTTTACAGTGTTTGCTGCAATGTATACTATTAATACATTTGTCAAGTTCAACAAAGCAGGCTGTAGTTTCTTTGCAGGCTAGAGCTATAGTCAAGTTATTGTTGTTCTGTCGCACAGTCAAGTCCGACTCTTTGTGACCCTTGGACAAGCTGTAGCAGTAACCCTGCTGAATAACATGAGACTTACTTCTGGTTAGAGCTGCTTAGAATTGCCTTTTGCAAATCTATCCTAAATACAGTTTCTAAATCCACTGGCTTAGTGAATTTAGAAGGGTGTTTAGGATTGCACCGCTAGTCTGCTAATACTGCACTAATATTTCATATAATGTTTCACTAATTCAGTCTTGTACTGCTTCACGTACTGTAGTACAAACAGAATCTTGTTTTCCTTTACCTAAAAGTGGCATCCTATATGATGTAAGTGGTGCAGAGCCATAATAGGGACATTTACTGTTCTCCAAAAGCCATCCTACTCCATTCTGCTATGTATTCTGAATACAACAGTACAAGAGAATTGATATCTGAGCTTCTTCAGAGTAGGAAGGAGGAGGGGGGTTAAGACAGTTGGAGAAACATAAGCCATGTGTAGGTGTTCCCTAAAGAAAAGTAGCTGTATCCAAAACATTTTAGATTCACATACACATTCCTTCCTAATAATACAGTTTTACAGTGTCTTTTTGAGGTCTTTGCCCTCCTTTCTTCTTACATTCCTAAGACCAGCTCCCTACAAGAAGGAAATCCCCCCTCCAATGTTGCAATTGTTGCATAGTAAAAAAGGAGGGGACAAGAAGGAAAATGGTCTAGATTTCAAGATATCAACAAAAGACTTTTCAGGTATCTTGGTAATTGGGATTTTTCCAACCCTGGTTCTGACTATTCTGGATGCTACATGGAAATTTGTTGGGCCCTCTCTATCCACTTTGTTAGTGGATATAGTATTTAAGTATTATATTTCCCATCCCTTAGGCACTTTGATGTACAGCTGAATTGCAGTGTGCCTTGAGGCGCAGTATTTGTATTGCAGCAGGACCATTGGCAACTGCTGTGGTTGAATAGGTAGGTAAGTAGGGAGATGTTGGGTCAAAGCACCAGATTAAGAGAACATGTTCCCTCACATGACACAAAGACCCTTATGCACAGGAAGTATAAGAGTGGGCTTTAAGGAAGTTAAAGGCTTTTTATTTGCAGTGATTGGATTAGTTGAATTGCTTGCTGAAACATTAAGTGGCGAAGCATTCAGGTTAGCATGCTGGCTTTCCTAAAGCCTATTCATTTTAATTTTGCAGATTTTCTAGTGCTCCATGTGCACTGTGTTCCTTAAATTAGGTCATGCTCTTCTTACAATATTTAACTACATAGATTAGAATTCACTAATTTGCTGACCTGACCTCCTAAATTTTAAGACTTAAACAGCAGTATTCCTGTTGTATAGGGCATTATAATACATTCCTCCGTCATAGGAGAATACATAAAAGAAGCCATACTTTTCTAGGTACTGGTGAATTTAAAAGTTCTTATTAAAAGCATTCAGTGTAAACGACTACATTGATAATCTAATTTTTCTTTCAACTCAAATTCTGAAGTATATGCACCTGTATTTCAAAATGTAGCTGGACAGTACAAAGCACAAGTAACTATTATCCTCCCACTCCTTTGGCAGCATTTAGTGCAATTAACTATACTTAGTTGAATTGAAAAGATCAAATGTCATGTGAACTGATTTTATTTTATTTTAAAATGTACTCTACAATTCAGACCTAATAAGGCAAGGGAATCTCTCCTGTGGATTAAAGGCTTAATTTAAGATTATCTAGTGCCCTGAAACTGAAATTACTTAACTCAGAGAGGTACATAGTATTAACAGTTTTAAAATACCTTATCAATTGTTTAAGAATGGGCCAGCTCTGGCTTGCCATCCCCATTCCGCCCTGCTATCTTAGGTTTTTCTCAACCCCTGGAGAGGCTTTTCTTCCACTCTTGGGTAGTCTGCCATCACCACCTGACCTTTGTAACAGACTGCCCACTGAGAGGGTCAGGACTCCAGCTTTCCTTCTAAGTTCTGAGGCCTTGCCACTGTGTCTCCTGCTGCCCAGTGCCTGGTCACCAGAGGGACAGTTTACTACCTTGTGTGCCCTGGAGGACTTGTTAACTGCTTGCCTTCCCCTTGGTGCTCTTTTTTAAAATAGTGTGTCTGAGATGGAGGTTTATGTGATACAGAGAACCACCATCGGCATCAAAAGTTATGAAGTATTTATTAAAAAGAAAATATTTACAAGCATACTTTTAGCACAGAACCAGATTAAGCAAGGGATTTAAAAAATGGGGAAAATGCAAACCCTCTGTCCCTTTTTGTATACATGCCCTATAAGATGTTAAAATAGGACAGGCTGTTTTAGCTTAGGATGTTACAGTTTCCTATAGCACCTGGCCAATGGCTGCCTTCCCAGTGGAGACATCTATGTGCTATTATGGACTCAGCACTCCAGGAAAGAGGTCTTCATCTTCAATTCCCTGAGTTTTATCTTTTCTGTTTCCCCCTCCCACTGACCCAGTCAGGCCAATAATCCTTTCCTGGAATCTCCTTCCTAAAGACACTCTAGTATTCCTTTCCTTCAAATTTCTGTTCCCTGCTTGGGGAAGAGCTGACCCACCCATTATCTTTCCTGCTAGATCTATTAGGATTTGTATGAAGTTGAGCTGAGGTATGTCTGGGAAGTAATTGAACTGACTCCCCCGCCCCCACCTCAGCCCAGAGGGAACCCCCCCCATCAAAACAAATTTTGCTCCTTTTCAAACCTCCAAAGAAAACATACATTTCTTCAAGCTTATATAAATGATAGATAGGCATACAAGCAGGAATCTCAGCACTGTGTAAATGGAGTAGCTTTTTGTTAACCTACACTAATTCCTTTTCCTTTTATTTGGTGTGTATTTATCCTGTTCCTTTATCAGGAAACTTCTTCAAGCACACCTCCCCCGCCCCCCCCCCCTCATAGTTACACTGTGAAGGGTGTGAGGCTGAGAACAAGAGCATCCATCCCAATTTAGGGAATGGGGAAATGACCCAGGCAATTGATACAATTGCACCTAGGCCCCCTTTCTTGGGTCAAAGAACCTGGGAAGCCCTGTGGTTCACTGAGGAGTTGTGGTCAATATAAAAATAGGGGAGATGACTAGAGCAATGGTGGAGAAAGACACAGGGTAAATCTGACAAGACATGGACCACAGCTCATTTGAAAGTCAACTATGGTGGTGATGGTGGCAAAGAACCAATACTTACCTGCCACCATTATATCTGCACAATGTAGACCTGCAGAACTATTGGATTCTGGCTAGGGGGAAGAAGTAAATGTTCTGCAGCCTGCCACAGTCTTTTCTAAGCACTTTCTGGATTAAATCTCTCGCATCCATTCCAATTTGTAATGTATATTAGTAACATGTACATTAGATCCTGGCTTCTTGGATCTGCTGGTGGGTTGGAACTGACTGGGCCAGGAGACAGTCAATGCCTCCCTTAGAGAGGAGGTGGTCACTCCTGCCTTGAAGCAGGCAGTGATGTATCCACTCCTAAAGCAACCTACTCTGGACCAGGAGAGTTGAATAACTAGCCTACAATCTCAAATGTACTATTCTTGAGCAAGGTGATAGAACAAATGGTGGATGGCCAACTTAATGGATTCCTAAATGAAGCAAATTATTTAGATCCATTCCAGTTTGGTTTCAGGCTAGTTTATGGGATTGGCAGATGACATGCACTGGGAAATGGACAGGGGGAATGACTGTGTTAATTCTACTGGACCCTCTGTCACTTCCGATACTGTCACTCATGGTAGTCTTCGGGATCAACTAGACCTTCATTCTGTGACGTTCTCCACAATTCTCTGCCCCTTGACCTTTGTTCTCTGAGGTTCTTCACATGTGGAGATCAGGGCTGAGTTGCCACCAATATGCAGGCGAATCTCTCTTGTGCTAAGCACAGATCCCATGGATGCTGTGAGAACCAGGTACTTGGATGTGCCTGGAAGTAGCTTTGGAATGAATGAGGGATAACAAGCTGAAACTTAATCCTGGCAAAATGGAGATGCTACTGATGAGGTGAGGTGACCCAGGAAATGGATTATCCCCTGTTCTGGATGGGTTTTCAATCCCCAAAAGGAGCAGATTTGTAGCTTGGGGGTGGCTCCTAGACCAGAGGACCCCATGTTGGATAAACAGGTTGCAGTGGGTGCCTTTCAGCATCTTCAGCTAGTGAGCCAGCTTGAGTCTCTTTCTAGGTTGAAAAGATCTTCCCGCAATGATGCATACGCTGGTTAACATTTAGATTAGATTACTGCAATGCAGTCTGTGAGGGAAAGCCCTTGGAGATTGTCTGGAAGTCACAGTTGATGTAGAATGCTGCAGCTTGAGTATTGACTGGAGTGGGTTGTAGGGACCACATCACTACAGTCTTGTTCCATCTACACTGGCAATTTGCTTCAGGGCTCCCAGGGGAGATTTGTCTATCGGTGTCTTTCCCTAGCAAATGAAGACTTTTTTGTTTCATCTGACATGCCAATAACATTTTTGGCCCACATTCTGGTATTTATGTGTTTTTAATTGCATTGTATAAGTTCACATGTATTTTAATTGTTTAAATGTTTTAATATTATTTTTTCTGCCTTGGGGACCCTGATTGGGTGGAAAGGCAACATAACCTAGTGATCTTTGTGACAAAGTCAGGATTTAAACTGGTCTCAGATCTCTTAATCTATCCTCAATGCTCCACTGACTGTCTCCTTGGGATGTAGTGCATTTGCACTAATTAAAACCAACTAGTGCAATCTGTAGATAGATCTTAGTGGACAGCTGTGTTGGTCTGAAGCAATAGAACAAAGCAGTAAACATGTTCACCTTTAAGACCAACTAAGTTTTATTCAGAATGTAAGCTTTCGTATGCTCTGTGCTATAGATGGGTGCAGTTAGTAAAGTTATACTAGTACAGTGTGATTTTACATATTTTCTTCTCTTGAAACAGGTACATTTTTACACGGAATAGTTCTGAGTCTATAAGCAATGACATAAGTATGGGTTCTTGAGTATTTTCTCTTTGGTTGTTCACCAGAATTCCAATAAAGGTTGGATAATAGTGATTCATAAGCAAAATAAATTTTAAAAACTAAAAAGATGTAGAGTAATTTTTAACAGTGGATGAATTGCATACATCAGGGGTGGCCAACGGTAGCTCTCCAGATGTTTTTTGCCTACAACTCCCATCAGCCCCAGCCATTGGCTATGCTGGCTGGGGTTGATGGAAGTTGTAGGCAAAAAACATCTGGAGAGCTACCGTTGGCCACCCCTGGCATACGTCATTCTCCCTCTGAGTCGGAGGCCATCTTGGGTGCTTTCCACCATCTTGTCAGGGAGGCAGGAAATAGAATAATTCTTTTTCCTCTTCCTTGACCCTGGAGCACCCAGATCGCCTCAGTTTCTTTCCTGCCTCTAGAGGGAGAGCAACTAGCTAGTTTAGCTCCTAGAAAATAGGAAGCAATTTAATCCTATTCCTTATTTCTTATCTAATTCTTCCTTTTTTCCCAACCTTACTCCTCTTTCTAACAATCTTCTTAAATTCCAGTCTTTTACACTGAGCTATTTTCACTTTCCATCTGCCTTCACACCTTCACAGTAGTTGGGGGAGTGGCGCGGCCACGGCTGCTTTTAAAGCGGCTGACTTCTTTTTTTTCCTCTTACTTTCACTTGCAAAGCGTGGCAAAGAGCGGCAGACAGAAAATTTCAGAGATGAGTTCTTAGAAGACACGTCTTCCATAAGTCCTCGCACCGAGGATGTGGGAGTGCACTCCGGGACCGGCATGTCTTCCCAGCTTGCTGCGGTTCCCGGCAACGTTGCCCGTTTTAGTGACTCTAGTCACTGCGGGCTGAAACGTCCAGGGGCTTCAACGGAAGGGCTTGAAGTTCCTCCCCACCAGAGGCTTGCATCAGATGGCAGGCATTTTAAAGGAGGATTTTTGGCGCGCATTTCACCAGACAGGCGCCAGGAGCCTTATGCCTTGCCCCTTGGGACGGTTACCAATCTCCTGGCAGGAGACAATACAGGAGGCCAACCCCTATCGGAGCACGCCTCCACGGTCGACCCAGCCCTAATACAACAAAGTGGTAATGTACTGTACCCCAAAGGGCCATTTTCTGTTAAATTTATGACTGTGCTCCAGCAAACAATTAGAGCAGAAATGTTTAATGCCTGTCAATCAGGGGCTATGGGCATGGGGTCAGTGGGATCCAGATCTCCTTCCCCTCCTTTCTCCTCAAGGCCCCCAGAGAAAAATCTTTCCAGAGAGCACAACTGGCCAACTAAGGCAGCCAGAAAAGAGATCACTAACTCTAGATTGTTAGAGGAAGATTCAGAGGAGAATCTGTTGGATGTGGAGTCACAATCCAAAGATCAAGAGAGTTTTATTTCAGATGAAGAGGTGGAGGATGTCTGTGTCCCAGAGCAGTCAGTTCGCTGCTTTAAAGCTGATCATGGCAGCACTGGCACTCCAAAATTCTGCCTCTGGGGAGGAGAATCCCAGTACCGATACCAGTCCCAGGAATAAAACTACTGGGGATAGGGAGTTCTTCCCAGGCTCACACACCACTACCAATGTTTTCCCTTTTCCACAATTCTTTGAGAGACAATTAAAAGCTGAATGGGGAAAGCCTAATTCTAATCGGCAATTTCCTGCCTTTGTAAAAAAGTTATATGATTTGCCTGTTTTTGCAAACGAAATGTTGCAGGTTCCAGTAGTGGACGCACCAGTGACGGCTCTTCAAAATCCGGGTTTTGTGTCAGAAGACGGACACGGTACCATTAGGGACAATTGGGACAAGAAAATTGACCTAGCCCTAAAAAGATCACACGAGGTGGTAACTATGGCAATTAAGGCATGTACTGCATTGTCTATTGTTTCTAGAGAGCAGCCATAGTCTGGGCTAGGAAACTCTCTCAATTGCTACCAGAAAATAATAAGAAATTGATGGAGGGAACCACTAGACTACTTAAAGCAGCAGAGTTCATGGCCAACGCTTCTCTAGATGCCCTCATCTTCTTCTGTTCCAGAGGTCTGGCGTCAGGGGCAGTAGCCAGAAGAGGCATCTGGCTTAGAGCATGGCCTGCAGACAACCATTCCAAACAAATCGTGATATCGTATCCATTTCAAAGAGAAAAGCTCTTTGGTAGTGCCTTAGATAAGATCTTAGTGGAAACCAAAGACAAAAAGAAAGCCATGCCAAGGAACATTCACAGAACTGACAGAAGAAGCTTCTATTCTCAGTCCTTTCGTTCCTCACACACCTTGGCCAGATCAAGATCCTATGCAGATAACAAGAAATCATTTTATTTATTTAGTTTATATCCCGCCCTTTCCACCAAAGCGGCTCAGGGCGGCTCACAACACAAAAGTTCTAACACAGGATTAAGTTTTAAAATACATCAATTTACAAAATTTAAACAATAAACCAGTAAAAACAGTAAAACAAAGCCATTTACCAAAGTACCATACTACAGCCTTCCATTCGAAATTTTCAAGTACCGATCACTTGTATGCCAACCGGAAGAGAACTGTCTTACAGGCCCTGTGGAACTGCCCAAGGTCCCGCAGGGCCCTCACCTCTTCCGGTAGCTGGTTCCACCAGCAAGGAGCTGTGATTGAAAAGGCCCTGTCTCTGGTCGATTTAAGTCGGGCCTCCTTTGGCCCGGGGATTGCAAGCAGGTTTTGAGAACTCGATCTCAGCACTCTCTGGGGAACATGTGGGGAGAGACGGTCCCTAAGGTAGGCAGGTCCTAGGCCATATAGGGCTTTCCTGGAACCAACCAAGACAACCCTTCAGAAAAGGGTTCAATAATCCTAGATTCAGCAAGCAGAATTCAGAGCATATAGACAAGCAGGACCGTGAGCCAAAATTCAACAAGGCGTGACTGGACTTCAACTCCGGTAGGGGGAAGACTTCAATATTTTCAAGATGCTTGGGCGGCTTCCCAAACAGATGGCTGCACATTAGAAATCGTGTCATGCGGGTATGCAGTAGAATTCAAAAGCATTCCACGGGAACGTTTTCTGGTGTCCCCGATCCGGAAGAACTCTACAAAAAGATCTATAATGAACAAGGCCATCACACATCTCTTAGAGATCAATGCCATAGAACACGTTCCAACAGATCAGAGGGGTCGAGGTGTTTATTCAATATTCTTCACAGTTCCCAAGAAAATGGGGACTGGAGAGCAATACTCGATCTAAAATTTCTCAACAGATTCATTCATCTCTGACACTTTTGTTTGGAGACCCTGAAGTCAATCACAGAGGTCTTACAACCAGGAGAGTTCCTCACCTCACTGGATCTCACGGAAGCTTATTTGCACATTCCGATCCAGCTATCTCATCGCCGGTTCCTTCGGTTCTATGTGGGGAACAGACACTTGCAATTCAGAGTGCTTCCCTTTGGTCTAGCCACGGCCCCCAGGGTATTCACGAAGGTGATGATAAATGTTGTGGCACATCTCAGACAACAGGGGATTCACGTTCATCCATACTTAGATGACTTTCTGATCAGATCAGCATCCAACCGGAAAGCTCTGTCAGATGTCCAAGCAACTATGCAGTGTCTACAGGAACACGGCTTTCTTATAAATATAGCCAAGAGCTCTCTAGAACCAATACAAAGGTTGGAACACTTGGGGATGATTATAGATACACGAAAGAACTCTATCTTTCTTCCGAACGACAAGATACAGAAAACCAAGCAACTCGTGAATTTAGTCATTCGGAACACTCACACTCCATTATTGACTTTAGCCAAATTGATGGGTTTGCTCATCTCAAACATAGGTGCAGTTCAGTGGGGCAGATTACATACAAGATTGTTACAAAGGTTAATCCGCCCTCACAAGTACCAGATTATGACAAAACAGAATCCACAGATCAAGGTCACATTAGAGGTCAAGAAATCTCTGATGTGGTGGTCCAGGGATTCCAATCTGCGACAAGGGAGAGTTTACTATCTTCCCAGAGAGATGCAGCTGTTCACAGATGCCAGTCTGTCAGGTTGGGGAGCAACGCTCGACAACATACCAACGCAGGGTTGATGGTTACCGTCAGAAACCCAACTGCCGATCAGTGTATTGGAACGACGAGCAATACGGCTAGCCCTATTATTCTCCGATCAGGTACAGAAACAGCATGTACTAGTAAGAACAGACAATGTGGCTGCGAAGTCCTACCTGAACCATCAGGGGGGCTTGAGGTCATCAGCTCTGTCCAGGGAAGCAAAGACATTATTCAACTGGGCAGAACACCACCTTCTTTCCATCAGGGCAGAACACATCAAGGACATTGCCAATGTTCAAGCAGATTGGCTCAGTCGAACGACCATACAACCAGGGGAATGTAGATTAAAAACAGCCTTCCCTCCGATTCCGGTGTTTTCTTCGACAGGTACAACATCAGAAAGCACGGGTCATATTAGTAGCCCTGTGGCGGCCACGACGCCCATGATTCTCATCTATCCAAAGGCTATCAACCACTCAGCCTCTCCGGCTAGAAATTGTTCCAGACATGTTGACGCAGGGTCCAATTTGGCAACCACATCCAGATTGGCTGCAATTGACCGTGTGGAAATTGAACGGTCTACATTCCTGAGGTTATTCTTCGGAGATCACTGACACATTATTGGCCTCCAGAAAGAAGTTCACCATTAGAATTTACAATACCACTTGGAAAGCTTTTCATAGGTGGTGTCGCAGAAAAGCAAAAGATCCACTAAATGCATCAATCCAAAACATATTGGAATTCCTACAAGATGAATTACATTCTGGACTGAAACCAGCCACCTTACGGAGACAGGTAGCAGCTCTACCTTCTGTATTGGGACTGATACAAGGTAAAGATCCCTCCAAGCACGCACATGTACAGAGGTTCTTAAGGGGAGCCACCCTCAAGTGCCCTCCACAGACTCATAGGTTTCCGACGTGGCGTTTCTCTTAAGATGGTTACGCTTAAAGACAATCTTCTTAATAGCGATCACTTCAGCAAAAAGGGTGTCTGAGATCAATGCACTGTCTGTAAAGAAAGCACTTTGTATTTTTCACCAGGAGTAGTCCTTTGTACAGATCCTACTTTTCAACCCAAGATTGTGTCAAAATTTCACAAGTCTCAAGAACTTCACTTGCCATCATTTTGTCCAGACCCTAAACATCCTAGGGAGAGAATGTGGCATAACTTAGATGTCAGACGCTGTCTAAAAGCATATTTAATCAGGACTGAACCAATCCGGAAAATGGATGCCATGTTCATTAACATTGCACAACCAAGATTGGGCCAAAAGATGTCAACTTCAACCATCAGCTATGCTATTAAACAATGTATTACAGAAGCCTATAGAGCAATGAAATTAGACATACCCAGAGGTATCACAGCACATTCAGCTATAAGTGCTGCAACTAATGCAGCCTTTAACAATTATGCCTCGGTAGACGAGGTGTGCAGGGCCGCAACATGGTCCTCTATTTCAACATTTGTCCGACACTACAAATTAAACTTCTGCAGTTCAGCAGAAGCAGCATTTGGCAGAAAAGTTTTACAACATGTGGTCCTAGAAGAGAGGGATGCCCCACCCAGTCATAAATTTACTGCTATAGGAGATCCCAAGATGGCCTCCGACTCAGAGGGAGAACGACCATTGGTACTTACCGTGAGGGGTCATTGAGTACAGGAGGACATCTTGCCCACTACGTTGCATCGCTCATACTAGGGTCTATACTATATCTATTCCATTTTCTTCTGCTGCTTTACAGTTCTTTACAGTTCCTTATGTTATGCTTTTTGCATATTAACTGACTGTTATTACTGTTTCTTTATTGTGAGTAAGGTTGATATTTTAGAAACTGCTTATCAGAGTATCCCAACAGAGGAGATATGGGTGCTCCAGGGTCAAGGAAGAGGAAGAAGAATTATTCTATTTCCTGCCTCCCTGACAAGATGGTGGAAAGCACCCAAGATGTCCTCCTGTACTCAGAGGAGAATGACCCCTTACGATAAGTACCAATGGTCGTTCTTTGGAATTGAAACAGCAAAAGGCTGTGTTTCAATGGCAGAGGTTACATCTCTCATTCATTTTGTAGCATCTGCATTTAAACTCCACAGATGTAGCCTGTATTGGTTCCTTGAAGCAAAACCAACAATGTATTGTAGCATCCTATGGTTTACTGGATCATAGTAGGCTTGAACTACAGTGCACTTTCTTCAAACTCCAATAGGGAGGAACACAAACTAGGAAATTGGTGATTCATTTTGTTTCGTGGTTTGTTTGAGCTCCCAGATTAGTGATTTGCTTCATTTCATGGTGCTTTTTTTAATTTTTCAAACAATTTGTGGTTCATTTGGTTTGGGAAGGTGTGGAGAGCTGGAATGTGCAGGTGTTCAGCAACGTGCCAGGTTTAATGCATCACCTGGAATCACTGTTATAGCACTGGACACTTTGCTGGGGGGCACTCTATCACTTGGGGAAAAAACTCTGATAACCACTGAGTTTTTTCCAAGTGATAGAGCATCTCCCCAGCAACATGCCTGGCACTTAAGGAGGATTCCCTGCCCATAACAACACAGACGAGCCACCCAAAAAACAAGCTACTTCGTTTTGTGAGTCACGCATAGCCCGAGAACCTGAACTGATTTGGAATGATCCACAAATCAGCTATTTTAGGCACAAATAATGATTCGTGCCCATCCCTAGTCTGCAGTTAAAATGATATTGGAGATATTGTAGTAGATAACAGTGGTCTGAACAAAGCAGTGGGCTGACAGCATAAGGCAGTGTTATGCACTTAAAAACAAATCTGAACTATGCACTCCCCAAAATACAATGGTTCAAGATATAATTCAGTCTGCTCTGAAGTTTCGGGGAGGGAGGAGTAAAGTAAACTTCTTGGTCTTTAATGAAATGATTTCTTGATCTTTATTGAGATGATGCTTGCATATATATCAGATTTGCTGTATAAACTTTTGGTTTGTGTTCAGATGCTTTGGAAATTTTTAGCGCGTCTTAAAATTTGACACGAATGGTCCCTTTTTTTTGGTAATAAGAAACTTGCTGTTCAGTTTGAACAAGAAAAATTTTACAAGAAAAGTGTTAGCAAGGTAGCCTTGCTATACTTTTATAGAAGCAAATGGCAGTATTTATGCTAAATTTAAACCCTTGTTCAATTCAGACTGTTGCTGTTCTATTACTGAGTGGCATATGGCATGCAAAACTACTGTCAGTCTTGGCCACAGCCTTAAAGCAAGAGGCATGTCAGTCTCTGCCTTTATTTAGGGAATTTATGCACTGTCTGTTCAGAGCTTTACACAATGCAGCTTTAGCAGCATTGCTATAAAGCTAGAATTGTGTTTTATTTTCTTATGAACTTTGTGTTTGTGTGTCAGGGTGGAGAGAGAGAGAGATTACCCACAATCTTGTTTTCATTGGTTAATATAATCCATGTGAGTTCTCCCTTGTTGATCTAGGCAAGACCTTAACATAGAAGTTATTTTGCTATAATAGACTAACATGGCTACCCTTCTTGAAGGACATCTGTCTCTTCACTAATGGAAAGTATTGGAAAGCCTCAGGCTTATTTTGTTTTGATCTGGAATTGATTCATAGTGTTACAGAAGAAGGAAGTTTTGCTTACACTCCTTGCACTGTACTTTCGACTTAAACTTGTGCTAAGCTTATCGAAGCTGCTAAAGTAGATGATAGGTTATGTACACAGAAGTGGGAAGCTGCATGCCTTCTAACCTTTACCATGTACTCTCAGATGCATGCAGCTCTTCCAGTATAACTGTAAGATACATTTCTTTGAATTCTGTTATGCTTGTTTAGTGTCAAATGTCCATTTTTTCTTCCGTGAAACCACTTTTTAATAAGTAATTTAGAGTTAATGGGGTGCTTTTTTGATAATATTTGTTAGTGTTGCTTGGGTCTGAAAAATAGCATTTATAAACTAACAGACTGAAACGTTTTAAGGAAAATTTTCTTAACATTGGTAATAATTCTAGCTCAAGCTGTTTCGTATGAGTAATTTCCCCCCCTCTAATACAATCCTTGCTGGTCCATGCTGCCTTGACCGATTTGGGTTCACCACCACTTGATCCAAGACTGAAATAGCTGAGAAGAACTGTGAGAAGAGAAGGCTTGGAAAGAACTGGCAGCCTTCTAAAAGGAAGCTGTGTTTAGAAGTAAGATTAGTAGTAGAGTAGCTGGCTTCTCAGATGTGTGGTCTAACAGCTGTATTGCTTCAGAATAGGCAACTTGTCTGGAACAAGCAATTCTTTATTACTAATGGTGTATACCAAGGGTGGCCAAACTTGCTTAATATAAGACCGTGTAGAATAAATATCAGATTTTTGAAAGCCACAAGACATGAATGGCAGATGTTGGAAGGAAGGAAGGAAGGCAAATAGATGGGGATGGGAGGAGGGAGAGGTGGGAAGAAAGCAACTTTAAATTCATTCTTCAAGCCGCTGGCTTGGCTTGGAAAAGTGATTTAAAGAGACAAATACCTTCTCCAAGCTGGACAACGGGGCAGTAGGGGCTTTGAGAGCCACACAGTAAGTGTGAAAGAGCCACAGGTGGCTCCCAAGCCACAGTTTAGCCACCCCTGGTGTATACTTTCTGTACACTGTATATGAAGGAAAAAGTGAACTGTGGAGGTCAATCTGGAAGTGACAATTGAAAACTATAATGTGGCTGTTAATCTGGAAGTGTTTAGTGTTTTCAAAGAATTCAGGTTTTCACGGCTGGTAACATCATTAGGGTTTGTAGAATCTTTCGGGATCAAGTGCCGTGTTCTACTGGAGAAAGTTTTCCTTCCAGACGTTTCGTTCTCAGCTGCGGAGAACATCCTCAGTGGCGTTGCAGCCGGAGCAGGCGCTCAGACCTTCTTGGCTGTTGTGCATTGAGTGCATTGTGCAATGCACAGCAGCCAAGAAGGTCTGAGCGCCTGCTCCGGCTGCAACGCCACTGAGGATGTTCTCCGCAGCTGAGAACGAAACGTCTGGAAGGAAAACTTTCTCCAGTAGAACACGGCACTTGATCCCGAAAGATTCTACAAACCCTAATGTTTAGTGCTTCATTGTCAGTACACAATCTGGGAAGCATGTCCTGCTATACTTCCTTCCAAGTATGTTTGCATTGAACTGACAGGCTGCCGTGAATTTAAGTGGAACAATTCCTAGTTTGGAATACTTTCAAAGTCTTGGAAATACACATTAATATTATTGGTGAAAAACTGGGAACTTCTTTACTTGCTTATGTTTGGGTTGGGTTGGATTCTTAGAGATTGTGCTTGACCTACTTGTCCTGTGACAAATTATCTAATTTTCACTCAGTTGGACTGCTGGACTGCTCAGCTCTGGACTTATTAGCTTACACAGTTACAGAATCTCTGGTTGGGTCTGTTTAAGACAAATGCTGGGATCAATCTCTGATCTTTTGCCTGGAAAACAGAACTTTTTCAAGTTAATAATTTTATTTAAAATAAAAGCTTAACTCTTCTTATTAAGCAAGAACTTGGTAAGTACAAATAGGTGCTAACTCATTCTCCAATACTGAAAACAACACATGCAATAAAAATAAGGTCTTCTAACATCTCTCATTAAGGCAAATCAGCTGTTTGGCAGAACACAAATAGTGTATTCTGGAAGCCCTCTTGCAGATGGTTATCAAGCTGGACAATGGGCCAGATGTGATCACAACAGATGTGATCATCTGTAACTAGAAGCTAGCAACAGTTTGGGAACAACTTTAGAGTCCAATGGTACCTTTAAGACCAATAAAGTTTTATTCAGGTTGTGAGTTTTTGTGTGCCAAGCACACTTCATTGGACAATAGTGCAAAATAGTGAAAATGTTTTTTACAGATTAAAAGAATAACAAGCTTGGTTTTTGGAGAAGGTGATAGGAGCAGAAATAAATCTAACTCTAACATGTGATTATCCTCTAAATAAAACAACTGGTCCCCAAAGGGATTATGAAGATAAGCAACAGATAGACTGGAATATATCTTGAAAACTCTCATTACATTCTCAAAGCAAGGCTATAAGGCTAAACTTGGCACTTGAACTCAATTAAAGAGCAATAAATCTATTTATTCAGCCATGCTAATGAACTGTCAGATTAAGAGGTCATCCTTTACTTTTCCTGAACATTCCACAAGTTATGAAGCTGCATAAGAATACACAGATTAACATGCATACCTATGATTATTTCCAGTGACATTCTTCCTTCCCATGCTTCCCTGGGTCTGCCTAACTGTTCTGAGTTCAGCTAGTCTCAGACATAGGCTCCACTGTCATCCCTCTTGAATTGAACTATAGTTTTGAAAATGGCAGTGGGAATATTTTGTTTTTACTAGCTTTCAGAGCAGGGGTGGGGAACCTCTGTCCTCAGTTTTTTTGGGGGGGAGGGTACTGTCAAAATAAAGCATTTTAACCTTCTGCAAAAATGTTCTGCAACAGCTATCTATGACACTGGCAAGTAAAGCTTCTGGGACCTGATTACGTGGTAATTTGAGGCTAATTATTGTGTAAGCTCACTGATTTCAATAACTTAGTCACACCTTTCCATTTAGGAAAGGGTCACATGTGCAGCAGCAAGATCACCTGTATATGTTAGGTGTGAAGAGAGGTCAGAATCTAGTATTATGTTTGCTTTCTGTTGTGCAGCAGAAGGCACAGAGGGGAAGGGAAATTAAAACCTTGAGTTCATGCAGGAAGAGGAAGAACATCCATCCTCCCTCAGTTTGCTGAGAGGATGTTAATCAGAAGCAAGCCTTAGTTAATAGAGCTTACTCATATGTAAATATTCACAAGAATGTTTTTTCAAAGCTTTTTCAGAGGTTAGTGCTATTGATCATCAAGAACTGCCCTTATAGCAGGGGTACATTTTTGACCAATTTAAGACTGTGTGCAAGGTATGAGTGGCTGATAACAAAGAATAGAAGCAGTTATGATCCGAGTCCCCTGGGACTAAGATTGGAGAATAATTTCATGTTTATAAAGAAGAGTGGAAAGATATTGTGATTGGAATTTTGTGCTTGCAGCTTATTATGGTATACTAAGAAAATTTAGGAGCAGAGTCACTTTAAATCTTTATCTCTATGGTAATAAATGAGACACTAGAAATAATGACATATAGTATACTTTAATGGGTGTGTTTTCCATGGTTTGATTTCTTTGTATGCCTTAAGTTTGGGAATGGCTGTGACTCAGTGGAACGATATCTGCCTGGATGCTGAAGATTACAACTTCAAACCCCAGCATTTCCCGGTAAAGGGTTCAGGTTGTAGATTATGTGAAAGACCTCTACCTGACACCCTGGAAAGCTGCTGCCAGTCTGAGTAGGTAATACTAACCATGATTGATCAGTGGCCTGACTCTAACAAGGCAAGTTCATGTGTTCTGCAAGCAAAAATGTGACTATATTCAGTATGCTGCATTCTTTACTTCCTTAGTGTACGTATCTTGTGTTTTGCTGTCCAAGAGGCAGAAAAAATTACAATTAAAAATACTAAGCAGATTTTGTAATGAAGAAAAATATGGTTGTATACAGTCATAATACAGCTAGCAGCATATTTGAATATTGAGCTAAGTTTCATAATGGAATATTACATTTCAGTAGTGTGCAGTACTATTCAATAGTGTGTAGTACACTTTACAGCATATTAATTATGGACTTGGTTTCACTCAGTCACTTGATGCTTGAATTATGTTGTATATATCTACAGCAATACACAAGAGTTACCTAATGCTGTACAAGTATTGAATAAAAGCTTCCATATGACGTGTTCCTAGTGACTAAAACCATTTTAAAAAGATATTTCACACTTTCCAGAAAAGAAAATGGGTTGGTGCTTATGGTAAATCTCTGTTGACAGAAGGGACTTCATTGAATTCTTTCTGCTGCAGCCCAGAATGATCTGTAATACTGCCCTTGGAGGTGGTCAGTAAGTGAACCCCCTTCCATTAGCAGAATTGGATTCAAGACCATGGTGTTTCCCATCAATGCTCTGCTTTTTCTTTAGGAAAAATGGGGGTGGGGGAACGAATCTTCTAAGGAAGGAAGGAACAGAGAGCAGCATGGCAGGCAAGGATTTGAAATATTGGCTGACTGCATTCTTTGAACAGGATGTTGCTGTTCATCTTTTTGCCCAGGATTTGAATACTCTGACCGCATAAAAACTAGAACCTCAGACACTAAGTAAGACCTGGCTCTTTTGCCTGATTGTGGGATATGTTGTAGTTGACATGAAAATGGATTTTTTTATCCTTCCTCCCCACTACGTGGGAAACCCTCCGTCAGTCTGACTGCCTGTTGCTGACCTTAGTTCACCCTATGAGCTATGCAGTTAGCAAGCAGGCCCTCAATCATTTATTGTGTGGCACAGAGGCCTTGTGAGCCCTGGATAGTCACGTATGCCAAACACTGGCAGACTTTATTTCCAGCCTAAGGGGCCCAGCAAAATTCCACTCCAAACAAATTCCTTAAGTTGACTTAAGTGGGGAGGGGGGGGGACTACAACAACAAGCTTTCGTCATATGTCTGTCCAGATAAATGCCGTTGAGACTTCTTTTGTACAGACATTTAAGGAGAAAATTCTCTCCCCCTCTCCTTTAAAAATTGTACACTGCTAGGTCTTTTAACTAATTCCATTATCTGGGAAGAGGTTTGTAGCTATTATGATGATGCACCTCCATTTGAAAAGTGCACATAACTAGATAAAAGGCATTTAACCGTATTTGAATCCACTATGTAAACTAATCTTGTGCAGTGAAAGTAGTATTGGATAATAGCTTTTCATGCTGACAGGGGAATGACTTGCAGTGGAACTTTAGATAGATGGATGTTGAATTTAATGGATGTCATTACACTGGATGTTCTCACTTACACACTGACTGGTGGGTGATTCTTCTCATTGGGATGTGGAGACAAGGCAGTTCTCCAGTTTTCTGTCAGCCCTCCTGCTCTCTTCTTGTCTTGGGATATGAACGCTGGACTTGTAGGTAGCTTTGCTGTTTTATTCTCTGTACTCCCTTCCTCCTTCTCCTGTCCCTGGAAAGTGGATGTTTAAAACAAAGCTGTGATTCATTATCAAGCTACTTCATTGGGATGTTCCCCATGTTGAAGTATTGAGATACACTTCTATAGAGATAACTTGTCATCAGTGTTCCCTCTAAGCTGAGTTAGTGTGAGCTAACTCATAGTTTTTTAGACTCCAGCTCACACATTTTTGTCTTAGCTCAGGGAAAATGGCCCCAGAGCAAACAAATTTATGCAGTAGCTCACAACTTTAATGCCAATAGCTCACAAAGTTGAATTTTTGCTCACATGACCCCGCAGCTTAGAGGGAGTATTGCTTGTCACTGAAGAAAGTTTTTCATTGCATGATAAAGACCTCCTGCACATTCTCCATCAGTTGAAGTGCTGGGGAAGGGATCCCTTTTCAGCAGTAAGAAGAATGAAAGATTGGCAGAGTCCTTGAGGGGAACCACAAGTTGAAAGGCATTCCATTCAGCTTTGGGTTTAACAGTCTATGGAAGTAGGCTTCAGAAGTGAAAAGCGAAATTGGAATATCAACTCATTTGCTCTATGGCCACTGATTCCATTAGCTGCAAACAGCAGGGTCCCTCTGTGTTAGCAGAAATTTATCATGAGATCCAAGCCAATAGTCTTTTTAGTTGACAAGAAGAAATCCAGAACCTAGTGAAGCCATCCACCTTCATGGAAGACAGAAGTTCTGACTGTCTCAGATTCACCGCCAGAGAAATGGCATCATCTGTAGGGGTCAAAAGCTGTTTTACAGTTGTGCTGGTTCAAAAGCAAATCCCAAAACAAACCAGTCTACATAATACCCTTCATTAGGGCAAACTAAAATGGCAAAAACCAGTGTGCAAGCTTTCAAGTTCTCCAGAACCCTTCCACAGCGGAGAAAAGAGATGTTTCAGGCCCTGGTTTTAAAAGGCTTTTGCTGCCAGCATCCCTGTGATCAGTGCAGATGAGCAAGTAGATATAGATTTGTGCCTTTGGCATCAGGTTGCGCTCCTGCTCCTCTAAGCCATTGTTTCCCTTCCTGTGGGTCAAGGCCCAAAAGTGAGTAGTGAAGCTTCTGAAAACAGGTCACAGGCTAGCTCACCCTGTTGGCTGCCCCTGCTCTGTCCACTGTTGTTGTTTGTGTTTTGGAAACCTGACCGTGGAAACAGTATCTTTCATGTCATACATTAGTTGGTATTTTTTCTTCACTGCATATCCTGATGATTACTACAGCGAGTTTCTTAGAATCTGAGAGGGGGAATAGCAGGCTTAATGGAGAAGGAAACGGTGGTCAAAGGCTGGAATTTAACATGCATTTGCAAAGGCTGTGTATGTTGGAATGCCCCTTGTTTGGGATTCATAGTGGGGGAGGTGTGTCCTTTGTGTTGTGGGTTTCTCAAAAGCAACTGGTTAGCTACTGTAGAAAATGGAAAGTTGAACTAGATGGGTGCCAAGGTCATCATATCAAGTAAATTTGTTTGGGTCACCATACCAAAAAAGGTTGGGGACCACTGATCTAAGCAAGGTGGGGGAAATGTCTGTCCATTAGAATTACAAAAAAAAAGGAAAACAGCTGGCCTTTACACCCACTCTGTTTCTCGCTATCATTCTCTGTGGAGACTGAAAAAACAAGTTGTGTTTCTAAATATTTGAGTTGGCCACTAGAGTCAAAGAAAATTTGTCAAAGTCTGCTGAGCTTTATAATTGTGAGGAAATTGAACAAACTATATACCTTAGTGTACACTACACTAAGGCACACATGAGTTTGGAGTAGTGGGCAAAATTTATATACAGGAACCAATTACAAAAATATAATATTATGAACATACCCTTGATCATTCTCAAGTTTTATAACTTGCATAGCCAACATGACATACACAGACTGTTTTCTGAAATTGCTTTTTATGTTGCTTAACTGTTCATGGGCATCTATTCCATATTGTTTGCAGAAGAAATACCTTGCATTTTTGGACATACGGTTAAATCCAACTTCTAACGTAGCACAGTATTTAAAAAAGGGCTCATAACAAACACCTTAATCAAAGAGTTAAGATTTACAAGACTCAAGCACAGTAAACCCTGAATAAGCTACAATATGGAAAGAATATTTGCATGTATCCTGGACTATTTTCACTTCCTCTTTCTGACTGCCTGTCTAACTGTTGAATATTTAGGGGTAGCTGGTAGCTTTAAAAATTGTCATTTTTTCCTAGGAGAATGGATTAAAAAGGAAAGCTTTTTTCACAGTTTGGATATGTGCAGAACAGCTGAGCTCCCTCATGTTGCTTTATAATCATATCAAAACACCCTCTACTTTCCTTTAGCTCCATATATGCACTCTAGTTAGTATGAGAATAATCCTACGTTAGTCATTCTCAAATTGTGTAATTTAAATTCTGACTGATTTTCATGCTGGGAAGATTTTACAGGAAACGCCTTCCCCATTTAGGGGCTTCATTCTGTGGTAATGCTGTGACATGGTGCAACTGTTTCTAGCATCGGGAAGTTCCTAAACTGATGTCAGAGTTTCAGTAGATTCTGATCAAGTGACCCTGTGCTAAGTTCACTGTTTTCATCTTTCATTGCAGACCTGTTTTATGGTTTCTTGCAGCCCTTCTGTAATGATTGCTTATTTCCTTTTCCACTCTAGTGTAGAAGAAGAAAATACTAGTTCAAGCAGTCATTGCTCTGTACACCAGCTTCCCCAAAGACCAAAAAGTAACCTTGTAACTGGCCAGCTCCCTCTAAATATTGTTACCTGTGAGTCCTGCTTGCAAGCCAAATTCACAGTTGCAAGCCAAGATGAGTAAAAAATGACACTGCAAAAACCTTATCCTCTGCCAGATTTGGGAAGCGGCATCCAGAGGCAGACCCAGAAGAAATGCCAGCAAAGAGAAGACTGAATGAATTAAGTGTAAGCAAGGACAAACTGGAAGTACAAAAGAAGCTACACAGATTCTTATTTGTAGTACTGTAAACACAGTGAAATATTTCTTCTGCATCCTCTGTTTGCAGGAAAACTACTCTTTGACTTCTCTCCCACATTTGTAATCTGCTCTTCTCCTGAGGACCTCAAGACTGTTTTTACATTATCCCATTTTGTCCTTGCAACAAACCTGTGATGCAAGTAAAGCTGATTCTACTTAGAATTATTTCCCCCCTGTTTTATTAGTATATCACAAAGGGGAAAATCCATCCCTGCGTTATACAAAGCCTGTACCTACACTCAGAATGCTGTTATGAAGTTTTCAGCAAATTCAGAAGACGACGACATTGGATTTATATTCCGCCCTCCGCTCAAGAGTCTCAGAGCGGCTCACAATCTCCTTTATCTCCCTCCTCCACAACAGACACCCCGTGAGGTGGGTTCAGGAGGTTGGATTCAGGCCTGTAGCTAGGATTTTAAAAACCAGGGGGGCATTTAATTTTTTGAAGGGGCACTTAGCAGCTCCCCTCCCCTGTGGTCTTGCCTCTCATCCCTGCCACCACCACTTGAGGGGGATCTTCACTGCTGGCACTTCCCTCCACTGGGGGCTGCTTTGGAGAAATCTACCACTGCTCCTTCTCTGCCCCCCCCCCCCCGGCTGCCCTTGGCCTTCTGGCTGGCTGCTAGGCTCCTAACTCCCCCCTGAGTGATCAGACCAGAAGGCCTGAGTGATCAGAGATTTACAAAAGAAGAAGAAGAAGATATTGGATTTATATCCCGCCCTCCACTCCGAAGAGTCTCAGAGCGGCTCACAATCTCCTTTACCTTCCTCCCCCACAACAAACACCCTGTGAGGTGGGTGGGGCTGGAGAGGGCTCTCACAGCAGCTGCCCTTTCAAGGACAACCTCTGCCAGAGCTATGGCTGACCCAAGGCCATTCCAGCAGGTGCAAGTGGAGGAGTGGGGAATCAAACCTGGTTCTCCCAGATAAGAGTCCACACACTTAACCACTACACCAAACTGGCTCTCTTTACTTCTGAGGAAGTGTGTGCTGGCACCAGGCTGCAAGTGCCCCCTGGCGTGGTGTTGCATTGCACTGCACTGCCTGCTCGGAGGCGAATGGGTGGAGGGCCATGGCGCTGGCTGGCAGGGTGGTGCTGAGTGCTGGAGAGGGCTGTTTTGGGCTGGGCTGGGCTGGGGCGGGGAGTAGAGAACACTCACACCTGGAGGCTGGGATGGGGGGAGTAGGGCAGCCTGGGGGCCCTGGCAGCAGCATCACAGGTGCATTCTGTGGTAGGCAGGCACCTCCACAGGAAGTGGAGTGCTGGCCTCCTGCACTTGTGCACTTTAGTTAAAGTGGAACTGCTGACCTCTAGCATGATTTAAAGGGCCCACTGATCAGCTGTTTGGCAGGGTCTTTAAATCATGCTTGGAGGCAAGCAGCTGCCACTGCTGCCCCTCCCATGTGATTTTAATCACAGGGAAGGCTGGAAGTGAAAGTAACTAGGTGGGGGCCCTGCCTTAAAGTCGAGGGCAGGGTCCCCACAGACCCTCCATAGCTATGGGTCTGGTTGGGTTAGAAAGTGCTTGTTTGCCTGTATATTACCAATGTATGCTTAAAGTTAGCCAGCTAAGTCATGTGCTTTATCTCCAACAGGCTTCCACACATGAAGTTTCCTTCCTATAATTTTATTGTACATTCAGCCAAAGAAACATATTCTCAGCTCTCTGCTAAGCTTATGTAGGCCCTTCACTCAGAATTAATAATCTTAATACATAACTTGCATGTTCTGTCCCTAATGTTTTGGGGCAGTTTTCACGGAAGGGTCAAGATTCCTGATACTGGATCTGACACTCCAATATACAACACTGGTTTTCACTGCCTTGCGTACTCTGTGGTGGAGTGACACCCTTGGTCTAGGTTCTCAGAAGACAATTTGAGATGCAGCTTACTCATTACTGAAAGCTTTGCCAATCTATTCTCTGGTTTTCAAGAGTTCAGCAGAAATCACTCCTGTGACAACAAGGTTTCTTTATAAGAACAACAGCTAAAATGTATAGCTTAATTAAAAAAAATAGTAAATCCATTACTGGAAAGTCCTGAATAACTGCTCATTTCTGCTTAAAATTCCTACTCCCCAATTAATGTCCAAATTCTTACATTTGTTATTAGGTTTATTCTAACCTCTTGACAGTTGTGCCTGTCTTATAACAAAATAAGAACACAATGTATAACAGTTAAAATAAACAACAAGTCTGCAGAATGAAACTCACTAAGTAGGAGAGAACTGCTTGTACCTGAAGATACTACCTCTAATACAGTACATACTGTAGAGGTCAACTTGTTTCCTGTCAAAATTCTTATTAAAAATGGTGGAGCAAAGTGGTAGTTTATCTTCTTTGATTTTTATTCTCCCTACAAGCAGGCTTAGGGTGGGCTAGAGTAACAAAATTTAGTCAGATAAAATCATAATCCTATTAAAATAACAAAACAGCAATCGGAGTGGGTTTACCTCAACAGTGATGCTCAGTTTGGGCTGATCAGAAGTCAGCATTATCAGTAAAGGTCTAACTAGTAAAGGTCTAACTAGGATGGGGTGCAGTTGGTGGGGTGCAGCAACTAGGATGGGGTGCAGTTGCTATACTAACTGAAGCTGGTAAAAAGTGCTTCTGGCTTTAAGAGTGCAATCCTGACTCTTTAAGGGGATTATGATCCCCTCCAGGATGGGAATACTTGCTACTTTCCCTGGCAATGAACCACCCACTATAAACATCTTTGTTTTGTTCGAATTGCCTTCCAACGTATTTTCCTTCATCCATTGCTGATTTCAGGCAGACTTTCAGGGAAGTGCCTTCTTTGCTTTGCTGTGATGAAAAGGAGAGCAGACCAATTTGGTGAATAAGTCCGAGCTGTTAACAAGTGACCTGAGTTGCCCACAGGATGATATAAAATGCTTTGGATCAACATTGATGAGAAAGGTAGGGTTTAATTAAGAAGTAAATAAAACTGTGGAATATTTTTACATTCTCCTAAATATATATGTATGGTGTGATCTTTGAACAAGATTTTCATTATGTTATTTGTTATTGTTGGTGGAAACTTGGAATTTTGTGGACTGCCTGTGTATACCTATTTGTATTGGAATGTATTTATGGGTGAGTGCCTGTGAGCATGCTTTTGTGACTTTTGAGCTGTTTGCTTGTTCAGCTCTACAAGTTGAGTGATTTATCACAGAACACTGCAAGTGGCTGAAATTGCATAGAAATACAACATAGAGACTTTGATTGGATTAAACTTCTATTATATATCATTTTTGACATTGTATAAGAGTTTTTAAGGTGTTATTTCCAGCTCAGCATTTTCCTTTTGTGTCAGTTGAACAGTAGCAAGCAGTCAGGCTTGGTTGAGTCATGCAAGTTGTGTGGTAGCAAATTGCACAGTGGTTGCTGCTGGGCTTAGCTCAATGAGTCTTCCCCTTAGGGCAGCGGTCCCCAACCTTTTTGGCACCAGGGACCACTTTTGTGGAAGATAATTTTTCCACGGACCGGGAGGGCGGGGGGGATGATACAATTGTGCACTTTGGTGTGGTGGTTAATTGTTTGGACTATCTGGGAGGACTGGGTTTGATTCCCCATTCCTCCACTTGCAGCTGATGGGATGGCCTTGGGTCAGCCATAGCTCTTGCAGAGGTTGTCCTTGAAAAGGTAGCTTCTGGGGAGAGCTCTATCAGTCCCATCCACCTCACAGGGTGTCTATTGTGGGAGAGGAAGGGAAAGGAGATTGTGAGCCGCTCTGAGACTCTGAAATTTGGAGTGGAGGGCAGGATATAAATCCAATGTCATTTTGTTATTATTACTACATTGTAATATATAATGAAATAATTATAAAATACAACTCACGGCCCGGTTGCTAACAGGCCACAGACTGGTCCCGGTTCACAGCCCGGGGGTTGGGGACTCTTGCCTTAGGGTATTTGTTTCTTAAAGCTGCAGGTGCTTCTATTATTCAGGGGGTATTATTGTTGTTATCATTTTTATTTTATATTTCAGATTTTTCTGTAAACCTGGAGTGTTTTAAGATTTGTAGAAAGGTCTGTTTTGTCAGATCGTGTCTTCAGTCTCTGGATTTAAGTATCTACAGAATTGGCTATGTTGAAAATTATATATATTTCATATGGGGTAATGCTAGTTAGTGGTCATTACGGTAAAAGACTAACCCTAACCTAACTTTTCATAATTTCTTTATTACATTTAAAAGTTCCATTTATCTGAGTGTTGGAGGCAGTATAAAAAGCGTCTGGTTAAGAAATGAATTCATCTGCCATCACAGAACTGTATAAAGTTAACAAACAAAATAATGACAACAACTTTACTCATCCATTTTTATGTCATACAAGAAAACAGGCTGATGTGAAATAAGTAAACTTTTGTATTTCTACTGAAGATGCCCAAGAAACACCACAGATCATAGCTGAAAATACTAGGTGCTGCAGTGAAATTTCTAAGCAATGTGACGATCTGGCAGCCAGTATTTGTCAAGCCCTGCTGACACTTAAATGGAATTGGGCTGGGTAAATCAGTAGAGAATGTATGTGTGTGGGTTGGCCCTGCTCATGATAATCATTTTGATCAAGTAACAGCCACTGTCCTTAATTTTTAATTACTGGACAACTGTCTTGAAGGTTTAGGCCATAAATCTGTGGCATGTTCTGTATCAAAAGATAAAAGAAACCCCTTGCCAATTCTGGGATTCATGATTGTGATGAAAAACTGAATACCAATATGATTCTAAAGAAAAGGTTCTTATCACAAGATAGTGGTTAGATGCATGAAATGCCTAACTCTTCTTTAAAATAAAATTATTTGATATAAAGCTTGTTTTGAGTTTTAAATTTAAAGACTATTTGCTACAGCATGAGTGACAAATGAAGCTACTATAAAATTTTATAAAATACTGCAAGACTATTCTGGGACCATTTGGGTAGCTGCAAGATTGCTTTTATATGAACAGGACTGGTGAGCAGGAGTCCTAACATTCATGGTGATGCTTTACAGGTATAGCTCTCAACTATATAGTTACAGATTTGCATGAAGGCTGTAATCCAAGAGAAATACACAAAGCCTTAATCTTCATGCAGTGAGTATTTTAAATGCTTCTTCTGTTTTCCTTCTTGGGCTGAATGTAGGGAAGTGAATATAAGAAAATGTATTTATTTATTTTAGTATATTTCTATTCCGCCCATTCCCCGTAGAGCTCAAGGTGGCATACAATATATGATAAAACAATAAAATACAATAAAAACGTTCTATAAATAGACAAGTCAACAGTTCTCAGATTACCATGTCACCTCATATTGCCCAGCCTAGCCGTCTCACATCATATCTCACAGAGATGGCAGTTTTTATTCCATTTCCTAGCACAGATGACAGTGCTGGCTGGGGAGGCCAACCTGATCAAGAATAGACGCCCACAGGTTTAGCTAAAAGCCTGGTGGAACAGCTCCATTTTACAGGCCCTACAGAAGCCTAATAAGCCAGGTAGGGCCCGGATCTCAATAGGGAGCTGATTCCACCAGGTTGGGGCCAGGACTGAAAAAGCCCTGGCCTTAGTTGAGGCGAGGCGGGCAACTCTTGGGCCGGGGATGGCCAACAGATGTTGGGAGGCCGAACGTAACGACCTCCTGGGCATATATGAAAGGAGACGGTCCCGCAGGTATGTTGGTCCCAGGCCGCGTAAGGCTTTAAACATTAGAACTATAAAATCTTGAAGTGGATCCGGTACTCAGTGTGCAGTCAGCAGGCGAGCCGCCGCATTCTGCACCTGCTGCAGTTTCTGGATCAGTCTCAAGGGTAAGCCAGCGTAGAGCGAATTACAGTAGTCTAGTCTGGAAATGACCATTGCATGGATCACTGTAGCCAGGTCTTCGGGGGATAGATATGGTGCTATCTGCTTGATCTGCCGAAGATAACAAAAGGCAGACCAGGCAACCATCGTGATCTGGGCCTCCATGGAAAGGGAGGCATCCAAGGTCACTCCCAAGCTCCTCACCTGTTGGGCTGGCACCATTCAAAGCTGGGAGCTTGATGCCCATACCCATCCCACCCCGACTCAGGTACAGGACCTCCGTCTTAGCTGGATTCAGTTTCAGCCGGCTCTGTTGTAACCACCCAGCCACGGCTTCCAATGCCTCAGACAACTGGTCAGGGATGGCGATTGACTGGCCACTCATCAACAGATGGAGCTGGGTGTCATCAGCGTACTAATCTGGGCAAGAGGGCGCATATTGATGTTAAATAATATTGGCGAGAGAATGGCTCCCTGCGGCACTCCACATATAAGTGGATGCCACAAGGAAGTCTGCTCGCCAAGCACCACCCTTTGTCCCTGTCCCCAGAGAAAGGAGGAAAACCATTGTAAGGTCACCCCCCAAACTCCGGCGACGGCGAGGCGGTGGGTCATAAGATTGTAATCGGCCGTGTCAAATGCTGCTGACAGATTGAGAAGTATCAGCAGAGCTGACCACCTTGATCCAGGTACCGTCTTAGGTAATCTGTGAGAGTGACTAGGACAGTCTCCGTCCCATGGCCCGGGCAAAAGCCGGACTGGAATGGGTCCAAGGCGGATGTCTCATCCAGGAAAACCTGTAACTGCTCCACCACCGCTTTCTCAACTACCTTACCCAGAAACGGTAGATTTGAAACTGGGCGGTAGTTGGCCAAGACCCCAGGGTCTAATGATGGTTTTTTCAAAAGCGGACAAACCACTGCCGCCTCCAGTTTCTCTGGGAAGGTCCCTGTTGAAAGGGACGTTGACAATATCACCCAGAGATTCCCTGATACCATCCCGGCTGGCTTTCACCAGCCAGGATGGACAGGGATCCAGGGGGCAAGTGGTAGACTTCACTGCAGCCAGGATCCTGTCCACATCCTCTGGTAAGAGCCTGCTGAAACAGTCCAATATAGGACCAGAAGACAACCAAGTGGCTTCCAGCTCATGCACTGTATCAATTGTGGCAGGTAAGTTCTGGCAGAGAGTCAGGATTTTATCTGCAAAATATGTCACAAAAGCCTCAGAGCCAATATTCAATTCTCTGCCATTATGATTGCCTGATGGCAAGACTGTTAATGACCGAATATAGAGAAAAAGTTAGGAAAGCCAAAGCTCAATATGAACTTAGGCTGGCCAAAGATGCTAAAAACAACAAAAAAGGGTTCTTTTCTTATGTTCAAAAAGAGCAAGGACACAGTAGGCCCATTGTGAGGGCAAGAAAGTGAAATTGTAACAGGTAATGAAGAGAGGACGGAACTGCTCAGTTTGTACTTTTCCTCAGTCTTCTCTTCTGAGGGAAACGGTGCTTAACATGGCAAAAACAGAACATATAAGGAGGGTATGAAGTTCCAACCTAGGATCAGCATAGGGGTAGTACATAATCACCTAGTTTCTTTAAATGAAACTAAGTCTTCAGGGCCAGAAGAATTGCATCCAAGAGTTCTAAAAGAGCTTGCGGATGTAATTTCTGAGCCTCTGGGTATTATTGTTGAGAATTCTTGGAGAACAGGAGAGGTGCCGGAAGATTGGAGGCGGGTGAATGTTGTCCCCATCTTCAAGAAGGGGAAAATAGAGGATCCGGGTAACTACTATGCTTGACTTCTATATCTGGAAAAGTTTTAGAACAAATTATGAAACAGTCGGTCCTGGAACATTTAGAAAGAATGGATGTGATTACTAAGAGCCAGCATGGTTTTCTCAAGAACAAATCATGTCAGACTAACCTGATCTCTTTTTTTGAGAAAGTGACTATCTTGCTGGATCAGGGAAATGCTGTAGACATTGTTTATCTTGATTTCAGTAAGGCTTTTGCTAAAGTTCCACATACTATCCTTGTTGACAAGTTGGTAAAATGTGGTTTGGATCCTGTTACCATTAGGTGGATCTGTCACTGGTTGACAGATTGCACCCAAAGAGTGCTTGTGAATGGTTTCTCATCCTCTTGGAGAGGAGTGACAAGTGGAGTGCCTCAGGGATCTGTCTTGGGACCTGTTTTGTTCAACATATTTATCAATGATTTGGATGAAGGAATAGAGGGAATGCTTATTAAATTTGTAGATGATATGAAATTGGGAGGGGTTGCAAACACACAAGACAGAAACAGGTTACAGGATGACCTTGACAGGCTGGAAAACTGGGCTAAAATCAATAAAATGAATTTTAACAGAGATAAATGTAAAGTCCTGCATTTAGGTAGGAAAAATCCAATGCATGGTTATAGAATGGGGGAGACTTGTCTTAGCAGTAATATGTGCGAAAAGGATCTAGGGGTCTTAGTGGATAATACGCTGAACATGAGTCAACAGTGTGATGCGGTGGCTAAAAAGGCAAATGCAATTTTGGGCTGTATCAACAGAAGTATAGTGTCCAGATCACGTGATGTGATGGTATCGCTTTACTCTGCTCTGGTAAGACCTCACCTGGAGTATTGTGTTCAGTTTTGGGCACCACATTTTAAGAAGGATATAGACAAGCTGGAACGGGTGACCAGAGTTTCTGGCTCAACATTAGGAAGAACTTCCTGACCTAGAGCGATTCCTCAATGGAACAGGCTTCCTCGGGAGGTGGTGGGTTCTCCTTCCTTGGAGGTTTTTAAACAGAGGCTAGATGGCCATCTGGCAGCAATGAAGATCCTGTGAATTTAGGGGGAAGTGTTTGTGAGTTTCCTGCATTGTGTAGGGGGTTGGACTAGATGACCCTATAGGTCCCTTCCAATTCTGTGATTCTACTCTAAAATGTTGGACTGGGTGCGACTTCGCAGACTCTATGGAGGCCTCACAGAACTCTTTCTTAGCGGACTTCATAGCCCCTTCAGAGACCTTCATAAACGTTCTATAAGAGGTTCTTGACTCTTCGTCAAGAGCACGTTGCCACACTCTCTCTAGCCATCTAAGTTGCTGTTTTATCCTCAGCAGCTCCATGGTATACCAAGTATGTACCATTTCAGTATGCCAACTGGAATTATAACATAGTATACTTTGTGCCATTTTTAAAACTTTGATCCATATACTAGGGTGGTCGATCTAAGCAATTTTTCCTCTCTTGAAAAAGAGTTCTCTTTCAACTCGCCCCCCCGGGGCTTTGCTGTGGATCATGGGACCTCCATGTACAAAAGTCATTGGGGGTGGGGTAGTAATGAGGGGGATTGGTTAAAATGGAGTAGAAAAATTGACCGGCTCTGTGTGTGGCTCTGACCTGACCATGATTCTACTTGATTTTGCTGTTAATGATCAGGGCTGTTAATTAAAAAAGTACATATTCTCTGTTATAGTCAAACTATATAGCTCTAATGCAAAAGCTATAATTGGTCCAAGCCACATAGTTTAATATACATCTGTCATCTAGTATTAATTTTTAAAATGAAATTGTTTTAAAATTAAATTCACAGACTTCATTGATCATTGTTGCAATACCATTTCTTAGCTAGGCTTAAATCAGTTACAAAGGTCATTGTCATTGTAGAGAAATAAATTCTGTAAAACAAGCTAGAAATAAATTCTGTAAAATAAGTTTGCTCCCCCCCCCCCTCCTTTAGATACAAAAAAGTTTTGTGATGTGGCCATATGGTCCATTAGTCCAGCACCATGCTAGGTAGGTCTAAGTCCATTGATTTCAGCAGTTGTAAACATGTCAAGTTCTGTTCAGTGTTTAGTTTTACTGTTTGTCAAAGAAAGAGGAGCCACAATTTTTTACGATGTTTTATTCCATCTGTAAAATGTTTGCTCTGTTTTGTGCGTCATTGCTGCATCACAAAATTGACTGTACAAAGACTGTGCTGTGAAACAAAGGATGCACTCTGAGGTTAGCTTTTTTGTTACTGTATTCTAAAACTTGGCTCTTGGGATGTCCCCCCTCCCTTGTTGCAGTGTTGTCTTTGGATTTGGTATTATGAGGACTCAAATATTCACATTCCCATACATGGCATCTGTACAACCTAAAAATGCAATGAACTCAGAGGTTTGTTCAATGGCTGGTATTTAGCAACAAAAACCAATGTGCAGTTCTATTCCTATGAGGATACTCCTCATAAAGAAAATGCAAGTACACCTTGAAAACACGTTCTCAGGGGATCTGCTTTCTTCAGGAGACCCACTAGCTTTGTTCAGGAAGAGTAGTTAGCAGTAGGAGAACAGGGAAAGCTCATTTTTGTACATATCGGCTTGTTAAATTATCTTTGATAGGGATGGGCATGAACCAAGAAAATGGTGGTTCATGTTGGTTTGTGGTTCATTTGATTCACAAACCAAATCAACCACCATTTCCCCCAAACATGTTTGTTGGTTTAGGATGGCTGGGGGAGGGAAGGGGAGGCATTTAAATGCCACCCCTCCATTATCCAACCAGCCTGCAGCAGCCTTCTCTCCATTGTACCTTATGGGGGACCAAAGGGTACAGTGGAGAGATTGTGCCACTGCTGTGGCATGACTCAAGAGAAGGGGTTTAAAGCTGTGGTCCAATCTATCCATTGTACCCTATGGCCCCATAGGGTACAATGGAGAAAGCTCTCTCCTCTTCTTTCTTCCCTTCCCAGCCAGACAGCCCTAGTCTCCACATGGTCTGTCTGGTTGAAGCTGGACATTCAAGCAGAGCCTGCAAAACAGCTGATCCTGTGGGGTGAGGTCTCCTCATAGTCACAGCTGGGGTTCTGAGGGAAGGCAACATGAACTACTTTCCCTCCTGGGATCGACTTCCACAGTCATGGAAGCTAATTCCGGGAGGGAAGACAGTTCATGATGCCTTCTTTTGCCTTCCCCGTGGGGGGAACATTGGGGAAGCTGGGGGACAGAATAAACTGCCTCCCCTTGGCTTCCCCAGGACCCCTGCAGCCAAGTAGGCATGAACCTTTCCTGAACCTGGGAAGGGTTTGTAGGAGGCACATTTCCCAAACCCCTGGTTTACAAACTATGAACCAACCTAGTTTGTGCATGAACTGCAGTTCATTGTTTGGTTTGTGCCCATCCCTAATCTTTGACTGTTAAGCTGGAACATATCCCAATATCCCTGTATGTCCATATAGATCAGTGGTCCCCAAGCTTCTCGCTACCGGGGCCAACCTGGCCACCATGGCACCAGGGCGGGCAGGGTGGGGGCACTGAATTTGGTCCCCCGCCCCCATTGCGCTGCGCAGCCTCATTGCCCACCCCCCTTGCAGTGCCTCCACGACGGCAGGCAAACCACTGAAGAAGCAGCCCGCTGACGTTTAGCTCCGTCACCCCCCCCCCATGTGACGAGGCTCAGGTCCCCCCTCCTGCCATCACTGCTTTCCCTCTCTCCCCAGTGCTGTAATGCAGCATGGCACTCCGTCATCGGTACCATCCTCCCTCCCTCCGTCAGATTGCTCTGAGCTGAGCAGCGCTGAAACTGGGCCTTACATCCTCCCTCCCTCTGTCAGATTGCTCTGAGCCGAGCAGCGCTGAAACTGAGCCTTACCAGCTTCACTGCGACTGCACCATCTAACACTTTGAAGTTCATGAGAGACACTTCTCCCTCTTTCCTTCCTGGAACCGAAAGTGAGGGGGGAGAAGTCTTCTCTCGCGTGAACTTCAAAGTGTTAGATGGTGCAGCCACAGTGAAGCTGGTAAAGCCAGTAGCGATCTGCAGCCCCGGGGGTTGGGAACCCCTGATATAGATGACTGAAAGACTGAACTAGCTCCAAGTTCCAGGGTTGTTTTTTATAAAAACTTTATCTAAGGCCCACCTTTCATGGTGAGACTCAAAGCAGGTTACAGCATGTTTCTTTTTTAACTCTAGCTTGTCAGTGAGTTTCTCCTGTTCTTTCAGAAAACCAAAGATGCATTTTACTCAGATACACTATTGGATAAGTATTTTGTTGTCATATATTAAAAAATCGTGATAACTATGTCTTCATGATTTGGTGTATGGGGACCATTCTGCATGCTGTGCCTTAGATGTAACTACCAGGCAAGTGGCTGTGAACCCATGCAATGTATGAGATCTTGAGAAATTTCTATAACTCTGGGACACCTGGAATTGCTAGTTGAGAAGCCAGGTGAGAAACCTGGAAGGGAGGCTGCCGCTAAAACCTTTTTACATGCTGCATCTCACACACTCAGGATTTCTGATCCCATGAAGCCCATGCAACTCACGTAGACAAATATTGAGATTTTCCTTTGTTATAGGTCAATGCTAAACTTAGATTTGTTTATTAACCTTCAGAGTTCTTTTCAAGAATGTTTATAAAGAAAGTGAGATTAAAGTACCTAGACCTTTCAGCACAAGGGAAAAGTGTTTTCCAACATCCCTGAAGAAGCAGTGTTTTCTCTGCCTTCTCCTGTTTCAGTAGCAGTGTTTGGCAACATCCCTCCCCCCACTTTTGAAATTTTTAATGTATTCTTTGGGAACCAGAAGAGTAGGAGTAGATGGCTGGCACCACTGAATGGAGAGAGCTTCTTGTCTGTTCAGTAAATGATCAGACTATCAAGACCATTTAAGTTTCCCATGTATTCATTCAGTAGTGCCACATTTTTTAGCTCAAGGAATGATCTTCCTTGAGGATTATTTTGGCCCTTCCCACTTGGATAGTAATGTCATAAGACAGAATAGTATATTTCAGCCAGAAGATCTCTCTGCTCCAGACTGATACAGGACAAACTGAGTCTAGACTCTAGTTAATGTGATAACCTCTGAAGACAAAAGACTGGAAACAGCATCAGATGAAAACTGTTGCCAGCATATGAGCATCCAGATATGTTTTGGAACTTCCTGATGTTTCCACTGAGAGTTGTGAACTTTTGGAATTCTCAGAGCTACTGACCATTGCTTGAATGGGTGTTTCTTCAAAGCACAGAAATAAAGAAAAATGATTCTAGAACTAAGATTTATTTTATTTTATCTTTATTCCACTTATTAGGACTAGTGGATTTATGTAGATTAGTAGTGGCTCACAGAACCAGAAGATTGATGGAAGATTTCAAAAAGAAAGGAGTACATTTTGCACAATGAAATGTTTGTACAGTTTGCATGTACATTAACATAAGTGTAAATAGTACTACAAAAGTTATGAACTATTTATAAAATACTGGGATATTGCCTCTTTAAAAAATAAGATCCTTACCCAACTCTCCCATGAACACCAAGCCTTTTTAGATTCTCCGATTTCTTCCCTGGAAGTCGTTGACGCCATTAAGGCCTCCAAAATCAATAAAACCCCAGGTAGAGATGGACTACCTTCAGAATTTTATAAAAAATTCAATCTTTCCCTGGTACCTCACCTTACCACTGTTTGCAATCTTGTTCTGGACTCCGGCTGTATGCCTCCCTCCTGGTCCCAGGCGAAAATAGTTATGATCCCCAAAAAAGACAAAGACCCATTAAATGTTAAATCTTACCGCCCCATTTCTTTACTAAATAACGATTATAAAATATTTACTTCCATTTTGACTGCTAGATTGAACACAATCATAGGGCTCTATATTCACACCAACCAATCAGGATTTATTCCGAATCGCGATATCATGGACAATACTAGACAAACAATTAACTTAATTCAATATTGCACTTTTCAGCCATACGACTCCTGCATTCTTGCCTTAGATATAGAGAAGGCCTTCGATAGTGTAGAACCTCTCTTCCTTAAAAAAGTCTTACATCACATGGGTTTCGGACCTAGGTTCAGAACGGTTATAGATTCTATGTATTCCTGTCCATCCGCGTTTATACAAATCAATGGTCAACAGCCCCCTTCACTTATCCTAGAAAGAGGGACTCGTCAAGGGTGCCCCCTATCACCACTGCTATTCGCCATTGTCATAGAGCCCTTTGCAAATTTGATACGGCTTTCTTCAGAGATCTCTGGTATCTCTGTCCAAAATTCTACTTTTAAAATAAGTTTATTTGCCGACGATATAGTCTTATATATTACAAATCCACTACAGTCTATTAAAGCCGTTTCCTCTCTCCTGTCTGATTACAGTAAACTTTCAGGTCTTTCAGTTAACCACTCGAAATCAATTCTCTACCCGATTAAAATTTCCGATACTTCTAAAAAAGACATAGTTGCAAACTACCCCTTTCATTGGGTCTCTGATTCCTGGTCCTATTTGAGGCTGAAAATCCCCTTAAATATAGCTGGCCTATTAAAAACTAACTACACGGCCACGGCTTCTGAGATTACTACCACGCTCAAGCAATGGGATAAGTTGCAACTATCCTGGATGGAAAGAATCCATGTAATTAAATCCTTTATTTTTCCCAAGTTTTTATATCTTTTTCGGGCTCTTCCTATTGAGATCTCTCAGCCTACTTTAAAATCCTGGCAACAAATACTGACTTCCTTTATCTGGAAATATAAAAAGCCTAGAATCAAAGTTTCAACTTTATGTCGATCAAGACAAAAAGGTGGCCTAGCAGTTCCCGACATTGCAAAGTATTATAAAGCTACTATTTTATCCCAGATGACCAAAATATTGTACCAACATCCCCCGCCGCCGTGGACACCCATAGAGGAAGCTCACTTTACCCCACTGAAATACTACGAACTATTATGGCTCAAGAAAAATGAACGCCCACCGTGGCAATTCATGAACCCATTCCTCAGGGCGCTCTTGTCAGTATGGGATTCGGAGCGTCATTTTCTGGCTCCAGGACTCTCTACTATCTCATCTTTTATAGGACAAAAATATTTCCTTCCTGCCCAACTACCCTTTTCTTTCAAGGTCTGGAGAGACTCCTCAAAAGTTTTTTTCTTTAATCTTCTTTCATCTTCTAAACAACTTCTACCTAAAAATGATCTAGACCAAGTTTTGACTAAGCCAGCACCTTGGTTTGAATACTTTCAAATCAGGCACTTTCTTCAGGACCCTAAAGTGATCTCTTCATTTTCTCGCCCTTCATCTGACTACGAACATCTGGTTCTTCATTTTCACGAAGAGAGAACGCCTAAAAGTCTCATTTCACGGCTGTATCGAATCTTATTGTCTAAACTCGAAGCAACCCTACCCTCTTACACCACCCAATGGCATAAAGACTGTGGCATCATCCTTTCTCCCGACCAATGGGACTCTATATGGGCTAGTGATGCCCTACAATCTACCATTATAAATATATCTCAACAAAACTTTAAATTGATAGCACGTTGGTACCTTACTCCTAACCAGTTCTCCCATATGACCCAGTTAGGCTCTTCAGACTGCTGGAGAAACTGTGGGCTCAAAGCCTCTTATTTTCACTGCTGGTGGGACTGCCCCAAAATCAGACCATTCTGGACCTCAATTTGTGCCCATCTCTCCTCCCTAACTGGGGTCTTGATCCCAGATGAACCAACAAGGATACTTCTCAATCATTGGTCCGATACCCGTCTTTCATCTTCTAAAAAATCCTTGATAGTTAAACTCCTGACAGCTGCTAAAACCACGATTGCGCAGTCCTGGAAAAACTCATTGAATTTGACACTTGACAACTGGCTACTTAAAGTCTGGGAACACATTGTAATGGATAAAATTCAGGCAGCCATAGACCACAAAGACCCATACCAAGCCTACGCTAAATATCTGGCAACTTGGCTTCCCATTCTAGAAAAGCTTGACACCGATCCATTTTTTGCTAACTCTTATTCTAAAAATAAAATGTATAAAGATTTCCTTTTGCTATAAAATTCTCTTAACAAGTTAATTTCAAGTTATTTAAAGTGTATTATATCTTCCTTTTTCCTTTCCCTGATCTTATTTTATTTTCAAATACTGTGTTATTATAATTATAATTACTATTACCTTCAGTTTGTATTTTGTTTTTAAAGGTTATTTTTGCTCTGTATTCTGTCTATTAAGCTTACGATGTTATTTCTGTTAATCTTGACGGTAAACTTCTTGCGCTATGGATTGTAAGCTACTTTTATGCCTTAATAAAATGTTTAAAGTTAAAATATATATATATATGTTGCATGGATTCATGCCTTTCTCTGATGTAATACTAATGGGTAATAGTATGGATATTAAAATTTAAGAGGCTATTCAGGACAAGAGTTGTCTGCAAGGTAACGAAATGTTAATTCACATGACCTTTTGGGGGAAGGGGGGGCTTCTTTCAGCTATTGACTTTCTTGATGTTGGAATCAGTGTGCATGTGTGAGGATAGTGGATATGAAGTAGAAATCAGCCTCTACCTGCTGATCTTTAATTGTGGTCAGGATCACACAGTCTTTAGCTGTTGAAATTGAGTTTTAACATCACTTGCCTTTTGAGCTAAGTGCACATGAAACTCATAGCTTTCAATATGGACTGGCATAAGTATCCATGAACCTAGATATCACTAACTGCTGATTGCTAAAAGTTGGTATATAAATTAGATGATAGCCAAAGAACACTGGGATGCAAAATGCAAATGCTGGATTTCTGCTTCTGGGTAGAAGTAGCGGGAAATCTCTGCATGCAGCACTTAGTTTATTTCAAGAGACCTAAAAACAACTAAGGAGCTTCTGCAACTATAATAATCTTGTTTTATTTTCTTTGCAGATCTTTTGATTTCTAGCTGAATTGTTACCCTTTGGATCAAGATGCCAGCAGCAGTTGGAGGCCCCGTGGGATACACGCCACCAGAAGGAGGATGGGGCTGGGCTGTAGTCGTTGGTGCCTTTATCTCAATTGGCTTTTCCTATGCATTTCCAAAATCCATCACAGTATTCTTCAAAGAGATAGAGCAGATTTTTGATGCATCTAGCAGCAAAGTGTCCTGGATCTCTTCCATTATGCTGGCAGTAATGTATGGAGGAGGTAAGTTTGCAGACTGAACAAATGGCATAATTTAACTACAAGTTTATATGGAGGCTTCCTATAATTGCTCTTTCTAATTTAGGTCATACGTTAGTTAGAGTCCAGAAGGTATCATTAATCTGCTTTAAGTACCATATTTGGTTTCTCATTTGGGGGACTGAATTTATTTTAATATTCCAAATGGAAAAAATAGGCATAATCTGTCTTTGTTTTCAAAGCCATAAATAAAACATTTTGGGGAATTACTTGTGTAATTCTAAAATTGTGCTTCTTATAATGTGCCTCCCTTATCTTTTCAGAAGACTCTTTTAAGTTGCTTGGGGATGTGCATAACTTGTTAAAGACTCCTAACCATTGGCAAGGCACTTCTGATGCTGAGGGTTTGGAGCCTTGGGGTGAACCTGGATGTCTCATTGTCTATGGAGGCCCAGGTCACCACAGTAGCCGTGTCTGCCGTCTACTATCTATGACTGGTGAAACAACTGGCTTCCCTACCTATCTGTCCAGGATCTGGCCACAGTGATCCATGCAATGGTCACTTCCAGACTAGATTACTTCAATTCACTCTACGTGGGCTTGCCCTTGAATCTGATCCAGAAACTCCCAACTGGTGCAGAATGTTGTGGCGCACCTGCTTGCTGCAGTGTCTATACGGGCGTGCATGCAACCAGTGCTCTGCCAGCTGCACTGGTTACCAACTGAGTACTGGATCTGGTTCAAGGTTTTGGTTCTGACCTTCAAAGCCCTGAACGGCCTGGAACCAGCATATCTGCAAGACGACCTCTTCCTGTATACCCCCCGGAGAGCCTTACGCTCCATGGAACAACATCTGCTTGGTAATCCCTGGCCCAAAAGAAGTCCACTTAGTCTCAACCTGGGTCAGGGCATTCTCTGTTCTGGCCCCTACCTGGTGGAACAAGCTCCCATTGGACCTGCAGGGACTGTTGCAATTCAGCAGGCCCTGTAAGACAGAGCTGTTCCACCAGGCATTTAACTGAGGTGGTGGACATTTTGTTATTTCCTGCTGCAGGGACCCTGATGAAATAACTGTTGACCCATTTATCTTATACCAGCTGGGGGATGTATGGAAGGAATGGAGGCAACTGATACCACCAGCTGCAGAATTGGAGTTTGCTTTTAGATTGCATATTGTTTTATTATATGTATCTGATTTTAACCTTGTATTATTGACTGTTGTTAACTGCTCAGATCCCATTTGGGAAATGACAAGCTATAAATTGAAAATAATAAATAAAGTTAATTCGGATAACAAGAAGAAATGGATTTTCAGCTTCACAAGTCTGGGGCAATATGGTGAAGGAGCAGATAAAAGAACTGACTTTCCAAAACCTTTTGACTGTGGGTGTCACCCTAGATTGTGTTTGATAGCAGCCTTACAAAAGCTAAGCACATCCAGGTGTGGTGACTTCTTTGAAAGGGAGACCATTTGGGAACCATTGTGTGCACCACCTTGATGAAACAAAAGCAGGATGTAAATGTAATAAAACAAATGAACATAATAATTGAGAAACCTGCCTAGAGAGATGGATTAGCCTTAGGTATATACACTTGCTTTAGTTTCTTGCAAATAAAGTTGAAATTTTTGTAACTTTATGAAAGTAGGCCCATAAGTATTCAAACTGGAACTTAAAGTAGAAGACAGAAATATCTTCTCCAAGTTCAAGACCTTTAATGGCATAATAAAATAATAAATAAAAATACAAACAGGAACTAAAATGAAAGGAGCAATTAAGGCAATGTCACTGAGAAAAAAATACTAAAAACAGAATTAATCAAATACTCATTGCCTTTTCTTAGATATAGAGTAACCCTTATACAGTACAATAGCCAAATACTCAGCCACTATTGCAGTCAAACTGGTAGATTTATCAGCAAGTAAATACTGAGTAATTCTTTCTGGAGAGCCAGAGAGGTTAGAAATAACAGAGAACAGATTATGTAAATATTGTCTACTGGAACCAGATTCAATTACCCATATTCTTCTCTGTTGCCCCATGGTCTGTAAGATTCTCCTTTCATCTTCTACTTTCAAGCTTTTCCATAGTGAGAGTAATATGCTATATAAATTTTAACTGTTTGCTAAAATTAATCTCATTACAACAGCTTTAGAACACACCATATTTGAGATGCAGCCTTACTATAGTTGGAACAATTTAAATTAAAAACAAAATAGTAAGTTTCTATCAAAACCTTTCAAGTGGAAGAGATTTGTTTTGTTACATAATGAAGAAATAGGATAGGTTGGAGCTTATAACTTGCAAAGGTGGGGGATGGAGCCAGTTTGGTTTCCAGATATCTCATGATAACATTTATATTCTGTCCATACTGTCATGACTCTTGAAAAAGTTTAGTTATAATCGATCTCTTTACTATGTATGCGTATGAAACTCATATGGATATTGTGACAGGGGAGACGGTACTACTAAGCACTACCCTGAAACAGTCACCCTGTTGTTGCTTTGGGTGTCAAAATTTACCTTTCAGAAGATGGCACAGCAGGCACAGGTAGTGATTTAAAACAAGTTATAGTTTATTTAAACATACTGGCAGGGAAGGGGTGGGATATTCACATAGGTTTTTGGCATTTAGAAGATGTAGGCAGACACTTTAAACTGAACACAGAACTATGTCTGAGGTTACTGACTTCACAAGATACAGCGTTACTCTTCAATTGGTTTAACTTTCACTAAAGGTATCCTTGATGTTCAAGGTTTATTTTTTTATAACTTGTCGATTTCTGGTTAATTTTCTAATCACACAATCTGGAGTGTACCGTACTTTGTCTCTTTGGTTATAAGGTCTCTCCACTAGACCTCTTTCTCTGGCAAGATTGTTACTATCTTCCCTTGAAGATAAATAATGCATTTCTTTGGCACCTTTGAGGGTCTTTCGCTACCACCTCAAAACCTATTGCCCAAGCCTGATCTACCCAGACTGTCTTTTCCCCCTTTGGACACTAAGCTTAATACAGGAAACTGTTTTCCTTCTCAATATGTGATTCTGTGTTTTACACATACAGAGACTGTTCTTAACTCCTAGGAACAGCCTACCACCAGAGTTTCCACTATTTAAAACCACCCCACACGGGCACTGAATATGACTCTGCTTTATGTCCCTTGACACACACTAGAGAGCATCACAAGGACCACCGCTCTTTTTCCAGTCACCCTTCAACTCAGCTCTGTAACTGCTTTCTCCATCTGTCTTAACTGCCACCCTCTTTTGACAGTTAGGAGTTCACCAATCAGAGTGAGTTCCATTAGCTATCACTCACTTGCAGTTCCATTAGATGTCATTCACATGCACTGCCTCTCAGCATGCATATGCCTGCTGCCTGTCACAGGTTTGTAGAACTTACATGCTATGTTGCTGGTGTAAATAGATAAACCCTGTCCTCTTTTCACCTTCTATTTACACTCATTCCCTCGCAGTCAGTGAAGGAATGGGGCTACCGCGGCCAATTTCAAAGTGGTTGATTTTTTTTCTTCTTTCTCCTTTGCTGAGCGCCGCAAGATGCGGCAGATGGAAGACTTCAGGGATGATTTCTTGGAGGACGCGCCTTCCCTTGGCCCTCAGTCTGACGCCTTGGGAAAGGCCTCTGGGACCGGCAGGTCTTTGCAGCTTGCTGCGGTTCCCAGCAACGTGTCCCGCTCTAGTGACTCTGGTCACTGAGCAGAAGCGTCCAGGGACTTCAGCGGGCGTGTGCGAGGCTCCTTCTTGACACACACTAGAGAGCATCACAAGGACCACCACTCAGAGAGACCCAGTCAGATGAAGAGTCACAATCCAAAGATCAAGAGAGCTTTATCTTGGATGAGGAGGTGGAGGATATCTGCGTCCCGCCTCAGTCAGTTCGTTGTTTTAAAGCTGATGACTATCAATATTTGTTAACCAGAGTTACGGCAGCACTGGCACTTCAGGATTCCTCCTCCTCTGAGGAGAATACCAGCACTGACACTAACCCCAGAAACAAAACTACTGGGAATAAGGAGTTTTTTCCAGTCTCTCACACAACTGCTAAGGTTTTCCCATTTCCACAATTCTTTGAGAGGCAACTCAAAGCTGAATGGGAAAAGCCTAACTCCAATCGTCAGTTTCCTGGGTTGGTGAAAAAATTATATGATTTACCTGTTTTTGCAAACGAGATGTTACAGGTTCCAGTAGTGGATGCCCCAGTGACGGCTCTTCAAAACTCGGGTTTGGTTTCAGAAGATGGCCAAGGGGCCATCCAGGACAACTGGGACAAGAAAATTGATCTGGCATTAAAGAGGTCACGAAGCGGTAACCATGGCAATAAAGGCCAGTACAGCATCCTCTATTGTATCTAGAGCAGCTATAGTCTGGGCTAGGAGGCTCACCCAACTATTGCCAGAAAATAACAAGAAGTTAATTGAGGGAACCACTAGGCTTCTGAGAGCAGCAGAGTTTATGGCCGACACATCTTTAGATGCACTCACCTTTTGTTCCAGAGGTTTAGCATCTGGGGCACTAGCCAGAAGAGATATATGGCTGAGAGCATGGCCTGCAGACAATCACTCCAAACAAATTGTGATTTCTTATCCATTCCAGGGCAAAAAGCTTTTTGGTAGTGCTTTAGACAAAATTTTAGTGGAAACTAAGGACAAAAAGAAGGCCGTGCCGAGGAACATTAGGAGACCTGATAAAAGAGGTTTTTACCCTCAGCCTTTTTGTTCCTCACACTCACTGGCCAGATCTAGACCCTACTCAGGCAATAAAAGATCGTCCTGGAATCAGCCAAGACAGCCCTTTAGAAAAGGATTCAACAATCCTAGGTTCTCCAAACAAAACTCAGACGCAAAGACAAGCAGTATCGAGAAACAAAGTTCAACAAAGGGGAGGGACGGTGGCTCAGTGGTAGAGCATCTGCTTGGGAAGCAGAAGGTCCCAGGTTCAATCCCCGGCATCTCCAAAAAAGGGTCCAGGCAAATAGGTGTGAAAAACCTCGGCTTGAGACCCTGGAGAGCCGCTGCCAGTCTGAGAAGACAATACTGACTTTGATGGACCGAGGGTCTGATTCAGTATAAGGGAGCTTCATATGTTCAACACGGCGTGACTGGACTTCAATTCTGGTAGGGGGAAGACTACATCATTTTTGAGACACCTGGGAGGCTTCCCAGACAGACTGCTGGACATTAGAAATCGTATCGTATGGTTATGCAATAGAATTCAAAAACACCCCACCGGAACGTTTTCTAATGTCCCTGATTCAAAAGAATTCTACAAGGAGGTCAATAACGAACAGATCCATAACACATCTTCTCAAAATCAATGCCATAGAACAAGTACCCACAGAGCAGATGGGTCGAGGTGTGTATTCAATATTCTTCATTGTACCTAAGAAGAACAGAGACTGGAGAGCAATACTCGACCTAAAGTTTCTTAACAAGTTCATTCATCTCCGACACTTTCTCATGGAGACCCTAAAGTCAATCACAGAGGCTCTGCAACCGGGGGAGTTCCTCATGTCGTTGGATCTCACAGAAGCCTACTTACATATTCCGATTCTTTTATCCCATTGGCGTTTCCTTCGGTTCTGCATTGGACACAGGCATTTCTAATTCAGGGCACTTCCCTTCGGTTTAGCCACAGCTCCTAGAGTTTTCATGAAAGTGATGGTGAACGTTGTGGCCCTTCTCAGACAACAGGGAGTCCATATTCATCCATATCTAGATGACCTTTTGATCAGATCATTGTCCTATCAGAAAGCTCTGTCAGACGTCCAAACAATGATCCAGTGTCTACAGGAACACAGTTTTTTCATAAACCTATCCAAGAGTGTCCTAGAACCAACACAACGATTGGAGCACCTGGGGATGGAGCACATGAAAAAACTCACTTTTTCTCCCAAACAACAAGATCCAGAAAACCAAACAACTTGTGAACCTAGTCATCCGGAGTGCCCACACTCCACTATTGACTCTAGCCAAATTGATGGGATTATTCATCTCGAACATAGATGCGGTTCAGTGGGGCAGACTACATACCAGACCTTTACAAAGCTTGCTCTGCCCTCACCAATACCAGTTCATGGAAAAACAGAATCCGCAGATCAAGGTCACCTTAGCGGTCAAACAGTCTCTGAAGTGGTGGTCCAGGGATGTCAACCTTTGACAAGGGAGAATTTACTACCTTCCCAGGGAGATACAGCTGTTCACAGATGCCAGTCTGTCAGGATGGGGAGCAACACTCGATAACATTCCAACGCAGGGTCGCTGGTCACCGTCAGAGACTCATCTCCCGATCAATGTATTAGAGTTATGAGCAATCCGTCTAGCTCTATTGTTCTTTGCTGAACTAGTACAGAAGCAACACATACTAGTACGAACAATGTGGCTGTGACGTCCTACCTGAACCATCAGGGGGGTTCGAGATCTTCAGCTCTGTCTAGAGAAGCAAAGACATTATTCAACTGGGCAGAACACCACCTTCTGTCCATCAGGGCAGAACACATCAAGGGCTTTGCCAACATCCAAGCAGATTGGCTCAGTCAAACGACCATACAACCAGGAGAATGGAGATTAAAGTCGTCGGTATTCCATCAGATACTCGAACAGTTCGGGCAACCAGTCGTGGATCTATTTGCTTCTCACAACAATTATCATGTACCAAGATTTTACACCAGGTTCTTTCACCTGGCGGCAGCAGCAGTGGGTGCTCTGACAGTGACTTGGCTGCAGGGCCTACTATATGCTTTCCCTCCGATTCTGGTGTCATCAAGATTTCTTCGTCAGGTGCAACACCAGAAAGCATGGGTTATCCTGGTAGCTCCGTGGTGGCCACGACACCCATGGTTCTCTTCTATTCAAAAACTAGCAACCACCCAATCCCTTTGGTTGCAGATCTCTCCAGACATGTTGACACAGGGCCCAATTTGGCATCCACACCCAGAATGGTTGCAATTGACCGTGTGGAAATTGAACGGTCTACATTCCGGAAATTAGGTTACTCCTCAGAGGTTACTAACACATTATTGGCCTCCAGAAAAGAGTCCACCACCAGAATTTACAATACTACTTGGAAGACCTTTCATAGGTGGCGCCGCAGAAAGACAAGGGATCCACTATACCCATCAATTCAATACATTTTGGAATTCTTACAAGATGGACTTCAATCTGGGCTGAAACCAGCCACCTTGCATAGACAAGTAGCAGCATTATCTTTGGTATTGGGACTGATACAGGGAAAAGATGTTTCCAGACACCCACATGTACAGAGGTTCTTAAGGGGGGCCACACTCAAGTGTCCTCCACAGACTCACAGATTTCCAACGTGGTGTTTACACACTGTCTTGTTCGCACTCACAAAATCACCCTTTGAACCTATAAAGGACATCTCTCTAAGATGGCTACATTTGAAGACCATCTTTCTAATAGCAATCACATCAGCAAGAAGGGTTTCGGAAATTAATGCGTTGTCTGTAAAGAAAGAACTCTGTATTTTTCACAAAGACAAAGTGGTGCTTCATACAGATCCTACCTTTCAGCCCAAGATTGTATCTAAATTTCACAAATCACAGGAACTGCATTTACCATCATTCTGCCCAGATCCTAAACATCCAAGGGAGCGAATTTGGCACAACTTAGATGTTAGACGTTGTCTGAAGGCATATTTAGTCAGAACTGAACCAATCAGGAAGACGGATGCCATGTTTATCAATGTTACACAACCAAGGTTGGGCCAGAAGATGTCAACCCCAGCCATCAGCTATGCTATTAAGCAATGCATCACGGAAGCATATAGAGCAATGAAATTAGAAGTACCCAAAGGGATTACAGCACATTCAGCCAGAAGTGCGGCAACTAATGCGGCCTTTAACAAATATGCTTCAGTAGACGAAGTGTGCAGGGCTGCAACATGGTCTTCTATTTCAACATTTGTTCGACACTACAAATTAAATACTTATAGTTCAGCAGAAGCAGCATTTGGCAGAAAAGTGTTACATGTGTTCCTAGAAGAGAGCGATACCCCACCCAATCATTAATCTACTGCTATAGGAGATCCCAAGATGGCCTCCGACTCAGAGGGAGAACTACCATTGGTACTTACCGTGAAGGGTCATTCTCCTCTTGAGTACAGGAGGACATCTTGCCCACCACACTGCATCACTCATACTAGGGTCTGTTCTGCCATATCTATTTCATTCTTTCTTGCTGCTTTACAGCGCTTTATGTTATGCTTGTTGCATCTTAACTTGTTGCTTTTACTGTTTAACTTTTTTGGAGTAAGGTTGATAGTTTAGAAACTGCTTCTCGGAGTATCCCAACTGAGGAGATCTGGGTGCTCCAGGGTCATGGAAGAGGAAGAAGAATTATTTTATTTCCTGCCTCCCTGAAAAGATGGTGAAAAGCACCCAAGATGTCCTCCTGTACTCCGAGGAGAATGACCCCTTGCGGTAAGTACCAGTGGTCATTTGCAGAGCTGTTTTGGTATTTAAGAGAGGAGTCTCTAGGGCCCCTCCTTGAGCATCAGCCAGGCAACTTGTGGCCCTGACCTGGATAGCCCTGGCAAGACTAATCTCATCAGATCTCAGAAGGGTCAACTCTGGCAAGTACTTGGATGGTAGACTTCATTGGAATACCAGAGCCAGAGGCAGGGGAAGGCTTTATTCAGTCACCTCTCTGAATATGCCTCATGCCCACCAGAAGTCACCATAAAAATATAAAAACACCAAAAAGGTGACTTGCTATCATGCAGGGCCTACCAGGAGAAGGGAAAGATGGAGTAGTGTGGGGAGAGGAGAATACAGGGGGAAATAAGATGGCCAGCATAAATCCTTGCATGTTCCCTACTGTGCAACTGAGTCTGCCCTGATGCCTGACACTGTGCAACTCTGCCAACCCCAGTCCAGCAGCTGGCCCCACTTACATTTTTTCCCAGGGAAAGTCTACCAGAGAAAGAGAGAAAGGTGAAGATAGGGGAGCAGATAAAAGTTGGTTGGCTAGAGGGTGGAAAAGAGAGAAGGAAGCAGAAAAATCCCAAATAAATAAAAAAGAGGAGAGGTTATGGGGGCTATCAAGGAAAGAAAGGAAGTGATGTACCCAGGAGGACCTTGTGGATCCCCCACTTGTGTTCTATAATGCTTGTTAGAAAATGGATTTTTAGACACCTCTGGACTCTTCCTTGAATCCCAATGCCTTTTCCTTTATCTCTTGCTTCATAAAACTTTCAGAGAGTCTAGCTTTTTCTTTGCATTCCTATGCAATTTTAAGGCTTTCTCTTCTCTGTCCTTGGCTCTTTTCAGTATGGCACATAAGCAGAGTGAGTATTGGTGGCTTCTGTGTTGTTGCAGTGTTGATGGGTGAAATACCTAACTTCTAAAGCCGTTGACGTCACTGGACCGAGCATAAGACTTTTCCTTGGAAAGGAACAGTCTCTGCTTTGTCCTCCCTTTGTGTGTGAGGCAACTAGAAAACTCCCCTGCTCAGATGTTACACTAAGCACATAAAATGTCACTGTCTTAATGAGACCTCTGTAATTGTTGCTTGTTTCTAATTGTTCAGAGAATTCATCCTATGAATACTCATTTGTAAAATATTGAGAGGGAATCAATAATGTAAAAAAATGGGGAAAGTGACAATGCTCTTTTGTCCCAGAATTAGACATCTGTGTTCTTAAGTTCTCTGCTTGGATAACAGTCCTGGTAAAATGATTGTTGGAACATAGATTCATCAGGTTCCCTCACCCCCTTCAATCACAAGAGTTAGTTTATGCAAGAATAGGTTAGCTTGGGGTTTGAGACTCTCATCTTATACAGAGGCCCATCAAGGTGGACAGCAGGGGTGCAGTACACAACTCTGTGAGGTGCCTGCAATTAAACAGCTCTCTAAGAACATAAGAGAAGCCATGTTAGATCAGGCCAATGGCCCATCCAGTCCAACACTCTGTGTAACACAGTGGCAAAAATTTTTTATATGCGCACACACACACACTGTGGCTAATAGCCACTGATGGACCTCTGCTCCATATTTTTATCTAAACCCCTCTTGAAGGTGGCTATGCTTGTGGCCGCCACCACCTCCTGTGGCAGTGAATTCCACATGTTAATCACCCTTTGGGTGAAGAAGTACTTCCTTTTATCCGTTTTAACCTGTCTGCTCAGCAATTTCATCGAATGCCCACGAGTTCTTGTACTGTGAGAAAGGGAGAAAAGTACCTCTTTCTCTACTTTCTCCATCCCATGCATTATCTTGTAAACCTCTATCATGTTACCCCGCAGTCGACGTTTCTCCAAGCTAAAGAGTCCCAAGCGTTTCAACCTTTCTTCATAGGGAAAGTGTTCCCGCCCTTTAATCATTCTAGTTGCCCTTCTCTGGACTTTCTCCAATGCTATAATATCCTTTTTGAGGTGCGGCGACCAGAACTGCACACAGTACTCCAAATGAGATCGCACCATCGATTTATACAGGGGCATTATGATACTGGCTGATTTGTTTTCAATTCCCTTCCTAATAATTCCCAGCATGGCGTTGGCCTTTTTTATTGCAAACGCACACTGTCTTGACATTTTCAGTGAGTTATCTACCACGACCCCAAGATCTCTCTCTCGGTCAGTCTCTGCCAGTTCACACCCCATCAACTTGTATTTGTAGCTGGGATTCTTGGCCCCAATGTGCATTACTTTGCACTTGGCCACATCGAACCGCATCTGCCACGTTGACGCCCACTCACCCAGCCTCAACAGATCCCTTTGGAGTTCCTCACAATCCTCTCTGGTTCTCACCACCCTGAACAATTTAGTGTCATCCGCAAACTTGGCCACTTCACTGCTAACTCCCAACTCTAAATCATTTATGAACAAGTTAAAGAGCATGGGGCCCAGTACCGAGCCCTGCGGCACCCCACTGCTTACCGTCCTCCACTGCAAAGATTGCCCACTTATACTCACTCTCTGCTTCCTATTACTGAGCCAGTTTTTGATCCACAAGAGGACCTGTCCTTTTACTCCATGACTCTCAAGCTTTCTAAGGAGCCTTTGATGAGGAACTTTATCAAAAGCTTTCTGGAAGTCAAGGTAAACAACATCTATTGGGTCTCCTTTGTCCACATGTTTGTTCACCCCCTCAAAGAAATGTAACAGGTTAGTGAGGCAAGATCTTCCCTTACAGAACCCATGCTGAGTCTTCCTCAATACCCCATGTCCATCAATGTGCCTACTCATTCTGTCCTTGATAATGCTTTCTACCAACTTATAGGAGTACGGTATTTCCAAGGCTAAGTGCAATTACTATTATTTACAGAGAAATCATAGAATTGGAAGGGACATCCAGGTTCATCTAGTCCAATCCTCTGCACAAGGCAGGAAACTCACAAATACCTGCCCCTAAACTCACAGGATCCTCATTGCTGTCAGATGGCCATCTAGCTTTTATTTAAAAACCTCCAAGGAAGGAGAGCCCATCACCTGTGGAAATGTTCATGTTACTTGAGCTGTGTTGAGAAAGAATTAAACAGTAATCTGTGACACAAAGTAGACTAACAACAGTGGTTCACAGATTTGACCTGAATAGTCTACAGCCCTGGGGCAGTTGTAGTAGGAAGGACTAAAATAATTAAAGAACCAAATTTTAATTATTTTAATTTTTGTTTTAAGGGAGGGGGGGAGTACTTTGGGGTTTGCAGATGGGAATGTCCTGTCTTTCTAGTCCCATCAATTTATGACTAGATTTGTATTCATGAATCTGCAGTCAGCTGCTAGAATACTAAACATTTGATAAAGTCTCTTTTGGGTAGTTACAATGCAACCTGTGTTTATTTCACCTCCCTCCATTTCACACTAGTGGACTTTGAAAATAAATCCATCTAGGAGCTCTCTTCTTCATGCCATTCTGTCAGTTATTGGGTATTGTTATGAGAGTATCTTATCCATGCATAAGGTTTCACAAAGCAGCATATCCTCATGTGATTTTTCATATATTTCATTCAGTGGTAACCTTTTGTGAGAGTCTACTATTTCATGTTTCACATTTTCTTGTAGAAAAGTTTACACTTTCACAAGTTTCCCCATAATTGGTCTTGTCCATTCTCTTTCCTCCTGGAATCAATCAATCTCTCTCCCTCTTCCCCCTCTCCCCTCCCTCTTTGCATTACATCTCACCCCCCCCCAGCCTACCATCCATTTAACTTTTCAGTACATATCATGTAGTTGATATGAATGCCAAGTTTCATTTCAGGTGCTTCTAAAGAATAATAAAGAAATAAAATACTGTGAAGTCTACAGCTCAGCCTGGAGGGAAAATTTTAATTCATTGATACGCCATAGCTCACATAGAATCATATTTGCATTGCCATAAACAGAGATTATTGTATGCCCTGTATGTCACCCCATCAAACATACACACACTAATATTTACCTGTAAACATTTAAAGTTACCATATTGCCTCTATGTATGTCGGGTTGTCTTTCCCTAAAACTTTTGATCCTTAGCTGGCTTTTGCTTATCTGCATGAAGAGGAAGGACCTTTCTGCCTGCATCCTCTCTCTTCAGCACAAGGCATAGTAGGTCAGGCAAGAAAGGTCAAGATTTTAAAGCGGACTGCATATTTAAAAAAAAAAAAAGCTGTCATGAAGGTAGGATGCCAGCAGGGGAATGGGGGCTTTCCAGTGTCACATGTATGACTACCTGCCCACAGGACAGAAGTCTTGGGTGTGTGCTCGATGCATGGAGCTCCTGGTCCTCAGGGAACGAGTTCGTACCCTTGAGGCTGAGGTGACTGACCTGGAGAAGCAGAGACAGTCAGTTAGGCACTTGGAGAAGACTCTCGGGGACGTATTAGATGAGCCCCGCTGCTGCCAGGGAGCATGAGGGTCGAGAGGGAACAGGGCAGTGTGCTGAGGATAATGCGCCCTCAGAAGGGACCTCTTCTTCATTTGGTGAGCGGGAATCCTTTCACACCAAGGAACCATCCCTGGGCAGAGAGGGGGGGGAGGGTCTTGGTAGTTGGTGATTCAATCCTTAGGCAAGTAGACAGCTGGGTGGCAAAACCGCGTACTGTCCATATGGTGACTTGCCTGCCTGATGTGAAAGTAGCGGACATTACGCGTGTAGTAGATAGGCTGATAGACATTGCTGGGGTGGAGCCAGTGGTCGTGGTGCATGTTGGCACCAACGATGTGGGGAAATGCAGTTGTGAGGTCCTGGAGGAAAAATTTAGGCTGCTAGGTGGGAGACTTAAGGCCAGGACCTCCAAGGTAGCCTTCTCAGAAGTGCTACCTATTCCACGTGCAGGGCAGGAGAGACAGGCACAAATTAGAAGTCTCAATGTGTGGATGAGACGATGGTGTAGGGAGGAAGGGTTTAAGTTTGTTAGGCACTGGGATGCTTTCTGGAACAAGCAGGAACTGTACAAAAGGGACGGTCTCCACTTGTCCCCAGATGGAACCAGGCTGCTGGCACTTAAAATCAAAAAGGTGGCAGAGCAGTTTTTAAACTAAATCTTGGGGAAAAGCTGACAGGAGATGAAATGTCTCTGGTTCGGGAGGACTCATCTCAAAGAGATGAAGGGTTAGCTGTTACTTTTCTACCGGGTAGTAGATCAGAGTTGTCCACTGAGATGGTGACAAACAGTATGGACTGTCTGCCAAACTTGGTGGCGGGCCTAGCTTGCCTGGGAAATTATAGATGTTTGTATGCAAATGCTAGAAGTGTTCGAAGTAAAATTGGTGAGTTGGAATGTTTAGTGTTGGGAGAAAACATAGACATTGTGGGAATTTTAGAAACTTGGTGGAAGGAGGAGAATCAGTGGGACATGGTGATTCCTGGATATACAGTATTTTTCACACCATGAGACGTACTTTCCCCCCCAAAAAAGTGGGGGGAAAAGTGTGGGCGTCTTATGGAGCGAAGGTATGTACCTTCCTCCGGGGGGGGGGGGGCTATCCTCTGCCTCTGATCCCAGCGCTTCTCCCGCCCCTGCCTGGCTCCAGCTCTGATGCTTACAGCAAGCGCCAGGATCGCTCCTTCCGCCCTCCGATCCCAGCGCTTGCTTTAAGCATCAGAGCTGAAGCCAGGCAGGCAGGCATGGAGAAAGCACGCCGCCCCCTCCACAGCCGGCGCTCGCGAAGTGCTGGGTTTGGGGAGGGGGCGGGTGCTTCCTCCATGCCTGTCTGCCTGGCTTCAGCTGATGCTTAAAGCAAGCGCTGGGATCGGAGGGCGGAGGGAGCGATCCTGGCGCTTGCTGTAAGCATCAGCTGAAGCCAGGCAGACAGGCACGGAGGAAGCACCTGCCCCCTCCGCAAACCCAGTGCTTTGCGAGCGCCGGCTGTGGAGGGGGCGGCATGCTTCCCCGCGCCTGCGTGCCTGGCTGGGAGACAAGCGGCAAGATCGCTCCCTCCGCCCCCATCGCAAACCCAGCACTTCGCAGGGAGCGATCTCGCTGCTTGTCTCCCAGCCAGGCACGAAGGCACCGGTGTGCTTCCCCTGCACCTGCGTGCCTGGCTGGGAGACAAGCGGCGAGATCGCTCCCTGCGAAGTGCTGGATTTGCGGTGGGGCGGAGGGAACGATCTCGCCGCTTGTCTCCCAGCCAGGCACCTGCGTCTAATGGTCCGGAGCGTCTAATGGACCAAAAATACGGTAAGTTATATCAGAAGGATAGGGAGGGAAGGGTTGGAGGTGGGGTGGCTCTGTATGTCAGAGAGGGTATATGGTCCAGTAAGACTGAGGTCAGAGAATTAGATTCCCTTCTAGAAATGCTTTGGGTTGAAATAGAGGGCCCAAAAGGAAATTTAACTATGGGAGTTTGTTATCGCCCACCAAATCAAAAGATAGAGGACGATTATAATATAATGGAAGGATTAAAGATAGCGGCTAAATGTAAAAACTGTGTCGTAATAGGTGATTTTAACTACCCGCAGATTGATTGGGTCAATATTTGTTCTGGTCGAGAGAAAGAGATTGAGTTTCTTGATCCTCTCAATGACTGTGCTATGGAGCAGATGGTCTCAGAACCTACCAGGGGTGGGGCGATCCTGGATTTGGTCCTAAGTAATGCCCAAGACTTGGTGAAAGATGTAAAAGTGATCGCACCGCTTGGGAGCAGTGACCATAACGTTATTGATTTCACCATTTGTATAAATAGAGAGTTGCCCCAAAAGACCAGCACGACCACATTTAACGTTAAAATGGGTAAATTCTCTGAGATGAAGAGGCATGTGAAGAGGAAACTGAAAGGAAAGGTAAATACAATCAAAACCCTTGGGGAAGCTTGGAGGCTATTTAAAACTACAATCCTAGAAGCTCAGATAAAATATATACTACAAGTTAGGAAAGGCACAAACAGGTATAAGAAAAGGCCTGCATGGTTAACAAACAAAGTAATGGAAGCTGTAAAAGGTAAGAAGGACTCCTTTAAGCGGTGAAAAGCTAGTCCAAGTGAGATTAATAAAAGGGAACACAGGCTATGGCAAATCAAATGCAAGACTGTGATCGGGGGGCAAAAAGGGACTATGAGGAGCATATTGCAAAAAACATAAAGACCAACAATAAAAATTTATTTAAATATATTAGAAGCAGGAAACCAGCCAGGGAGGTAGTGGGGCCCTTGGATGACCAAGGGGTAAAAGGATTACTGAAGGAGGATAGGGAAACGGCTGAGAAGCTGAATGCATTTTTTGCCTCCATCTTCACTGTGGAAGACGAGAAGTGTTTGCCCACTCCAGAACCACTAATTTTGGAAGGTGTTGAAAGACATGAGTCAGATTGAGGTGACAAGAGAGGAGGTCCTACAACTGATAGACAAATTAAAAACTAATAATTCACCAGGTCCGGATGGCATATATCCAAGAGTTCTGAAAGAACTCAAAGGTGAACTTCTGGATCTTCTGACAAAAATATGTATTCTTTCATTGATATCTGCCTCCGTTCCTGAGGCAGATATCAATGAAAGAAGGTAGGAAATGTCACCCCTATCTTTAAAAAGGGTTCCAGAGGAGATCTGGGAAATTACAGGCCAGTCAGTCTGACTTCAATACTGGGAAAGTTGGTAGAAACCATTATCAAATACAGAATGAGTAGGCATATTGATGAACACAGGTTATTGAGGAAGACTCAGCATGGGTTCTGTAAGGGAAGATCTTGCCTCACTAACCTGTTACATTTCTTTGAGGGGGGGAACAAACATGTGGACAAAGGAGACCCAATAGATGTTGTTTACCTTGACTTCCAGAAAGCTTTTGATAAAGTTCCTCATCAAAGGCTCCTTAGAAAGCTTGAGAGTCATGGAGTAAAAGGACAGGTCCTCTTGTGGATCAAAAACTGGCTAATTAATAGGAATCAGAGAGTGAGTATAAATGGGCAGTCTTCGCAGTGGAGGACGGTAAGCAGTGGGGTGCCACAGGGCTCAGTACTGGGTCCTTTTTCTTTAACTTGTTCATAAATGATTTGGAGTTGGGAGTGAGCAGTGAAGTGGCCAAGTTTGCAGATGACACTAAATTGTTCAGGGTGGTGAGAGCCAGAGAAGATTGTGAGGCATTCCAAAGGGATCTGTTGAGGCTGGGTGAGTGGGCATCAACGTGGCAGATGAGGTTTAACGTGGCCATGTTCAAAGTAATGCACATTGGGGCCAAGAATCCCAGCTACAAATATAAGTTGATGGGGGTGTGAACTGGCAGAGAATGACCGAGATAGAGATCTTGGGGTCGTGGTAGATAACTCACTGAAAATGTCAAGACAGTGTGCGATTGCAATAAAAAAGGCCAACGTCATGCTGGGAATTATTAGGATGGGAATTGAAAACAAATCAGCTAGTATCATAATGCCCCTGTATAAATCGATGGTGCGGTCTCATTTGGAAAACTGTGTGCAATTCTGGTCGCCGCACCTCAAAAAGGATATTATAGCATTGGAAAAAGTCCAGAAAAGAGCACCTAGAATAATTAAAGGGTTGGAACACTTTCCCTAGGAAGAAAGGTTAAAACGCTTGGGGCTCTTTAGCTTGGAGAAACGTCGACCGCGGGGTGACATGATAGAGGTTTACAAGATAATGCATGGGATGGAGAAAGTAGAGAAAGAAATACTTTTCTCTTTTTCTCACAATACAAGAACTTGTGGGCATTTGATGAAATTGCTGAGCAGTTGGGTTAAAACAGATAAAAGGAAGTACTTCTTCACCCAAAGGGTGATTAACATGTGGAATTCACTGCCACAGGAGGTGGTGGCGGCTACAAGCATAGGCAGCTTCGAGAGGGGGTTAGATAAAAATATGGAGCAGAGGCCCATCAGTGGCTATTAGCCATAGTGTGTATATGTGTGTGTGTGTGTATATATAATTTTTTGGCCACTGTGTGACAGTGTTGGACTGGATGGGCCTTTGGCCTGATCCATCATGGTTTCTCTTATGTTCACTGGAGAAGGACCAGCTGGTGGTGAATAAATTCTCTGAACCCTTCATACCTCACCCCCCCTCACCGAGCTTTTGCCAGGATTTTTGATGTCCTAGGCATGGCAAGGGAGGGCAGGCTGTGAGCACCTCCGAGTGCATGTGCTGCCCTGCTGCCCCTGCTCAGCCTTCCTGGGTCTGTGCGTCCGGTGGCAAGGGACTTGTTTCAGATGCCCTTACCACTGGAGAGGAGATGACTGAGAGGTGGTATGATCACCATATTGAAGTACTTGAAGGGCTGCCATATGGAGGATGGTGCAGAATTTTTTTTCTATTGCCCCAGAAGGTCGGACCAGAACTAGCGGGTTGAAATTAAATCAGAAGTTTCCAGCTAAACATTAGGAAGAAATATCTGACAGAACAGTTCTTCAGTGGAACAGGCCTCATTGGGAGGTGGTGGACATTATGCAGAGGATTGGACTAGATGACCCTAGAAGTCCCTTCCAACTCTACGATTCAATAACTGCAGCAGTATTTGATTACTTCACCAATTTTTTCGTACTAATTTTGCTTGTTAACAGAGTTCACACATTCTTCAACTGTCAGTGAACTCTGTGCTTGACATTACTTTAATCTTTGATAGTTAATTGAAACAGTTACAGAAAAGTTAGATTGTTTTTTTTATTGAGGTTAAGAGTTAAGATTGGCCTTATGTATGTTCTTCGTGGTCTCTGTGCTTCACACTCATGGGATAGAGCGCCTCTGTGCTTCACACTCATGGGATAGGTACCCCAAATCGGTACCTAAAAAGCCCGGGATTTTTTCGCGCTCAGCACCAGCGGGCATGCGAAGGCGTCCCAGTATGCATGCTCACCGGCGCCAGCACCAGGATCCCGCCAGTTCCTTTCTGACCACTGTGCTGAGAGGATCTCCTTTCGTGTCCCCGGTCGGTAAAGTAATCTTCGGATTATTTCTTCTTGTTGTATATAGCCCGTTTGTTGTTTTATTAGTGTAGTTAGTTAGTTGTTAGATAGTGTTGTTAAAAAAAATCGTTGGACTTTGCCCTTCGGGGCCCTGTTTTCCCTCTGTTTTTCCCCTCAGAGTTATTCCTTTGTGGATTTTTCCTTGGCGTCTATGGAAAGGAATTGGGTTTTTTTAAGAGGTGCCGTTCCTGTGGAAAGAAAATTGCCTCTCCTGACGGCCACTCCCTCTGTCTCCTTTGTTTGGGTGAGGGACATTGCGTGGATTCTTGCTTGCACTGCCTGAGTTTTTCGAAACAGACACGCAAGAATCGTACGGTGAGAAAAAATACCAGAGAAATGGAATTGGATTATAAAAGTTATGACATGGAGTTGAAATGGACAAATTAACAAGAACATTAAGAGACTATGATTTAGAAGTTTTTAAGACGGAATGGAAAAAGTTTAGAAGATATGTAGAAAAAGAGTGGCAAGTAAAAGGACATTCGAGGATTTTTGATAATGATTAAGTTTTTGTTTTAATAGTTAAGGGTACCTTTAAATATTAGCATTATAAGTAAATAACACCGGCGGGGGTCAAGTAACGGGGGGAGGGGTGGGTAAAAAGTAATATATGGGGTAGATAAAAGAAGTTATTAAGATTTAAGAAATATTTTTGTTACCATATGTTACCAATAAAATTGTTTTAACCAGAAGAATCATGCGGCGAGACTTTTGGCTGTGTTGGTGGAATCGGCACTTCATCCTCAGAAGGTGGCATCGGGCCCGTCGGTACCGATGGAAGAGGCCGCGGCCCTGAAGGTCACATCAGCGGATACATCGCCAATCAGGACCGAGATGCCCGTCGAGCGCGGCCATTCCACAAAACAACCATCTGAAGGGTCAGTGGACACCCCAGCTAAGAAGCATCGGGATGACTCGGGGGCACGATCATCCGCACCGAAGAAGATGAAATCCAAGGAGAAGCAGAAGAAGAGATCGTCCTGCACTCCTTCCCCTTCTCAGGACGCTTTGACATAGATGCTGGCCGCTCCACCCAGAAAGATCTTGGCATCCCTGCATCGTAGCCTTTCGGTGTCGAGAGGCAGTGCTTCGCAGCAGTTGCGTCTATTGGCATCGGAGCAAGAGATCGACCTTACACAGCGTTCCCACTCTTCCAGGTCGCGGCATTGGAGAGCGACTCTGTCTTGGAGGTAGAGGTGTCGGTACCGATGGAGCCATCGGCACCGCTGGATCAGGCGAGGGGTCGGAGACAGCTGGAACCATCTACCATAGCTCGTCGCTTCCCACCGCTTCCACCGTGGGATCAGCACCAGTGGCCTTCTTCCTACGCCTAACCATACCCGCCATATCAATGGTACCCTCCTCGTGAATTTGCAGACTGGGACTGTCAAGTCGGCTGAATTCAATAACGAGTCTCTTGATGAAACAGAGTAACAAGTTTATTGTAATCAGAACTAGAGACCATGGCAGAGATTGAAGAACTGAAATACATAGGCACTAAACCAGCATTTAAGGTATGGATCAAAAGGATTCCTACGGTGGGGGTAATCTATGCAACACATTTTCGCACTAGGATGCTACTCCCTTCATTCCCAGGCCAAAGCCTTGACGCCCCATCCTCCCACAGAGAACAAGGCTGGGAAGGCGCCATTATCTTATTCACATGTTAGCATTTCAAAGCAGACTACACAACAAAGGCCTCTCTAGTGAGGGGGCAGGAAAGTGAGCTAGCAGCAATCGGTGTACACTGTAAAGTACCCAGACTCCTTCACTTCAGAACCAAACTTAATACAGGTATTGAGTAACTCATAGCAGACTTGACATACTGCCCCCCCTAGGCCCCCCCCTGCTGGGCGGGCTTGTGAGGAGGGCGGTTCACACTTATGGCTCAGCAACTCGGGCCCCGAGAGGCTCCGGCACTCCCCCTTCGAGGGGAGGGTTGGTGAATCTTGTGAGTGCCACTTGGACGGCTCCGGAGATCGGCGCAGTAGGCTGCAATGAAAAACAGGGTGGACTTTACCAAGAGCAGGGGGGAGGTCTAGCTCTACTGTCACCGGGTTGGTTACCCGCTTGATCTTAAATGGCCCTAGGAACTTAAAAGCCAATTTCCTAGACGGTTGTGCCAGAGGCAGGTTTTTTGTTGACAAAAATACAGAATCCCCCACCTTCAAGTCCCAGACTGGCACATGGCTTTTATCGTACTGTCTTTTATACGCCTCTTTGGCCAGCTTCAGGTTTTCTTGTATGGCTGGCCAACATTGGCTGGGACCTTGCCACCATTGCTCGAAACTTGAGCCCGTCAATCCCTCCCCCCCTGGCAACATGGGGATCGGCTTTCCCTCATACCCAAACACTGTTGCAAAGGGAGATGCTTTGGTGGAACTGTGAGCGCTGTTGTTGTAAGCGTATTCTGCGAAGGGGAGGAGGTCCACCCAGTCTGATTGGCGTAGGCTTACAAAGCACCGTAGGTACTGCTCTAGCACCCCGTTCACTCTCTCCGTCTGTCCGTCCGTCTGGGGGTGATAGGCAGAGCTTAGCCCCTGTTCCATCCCTAATAATTTACAAAACTCCCGCCAGAAGGTGGCAACGAACTGAGGTCCCCTGTCACTTATGACCTTGTCAGGGATGAAGTGATGTTTGGCCACGTGGTCGAAAAATAAAGCTGCTAGTTTCTTGGCTGTGGGTAACTGGCTGCAGGGGATGAAGTGGGCTTGTTTTGAAAACGTGTCCACTACCACCAGTATGACTGTTTTCCCCCGGGAGGATGGCAGCTCGACTATGAAGTCCATGGACACTACGGCCCATGGCCGTTTCGCTGTTTCTAGCGGCTGTAGGAGCCCCGGGGTTTCCCCCCCTCTTTTTTGCCATCACACACACCGGGCAACCAGCCACAAAGTCCGACACATCCTTCTTTAGTGACGGCCACCAGAACTGCCGGTGCACTAAGTGCAAGGTTTTGACATAGCCGAAGTGCCCAGCTAGTTTGGAGCAGTGACACAGTTGGAGAATTTCTTTCCTTAATGTTTCCGGGATGTACAGTTTCTCTCCCTTGTACCAAAGACCGTCTTTTCTTTTCTGCAACCCCTCTGGCCGCCCACCTCCCTCCCGTTCGGCCTCTAGGGCGATTCGTTCTTTGCTTAGCCCACTCAATTCCTTTTTCCTCTGCGAGCGGGTAGTGACCATAGCCGCCACTTGTGTGGGGGGGATCAGGGAGTCTACCACCTCCTCCCTCTGGCTCTCATGCTGTGGGAGCCTGGACAGGGCATCCGCTAGAAAATTGCGGGTCCCTGGGATGTGCTTCAGGGTGAAGTCGAATTTGGAGAAGAAGCCCGCCCACCTGATTTGTTTTTCACTCAATTTTCTTTTCCCTGTTAGGGCCTCTAAATTTTTGTGGTCCGTCCATATCTCAAAGGGCACCCTGGCTCCCTCCAACCAGGACCTCCAAGTTTTTAGTGCAAACATGACAGCGAAAGCCTCTTTGTCCCACACCGACCAGTTCCTCTGCTCCTCCGAGAACTTTCGCGAAATGTAAGCGCAGGGTCTCAGCTTCCCCTCCTCATCCCTCTGCATGAGAATGGCTCCTACGGCGACATCGGAGGCGTCGCATTGGACCACGAACCCCTTCCGCTCATCTGGGTGGCTTAAGACCGGCTCGCTTGTGAACAGTTGTTTAAGCCAGTCGAAAGCCGCCTGACAAGTCGGTGTTCAATTCAGCCTGTCCCCTGGTTGCTTTGCCTCTTCCCCCCTCCTCTTCGTCTTCAGGAGGTCTGTTAGGGGCAGAGCGATTTGGGCGAACCCCTCAATTAATCCCCTATAGAAATTGGAGAATCCGAGGAAACTTTGGAGCTGTCTACGTGTCCTCGGGGGGGGCCCACTCTAAAACTGCCTGAACTTTGGCTGGATCCATGGCCAGCCCGTCCCCAGACACCCGGAAGCCCAAATAGTCTAGTTCCGTGCGGTGAAACTCGCATTTGGACAACTTGGCGTAGAGCTGGTGCTTCAGCAGGGTGGCCAACACTTCCCTCACTAGTTTCACATGGGACTGTTCATCTTGAGAATAAATAATGATGTCATCAAGGTACACCACCACCCCCTTGTACAGAAATTTCCGCAATACATCATTTATGAAATTCATGAACACCCCGGGTGCCCCTTGCAATCCAAACGGCATGACCAAGTATTCAAATTGTCCCATCGGTGTGTTGAACGCCGTCTTCCACTCATCCCCCTCTTTGATGCGCACTCGGAAGTACGCGTCCCGCAGGTCAAGCTTTGTGAAAATTTCCCCCCCCCCGCCACCGTGCTTCGGCCTGGGAATGAAGGGAGTAGCATCCTAGTGCGAAAATGTGTTGCATAGATTACCCCCACTGTAGGAATCCTTTTGATCCATACCTTAAATGCTGGTTTAGTGCCTATGTATTTCAGTTCTTCAAAATGTCAAGTCGGCTGAATTCAATAACGAGTCTCTTGATGAAACAGAGTAACAAGTTTATTGTAATCAGAACTAGAGACCATGGCAGAGATTGAAGAACTGAAATACATAGGCACTAAACCAGCATTTAAGGTATGGATCAAAAGGATTCCTACGGTGGGGGTAATCTATGCAACACATTTTCGCACTAGGATGCTACTCCCTTCATTCCCAGGCCAAAGCCTTGACGCCCCATCCTCCCACAGAGAACATGTGAATAAGATAATGGCGCTGGGAAGGCGCCATTATCTTATTCACATGTTAGCATTTCAAAGCAGACTACACAACAAAGGCCTCTCTAGTGAGGGGGCAGGAAAGTGAGCTAGCAGCAATCGGTGTACACTGTAAAGTACCCAGACTCCTTCACTTCAGAACCAAACTTAATACAGGTATTGAGTAACTCATAGCAGACTTGACAGGGACCAGTGATCCGAGGCGTCTCATATGTCGAGGATTTTACAGCACTCTAGGCGGCGTCCTTCGGCATTGATGTCCATCCCGCCTGAAAGACGTGGCGTGGTGGTGGAGGAAGTTCAGGCTAGGTCGACGGTGTCAATTCAGGCACCTGTCAGAGCATCAACATCGGTGGTCTCGGAACACTCCTTGAGGAGAGAGTCTTCATCGTCGGACTCCGAGGTTGGTACCGACAATCCAGACAGGGCTTTGGAACCTTCGCCAGTGTCACATACTGCTGAGGATCTTCCCATTTCACCATCGGAGGATCTGAAGTCGTATGGGGACCTGGTGAAGAGGATGGCACTCTGTCTCTCCCTCCCGGTGACACAACTGCAACCTGTCATAGACGATACTGTATTCGCCATCCACAGCGGGATATGTCTACAGCGGTTGCCCTGCCCATTACAAAGGTCATCTTACAGGCGGTGAAGGAGCCCTGGGCAAAGCCAGCTTCTACACCTGTGTCATCAAGAAGATTGGACCACATGTGCTGCGTCCAAGAGGCTGGTGCCGAATTCCTTTTCACCCACCCGAAGCCAAACTCGGTGGTCGTATCCTCCTCATCAAAGGCCTGCAAGACTCACTCTTCCCCACCTGACAAGGAGGGGAAGAAGTTGGACAACATTGGGAGGAAGTTTTATTCTGCTAGAGCGCTGGGGGTAAAGGTATCTTAACTATGCTGCTTGCATGGCTAGATACCAATACTCGGTATGGGAACAACTCACCCCCCTCCTGTCTTCCCTGAGCGAGGAGAAGAGGTCTGCTGTGAAGAAGCTGCAGAAGGAAGGCTTTGCTGTAGCCAAGCAACAACTGGCTGCAGCAAAGCACATGGTAGATGTGTCAGTGAAGACGATCACATCAGCCGTCTGCCTCTGCTGCCACTCCTGGCTTAGGTCAACGGCCCTCCAGCAAGACACCAGACAACGGCCTCTTCAGCTCGACCACAGACAATGCTCTCCAGGAAATGGATAAGAGCATAAAGACCTCCAGGAACCTGGGTGTCCCGACGTCTTCCAGAGCTGTTAAACCAAGACAGTGGCATAAACCCTGGTCCAAGAAGCCATATCAAAAGTTTCTCTCGGAACAGCAGTGGAGACCTCGCTCTGTCCAACCTGAGAGTAGGTCCCCATATGGGGGAACAACAGAAACTGATATGCTTCAGCACAGACCACTGGCAAGTCCAAGGGCGCTCTCCCCCAAAAGCAGGGCCTTTGACTTTCTAGTAGTACGCGTCACCGTCCCCACTTCTTCTATCCGCCTCCGCCCATTCCTGTCGGCCTGGGAGTCCATCTCTATGGACAGGTGGGTGCTTTCCATCATCACGGAAGGATACAAAATAGACTTCGCTCAGATTCCGAATCAATCTGTGGTAATCACCACACCCCCTTCCCCACCTCTGCTGGCAGAGGTGAGCAACCTCCTACAGAAACAAGCCATAGAACGGGTCCCAGTGGAGGCCAGAACAGGAGGCTTCTACTCTCGTTATTTCCTGGTTCCCAAATGGGATGGGGGTCTGAGAAGAAGAAGATGATATTGGATTTATATCCCGCCCTCCACTCCGAAGAGTCTCAGAGCGGCTCACAATCTCCTTTACCTCCCTCCCCCACAACAAACACCCTGTGAGGTAGGTGGGGCTGGAGAGGGCTCTCACAGCAGCTGCCCTTTCAAGGACAACCTCTGCCAGAGCTGAGGCTGACCCAAGGCCATGCTAGCAGGTGCAAGTGGAACAATCATGGACCTTCGGAATCTGAACAAGTTTATTCTGTACCAGAAGTTCAGAATGTCCACTTTGAAAACAATTTTGCCCCTCATCAACCAAGGGGACTGGATGGCAACGCTGGACCTCAAGGATGCCTACTTCCATGTCAGCATCCATCCTGCGTTCAGACATTTCCTTCGGTTTGCAGTAGGTTCTCAACACTTCCAGTTCAAAGCCGTTCTGTTCGGTCTGTCCACTGCACCTCGGGTGTTCACAAAGATGATGAGCATTGTGGCTGCTCACCTCCGGCTTCAAGGGATAGTTGTCTTTCCATACATTGACGATTGGCTCCTTGTGGCGGAGTCGAAAGAGAGTTTGTCAGACCATATTGCCACCATTCTTCGTCTTCTACACACCTTAGGTCTGCAGGTCAATTTGGAGAAGTCACATCTTACTCCATCACGGACAGTTCAGTTCATAGGGGCTTTGCTGGATACGAACCTTCACCGCGCCTTTCTGCCTCAGCAGAGAGCGATGGACATCATCAATCTTGTCAAGCTTTTACGGAGTCGAAAGTGGGGCACGGCGCAGCAGCTGCAGCGGATGCTGGGGCTGAAGGCGGTGACTTCAAGCGTGCTGCTCTTTGGGAAGTTGAGGATGAGAGGCCTACAACTATGGTTTCTTCAACAGTTTTAACCATTAAGAGACTCATCTTGGAAGAAGTTTGTAATTCCACCTGTGACACTCTGAACACTGCAATGGTGGAAATCAAAGGACAACATTTGTCAGGGAGCTCCCTTCCACCTACCTGCAACAACAGTGATGATCACAACAGATGCGTCTTTGTGGGGCTGGGGGGCTCACATGGACTCTCTGTGTGTGGGGGGCCCTTGGCCTTCTCAATTGACTGTCATATAAATTACCTGGAACTGCTGGCAGTTCATTTTGCTCTTCGGTCCTTCCACCCCATGGTGGCGGGGAAGGTTGTTGCTCTGCTAACAGACAGTTCTACTGCCCTGTGTTACATCAACAGGCAGGGAGGGACAGTCTCTCGATGGCTCTGTGTGCTGGCACTGAAACTGTGGTTGGAGTGCCTGGAGCACAACATCTTTGTGAAGGCTGTGCACCTCCCAGGGGTGCTCAGTCTGCAAGCAGATTCGCTGAGCAGGGGTGTAGCTTCCCCGCATGAATGGGAGATACAGTGGTGCTTCCTTCAACCCGTGTTTCAGCTCTGGGGGTACCCTCAGGTGGATGTGTTTGCCACAGCCAGAAACCGGAAGTGTCCTCTGTTTTGTTCCAGAGGGGGCACGGATCCAGAGTCGTTGGGAGACGGTCTGTTGTTCCCATGGGAAGGTCGGTTCCTATATCTGTTCCCACCTCTGCCACTGCTGACAAGAGTTGTCAACAAGATCGCAAGAGAGAGGCTATGCTGCATCCTGGTGACTCCGTGGTGGCCTTGGCAGAACTGGTTCCCGATCTTGCTCCAACTGGCGAGGGGGTCTTCTCCCAGTTTCCGGCGGAACCGGGCCTTCTGTCAGCTCAGGACGTTCATGTATTCCATCACAACGTGCCTCACCTGTGGATCTTCGAGTGGTCATCTGTGCATTCACACTACCAGCCCTCCTTCCCCACTGCTGATGGTCTCCCTTCAGTAGGGGCTTCCAGCAGTCAGGAAGGAACTGGCGGGATCCTCGTGCTGGCGCCGGCAAGCATGCGTACTGGGACGCCTGTGCATGCCTGCTGGTGCCAATCGCAAAAAAATCCCGGGCTTTTTAGGTACTGATTCGGGGATCAACACAGGCGCTCTATCCCATGAGTGTGAATGCACAGATGACCACTCGAAGATCCACAGTTACAGGTAAGCAACCTGTCTTTCTTTATCAGATGTAATTCATATGCTCTATGTGGAATTGTCCTTGAAGACCTTCTGGAAGCTACAAGTGGTACAGAATGATGGGGCCAGCAGGGGTGGCCGAACTTGCTTAACTTAAGAGCCATGTAGAATAAATGTCAGTTGTTTGAGAGCCACAAGAGATGAACATGAGATGTTTGAGAGCCAGAAGGCAGGCAGGAAGGCAAATAGATGGGGGAGTGGGGAAGGAGGGAGAGATGAAAAGAAAGCAACTTTAACTTTAAATGCATTCTCCAAGCTGCTGTCTTGGTTTGGAGATGTGATTTAAATGCCTTCTCCAAGCCAGCCAACAGTGTGGTGGGGGCTTCGAGAGCCACACAATCTTTGTGGAAGAGCCACATGTGGCTCCTGAGCCACAGTTTGGCCACCACTGGGCCAGTATAATGACTGGAGTGAATCTAGGTCCATACCACTTCTGTCTTGTTTTATTTGCACTTGTGTTGTTAATTCATATTGAGCTATGAACCAATCACTTATCTAGATAGAAATCACATGCTTATGATCTTAAGCAATTTAGAGAAGAGAAACTTGATATTTTCCTACAAATATGCACTACTGTAATAGGTAAATCAGTTGCTAGATATTTGAGCTGAGTTGCCACCAATATGTAGATCAGGGGTGGCCAATGATAGCTCTCCAGATGTTTGCCTACAACTCCCATCATCCCCAGCCAGCATGGCCAATGGCTGGGGCTGATGGGAGTTGTAGGCAAAAAACATCTGGAGAGCTACCGTTGGCCACCCCCTGATGTAGATAATACTCAACACTGTCTCATGCTACCAGCAGGTTCCAGGGAGGCTGTGAAAATGGAACAGGTGGCTGGAAGCAATTTTGGAATAAATGAGGGCTATCAAACTAAAACTTGATCTTGACACAGTGGAGGTGCTACTGCTGGGGGTGGGTCTGACCCAGGAAATGGTTTATTCCCCTGTTTTGGATGGAGTTGCACTCCCCTAAAGGAGCATGTTCATAGCTTGGGAATGCTCCTTGACTTGGGCCTCCTGTTAAACAAACAGGTGGCAATGGTAGGCATGTATTCCTTTCATCTGCTTAAGCTGGTGATACACCTGCAGTCTTTCCTGGACAGAAAAGATCTTTCCACTGTGCATTCTCTGTGTAACATCTAGATTAGATTAACTTTACCATGTAGATTAGATTAACTTTACTGCAGTGTACTCTACATACAGCAGCCCTTGAAGACTTTCTGGAAGCTGCAGTTAATATAGAATGCTGTAGCCAGAGTGTTGGCTGAAATGGGTTGGTCAGACATGACAGTTCAGTCTTGTTCATCTATGCTGGTTTCCAATTTGCTTCTGGGCTCAATTCAGTGTGCTGAGATTGACCATTAAAGACTGGGACCAACATACCTTTAAGGACTGCCATCTCCCATTTGAACCCACCTTTTCACTGCAGGCATCTTTGGACAACTCCATCTGAGGCTAAAAGGGTGGTGACATGAGAAAGGTCTTTCTTGGGTGTGGCACCAAAACTTTGGAACTCCCTCCCCAAGGAGATTCATCCATCTTCCTCTATTGGTGTATTTTGCCAGTGAGTGAAGAGTTTTTTGTTTCATCTAGCATAATAAGAATTATTGATTCTCCTTCCTGGTTCTGGTATTATTTGATTGTATTTTTATTGAATTATTTTAGAATTTTAAGGGCATCCATGCCTTGCTACAGCTAAAAGATTTGTATTACAAGAATAGAAAGATAAATTCCCACCTCCTGTATATTGATGGACTGAGGACCTTACAACTTTATTAGTATTCAGATGCATGGTGTATAGACAGCAATTGCATATGGACTTTTTTTTAGATATTTGGAAATACTTTATAGAAACTTATGCTTAGATTTGCCACCACTGTTGCTATGTTTTTGTTTCCACTTTATATATGCTTTTTTCTTTTTTAGATTAGTTGTTGAATTTTGAGGTTTTTTCTTTTCCTGTTCTTCTTGAAATAAGTAAGATAATTAAATGTTGCTTTTAATTGGTCAAATTTTTTAATGTGTGCCACTTTTGGGCTCCTGAGCTGCAAGAGGAGCCAGCCCCAGCCAAGGTTGATTCTGAACTGACTTCTCTTGCAGACCAGTTTAAGCTGGGCTGCAGGAGAAGCCAGCCCGCCCAAAGCTTAGCTGGCAGAGGCTGTCCTCTGCAGCCTCTTTAAAGTTTAAAGCCTAACAAACAGCTGAGAGGTGGGAGCAATCTGCTCCTGTCTCTTGCTGTTTTTGGTTCTGGTAATTCCTGAATATAATCGGGATTTTCCTGCGGTTTTTGGGGGGTGGGGAGGGAGTTTTCCAGTGAAAATCCGAATATTTGAGATGCTGAAATAGGTATTTTTCAGGTATATTTTTGGCTTAAGTAGATCTCAGTGCACTCCCTAATTAGGTAACTGTCTTTTTCATTTGTGCTCCAGTTAAGTAGAAATTCTGTTCTTAAAACAACCTGTAAATCTGCACAGAAATGGAGAGGGTTCTTTTCAGGATGCTTTTGCAGTGACTAAATGTTTGACATAAAGGTGCTGCTGAAGAGCTTTCTGTAATTTTAATTTGTCATGATCCAAGTGGGCAGCCGTGTTGGTCTGAAGCAGTAGAACAAAGTAGGAGTCAAGCTTCACCTTTAAGACCAACAAAGTTTTATTCAGAATGTAAGCTTTCCTGTGCTCTTAGCACACTTCATCTAAGCACACTTGATTCCTTGTCTGATGAAGTATGCTTAGAGTACACAAAAGCTTACATTTTGAATAAAACTTTGCTTGTCTTAAAGGTGCAACTTGACTCCTACTTGTTCTATAATTTGTCATGGTTCATGTTCTGCAAAAAAAGGCTATTCCTTCCAGCAATTAGATTTGACTTTGCAAAATTCAAATTCAGGGCTTTGCTGGCCTTCAGTTATGCTAATTCTCCATTTCTTATGATGGTGCAGTGCTAGAGCTGTCCTCTTAATGGACACGTAGTTCTGGTATTTCATATTGATGCAACACTTCAAGCTTTTGCATGTGATGGAAGGTATGTACGTGCATCACAACTGATGATTGCTTTGACGAGAAAGAGAAGTATTTTTGTTGCTGTGTCTATCAATTATTTATGGCTCTATTAAAAGTTCTGTACAGGAACAAAATGGACTGGGTTAGATTTAAGACTGGAATTCTGGAGGAAAAAGGAAAGGAAAGGTCCCCTGTGCAAGCACCAGTCGTTTCTGACTCTGGGGTGACGTTGCTTTCACATTTTCATGGCAGACTTTTAACGGGGTGGTTTGCCATTGCCTTCCCCAGTCATCTACACTTTCCCTCCAGCAAGCTGGGTACTCATTTTACCAACCTCGGAAGGATGGAAGGCTGAGTTAACCTCGAGTCGGCTCCCTGAAAACTCAGCTTCCACTGGGGATTGAACTCAGGTCGTTAGCAGAGCTTAGGACAGCAGTACTCCAGCTTTAACACTCTGCGCCACGGGGCTCTGGAGTTCTGGAGACCTAGCTTTAAATTTAAGAAGGGACCACTAGATTGGAAAAATATCTGTAAAACAATCTAATTATTTTCCAGTGACTTTTAAAATAGGCTTGGTTTGAGAATAAATACTTTTCAAGGTTGTCAAGCATCCAGTGGAGTCTGCACTTGAGTTTACACAACTCCTTGAAAGCAGCCCAAAGATCCCAGGTGTGACAGGTGATGTGACTTAATTGGGACAATTTTCCTAGGATTTAGAATTTCCATCTGGTGCGCTATACGCAGCATTGGTCCTCCTTTTATCTGTTAATTATCCAACTCAAAGGTGTCACCCAGAGGCGGAGTTGCCATGCATGTTTTGAAGGTCCTGCTATCTGTTAATGAAGACATTAGATATGTTGTTGTTCAGGGCATGCCCATTCAGTTTTATTTAAACTAATTTTAGTGTCTATAGACTATTGAGTCTACCTTTAATCATTGTTTACTTGGGATTTAAGGTCTTTCTGTAATGTATTTTAAATGCCGCCATGTGGATTAATCAGACTCAAACCTTTGGGTGGTAATTAAAAGAAAGCAATTTGTACATGGAAACAGTTTGGCTGGAGAACATTTTAGCTGTGATTACAGCTACTGGCCGGCTCTGAACTGGATATGCAGGTAATACTAAAATAATGTGTCTTTGCCAATTCTGTTTTTATATTAATTTGTCTTATTCTTGTTAATCTTCTATAAGGGCTGTTTTAGAGATTAGAAAGCCTGGAAAAATGCAGGAATTTCCCCCTTCCCCCAAGGGCTTTAAATTTTTTTCAGTGGAAAAATTTGGAAATTTTGGGAGAGCAACAATAAACTCTTCTATAATAAAGAATGTGCGGTTGAATTGCAATGGCGTTATGTTAGCCCCATCCACTGAGTGTTCTGCACAAGGGAAGAGCAGAGGTTGTTTGACATTGCCTTCCTCTTCGTAGCAAACCCAGTCTTCTTTGATGGTCTCTCATTCACATACGGACCATGGCTGACCTTGCTTAGTTCCCATTCTCATTAGAGCATGCGAATCTCCATCCCTTTGAAATGAATGAAATGTGCTATGACAATATAGGGTGCAGCAATCTGTAATTCTCTCACTTTAGTATTGGGTGTATTTGTAATTTTGGTTTTAGGTAACCAAAGCGTTTATATCGCTAAATTCTATAAATATGCCCATTAATACATTATATTTGTTGTTGTTGTTGTTCAGTCGCACAGTCGAGTCCGACTCTTTGCGACCCCATGGACAAAGTCACGCCAGGCCCTCCTGTCTTCCACCATCCTCAAAAGTCTTCTCAAATTCGTGTTAGTTACATCAGTAACGCTGTCCATCCATCTCATCTTTTGCCATCCCCTTCTTCTTTTGCCTTCTGTCTTTCCCAGCATCAGGATCTTCTCTAGTGAGTGCTCCCTTCAAATTTGGTGGCCAAAGTATTTGAGCTTCAGCTTCAGCATCTGACCTTCCAGGGAACAGTCAGGGTATACTAAGTTATAAATATTGCATTTTATGTTCAAGCAGCAGAATAGGTTTAGGTTTGATGAGAAAACAAGTACTGTATATATTTCAGTTTTCCTAAAATTTCATTTTATTTTGAAAAAATCTTTTTCATGGTTTCCACATTAGTGAAAATTTTACACATCCACTACTGTCAGACTGTTTCATTTACCAGACTATTTCATTTACCATTCTGCTCATTTTTGAAGGGGAATTGGGAGAAAACTGGGAAAGAAATAGAACTTAAGTTTTCAAGATTTCTTGAGCTGGAACTGATGCTGAAGAACACCTTCAAGTTGTATGCCAGTTGTTGTATACTTGATATAATGAATTGGATCCTCCCAGCTTGTTCTGCTAGTTCCAGTGCAGTCCTCTAACACAAGAAGCACACTACCAATGGAAGAGCTTCTTCCATCAGTGCAAGGTTCCCTGTGCCTCAGGACTCCCCTGACATCTGTAAAACAGACTGGTAAGATCCAGCTCTTTGGTGTCTAAACTGAAAGCTCTGATTATGAATCTAAAATACTGTTTTTTATAGTCTTTATGTTTGTTGAATGGAGTCAAGTGTAGCCATAATTAAATCTGGATCACAGTGCATGTAGCCATAGGTACACTATTCGTACTGTCTGAAAGGTACAGTTAATAATAATAATAATAAATTTTTATTTATATCCCGCCCTCCCCGCCAAGGCAGGCTCAGGGCGGCTCACAAGACATTATACATATACCATGATAACAGTAAAATACAATTAATACAGTAAAATACAGTAAGAATACAAATTCGTAAATTTAAGTTAAATAAATAATTTAAAACCTGTATAAATTGATGGTGCTACAGTTCTAGTATATATATAAAGATGGCTGGGTATCATTACAAGATTCCATCTTAAAAGGCAAGTTGGAAGAGGGCAGTTTTACAAGCCCTACGGAACTGGTTAAGATCCCGCAGGGCCCGCACCTCCTCTGGCAGCTGGTTCCACCATTGGAGAGCCATTATCGAAAAGACCTGCTTCCTTGTTGTTTTTAGCTTGGCCTCCCTTGGCCCAGGGATTTTCAGAAGATTTTGCGAACTAGATCTCAGTGCTCTCTGGGGAACATATGGAGAGAGACAGTCCTTAAGGTAGGCAGGTCCTCGGCCATATAGGGCTTTAAAGGTGATAACCAGCACCTTGTAACGAACTCGGTACACAATTGGCAGCCAGTGCAGTTTCCGCAGCCTAGGCCGTACATGTTCCCACCGAGGTAGTCCCACTAACATTCTGGCTGCTGCATTCTGCACTAGCTGTAGTTTCCGAGTTCGGTACAGGGGTAGCCCCATGTAGAGGGCATTACAGTAGTCTAACCTCGAGGTGACCATTGCGTGGATCACTGTTGCCAGGTCGCCACACTCCAGGAAGGGGGCCAACTGCCTTGCCCTCCTAAGATGGAAAAAGACGGATTTAGCAGGGGCTGCTATCTGGGCTTCCGTTGTCAAGGAAGGCTCCAGTAGCACTCCGAAGCTCTAGACCCTAGCACTGGTATCAGTGACGCACCGTCAAAGGCTGGTAAGGGGATCCCCTCTCCTAGCCCGCTGTGACCTAAGCAAAGGACCTCTGTCTTTGCTGGATTCAGCTTCAGCCCACTCAGCTTAAGCCAACCTGCCACTGCTTGCAACGCCCAGTCCAGATTTATAGGGACATTGTCAGTCCGGCCATCCATCAATAGATAGAGCTGGGTGTCATCAGCATACTGGTGGCAACCCAGCCCATACCTCCGGGCAATCTGGGCAAGGGGGCGCATGTAGATGTTAAATAACATCGGGGGGAGAACTGCCCCCTGGGGCACCCCACAATTAAGTCGGTGTTTCTGGGACAGCTCTCCCCCAATCGCTACCCCTTGTCCCCGACCCTCAAGGAAGGAGGAGAGCCACTGTAAGGCTAGCCCCCGAATTCCTGCGTCGGCGAGGCGGCGGGTCAGCAGCCGATGATCGAACATATCGAACGCAGCCGATAGGTCTAACAACAGCAATACCGGCAAGCCGCCTCAATCCAGATATCGCCGGAAGTCATCCATGAGGGCAACCAACACTGTCTCCGTCCCGTGGCCCGGGTGGAAGCCGGATTGGTATGGATCTAGGGTGGAAGCGTCATCCAGGAAACTCTGTAACTGCAGCGCCACAGCCCTCTCGATAATTTTGCCCAAAAAGGGTAAATTTGAGACCGGTTGATAATGCGCCAGTTCAGCCGGATCTGATGTAACCTTTTTCAAGAGGGAGCGGACCACTGCCTCTTTCAGGGGAGTTGGAAAAAAGCCCTCCGAAAGAGATCTATTTATGATGTCCCGTATAGGACATCTTAGCTCCTCCTGGCAAGCCTTAATTAGCCAGGAGGGGCATGGGTCCAAATCACAAGTAGTTGGGCGTGCAGTGACAAGGATTCTGTCGACTTCCTCCAAGTTGAGTGAATTGAAACAGTCCAGGATCAAACCAGAAAACACACACGGGGCCTCGAGTTCACATACTTTATCCAATATGGCAGGGCAGTCGTGGCGGAGCGACTGGACCTTATCTGCAAAAAATTTCGCAAAAGCCTCATAGCCAATCTCCAATGCCTTAATGTTTGGCTTGCCTTGTGGCAATGGAGTAAAATTCCAGATTATCCGAAATAATTGTGCCGGGCGCGAGTTTGCAGACGCAATCTTAGCCGCGAAGTATGTTTTCTTTGTGGCCTTGACTGCCATCTCATAGGACCTCATAAACTCCCTATAAGATGTTCTGGTTGCTTCGTCACGAGAACGCCACCATTGCCTCTCTAGCCATCTGAGACCTTGTTTCAGCTGGCGTAGCTCCAGGGTGTACCACGGAGCCAGCCTAGTCCAAGGTCGTAGAGGGCGTCGAGGTGCGATCTCATCAATGGCCCTAGAGAGCCGGCTATTCCAGGTCTCAACCAGGTCATTGAGAGAATCGCCAAAGGGCCATGGGTCCCGTAGAGCCATTTGGAACTGTTCCAGGTCCATCTGGCTCCACGGGCGAGCCATAATAAGCTCGTCGCCTAAACAGGTTTGGGGTGGAATATCTACACGAGCCCTAAGGGCAAGGTGGTCCAACCATGGCACCGCTTCTGCAGTTACATTGTCCACCGTAACCCCGGCCGCAAAGATCAAGTCTAACATGTGCCCGGCCTGGTGGGTGGGAGGTGTAACAAATTGAGAGAGTCCTAGCATCACCATGGAAGACACTAGGTCCGTCGCCTAACTAGAGGCCAGGTCATCAGCATGGACGTTGAAGTCACCCAGGATTACCAGCCTTCGGTGCTTCAGCGCCCAGCCTGCCACAGCCTCGAGTAGGGATGGAAAGGTGCTGGCTGGTGCGTTAGGCATACGGTACACCAGCTAGATCTTCAAACCCCTCTCCAACCTCCCACGTCAGACTGGCACATTCAATACCCTCGATCCTTGGAGCCGGGAGTGCCCTAAAGGAGTAAGCCTCTCATATAAATAACGCCACTCCTCCCCCCCACCCGCTAGTCGGCGATTGGTGAAAGACTGAATAATCTGGGGGAGCTGTTTGTGAGAGGGCCACTGTATCTCCCTCTCGAACCCAGGTCTCAGTCACGCAAGCCAGGTCCATGTCCTGTTCGAGTAAGAACTCTTGAAGGACAGAGGTCTTATTAATGGACCTGGCGTTGCATAACACCAATGACGGAGGCGGGTTATTCCACTTGACCCTACTACCTGTCACCCTCGGGATGGGACGCAGACTGGAAGGTGGTCGAACACTGACTTGTCTTGGTCTCCTTCCCTTATATCATCAGTTCCCACCGCCATACCTCCCCCTCCCCAGGAGCACTGGAATCCCTAGGCCAGTCATTCCCCTCTAGTAGCAGCCGCTATCTTAGCCACCACCAATGCACAGCTAACACTAATATTCCTCAATCCACTTCGCCCCACTAGATCCCAATATTCAAATCAACCCAATAAAACCCAACCCACAATCTCCCTTGTACATTAATTGGTAAAACAGATAATTTAGATCCAATGGGAACAATTAACTATAAGTCCCACCCTATTAATCACCCTCAAATTAATTTGCCAAAAATTCATACAATTCAACCCAATATATACAATAAACTAATCAAAATGAGTTAATTGATAAAAATTCAATTTTAAGCTAGCAGTTCATGAGTGCTTATTAATGTAAGGTCTTCCAAATTGGAGTAAGTGCAAAGGGTACTGAGGGTAGTAAAATACGAGGTAGAGTGTTAAGAATAGTAAAGTGCAAAGTCAAGCGCCGGCGTCGAGGCAGTGCTGTACCAAATGTAACACTGAGAGCAGCGGTCGTATCACCGGGTATAGAATCCAACAGCCAAGGGTCCAAGTCCGGTACTTCCCACGCAACCCGGCAAGCCCGGGGAGGGCAGAGACCCCCCTCGTGCTTCCCCGTTACGTGGTAAAGCTGCACCTTTCTACTTGTGGAATTAACCAATTCATTTAGGACCCTTGCTCCGCCCGTGTACTCAGCCGCTTCCAAGGTCGTCGTCATAGGCTCTCCTCTCTACTATCGGCACCCCAGTCGTCACCAACCGTCACCACCAGGCTCCCCCTGACAGCACTCCCTTCCTGGCATCCGGCCACGTCAGCAGCTTGGCGCCCCACTCGCCGCACCTGTCGTGCAGGCGTCTCCAGCCCTGCTCCACTTAGCAACGCCGGCTCCGTTCACCACCCAATCGGCCGCCCCACAATCCGAGCTGCCGCCTCGACCACCTCCGCGTCATGTAGGTGTCTCCGGCCCCACTCAGCTCAGCGATGCTGGCTCCACTTACCAACCAACAGGCCACCTTGCAATCCAAACCGCCACCTCGACCACTTCCGCATCCGCGGCAGGCCCCACTCACAGCTCGGCGGCGTCGACACCCCTTAAGACACTCCCCAAGACCCTCCGATGCCTCACCTCCCTCTTCCAAGGTGAGGGGTTACATCCAGTTTTTTATTTTGCTTTTTGAGGTGACTAGTAGACAGGTGGAAGCCCGGTTTTCAGGAGCTCTAGCACCTGAGCTCCTGCCTCGTCGCCAGTTGAATCATAGTTGCAGAACAGGTTGATGTTCATATTCTTAATAATCTAAATTTTAATTTAAGTTAAAGATGGCAGTGCACTGAATGCAAAAGAACAGTCATTAAGCAAATATGTGTTATGTATAAGCATTTTGTTCTTCTATACCTTGTGTTTACAGGAATCATAGAGATGGAAGGTATCTCCAGGGTCATCTAGTCCAACCCCCTGCACAATGCAGAAAATTCAATTCTTCTTCCCTCTCCCCCCAGCCTCAGGAAATTCATAGTTACCTCCTCCAGTGATCCTTGCTCCATGCCAAGAAGATGGCAAAAACCTCCAGGATCCCTTGACAATCTGGCCTGGAGAAAAATTGCTGTCTGACCCCGAAGTGTCAATCAGCATTTCCCTGGGTGTATAAGAAGGGGCCACAAGAACTGAGCACTGATGCAACTCTTCCTGCTCTCCTTCTGCCTAATTCACAGAATCAGCATTGCTGTCAGATGGCCATCTAATCTAGCCTCTGTTTAAAAACCTCCAAGGAAGGAGAGCCCACCACCTCACGAGGAAGCCTGTTCCACTGAGAAACTGTTCTAACTGTCAGAAAGTTCTTCCTTATGTTTATCCAGAAGCTCTTTTGATTTAATTTCAGCCCATTGGTTCTGGTCTGACCTTCTAGGGCAATAGAAAACAATTCTGCACCATCCTCTATATGCAGCTCTTCAAGCACTTGAAGATGGTGATCATATCAACTCTCAATTGTCCCCTCTTCAGGCTAAACATACCTAGCTCCTTCAGCCTTTCCTCGTAGGGCTTTGTCTCCAGACCCCTCACCATCTTCATTGCCCCCCTCTGGACACTTTCTAGCTTGTCTATATCGTTCTTAAACTGTAGACTTGTCTTTATCTTTCTTAAACAGGAACTTTATTCATGGCTCTTAACTTCCAGCCCTACATAGGATTTAACATTCATAGCTTTCTAATGCCATAGCAGCATTAGCACAAATCCTTGGTGGGTATGGGGGTCAGTTGCATACTGGAGGACAATCACTAAAAAAATTTATTTCTTGCATTCTGGGGGTGTTATTGACATTTACAGTCTATAGATGGTTGGAATAAACTCTGCAACAGAAGTTGCATTGATGCTGGTTTGTTCTGTGTTCCGATGTTCCTCTTTCTGTGGATATCTACTGCTTCAGGACAGTTGAGACTGCCATAGATGCAACTGCAGGTTAAACAATTTAGTGCCAAAAAGTAGTAGGAAACCAACTTTGCTTAAAAACCATGGAGGTATGGAAATTCCGACCATGTCATGGTAGCAAATCTCTATTTGCTGCTAAAAGTACGCTTGACAGGAAACCATAAGTCCTTGCTCCTTAATTGGGTATTTGGACATTTGTTGGACTACCATTGTCTCCATGTGTAAAGAGTAAACATTTTCAAACATACAGTTAAAACTCTGGTATAGTATGTCTAACAACAAAATTAGTCCTCTGTGAAATTGTTAATCCTTAATCCTTAGATCTTCTGCCAGCATGTTTCAGATGTTTGCTTGGCATATGACTCCAAATGAATAAAAGGTAAAGGTGTTTCATATCTAAGTAACTATTGTCTGCATTTCCATTTATTCTAGGTCCCATCAGCAGCATCCTGGTGAACAAATATGGCAGTCGTCCAGTCATGATTGCAGGGGGCTGTCTGTCAGGATGCGGTTTGATTGCTGCATCTTTCTGTAATACTGTGGAAGAGCTTTACTTCTGTGTTGGGGTTGTGGGAGGTAAGTTATGTCTTGGAGAGGACTTTATGCTCTTCAGACAGTAATCTTCTGGTGGTCCCCAGTCCTAAAGACAGCCAGCTGTTCTCAGCTAGGGCTAGGGCTTTTTCAGTCCTGGCCCCAATCTAATGGAACTCTCTGCCAAATTCCATCGGGGCCCTGCCAGACCTTATGCAATTCCACAGGGCCTACAAAGCAGAGATGTTCTGCCAGATCTTTAGTAGAGGACAGTGACAGTTTCTATCTTGGCTGGCACCCTCCTCTCTTCTTAATGCTTGATTTGCCCTCCTCTCCCCTGCCCATGGAGTGGTCAACAGTCTGCAAATCTGGATAATTAATGTATTAGTATCTGTCATCTGTTTTTACAATGTATTATTATTGTGTTCTTTGTTTTATTTGGCAACTTTTTTAATGCTTCTGTAGATCGCCCAGAGCCCTGCAGTAGCAAAGATTGGGTGATATTATTATTATTATTAAATTTCTTCTTGGTTCCCTTAAGAGCAATCTTAATGCAGGAACACTAATTATAACATATTGAAGTTAAAATATCTGAGCATATCCATGTGTGTACTGAAGAAAATAATTTTAGGTTATTCAGAGGGAGAAGGCCAATATTAATATATGAGGAAGAGTGAATTTCTTGAGCCTGGGGAGGTTAAAACTTTCTTAGCTAGGTTCCCGGGCAATAATGGCTATCATGTCATTGCATCTTAGCTGGAGAGATCCCACCATTTTCTCCCTTCTCTTCAACCCCCATCCCACCCCTCAATTCTAAGGTGTCTTTCAAAATGAGAGATGAAATGTCTCAGGAGAAACTTGTTGCTTCCTTCTTGCAAGTGCTTTCCCCACTTGGAAGGAAGAAAAGCTGCTCCAGAGGGCTTTGTGTCTCTGAGTTTGTCTGAAGAGATGGGTGTTTGCCAGGTAGAAAACAGTGCATGCCTTTCTTTTAGTCAAATTATCGTTGGCTTTCCTGTAAGCAGAAACTGAAAGGCATTCATTATTTCCACTAAGTGATGCTCTTCTCTTTGGTAAGTGGAGGTCATTTTAGAGTTGATGAAGTTTTTACTTCTTAATGGAAGTATAAGAACTATCATATGGTCTTCTCCACATCCTCTCACCTCTTCTGTTACTGGATTGTGATTCAGAACGATAGCACTTTGCAGATGCTCATCCCAGAAAGTGAGAGGAGTTCCTGCCAGGTAAAAATCATGGATTCCATGGGATGGACAATGACTTTTTTTCCTATAGAATATTAAATTCTTATTTAACTCCTCCAATAAAAAGCAGTAATTACCATTTTAGTGTACAGAAGCCTGGAATTCATGTACCTTGACACCTTTGTACCTATTTCATAGAGATGTCAAGTGTGCAGCAGTTGGGTCAGACTTTTCTAGCCTTCCTTCCTAACGGTGCAGTCCCAGTAGGAGGCCAGCCTACTTCCTCTTGCTCAGCTGATTCTTTCTTGAATGTGTACTTAAAAGCTGTCAGTCTGGAGAACTGCTGTTGTCATTTTAACTCTGTCTTTACTTTGGCTCCCTAGGTCTTGGACTTGCATTTAATTTAAACCCAGCCTTGACGATGATTGGCAAGTACTTCTACAAGAGGCGTCCACTAGCTAATGGACTGGCAATGGCAGGCAGCCCTGTATTTTTATCTACACTGGCTCCCTTGAACCAATATTTTTACAGCATTTTTGGGTGGAGAGGGAGTTTCTTAATTCTTGGGGGCCTCTTGCTAAATTGCTGTGTAGCTGGATCACTGATGAGACCAATAGGACCCAAACCAGACCAGCAGAAGATAGATAAAGAAGTGTTGCAGGAGGCTGGTAAATCTGTGAAAAAAGAAGAAGGATCAGGAGATGTCAGCACAGACCTTATTGCTGGGAAGACAAAAAAGCAGAAAGCTACGGTCTTCCAGACTATTAACAAGTTTTTGGATTTGTCTCTCTTCACACATCGTGGTTTCTTGCTCTATCTGTTTGGCAATGTGGTCATGTTTTTTGGACTGTTTACACCATTAGTCTTCCTCAGTAATTATGGGAAGAGTATGCATTTCTCTAAAGAGTCTTCTGCCTTCTTGCTGTCCATTCTGGCCTTTGTAGATATGGTTGCCAGGCCATCCATGGGCTTGCTAGCAAATACCAAATGGGTAAGGCCTAGAGTGCAGTATTTTTTTGCTGCATCTGTGATCAATAATGGCGTGTGCCACCTTTTGGCTCCTTTATCCACAACCTATGCTGGCTTTTGCATCTATGCTGGCTTCTTTGGATTTGCCTTTGGCTGGCTGAGCTCTGTCTTGTTTGAGACACTGATGGACCTAGTTGGGGCTCAGCGGTTCTCCAGTGCCGTTGGTTTGGTGACTATTGTGGAATGTTGCCCTGTGCTTTTGGGGCCACCTCTCCTAGGTAGAGTATTCTTTTTTGGGGAAATGACTGTGTGGGATTGCGTGTGCTTTTGGGGGGAGCAGCTGTCAAGACATGAGGAGGGCAAGAAAGTACTTTCTGTCTCTGCAATCAGATATATGTAGAACATACTTGTAATTACACTAATTCCACTACCATTGAGATGCCAGTGGAGTGACTGTGTCACCTTGTGGTGCGCATCTTATGTCTCTATGCATCTATGATAACATTGACTTTGATCCAGTAGGTTGGGTGTACATTGTCATATAGTTTATATAAACCAAACGGTGCTTTTGCATCAGTTAGAAATAACATAAAAAGGGAGGAAACAGCTGGAGGTGTTTAGAAGTAAGGCTGAAGTACCCATTCCTTGCCATGAATTATTTCTGCAGACAGACTTATATGGTCTTTTTTTTTCTATTAGGTAAACTAAACGACATTTATGATGACTACAAATATACTTACTGGGCATGTGGCATCATCTTGATAATCTCTGGGATCTTCCTCTTTATTGGGATGGGCCTCAATTATCGACTGTTGGCTAAGGAGGAGAAGACCCAGGCCAAACAAAAGGCTGAAGGGAAAGAAGAGGAAACCAATATCGAGGCTGAAAAACAAAAAGAGCCAAACAATGATGTTGCTAACCTGCCTCAGAAAACCACAGAAGATGGTATAAAAGAGGAGGAGAGCCATATGTGAGGGACTGGCATTTTAAGTCCAGGAAGGCAGGATAAAATATTACCAACATGATATGTTGTGTTTGGATGGGGGAGCACTACTGGTTATGGGCAGTGGTGAGAAGGGTAAAAATCAGGTGATCTTTTTTTTAAAACAAAGCTACAAATTCTATGTATCAGCATTTGACAGGAGTAACAGAGCTCAGTGGGCAGTGCCATCTTTTTATTTGGGCTGGGTGGGAAGGGAGAGATTTTTTATACTCTGGCTTTTTTAACAGTAATGTGAATATACTAATATGTGCCTTAGAGTTTCCACATTTAGGCTACTTTGGCAAAGCCTTAACTCCAGTCTACAAAGTGTTCTCCTTGAAGGTTTGTAGTCTGTTTAGGCTATCTCCATGAAGGATATCTGGTTTCTTTTATTCTTTTATTCAGTAGGGTCTCAAGGTTGTGTGTTAAATGAACCCCATTTCAGAGTTTTCCAAAACACATTATTGCCAGAATCTTGGTAGAAGGAGGTATGGAGGAGAAAGAGGTGGCTCTTGATGAAACAGGTTTTCATTTCTGGATGACAGGGTCAAGCTGGCTGTTATGTTGTTAGCATCTTTGACAACTTTTCTAATTAGTACAGTCTTTGAAAATCTTCCTGCTTAAATCTGAAGTCTTGAAACTGAGTAAAATATGTAAAGAGTTTCATACTGTTGTCACTAAAGTTATTATGGAGTCAAACCAATTTTTACAACATCATTATGCTTCTGGTGGTCATTGGCCTGGAAAATTTGTTTTGATAGAATAACAGAAAACAAAATGCATATCACTGCAAGAGAGCGAGCTGATTCTGAAGGGCATGCCTTAATTGTTGTCAGGACAGTCAAAATATATACCTTTTAAGAAGCTCTTAGAATGATTCAGTGCCTAAATCAGCCACCCTAGACAGGCCCTTTGAAAACTAAGTCCTACTGAAATTGTAGGGACTTAAAACCAAGTAAATGCTATCTGCATCACAGCCACTTGTACTCTTACTGCTGTTTCACAGCCCTTCAATTCTGCTGCTTTCAAAGGTGCATGTTTTAAGTTCTGGTGTTTATTGCTACATTCTAGGTAAAATTCTAGTTTCTGCTCTGTGTTCTGGAATGCTAACTGCCCAGAGCAGATACTGCAAAGACATCAATATCCCTGACTTCATCCTGGATAGGATTTTGTGTCAATAAGCATCTTGTTTCTTTCTAGTTGGTGGGCAAAATAGTTTGTTGAGGATCAGTTAATATTTCCCCCTTTGCATACTAAATGGACTCTCCCCCCACAAAAAAAAAGTAACAGAGAGCAGTTTCCCAGCCACAGCCAGTCCTGCTGAAATTTTCTTAGTGACAGTAGCTACTTTTTAAAATAAATTCTTTAGTATAGTTCCCCCACCTACTGCAACTCTTTTTATGATGTATAGCCTTTTTTGGCCACATTCCTGAATGTGTGTGCATTATTATCTTGTGGGTCCTCTTGGGAGGATTAAAATGCAAGTTAACCCCTTTTGTAAGTAAAGTTTAATTCCATTAAGATGTTTAGCCTTGAGTCACTTAAGTCCTAGAAAAGCTAGTTAGATGTAAGAACAATTTTCAGAAACACAATTTCAGTTTTTCTGTCAGAAAGCAGCAGATGCTTGCCTAATAATGTGCCTGCTGAAGTGAACAGTGTTATTTTGATCACATATTTTTTGGTTTTTGAACTATATAAAGTTCAAAACACTCTTAAACTGGAACTAAACATCTCAAATGCTTAGCTATTATTACCCAAACTTGGGCCTGTCTTGTCTCTTCCTAATTTCAACTTGTAACTTCCTGTAACACAAACATATGACATGGTAAAAACCAAAATTCAATTTTGTATGTTTTGAGTAGCTTTGGGGAGGTCTGGCCTGATATGAACCAAGTTATACATTGGTGTCTTATTTTCCTGAGAACTACTGTTCTTTCCAAACAGTAACAGCTGAAACACTGACATGTGGTTCTAATGTTGTTGTCATTTTGCTTGCTCTGATCAGTTCGGGAAGATTGCTTTTTTAAAATGACCTGTAACACTGAATGTCCATACCATCTCTATATAATGGTGGGTGACTTCTGTGTGTTTTAACTGTAGCATTGTAGTATACACCAGAAATATAGGCTGTTTCCTTGCATGGGAGCTTTTCTTGCCAAAGGCAGGTTTGCAGTGATGCAAAAATCCCTAACACCAGTATTTGAAATCCTTTCTGCAATTAGCAGAGCCAGGGTTGATCCATGATGGTCCTAAATTTCAGCATTGGCATGCTGGAGGACTGTCATAGGCTTCTCAGGACTGTTTTGTGAATGGCATGTGGAGTCCATCTTGTGAGGAGAAGCTGCAAATTATCCATCTAACGTCTTACTCCAGTAAAGAATGATTGAAAGAAATAGTGTCAGGCTGTGAGTGTTGAAGTTAACTGCAGTGCTTTGCTTCTCTGTTAGATTTGATAAATCAGATTATCTTAAACTCTTCAGTGTCTGCAAAAAGGTTAATATAGACACATTGTTAAATACTGACCATAATATGAGGGCCTAGTCTTCCCCCCCACCATAATTTTCATCTGTTAAAAGACAGAAATTTTATCATAAATTTTACCTTCTGATCTGCCATCAGCGTATATCCTGCAAGCTTTTCATACAGAGAGCTAACTTTCCCATTAAATATTTGCTTTGTTAAATCTCATGCTGAAGAGAAAATGCTTTTAATTTTAAAGAGCCCCTGTATGCATCAAATGCCATGCAAATAGTAGTGCTGGTAAATGGTCCAAACATGGTTGAATTTGAATTAAGCTAAACAAAAGAGATTTATTTTTTCCATCCTCCAAATATATAGATTCTGACAAGTGATCTTCCCTTTGTAAAAACATTTTTGAAAATCCCTTGACAGTATTACCCAGTACACTATGAAGTCCACTATTCAGTTGTCTTGGCTGCTGAAGTTAGTTACTTTTTTATTTTGTAATTGCATTCTGCTCTAAAATTGTATAAAAGGAACAGGTCAGGGTATTTTCATACTTTAGAATATGTTTTTAAAGCCAATAGAGGATTTTGTATAAACAGATTTTACTGTACTGTACTGAGCTGTGACATTGTAAAACCAAGTTGTTGTATGTTCAAAAGTTCCACTTGTCAGGAGTTCATAGCAATTGGTTCACATTGCAATAAACTAACCATTAAAACTGTATTGTGGTCTATGTTGTTTCAAAGTTTGGGGAGTTACGATAACAGCTGTATCTACATATGTTTGATTATGACTTCACATTTTGACAAATACAAGGAGCATACAGAAATACAAATATAAAAGGCAATTTAGGTACTATCACCCCCCCACCCCCCGCATACAGAAAAACTCCAGCTTCCTAGAAGTATATTTAATTTCAGTAATCTATTAGGATAGAACTACATGTCCACTTCTCAGTGCAGAATGAAGAGTCCAATATGAAGGCATTAAATGAAATCTGAGAGCCAGTGGGTTGTGGTGGTGTATTTTGAAGTAAGTGATTCTGATTCAGACTACAGTGTAGCCAATAACTCATTTTGTTAGTGATAATAATGTTGGTCATTATTTGTGGAATGGCAGAACTGTTAATGTAAAATATAGTATATATAAAAAATTCTAGATTAAAGATTCATCCTATGCTGGACAGTACTCAGGATTCAACTTTGGACTCCCTGTGCTAGGCAAAGAGGGTTAACATTTATACTGATTCTGTTCTAAAACCAAGGTTGAAATAGTTGCGGCCATTGCAATTTTAACTTAGGGAGGAAGATGTCTGGTCCAAAGAATACTTCTTAGTAGGAATGGGACAGAAAATGGTTGTAGAGTTGGGCTGATGCTGCTTCCTGAGGCCTTGAGAGTGGACATGGAGGGTGTAACAAGGGCTGGGTGGAGGTAGTGAGATATTCACTTTTGTATAGGCAGGGGAGAAGTGTTTAACTCTGCTGTTAATTGCAGAGAGGATGCTACCATACCTAGTGTGACACATCCCATTGATGGTTCCATACAGATAAAATAAAGGATTCAGTAAGGTTGTAAACTTATTAGCATTTGTTGCCTGGTGGTTGTTTTGTGTTTAATATGGGTTGCTCAAGATAGTATGGGAATCTTTTTTCAGGTTTCCAGAAGTCCAAATCAGTGTTCTAGTTTCAGTATGTGATTGCATTCATCTTCACTCCTCTGCCTGTATTTGTAGAGGCTATTTCTTTGAAATGTGGAGAGGCTACATTAACCGTCATTGCTATCTTCCTTTTAGGATTCTTGTATACTTGTGCAAAAGAATTAACTGACAAGTGGTAGTCTACTAACAGCACTAACAAAAGCCACTCTGTGAAGCAAATCTATTTACTCTTGATGATGAGGATCAGAATGTTGATCTAATTCATAAGATGTAAAATGTGGTTTGTTGCAACTCCTGAAAAAATGTTGAATGTTCATTACCACAGTTTTTGGCTTTGTGTTTATGCTAGTGTAAGCTATACTGAGTCTAGCTCTAGATTTCACATCAGGGTTTTTTGGTTTTTTGCGTGCTTCAAAAAGTCACTTAAAGCACCACAGTTTTTAAACCTTCAGTTTGTGAGACCTAATTTTCCTCAACAACTCAGCAAATGCAGTAGCTTCAAAGATGCTCTAAATGTAGTGAGATGGAGGAAAGGGGACAAGACTACTTTTTCAGGGTATAGGAAGTCTCTTGTCAATGACTACTGCATTAATTGTCCCATCAGATCTTTTAAATCTTAAGTACTTGCTGAATTCAGTGTTGAACTAAGGCTTAAAAATCTACTGGTTTGAACAATGGTGGATCAAGACTGCTGAATAGGTATGGGCATGAACCAGGGAAAATGGTGACTCGTTTCATTTTGTGATTTGTTTGATTTCTGAACCAATTCATGGTTTGTTGATTCAAGAGGTATAAAACTGGGAGTCTTCAGCAGGTTCTCCTCTACCCGCCTTCCAAGTTTGACAAAGATTGGATTTGGCATGTCCAAGTTATAGCCCCCCAAAGCATGTGCCCCCAGGAAAGTTGAGCTTCAGCTCTCATGACAGCTAACTATTCTCTCTTCATGCTACAGCATGGGAGCGCTGATTGGCTCCAGGAGCTGCCAATCAAGCCATGGACAACTGCTGTGGGTGTTTCTAGGGCTCCCAGAAGTCCGCCCCCAGTGTTGCCTAGGAATTGATTGAATCAGTGCCAGGCTGTCTGGGAATATGAATTACAAAACCAATTAAAACGAATCACCAGGGGCCAAACTGGTTCAGAACAAACCATGAATTAGCCTGATTCATGCATGAATCATAATTTGTGGTTTGGTTCATGCCCATGTCTGCTACTGATCATATGTGTGAGTGCAAAATGTTTGCGATTACTGCAACATTTTTTTCCGTTTGTGCCTGAATTGTTTCATTGGGTAAGAACACTGAATACTGGAGCAGCTAGGACAATAGATAGCCAAATGATTGGCTTGGGTATGCTGTTTATTTGTACAGGTTTCCTCTCTTTTTTAAAAAAATGTTTTTCAATTACTTGCATTCCAACTAAATAGAAGTTTTCACTAATCTTTCTGCACTATGGAAGATATGGTCAATTATGAAACATGGCACAAAATATACACAGATTAGCCAAAATAAATTATCCTACGTAAAGCATGATTCTCCTATGTAAGCAAAATAATGACACTAATTTAGATTAAATTTTACTATTTGTTAAACCTTTTTTAATATTATTATTTCAGAGAGGACTTTGAATGGCCTTTTAATATACGTATTAAATCACTGCTTTTCCAATTTTTAATAGCCCATGCTTTGCTTGAAACTAAAACAGGAAGTGTCATTGCATTAAACTGAAAAGATGAGAATTATCCAGTCTCTAGAGCTCAACAATTGGACTCAAACTTTGTTCTGCTATTTCAGACCAACACACCTACCCATTTGAATCATTCTGCTTCTGCATGAGTTCATGATCTGGCTATTCATCTTGACTGAAAAGAGGCAAAGCTGGAACAGTAACTCATGTAGAGATACTAGAGATAGCATCCTTTAAAATACCCTTCATTCATGCCTCAGGAATGAGCAAATGTTGTATCCTGCATATCAAAGTTTTTAAGCCTTTGAACCATTTTTTTGTACCTGAATAAGTCCCCCCCCCCCCCCATATTAATCATTGTCCTGGACTGAGTTGACACTATCTGGCATAAAATCCTAGTCTTGAGTCCAGAATAAATGGCAGTGTCTTGCAGACCCCTAGTTGTTCCCAGTACCCTGCTTGGAAATGACAGTATGCAGCTGAATGTATAAAAAACAAGGTAAGGTTGTCTAGGCACAGAGATGTCTTAAAGCCATGCTGGGAATAGTACCTGAGTGGCCCAGCTGATAAGATTTTGCTAGCAAATACATTGAAAGAAGCAGCTCAAGGTGTGGAAGTAGCATGCCTTTATCTTGATCTTGGTGATCTGTTGAGCCTGGAAGTAACAGAACTACTGTTCTCTTTTACTGCTGGAGGCCATGCTGCTGGGCAAGAATCCAGTTCTACAGCTCTGTCATGAAACAGGGAAAGGCATTCAAGAGTCAACAATCTCTGTTACCAAATACTGCTTGGATGCAATGCAGTTGTGTACCGGATTCTTATTGACCTCTACTTCTGAAAACCAAAGGAAGCTATCTTCTGCTAGTTCTCATTGGACATCTGAGCTATTCCTTGTTGTTTGCATTAGTAGCTATTTTAAAAACACCGAAATTTGAAATGGTTAATGTCAGTTGAAAAAATGTACCCTTTTGGAATGAGTATTTGTTGCTTCCCTGTCTGTTTGTGGATACTAGACCTTTCTAGTAGTAGACCTGACTTCCCTCTTGAACAAAAGGCTGTCTTTCCTTTTTAAACCACATTCCTCTGGTTATAGTCCCTCAAGTGAGTAACTTTTTAACTGTATGAAGCAAAGAACTGCTGACCTGCCATTTCTGGGGGGAGCAAAGACAGCTGTTCTGCTTGCAAGCTGCTTCAGAGCACATAGGGCAAACTAGCTTTGCCAAGCAGTTCCTTTCTTAAGGATTAAGGCAGAATGGAGAGGGGCGGAACTTCAGAGGCTGAAAATGTCTACATAATTTTGCTAATGGTTTTACTTCTTGCAGAAGTTAACAGAGAAGGTGAGCGACAATGCTAAGATTCTTTCCATAGCTAGCTCAACTGTACAAATACATCTGCTAGAAAAGGAAAACAATGGAAAAGAATTTGTGCTTCTCTTAAGTCCTTTCCATTGCTCTTGTCAAATACACCTAGCATTATAGGCTTATTGGGTCATGGCCCCAAAGTCAATCATTATGTACTATCTGTTACCCCAAATATGTTGCCACTCTTGGAAATAGCAGGAGGCCATTCTATAAACCACTGGGAAAGAAGAAGAAAAAGATACTGGATTTATATCCTGCCCTCCACTCAGAGTGGCTCACAATCTCCTTTACCTTCCTCCCCCACAACAGACACCCTGTGAGGTGGGTGGGGCTGGAGAGGGCTCTCACAGCAGCTTCCCTTGCAAGGACAACCTCTGCCAGAGCTATGACTGACCCAAGGCCATTCCAGCAGGTGCAAGTGGAGGAGTGGGGAATCAAACCCGGTTCTCCCAGATAAGAGTCCGCACACTTAACCACTACACTAAACTGGCTCTCCAGAAAGGAGGGGGGGGGATCTTCAATGCAAGAACTGAATATGGACTCAGTAGTAACAGGGTAGAAGCCGGAACAGAGCATAGTGGATTAGCTGTTAATGCCTTTAGGACAAAGTTTCATTCAAATAAGGAATTCCAGAGTAAATCTTGTCTAGGTTGATGATGCCTTTTAATAGCAATGGAGAAGGCTGTTGCTGTACTCCAGAAATGAGCAGCCTGGCCACCGGCCATATAACACTTCCTTTTATGAGCCTGGTCCATGTTTTGTTTTCAGCTATTCTTAAAAGCTTAGACAATTCCCTGCCTTCCCTCCTCCTTAGGCTATCTAGGAGGCCTCTTGTTTTGCACATCCTTACAGAGGGACTGAAACCTGCCTTGTCCCCTCCCCCTCCCTTTTCAGGTCCATCCTCTCTTTTAGCCTGGTGTTTAGGGACAGGATGGCGGGGGGCATCTTGGGAAGAAGGAATTGGGAGAATCACAGTCTGTAAGTAGATGTCCTTGAAGTTGCAGAAATGCTAGTGATGGGAGGGACAGTGGGGTGGCTGGCCATATCCAGGCCATGCTGCCCAGCTATTCTCTCATGTAGGCTGTCCAGTGCCAAGCACAAGGGAGGAGGCAATGGATTGTGCTGCAGCCCCCTACTCAGACAGCTCCATACCAGGTGCAGTAAGAGCTGTGCTGTGTGGTTGCCCTTGCATACTCATTGCTGGCTTGCAGATTGAGAACAGTCAGTTGACCATTTGGAGCTTTTAAACTAGCAAGGAATACAGTTGCAGCAATCTTTTTCTCTTTCCCTGATCTTTTTGTGACACTGTAGAGCAGGAGTGTCAAAACATGTGGCCACAGACCAAATCAGGCCCCCGAGCAACTGGCTCTTGTCTGCTTCCTTCACCGTCTCTCTTGCTTCCTTCTGCATCTCAACTTGCTTTGCAAGGTTTGCTCAATATTGCATAGAAGCTACAGAGTAAAACCAGTTTTCTTTATTGGTTGATGTTCCTCCCTCTCCTGGTCCCCTGGGGAGGGAGGGAAAGAGCCAGAGCTTCCTTTGCCCAGTTTCCTGGATCCCATAGGAGATACAAAGAAAACACTTTTAAGACCAACAAGTGCTAATGTTTTAAGCATGTTTAATTTTAATTTTTTAAAAATAAATCTTTAGTCAAGTTTGTCTGCATCCTTTAAAAAGTTTATATTTCTGCTACCTAATCTTAAATAGGTACACACATGGCCTGGCCCAGCCTGACAAGGTCTCATTTATGTCAGATCTGGCCCTCATAACAAATGAGTTTGATACCCCTGTGAGTGTAGAGATCACCCTCTTCCTCCACTTTCTTCATGTTTGGTTAGGTTGAGGCAAAAATATGAAGCTGCCTTATACCGAATCAGACCCTTGGTCCATCAAAGTCAGTATTGTCTTCTCAATGTGTTTGCTGCTATTTTTACAGACCAGTTTAAAAGCAATTGCATTTTTTTATTGCACCATCTGCTAAAAATTCAGATCTAAGGTTCTTACTGATGCTGTTGGTGAAAGGTGTAACACAGTTGTTTATGTGATGACTTAGTGGCCTAGCTATACTTTCAAAAATATCTGTAGATTCTGCCTGCAGGCACCTTCACATGGATGCTGAGTGGCAGCTGTTCAGATAGGGCTGCCAGGTCCCCCCTGGCCACTGACAGGAGAGCCCTCTTTTCTGCAGCAAGAAACTGTTGTCAGCTCACCTTGTGGATAATCCATAGATTGGTTTCACACCACTGTAAGCAGCTTGTGCTGGCATTTTTAGCAGCAGCAGGGAGATTACACACACACACAGCTTGCCACATAGAGTAGCCTCTGTAGGACTGGTTTGAAGGGGCATGCATGCTGGTTCCTTATGATAAGGAACAGTCCTTAAAACACAGGTTTCTATACTTTTACGTCTTCAACATTTTTCTTCAGGGCTGGGTTACAAGATCCTGAGAAAATTTCCATGGGCCTTGGCATTTATTATTGTTTATTATTGTTGAAGAATCTGTCTTATGTATTCATTCATTTTAGTCCACCTTTCTTGTCAGGACTCAAGATGGTTTACAACATTTTAAAAATGCAATAAAGCAGTAGACATACAATAAACAATGAAGCAAAACTGACTGACTTATTCCAGACACTAAAACGACAACCCTACTGATGGTGCTCGTTTTGAAGACAGAAGTTCCTGAAAATGTGAACTCACTATATTTTAAAGATACATTGAACTAATTAAATGTAAATCACTTCACATTTTTGGCTACGAACAGATGTACATAGCTTTAATTAATTTCACAACAAGGCTTGTAACACTTATCTGATTCAAATATGAAGCTGGCAAGGCAAATGCGGTTCCTTGTAACCAGGCCTTGGATTCAGTGGGAGCTCACAGGAGTGCAGCTGCTGAACCTTTCTGAGAGTTCCACCTCCTTATCCATTGAATAGTATGTGCAGCTGCATAACAATCCCTGGATGAGCTCCACCATCTATTTTTCTACAAAATGACCCTGAACTCAGACTCATTTAAACTGCTACAGCTTGAACTGAATATCCACATGTGCTTAGGTTGCAGGCTAGCACAGTGTCTGCAAAAGCTGATGGTCTCTAGTGTGCAAACTAAGTACATGTACTTGCTATGCACAGGTTCTAGTTTAAAGGAGACCCTAACTTTCTGTGGAGTTGCATAACAAGGAGGCATTAATCACTGTTTATTCCACTGGGACTTTTTTCCTCTGCAAAATGAACAGTTGTGCAAGGTTTAGCATCAAAGATACTAGAAATGTGTACATACATCACTCAGTGTGAAGGTTGTGTGTTGATCTCCACATGGAAATTTCATATATGTTCTCTCGGAAAGTACATCAGTTAAATTTAAATATGTAAATAAATACCTTCTAGGGTAAGCTCTGGCATACTGTAGGTTTTCACAGTAGTCCACTATACCAGAAAGTGATCACCACAAGTTTGTAAAGTATACTTCAGATGTTTCTACTAGCAAGTATGTTTCTACTAGCAATTTGTGACAAAGGGGTGTTTTGGATTCTTGATAGGCTTTTGAGTGTAGAGCTGCAGGTATCAAACTTTTATTGAATAATATCTATATATCAATAATCCTAGCTAGGCTTTTATTGAGCAGAAATGCAGTCCCAGATGGCTTGGCACTAGGGGTGTGGCCTAACATGCAAATGAGTTCCTGCTCGACTTTTTCTACAAAAAAGCCCTGCATCTTAGCCATGTTGCCTAAAGTTGCCAGGAATACCTTACTGCTAAAAAAAATGGGGGGGGGGGCAGGTTTGCTCCTATGGCACTGGGCTCTCCTCTGCATGGTTGCTGACTTTGTGTCTACTGAAATTCTCTCTCTCTTTGTAATGAGAGCTTATCATTTACAAGGATGTCGCTGTGACATGCATGCATTATTGGAGTTGTTGTGACTACACCTGGCTCTTATCTCTGGTTTTTGCTTTAACTTCCTGCTCCTCCACTGTATCAATGCAGCAACAATGGCTGTTCTTGGCTCTGTGGTACCTTATATGACAAAAGGTTTGATGAGGGCATCTCCTTTTCTTTGCTTCCTGTGCTGGCATAGGTGAAGGCTGTCCTTGTGATCTTTCTTCAGGCTCCTTGTCACACACACAGGCAGGCATTCAAGCCATCATAAAGCAGCTTAATCATTACCATAATGCACTTCAGTTCTTTTCAGAGACCAGCTCATTGAGCTTGTTCATGTGATCGCCATGAGGAGGGGATTGGCATTCTTGCCTGTCCCCTTTTGGGGAGATTTATTTTTAATTTCAACTCTTCTGATTCAGGATCACTTGTTGAAAAGTGAAGCCTGGTGCCTCACAGCCATCTTTTGCCTCCTGTGTGTGTGTTTTGTGAAGACGCTGGTGTGTGTGTGAATGAGAGCTCCTGAGTCGAGAGAGAAAGGAGATAAAGCTGCTTATCTAAAGCTAAGTGTCTTGGGGTAACTAGGTCTGGAAGGAGTTGTGGGAAAGCTACAGGACTAATGAACACCAATGAACCACTAAGCTCTCATGTCAATCAGCTTACCTCTTTCTCTGCCTTAAAGCATCTACCTCTTAATTGGTACAATGTTTATTATGGGTTGCCTTGGGCAAGATCTAGAAAGACAACAGATAACTTTGAAAAATCAATCAAATTGTCCGTGAGGAGAGCAGTCTGTGAACTTGTTCTCTGTGGGAGCTTGGGCACTTAGAGGAAGCTGCAGGCTGTGAGCTGGAGAGTTAGTAAGCTATCTTTAGATAATCTTTGAAAATGTGGCCACTTGGGATGTGGGAAGCTGTGCCACATCTGCTCTTTAAAGTAGAGCAAAGATGTTGCAGCCTTTGGGCTTGAGAATTATGGCTTCTCATGCCATAAGGGCTAAAAGTCATCAAACCATCCAGTGCGGCAAGTGTGACTGGCATCTGCATTCTATACTTTCCTCAGGCAGCGAACTGCTTATAGTGCCTTGCCATTTATTCCTTTCAATATTGTATGCCATTTTGTCCTATTATTATATAATCCTAGGCTTTGACTTGGCAAGCATTTTTACAACTAGATTTTATTAAAACCTTTAATTTGGTTTAAGCGAGATTGAAAATACAACACCTGCAATTGATTGAATACAATTTAAAAGGTTTGTAATTGGTAGTGATGCCCAGAGATGTTTTCAGAGTTTTTTCTGTCTTAATGATAATTAGGATGCAATCCTATGGATGCTTACCTGGGAATAGGCCTCACTGAGCATGGTAGGAATTATTTCAGAGTTAACACCTACAAGATTGCATTGTTAATTAGCTATACAAAATCTGTTAACTTTTCTGACTTGATGACATCCCAGCCAGGCACATATCTACTGAGTAACTATCTTCCCTCACTGCCCTTTCTGCAGGGAACCTAAATTAGACCACAATAATCAGATTCAAATATAATCAGAATGATTAGATTCAAATATCATCAATATATCTAATTCTTGACATGGCCAGATCTCTGGACACTTAAATTCAGAGAATGGAGCCATGAACAGACAAGATAGCTCTTTCAACAAACCAGAAAAATGCCCCAGATTTGCAGAGAAATCTGAAATCTTAAAAAAATAATAAAATGGGCCTTTACATTAGGGATTTAAAATGATTGAAGCAGTGCCTGCTGTGTTAAAAAAGAATGCCCTCGGTGATGTTGCTAGGCAACCAAAACAGTATTGTCAGGTTTTTAGCCTTAGTTTCTGTTAGTAAAGACCTGGGGGAGGGGGCAGGGCCCTTTCCAGAAATGTTTTGCGTTTGAAGGAGGACTCATTGAGGCCAGACTTGGTGGCACCACTGGATAACTTGCCACCATCAGGTTTGTATGACTCATTGTGATGGACAGAAGACTTGTCCTGCCCTTAAGAGGTAACAGCCTCTCAGTTGTTTCACACCTGAACCTATGGAAGTGCTGCTCTAGCATCCAGTCACCTTTCACGGGGGGAAGGGCAGTAGGAGGTAGTTCAAGTCTGCCTCATGGAAGGTGCTGTGATAGTTTTAGGTCTGTCTCAGCAACAGAAGAGTTGGAAGGTAGCTCTGTTTGGTATTGTGGCAAAGTGGTTTAACTCTACTTCCAGGAGAGGACAGTGTACCTGGTTGTGAGACTTGTCTCTGGTGATGAACAGACCTTGTATGATTTAGTATGACTCCTGGGAAAGGGCAGGCTGGTGTGAGTAGACTCTTGTGTGAATGAAAGGATCCAGCCTAATGGCTAGTCAATGAAACTCTATTTGTACCTGCAAGCATTAAAGAAAATTTAAACCACACTCTAAAAGCAACATGTAAATAAATAAATCTTTGTATTTACATATAGCTACTCCCTCAATGATTTCTGTGTTCTTGTCACCACAAAACTTACCTCATGGCAATGAACCAAAAGGCTTTACACTTTCTACCCTAAGGACATCTTGTAACTGAGGAGGACGTTTACTGTTCAAAACAAATCTGCCCCCCCACCCCGCCACAAATCCTAAGGAATCGTGTGGGTCTCTTCAGTTGGTAGATAGGGTCTCAGGCTCATCTGCTTGCTATTGTTCAACAGCAGCCACCCTAGGAAAGCCAGAATGGTATAGTGGTTAGGAATGGGCACAAACTGAACTACAAAGCAAAATTCATCGCAAATTTTGCACTGATCCTGGCTCATGGCTAAAGCAGAAACCTGGGGTTTAAAGAGACTCTGAGCACCTTTACCAGCACAAGCTATAAACAACTGCTGCACTGTTTTGGGCTTTCATGTGTAGTCCCTTTAAACTTTCTTCAAACCCTGTTTAAAGGGATTGCAGTCCTTTTCAATGGGGTTTGCGGGGGCCAAGAACCCATTGGTTCACAAATTAATCTCTTGGTTTGATTTGATTAATGGTTGTTTATCTGCAAATGAAACAGTGAACCAACATGAACTGCATTTTTCTGGTTCATGCCCATCCCTAGCAGTGATTAGAGATGCACCACAAACCAGAACATCCAGTTATAAATTTCTACTCTGCCAAGGAGGATCGCTGGGAGACCTTTGACCATTCACACACACTAAGTCTGATCTGCCTTGCATGGTTATTGCAAAAATAAAATTGAAGATACAATAATGATGTAAGCTGCTCTATGTCCCCATTGTGGAGAAAGGGAGGGTACAAATGAAATAAACAAAAGTAGCTAAAGATGGGGGCAGATAAAAGGTAGCTTGATTGGTGGGTGGGTGGAGAAAAATGAACAAGGAAATCAGAGAGGATATGAAGTCTGCCAGAAGGTAGTAAGGAGGTCATAGTGTGTGTTGTGGGGGGGGGGGATACAAGGAAAGTGGGGACCCCCGCCCCCAACAAGTCTTTGAAGATTCCTCACCTGCCAATCAGCACTGTGCCAGTTTTCCTGAGGAAAGGATGCCTGGAGAAGAGATGGAGGGAAAGCTGGAATCAGCAGGGCATCATTACCATTGAGAATATTCAGTGTTTGTAGTGGTTAAAACTTGGAATGCCTTGGAACTTGGAATGTTAAAATGTCTACTCAGCTGGAAAGCTCACTGGACAAATCATGGACCAGTCCCTCACTCTTGGCCTAAACTATCTCATAGGCTTGTTGCAGAGTTAAAAGCCATGATTGCCTCCAGAACTCATTGAAGACAGTGTGGATTAAAATTATTAGCTAATTTACAGAGCCATGGTGCCATTCTACAGACTACATTGGTGTTGCTGGGGCAAATGCACCATTAGGCTTTGCTGCATCAGTGTGATCACTGGATTCCTTGGTGGCAGAGGTCTTTTTCTTGTTCATTTTAGTAAATGCTACTGCTTCCATCTTGATCCTTTAAAACCACAGACAGTCCTTGTGGATGGTTAGTTTCCCTGTTCCTGCTGAGTGTGGCAATTTGTCTGTATAGTGTTGCAGCAGAGGCATCTTGCTATGTCACAGTCAGTTCAGGGAGTTGTCCACTATCTGAGAAGAAAGTCCAAAGATAAGTGAACAAAACCCCAAGGGGCTTGAAACTGTCAGTAGAGAAAATTATAGCTTTATTTCAGTTGCAGATAAACAACACCAGCCACCAACACTGAAGATGGGTCCTTCAACCAAGCAATATATGATATTCAGAATATTGTATACTACAAGCAAGGAACCACTGCACCCTCTACAAGAATACCTGTGGGGTATGGATTTATCTTTGGAAAAGGAAAGGTCCTCTGTGCAAGCACCAGTTGTTTCCAACTCTGGGGTGACGTTGCTTTCACAACGTTTTCACAGCAGACTTTTTATAGGGTGGTTTGTCATTGCCTTCCCCAGTCATCTACACTCCCCCCTCCAGCAAGCTGGATACTCATTTTACTGACCTTGGATGGATGGAAGGCTGAGTCAACCTTGGGCCAGCTACCTGAATCCAGCTTTCGCCGGAATCGAATTTAGGTTGTGAGCAGAGAGTTCAGACCACAGTACTGCAGTACTGCTGCTTTACCACCCTGCGCCATGGGGCCACGTATGGATTTATCTTTAGTAAATCACAAATAGCCATAATGGATACCACAAGGAAAACTGAAAACATACTCCAGTGTTCCCTCTAAGCTGAGTTAGTGTGAGCTAGCTCACAGTTTTTTTATCCTCCAGTTCACACAGTTTTGTCTTAGCTCAGGAAGGATGGCCCAGAGCAAACTAATTTATGCAGTAGCCAAATCGCTTGTTCACAACTTTAATGCCATTAGCGCACAAAGTAAAATTTTGTGTACAAGACTCAACAGCTTAGAGAGAGAGCACTGATTACTCCCTGATTTTCTCAAAAATCTCCTCCACCCTTATAGTCACATAACTAAGTGTTTCTGGCCCCAGTGTTTCAAGCAATATCAGTAAATTAAACACATCAGGATAGAGCTTGCATTTTACATCTTATCCTTAATATAAATTTAAACATTTGTATCTCATCTTTCCTTGTAGCTCCAGGCAGATTAACAAGTACTAGTACTCCAAAAGGCATCCCATTATTATCAGAGCATACTTTATTTAATGCTATCTTTTGTTATTAATTCCGATATAGTGTGGTTTTGCATATTGGTGCATTCAGGAAATGGGAAGAAAAGATATAACAGTAATGCAGAAGTGTGGCTTTTTCATGTTTTGAAATTAGCCACATTTGAGTATCTCAGGATACAGCTCAGATTTATTGGGAAACAGAAGAAAGAAACTGTGCAATCATCAGTTGTTTACCATAAGGAACTGCTGTCCTTCTGTTTATAGGGGGAAAAAACCACAAACTTGTTAGCAATGAAGTTTAAGATTAGGATGTCAGGTTTTTGGCTGTCATACCCAGACTCTTCACCTAGGAATGTATGGGAGGAAAATGGAAAAAGGCAGCAGTCCTATCTCTACACATCATTAAATCCAGCAGGTCCAGCTGGCCATGTCAACTTTGAGAAGGCGGACGTGCTAATCAGACATTCTCTCACTTGGAAACATGAAAAAAATATTGCTCCCCCTAAAAAAATGTACAGGTAGGAATGTGGATCTGGAACAGAGTGCAAGTGTAGACGATGTTGGAAGGCTCCTAGTTGTGTCAATTTCTTGTACTGCTTGTTCCAGAGCTGATATAATTCACATAGTTCAGAAGACTTTGCTTGATTTTGCAGCTTAGGGCATCCTCTAGTGGCAATTGCTCTGATTACATCTCTTAGAAACCCAAAGGTCTGATTGCGTTTTTGACACAGATGATTAAATGTACCTGCTTCTGGACAGCTTGTACAAGTCTATGATTCAAACTCTTTCATCTCTCTCAATAGCCCTGCACTTTAACACAGATATTTAGTTGATAGATTTTCCTGTTTGTGACGTTTTCCTGGCGTGAAGTTTGCAAAAATTTCACTATCCGAGGCTGCAGATAGAAAGCAAAGCGGCAAGATCGCCTAAAGAAGATGGTAAAAGGAGAGAGAAATCTTTACCTTCTGTCTCTCAAACAGCTCAGGTGCCTTGGCACAATAGGGCAAAAACTGGGAGAGAGCTAGGGATCTCACATACAAAGTCCAGCCAGTGTCCCAAGTTGCTGGTAAATGATGGAAGGGTGGATCTGTTTAGGTGGTGAGGACCTGAAATACTCAGTGGTAGGGCAAAGAAGAAGTGGGGAGCACCATCACAATCTCATGTATGTATACCCCCTGCCCTCTGTGATATGCCTTCTGTGACCACTGATAGACCTAACCTCCATGATTCTTTCTACTCACCTTTTAAAGTTGTCTGTGCCTATAACCACCACAACATCCTCTGGCAATGAATTCCACATTTTAAGCACTTGTTGAGTAAAGAAGCATTTCCTTTAGTTTGTCCTGAATCTACTGCCCATCAATTTCATTGGATGCTCCTGAGCTCTAAAATTTTGGGTAAGGGTGATGAAAATGAGCAAAAGAAAGCAGTTCTGAGATGGTGATAAGGGATAAACCCCCCACAAAAAATCCACATCAGAGCTAATCTACATTAAGAAGACTGGCAGATTTGAAGGAAGGAGGGACAGGTTTGACCTGAAGAGGTTTGAAGTCTCCATCTCTCTCCTTTCCCCTTTCACAGTCCCAGTTCTATTGTGTAAAATATAATATTCCAAATGAAAATCATGGATATTCTTCGTGGTCTCTGTGCAGTCCCACACTAGGGTTCTGCGCTCTGCCATGAATTCACCTCGGAGATTCTAATGCTTTAGTTTACTCTCTTCTTTGGCATGCTTTCCCCTCCCCCTGGGGAGTAGGCATGCACTGCACATGCCTAGAGGGAGGGGAGAGCATCTCCCACTCAGTTTCTTTTTTACCTCCGCTCCTGCCTGACCTACCTCACTGCGCTCTGTTCCTTTCACCATCTCCAGTGTCGTCGTCATTTTCACCGGTATTGTTACTCTCTGCTCCTCCTCTTCTTCTACCTACTAAAAAAAAAAAAGGGACTAACTTCCATGGCTGTCCCCCCCCTTCCCTCTGTCTTTCCGGCCCTCTCCGAACTGACCAGACCTTTGCATGGAAGGGAAAGACACTAAGGTCATTTTAAAAAAGTGCCGGAGGTGCGGGGTGAAAATCCCTTCGATAGACGGCCATTCATATTGCCTCCTTTGTCTGGGGGAATGCCATTAGATAGGCACGTGCCCCCATTGCCTCAACTTCAGCAAGCAGGCAAGAAAAAACAGGGCTGCCAGACTTCGTAGCCATCTCCTCGAGTTATCCCTCTGTTCTGAGATGCAAAGCTCCTCCGCCGCATGGTCTTTGTCTGCTCCCCAAATTCCACCGGGAGATGCGACAATGTCGGCTGCTCCCATGGCCTCTGCCCTACCGAAGCCTAAGTCTGACAAGACCAAGAAGCATGCTCGGAACCAAAGACCAAGAAGTACAAACACTGTGCTGAGCAGTCCACGGATCCGACAGTCCCTAAACAATTGACCCCGTCAAAGCCGTCAGTACCAGCCGAACTCTCGGTACCGACAGATTTCATCTCAGACAGCTACCCCTTGGATCCGACACAGTCAATCTCGAATTATTGTTGGGCATGCATTAATTTATAAGCTAAGGAGGTGTGTCAGTGACTGGTAGCTTACAAGTGAAGCATGTTAGATCATCTACTGTCAAAGCAGTGAAGTCATGTGACAAGGATCACAAGGCAGGCTGATGCAATGCCTGGAAAGTACCTAAGTCACAGTGAGTCAGCATATTCACCTGATTGGTGGGCTGGAATATATAAGGAGCTGAGTGAGACTTTTTCCTCTTTGTGTTATTGATAGTCTGGCAAAGCACTTTGAAGCTCTGTATTGTAAATATATTGCACTTCTGTAAATATCTGTAAATACACTTATAGTTCTGGAAGAACTGGTGTGGAGTTTCTCCTTATCAGTGTGTCTGCTATCATCAGCCTATTCGGCTCAGTTCTTGGTTATCTCTCACTATCCGTCAGTGGTGGCAGCGTGCACAGGGGCAGAGGAGGAGGCAGGCATGCTGCGGTCAGCAGAGCCCAGGCACAGGGGGGCGGGAGGCGAAGAGAAGGGAAGGGAAAAGAGAGGTGGGCAGCGGGCAGGCAGATGGGTGGAGGAGGAGGTGGGCGTGCTGCGGTTTGTCGGGCCCAGGCATGGTGGTGTGATCATGTGGGGGGTGGGGAGGGAAAGGAGGGACAGGCGGTGGCAGTGGTGTGTGTGTGGGTGCACTGGCGGTGGAGGCAGGCAAACTAGGCATTTGCTTGGGGCACTGGGAGGGGGGAAACCCAATTCGGTGCCCTCACCCTTCTGGCGCCCTAAGCAACTGAATAGTTTGCCTAGTGGGTGAACTGGCCTTGGATCTACATGCTGTAGTGGGTGCTGTGATGCCCACTTCCTTCTGTCCTAAAGCAAACAGCCACTCCTGGCTTTTCCCCAGTTCACTGGAATAGGAGTTGCTTTAGAAAAGATTGGATCACTTTGATGTCTGCAGAGGTACCCATTTGGGAATAGCTGCCACCATCATACATGGAGGAAATTGGTTTGAAACCTCCCAAAAGTTTGTGACTGACCTGAGTCCCCAATGGCAGCCATTTAATGGAGGTATCCACTATTTGTTCTCAAAAACGGTTCACATGCTCAACTTTGTTGGGGGTCAGAAAAAAGGATATATGAGTAAGAAATGGAAGCTGAAAGATTTGCTCAGTAACTATAACTTGTGAGTGATGACTTGTATGTGTGATTTCCATCTGCCAAGCAGCACAGATTGAACCTTCACATCTAGGGATGGGTTAGAACCAGTTCATGAACTAAAGTTCATGATGAATTTTGGCTGGTTGTGAAATGAAGTTCATGACAGGTCAACTGGATCAAGGCGACATCTGGATCGAGGCGGCTCGGCAATATTGCTGTTGTTATACCTATCGGCTGCGTTCGATATGGTCGACCATCGGCTGCTGACCCGCCACCTTGCCGATGCAGGAATTCGGGGGCTAGCCTTACAGTGGCTTTCCTCCTTCCTCGAGGGTCAGGGACAAAGGTGATTGGAGGAGAGCTGTCCCAGAGGCACTTACTTAATTGTGGGGTGCCTCAGGGGGCAGTTCTCTCTCCAATGTTGTTTAACATCTTCATTCGCCCCCTTGCCCAGATTGCCCGAAGGTATGGACTGGGTTGTCACCAGTATGCTGATGACACCCAGCTCTATCTATTGATGGACGGCCGGACTGGCGACGTCCCTGTAAATCTAGACTGGGCACTGCAAGCCATGGCAGGGTGGATCAAGTCAAGTGGGCTGAAGTTGAATCCAGCGAAGACAGAGGTCCTTTGTGTGGGTCGTGGCGGGCCAGGGGAGATCTCCCTACCACCCTTTGATAGTGCGTCGCTGATATCAGTGCGCAGGGTCAAGAGCTTGGGAGTGCTACTGGAGCCTTCCTTGACATTGGAGGCACAGATAGCAGCCACTGCTAAAGCTGCCTTCTTCCATCTTAGGAGGGCGAAGCAGCTGGCCCCCTTCCTGGAATGCGGCGACCTAGCAACAGTGATCCATGCAATGGTCACCTCGAGGTTGGACTATTGTAATGCCCTGTACATGGGGCTGCCCCTGTATCGAATTCGGAAATTGCAACTAGTGCAGAATGCGGTGGCCAGGCTGTTAGTGGGACTACCCCAGTGGGAACACATGCAGCCTAGGTTGTGGGAGCTGCACTGGCTACCAATTGTGTTCCGAGTTCGTTACAAAGTGCTGGTAATTACCTTTAAAGCCCTATATGGCCGAGGACCTGCCTACCTTAGGGACCGCCTCTCTCCATATATCCCCCAGAGAGCACTGAGATCTAGCTCCCAAAATCTCCTAAAAATCCCTGGACCAAGGGAGGCCAAACTGAAAACATCACGAGACCAGGCCTTCTCAATAATGGCTCCCCATTGGTGGAATCAACTTCCAGCGGAGGTTCGAGCCCTGCAGGACTATAATCAGTTCCGCAGGGCCTGTAAAACTGTCCTTTTTCAAATGGCCTACAAGATGGAATCCTGAAGTGACACCTAGCCATCTGATATATACTGTGTTGTACTATAGCACCTTTAACTGTTGTGGTTTTAATTAATTAATTTGAATGTATTTTATTGTATTTTATTGTATAATGTATTTATCGTAATCATGGCACATGCCATGTCTGTGAGCCGCCCTGAGCCTGCCTTGGCAGGGAGGGCGGGATATAAATAAAAGTTGTTGTTGTTATTATTATTATTATTATTATTATTATTATTATTTATTATTATTATTATTATCATCATCATCAACTGGCATGAATTTTCCATGAACTTTCAAGGTGTTCATGGTGGTTTGTGGCAGTTTGTGAATTGATACATTTATTTATTTACTTCAAATTTCTATCTTGCCCTCTCTGCGAATGGGCTCAGATTTCCAGACAATCTCTGTTCAATCTCAGTGTTTATCAAACTTCAATACAATGGGTGTGTGTGTGTGAAACTTTGAGAGTATGTAGAAGATAATCCAGGGGAGGTCCCCTGTGACTTTGATGTCTCTAGTTTACATAGGATCTGTTCTATACACTCCTGAACCTGCACCTGTCATTTCCCCAGAAAGCACTTTCCTGGGGGCCCCTTCTTTGAGGAGCCATAACTTGGACTCCATAAACCCAGTCCTCACTAAACTGGAGGGACAGGTAGAGGAGAGTCAGCTGAAGATCCCCTGTGAGTCTGGTGTCTCTAGTATGCCAGAGCAAGGCAGTGGCATTCTACTGCATTACAAACTGAACCGTTCATTTAGCTCCTAAAAGTTTGTGACAATTTGTGGTTCACGAACCAGGCATGCCACAAACTGAACTGCATTCTCCCAGTTCATACCCATCACTCCCAACAGAGGCTGTTCTTACATCTAGCTGTGTGTGATATACCTTAGGGTACCAACAGCTTGGAGGGTGGGGGGAACTCCTGTCCATTAATAGAGGCTTAATTAAATCTTATTTAGCAGATGAAGTTATTACCATTTCCACACATTAACCCTCTATTAAAGGGATAGAACATTTTTCTCCAGGCCCATTGGCAACCCCGACCATCACTCCAGCTATGCATCTGTGAAGTATTGTATACTCCCTTTTCCAAGCTGACTTCTTCCATGCATAAAAGATCAGCCACTGCTGTCCATTCCTGAGAATCAGGGCATAATTGTATTAAGCAAAAAGTAACACTAAATAAATCAAAACAATCTGATCTTGATCATAATGAACAAAATATTTATTATGGGTGTACCTGTAGACAAGACAGTTAATTACTTTCTACAGAAAATCGGAGGTAGTGATGAAAACAAGGGGGGGGGGAGGATGAGTTTAAAATTTAATTAGAAGCTGCACATCATGCATGAGGATGAGCTTGTTTCTTGCAAATGTAATTATTTGCAATTAGAGATCAGCATCTCATATTCATCTCCTCCCTGTCAGGCAATTAGCCGTCTCCCATCTCCAGCAGTGCTTGGCTCAGTGCTTCCATTTACACTCTGGATAATGGGGGTGCTTGGTGGGTTTCATGCCAGTGAACCAGGTGAAGAGGTAAGCTGCTAATGCTCCCCAGCAAATGTTCCTGGGATTTTATTACTGCAACACAAAAAGGCTCACTTAAAGAAACTGAACTGCAAGACATAAGCAAGTATCAAGTGGATTCTACTTTTTGTGTATTACATTGTGGGTTGGAGCATGGGACATTCTGAAGGTGCATGTGGACTTAGATGTTACTACCTTCTTGCCATTCTAGTCTCACCTTTATTCTGGCTGGACTCCTGATTCTTCAGCAGCTGGACCAGTGGAGTCTCCATTAGGGTACTTTCATGCAAAACTGTATCTGTTTAATTTTATCTTGTCTCAGCTTTATCTTGTCCTGCCCTCAGTAGACTCTAATTTCTATGTAAAATCACCTGTCGTGATGAGTTCTAAGTGTTTCCAAGTTCCCTTTATCATACTGGCATCTCAACACTGTTGTAAAAATAGGTTTTGCCTGTTTTCTAAAACCTTGGCCAAGGTACTTGTGTCTTAACTGCTGTACAACCAGAAGAAATTCAGCAGGTAACATTTGTTTTGGCATGTCAAGGCTGTGGTGGAAAAGCTTTATTTACTGAACTTTCCATTCATACAGCTAATAAAGGGACAGAACCCGAGATGTGGGGTTGCCAAAAGTCTGGAGAAAACTGTCCTATTCCCTCGAATAACTGGTGATGTGAAAGATTCTGCATGAGATGCTGGAGGCTTAATGTTTTTTTTTTTTTTACTTGACCCCCACCAGTGTTATTTACTTAAAAAAATAAATATTAAAGGTACCCTTAACTATTAAAACAAAATTTTATATTCTTCTTTTTAAAACTTAATTATTATCAAACATTGTCCAATGTCCTTTTATTTTCCACTCTTTTTCTACATATCTTCTAAACATTTTCCACTCCGTCTTAAACGCTTCTAAATCATAGTCTCTTAATATTCTTGTTAATTTGTCCATTTCACTCCATGTCATAACTTTTATAATCCAGTCCCATTTCTCTGGTATTTTTTCTTGCTTTCACAACTGCGCATACAATGTCCTAGCAGCTGAAAGCAAGTACCAGATTAAAGTTCTATCTTCTTTTGGAAATTTTTCCATTTGTAATCCCAATAAGAAAGTCTCTGCAACTTTCATTACTTCATATCCCAATATCTTAGAAATTTCTTGTTGAATCATTTGCCAATACTGTTTTGCTCTTTCACAAGTTCACCACATATGGTAGAAAGAACCTTCATGCTTTTTGCATTTCCAGCATCTTGTTATTCATCTTTGCTAATTTTTTTAGGAGTCATATACCATCTATACATCATCTTAAAACAATTTTCTTTAATACTTCGACATGTTGAGAGTTTCATAGAGTTCTTCCACAGATATTCCCAAGATTCCATCTTTATTTCTTTATTTACATTAATTGCCCATTTGATCATTTGAGATTTCACTACTTCATCTTCTGTAGACCATTGTAGAAGTAATTTATATACTTTTGAAATTAATTTATCATTGTCTCCAAGCAGAACTTTTCCCATTTCTGTTTGCTCTTTCCTTATTCCTTCAGTTTTAATATCATTCTCCACCAAGCTCTTTATTTGTTGCATTTGAAACCAATCATATTTATGATTCAACTCTTCAGTAGTTTTCAGTTCTATTTTTCCACTTTGTATTTTTAATAATTGATTATATGGCAGCCGCTGCATTTTTCCCTGCAGCCGCTGTGGCCGGACCTGCCTGTCCCACATTGGTCTTGTCAGCCACCAGCGAGCCTGCAGCAAACATGGACTATTGCACCCTTCTTAAATCTTCGTTCGCGAAGCCAAGCCGAGAGAGAGAGATATGGCAGCCACTTTTCTTCACCTATCTCAGCTGTTATTTTTATTACTTCAGCTGGCACTATCCATAACGGTCTGATGCTTAATGTTACATTAAGCCTCGAGATGCTGGAGGCTTAATGTAACATTACACAGTGGGTGATTTTTATTTATTTATTTATTTGTTTGTTTGTTTATATTTTAAATTTATCAATCACCCAATCGCAGAGTGCATGGCTCTGGGCAATATACAATATCAATATTCATTTATTAAAATCAATAAAGTTAAAAAAACAGTTTTCCTATATTATTAAATAGTCTCAAGATGGCATCCATGAATTAGTCTGGTTTCCGCTCTGGACCATGTCACCATCTCATGAGCAGGGCAAGGAGGAGGCCAAAGTGAGAAAGATGGAAGAAAAGAGGAGGGTGCCCGTTACGATGGAAACTGTTGCTGTCCAAAGCCTGGTGGAACATCCCTGCCTTACAGGCCCTGTGGAATTACATTAAGCCCCATAGGGCCCTGGTAATATTTGGCCAAAAGTTCTACCAGGTCAGAGTGATGGCTGAAAAAGGGATCATCAGTAGGTTGTTCTCAGTGGAGCATAATGCTCTCCCAGAGACATACCAGAGTAGGTGGTCCCAAAGATATGCAGGTCCCAGACCGCTTACAGCCTTAAAGGTCAACACCAAAAGCTTGAACCTGACTCAGTACTCCACTGGGATCCAGTGTAATTGGCACAGCACAGGTTGTGTATGTGCTGTCTATGGTATTACTTATCTCCATGCCATGAAAATCTTCAGCTGCCCATTTCCACACATTAAACCTTTATTAAAGAGACAGGACACTTTCTTTCCATGTTGTTGGCAACTCTACTCCTACTGCACAGCCTGTCACTTTATCAGATTTTAGAAGCCCTGGTTTTGGGTTTTTTTAAGGAGTCTTGGAGGTTATCTAAATTAATCCCACACAGACTATTTTAGGCCTTGTTATCCAAAGCAAACACCCTCATTTCTTAGACCTATCCCCATTTCCAAAGCATGTGACTGCAAAATAATCTATGCAGAGCGTAACCTTTGTACCAACAGCTTTTTCCCTTTGACAGGTCCCTGTGGCAGGGATTGCTTCATTCTTAATGGTTCTTAACAAGGACACAAGGAACCTGTGAAGTAAAAAGAGGTGTATGCTAATGCACCATTTACCTTAGCTGTGCCCATTTAGTCAGGTTGAGTCTGCAAACACATAAGGACCAAGAGTTCAGATTACCTCCTATGGAAGCTGAGGATACAGCCAGATGTCAGGAGCTCAGAAGACTCCTAAGAACATAAGAACATAAGAGAAGCCATGTTAGATCAGGCCAATGGCCCATCCAGTCCAACACTCTGTATCACACAGTGGCCAAAATACACACACACACACACACACACACACTGTGGCTAATAGCCACTGATGGACCTCTGCTCCATATTTTTATCTAAACCCTTCTTGAAGGTGGCCATGCTTGTGGCCGCCACCACCTCCTGTGGCAGTGAATTCCACATGTTAATCACCCTTTGGGTGAAGAAGTACTTCCTTTTATCCGTTTTAACCTGTCTGCTCAGCAATCTCATCGAATGCCCACGAGTTCTTGTATTGTGAGAAAGGGAGAAAAGTACTTCTTTCTCTACTTTCTCCATCCCATGCATTATCTTGTAAACCTCTATCATGTCACTCCGCAGGCGACGTTTCTCCAAGCTAAAGAGTCCCAAGCGTTTCAACCTTTCTTCATAGGGAAGGTGTTCCAGCCCTTTAATCATTCTAGTTGCCCTTTTCTGAACTTTCTCCAATGCTATAATATCCTTTTTGAGGTGCGGCGACCAGAACTGCACACAGTACTCCAAATGAGACCGCACCATCGATTTATACAGAGGCATTATGATACTGGCTGATTTGTTTTCAATTCCCTTCCTAATAATTCCCAGCATGGCGTTGGCCTTTTTTATTGCAAACGCACACTGTCTTGACATTTTCAATGAATTATTGAATTCGCCCTGAGCCTGCCGTGGTGGGGGAGGGCGGGATATAAATGAAATAAATAATAATAATTATCTACCATGACCCCAAGATCTCTCTCTTGGTCTGTCTCTGCCAGTTCACACCCCATCAACTTGTATTTGTAGCTGGGATTCTTGGCCCCAATGTGCATTACTTTGCACTTGGCCACATTGAACCGCATCTGCCACGTTGACGCCCACTCACCCAGCCTCAACAGATCCCTTTGGAGTTCCTCACAATCCTCTCTGGTTCTCACCACCCTGAACAATTTAGTGTCATCCGCAAATTTGGCCACTTCACTGCTCACTCCCAACTCTAAATCATTTATGAACAAGTTAAAGAGGATGGGACCCAGTACCGAGCCCTGCGGCACCCCACTGCTTACCGTCCTCCACTGCGAAGATTGCCTACTCCAATGTGAAATCAAACATCAGTGCCTGATAGCAAAGTTTAAAAAAAATGTCTGCTGAAAAGTCATGATAGTAAAGTGGGAATTAGTATTGTTAACCAAATATCTTCACAAAGGATGGGAGAAATCTTTCAGACTGTGTTAAGGTTTGAACAAAGAACCTTCCAAGAATTGTATTTATTAATTATTAATGGATTAGTTATAAGGCCATTCTGGGGAGAATGCACAGGTGCTAGACACTTCCTGTGGGTGAGTGTCATGGTCTTGGCAGGGGCTGGAAAAGGAAGAGAAAGACAGAGGGAGGCAAGGTATGTCGAGAAGGCAGCTGTTGGGAAGGGAAATGGAGAAAGTGGGGAAATGTGAGGTAGGTTATCAGAGAAGGGGGGTAGAATGAGAAAGAAAGGATGGGGGCTAAAGAGAGGAACCACAGAATCATGGAGTTGGAAGGGATCTCTAGGGTCATCTAGTCCAACCCCCTGCACAATGCAGGAAACTCACAAATACCTCCCCTTAAATTCACAGGATCTTCATTGCTGTCAGATGGCCATCTAGCCTTTGTTTAAAAACGCCCAAGGAAGGAGAGGCCACCACCTCCCGAGGAAGCCTGTTCCACTAAGGAATCGCTCTAATGGTCTGGAAGTTCTTCCAAATGTTGAGCTGGAAACTCTTCTGATAGATTGCTTTTCATCTCCTCCTCCCTCTCTGCAGCCCCTAGGAAAAGGACAGTCTTTCTCTGCAGTGGGGACCAAAGCAGCTTATATCATTCTCCTCTTCCCCATTTTGATCTGCACAACAACTCTGTGAGCTGAAGCCAGAAACAGAGGAATCACACACCCCCTCCGCAAACGCAGCGCTTTGGGTTAAGCGCTGCGTTTGCAGAGGGGGGGGGGTGCTTCCTCTATTCCTGTCTGCCTGGCTTCAGTTGCTGCTTATAGCAAGGGCTGGGATCCCAGCCCTTGCTATAAGCAGCAACTGAAGCCAGGCAGACAGGAATAGAGGAAGCACCCCCCCTTTCCGCAAACGCAGCGCTTCGGGAAGCGCTGCGTTTGCGGAGGGGGGGGTGCTTCCTCTGTGCCTGGCTTCAGCTTCTGCTTATAGCAAGGGCTGGGATCCCAGCCCTTGCTATAAGCAGCAACTGAAGCCAGGCAGACAGGAATAGAGGAAGCACCCCCCCTTCCGCAAACGCAGCGCTTCGGGAAGCGCTGGGTTTGCGGAGGAGGGGTGATTCCTCTGTTCCTGGCTTCAGCTTCTGCTTATAGCAAGGGCTGGGATCCCAGCCCTTGCTATAAGCAGCAACTGAAGCCAGGCAGACAGGAATAGAGGAAGCACCCCTCCCTCCGTAAACGCAGCACTTCGGGAAGCGCTGCGTTTGCGGAAGGGGGGGTGATTCCTCTGTTCCTGGCTTCAGCTTCTGCTTATAGCAAGGGCTGGGATTCCAGCCCTTGCTATAAGCAGCAACTGAAGCCAGGCAGACAGGAATAGAGGAAGCACCCCCCCCTCCGCAAACGCAGCGCTTAACCCAAAGCGCTGCGTTTGCGGAGGGGGTGTGTGATTCCTCTGTTCCTGGCTTCAGCTTCTGCTTATAGCAAAGGCTGGGATCACAGCCCTTGCTATAAGCAGCAACTGAAGCCAGGCAGACAGGCACAGAGGAAGCACCTGCCCCCTCCGCAAACCCAGCGCTTCGCAAGCGCCGGCTGTGGAGGGGGCGGCGTGCTTTCTCCCTGCCTGTTTGCATGGCTTCAGCACTGATGCTTAAAGCAAGCGCTGGGATCGGAGGGTGATCCTGGTGCTTGCTGTAAGCGTCAGAGCTGGAGCCAGGCAGGCAGGCACGGGAAGCGCCGGGACGGAGGCAGCGGATCACACCCCCCCTCCCAGGAAGGTACGTATGGTATCTTCGCTCCATAAGACGCACACACTTCCCCCCCACTTTTTTGGGGGGGAAGAAGTGCGTCTTATGGTGCAAAAAATATGGTAATTAAACATTTAAAACATTTAAAACAATAAGACATTAAAAGCAGCAGAAGTCTAGTAAAACCACACTTAGTTTCTTGTGCCGGTTAGTTATAGGCCAGCCGGAAGAGGGTTGTCTTACAGGCCCTGTGGAACTGAGCAAGGTCCCACAGGGCCATCACCTCTTCCGGCAGCTGGTTCCACCAGGAAGGGGCCATAACAGAAAAAGCCCGGTCCCTGGTAGACTTTAGACGGGCTTCTTTTGGCCTGGGGATAACAAGGAGGTTTTGAGTTCCCGATCTCAGTACTCTCTGGGGAACATGTGGGGAGAGACGGTCCTTCAGGTAGGCAGGTCCTAGGCCATATAGGGCTTTAAAGGTAATAACCAGCACCTTGTACCGGACTCGGTGAGTTATTGGCAGCCAGTGCAGATCCCGGAGCCCCGGCCGGATGTGCTCCCTTCTTAGGAGCCCTAACAGCAGCCGGGCCGCGGCATTCTGCACTAGCTGCAACTTCCGAGTTCAACACAAAGGCAGCCCCATGTAGAGAGCATTGCAGTAGTCCAACCTCGAGGTGACCGTGGCATGGATCACTGTTGCTAGATCGTCGCACTCCAGGAAGGGAGCCAACTGCCTTGCCCGCCTAAGATGAAAAAATGCGGACTTGGCAGTGGCTGCTATCTGAGCCTCCATTGTTAAGGAGGGCTCCAATAGCACCCCCAGTCTTTTGACCCTGTTCGCCGCTATCAACGGCGCACCATCAAAAACTGGCAGGGGGATTTCCCTCCCCGGACCCCGACGACCCAAGCAAAGGACCTCTGTCTTCGCTGGATTTAGCCTCAGCCTTCTCAGTCTGAGCCACCCAGCCACAGCCTGTAACGCCCGGTCTAGGTTTTCTGCGGCGTAGACCGGTCGGCCGTCCATAAGCAGATAGAGCTGGGTGTCATCAGCATACTGGTGGCAACCCAGCCCATACCTTCGGGCAATCTGGGCACGGGGACGCATATAGATGTTAAATAACATGGGGGAGAGAACCGCCCCCTGAGGCACTCTGCAATCAAGCGTGCGCCTCCGGGATAGCTCACCCCCAATCGCGACCCTTTGTCCCCGACCTTCGAGGAAAGAGGAAAGCCACTGTAAAGCTAACCCCTGGATCCCCGCATCGGCAAGGCGGCAGGTCAGTAACTGATGGTCGACCATATCGAACGCAGCCGATAGGTCCAACAACATCAGCACCGCTGAGCCACCCCGATCCAGATGCCATTGAAGGTCATCTACCAGGGCGACCAACACTGTCTCCGTCCCATGGCCCGGGCGAAAGCTGGACTGAAGTGGGTCGGGGACGGAAGCGTCCTCCAGGAAGGTCTGTAACTGCATCACCACTGCCCTCTCGATAAGCTTGCCCAAAAAGGGCAAGTTTGAGACCGGCCGGTAATGCGCCAATTGGGCCGGGTCTAGGGTTGTTTTTTTCAAGAGGGGGTGGACCACCGCCTCTTTGAGCGGCGTTGGAAAATGCCCTTCCATCAGGGATCTATTTATGATATCCCGTACAGGATATCTAAGCTCCCTCTGGCAAGATTTATGAATCTAAGAACATAAGAGAAGCCATGTTGGATCAGGCCAATGGCCCATCCAGTCCAACACTCCATGTCACACAGTGGTAAAACAAACAAACAAACTAGGTGCCATCAGAAGGTCCACCAGTGGGGCCAGGACACTAGAAGCTCTCCCACTGTTGCCTCCCCAAGCATCACTTGCCCCAGTCAGAGACTACCCTTGTGGTTAATAGCCACTGATGGACCTCTGCTCCATATGTTTATCCAATCCCCTCTTGAAGTCATCTCTCTCTGGCATCTTCAACTGAAAGGACCATGTAGCAGTGATGTGAAAGTGCTCTGCTTGAGTTCCTGGAGAAGCTGCCACTGCCAGTCTGAGGTGACAATACTGACAAATGCTCTGGGGCTACCATAAGGCAGCTTCATGAGTTCATACATTATCTCATTTATACTTCACTTTTTCCCATTATGGACCTCAAAGTGGCTTATCTAGGACTTGAAGGAGATTTCCTGTCCAGATCCTCCAAGGAGATTTCCTGGGCCATACTGCTTATGCCTTCAGACCATACCCCTGGGACAATGCCATGGTGGTTAACTGTGTACGTCTGTTCTGAGTTACTCCAGCATAATCCAAATCCACTGAAATCCTAACTCTGAACAAGATTGACCTGTTGGATTGCTATCTGCATATAGGCAGGAATCACAAACTAAAGGTTTTTCCATTGATGCTTCTCCATGTTATAAAGAATTTCACTTGCATAATTTCATTTTGTTATGTCGTTGCTAAAGGCACAATTTAAAAAGGAAAGGGGGTTACAACACAACTCAGTATAAAGACACCTCATATTATGGGGGAAGATGGTGCTCCCTAGCCAATCATGGTCTTATAATCATAGACCTTCTGAGCAACAAGAGCAGACATAATTTTATAATTCCTCAGTATAAGTATAATAGCATAGGCAAGCAAAAACTGTAGAAAGCTAGATGAGTCCATAGTCCATTAAACTAGTCGTGTTGAAGTGCACAGCATTATGGGCTGGATTTAGGGACAGTCAGGGCTTTTTTTCTAGAAAAAAAGTGTCAGAACTCTTAAGAGGAAAATGAAGGGGTACCCCTCATAAACTTTTAAATTTTTTTTTGAGAATTTTGTTTTCACAAAGATTCCGGAACTCTGTTCCACCATGTTGCCCCAGAAAAAAAGCCATGGGGACAGCTTATATACCATGGAAACATTGCGGGTAAAGAACAATGTCATACCATGCCATTAAAAGATACATACTTTCAGGACCGGATCTACATGTTTTTTGAGGGGGCACAAAATTTAAAAATGACGCACCCTTATGGGCCTATTCTATCTTATGGGCCCATAGATAGAATGGACTCCATACCCAATTTGGCACCCCCCCCCCGTGGTGGCGCCCGGGGCAAGCACCCCTCTCTGCCCCCCCCCCGCCCTGCATACTTATGTTTTAACCCCCCCTCCCTTTTGGGGAGGTGATCTCAAGTTGTTTAACAAATCATCCTCTCTCTATTCAGGGCAGCACACCATTTTCCTGCTGTGCTGTTTCCTTGTACTGTGTTCTCTGAACACAGACTTATTGCCATGCATCTTAATGAACAAAGTACTCTACTTCTCCAGGTGCTATGCTATTTCCGAGTGCTTCATTGACCTCTCTAATACCACTCTGTCTTTGATGTCTGTCTTAGGAGTGCAGGGAGCCCTTAGAAAATGAAATGCTAAAGTTAACCAAGCTTTGAACTACAATAAACTGGGAAAATGGAATCGATCCCACAGCTTGATGAGTCAGTAATGAAGAGTCAAGTCTCACACCACTGACTGTCACCTTTCTGATATCTTCATTGTCTTCATCTGCATGGAAGATGGAAGTAACAGAGCGACTTTCAGTGGAGGCCAAAGCAAATAGACTGTTTATTATTCCCTCACCCAGGAGTCCTAAAGACTAAGCTCTTTATTTGCCTCAACATATCTAAACTGCAGGTTGTGAGGATGAATGCATTAAGGACCATAGTACATCATTTTAGAAATGGGCCTGCTAGAAGCAGAAGCTATCATTCTTAGCTTCATCTAGCACTATTTACATCCTCAAAATTAGATGCTGGACCAATGCTTTCTCCGCTATGCCACTTGGAATATAATAACACTACCTTAGATAGTGGATTTTAAGATGCTCTTTAACAGAATGTCTCTGTGGCTTACCAGAGTATAGCCTGTCACAGGAAAGGTTTTTTAATATTTCATATATCTGTGGATTTGTCTGTACACAGAATCTGTTTACTTTGTGTAGCACTCAAACACTGCAGGGGAGTCCAGGGGTGTCAGTCTGATCAAGTATGTACAACTTTACTGATGCTTAGCATTCCTGGAACAACTTTTTGTCTTGCCCTTGTTGCCAATCACTGCGCGAGTTATTTGCGCAAATCTGAATGAATATAGATGGAATATGATGATTTCCACATACTGACTTTTTCTGTTAAACTGCCTTCCACCCACCAGCTAGCCTTTCCTACCACCTCTGATTTTTAAGAGGGCACTTGGTAATAGGGAAAGAAATTAATTTTGAGATTTCTGAGTGGATACTTAATACTTAGTATCTCTATATGCCTTCTGTGTCTGCCCATGAATTTAGGTAATTTTGCACTTAGTGATTGCAATCACTTATTGAATGGATACCACTTGATTGTGTGGGTGAAAAGCTAAACAATGCAATCTAGCAAATGTTAGTAATTTAAAAGATGCTTCTGACTGCACAGGTACAAAGAAGGGACAAATTGCAAACAATTCAATTCTTCATACAATTTGGTCAGTTTAATTACTAGTACAACCATGATGTTGAAAGATACTCCCTCTTTTCTGGTTAATGAAATAATTTAGTTATTTAACTGGGCAAAAAGCATTCTCAAGGTGAAATGACTAACCGGCTGCTGAGCAGGTATGAAGCTTCTCAGCATGGTATTCTGCATATGACAAACTTCTCCACTGCAGCCAGGAGCTTACTTCAAGTGTAATTGTGGAATCTGAAGAACATATCTTATCTAGCAGTCATGTTTGTGTCAAGGTTTGTAGCATGCCTACTAACACAGAATAATACAATCTTTTCTTTAACTTGTTTTCTGGATAACTGAACCCTATTAAATGCCTTCAAGATGAAATATATATGTAACTCCCAAGTAGACAGAAGCAGATCAGTTTTTAATCTATGTTTATATCTGTGGCATTCTTTAACAGTGAACACATGAAACTAAATTAAATTAAAGTAGCAGTCAAGTTGTACCTTTAAGACCAACAAAGTTTTATTCAGAATGTAAGCTTTCATGTGCTCTAAGCACACTTCATCAGACGAGGAATCGGGTGAAGTGAGCACAGCTACATATAGCTGGTAGGCTATATACCAGCTATATGTAGCTCTGCTCACTGTACCTGATTCCTCGTCTGATGAAGTGTGCTTAGAGCACAGGAAAGCTTACATTCTGAATAAAACTTTGTTGGTCTTAAAGGTGCACTTGACTGCTACTTTGTTCTACTGCTTCAGACCAACACGGCTGCCCACTTGGAGCTATCTAAATTAAATTAAATTATTGTATGGTATTCTGTGTGGTATAGCCAGGAGATCCTAGGATGGTCTGGCAGCCTGAAGCTCTAGGGTTTTTTTAGTGTTATGCAGCATGCTAGGCTTATTCCCCCCCCCCCCCTCCAGGCCCTTAGTTCATCAAGATCAGTAGTGCACTCAGACTGGCAAAAACTCTCCAGGGTCTCAGGCAGAGATCTTTCACATCACCTACTGACAAGGTCCTTTTATTTGGAGATGCCAGGGATTGAATCTGGGACCTTATGCGTACAAAACAGAGCCTCTTCCACTGAGCCATGGCTCTTCCCCTCCAAAGCCCATGTCCTTTAGAATGGGAAATGTATATGCTCTCCCACTGTAGATGTGATATTCTTTGGAGTTTCATTTTCTGCAAGAAAATTAATGTTGTCTCCAAAATTGTTTTATTGGGTTTTTTTGGCTCTGGAGCCACTGTCTTTCCAAGGTCAGCTATCAATTAATTTTTGAATAATATTCATAAGCAATAAATTCCCCCAAGACAGTTGGAGTAACTATGCTGGCTGAGCTGCTTGACAGAAAGACATCTTTCTAATCTAACAAAACCCCAAAGAAAGAAATAGAAAGGAAAGTGTTCCATCAGTTAATAATCTGAATAGTTTTGATGCTGCTGCTGGAATGTGGAGAGCTTACAGGTATTAAAATTCATATCTAGGGGCAGGGCTGCAGCCAGTGAGTACACCAGGGCTGTAGCCAGGGGCAACCTGGAGCAAGAATTTCTGTTGAAAAACAAAATTTTAAATTGTGACACAGACAGGACTTTTTTTGAGCAGGAATGCACAGGAATGCAGTTCCGGCTGGCTTGGTGCCAGGGATATGTGGCCTAATATGCAAATGAGGTCCTGCTGAGCTTTTTCTACAAAAGTCCTATGTGAAACAATGGTGGTCAGGGGTGTGGCCTAATATACAAATGAGTTCCTGCTGGGCTTTTTCTACAAAGAAAGCTCTGGACACAGATAACTTCTATTTAAAAATATGTCTGGTTAAATGTCAAAGGTAGTTGGTACACTCCCACTGCCCTGCCCCCAACTGGTAATGCTTCAAACTCCACCCAGCTGACCTGCTCAGGTATGTCTATCCATGATTTGTATGGATTCAGTATAAATTCTTCAAGACCACAGTCACCCTTATTAAAGCTGCCATCCTGATGAATTCTGTGAGATGTGCAATTAAGTGCTCTGTGTATTGAGCACCTAATTGCTCAACACACCTAAATTGTTCAGGGTGGTGAGAACCAGAGAGGATTGTGAGGCACTCCAAAGGGATCTGTTGAGGCTGTTGTGAGTGGGCGTCAACGTTGCAGATGAGGTTCAATGTGGCCAAATGCAAAGTAATGCACCTTGGGGCCAAAAATCCCAGCTACAAATACAAGTTGATGGGGTGTGAACTGGCAGAGACTGACCAAGAGAGAGATCTTGGGGTCGTGGTAGATAACTCACTGAAAATGTCAAGACAGTGTGCAATTGCAATAAAAAGGCCAATACCATGCTGGGAATTATTAGGAAGGGAACTGAAAACAAATCAGCCAGTATCATAATGCCTCTGTATAAATCGATGGTGTGGTCTCATTTGGAATACTGTGTACAATTCTGGTCACTGCACCTCAAAAAGGATATTATAGCATTGGAAAAAGTCCAGAAAAGGGCAACTAGAATGATTAAAGGGTTGGAACACTTTTCCTATGAAGAAAGGTTAAAACGCTTGGGGCTCTTTAGCTTGGAGAAACGTCGACTGCGGGGTGACGTGATAGAGGTTTACAAGATTATGCATGGGATGGAGAAAGTAGAGAAAGAAGTATTTTTCTCCCTTTCTCACAATACAAGAACTCTTGAGCATTCGATGAAATTGCTGAGTGGTCGGGTTAAAACAGATAAAAGGAAGTCCTTCTTCACCCAAACGGTGATTAACATGTGGAATTCACTGCCACAGGAGGTGGTGGCGGCTGCAAGCATAGCCAGATTCAATAGGGGGTTAGATAAAAATATGGAGCAGGGGTCCATCAGTGGCTATTAGCCACAGTGTGTGTTTGTGTGTCTGTATATATGTAAATATATATATAATTTTTTTGGCCACTGTGTGACACAGAATGTTGGGCTGGATGGGCCCTTGGCCTGATCCAACATGGCTTCTCTTATGTTCTTGTGTTCTTATGAGTTCATGAAACAACAGTGCCTGCCTGTGACCATGGCTGGATGCTTAAAGAGGGAGAGGGTAATTTCAATATCTTATTTATGTAAGTGATTGTAATTATGTAAAAGCATCAGAACTTCAAAATAACAACTATTTTATATTTATCAGATGTATCATTCTGCTGCTTTGTTACTGAATGCATGTAATATATAATTTACACTCAAATTTGCATTAAAACTGAATAAGCAAGCAACCCCCCCCCCAGTTTTTGTTGTTCAGCTTTAGCAAACTTCTGTCGACTATCAAGAAATCACTGATTCCCCCCTCCCCATTAATTTCTTAGAAGCCCCTCCTGGAATTTTGGCAGCCCTCATGTAGCAGAGTAGGTTGGCTGTGGCCTTGGTTATGACAACAACCTACAGAAGTCTTGGTCTCACTCTTCTTTGGGGATGTTGTATGTGCTTGTTTGCATGGTTGGCTCTACAGTGAAGAGAAACTATGGCTCTGGGATTTTGGTAGGGGGTGGAAGCTTCTGCCCCCACCTTGCCTCTACCCCACATCACTCTCATTGTCTCTATAGTCTGGAGTGTTGGAACAGGTAATGTCTGGTGTATAAAGAAGAGAATATCCAGCAGGGGGCAACAAGAGGACAGTTAGATAGGATAGTGAGGTCTCTCCTGTTAAGTGTCATTCCTTATCTGTCTCCAGATTGCTACTTACAGGGCAATATCCTGTTTTTTTTCTCTGAAGTTCCACAGTCTGTCTCTCTCTCAGTCAGTAATGTAGCTAGGGCCCTAACTCTGTCTCTTCTCTTTACTATCAAGTACATTAGTTCCTGAAGCTTTATCTACACTCTGTTCCATTTATGCATCACTGCTGTGTTAGTTACTCTGCCAACATGAAGATCAGTTGGAATGTGCTACCTGTGCTAGCTCCCGTGCAGTGGTGGGGATGGTGAGAGTCAGTGGGACAGAAAGTGATGGTGGTAGGAAGATGTGGCAGTCAAGAGACGGTAGCTTCCGGCAGTGTCCTTTATGCAAATTATTTAGGACCCAAGTACTTAATTCAGGGAATGACCTCCCCCCACATCTTCTCAGTAACATCTAGTATGGTAAATATATGGCAGGATCGCCTGGCATGCAACATTGCCCTGCCCCAGTCCAATTAATTGGCTGCCATTTGCAAGGGGCAAGGAAACACCATTCTATCAAATGATAGTGTGGAAAGATGTTTAGGGCAGGTAGGGGTTGGCAGCCATGACTCATTCCTTGTCTTTACTCTCCTCAAGACTCCGTTAGCACACAGAAGGTGCTCAGATATACCCTTGTGATGTGTGAGTGCATAAAATCTTCAGGCAGGCTTAATGCATTTTCAGATGTTACATTTATGTTGTGTTGTAACCCAAATACAACAGAATATATATGGCAGTAGTACAGCATTACAGCCAGATGGTTGCTAACGTGAATCAAGCAATACGTCTTGGAAAACAGCTAGGCACATTTGTTGTATTTCTTTCTCTCTGATGGAAACCAGAGAAATGGTACAGATGTCTCCTGGGCACATTCTGGATTCCTGAGGTGTAGCAGCACTAGCCAGGCCAAAGCCATGCAAGGGAAAAAAATCACAATTAGGGATACCAACTTTGGGTTGGGAAATTTCTAGAAATTTGGCAGTAGAGCCCTGAGAGGGTGGGATTTGAAGAGGGGAGGGACCTCTGTGGGGAATAACAACATAGATTCTACCCTCCAATGCAGGCACAGCCATTTTCTTCACAGGAATTGATCTCTCTAGTCTGGAAATGAATTGTAAATTCTGGAGACTGACAACAGCCTTAAATCACATGCTGTTTCCAACCCAGATAGCTGCCCTACATAAATTAAAGGGTGTGCCCCTGCTTCTTCTGAGACAGTCAAATGTTTCAAATGCATTCCAGCCTAGTATGCCCTTCCCTTAGCCTTACCCTTCCACAGGCTCATTGTCCATTGAGGAAGAGGGAGTAAACAGTAGCAGGAAGCAGAGCCAGATGACACTCCTCAAGGGGTTGCTTTCAGGTCCAGGATGCTAACTGCTAAACCCCATGGGAGGAACATTTAAAAGCTACTTCCCACTTTGTGATTAGCACATGCAAATGAGGATTCTGGTGGCTGTCTTCTAAACTGGCTGTCACTGCTCTTGATTACAGAGAGCAATGTCTGGACAACTAAATCGTATATTATATTTCCCTTTTCTTTTCTTGCTTTCTAATTTGTGTTGAAATGGGTTTGAAAATTAATTGATTATCTTTGGTTGAAAAACAAGGACAGTGATTCACATTTGACGAGTTTTGCTCGCTGAAATAGAAGCCTAGAATTACATCTGATCTGCAGTTTGGATGCAGTTTCAGACTGAGAGTTCAGGAACAGTGCAGGCTTTGACCTTCTACAAGTGTAATTCAGGGTGATCCTTTGGAGAGTAAGGATTAGCATTGGCGGCATATGGATGAGTGACTCAGATGCATGTTGTTTATTTAATATACTAGCACTACATTCTGTGCAGGGAAAGGATAAATAAGGAACCTTAAAGCTTCAGAATAATCAACATCCCAAACGTACTGGAGGAAAGGGTGAATGGATATTAGAGAAAGGGCATAGGATTTTTGGAGCTAGGTTTATGGATGATGACTATTTCTACATTCATTTTGCTGAACTGATATGGATTTGAGACTAGAGCGCACACACAGATCTCTCTGCACTGCAAGGCATTAAGCAGTCTGGGCTAAATACAGGCCAGAAACTGACAAGTCTAAAAACTCCAGCATTTGTTTACAGTATTAGAACTGTTTGCTTAACAACATGTGAATCAATAACCAGGCTCATGAGCATGCACAGAATATTTTAAGTTTCCTTGCAATTAGGTAACCACTATCAGTCACTATACCAATGATTTTGAAACTGCTAAGATTTGGAGTCAGGGCTGGCCTGAAAGCGCATGCTGCCCCAGGCAGACTTACTGCCCGCACTCCCCCAGGCTGACCACCTCCCGTTTTTTCTGCAGCGTCACAACGGAAGGGAGGGGAGAATGAAGCCTCTTCCTGCTTTATATTAACAGAAGGTTCCTATTCCGATGCCGGATGAAGCCGGTAAGCATGAGGGTGGCGTCTGAGCACGCTGGGGGTGGGGTGGGTGGGGTGGCCTGCCCACGTGAGGGGGGGTGGCCTGCTGCCACATAACTGCCCTTGGGCAATTAGGCATTTGTCTTGGGTGCCGGGGGGGGGGGGGGAGCCCAATTCAGTGAGCCAGCCCTGTTTGGGATAATGCCTTTTTATTGTAAAAAGCATTCCCATTCTAAACAGATGAGTATAAGGACCTCTGCTACAGTGATTCTCAAAGTTTAGCATCCTCAAGTCCTCCATTTCAATTAATTTTTAAAAATTTAATTTTTGGATTTATATCCTGCCCTATCCCACAAGCGGGCTCAGGGTGGCTTACAACAATGAACAATAAAACAGACATATCAATATTAAAATAACATCATAAAACAATACTATAAAATTGAAGGCAACACGTCATGAAAACAGACAATATTTCAGACACAGGTGGCAAACTACACAACAGCATGTAGGCTGGTGACCATCAACACTATACAAACACCATGATGGTAAGAGGGTGGGGATGTCTTCCCCCCTTCCTTTGCTGAGATACAAGAAATGCTATTCACATGCCCCATGGAGGCTTCCATCCTGTCATGTCCTCAGGGCAATGCAGGGAAGAGTCCATATTAGCTATGGGTTAAAAGAAAAAATTAAGTAAAATGTTTGCAGTATTTATATATTGCTTATAAGGTCAGGTCTGAAAAGTAGCCAATTTTACAGGGCTACCAGGATTGCCAGCATCCAAGAGGGGTATGGGGATCTCCTACAATTACAACGAATCTCCAGACAACCTAGGTCAGTTCCCCTGGATAAAGGAACTGCTTTGGAGCACAGGCTGTATGGCCTTATGGCCTTTTGAGATCCCTCCCTTCCCCAAACCCTGTCATTCCCAGGCTGTACCCCCCCCAAAAAAACCTTAGGGTTGCCAGATCCCAGTCCAGCCAGGAGATCCCCCAGTCTTTGGTGCTCCAATCAGTATCAGACAGCTGGCTGGTGGGGGAAACCCCACCCCCAAACAGGGACATTGTTGCACAACATTCCTGACATGATGACATCACTCAGAAGTGATGGAGGTCTATAGTCATCTGATTGCATCATATTATTTTAGGACAATGACTTTGAAATATAACCACTGGCATGCGATTCTTGAGGAAGAGTGCTAGAAATGACTGGTGAACATGACCACCATTGAATCGTACTGCAATATGAACTGTTGATTATTGTAATGTGATACAAGGGAGAGCCAAAACTATATATTGGAGCACACTATTTATTAATTATATTTATTGAATTCTTGAATAATATTACACAATTATTATTGGGTTTATACATGGTTGCACAGTGCATTGTTTATTTCATTGGTTGCTTACCACAAATGGACAGACAGATGGACATGTGGATCTTTTCATGCAAGTTAACAGCCAGCCAAGTAATTTGTTTTGTTATACTTTTTGGTTTGGATCAGAGTCATATGGGGGGGGGGGCACGGGGGAGATCGAATCTTTGTCTGGAGGCCCATGACAGCCCTCTGTAGTTGGTAGTTATCCTAAACGATTCTAAATCCTAAATTATGTTTAAATAAAACAGACTAGCTTTACTTAAATTTGCAGTAGTTTAAAGTTCAGCTATGATAGAAGAAACATCAGGGTGAAACTATTAACACTTACTATTCTAACAAAGAATGTATTACAAGAAAATTATAATAGGGTAATGTGAAAAACTCCATATGTTTACAGGACTTGTAAATTTTTCAACACATTCATAGGAGCCCACAGCAAAGACCCAATTAACATTCCAAAGCATCTGCTTCTAAACAGTCTGCAATAGGATTCACAAGAGTGCACACAGGCACTTCTTAAGGGTTAAGATTCTGCAAATGATTCATTAACAAAAACACTTGAAACAGTCTGTAATAACTTCTTTCACCAAGAGTGCATGCAGGCACTTCTTACGGGTTCCACATTAAATGGCACATAATCCTTAAATCAAATGGATTTCACAAATCAACAGTTATGCAAACTCAGTCCTCTAGTATTTCAGTGATGTGTAAGGATAAATAATAAGTTCATTCACACAAAGTCTGTCCATGTTAGTTGGTGTCAAACATTCTATTGCCTTTATCAATACTACTGGCTTTTAAGAGGACCCCAAGATTACCGTCATTTCCTCACACGGCTCTAGCTCATTCTTTGTATAGAAGGAATGGGATGGCAACATGGGTAAAATGAGAACCCATGCAGCACCACAACATCACTTCTGGTTGTATAACTGTTTCATGGAATGTTCTAGAATTTCTATGTTTTTTACTGTTTCAATAAGTCTCCCTTCCTAGTCTTCCTAGCTAGTAGTGAGTTTAGTGACTGTGGGCAGCAGCAACTGTTTGAACATCTACCCTTCAAAACAGGAGGATGCCAGTTCCCTTCCCTTGATTTGCATTCCTAGAAGACTGAAAGGACCCCATTTTCCATGTTAGCTGCATGAGAGTGAGAAATGTTCCCCTTCTTTCCTTGCTAAGTATTCTCAGGTCTCCTGAGATTCCTGGGCCCAAGTTTGAGAAACACTGGCCTAGTAGACAGAGTACCAGACTGACATCCAACAAACCAGACATAGCTATGTTGGTTATTCTAGCCAGCCACTCAATGAATGAGGGCAGTTCTTATTATATTCAGAGGCAGCTTTGCAAAAGATATAGTTATACACTATAAAGCATAGCCTTTTTCCAATATGGAGTTTAAGTAACTGTGCCTGGAAGAAGTAGCAAGAGAAAATGCCTCTTCTTTTTATCTGGTTCTCAGTTCCTCAGCGGAGTGCAAAGGGTTCACCACTACTGTAAAAATGTAGTCCGACTGCTCAGAGCTGTTAGTGATAAAACTCTTTAAACTCTAAGCCCTCCTAAAGAGCCTGTTGCTATATATTTTCTCATTGTGTTTCTTTGAGACCAGCAGATGCTTTTCATTATGTTCATTGATTTAAGCTATAAACTGTAGGTGACAACCAGCAGTATTCTGTTGTCTCATTTTGGCCCTATCTTGTAGCAGTCTAGTTCTGTGTATTGTTTCTTGACTTTACTGATGGTTATTGTAATTCTGAAATGCCTGTTGTAAATCCTTCAGGAAAAAGCTCTTGTCTAAGGGACTGGAACAGATATAAAGGTAGAACCATGTCCCCACAGGGCAGAAAGGTAGGGAATGAATGAATGTGCTATTGGCTGTAGACCAGGGGTTTCCAACCTTTTCAAGCCTGTGGACACCACTGTAATTTTGACCAAGGGTGGTGGGTGCAACCACAAAATGGCTGCCATGAGAGATAGAGCTAACCACAAAATGTCAGAAAGTGAGAATGTACATAACTCTCACAGTAACTCTTCAACATTTCAGGCAAAAGCTGTTGAACAGGATACATTTTAAAATGAACATATTTAAAATATTTTCTTGCATGCACACACAGTAACACAGTAAAGATCTTTGACCTGTGATGGGAGCTGTTGCTGAAACAAATTTTTAAAAATCTGCATAGCCAATCAGATTTCTAATGGCTCTTTCCAGTTTCTGTCCCATCCAGTTTCTAAAAACACTTGGTGGACACCAGGAAAGGTCTTGGTGGGCACCACATTGAGGACCCTGCTGTAGACAAGAGTAATTGTGATTGTCAGTGATGTTTTCTTTCAGTCTAAAGTCATAGTTATGTGTCCATCACCTGGTTGCATAGTGGTGTCCAGAATATGCACCTGTTGCATGGAGTAGTTCATGCTTAGGTTGATAGTGGGATGAATATTGTTGAAGTTCTAAAGTCCTGAAGAAAACTGTAAGCCCAAAGCCCCCCCCCCTCCATCTTTAATGGACTGCGTTCACTCAGGCCTTGGTGCTAGACTCCCAGGACTTGTAGTCATGTATCCTTACACTCACATGTATCCTGCTACATTGGACTATCAGCCTTATCAATCCATTACATGAATATCAGCCCAATATGAACACTTCATTCTGTGTAGCGCCAAGCAGCAAGCACTCCAGCCAAGTTAAGGAAAACTTCCTGCATGTCCCTGACATCGTTTTGACTGTGTGCATCCCCCTGCATAGAAGGATTCCAAATCAGGCTTCCCCAAGAAGCTGCCAAGCCATGCAGAACACTACTGCACTCCTGTCCACTGAAGACAGTCTCTAAAAGCAGCTTTCACCAGAAGCCATGATGGAAGAGATCCTGGATCCATCTTGTTCCTGCTCAGAGCCATGAGAACAAAGCAGAAGCATCACATACTCTGGGTGTGTCAATGCAGATGCAAATGGAAGTAGCCAGCCGCTAAACAATAGAGCTTGCTGTTATGCCCTCCCATGCAACAAAGACTATTTCTGTCACCCATTTAGAAGATTGCTGGATTCAAAGGAGAAGCCCAAGGAAGCAACCATTGCTAAGGACTTAATCCTGTCATGCAGACCAGCCCCATTGTGTTAGCTATGGTGTTACAGTAGATTATAATGTGGCTCTAAACTGACCAATTATTTTCTTTGTTTAAGGTAGTTTACATTAGGTAAACCCATCATGACTTACTAATCTTGTCAAACTTCTGGGAGCCAACCCTTTCCCCCATTCTGTAACATCAGAAATCTCATGTACTGGTGTCATACAGTGTCACAGGTCATCTGACCTACATGTCATGGACCACCTGACATCATCACCTGAGGGCACAAATCTGGTTATATCAAGGCCAGTTCAGTGTGTCTCTACAGTATCCCCATGTGCTGTCTGAGCCATCCCCAGTTACACAATTGGGCCCCATTATGGCCATCTCTGGTTCCCCTCCCCTTATTGTTTTTCACCACTGAACCATTTCTTCTACAGCCTTCAAGATTGGTAAAGTATTGCCCTGTCTGTTTTGTCCCTATGTGTTCCTCTATCCAATTTTCCTGCTATTATTCCTAGGACTGTATGTTTGTTGGTGTGATTTTTATTTTTCTGTATGCTTGAACTATTTTTCTAATAAATACCCATTTTTAATTTATCCTCTCATTATTTGGTTTGGGTATTTGGAAAGAACCACTCTGGTATACAAAAGTTGTTGACCCCGATAAACTAGCCATCCTTGCTCACCTAAAGAAATTCTCCTACCTCATTTGAGGGCAATTTGGCTTACAACTCTCATCTGAGTTTCTTTCTCATGAGTCCAGATGACAAACAAGCCATCAATCTCAAGTTCAGGAGAAATGTTAAAAAACATGAAGTAAGGACCCATTTTTTTAAAGTGTTCCTGTATGCTAAGAAGTCCATACAAGTAAAAAATTAGTACAGCTAGAGAAAGATTCTAACCCCTCACTTAGCTTGCTCTGCTGGGGTTTTTAAATTTGCAGTTTTTTTAAAAAAAATCTGCAGTTCATTCTACTACCTTATGACGCCCCCATGTCCATTTCCCTCGCTTAGAGGCAAGATTGTCCCTCCATTTTTCATTCTGTCTGACTGAGCCACCCTAGTAATGGGTTTTCTTCTTTCCTGAATAACTCCGGCTGTCCCACCCTGTCAAAGTATAATATTTTGGCTGTTTGCTCAGCCCAGGAACCTGAGGGAAGGATTGGGAGCCCCCTTTAACTTTAATGGCACTCAAGATGTTATATTCCAAATTAACAAAACATTTTATTCAACATTGAGGGAGAAAGGGCAGGTGAAATCAGGGGGTTAAAATTTCTGAGGTAAAACTAGTTTATGCACAGAGTTTAGTTCTTATGTTTCAGGCTAATGAGAGTTTCCTATGCTATTCAGAGTTATTTAAAATATTTATGTTGAGAATCTTTTATTTCAGTGTCCCCCCAAACCCCCCCCCCCAAACCCCCAAAAACCTTCCAGTGCACTTTCTTTGAGCATTCTCTAACTCTTTTAGTTTCTGGAAGGCTGGTGCACTTTTTCCAGTACCCAAATCACTACTCTTGAAACACCAGTACTCATATTGAATTTTTTAATGATTCTAAAGGTCTATAAAGGCAGTTTCCACCTACACCTGAACTCTTCAGAGCTAATTCCGTTTGACTGGGTAGGAAATCTTCTCTCTCTTTTCTTGGTATGAATGGAAGTATTTGCCTACTTCCCAAACTTTCTTTCCAACTTTCCCCCAGTGTTCTCCATCTGTGTTAAAGTGGTCTCAGACAAGGCTGAAATCCAAAACTGTATGCGCTCGACTCTTCTAAGCTAAAATCAGATAAAATTCTCCTTAGCATCCAGTTCAGAAGTTCTCTTAATTTATTTCTGTAAATTTATAGTCCAGCCTTTCCCATAATGGGCTCTGATCAGCTGATGCTAACTAATCAGATCTCGGAACAGCCTGTCACTCAAGACTGTATGGCTCTGTGAAGAATTTACCCTTTACATGGCATTTTTAAGCCTTTAAAAGTACAGTCCATCACACACCTCATTGTTACTTGTTAGATTTTGCAAGTGTCATGCTTCTGTCATGAAAGAGTTAAACTGTTGTTTGTGTGTGCTAATATTAGCTAGTTAGTTTAGAACCAATAAGGTATTAGGCATGTTTTTCCAACAGATAATGGGAGGTATTTTTCCTAATGACATGAACTTGGGAATGACTATTGGCTGATCAATATATTGAGGATGCTACATCCTGTTTGTCATGTACACAGGAGGTGGAGTTTTGGGGGTAAATGTTCCCTCCGTTGTTCTCTCACTCTCTCTGTGAAAAAGAAAAGACAGATCTAGGAAAGATCAGTTTAATTGTTTATTATTTTTTTCCATGTAACCCACCATACTATTAATTTTCTCTCGAGTCACTTGCATACCCCAGCCCAATCCATTTGGGGCTTACTGGTGTAGATCCTTGAATCATTTACTTTTCTGTCATAGGTGGTGCTGAATCTTCCAGAACTGGAGAGATAGCTTGTTAACAAAGAACAGAGGGCACTCTCTGGCCCATCTGTTTACAGGAAGGGCTGCTGCTGTGATCAGATCTACATGTGGAGAGGTAACTTTCAATAGGAAATGGGGAAGAAGATATGAGTGAAGAAGCAGCTGCTAAATCCCTTCTTTCAGGAAAGGATAAGCCAGGATCAAGTGGTACCAAATATCTTTATTTAAAGTGTATCCAGCAGCAGGAGGGCTTCCAGCTGCCAGGAGTTTGCTCTCATTTGTTTTATTTGCAATGCGTGAGGTCTTGAGTGATAGAGATATTAAAATACCTGCAATCCAGCTGGATGCTGCGCAGCTACTGGTGACAGATGTTATTTGCCAATTCCTACAAATTCTCACACAGGGATTTGCAGAAATTGCCCTGTAATGCTGCTGAAAATGGCAACGTTAGACACTCAGAGATGATGGAATGCCTCAGCAGTGACTAGATGAATTCACATCTTGTGAGTCCCAGCACAGGGATTCTCACATATGTGGATGGTGGTGGAGAAACAAATATTACAGGTAGGCCTTGGATTCAGTGGAAGCTCACAGGAGCACAGCTTCTGAACTTTTCTGAGAGTTCCACCTCTTCCTTCTGAGAGTTCCACCTCCTTGTTTATTGAATAGTATGTGCAGCTGCGTAACAATCCCTGGATGAGCTCCACCACCTATTTTTCTACAAAATGACCCCTGAACAGGCTTTGTAGAAATATGTTATAGGCGCTGTTACCAGTGGAAACATAATAAGTCATATCTTGTACAGAACTTTTACTGTGCTCCAATTTTTTAAAACAATTTTTTTGTGGGGTAGCCAGATAGAATTCCTAGTTTTGAGGAAGGGAATTGAGGCTGTGATCTGTGGTGTCTCAACACCTTTTATCACTGGAAGTCAAATGGCAAGAAAAAGCAGAGGGATTTTTGGTGTAGAAGTCAGTATAACAAAAAGACCCAAAGTACATGAAGCATTAAATATAAACCACTTTTATATGCATTTCTTTTAACACTCTTTGTAAGCATGGCCTTGGTTCAGATTTATATAGACACATAATATCATTAGATGGAAATATTTTTACAAAAACAAAACATACAATGTAGAGGCATAAATGCTCTACCATACTACTATTTAAAGAGACCACTTTACAGCATCAACACTAAACAATCTTCTAACAAAACCTTACAATATTTACAAAATAAAATTAATGTTGAGAATGTGATAAGGTAAAAAACAACCAATTTAGAATAATGATTGTTGAGCAATCTCTAATAATGCTTTTGTCAAAATGTCCGCAAGGACAAGCTGGCACCATATGCTGTAGAGGAGTGCATATTCTTAAATGTTGTTATTTAAAGGACCTTTTCCACACAATCAGTAGCAAACAATAACTTAAAATTTTACAAGGTTTCCAGAACAAGCCTAACTTCAAAATATAATGAAGCAAGGCGCAGTCCAACTTAGAGTAATAACTGGACAGTCTCTGTTGACTCTTTTTTCTGTTACTGAGATGTTGCAGTTGAAGTAGATGGCTACCTGCATGCCTCAGGTTAAAATCTGCCAGGACGTGAAAGTGACATGCCCCTTTGGGATGATGCAGGCCCATTTCATGAAAATCCTATTTCAAAACTTCATCAGAATTAGACTACTGCTTGATTTGTCTGGAATCCATTATCCTATATCAGACTTGAATTTAAAAAATTGTCCTTACAGAGTGGCAGTAGCCTTCTCTTCACCCTATATTTTTCAGAATGTAGTAGGGTTGTCACTTAGCTGACCCTTTAATTCACCATAACTTTCTGCTTAAGGGATTGCTGCCTTTGACTGGCAATTGTATTGCTAGCTGTTCCCAGCATATACAAGCCTGTCAGGAAGTGCTTTATCCATTGAATTTTCTCCTAGCATGCAGCTGATAGAGGTTCAGGAGCCCTGCCAGTAAAGTTAGCAATCCTGCTGAGCTGTAATTTGAACCCAGGTCTGAGGTCAATATATCATCCATGGGAGCAGCCATATATAATCCATGGGAGTCAGTGACATGGTTATCTATGAAAGATTCTGCTTCAAATATACTTTGGTGTGTGGATGTACAGAAGTCTAATGACTTGAGTTATGAGGAAAGGCATGACATATACATTTTAATAAATAATTAAAATGTGATTCATGGTTGTTTTAGAAATCTTGATGACAACTTAGTCCACTGGCCAATGTTAGATTTGCCTCCTTTTCCACCCTTTTCAAAAGTTCTGCACCTTTAACAGGCAGAAATCAAACAAGTATTGTTTCTCTATCCTTGCATCTCCCTGATAAATGGGTTTGTTTTAGATTCAGAGTAAATATATGCTGCTATTTCTACCACTGTATCTATCTGGCTCTCTCACCATAGCTGGCCAGTAGCAATTTTCAACTGTTCAGCTGTTGCAGGATTACAGGCTAAAATGTTTTCTACTGAAAGTTCTGTGTGTGTTCCTATTTGACTCTCAGGGCTAGGCATTAGAGCTTTCATAGGCGAATTTCTGCTTCTGCCTCTTCTTGCTGCAAACCTTAATATTCATCTGACTTTTAAGTAGTAATTTTAACAAACCTCATCACCAGTTCCTTTCCTCCAATTTCTGCTGAACATGGCAAAATGTTCAATGGGTAGTTGCTATGGTGCAAAGGATTAATTCATTCTGGATCCTCTAGGGTATAAAAGTTGAGACGTGAATGACAGAGCTTGTCCCAAGAGGATTCTTGCTGATTTATGAACACACTCAGCTCTGTGTCCTGATATTTATGAGATCAAGAAAGAAAAATGGATTTTGTTGAGGATGTGAAAGATTTTCCAGAAAATTTATGGGTGCAGCTGATCTGAGAGTTCATTAGTGCTCAATTCATGTCAAAATAACAAACAACACTTCAAAAATTGACCAGCATTCTCTCTAGAGGAGGTTTCCACAATATGCCGCCGCAGGCCATGTGTGATATGACAGCCAGGCACTGCAGCTCACTAGGTGCTTTATTAATCTTCTGCTTTTGTGCTCTGCACAGACCTGCTTCATGGAAATGGAGACAGACATACAAGCTCTTTTTATACACTCAATGCATATACAATTATTAATTAACATGTTTGTGGGGAACAGCAGAGTGCCTTCAACCTATGCATATGTATTGGAAAATATACATAGTGTGTAGAGCTGTAGGACACAGGGTTCTCTAGGTATAATTGTGGGAAACTCTATTTGTACATTGTTTGGGGACCCACTGCATTTACTCCTATGTGTGTATTAGCACTGTAGCTTGGTAGCTGGGTAGGGACCACTGAAGATGGCAAGAGTTCTCCTTTCCCCAGTGGGTGTTTCCAGTGGCCTGTGGGAGAAATTGTTTTAAAAGTAATTGCCAATGGCATGACATCACCACCATGAAAAACCCAGAGATGATATCACAACTCTCTAGGAATTGCTGGAAACTCTATCCCAGGCCTGGCAACTCTAAGACTGGGCTGCAACCAAAATAAAACAGGAGTCCAGTGTATGGCTACCAATCCCCAGGTGGGGGCAGGGGATCCCCTGGTTTGGAGGCCTTCCCCCCACTTCAGAGTAATCGGAAAGCAGAGGGTCGGAATGCTTTTGGGTGGTTTTGCCACCTATGTCTGTAAGATTGTTTATTGTGTTGCTCCTGATTTTGTAATGCTTGTTTTTATTATATTATTTTAACTCTGTATGATTTTACTGTTGTATGATGCCCTGAGCTCACTTGCGGGATAGGGTGGGATATGAATCCAAAAATTAAATTAAATTAAATGTCTGCTGGATACTCTATGATTCCCTATGGAGACTGATTCCCATAGGGTATAATTGAGAATTGATCCATGGCTATCTGGGATTCAGGGGGGCAGCTGTTTTTGAGATAGAGGCACCACATTTTCAGCATAGCATCTGTATACTCAACCACGTTCTTCAGACTAACACAGGGAAACCAGAGGTTCTACTTTTCTCTCTCTATTTTACTGTGGAAATGACTTCTGAAGGGACTGTAAAACAAATGGAGGAAATGGGCTGTTTCCCTTTCCTTTCTCACAACAGCCATGTTGTTCTGCCCTGCCCCCATTCAGCCTGGTTCTGAAGATTTAAAGGCATGAACACCTTTCAGAAAGTAAGCTGTCCCCAAGTGTCTTCTAAGTTTTCCCAGGTTGAAAGGCACATGGTGGTTTTTGGGATGGGGCTTCCCCCTGCTGGCCAGTTGGCTGGGGGTGAGAAGGAGCCTGCAAAACTGAGTGATCCCCTGCTGAGACTTGGGGATTGGCAACCCTAAAGCTGACCTGACTGAAGCAATATTAGTCAACATCAGATTTAGCAAGTCTTTCAGAGAATTGTCCAAGCCATGGCAAGCTTCTAGTCAGATGTTGTGTTTAGACAATTAGGGAAGGAGGGGAAAGGAGTGTCACTTGCTTTGGTTAGCAGCAGTATGGCTGAGAATCACCGAGAAGGGCCAGGTTCAGATTACACTGCTCAGATGTCACTCCCTGTTGTGTTGCCACTATATGTAACACCCCAATCAGGAAGAATGCTGGCAGCCTGCCTTCAACTCTAGTACCTAAAGAAGGGCAATTAACATGGCTAAATCACTACTCAAATGGACTAAGGCACAAATGGCATTTCTTGCCAAACATTAATTCCTCAGTGAGAATTATGATGTACACACACATAAAACAAGCATTCTCTATAGAGTTTCCCAGCAGGTACCCGCAGATCCATTTAAGCATCTTGTTCTGGCAAAGCGATACACAGGATCTAATGAAACAAATGTATAAAATATTTAGGTGGTTTTTTATTGAGGTTGTTGCAGCTCAGTAAGTGCATAAAGGTCAGTAAGTGAGGCAATTTCTCACAGGCATTCCACAAGGGTGCCAGAGTACCACCAGCACCTAAAGCCCTAATGCTGTTGTCTTCCCCCACATTAGTGTTTGCAAATGGACCTTTGAAACTAATTTTAAATATGAATGGAAAACATCCAAAAACCAAGACTAATTTCTCCCCCCCATGAAGGTTCTTCTTGCAGAGTCAGAAAGAGCATAAGAGGTGAATGGGGGCGGCACAAGATTGCTGGTTTCTGCTATTAGAAGAAACAGTGAGCATATTTAATTGTTCAATATTTTAAAACTGGGTTTCATCTTGAATAATTCAGAATGTTAATAAAGTTGGTATTAGTGTGAAAAGAACATGAACTTCCCAAATCTTTCTATGTTGCTTAGATATTCTCTAAATGGAGGACAGGATTTTTTTTTTTTTAAAAAAAAACCTGGTTAGCCCCCACCTCTGCATTAAGCTGACTGCCCACAATATTTCTGTAGTAGTTCCTAAAGAAGCCACACAAAAAATGTCCAGGTATAAAATATTCTGGAAAACAGTACGTTTTCTGATTAGCCATCTCAGAAACATACACATAAAAACTGAGAAATACCTTGTAGACGTTTGTTTCTGACCAAATCGTTCACCTAGAACAAACCTTTCTGTTTGGGCCATTTGGATTTTTGTTGATGTTCAGATTTTCCGGGGAACAGAATATACTTGAAATTTTTTAAATAGAGCTTTCTTTAGAAAGATCTGAAATGTATTCAGTTGCAGCAATACTTTAAGCCTCACTGTCCTAAACCTGCTTCCTACAATAATCAAGCCCCCCCCCCCCCACCATCTTGTTTTTTCTAGATCAGGGGTGACCAAACTTGCTTAACATAAGAGCCACATCAAATAAATATCAGATGTTTGAGAGCCACAAGACATGAATGTCAGATGTTTGAGAGCCACAGGGAAGGAAAGGTGGAAAGAAAGCAAATAGATGGGAGACAGGAGGAGGGAGGTAGAGGTGGAAAGAAAGCAACTTTAAATGTATTTTCCAAGCTGCTGGCTGGCTTGGCTTAGAGAAGTGATTTTAAAGAGACAAATGCCTTTTCCAAGGCAGCTGATGGGGTGGGGTGGGGTGGGGGGCTTTGAGAGCTGCGCAATATGTGTGAAAGCTCAGTTTGGCCACCCCTGTTCTAGATGCTGTCCTTCTCTTACTAGGATTGATGACTAGATTTGGCAAATGGCCAGGAAAAATAAACTGGGCCTGTTCTTCAGACTTGAGTTCAATTAACAGGAATCAGCACTGGTGAAGCTGTGCTTGCTGCTTTCCACAGATACAGTCATAGTAGAAGACAGAAGAGCAGGAAAGGGGGGGGGGGGGGAGTTTGCAAATCAGCTCCCTCAGTTGCATTTCAGCACTGGAAATCTCCCGTTTGCAGTCTGATCTTCACTTGAAGCCAATACAGGTGTACCAGTTTGTTTATTTTAAAATATTTATTAGCCACCTTTCTCCCTTGCAGAACTCAAGGTGGCTTGCATTATAAATAAAGCAGTATAAAAACACAATAAAAACAACTATTATCTATAGACATAAAACCGGCTTCATGTTGGGAAATCCCAGTTCCCTCATTGGGTGGGACTGAGTGAGATTGCACTGCATCAACCTTTGGCCTTTCAAACTATCAATCAAGAGTACTTGCATGCCAATGGTTCAGCCTGCTCCTCTCCTGCTTGAGTGGCTGTTGCTAGCCAGCAAAGCTGATTTCTCAGTGAAATGGAATCAACCTTAGTTCTGGCAGTTATTGGCTCTCCCTACTCTCCCATTGGTTGAGCCACCTGTTGCACTGATTCACAGAGCAGAGAAAGAAGCCCTAACCTAGAATGACTAAGGGAGGGAGAATGACGAAGACAAGCCAGAGAAAGGCTTCCTTTGAGCGGCTGAGAACTCCTTTGAAAAGGGAAAAAAATGGTGTCCTGTGCCAACAGACCAGAGAGAGAGAGAGAGATTGAAGTCCTGTGCTTAAGGCCAACAACATTGTCAGAGAGAGATTGTTGGTCTAAAAGGTCTCACTACAGGCCTCTGAGGCAGAACTCATTGGGGCTAGTCCTGACTATGGCTGCCAGTTCCAGGTTCTGTGGTGGAGTCTGAGGAGGGCCGAGGAGTCAGGGTTTCAGAGTGGGGCCTGCCAGACCCAGGTTCTCGCTGTGGGAGCTGACTGGGTGATTTTGGACCAGTCACAGACTTCCAGCCTAATCTGCCTCATGGGATTGTGAGAGGAGAATGATGTAAGCTGCCTTGGTCCCCCCCGCACTGCAGAGAAAGACAGCCTATGTAGAGGCTGCAGAGAGGGGAGAGGCGATGGAAAGCTGAAGTAAGAGGGGCAGATAAAGGAGATAGGGTTGCCAACTCCAGGTTAGAAAATGCCTGAATATTTAAGGGGTGAGGTCTGGAGAAGTTGGGATTTGAGAAAGGGTGGGACTTCATACAGGTGCAATATCATTTCTCCCTGGGGAATCACTGCTGCCAGTCTCCAGGTGATGGCTGGGGATCACTCAGAATTACAACTGCTCTCCAGTTGGTAGAGATCAACATCCCTTGAGGTGGGGGGAGTGAAAGCCTTTATAATATAGCGGATTCAATGCATGGCAGAGACGAGGTGGTAGTGAATCATCAGCTCTTTATTGATTACAGCATCTTGAGGCATACATATAAGACTGGCTAACTGGGCCCACAGGGCCAACTATATACACTCTCGTGTTCCCGTGCAAGCGTTTGATTGGACCATTCAAACTAGCAGGGGGCCCGTGTTTGGAGCAGGGCAGCAGGCCAGCAGGAGCCCCTGGGTGGCGAAAACCTTGCGGAGCGCTGTAATGGCGCCCTGGGAGGAAGTGGAGGCCATTGGGACTACCTCCAACCACTTAGAGTAGGAGTCCACAATTAGGAAAAATAGCTGGCCCTGGACCGGCCCCGCGAAGTCCAGGTGCAAGTGGAACCTCAGCTTACGTGTGGACTCCCACTGCTGGGCTGCGCTCTGGGTGGTGCTGGGTGGGTCTCCTGGCATGGTTGGCACCTAGCTACCCAAGATTCAATGGTGTCATTGATTCTGGGCCATCAGACATAGCTGCAAGCAAGGGCCTTCATCTGCACTATTCTCGGGTTCGAATCGTGTAGTGCGGTGAGGACTCTTTGCTGCAGAGCAGGGGGCACCAATACCTGACCCCCCATAATAGGCAGCCCTTGTGGACTGATAATTTGTCCTGGCAGGAAGTGAACACTGCAAACTCTGAGCCTACCCAGCCCGTGGGCCATCCCCTCCACACCCAGTTGAGAACCCGGGAGAGGGTTTTGTTCCTGGCCGAGAGACGCGCAATGTCCTTTGCGTGAACTGGGCAGTCTGGGAGGCACTCTAGCAACATTATCTGGTGCGCTGGCACTGGATCCGGGTCCCCTGATGGTAGTGGCAACTGACTCAAGGCATCTGCGTGGCCAATGGCCTTTCCAGGACGGTATTGCAAGTCATACTGGTACCCCACTAGGAAAATGGACCACTTTAGGACCCTGGGCAACAGCATCTGGGGCGTTTGGCGGTCAGGGGCAAACAATCCCAGGAGGGGCTTATGATAAGTGAGTATGGTGAAGGGCTGACCATACAGATAATCATGGAATTTTTTAACCCCGGCTACAATAGCCAACCCCTCCTTATCTATTTGCGCATAGTTGCGCTTCAGTTTCTGCAATGTCCTTGAATAGTAAGCCACCGGAATCTCTCTGCCGTCCAGGAGCACATGCGCTAAGACTGCCCCCACCCTGTAAGGAGATGCGTCACAGGCTAAGACCACGGGTAGCCGCTCATCGAAGTGTGCCAACAGGCTGTTCGATGTCAGCAGATCCTTCACCGCTTGGAATGCGGCTGCCTGCCAGCGGCTCCACACCCATGGGGCCCTTTTGTCCAGCAAGCGGTGGAGGGGTTCCACTACTTCCACCTTGTGGGGAAGGAAGGCGTGGTAAAAGTTGATGAGTCCTAAGAAGGCTTGTAGTTTCGCTTTATTAGTGGGGGTGGGGGCATCACAAATGGCCTCCACCTTTTCCTTCGAGGGGTGGATTCCGTTCGCATCCACTGAGTACCTCAGGAAGTTGATCTTGGGCACCCCCAGCATAAATTTCTCCCTCTTCACCTTTAGGCCTGCTGGGTTGAAACATTGGAGTACTGAGCGGAGGCGGGAGGCGAACTCATCCTCTGTGGCTGCGACAATTAACACATCGTCGAAAAATGGCTGGACCCCAGGGATACCTTTCAAAAGAGAGTCCATTAGGTTCTGAAAGATCCCTGGGGCCATGCTGACCCCAAACTGGAGGCGCTTGACTTTGAACACACACAGTTTGCACCTCAGCCATGGCAGCGTCCACCGGAATCTGTTGATAGGCCTGTGCCAAGTCCAATTTCCTGAAAATTTTTGCCTCTGCTAGGGAGGCCAGCACGTGGGTCACTACTGGCACTGGGTAGGCGTGGCCTCGCAGTGCTTTGTTTATAGTACAATTATAATTTGTGCAGAGGCAGATGCAGCCATCAGGCTTCACTGGGGTGACGATGGGCGTTTTCCAGCGTGCGTTAGTGACTGACTCTAGCACTCCCTGCGCTACCAGGAGTTCTAGCTCCTTCTCTATCTTGTGTTTGAGGGCAAAGGGAACTCGCAGTGCTTTCTGCCTTACGGACTGGACATTCGGGTCCTATTGTAGGGATACTGGGGGGCCCATGCAAGTCCCCAGGGTCCCATTGAAAACTGCTGGGAACTCCTCACAGATGCTCTGGAAGTCTCTGGGCCATGTGGGTACCTGATGTAATCCTGTTACTTGGATCCCCAAAGACCCAAACCATGTTGGGCCCAGCAAGCTGCAGAAGTCTCCTTCCACGACTATCAGGAGCAACCGTCCAGAGAAGATGCTGTACTTCACCCTTGGGAGCCCCACTCCCTTAACTGCAATGTCCCGTTTCTGATAGTCCCGAACTATAAACGGGGATGGCTGCAGTTTGTTTTCCCCCCGAGGCATAACTTCCGGAAAATCCTCAGAGAAATGATAGTCTGTTGGGCCCCCGAATATACTTCCATTTTGCAAAGTTTGCCCTTGATGTTAACAGTCACTTGCAATTTCCTGGGGGAGGGCAGGGGAAGTTGGCATACCTGCTCTTCCGAAGTGGCGATGTAGTGGAGATCTTCCGCCATGGCGGTGTCCTGGTTTCTGCCCGGATCCCGCCAGCTGGCACTTGGGGTGGAGCGCTTGGGCCGGGAATGGCAAACCTTTGAGAGATGGCCAATTTTTCCACATCGGTGGCAGACTGTATCTCGAAATCGGCAGGAACGTCGGGGTCCCCACAGCTGGCACACTCTCGAGCAGGTACTGTCTCAGATGCACGGTTTGGCGGTTTCTTCTGTGCCACGTGCCGTAGCTTGTGTGCGTTGTCTTCCCCGGAGTCCTCTGACTTGGGTGAGGAGGTGGCAGCTCAATGTGCAGAGGTGGTGGCTCGCTCCTTCCCTGGGTGCAGGGTAGTTAAGAGGAAAAAGTCTTTTGGGTGGGTGGTATTAGGATGGGGGATGGGAAGACACCAAGGATGGTGGTGGGGAAGTGAATGCCTCCACTTGGGTGGGTGGATGGGAAAACAGCAACAATGGGGAGCACTCTCCCAGACCGCTTTCTAAAGAGGGCCATTTTTGCAAACCCAGCAGAACCAGTACAATTTGCCCAGTAGATCCAGGACCCCTCTGGCAGTGCAAACCCAGCACTTCTGCTACTCCCAAAGGCTATCGTTTCAGTCCCAGAACACTTCTGCTATTTCAGAGGGCTGTCATTCCAGTCCCAGAGCACTAATTCTATTTCTGGGGTCATCTTTCCACTCTGGGACCTGTTATTCCACCCCCAGACCAGTTTGTGTGGACCCAGAGACATTAATTTACAGTTGACTTTGTATGTTTATTGCAACTATTTTGTGCTGTGATGTATTTAAATTGAGCCCATGCAAATCAGTTGGCACTCCCAGCTCCCATTATCTCCAATGGGCTTTCAAGCCTCTCACATTGTTTCCAATGGGCAATCCTTTCATTCCTTTTAGTACATCCCCTCAACGGAACCCAATGCCATTTTGGAAATGCCAGCAAAACAGGACTGATGTGAAGCACAGAATCACACTCTGAGCCGGGGTGGGAGGGTTTGCAAGTCCAGCAGATCCAATGCTGACTGGGTGATTTCAGATCAGTCACATACTTCTGGTCTAATCTACCTCACAGGGTTGTTGTGCAGATCAAAGCAGGAAGAACAGAATGATGTAAACTGCCTTGGTTCTCCCCACACTGTGAAGAAAAACTGTCCTTCGCCTGTATAGAGGCTGCAGGGAGTGGGGAGGTGATGAAAACCTGAAGTCAGAGTGGCAGATAAAGGGAAAGAGATAAGGTTTCCAACTCCCAGTTAGGAAATTCCTGGAGATTTAAGGTGTGGGGCCTGGAGAGGGTGGGGTTTGAGGAAGGATGGGACCTCAGACAGGTACAATGCCATTTTTCCCTGGGAAATCACTGCTGCCAATCTCCAGGTGGCAGCTGGAGATCATTCAGAATTACAACTGCTCTCCAAATGGCAGAGATCAGCACCCCTTGGGAGGAGTGAATGCCTTCAATCGGGTGGGTGGGAAGATGGCAAGGGGGAGGCATTCATCCAGAGCCTCTTTCTAGAGCTCGCTGTATTTTTCTTCACAACGGGCCTTATTCCTAGTATACCCATAACAGTCTCATTTTAAAAATGTGACATTGGACTGCCAATAATAAAAGCTAAATCAATCAAAATACAGTCCTAAATAAAAGTATCTTCAACTGCCTCCTGAACATTGCCAATGAGGGGGACAGGCGCACCTCCTTGTGGTAGTTGTTCCATAATTGTGGACTGCCATTGAAAAAGCTCTCTCTCATTTACCCAGCAAATGAACATCCTTAATTGATGAGACACTCAAGAGGCACCTCTCTGTGATATTAATTCCCAGTCAAGAACATATGGAAGAAGATGGTCCTTTAGATATTCCTATCCAAGCTATGTAGGGCTTTAAAGGACAAAGCCTACACCTTGAATTAGGCTGGAGTGCAGATAGGTAGCCTATGTAATTGCTGCAGCACTGGGGACATATGCTCCTGATAGCTAACCATAATCAGCAGTATAGCAGCAGCATGTTGCAGAAGCTATGGTGGAAGAAAAATATTGCTTTTTCATTATCATCATTGCCACAGAATAGGCTCTAGTATGAACTCTATGCAGTATTCAATCAGCGATGCCCTGACTTTTCTCCCAGTATTGCTTTAGACATAGTCCCTTCCCATTTCATCACCAGCAGCTCCCCAGTGAACCAGGGAGATTGCTTGGCTCTGTCTGGGGTGCAGAGGCCACTTAAGGGCAATTGGGTCAACAACTCAGGCCATCTAGTCAGAGCTTCAACAGAATCAGACATCAGCAACTGAGGAGGAAAATCCTCAAGTGCTGGCAGGAACCCATCAGGCTCCTGGGGTGGACCATCTTAATGGGTCCAGCATTGCTGCGGAGAAAAGAGGTAGCAGTGAGTCTGAACTTTGTCAGGTAATGATCTGTCCATGGCAAGGGAGGAAGCCATAACTCCCCCACCCCTGGCTCTGGATCATCATTCCCAGCAGTCTAATAGACCAAATCCTTGACTTGACATCAGTTTAAGATCCTGCTGCTGAACACCAGGTCAGTAACTGGAAAAACTACTGCTGTTCAGTTGGCGCCAAGTCAAGGATCTTTGTCCGCTGAAGGAAGCAGGGGTTTCTCTGCTGTGTTTTAAAGACAGATAAAATGCTGGAACTTCCACAACTTCAGTCTTACTGACTTGAGATAACTTTTTTTTTTAATTGCCAGGCATATTTACAAAATCTCTTGTGGGGCTACTGGTGTTCCCTCAGAAAGTCTCTATTTGTATTCCTGTGCTCTGGACTGAGGAAACTCCCAGTGCTTCTGCAGGATATCTGGAGAATGGTTTACAGTATTTGATTCTAAGAATTTACTTAAACTGTACCTGGTATTTATTTGTTTGTTTATTGTCTGCCCTTCTTACCGGGACTCAGTGCAGTTAATGCTCTGAGATATCGTGATGTGAGACGGCCAGGCTGGGCAATATGTGATGATATGGTAATATTTTCTGAGTGCTGTTGAGCTGTCTGTTTATAAAATATTTTTATTGTATTTTTATTGTTTTATCATATGTTGTACTCCGCCCTGAGCCCTATGGAGAATGGGCGGAATAGAAATATACTTAAATAAATAAATAAATATAAACCAATGCAATCAACAGGATGAAGGATTTAATAAGCAATGCAATAGGACTAGAGTTACAAAAATTTGAAACAAACACAGCAAATAATATTAGACATCATATGTCAAACAATGCAGGAATGATATCAGAAAGTAGAAAACAGTCCAGAGTAGGATAATATATACAACAAGCAGATTATACAAACTATATCTAAATGACATAGTATACAGTCCTGTTCCTACCTGAACCGTTCCATTATAATTAAACCCTATTGCCTTTATAAAAATCCCCCGAACAATTTTGTTAACATAGTTTGCAGAATGACAGAAACTTTAGGCAGTCCATTCTACAAGTTGAAACCCACAACCAAGAATGGACGGCTATGGGCAGCTACAGATCTTTTGTTTTTAAAACTTTTTATTAAGATTTTCATATCTGAAAATAAAACTGAGGGAAAAATACTGATAAAGAAAAGAAAGATCTACCCCGCTTCCCTTTTGGCAGCTATAGACCTTAATTATTTGCTGAGTGGCATCTTCAGAGGGTTTTGTTCAGATGAGCAAAGCTGTCATGGGGGAGCATAGAAGATGGGGGCATTCTTGTAGATATGAGAGTCTACAAGAATCATCACATATTGCCCAGCCTGGCCGTCTCACATCATGATATCTGACTGATTAACTGCACTGAGTCCCGGTAAGAAGGGCAGACAATAAACAAACAAGGGCTGTAAAGGATAACCAGTGTATTGAAATGGACTTGGGAAATGATAGGTAGCCTTCAGTGACTTCAGAATGTGACTGCAGATAGTGACTGCAGAATGGGCAAAATATGCATGCTTTGCCTAGTTCCCGATAATAACTGTGGTGCAGTGTTATTTTCCAAGTTGACTCCAAGTGTAGGCCCATATAGTGTGCATTACAGTAATTTAATCTCAATGTCATCATGGCAGGATCCTGGTTGCCAGAATGGCTGAGTCAAAGTAAAAGGCCATCTCCCAGACTAAATGAAGATAGAGGAAAGTGCTCTTTGTAGCTTCCATTGAATGTGGAAAGCACAATGTCCTTCAAAACCTCAGTCCTCCCAATTAGAATTACCTCTGTCTTGTCAGGATTCAGTATCAGCTTGCTCACTCTTAGCTATTTAAGCACAGCAGACAGGCAGTGGTTCAAGACCTTTACTGCATCACCAGGAGATCTGGATAAGGAGATACAGAGCTAGGTGTTATCAGCATACTGATGATACCCAACTCCCAAACTACAAATGACTTTTCTTAAGGGCTTTACATAGAGATTGAATCATAAGGGATAGCACTGCACCTTGAGGAACCACACAGGACAAATCTCACACTGATGACAACTGGTTTCCAATGACAATCCTCTGGGTCTGCTTGATGATGAATGATTTAAATCAATCCAAATCACATCCCTTGATACCTACTTCTAACTCTAAACATCCCACTGTATCAAAGGCTGCAAATAGATCCAACAGGAGCAGCAAAGAGGCATGGCTTTTGTCTACATTAAGATGAAGAATCTCAATTAAAATCACCAGTGCCATTTCAATCCCATAGCCTAGTCTGAAAAGGGGTCAAAAGCAGGAGGAATTTAAGAATTGAAGTGGGTCTGCAACCACTCTCTCAGTCACCTTGCCCAGAAAGGGCAGATTAGAGATTAGACAAATATTTGGCACATCATTTTTTTGTAGCAATGTTTTTAAAAATATTAGACAAGTAGTCAAGGGAAGGTACCATGAGTCTGTGTGATTTATGATGGACATCAAGGACCCATTAATGTGGTTCCTACATTATTGCAGCAACCAGGATGAACAAGGATTCAAACACAAGTGGTGCCTAAGATCCTGTCATCAACTTATCACAGTAATTGGTCAAAGTGATCTGTAAACAGACCAGGTGATGTATTAGACATTAATTCTGCTTGTGTTATGTCACAACTAGCATCAAAATTGGAACACATTTGAGATATTTTATTAGCAAAATATTTGCAAAAGAATCACAGCTAATTACCTGCTCAGATTTAGGAGTCATCAAGCGCCAAAATACTTTAAACAACTGGGCTGGTGGTGAATTAGCTGATGCAAGGAAAACAGTATTAACATTTCTCTGCTGTTGTTACAACAACTTGGAGGGCCTTCCAGTGAGTGATATAGAATGCTCTGTTGAATTGTGAATGCATTTTCCATAGTGCCATTCTAGATGCCTTCCAGCCCTCTTCAGGTCACTAAGCTCCATGGTAAACCACAGGACCAAGGGTGGAAGATATCCATGAGGCACAACCTTGTTGATAGCTTCTTGGAGTGTCATGTTGCAATCTCCCATTATACCCTTAACATTTTGTTTAAAATCTTAAAATCACCCAGAGCATGCTGGAATCCATGATCCCACAGGTGGACCATTTTAATCAATGTACCTCCCCTGTGGACTGATGTACTATGGAGTGTCAATGTTACATTCACCTTAGTCTTGCATCGATAGTGGTCATAGATAGTGGTACAGGCTGAACCTCCAATCCCAGACCAGACCTTTCCTCAAGGGCACAGTGTAAATAAACTAAGTCCAAAGTATGGACATTTTTGCTGCGTTGGATCGATTATGAGTTGAGAGAGGCCCAAGGCAGCTAGCGTCTACAAAATTTTGGGCTGGTCTTGGTATGAATGCTAGGCATGGAAATTGAAGTCCCCCAGAACACTTAATCTACATGTCTTGAGCACCTCATATGAGAATGCCTCTGCCAATTCAGATAGGGTGGCCACTGTGTCTGTTATCTAATATGATAACATTTATAAACTAGATATTAAAATGGTGCTGGTTGTTCAGTAATAAAACATCACATCCAAAGGAATAAGATTGCCCATTAGTGAAGAACATAGTTTGTTCTGTCCAAGAAATGGGATCTTATCAGGTTTGACTGTAAATATTTAATGAATAGCATGCAAGTCAGAACAAACCCAATTATAAAATGCTCTTGTGTTAATAACTGCCTTTCAGGCAGTGAAGAAAGTTAATACACTCTGAATAAAAGGCAAGGAAAGCCATTATCATCAAATGACTGGTTCTTGGTCAGCCAAAGAACCATGAAATCATTATGTTTAATTATGGGAGATATCAGCCTCAATAATTATTTGTAATGATTTGTGAGTGCACAATGCACTCTCTGAGACAATGATGTCACAGGCAGCTGAAACCACTCAGTGAAATCTTAGCTTTTGTCCCCCCACAACTCATCAAGCTGACTTTGTTCTGCAAGAGAAGCCACACATCTATCTCTCTTCTATTGCCACTTTAGAGCAATGACTTAAAGCCTTTGCTTGAGAACCAGACAAAATTCCCATGCCATCCTAACATCATGTAGGGTAATAAGATGCAAAGGAAAACCAGTCTCCAGTATCCCTAACAGTTGGAAAGTGGTTGCTAAGTTGCAACCTGAAGATGTCCCATCTTTAAATCTACTGCTGAAGTTGAGGATGGAAAAGCCCTAGCTTTCTCCTCTTACCACCGTGTTGGAATAATGAGGGCGGGTGTGTGCGAAAGTTTGGGAAAGGAGCTCAGTGGAGATGTGATGCCATAGAAGTGTCCATTTTTTCTAGGGGAACTGATCTTGGCAGTCTGCATTTCAGTTACAATTCTAAGAAAACTCCCCTCCCCTCACAGGCTGGCAACCATACTTCTGTGTCTTTAACAGCAGACTAACATGCATCAGTGCAGGGGATAATCAGATGGGTGGGGGGAGTCACAGGTAAAGCACAGAGTCACTCATAGAATCATAGAGTTGGAAGGAACCTCCAGGGTAATCTAGTCCAACCCCCTGCACAATGCAGGAAACTCACAAATACCTCCCCCTAAATTCACAGGATCTTCATTGCTGTCAGATGACCTCTGTTTAAAAACCTCCAGCCTCTGTTTAAAAACCTCCAAGGAAGGAGAGCCCACCACCTCCTGAGGAAGCCTGTTCCACTGAGGAACCGCTTTGTCAGGAAGTTCTTCCTAATGTTGAGCTGGAAACTCTTTAGATTTGATTTCAACCCTTTGGTTCTGGTCCTACCTTCTGGGGCCACAGAAAACAATTTCACACCATTCTTTATATGACAGCCCTTCAAGTACTTGAAGATGGTGATCATATCATGTCTCAGCTGCCTCCTCTCCAAGCTAAACATGGCCAGCTCCTTCAACCTTTCTTCATAGGACTTGGTATCCAGACCCCTTACCATCTTCATCACCCTCCTCTGGACACGTTCCAGCTTGTCTATATCCTTCTTAAAATGTGGTGCCTCAAACTGAACACAATACTCCAGGTGCAAGCAAGGTGGAAATTTTGCAAGCTCTGGGCATGAAAAAGGAAAGGGAACTCAAAGGAATGCCAGCAAAGGTGGGGGGGGGGGACCCCTCTTGAAACTGACAAGAAGTTTGGAAAACATTTTGACTGAGTGAACAGTGTGTCTGGAAATGTATCCATTTGTGACCATACAAACTGCCCATGAAGTGCTTGAAAGTTTGTGGAATGTTCATGTCAGTTGACCTGCTACAAACTTCAGTTCTCAAACTATGAACTGTCCACAAACTCATTTGAATATTAGGCCACACCTCCTGATGTCAGGCCAGCCAGAACTGCATTCCTGGGTGTTCCTGCCCTGACCCTCTAAAATTGTTTCCCTCCATTCTTAACCACACTTCTCACACAACCAAAACTTGAAGGAGCTGTTGCAGAGTTTTTTCTTACAAGAGAATTGAGCACTTGGCTTGCTTAAAAGGGATAATAAAAAATATTAAAGAGACACCCCCCTAGATGATGGCTGGTACTGGCAGGACTGTCTACTTCCATGTGGGTGCTGTCTAGGTGACAGAGGTCAGTCCCCTGGAGAGAATGGCAGATTCAGAGGGTTGTCTCTATGGCATTACACCCCATTGATGTTCCTCCCTTCCCCAAACCTGACTGTCACCAGGCTCCACTCACTAATCTCCCAATCTGGAGTTGGCAACCTTCGGTGCTGGTGAGGGAAGCCTGGCAAGTGTTAGGCAGGAAGAGAACTGAACCCTCTGCTGCTTCTGTCTCCTCTCCCCCACTCCTCCCATTAATTTTGTCAGTAAGAAGCCCAAAGACACTCCATCGTTGTATCTGAATTTTCTTCCATTTGGATTTACATCAGTTTCTGACCAATGCACATCCCCTGTGTCTGTTCTGTCTGGAAAGGTTTCTCTCTGCATTCTTTCCCAGCCTGACTACACAGGGCTTTTTTGGTAGAAGCAGCCCAGCAGGAACCTATTTGCATATTAGTTCACACCCCCTGATATCACCATTATTTCACACAGGGCTTTTTTGTAGAAAAAGCCCAGCAGGAACTCATTTGCATATTAGTCCATACCCCCTGATGCCAAGCCAGCCGGAATTGAGTTCCTTTGCATTCCTGCTCAAAGAAAGCCTGAGCCAGTTTATGCCCATCCCTATTCAACAATAACAATTTTTTCAAATTTTCTCATTATTTTTCTTATGGCCAACCTTCACATGATGTTGCCAGTTCCACAAAAGAACTCCCAATCAGGTTTTTTTTTCTTTAAAAAAGTGGATGAATTGGGTTTCAATTTGGATTGGGACCGCTGAGCTGGAGGAGGGTTTCCCCTCCCTTGATATTTTTCCAGACCTGAACTGGTGTCACGGAGCTGACATGAATGTTTACTCCAATGGGGCAAATGGCAGCTTCACCTGGGTTACTTCAGATTGGGAAAATGGCATAGTAAGAAGAATGCTTAACACCATTCCCCTCAGCACTGCTGTAAAAGTTCCAAATGTTAGGATTACCAGCCTCTAGGTGGAACCCGGAGAGCTCCCTGAACAATAGATGTAAAATATTACTGCTCGCTTTAGAGTTCAAATGGACTAAACATGCAAGCAGTCCAAGGCTGTTCACTGGGCTACTTTCCACAAATAGTTGTGAGTGTAAAATGCCATCACATAGCAGCTGACTTATGACAACCCCTCATGGGGTTTTCAAGGTAAGAGATGAAAAGAAGTAGTTTGCCACTGCCTGCCTCTGCATAACAACCCAGGATTTAGTTTCTGAGATCTGACAAAATCAGGCTAGCCTGGACCATCCAGGTCAGGACATGAGCACTTGTACATAGTGTCCATTCACCTCCCTATCCATTTCTGTCACCTTGCTATGCTCCACCACAAATTGTTTAAATGAAGAATAAAAAAGATATTTCTTTCTCTCTGTCTCTCTCACACACACTATGTGATATTTCTTTCTCTCTCTCACACACATACGATGTGATTTTTTTAAAAAGTCATACTACTTTGTGCTCATCTGTGCCAGACAGATCATCAAGGTGAACAATAGTCAATGTGTCTGGATTTGCAGCAGTTCACATGAGTCTTTGCACAACTCCATGACAGTTGTTGTTTCCCACCCCCTGGAAATGACCAAACCCTGACCCTGGAGAAAAACCAATTTCACCTACTGCATAGGTACAAAAATGATCACAAGGCATAAGAAATTGAAACTTTGCTGCTGCTACTGCAGCTGGTGCTCGAGATGTGTAATGAACACAGAGATGTAAGGCAAGCCTGTCCAGGGCTCAGCTGTCAAAAACAGTATCTTTGCTGTGAAGGACTCAGCACAATCAGTAGCAGGATTGGAAGTGCAATGCAGGAGGATAAGGACCTTTTTAGAAGTCCAGGTACTTTGCCACCTTAAAGCCAATGCTTCAGGAATTCATGAATTATGAATTGCCTGAAGCAGCCTCTGCTGCAAAGAAGATAGATTTGCAAAACTGCTAGGAAAGCTTCACACCTTTCCCACAGATTTGCAAAATGCCAGAGAAGCCTCAAACTAGCAATGGAAAGTGCTGCAATTAACTGTGTGGAGGAAAGTCTGTCACCCAGGTGTTTTGGGATAATTTGAATGCATAGCACTTTAATTATAGCCATCTTATTGGGCACAAATTTAATCTTTTTTTCTTTTCCTAAACCTTTTAAACAGTGTTCATTTCTGTGCTGTCCTTTGTTGATGTTGATTTATCTTCTGGGATCTGTATTAAATATTTATTAATTTTAAAATGACAAAAGTTGCAAATAATTATTTAAACTACCTGCATTTCAAAGTATTTTGGCTTGTGAGCATTTGTGTATTTGATAGATGTGCAATGAATGCAGGCCACTAGTGTTGGTACAGCTGCTAATCTTTCAAGGAACTTGTGAAGTCCTTATGGCCTGGACTAACCAAGAACCACTTCCTTCCATATGAATCTACTTGAGTGTTCATTTTTCATCTGTTGCATGTGCTTTCATCATCTGAAGTGTAGTAGGTGCTTATATGTCACAGGGTGTCACAGCACTACAATTATGGAGTTCCCTCATTAGGGGCGTTTGTTTGGCTCTTTTTAAGTTGGATATCAGGTGTCAGATCATGAAGGCATTTTGTCCTGGAAGGCACTTGGTGTTCAAGATCCCCTTTTCATGTCAGGTTTGGATTTCTGTTGATCCACTGCTTATTTTGACGTGCTTGCTTCATTGTTTATTAGTGCTTGTGTTATTTACATTTATTATAATTTCCCATCCTTGTAAGCCATTGTGAAATCTGTTGCAAAATGTGAGGTATAAATGTTTTAATAAAAATAAATATATTATGATGGTGGGAAAATCATGTAGAGAAATAGATCCAAATATAGCTGGTCTATTTCTGCTATTAATTGAATGAAGCTGGAGTAAACTAAGACACAAATAAATATCAGGAATGAATACCCTTTTAGATGGTTATTTTACCAGCTTATATTGCCCTTGTCATTTTTTTGCAGTCTAGCTGTTCTTTTCCACCTTCTTCAAGGCCAATTCTACAGTGGCAGCGAGTCTCCCTTAACACGTCCTATTCTATCTTTACCACCAGTTTTGCGGGCTCCATCTTTGCCACCATTTTGTGGGCTGCTATTCCCTCTGTCAACTACAGGTTTAATGCACCAATTGATTTTCCAACAAGGATACAGTTAATTCACGTTCTAACAAACTTAGTATTCTACACTGGAGATCTAAATTGGTTCCCTCACCCCAGGGAACTGTTGTTCAGTGAAGAAGGAGAACGGAATTACTGCTGGCTTTTATACTTTCAAACGGAGAACAGCCACTGAGTCTTTGTCCAAGTATACTTTGACACAACATGAGATCTTTTCTTCACCTAAGCTAATTAAGTTTGCCTAATACTTTCTCTGCTCCATCAGGAGGCTTGGGCTTTTCATCATGTTTACCATCTTTTTCTCTCTGCTCTGTTTTTCTTTTACTTAATTCCAGCTGGACAAAGAGGACTGGAGAACCTGAAAGTTTATTCACTACCCAATTGGTCCTAACAAAGGCATTACCCTAAAATTGTTCACCAATAGTGAATCAGGGGCAGAATGTCTTTTTGTGGGGAGGTCCCATGGCTCAATGGTAGAGCATCTACTTTGCTTTCAGAAAGTCCCACGTTCACTCCCTGGCATCTCCAGTTAAAAGGATTAGATAGCAGGTGATGTGAAAGACCTCTGCATGAGCCCTTGGAGAGCTGGTGTCAGAGTAGACAATATTGACCTTGACAGATCAGTGGTCTGGCTCAATATAAGATAGCTTCACATGAATTCTCTTGTGAATACCTGGTGAATACATTTGAAAGCTCTCTCATCTTATGCTATCTAGTTGGCTTTTATTAACGCTTTTGAAATTTGTCCTGGTTTTAAAAATGAGACCAAAGTAACAAAAGGAAGATAACCCAAAGATTTGCTTATGAAATGATAACATGAAACTATAGTTTGTTTTAACTAAATGTGCATTAGGCAATGCAGTCCTAAGCAGAGTTGTGCCCTTCTAAATCCATTGAAGTCCTCTTATATTCAGGACTATATTCTTTTCAGGTAAAACATGTGAAATGAACGAAAGCATTTGCACACAATAGTGTTCTGATGTAAGTCTGTGGTAACAGTTTGCAACCTTCACTATATTGTCCCAATTTAGTTGCTTCCTCTTGTCCCTGTAAATACAATGTAAACTGCGAAGCATCTAAAGGCAAATATTTATGTATTTGGCCCTAAACCAGTAGCTGTTGCCAGACTTCAATGTGCTAGGCAAGGTGAAGTGGCGCTTGGGTAGGGGTTAGGAAAGGTACTGTCCGATGACAGAAGTTCTAAAATTGTCCTGCAATGTTTGCCAAACTCAGCCAAAAGGCTTTTCCCATCTCCTACAATGTTTTAACAGGAAAGGAAAGGTCCCCTGTGCAAGCACCAGTTGTTTCCGACTCTGGGATGACATTGCTCTCACAGTGTTTTCACAGTAGACTTTTTACAAGGTGGTTTGCCATTGCCTTCCCCAGTCATCTACACTTTCCCCTCAGCAAGCTGGGTACTCATTCTACCAACCTTGGAAGGATGGAAGGCTGAGTCAACCTCGAGGCAGCTACCTGAAAACCCAGCTTTCGCCAGGGCTCGAACTCAGGTTGTGAGCAGAGCTTAGGACTGCAGTACTGCAGCTTTACCACTTTGCGCCATGGAGCTCTTATAACAGAGCACTGCTAAAGTTGCTTAACGTAAGAGCTACATAGAATAAATGTCAGCTGCTTGAGAGCTGCAAGACATGAACGTCAGATGTCTGACAGCCACAATACAAGAAGGGAGGGAGGAAGGGAGAAAGGAAAGAAGGAAGGAAGGAAGATGAGGGAGAGGGAGGAGGGAGGGAGAGGTTGAAAGAAAGAAACTTTAAATGCATTCTCCAAGCCTCTAGTTGGCATGGCTTGGAGAAGTGATTTAAAGAGACAAATGCCTTCTCCAAGCCGAATGATGGGGTGGTGGGGGCTTTGAGAGCCACACAATATGCATGAAAGAGCCACATGTGGCTCCTGAGTCAGTTTGGCTACCCCTGCTTTCATATTTGAACTGAAGACTACCTATCCCCATTTTCTGTTTGCTGTTTGCTTTAATATGTCCTTTTCTCTTCTCTTCTCTTCTTTAAATTCTCTTTGTTCTGGTGCAGCTTGCTTGCATTTTTGACTGTTTCCAGGGCCCAAATTCTGGAAGTTGCTTTGAAAGAACAGCCAATGTAGCATGTCCCAGAGTCAAGGAACCATTAGTACCTCTCCTTGCTGTAGTATTAATTCTTTCTGACACTTCCTCATACTGTAAGTCACAAGAGGGCAGTATAGTGCCGGAACACACTGCCCAGAAGGCAGATTCTAGTGAACCAGAATTAGCAATTGTAATACTACTTTAATGTGTGATTAAAACTGTACCAAACACCTCTAGACTGATTGGTGCATTGATTTCATTGTCTTGTGTCAGCAGGTGAGAAAATTATCTAAGGAAAAAATAGCTGCACTGGGGGAGAATTTCAGAGGAGGATAAGGATGAGTCTCATTCAAGTTTAATTGTAGCACAAAAGAAATAGTGATTTCTGCCATCCCTCTTCCATTATCACCAGTGGTAAAAATTTGAGGTGGAATGAGCTAGTAAAACAAACCCACAAAATATTTCATCCACAGTCATCAGTGAGAGTCATGATAATTGGTTATAATTTCAGAAATAATTTGTTTCCACAACTGTGGTTTGGGTTTAGTTGAGTTCACTTCAAAAGAGGATATTCATATTCGAAACACATGCATGTCTACAGGACTTTCTTTTTTACATGCCAAGTATACAGTTACTACTCAATTGTTATGGGGAAATTACACCAAGAAATGGCAGAAAGGGTCATTTTTCTTGAATTTTTTGCTCTAAAATAATCCCCCATGGGCTCCCAATCGGAACAAAGTCTTGCTATGAAAAAGTGCACAAGTGGTGATTGAAAACCTTTGTGTGAAGATCCAGTGATGCACGCATTGCTAACTGCTTTTTTAAAAAGGGCGAAAACTGAAGGGAAGGCTCAGACTTCCCAAATGACTTGACTTTGCAACAGGGGCGTTCAAACATTCAGCACCATCTCACCCACTTCTCTTCTTCTTCTCTCCTCCTCTTCCATCTTCTCCTCCCAAATGGCTTGTCTTTGCAACAGGGGAGTCTGGACATCCAGAAATGTGGGTTGAAGCCACTTATATATGTAAACCCTGGACTTTCCCTGGTGTTGGAAAACTCACAATTGAGAAGGGGTGAGACTGGGCGTGTATGTGTGTAATGAGTCAGGAATGGGATACTGATGATGCTGTTTGAATGTGATTTTTAAATTCACAGGGTAATAGCAATAACATCAGATCAAACAGGTAATCTAATCACAGCCTATGTGAATGCAAAAGTAATTGGTTATCTGAATCCATCTTAACTGTTCATCCTGAAAATGTCTGCAGGGTGAAGCATTGATTATGAGTAACTGGCAAGGGAGGCAGGAATTCTAAAAAAAACAAACAAATGTAAAAGTAACATGAACAAACTTGTAACACCAAGGAGGAGGAAGAGGAAGAAGAAGAAGAAGAAGGGATTGGATTTATACCCCGCCCTTCACTACCTAAAGGAATCTCGGAGCCTCTTACAAACTCCTTTCCCTTTCCCTCCCCACAACAGACACCTTGTGGGGCTGAGAGAGCTCTCCCAGAACTGCTCTTGAGCAGTACAGCTCAAAGAGAATTTGTGGCTGACTTAAGGTCAGCTGCATGTGAAGGCGTGGGGAATCAAACCCAGATGAGAGTCTGCACATTTAACTACTACACCAAACTACCTGAAACTGGAAACTCTAGAAACTGTGACTTGAAGGGTTGCCTAAATAATATAGGGTGACTTGCAGCAATTGAGAGGGATTTTTATAAGCAGAAATTTATGCCTACCTCAGCTAGCCTGTGGAGTATACTGCCAAGATACCATGATTCAGCCTATGCAGACACGCAAGTTAATTAGAACAGGAACTTGCTTTGAATCTCAGCCTGGGGGCATTGTGTTATGCAAATACTCAATGAAAGTTGATCAGAAAGGGGAGAAGGGAGTGGAGCAGAGGATGGAATGAGCAATAGCAGAAGTGGCAAGAGGAAGTGAAGAAAGGAAGGGCAGAAACTAGACAAGAATCAGTTAGGGTTTGCTTTCAGTTGTTTTCCTTAGGAAGTATGCAGAGCAACATTTTAATTTGTGCACTAAAGGAAGTATAAAGAAGGGGTGCAGATCTTGCTGATTTCTGGGATCTCCCTTCCAAGTACTGACCAGGGTCAACCCTGCTTAACTTCCAGGGTCTGGTGAGATTAGGCTAGTTTGGCCTATTCGGGTCAGTTTCTGGGATCTGTTACTGTTTATGCTCATTTTTTTTTAAAAAATGTATAACCTTTCTGAAGAAGTATATGTACTGACCATTTCCACACACCCTTTCCCTTGATCACTGGAGCATCTATCTCCTTTGCCATTTTGAAAAATGATATATGTGCCCTTGCAACCAAATGCTTCATTAATTTGGTGTGCTAATTTCTTTTAACAGCAGGACAAACATGTGACTTCAGAATCCCTGCCTCAGCTATTTTAGCATTCCGTTTTGAGATTCCTTCTCCCCCTGCAACCCAATTCACATGTATTGGGATATGTAGAGGATACAGTAGCACATACTCTACATTTATTGTGATTTTAAAAACTAAAGAAAACAAATCTTATGCCTACAGTTCTGGAAAAAGGAAGCCTGTAGTTTGGAAAATGTATGGAAATTAGTATTTGAACAGTGTAGGATCAAAGCAAAATGAAATGAAACAAGCTTCTCACACATATATTCAGCCATAATATTGTGCTGATAACATTGTTTAGGCACTATATTTTTCATATGGCTTATTCCACAGGGAACATGCAACAAGAAGATCAAGGGGAGAGAACAGATATAAATGATGATCACTTTCCATTATCACCCCCCCCCCCCCGGCCCCGCAATATTAATACCTGGGAATTCTGCTTCTCCATTGGATTGTTCTGATCACAAAATTCATATAGTACTTCAGGGCAAGAAGGGTTAACTAATTTACAGGATTTATGACCTCCATCATGTCCCGTGTTTCCTTTGCCCTCTCCTATTAATCAATAATCCATTATCATAACTCTTTGAAAATGATTTGTCATTTTTATCATCTGTTTCCATCTTGGAAACAGGAGCTTTTCTGCATCAGGGCTTGCTATTAAACCTCTGATCTATGAAGATGAATAGAGATAGCATTGTGTGTGTGTGTGTCCAGCACACAGATGATGAGATTGCTTTTCTAAGGCAATGAAGTCATTTCTGGACTCTAGTTATCTCTGTGTAGCTCAAAGCTATAGCCTGCTATAAATTGTGGCTCTTGTTTTTATACACTGAGACAGGTTTGGGCAGCATGGGCACATGCAAGCTAGTGACATCCTACTCCCCTCAGGGTTGTCTGAGGATGTGGTGCTGTAGGGACAATTCAAGCAGTTATTGGCTGCTGTGCAATGTATGGGTAATGAAAACAGCAGCAATGAGTGCCCACCCTTGTGTGAAGACATGCCAACTTAGTTGTGCAAAACATAGGGCAGGTTTGAGGTCTTCTGTACTTCCTGTAGGTCAGTAGTCATATTGAGATTGATGGCATGTCAGAGGCAGAATATATAGCACAGAGCATCTGGAGTCAGTCTGCTTGGATATAAATTTAAACTGGTGAGACAACAAGAGTGGGCTGCTTCAGCCAGTACAGGAATTCCCTGTGTCACTGTGTGTGTGGGAGGGGGCTACACTTCGATCCAATCAGTGGCCCCTCTTCTGATGGCGATGGGCAGCTACTCATTAGTGAAGAAATTTCATACCAAATATGTGGTGTTTAGCCAGATATTGGGGACTGTACCTCTTATTCAAGGAGTCCTCCTTGATGAATTTCAGGCAGAAAGACAAGTCCTCACTCATATTACAGACCATTAAAGTTCAGTCTTTCACAGGAGACTCACAGAGTAGTAGTTATATGTTTTTTTCCCTTCTTCATTCTCACTAAGGGGACGCTGATGTGGGCAGGGGTCTCTTTTTAAGCAGCGGTGGTGCTAAACTCTGTACACACACAGAAAGAACTGTGTTAATTCATTTCAGCATGTTTTTCCCCCAGCCTCTACTAACCTTAAATTGCCATCTGCTATCCATTGAGGAACTGGCAGGAAATTAAATTAAATTAAATGTTTTGCATAGTTAGATTTGGGTGAGGGGATGGGATTCATGTGCTCCTACAAGTGTTTTTAGATGTGCATTTCCCCCTTTATTTTTTGTTGAAGGAAAGCCCAGAAGCTTCCAATCTGTAAAGCCTAACACGTATGCAGAAGAATGGATCACAGCAAAGCTGTATTCTGGCTGCTGCCCTTCGCTGGCATGATGATGCTTCCTATCATACAAAGTTTATGCACAGCCTTTGACTCATTCCATGAAGACACCAGACATACAGGCTTCTTGGGAACAGGGAAGGGGGAAATTAGGGTAAGGCTGCCAACCCCAAGTTGGGAAATGCCAGGAGATTTGATGCTAGAGCCTGGGAAATGCAGGGTTTGGGGAAGGACAGGATTACACCAGTACACAATGCCATCATGTCCACCCTCCAAAGTAGCCATTTTCTTAAGAGCAATTGATCTCTGGAGGTGAACTGGAATAAGCATAGACATAGAAATTGTATCAATTCATAGTCATGTAATAACACCAATTTAAAATACATTTTAAAAATGATGACCACAGCAGGTACTTTAGAAACTGGTAACTGGCAGGACTTTTCTTGTAGAAAAAGCCCAGCAGGAACTCATTTACATATCAGGCCACACCCCCTGACATCATTGTTTCATACAGGGCTTTTTTTGTAGAAAAAGCTCAGCAATGACTCATTTGCATATCAAGCCACACCCACTCATACCAAGCCAGCTGGAACTGCATTCCTGCTAAAAAAAAAGCCCTGGTAACTGGAACTATGCTTTCCAGCATGTATCAAAACACATCATAACAATACACCTCATGATCAGGAAATCAGCATGGATATAATCACACTTCAATGTACAAGCAATTAATTAGACCCAGTCAACTTTTTTACTCCATTCCACAGTCTGTGTCACATGGTTTTTGTCTTTGTAAGTCCCATAACCCTCAGGATAGTTTTTTTGGGTAGTCAAAGTGGACAATTCCTCTCTTTTTCATCAGTATAAATGTTGGTTGGATCCAACCAATGGAGAATGTGAACTTTGAACCAAGCAGAGTTGAAAAACCCTAAAAAACTTCTAAGAATTCAGAGCAATCTGACTGTGGTTCCAGGAGGCAGAGCAGGGACAGTAGAGCAACTTCATCCAGTTATTCTTAAACCTTTCCTTCATGGTCTATAGTTCCATTCCCAATATTGTAGAGTTCAGTTCAGACCAAGAGTGGCTCTTTTGAATAGTAGCAAAGACACATATCACAGCAGGTGTATGAACATATGACCAGGTATATAGTGGCCTTTTGCTGATCTAACTCAGTATTCTCTTCTCTTTCTTGCAGTCATTCTCCATAGTCTCAGGCAGATAAAGGCCTTCTTAACATCTGTTATTTGAATCCCTCTAGAGATGCCAGTGATTGAACCTTGGCTCTTCTGCATGCACAGCAGCTACCATGGCTTCTCCCATATTACTTATCTAACTGTCTCCATGCCAGTGCCTCCTGGCTGGAAGCTCAGTTAGCCCTAGGGCCTTCCTGAGGTCTTAGGATGGGAGTAGCATAATTGAATTATGGTCCCAAGACCAAATATAAGGTTGTTCTTATATATGGCTGCTGATTTATAACTCTACTATTGTTTAAAGTTTGTGGGTCAGGGTGTTTTATAAGCTACCTTGAAATACCATGATCAGTAGGCTTCCCAATCCCCAGGTCCCAGTGGGGGATTCCCCGGTTTTACAGGCTTCCCCCTGCCCCCAGCCAGCTGGCCAGTGGGGGAAGCCCCACCCCCACAGCCGCCATGCAGCTCTAGATCTCCGGCAGGTTTAGAAACCTGCAAACAGGTCTGTTTCAAAATGTGTGTGTGTCTGTGTGCCTTTAAAGTTAAGCAGGAAGTACTTCATGGGAAGGGTCAGCAACACAGTCCCTCGGTTTGTTCTGCTTTTGTTTCAGAGCAACTAAGTGTGTGTGTGTGTGTGTGTGTGTGTGTGAGAGAGAGAGAGAGAGAGAGAGCAGCGTAGCCCCTGTTATTTTCAGATGTCGTTGTGGAGGAACCAGACCCAGTAAGTGTGTGTGTGAGAGAGAGAGGGTTGCCAATCCCCAGGTTTGGAGGCCCTCCCCCCGCTTTAGGGTCATCAGAAAGCAGCAGGGGAGGGAGGTAAATGTCTACCGGGCAATTATTTCCTATGGAAAATGATTCCCATAGGGAATAATGGGAAATTGATCTGTGGGTATCAGGGGCTTTGAGGGACTGTTTTTTGAGGTAGAGGCACCAACTTTTCAGTTTAGCATCTAGTGCCTCTCCCCCAAATATCCCCCAAGTTTCAAAATGAGTGGACCAGGGGGTCCAATTCTACGAGCCCCAAAAGAAGGTGTCCCTATCCTTCATTATTTCCTATGGAAGGAAGGCATTTAAAAAGGTGTGCTGTCCCTTTAGAAGCGATGGCCAGAACTCCCTTGAAGTTCAATTATGTTTGTCACACCCTTTCTCTTGGCTCCACCCCAATGTCTCCTGGCTCCACCCCCAAAGTCCCCAGATATTTCTTGAATTGGACTTGGCAACCCTAATGATCAGTATATGTAAATACATATTTGTGCATTTTGAGCAGGAATGCACAGGAACATGGTTCTGGCTGGCTTGGCATTAGGGGGTGTGGCCTAATATGAAATGAGTTCATGCTGAGCTATTTTCTACGAAAAAAGCCCTGTGTAAATATAAATAAATACGTGAGTTTTGAAATAACAAATCATGGGCAGAAAGCCACTCCTAAATCTAATATGCAACCAAAACAATCACATTAATAAAGCCCATATATGTAAAGATGTAAATTTACAAAATGGAATTCCAGCTGTAGATATAGTATTTTCATCTGGTGACAGCTTTTGGGTTACGTTTCTTGGTAAGTCCCATACCCTATGAAGATAATTACAAGCCTCACATAAAGAAGGCATTATTGCCATCATCACATGGATAACTCCAAAACACATTTGATGAAGAATAAGAGTAAGGAAGTTATCTACAGACTGGCATCTTTTTTTTTTGAGGATGACACATGAAAGGTGGCCACATAAATGTCTGTCTTGCAAAAGAGCACACCTTGTACAGTGTGGGCTGGAATCAATTAAAGTTCCATCCTTGGATGAGAATTCACTATAAGTTTCTGACAGCCCCTTTCTTGAAATGAATGGAAACTCCAGTGGTTTGACTTTCCAGTGCATCAATTGCCTGCCAATGTTCTATCCATCATAAAGATGATGCTCGTTTGACACAAATATCACTCACTTCAACTCAATCCACTCTCCCCATCACAAAGTACACAATGATGTACAGCAGTATTGGAATCCTCAAGCAGTGCGTATGTGCTAGGATCAAAAAAGAGTCCACTGTCCTAAAAGAAAAGAATGAAAATGGTCACTTGGTGCCTGTGTGTAAGCTTTATGCTGAGAAAAGCAGTTCACATTAACTTCAATGCTCTATGATGATTAAGACTTTCTGTGAGGTTCACTGCACGGGTTGGGTTAACAGTGACCTGCTTGAAAGCAAGAGATTAACATTTGAGCCTACAGTCTGGATAAAGATGTTAAAACTTGCGTCAGGAGGATTGGCTGTTCTGTCAGTGCTAAACCTTCCAAAGCAGAGTTGTGTGTACTTCATGCAGTCATCTGCACCTGTGTGTATACTCATACTGTTGGAAGTGAAGAATTTTGCACCGTCTCTTAATCTTAGCCTTCAGAGGGGGACTATGAGACAGTCTTGTATATTTAGTAGAGTAATAAGCAATACAATACACATATGTAATTAGCTTTAAGAAAATAAAGCTGCAGTACTCCAGTCCTAAGCTCTGCTCATGACCTGAGTTCGATCCCAGTGGATCCCAGTGGTAGCTGGCTCAAGGTCGACTCAGCCTTTCATCCTTACGAGGTTGCTAAAATGAGTACCCAGCTTGCTGGGGGAAAAATGTAGATGACTGGGGAAGGCAATGGCAAACCACCCCGTAAAAAGTCTGCCATGAAAATGTGAAAGCAACATCACCCCAGAGTTAGAAACGACTGGTGCTTGCATAGGGCCTTTTTAGCATAGCCTTTTTGCATAGCCTTTTTAAGCTAAGGTTACATGGAGTTAAAACAACAATGCCCTGACTAGCTTCCTTGTTCTACATAGTGCTTGTTTGTTTCCTAAAACTCATGTGTTTGTGGGAACAAAGGAAGAGAAAGTTTCCCCCGAAGCCCCCACTTTTTGTGTATGTGGCAAACAACATGTAGCATCCTCAATATATTGATCAGCCCTTTGTTGTGTAGCTCCCACACTTATCAGGAATAACACCTTCTTTTCTCTGGTGGGTAAAACATGCCTAATATCTGATTGGGGCCCCAGAAGGTGGGACCAGAACCAAGAGTTGAAATTAAATCAAAAGAGTTTTCAGCTAAACATTAGGAATAATTTCCTGACAATTAGAGCAGTTCCTTGGTGAAACAGGCTTCCTCTGCAGGTGGTGGGCTCTCCTTCCTTGGAGGTTTTCAAACAGAGGCTAGATGGCCATCTGATAGCAATGCTGATTCTGTGAACTTAGGCAGGGGAGAGAGGGAGCAGGAAGAATTGCATCAGTGTTTAGTTCTCATGGCCCCTTCTTACACATCCAGGGAAATACTGTTCACCACTTTGGGGGTCAGGCCAGGGATCCTGGAGGGTTTTGTTGCCATTTTTTGGGTATGGAACAGGGGTCACTGAGAGTGTGGAGGCATCTGTGAATTTCCTGCATTGTGCAGGGGGTTGGATTAGATGACTCTGGAAGTCCCTTCCGACTCTATGTTTCTATGTTATGAGAGGGAGGCCACTTGGCATCTGTGTGTAACCTTTATGCTGAGAAAAGCCATTCATATTCACTTCAGTGCTCTGTGATGATTAAGGCCTCCTTTGGGGTCAACTCTATGTTTCTATGTCTCTGTGTTAACAAGCATCTTTAATGACAGAAGGGAATGACGCTTACATATTCCAATAGAGAGTCAGAGACATGAAGAGACCAGGACACTGACTATCTTTTCTTTACCCTCTGATGCTATCCCTTTGTTGTGTAGATCGCTACTCTTAGGGAAAAACTTCTTTCCTTCTGTTTTGACACCTTCTCTCCACACTATGGCAGCATGCGAGCAGGACATGCCTCCCGTATCTCCATCTAGTTAGACTAGGGCTGAAGTCAGACAACAGATTTAGTGCAATCTGGCCCTGCCTCTAATTAATCCAGGGTTTTCTTTTTTTATTTTTTTGTAATTGAAAGTTTTGATCAGGTATCCCACCATAACCCGCTCGCTTCTATGGCTGATTGATCAGATTACTGCTGTGTGGCAACCAAAGTGGGCAGACAGGAAGCTTCCCCCTTCCTTCCCATCATTTGTCTTCTAAGCATGTGCACAAATGTGTATTGGAAGCAGTGCTTCAAACTCCTGGCAGGATGGCAGCAGTTGGTCACCAATGGGATCGCTGGAGGAGGCTGTTGGGATATGTAGTTCAGTGTAGGGAAAATGTTTTTTGAAACTGTGCCTTGGAGGTTTTCTTAAGAAAAACAGTTTTCAGAAGCCCCTGTAAGAGAGAGAGGTATGTAAACTGTAAATAATAAATGTTCAAGCAGTGATTAGCGACCCAGGGCAATTTTGCACTTATGCACACATCCCTATCTGATTAAAAGGGGGGGGGGGGATGGATGGGAAGGTTCACACTTCGGTTCACAATGGGGAGTTGAGACATCCAAGCAGGGCTTTAGCCAGGATTAGTAAATTTGAAGGGGCCCTCAATTTTTCAGGGGGCCCCCCAGTGGATCAAAGTGCTTGTCTGATTGCAACCTAGATTAGAATCCTATCTCTACCCTATTCTGCCTAGAATGGAGTTCCATGTAATAAAAGCTCATATTAGCTTGCAACTATAAAAAGGCTCCATTTAGTTTGTTCCTGCAGCATGCACGCTCCAAATGGGCTCTACTGCATTGTATTTTTGAGCACTCTGCTGACTACTGGAAATGATTTCAACACATACAACATTTATTCTGTTTGTGTTGCCAATCCCACCTCTCCTAATCTACTCCAAATTGAAGAAAGAAGTACTCATTATCTCCTGCACTGTGTCCATGGCTTGGCTTGCTTTTTATTAGAGCACAGACTTTCATTGTGAGGTAATTGTCAATGGTACCACAGTTATATGCCTGAACACATAACACTGTCCCTTTTTTAGTGTGAGTACACCCATTTCAATAAAATCTGCTAATCACGCCCTTGTCCTTCAATGATCCTCTAATAGGGTTGCCAGGTCTTACCTGACTCCTAGCAGGAGCCAAATTGGGCTCCCCACCTCCTGGTGGCCTAGGCAAGCGCCTAGTTTGCCTGCCTCTCACCTGCCCACCACTGCCGCCCCCGCCGCCCATTCCCTCCCTTCTCGTCCCGTCCCTTCTGCTCTGCCTCCCTCCCCCCCACAGTGTGATCATAGTATGCTGGACCATACTGGCTGAGATGCGGTGTGCATCTTATCCTTCTTCGAAGAATGCACAGATTTCATTCAGCTTTCCTCCTCCCATGCATTCTTCAAAGAAGGATAAGATGCATGCCAGTCACAGCCAGTATGGCCCAGGTTCGGCACACTCTGATCGCACAGGGGGGAGATGGAGCAGAAGTGATGGGAAGGGAAGGCTGAGGCACAGCACATTCTGATGGGGGGTGATGGAGCACGGCGCTGCATTGCAGTGCTGCAGAGGAAGGGGGCGGCTGTGGCTGGGGGAGCCTGCCTGGGGTGCCACATGCCATTGGGCCAACGCTGCTTGCAACATGGGAAACTGGAATGTCATGGAGATGTCTAGGCTCCTTTACACTCCAAATGTTCCTGATATCAGGTACTGGCCCCATTTCTTTGGGGGGTGATGTTAAAATTCCTATTGTGAATTGCTAGAATTCTCCTTTTTTGAATTCAGCCTCTTGCACACAATATCTAAAAGGTAATTTTTAGAACAGGAAGTTGATGCATCTTGCAATTTTATCTTTTGTGCACATGGATGTAAAATGCACATGCATGAACACCACTAGTGCCATTCAAAGCAGAATCACACCCTTCTAAATCAATTGGGTTTAGAAGGGTATAAATCTACTTACGGTGACATTGATGTCTTTTTATACCCTGGTATATTTGGAATAGCTGATAATCTATTGTAAGGCAATAGGGTTTTTCTACTATAATTTTAATCAAAAGAAGAAACAATGCTTGAGTTTAAGGAAAGAAACAGCTGTAGATTAACAGTGTAATCCTAATCAGAGTTATACCTTTCTATATTCATTAAAATCAAAGGATTTAGAAATCTGTGAGTCTGTTTAGGATTGCATTGTAAACTGTATGCAGCATAGAAATTTGGCAGAGGAATTTGTGGAGGTATAAAATATTGTGTGTGCTGAGGGAGGGGGGAGGCTCAATGAGTTACACTGGGATTTTTGAAGTCATTCCTTACTTTCATCTGTGAAATATTTAAGGGTAAGGATGACAAGCCTTTCCACAAACATCAAGTTTTCTATGTGCAGAGAAATTGGGGTGAGGGGGTGTCAAGGTATTTTGTTATGTGAGCTTCCATCTCCCAAACACAGATTTACTACTTTATCTGCTGTCTCTGGTAAAATTAGATGTGATGGCATACCTGGGTTCAATCTGTAGATGCTACTGTCATTGTGTGAGGTCCTCCTGACCTTACTGGACCCACAGCGCAGGGGTTTAAGGTGCTCTTGTCTCCTCCCCCAGTGCCTTTTCAAGTGCTGAAATGAGTGTGGAGCATGTGTGCAGCCAAAATGGCCACACTCCACCTATGGCCATTTTGGCACTTGAAGGGAGGGGGAAAGAGCACCTCAGCCCATCATAGTCTAGGCCTGATCAAGATTGGGCCCTTGTGGCATTTGGTGTTGAGGCTTGGTTTGTGTCTGCTTTTAGGCAACATTTCCAGTTTGTTCCACAAGTATACTGGGAGAAGTGATTCCTAGTAGTAACCTTTGGCTCTATCAGCAAAAATGAATCTGAGACAGGTTAGCAGAGTCTCACAGAGCTACTGAGAGTAGAACATATGTCTGCAAGGATCAGTTAAAAGTTTCCTAAAACTGTGGGAGGAACTCACAGAAGAAAATCGTTGCCCCAGGGCCATTTGTCAGTTTCACTCACTTAGTATTAGGCTTTTAAACTTGGAAAAATAAACTGGGAAGTGGGAAGCATGAGACACTCATCCTGAATTTAGCTCATTATGACAGTATCCCAGATTCTTGAGCTGACATCCTGTTTACAAGATTCTGTGAGTTTATTTACTGATTATCATATTTTTATCCCCCCTCCCCTCCCCAAACCTACAGAAAGGGACCAAATGGTGCTTGCAAAGGTAAGCAATAAAACCATCGAATAAGAACTAGATTTGAATCCAGTAGCACATTTCTGCTTTCCTTATTTAAAAGTGAAGATAAAGGTAGTCCCCTTTGCAAGCAACGAGCTGTTACTGACCCATGGGGTGACACTGCATAATGACAGTTTCTTGGCAGACTTTTTATGGGGTGGTTTGCCATTGCCATTGCCATTGCTGGGTACTCATTTTACCGACCTCGGAAAGACAGAAGGCTGAGTCAGCCTTGAGCCAACTAGCTGAACCCAGCTTCCACCAGGACTGAACACAGGTCATGAGCAGAGGTTGGACTGCAGTACTGCAGCTTACCACTCTGTGCCACTGCAGAAAACTCAGGGCTGGCCAACTCCTTCCCAGTGCCAATCAAAATCCTCATACCTCCTTAATGCAGCTGGGCTCTTTTTATCCTCCTTCTCTGGAACCCATCCAGTTCCTTCTGCCCTGTGCATGCTCCTGATTGGTTCTTTTCTCCTAAGGATACCTTTTCCCTCAAGTAGATCTTTTCTCTCTCAGGAACTGGCTCTAGTTGTCCTTCCTATCTTCTCCTGCCATGCTTCCACTGACTCCAAGGGCATCTCCTGCTGCCCAGTTACAATGTTGCTGGCATGTTTAGGACAGTACCCATATTCCACCCTTCTCTCCCAGGACTGGGTTGTCCTGCTATGTGCCATGCTTATTAAATATTAAAACCAGGGCTTTTTTGTAGAAGGAGCTCTTTTGCATATCAGACCACACACCCCTGATGTAGCCAATCCTCCAAGAGCTTACAGGGCTCTTCTTACAGGGCCTACTGTAAGCTCTTGGATAATTGGCTACATCAAGGGTATGTGGCCTAATATGCAAAGGAGTTCCTGCTACAAAAAAAGCCCTGATTAAAACTAAATGAATTATATATTAACAGCACTCCAAAGCACCAAACTTATTTCTTCAGCATCAAACAAATGCCCCCTGAAAAGGGACTGCCTATACTTCGTTAAAGTGTGAATAAGTGGAGATGCTGTTGATCTCCAAAGGAAGTGCCTTCCATAAAACTGGTCTGATGGCTGAAGAAGTCTATGAATGGGCTGCAGCTGTCCTGATATTTTTGGGAGACGGGACAGTGAGGAGACATTGGTCTGGAGAGAGCAACTGGCACACAGGTTCACAGTGGGAGAGATGATCTTTTGGCTATGTGTGCCCCAGACTAATAAGAACTTAACTTCACCACTGCGATGCACTTCACTTCCTCACCACAGCACTGTGCAGAGCTATTGCTGCTGCAATGCAAATGACATGCCAGTTTTCATCCAACAAACTTTAGTAGGCACTGATAGGTTCTATGGTATTCCCCAATCCGAAAAGAGCAGCAAGCTAGGTTGTTGTCTCCCCGCCCCACGGTTTATTATTGTTACGGCCCCATGGCCAGCATAGATCAAAATAAACTAATTTACATAAACTACAGAAAGTGCGCAGCCATTTGTATGGAAATATTGTAGTATAATATTTTATGGAATGTATTATTTTATAGCTTGTATATTTTACTACTGTGGAGTTTTATGTTGTGAGCCGCCCTGAGCCTGCTTTGGTGGGGAGGGCGGGATATAAATCAAATCAAATCAAATAAAAAATAAATAATGTACGAAGACTTAAGAAGGAAGTATTTGAAGTTTGTTGTTCCTTGCTCTCAGGTCTATTGGAGATCAAAATAAAAATCTGTGCTGAATTGCAGGGCTACGACAGATATACTATCGAGAAGATTTAGTTTAGTAATAGTTCAACAGGCTTTCTGCTAATGAATTTAGGAAATCTTGTCACACCAGTGAACTTGGTCTAGTTTATTTATTTGATTTATAGTTTAAGGGTTCAGGATAGATAAAAATGTGTTAATCATAAAACCCAAGTTACCATAATTAACTGTCATCTGCATTGTTCCATCCCATTCCAGAAGACGCTCAGAATCTGTCTTTTATGCATCTTCAGGGATAGGGTATTGAAAGGCAGCCACCAAGAATGATATTTTACAAGATCTTGTTGCCTAGTCACTGATGTATTAGATTAATACCCTTATCTTCCATTAGAGTCGTCTAAATCGCCAAGATTCCTTGGTCATATTATAGCATCCATCAGTTACATGTATATATTAGGAGCTGGAGGAACTTGGGAAACTCTTTTGACAGCTTTGTTGTCCATAAGTTCATTTTTGATATTTTGCTCTGCTCTGGGGCCTTAGTGATTCCAACAAAGGAGGTCCAAAGAGGCCATTGCCTTTACTCTGTTATCCTGTCTGGGGGAGGGGAGGGGAAGAAATGCTCACTGTCATTCTTTTTGGGACTGTGACTAAAACCAACCTCTAACGTTATTGTCCACAATGATTGGGGAGGTGAAGGGGAATAACTTTCACAAATATTTCATTCAGATACCAGCGCAATATGAAAAGGATATTTGTGATCAGCACATAAAGGTCAATCAGATTTAAAAATGTCCAGACACAAGAGTAATATTTTGTAAATGAATTAGAAGCTAGAGATGCACTGAACAGAATAAAATGAATTAAAATGTCAATGAACAGCCAGAGAGTTCAGCAACAGAAATCACACTTCCAAGTTTACCATTATGTTGGCGATGATATTTTCAAAGGTAGGAAGCCTAAAGGCAGGAAATTTCTATTGTACATCAGCACCTTTAAAGATGTCCTGTTTTTCAAATATCCTGAGGAAACACTGTTGAAAACTAAATCTATCTCAACACAGCTGCTGATCTTGTTTGCCAGCAGGGCTAGTTCCTTATAAAGGGATGTGATATAATCAGGCGTCATTTTGTAGAAAAATAGGTGGTGGAGCTCATCCAGGGATTGTTAAGCAGCTGCACATACTATTCAATGGACAAGGAGGTGGAACTCTTAGAAAGGTTTAGGAGCTGTGCTCCTGTGAGCTTGCACTGAATCTGAGGCCTGGATATAATCACAGAGTTGGAAGGGGCCATACATGCCATCTAGTCCAACCCCCTGGTCAATGCAGGATCAGCCTAGAATATCTCTGACCAGAGTTTTGCCAGCTGCTGCTTAAAGACTGCCAGTGAAGGGGAGCTCTCAATAGCTGATTCCAGTGTTGAAGAACTCTTACTGGAAGGTATCCAGTCAATACCTTCCCATCCTTAATTTAAACCCATTATTACAAGTCCTCTCCTCTGCTGCCAACAGGAACAGCTCCCTGCCCATCTCTAAGAGACAGCCTTTAAAATACTTGTAGAGAGCAAGTTCCTCTCCTCCAGACTGAACATTCCCAAGTCCCTCAGCCATTCCTCATAGGACTTGGTCTCCAGGCCCCTAATCATCCTTGTCACTCTCCTCTGCACTCACTGTATTCTGTCCACATCCTTCTTGAAGTATGGCCTCCAGAACTGCACACAATACTCCAGGTGTGGCCTGACCAATGCAATGTACAATGGAACTATGATATCTTGTGAGCTGGAAGTTTTACCTCTGTTGATACACTCTAAGATGGCATTTGCCTTTTTTGCTGCTGCATCACATTGGCTGCTCATTTTAATTTATGGTCCACCTGTACCTCAAGATCTCATTCACATACACTGCTACCCAGAAGTGTATCCCCCATCCAGTATGTGTATTTCTTATTTTTGTAGAACTCAGCACTTATCCTTGTTAAATTGCATTTTGTTCAATTCTGCCCACTTTTCTAGCATGTTCAGATCTCGTTGAATTCTAAGTCTATCTTCCAGTGTATTTGCTGCTCTTCCCAATTTGGTGTCCTCTGCCAATTTAATGAGTAGCCCATCCACACCCTCATCCAGATAATTGATAAAAATATTGAAAAGTACAGGGCCCACAACTGAGCCCTGTGGCACCCCACTGGACACCTCCCTCCATTCAGAAATAATGCCATTGACCAGTGGTGGAATTCTAGCAGGAGCTCCTTTGCATATTAAGCCACACACCCCTGATGTAGCCAATCCTCCAAGAGATTACAGGGCTCTTAGTACAGGGCCTACTATAAGCTTCAGGAGGTTTGGCTACATCAGGGGTGTGTAGCCTAATATGCAAAGAAGCTCCTGCTAGAATTTCACCCCTGCCATTGACACCTACTCTTTGATTGCAGTTCTCCAACCAGTTCCTTATCCAACTAACTATCCTGAAGTCCAGTCCATAGTCCTCTAATTTACCCATAAGAACATCATGGGAAACCCTGTCAAAAGATTTACTGAAATCTAGGTAAACAACATCAACAGCATTCCCTTGATCCAGTAAGTTCGTCACTCAATCAAAGAAGAAATAAGGTTGGTCTGGTAGGACCTATTAGGGGCCAATCAGTGCTGACTTCCCCAGATCACCAAGTTGTCTTTTAGGTGCTTGCAGACCGATCCCTTTAAAATCTGCTCCAGTATCTTTCCTGGGACAGAGGTCAGACTGACTGGAGCTTAACCAAGGATATAAGCCTTGGGAGTAATGGAGTACCAACAGTTACACAGTTGCTATATAGGATATCATCAAAGGTTACATTACAGATACATACTTGAGTCACGGGTTCAAAGGTTACTAAGCAACTATCTATTTTATTACTAAGACATCTAAGGCTATTGAAAACAGCAGAAATCTTCTCATACTTCTTTATGAACAGATAAGTGCTGTCTGTGTGAAACCGGGGGAGGCCACTTTGAGGTACCAACAGCCAGCCTATAGCATAAACATCCCAGGGCCAGATGTTTTTGCTATGTGCCCTCTGAGTTGTAAACAATGGGGGGAAGAGCTGGAGAGCTGGTGACGTGCTGTCTACATAGTAAAGTGTGGTCCAGAAATGAGCATGCTTGACACTTCAAGCTCTCTGGAAAGTTCTTTGAGCACTCTTGGGTGCATACCATCTGGCCCAAGGGATTTGTAGTCATTCAATACAGCCAGGTGCTTCTCAGCTATCACTCTGTCCATGTCAACCAGCAGCCTGGATGCCATGCCTTGCCTGTGACCATCTTTAGATGAGCCTGTACTCTTCTTCAGGAAAAAAAATGAGGCAAAATAGCCTTTCTGCTTTCTCTCTATCCTCTGTCAGAATTTCTCCATTTTCACCCAACAGTGGACCCAATGCCTTGCCTGTGACCATCTTTAGATGAGCCTGTACTCTTCTTCAGGAAAAAAAATGAGGCAAAATAGCCTTTCTGCTTTCTCTCTATCTTCTGTCAGAATTTCTCCATTTTCACCCAACAGTGGACCCAATGCCTCTTTTATCTTGTGTTTTCTCTTCACATATCCAAAGAGGATTTTCTTGTTGTATTGAGCCTCCCTGGCAAGCTTTAGCTTACCATGAGTTTTTGCCTCTCTAATGACCAACCTACAGTACCTAGCAACCCACAAATACCCTTCTTTAGAGGCTAGTCCCTGCCTCCACTTCTTGAACATTTACTTTTTCTCCCTCAGCAGATATTGTAGTTTTCTGTTCATCCATGTTGACTTTTTGGATCCCCTTCTACATTTCCTTCTTGTTGGAATAGTGATGGCTTGAGCTTGTGAGAGGTCTTGCTTTAGGAGAGCCCACCCCTCACTTGCTTCTTTCCCTTCCAGCAGTCTTGCCTGTGGAATAATAAGTCAATATTAAGTCAAGTATGGCCAAGCCCCTTGTAACTTTCTCCTTCATTTGATGAAGGAAGTTGTCAGTCAGACAGGTCAGGAATGTGTGTGACTGTGAACGCTTTGCAGAGTTTGGCCCTTTCTGCACTAGGTGTTTGATCTTTTCTTTGTGCGCATTTCAAAGTGACCTTCTACATTGACTTCTGAGTTCTGTCTTTCCTCACAGTTTCTTCTAGCTTCTATATTCTTTTTTGTGGGACTAGAACTCACACCGATTTCAGTTTCCTTTCTCCTGGCAGTTTCAAAAACTCCTTTTGGGACGGACCTTTTGCCAGCTCCATGTTTGAAATGGGTCACTTTTAGAAGTAGAATGTCTCTGGAGGATCTTTGGGTCCCGCCAATTGCCCTCCTCTGTAATGTTTCTCTCTTTAGGTTTATTCTCCCTCCCCATTCTGTTTTCTTTCCCTCCTTCTCCAAAGACAAATGAGAAAGATGTGTCTCTGTAGCTTAATCCCTAGCCTGGGGTACCTGCTTGCATTGACAAACATGTACAAAGGAATTTTTTTTGACTGAAACTGTAAAAGGTAACATTCATGGTGTATGGATCCAACTAGCTTTTCCACCTGGGTAAGATCAATATGTGCTGGGGCAGTCTTCAGGACAGAAGCCGGATGTCCTTTTGCTTTCCTTTTTGTACCCCAATCGATTGATCTCCCCCTTAATGGAAAAAAACATTTATGACAACACTCTTTGGGTAATACACCAGCTTGTTCTCCATCTTATTTAAGGGAGTCATTGACTCCATAAATCTATTTATTGTAGACTCCATCCAACTTATTTAATTTTGAGTCCCATCTAATCTTTTTTTTATGAGGGGTTCATTATTGCTGACCCAAAATAATAAAGTTGCAAGATCTTTAATCAAGCAAAGAGTTCATGACATTGAATGCCAGCAAGATTTAATAAGAAACCCAAATTTTATGGTTCCTGAAAAATGCAGATATACTATGAACATGGCCCAATATCCTAAAAATATAGACTACCTCCCTTATAGAAGAGCTTTTATTCTTGCCAGGTGCAATATTATGCCATCTAAGGTAAAAGAAGGGAGATATCGAAGAACCCCATACAGTGAAAGAATCTGTACAAGCCCCATTGGTGAGGTGGAAACACTGGAACATATTCTTATTCATTGTCCCCTCTATAAGGAAATTAGGGACAAGACAATTCTCCCTATTTTGGAACAGTCTAAGGTGCTAACAGATAAGATAGCACTGGGGAAATTGTTGGTTGATGAAATATTAGCAATCACTTGAGTGACAGCTAGGTTTTGCACCCAAGTGATCAAACAGAAGAATAGTTTTAAATAAGAGGAGCTTTTTCGTTTGGTGTAGACTTTGTAGAGCTATTACAATTGACTACTGCTATGTACTAAAATGTTATCGACATTTTAATGTTGCTGTGTTATGTGGACATATATTTTAGTAGTATACCTTTGATAAATTTGTACTTTTTACTTTTATTTCTGACAGATTTGTACTTTTTATTTGGTATATGACTGTTACAATAAAACTCAAACTCAAACTCAAGATGTGTCCTCCCGGACATGCATACTTTAAAATAGCCAAAGAAAGCCTGTGAACGCGTCGGTAAATATAAAAGACTAGAGAATTTTCCCTTCCCTTTCTTTTTGTAGAATCATGGAGAGGGGAGCTGAATGATGCTTTCTCAGGGCTTTGGGGTGAAGATTCCTGCTTTGGTTTCTCTTAAAGGTACACTGTCCTAAGCCGTGGTCACACTCACCATTAAATCCATCCCTAACCCATCGCTATTATACCCCGCAGCTTTTTTACAACGAAATTCCTGATCAGACATCCCTCCATCCTTCAGTTCTAAGCAGCGTTGGTCCCATCGTTGGTTGATCAGAGGTCTCAACCGGACCTCATTTTTTGAGATGGCATTCCACATTCGCGCAAGTGCAGTACCATGGAATATTGTGCTTGGCTTTTTTTTTTTTTAAAGGTGCCAGCAAAGGTGGGTGATCTGCCCCCCCCCATTTGAACACCTGGCCAGGGAGGGGAAGCCCAAGAGTTCTCTTTGCTGTCTCTCCTCCTAGTGGGGAGACAGCAAAGGTGGGCGATCTGCCCCCCCCCCCCCAATATACCCGGCCAGGGAGGGAAAGCCCGGGAGTTCTCTTTGCTGTCTCTCCACCTAGTGGGAAGACAGCAAAGGTGGGTGATCTTCCTCCCCCCCATTTAAACACCCCACTGTGGTGTTTAAATGGGGGGGAGCACGGCAACTCTCTTTGCTGTTTCTCCACCTGGCGGGGAGACAGCAAAGGTGGGCCATCTCCCCCCCCCCCATTTAAACGGGACAGGGTAAAAGCCAGAATGGGTTGGAACAGGCCAGAATGGGCATCAAACAACGTAGACTATCACAAAAAATGAACACCCCGCCAGGATGTTTAAATGGGGGGGAGCACAGGAACTCTCTTTGCCGTCTCTCCACCTGGCGGGGAGACCACAAAGGTGGGTCATCTTCCTCCCCCTCCATTTAAACACCCCACTGGGGTATTTAAATGGGGGGGGGGAGCACGGGAGCTCTCTTTGCCATCTCTCCGTCTGGCGGGGAGAAGGCAAAGGTGGACGATCTGCCTTTTCCTCACATTTAAACACCCCACCTGGGTGTTTAAAGGGGGGGGGAAGCCTGGGAACTGCCATCTCCCTGCCTGGCAGGGAGACAGCAAAGGTGGGTGATCTGCCTCTCCCCCCCATTTAGGAAAGGTCCTTTCTGCAAGCACCAGTCATTTTTTACTCTGGGATGACACTGCTTTACCAAATTTTTCACGGTAGACCTTTTATGCAGTGGTTTGCCATTGCTTTCCCCGGTCATTGCACTTCCCCCCCAGCAAGCTAGGTACTCATTTTACCGACCTCGGAAGGTTGGAAGGCTGAGTCAACAATTGCTGGTGCAATGATATCATTTGGAGTGGGCTCTTGCAGGGAAGTGGATGTGCGCTTGTGACAAGTTGGCTACAGTGGAGCGTTCAAACATAGAAAGTACGCGCGGGAGTCGTTGGAAGCATTCTTGGTCTGGATTTAATGTACTATCAAAAAAGTCTGCATCCCAGTCGTGGCAGTGCGGGACATGAACGAGCCAATGACCATTGCCAGATGCTAATGTTTGGACAACCGCATAAAATCCGACATGCATCTGGCTTTCATCCATGCCCATCTCGTCAGTTTATGTGCGTCTGACCTTGGCCCTATTCTCTCTTCTCATGACCTGACAGAGGAAAATGGCATTAACTTTCAACCAGAATCCTCTTCAGCTCTCCCCTCCCTCATTGATAGTTTTCTTGGTGAGACTTTAAAATGGGGGGGGGGCGTTCCCCTCCAGCTTCTCTTTCTGTGGTCTTGGCTTTCTATTTGCTGCCATGGCAGCTGGAACAATCCTATCCAGACTAGCCAGCTGCAGATCCCCCACCAGAAAGCATAATCCACAGAGAGTGATCTGAATCAAAGGCATATTGACTTCACTACTGAGATACTGTAGAGTAAAAACAGAATGCAGAAGGGGCTGGCACACATCAGAGAGTTGAAGTCACCCATAACTACCAGGTCATGTTGTTTGGATACCCTGTTAAGCTGTTTGGATACCCTGTTAAGCTGTTACTATTCAAGGAGGACAGAATCCACCTCCTCATCCTGGTCAGGAGGTCTGTAGCAGACTCCAATCCCAATACTTTTTGTCCTTCCTTCCCTTGTCCTCACCCAGACACTTTCCACTGGACTGTCACCCTCCTCCTGTATTTCCTGACAAACCAACCCTCTCATCATATACAATGTCTCCTCTTCAACCCTTTCAGTTTTTCTTGAACAACTCTTGTCCATCCACTACTACATTCAGTCATGGGAATCATCCTACCAAGTCTCTGTAATGCCTACTAAATCATATTAGTAGTATATTATTATTCAGCTCTGATAAAGCCTCACCTGGAGTATTGTGTTCAGTTTTGGGCACCACATTTTAAGAAGGATACAGACAAGCTGGAATGGGTCCAGAGGAGGGTGACAAAGATTTATTTATTTATTTATTTATTTATTTATTTATCTGGGATTTATATCCCGCCCTTCCCACCGAGTGGCTCAGGGCGGCTTACAACATATATAAAACTAACATAAAAGTATAAAATTACACTTTAAATTAACATTTCACAATATATAATTAAAATCAAACATTTGTTATAACTATACATCATTAAAACAGCCAGCAGTCGTGGAGCTACACTCTATTCAGCTTCAGATAAAAATTCAGTATACAATATACAGCATTCAGTAGTCGGTATACAGGGCCGTTAGTTGTGGGCCAGCCGGAAGAGGACTGTCTTACAGGCCCTGCGGAATTGGGTGAGATCCCGCAGGGCCCTTACCTCCTCCGGCAGCTGGTTCCACCAAAATGGAGCCATTACAGAGAAGGCCCGGTCTCTTGTGATCTTCAAGCGGGCCTCCTTTGGCCCGGGGACAACCAAAAGATTTTGAGATCCCGATCTCAGTGCTCTCTGGGGAACATGCGGGGAGAGACGGTCCCTCAGGTAGGCAGGTCCTAGACCATATAGGGCTTTAAAGGTAATAACCAGCACCTTGTATCGAACTCGGTAGGATATTGGCAGCCAGTGCAGCGCCCGAAGTCCCGGCTGAATGTGCTCCCACCTTGGGAGCCCCAATAACAACCAAGCGGCGGCGTTCTGCACCAGCTGCAATTTCCGGGTTCTACACAGGGGCAGCCCCATGTAGAGGGCATTGCAGTAGTCCAGCCTCGAGGTGACCGTAGCATGGATCACCGTTGCTAGATCGTCGCGTTCCAGGAAGGGAGCCAGCTGTCTAGCCCGCCTAAGATGGAAGAATGCGGACTTGGCAGTGGCTGCTATCTGGGCCTCCATAGTTAAGGAAGGCTCCAGAAGTACCCCCAGGCTCTTGACCCTGTGCGCCGCCATCAGCGGCGCACCGTCAAAAACCGGAAGGGGTATTTCTCCCCCTGGGCCACGACGGCCCAAGCAAAGGACCTCTGTCTTCACTGGGTTTAGCCTTAGCCCGCTCTGTTTGAGCCACCCAGCCACAGCCTGTAGCGCCCGGTCCAGATTTTGTGGGGCGGAGACCGGCCGTCCGTCCATAAGCAGATAAAGCTGGGTGTCATCAGCATACTGGTGACAACCCAGCCCGTACCTTCGGGCAATCTGGGCGAGGGGACGCATGTAGATGTTAAATAACATCGGGGAAAGAACCGCACCCTGAGGCACCCCGCAATCAAGTGAGTGCCTCCGGGACAGCTCATCCCCAATCGCGACCCTCTGTCCCCGACCTTCAAGGAAAGAGGAAAGCCATTGCAAGGCCAACCCCTGAATCCCCGCGTCGGCGAGGCGGCGGGCAAGTAACTGATGGTCGACCGTATCGAACGCTGCCGATAGGTCCAACAACATCAGTACCGCCGAGCCGCCCCGATCCAGATGCCGTTGCAGGTCATCTACTAAGGCGACCAGCACCGTCTCCGTCCCATGGCCCGGGCGAAAGCCGGACTGAAGAGGATCAAGGACGGAAGCGTCATCCAGGAAGGTCTGTAACTGCATCGCCACTGCCCTCTCAATAAGTTTGCCCAAATAGGGCAAATTCGAAACCGGCCGATAGTGAGCCAATTGGGCCAGATCTAGAGATTTTTTTTTAAGAGGGGGCGGACCACCGCTTCTTTAAGCTGTGTTGGAAATTGCCCTTCCGCGAGGGATCTATTTATGATATCCCGTACAGGATATCTAAGCTCCCTCTGGCAAGATTTAATGAGCCAGGAGGGGCACGGGTCCAATTTACAAGTTGTTGGGCGTGCAGATAAGAGGATCCTGTCAACTTCCTCCAAACTGAGAGGGCTGAAACCATCCAGAACATAATCCGAAGACAGGCCCGGAGCCTCGGTTTCACTAACTGCCTCCAATGTGGCAGGGAGGTCAAGGCGGAGCGACGCGATCTTGTCCGCAAAAAAGTTCGCAAAAGCCTCACAGCCAATCTCCAATTCCTTACAGTTTAGTCTGCCCTGAGGCAGTGTTGTTAGATTCCGAATTATGCTAAATAATTGTGCCGGGCGCGACGTTGCGGACGCAATCTCAGCTGCAAAGTATGTTCTCTTTGCAGTTTTGATTGCCACCTCATAGGACTTCAAAATCTCTCTATAAGATGTTCGAGTCGCTTCGTCTCGAGTACACCGCCATTGCCTCTCTAATCGTCTGAGTTCCCGTTTTAGTCGCCGCAAACCCTGGTTATACCAGGGAGTCGACTTCAAACGGGGGCGCAGAGGACGCCTAGGTGCGATTTCTTCGATAGCTCTGGAGAGTCTATCATTCCAAGACTCCACCAGACCATCCAAGGAATCGCCAGGGGGCTCAGGGTCCCGTAGAGCCATCAGGAACCGTTCCGGGTCCATCAGGCTCCGCGGGCGAGCTAAAATACGCTCTCCGCCTAAACAGGTTTGGGGTGGCACACCCACACGAGCCTTAAGGGCATAGTGGTCCGACCATGGCACTGCTGTAGCAGTCATATCGTCCACTAAAACTCCCGCCGCGAAGACCAGGTCTAACATGTGCCCCGCCCGATGAGTGAGGGGTCATCATCGGTGAGGGGTCTGGAGACCAAGTCCTATGAAGAAAGGTTGAAGGAGCTGGGCATGTTTAGCTTGGACAGGAGGTGGCTGAGAGGTGATATGATCACCATCTTCAAGTATTTGAAGGGCTGTCACATAGAGGATGGTGTGGAATTGTTTTCTGTGACCTCAGAAGGTAGGACCAGAACCAATGGGTTGAAATTAAATCAAAAGAGTTTCCGGCTCAACATTAGGAAGAACTTCCTGACCATTAGAGTGATTCCTCAGTGGAACAGGCTTCCTCAGGAGGTGGTGGGCTCTCTTTCCTTGGAGGTTTTTAAACAGAGACTAGATGGTCATCTGACAGCAATGAAGATCCTGTGAATTTAGAGGGAGGTATTTGTGAGTTTCCTGCATTGTGCAGGGGGCTGGATTGGATGACCTTGGAAGTCCCTTCCAAGTCTATGATTCTATATCCCTCCATCTGCAGTTGACACTCAAGCCCTTCCTTCTTATTGCCCAAGCTTTGGGCATTGGAACATAGATACTTGAAGCCTTGCACTTTTGGCTCCATTAGACCCGGCCCTCTCAGGCTGACCTCTGTTGTTTGCTCTCCTTCATTTAAATCCCCATGTTGAAAGGGTAGCTTCTGTGAGAACTTTCTCAGCCCCACCTACCTCACAGGGTGTCTGTTGTGGGGGAGGAAATTAAAGGAGATTGTAAGCCACTCTGAGATTCAGAGTGAAGGACAGGGTATAATTTCTTCTTCTGTTTATGTGGGATGTTCACCTCAGAAACCTGGCACAAACAAGCTGTTTGGAAGCATGGAGAGGCAGGCCCAGAACATTCATGAGGGAGGGAGTGAGGACAGGAAGTGGATCAAAAGGAATTGTCTGGACTTCCAGGCAGTCAAAAACAATGGGCTTAAGAATGGAATAGCTCTACATAGGATTGCATTGTGAATAACTCAGATATTTCATTTAGGCATTCAGAAACAACAACAACACTGAGGATTGTTCAACTTTAGAATGTAGAAGGGAGGTGATTTTGACCAGAGAAATTTTGCATGGGGAAGGGACTAAGCCCTTCTCCTCTTTCATGAAGCATCATCATGTTAAAAATGCATTTGTGTGATGTGTAGCTTGCATCTCAAATGGAAGTAGATTTGCATGACAGGAACACAAACATACATGGAGTATAAAAAATGTAAATGGTTTTCATTATATTAATTATAGAGTTTAGTGTTCTGGAAAAATAAGTGATCTCATTGTGAAATGAACAAAAGATGGGAAAAAAGAAAGGAAAACATGTCAGATACCTCCTTGGTCATTTCCACATCTTTATTTCTTCCCACCCAAAGAAGTTTCATCTTTCTCTTCTCATCCCTTAACTTGTCTGCTATCTAAGATAGCTTACATCTTTCTAAGCCCTGCACTGTTGTTTTCACTCTGGATGGAATGAAGGAAAGGAAAAAGGCCAAGAATGCATGATATTGGTTCCCTTCCAGCCTAATTGCAAATGGTCCAAAACAGATAGAGGCATTTCTCTTTGACAGTTCCTATAAGGCAACAAGGTGGAAATAACCCAGAAATATATAAAACTGATTTCAAGTCAGGTGAGCAGATGTCTGACTTTTTAAATCTTCACCTTCCAACTTAATTTTCAGACTTAGCAACTGCAAGAAAAGGCTTTAAAATGTGGGGGTTCCCCCCAAAAAAGGACTAGAAAAAGCAGAATTATGCTTTAATTCTGATTAAAGGAAGAGAAAGCCACAGTTGGCTTTTGTGCAAGACTATTTTGGCTCTTCATAGCACTTGGCATTCAAAATGTGGATAAGATTATGGCAGCTGAGGCAACTTTTAATGGGCTTCTTTAGGTCATCTTCACATGTTCCTGTAAAAATGCTTTTGAAACTGTAATGTGTCACTTCCAAACACTGGTAAAGTGAGAAAGACAGTGGAAGAAGGCTAATTTTTCATTAAATGCACATTTCAGCCTGTGGATTTTAGACCTGCAAAATGCAAAATGCAAAAAAAGAAAAAAAATACTCCCGAACTTTAGCTTCAGTTGTGAAAAATGACTCAGACAGCTGTGCTGCTTAATATTCCAGATGGATAGTGCTTTATGGAATGTGATGCGCCTGTTGGCTGGAATGGCATTTACACACCATTTGGAATAATTTTACAGCAGAAATTCTTGACAAGCATTTATAGCACTCTTTATGAAGCAGTTCAATATACGTGACATAATGAAACAAATGTATTGTTTAGTCTGTTGGAGAGGAAAAATTATAAACTTAATAAATAGCAATTATTCTATGGAGCAGTATGGACAAAGGTGAAATGTTTCAGTTGTAGAGTAGGGTATTTAATACAATGTAGGGTATTTAATACAATGATCTGGGAGCTTTAGAGATTTGCCTTCTTTTCTTTTATGTCATATAATGGACATATATTATATTGCCTTCTATAAAAATCACATGGATATTGGTGTTTTGGAACTTTCCAAAGGTATTTCAAAGTCCGGGTGCAGTTGGAATGGAAAGAGAGCTATTCTCAGCAGTCATGGGAAGTCTAATGAAAATGTGGTTCTTTAGCAGCTATAGAGCAGCGTTTAAGGAAGGATACAAATCTCTATAATATGCAGGATTCAAATAATCAAATATTCATATGCAAAAGTCAAAAACAGTACCCTGTAATATGCCTTCTAAGTTCTAGTGAAACCCGTGATGAGTTGTGCTCAGTGCTGACAATGAGAACATATTTAAGAATGTAAGAGTTTGGCCCAAGCAGGCTAAAGGTCCATCTAATCTGCTGTGCTTCCATACAGTAGCCAGCTTTTGAAGGTACCCATAATGAGGTTAAGAAGGCTTCCAGCAACCAATATGGATAGGCATACTTCCTTTGGATGTGGAGGTCACATTAAGTTATCATTGCTACTAGCCATTGTTAAAATGTATTTTCTTTTGACCATTCTGAATACATTGTCCAGCAAAGCCAAACTAGCTATGATGGCTTCTTTGTGGCAGCCATGAGATATTGTTGCCATTTTAAAGTCATGTCTAAATGCCACAAGGATGAGATCCTGATTGGCTCTGCAGAAGGTAGTCTAAGGTGCTCTTCTCCCCCCTCCCCCCATGCCTTATCAGGTGCCAAAATGGTTGCATCCACCCAACTGCTGCAGCATGAAAAGACATGTAGGGGGAACAAAAGCACAGCACCACGAGTCCAATCAGGACAGGACTGAGTCCTCACAGTGTTTTAGTTGACTGTAAAATGGTGGTAGTATCCTTGAGGCAACCACAAGGATGCTGTCTCATCTAGTTTAGCCCCCGTCTCCCAAATTCTGCTGTTACAGGAGAGACAAAAAATCCTTTTGATCCACTTGTTCCATGGGTAGATTACTACATTTAAAAGATACATGGAACATTTCTAAGAAATATTGCTTGTCATAGTGAAACTTTTTTGGCTCCCTTACTTTTGATTTAGTGAATAAAGGTAAGGTGTGCTGTCGAGTTGCAACTGACTCATAGTGACCTCAGCAAATTCTACCTCATGGAGTTTTCAAGGTAAGAGATAAACAGAGGTGGTTTGCTGTTGCCATCCTCTGCACAGTAGCCCCAGCTTCAGCTTCCTTGGTGGTCTCCCATCCAAGTGCCAACTTCACACCTTCTTAGCTTTGACAAGATCGGTCTGGGCTATTAGAGCTGCTACAGTCAAGGGAATATTAGGCAAAAATCGATGTCATCAAGAAGATGCTTGGAACCGTCTTATCAACTTATCAAAACTCTTGATTTCCCTCAGAATTCCTCTGATAGTTTTCCAAAGGAGGAATTTACAAATTTGTCTCAAATTTGGTTTCAGGTAAAAATATAGTGGCATCTATCACCTTCCATAGCTGAATCTTCCAACTAAACGTCAAGGTTAATTTCTCTATACTCTTGCTGAATTGATTTATTTGAATCATTTTGTTCAATAGGCACATGAATCCTGGTGGCATGGCTGTTTTGGGATAATGCGGTTGGTGTGATATGTGAATGGCTCCTTATTGCAGCAGGATAGACTTGATTGTTTTTTGTTCCTCTCTATAATAGGAATTAAAACATGTACTGAATGCTTCAGATACATGCGTACATCTCAATTTGCATGGGGGGAATTAGATGTCATCTTAGCGAGTGTGCAGTGCTACAGTTGCATTCCTCAGCAAATGAAGGGGGGCTCTTACAAAGGAAGATTTGTGGGCAGGAAAAGAGGCACTTGATTTTTCCCCTAGAACCACAGACACACCCCTAGTGATCCCTGCTCCATGACCAGAAGATAGCAAAAACCCTCCAGGGTCCCCGGCCAAACAGGCGTACAGAAAATTGCTTCCTGACCCCAAAGTGGCAATCAGCATTTCCTTGGGCACGTATAAAAGAGCCAGGATAACACTGATGCAACCCTTCCTGCCCTCCCTCTCATGATCTGCCTAAATTCACAGAATCACCATTGCTGTCTGATGGCTGTTTAGTCTCAGTTTAAATACCTCCAAAGAAGGTGCTGCTTCTATTTTTAAATATTCCCCTCCTTTACTACCTAGCTGGGTGGTGGTGGAAGGGTTGCACATTCCTGGATATATTTGGGGAAAGGATGAAGGTAGCTTGGACTGACCTTGGCAGGGACAGCTGCTAACACCAGTTGTATGTTACTGCTCAATAGGGCTTTTTCATAGGAAAAAGTCCAGCAGGAACTCATTTGCATATTAGGCCACACCCACTACTGACACCATTGTTTCACATAGGGCTTTTTATAGAAAAGGCCCAGGAGGAATTCAGTTTTATATTAGGCCACACCCCCTGATGCCAAGCCAGCTAGAACTGCGTTCCTGTGCGTTCCTGCTCATAAAAAGCCCTGCTGCTCAGTAACCAAAAGCCCCACACCAGGAGCTAATATTTAGAAGCTCCTCTACTGGGTGAGATGCTTCTTGGCTCTTCATCATTTATTACAACTCGGATTTTTCAGAGAGGCTTAAAAAGCTTCCAAAGGTTAATCTACTGGGTAGCTGTGGGATCTTCATTGTGGTCTCTGTGCAGTCCCACACATGGGTTATCCGCCAGGATCAATCCCGACCTCGGAGAATTCAAAGCAATCTTGGAGCGTTAATTTTGGCGCGCACTTCCTTTTGTCCCAGGGAGGAGGCATCCACTGCGCATGCCTAGATGAGAGGGAGGCGCTTCACCCACCCAGTTTCTTCTTTACCGCCGCCCGGGATACACATACCTTGCTGAGTCTCCTCTATTCACTGCGATCTTCATCTGTTTTCCTGCACTTTCTCCTCACCGTTTGTCTTCGTCTCCCTCAACTTCACCGGTATCATTAAAAAAATTATTATCTTTCTACCCTCTTTCTACCTTTGTTCCTTTCAAGAAGTGTGTTTGGTGTGCCTCAAAAATCCCATCCACAGATGGACATTCTTTACGCCTTTTTTGTCTGGGTGAGGCCCATTGTGCTGACACTTGCCTGCATTGTAGTCAGTTTGGAAAGCAAGCAAAAACCCCCCGCGCGGCTAGACTCAGAAGTCATTTGTTAGAGTAGTCACTGCGCCCTACTATGTCCCATACTTCGGGATCCCAAACCTCGCCATCTTCCCTATCTACTCAAAAGGGAGTGGCTCTACCGGCAGCTTCCATGGCTTCGGTTCTCAGCAAGCTTAAGTCCGGGAAGCACTCAAAAAAGTCTGATGATTCTAGAAAGAAACATCCCACAGAATCGACTTCTAAAGATCCTACGATTTTGACATCACTGAAAACCAAATCTAAGACGGGCCATAGGTCCTCGGATTCGAAGTCTCCCACCATGACTTCTACATTGCACCCGACTGTCAACTCCGCGGCCTCGGTATAGACAGCACTGACTTCATCAGAGGTCTTGGCGCCCATCGATACCGTACCTCTCAAGGTCGTACATATCCATTCTCGGTCCCCATCACTTCATGGGTCTTTGCCAGAAAATATCCTTGACACCAAATCTCCAGATTCACACAGAAGTCAGTGTGCTAACCTTCTCGGCGCACACCCCTTCCGGGAAGTTTCAATGCCTAGTAGACAGACATCTAGCAAACAACAGATAGCGACACCCGCATCTCCACTCGTAAGAGAGCCTTTGACACCGAGAGAGCCATCCACTTGAGTACGAGCCGAGAGATCTCAAAGTCGTCATAGGGAACGCTATTACTATTATAGCCCATCACGGTCCAGATCACCATCTCCTCGTAGGTACCAACGATATTACAGATCACTTTCCTCGGATTCCCACTGGTATCGGTACTGTGAAGACCCTTGGTACCGTGAGGACTCTTAATACCGTGAGGTGCTTTATCATCTACATCGGGAGCACGTATACCATGAGGATCGTCCTCGGCCCTGTGAGGACGTGTCTTATCGACTCCATGAGAGTCCCTATCGATGCCCTAAGCATTACACTATGGTATCAAAACCATTGTCTCCAGCTAGATCAACTTCAGTGTGCTCGGTCACCCCTAAACAACAGATGGAACAGCCTCCCCTGCTGACCAAACAAATATTGATGCCTACCAAGCCCATTGATACACTCATTGAAACTCAGGAAGAATCTGAAGCAGAACAATCAGATTCCTCCCATTCTACAGCCTCAGCTCCTCCTTCACCAGCCTCCGACATCATCAAACCTGCTGACCTATCGCCCTCAGAGGGTTCTAAATCTTACCTAGATTTGCTGTCCAACATGGCAAATTCACTTAATATTAAACTGACTACTGACACACCTAGAGTTTCAGATGTAGTCCACGATTTAGTACACGCAGACCTGCTGGCAGGCTTTTTTCTCCCGATGCTTCCAGTTCACTTGGAAGCCTTGAAAGAGGCATGGGACAAACCCGCTTCAGTGCCACCGACATCTAAACGAGTTGAATCCCTCTACAAAATTCATGCTCCTGAATCAAAATTTCTCTTCAATTATCTGGCACCAAATTCCATGATCATGCATTCGTCCTCAAAATCCAAACAAACACGACACCCGGATCCACCTGAAAAGGAAGGGAAGAAATTGGACACTTTAAGAAGAAAGATCTATTCTCTTACCACTGCTGCTTCCAAAATTCACAATTATTTAGCCTATTTTTCAGCATATACTTTCAATCTGACCTCTCAATTTACCACCTTGGTCCCCTCCCTTCCGGATGCAGCACAGAAGCAGGCTTTGCACATCCTTCAGGAGCTCTCTCGTGTCAGCAAGCAGCAAATTAATACAGTATGTAATACTGTGGCATGCTCATCTAGGACTATGGCTACATCGATTGCTCTACGCCGTCATGCCTGGCTCAGGTCCTCGTCACTACAACCTGACATCAAATTCAAGATAGAGGACTTACCTTTTGATGGACAGGGTCTCTTTAATGACACCACAGATGATATTTTAACCACTGTTGATGACAGTAGGAAAAGGGCCAAAAGATTGGGAGTTTCTCAACAGCAATCCCAACCTAATTGGCAGAGAACCTGGAAACCGTAATACTACAAACGTTCCCAATCCCCCCGACAAGCTGAATTCTGGAAACGTAAGGCTCCTCCGGCAAAACAACCATTTCAGCAAAGAGCACGTCCACAAACCTCAAAGAAGATAACACTGGCTCCAAAGCAGTCTCTTTGACTCCTCTCTTCTACCTCTCAATCAGCTACAACACCATTCAGACACCACCAGACTACAACCATTCTACCCCATGTGGGAATCCATAACATCGGATTCATGGGTCCTGGTGGTCATCCACAGGGGCTACATCATAGAGTTCAATTCATACCTACACCCCCCATCTGTTCCACTTCAAACGGAAATCGCCACCTTGCTGGATAAGGGGGCTTTAGAACCAGTTCCACCACAGTTCCATCACACGGGATTTTACTCCCGCTATTTTCTGGTTCCAAAGAGGGACGGGGTCAGCACCCTATATTGGATCTTTGAAAACTCAATCTCCATATTCGCTACAAAAAATTCTTCATGATTACTCTGCAATCTAGCCTAGCACTGATTCCAGAGCAGGCCTGGATGGCGTCGATAGACCTACAAGATGCTTACTTCCATCTCACCATCAATCACCATCACAGAAGATTCCTCAGGTTTGCTATTGGAGATCAACAATATCAATTCCACACTCTCCCCTTCGGTCTTTCGACAGCACCGAGAGTTTTCACGAAATGTATGGCAGTGGTGGCAGCCATACTCCGGCAACAACTGATCTTCATTTACCCTTATATAGACGATTGGCTGGTCGTATCTCAAACAAAAGAACAACTTCAGAAGGACATCTCATCTACTCTGTCCCTCCTGTCTGCACCAGGTCTTCAGGTCAATCATGCAAAATCCAACCTGAATCCCACTCAGAACATACAATTTATAGGGGCACGTCTGTCAACGATATCACACAAGGCCTACCTTCCAGCAGACAGAGTGCATCATATCCAGTCCTTGGCCAATACCATAATCATGCACCGTACCCAAACAGCCTTCATCTTCCAGCAGATGTTAGGTCTCATGGTGGCCACCACTGCCGTCCTCTGTTTTGCAAGACTTCATATGTGCCCTCTGCAACTGTGGTTTGTCCGGACATTTCATCCACACTGGCAACACCAAATGACCTTACTTACAGTCCCATCTCACATTATCCCATCTCTAAAATGGTAGACAATGGATTGTCATCTCCTGGCAGGAATTCCGTTCGTACGAACACCACCCTCTGTGATTGTCATGACCGATGCCTCCAAGTGGGGATGGGGAGCCCACTTGGGAATGTTGACAGTTCAGGGACAGTGGACCGAGTACGAGAGATCCCTTCACATCAATTGCCTAGAGCTCCTGGCGGTCCACAGAGCTCTGAGATCTTTTCTACTGTCCCTCTACAATCGCCACATTCAGGTCACCTCCGACAATGTAGCCACTGTTTTCTACATCAATCGTCAGGGAGGCACAGCCTCTGTTCACTTGTGCAAACAAGCCCTATCCTTATGGCACTGGAGTAATGCTCATGGCATTTTCCTGACAGCGGTGCATCTACCAAGAGTCCAAAACATCCAAGTAGACACACTGAGTCATCATCTAGTCAATGACCACGAATGGGCCCTCAACCGTCATTACCTGCACACAGTGTTCGAGACTTTCGGAGTTCTGAAAATAGATGTATTTGCATCTCCAGACAATGCCCAGTGTCCGCACTTTTACACCTGGGGTCCTCCATCCCCACTGTCTGTAGGGGACGCCTTCCTCCATCAATGGTCCGAGACACTGCATTATCTATTTCCACCAATCCCTCTCATCACGAGAGTATTGCAAAAGATAAAGCTAGATCAGACCAATTGCATACTGATTACACCATGGTGGCCCCGTCAACCCTGGTTCACCACTCTTCTCCTCCTCTCGGACAGCACGTTCCTCCGACTTCCTCAAGTTCAGGACTTGATTTCCCAACAAGAAGGCAAGGTTCTGCAGCACAATCCGGGACTTCTATGACTGACTGCCTGGAAAATCAGTTTCTGAATTTTCCTTCGGACGTTCGTCATGTCCTACTCAATGCCAAAAAACCTGCTACCAGAAAATCTTATTCTTTAAAGTGGAAACGTTTCTCGGTGTATGCTGTTCTACATAATTTCAAGCCTGAACTCTCCACTATAGCTCAGATCCTGACCTACACCTTATCCCTTTCTAACTCAGGACTGTCGTACTCTTCTCTGAAGGTCCACGTAGCGGCTATCTCTGCATTCCATCCACACATCGAAGGGTGCACTGTTTTCTCCCACTATGCTACCAAAGCCTTCATGAAGGGGATCCTCCACCTTCATCCTCCAATCCGTCAGCTTCACCCCACCTGGAGCTTGTCTCTTGTGCTGAGCCAATTAATGAAGCCACCTTTTGAGCCCATGGCATCCGTTCCTATGCATCTCCTGTCCTGGAAGACAGCTTTGCTGGTAGCACTTACTTCTGGCAGAAGAGCCAGCGACATCTGCGCTTTCAGAGCAGACCCGCCATACACTATTTTCCATCATGACAGAGTTGTTTTATGGCCTGACCCTTCCTTTTTACCCAAGGTAGTCTCACCGTTTCATCTAGGAAAGTTGTCTACTTTACCTGCCTTTTTTCAACGCCCTGCTGATGCAGGTCTGTTGGGTTTCTGATGCAATTTCACTTCCTGTTGTCATGAGTTAATTATATGTTTGTATATGCATGCTGATGTTCAGCCAGTGAGTAGGTAGAGCAAATAAGAATGTGTGCACGTACTTCCCGCCAAGGCTAGGTGTCAATATGCATAGTGACCAGTGAGGGAGAGCCCTAATAGGCTAATCCATATATTTGGGTGGTGGTCAGTTTTATTACCCTTTGTGTTAAGCCCTTAGATCTCCCTTAGATCTGAAGTTAGGACTCCTGAGAGTTGAGATGTAGTCTAGAAGCTAGACAGGATATTGAATCCTTCTTTGTTTTCTAGAAATCCTAGTCAACCCTTTCATCATCAGCCGCCCTGAGCCATTCGTGGGAAGGGCGGGATATAAATTCTAAATAAATAAATAAATAAAGTAAACTACTTTGATTCTTAAGCTAAACCATGTGCCTGGCTGTTTTATTCATGGCTATCTCCATGTTACTCTGCTAAAGGTATATGTAAACCCAATAAGGTCAACGAACTTTACACAACCTGGATGTATGTAGGGCCCTTGCTTTTTACATTGAGAGAACATGTCCATTTCGAAAAGACACTAGACTCTTTGTAGCATATGCAACCCACAACCAAGGCACTAAAATCTCAACACAGAGATTTTCAAAATTGATTGTGGCTGCTATTACTTTATGCTATTGACTGGCTAAACAGCCTATACCTGAACATTTACGAGCTCATTCTACCAGAGCCGTTGCCACTTCATCAGCCTTCTGTAAGGGCGTTCCAATGGAAGACATATATGCTGCTGCAGTCTGGTCGTCTCCATCTACGTTTGTCTTGCACTACGCTTTAGACGTCCGTGCTCGGCATGACGCGTCCTTCAGGCAGGCTGTGCTACAATCCATTTTTGACTGATGTCTCCAGTCGGCTACACTGTAAGTACAATATTGCTTCTTACTAACTTTATCCTTTGGTTACAGATCCAGCACCCACCTCCGGACAGATTAGCTTGCCAGTCACCCATGTGTGGGACTGCACAGAGACCACGATGAAGATAAACAGGTTTCTTACCTGTAACTGATGATCTTCGAGTGGTCATCTGTGCAGTCACACATGCCCGCCCAACCTTCCCCGCTGCTGGTTCCTTGTTCTTAATTCAAAAATTTTCCTCCTATATGGCGGTGGGAAGAAACTGGGTGGGTGAAGCGCCTCCCTCTCATCTAGACATGCGCAGTGGATGCCTCCTCCCCAGGACGAGAGGAAGTGCGCGTCAAAATTAACGCTCCAAGATTGCTTTGAATTCTCCAAGGTCGGGATTGATCCTGGCGGATAACCCATGTGTGTGACTGCACAGATGACCACTCGAAGATCATCAGTTACAGGTAAGAAACCTGTTTTTTTCCTTGCACCGGGGACTTTCTGCTTTCTCCTGTTATGGAAGCTGGTAAGGCTTTATGCTCTGCTGGCACTGTGCCTCATGCTGCAACTGCATTGTTTCTTCCCCTCCCACTGCCTCCATCACTGCCTATTTATATCTATCAGTGGTGAGCGTGAGATTCTGTCCAGTCTTGGCAGCAACACACCACTTCTGTCCTGAGTATGTTTATTTCCAGTTGGGTCACTGGCATTGCACAGTTGCCTCCCCAGCCCTCACAAGATACCACCTTGTGAGGGGCACCTGATTGACTCTTGTACCTTGTATGTTACAAAGGAAATACAGCCCCATATTTCTCTTGTAATGTCTTGTTCTGCTACTAGTGCCATGGGGTTTGAGATCATATATCTGCCCCTTCCTTTTTCAAAAGCTGTGCAAGAACCAGAGCCAGGGCCTTTTCCACGGCTACACCTAACTGGTGGAATGAGTTGCTGGAGGAAGTTAGGGCCCTGCGAGAGCTCCCACAGTTCTGCAGAGCCTGTAAAACAGCACTCTTCCACCTTGCTTTTCCTTAAGGACAACTTACAGCAACGGACTAGGCCCATAAACTGGAACTTAACATCATTCTGGACTTCCTACCTTGCTATGGTGATTTAGGGTCCCTTGGAACATCTAACATTGACTATCCAGTCATACTGCTACCATCGTAACTTAATTGCATCATGAATCATTGTACTAGCATCTATTGTTATATTGTTTTAACTGATATTTTAATATAGTTTTTTATGTTTTATGTAGTATCACTGTTTTTATCTTGTTTGGTCATTTTTTGACCCTAACCTGTGAGCCGCCCTGAGCCTGCCTTCGGTGGGGAAGGCGGGATATAAATAAAAAAAATAAATAAAATAAAGAATGTTTATTAGCTCAGTAACCAAGAGGCCAAATAGAAACCCTCCTCCCAGAACGACTAAGCCTCCTGGCATTGTGAAGTGGGAACTGACCTTGGTAATTGGTTTCATAAACTAGCCTCTGTCTGTGTAGCAACATTCTCGAGGCCAGTCAAGGGTTGAAAAGAAGAGGTGTCATTTTTAATGATAGGGGAAACTATAAGGAAAGGGGATAGTGTTAAAATTTAATTGGCTTATGTTTGGCTCCAATTCCCATGATGGCAGTATGCTGAGTAATATATTGCAGCATTTTTATAGGCTTAAATGTGAGACCAAAGGACTGCTGCTTTCTTTCAGGCAATCAATTGCCTGTTATATTTTCTCAAAGCTTATTTAGAGTGCAAATCGATGTATTTATAAGTTATGCACTGAAACCACTGTAACCGGTGGAGTGCACTCCCTCAGTTCATAGTTTCCCAGTTAAACAGTTTACTGTAAAAATAAAAGGAAACAGAATGTCACAAATTAATTGTTTACATAATAAAAATATAACAGTGTGATAAATATAATATATACTTTTTGTGTAGATTGCCTTCTATGTGTAGGCTAGCAATAGCATGAATAGATGGACATGTTCAAGGATTAGGCAAAATACAGTAAGATTTACTTTGCAGAGGATTGTTGTATGTCTTGGTGTTTAGAATATCTAAAATCTATTGGGTCATTTTGCAATGAATCAGTTTTCCCAAATTATAAAAAAAAAATCACCTGCCTTTTTGTGAAAGCCAGTTTTTCTCTGATCAATATGGAAACCTTTATGGAAAGGAGATGAGATACCACAGTGATACCACAGTGAAGAGCACTGGAGAAGGTCCATTGGAATTATTTTATGGTGACCCTGAAGGACAGGAGGCTGCCATGGGCAGAGATGAATGAGGACTGTGTTTGGTTGCTAAAGGGAAAAGACATGCAGTAAGTGTAGTTTTGTTGGTCACAAAGCATGAAAGAATAATTACCAACAGGGGTTGTTCTTTGCCTGTAGATAAAGATAAACAATACAAGAATATTGAATGACCAGGGTTCCTTCCTCCAAGGCAGAAATGAGACCCAAAGTTCTCCAAAACAGTCAAGGCAAGACATTATATTTGGATCAAGCAGACTGCTGGAACATACCAGATGCAATTAGCCTTGGTTAGCAGCCTATGTGAAACATGGGCTCCTTATGTGTTGCCCTATGCTTTTGTTTCCTCTCTAACGACGTACACTGGGAAAGCCCTTTACTAGCTTCCAGAACTCTCACATTATCCAGACTGCTTCCTCATGCATGTCAGAAATAGCTTGAAAAAACACATGAAGTCCAAAATGTATATGTAAGCATGTGTTCTAAATAACTGCAAAAGCATTTTGACAGACATTCATAAAACAGAACTCCAAGTCCAAAAAACATTATAGAACAAGTGTTGAAGTTCTCTACATTTTCCTCTTACAGACTGCATTATTCCAGATGAATAGTATCAGCTAGGGAAAATTAAATGAATGAGAACCAGCTTCATTACAGTTCAGCATAGGGGTTCCCAACCCTCTTGAGCCTGCATGTGCCTTTGGAATTTTGACATTATGTTGAGTACAACCACAAAATGACTGCCACAGGAGGTGGAGGTAGAGCCAGCCACACAATGGCTGCTGCAGGTTACCTTCAGTCACACAGTGAAGATCCTTGTAGAACAATTAATCATTTATTAAATTTAAAAGCCCATAAGCCAGGGGTGGCCTGGGAAATCCCCGAGAGAATTTTTGAAGGAATATTGGGAAACAGATATTGAAGATAAAATTTTAGATGAAGATTGGGAGAGGATTTTTAGATTACCTCCCTTTGTTACAACATCTAAGTTAATGCAGGAGCAGGGATTGAAGATGATACAGAAATGGTATTATACACCCATTAAGATGTATTATATTTCTAAATCAGGGAGTAAAAATTGTTGGAGGAAATGTGGAGAAATTGGAACTTTCAGTCACATGTGGTGGGATTGTCCCTTAGTGAAAAAATTCTGGGTTCAGGTTGGCATAAAGATGACAAAGATTATGGGAAGAAAAATAAGTATATCTAAAGCAATGGCAATTATTAATTTGGATGGTGTGGGATTAAGATCAAAAGAGGATAGTAAATGGATTAATTTGATGTTAGTAGCAGCAAGACAAGTGATAGCAAGAAATTGGAAAGAAGCTGAGGAACTGACAATTAATCATTGGAGGGATAAAATGAATAATATAATAATATTGGAGTATTTAAAGAAGATACAAAGAATGAACGGATTAAAGGTTAGGGAACAGGAGGAGGGCTGGTTTAGAAAGATGGTGAGGTATTTGGAAAAGTTTAAACAATTTAAGATGATTGGTTGGTTAATAAGAAAATGAATGGATAAGAAGTTTAAATAGAGTGATGGAGTTGTATTTGGATGAAATGTTAATAGTTATAAATATATGGAATATTATAAAGCCTGGGACTCTCACAGAGGTGAAGTGGTGTTGGAATATATAACAATAAAAATTATTTTAAAAAAATAAGCCAGGGGTGGCCAATGTTAGCTCTCCAGATGTTTTTTGCCTACAACTCCCATCAACCCCAGCCTTTGGCCATGCTGGCTGGGGCTGATAGACGTTGTAGGCAAAAACTTCTGGAGAGCTACCGTTGGCCACCCCTGCCATAAGTCATACATCTATAAACCCATAAAATTATGAATTTAAAATTACAGTAAAACAGAAGTTTGCCACATCTACTATACAGCCACGATAGAGGCTATTTAGCAAGAGTCTCAGTCTTGTAGATTCAGAAAAGGGTGAAAATTTCATTAACCATTTCATCAGAAATCTTTCTCTTCCTGTTTTAAATTTAGGGCAATGAAAAAAGATATGTGCAAGAGAATCTACAGTCTTTAGTGGGCAGTCACAAACATGCCAGGTTGCAGGGATACCCAGAATACAGCCCTTCATTTGCACAGTTGGAAGTGCATTACAATGGGCCATCATATATGCCAGGGGTGTCCAATGGTAGCTCTCCAGATGTTTTTTGCCTACAACTCCCATCAGCCCCAGCCATTGGCCATGCTGGCTGGGGCTGATGGGAATTGTAGGCAAAACACATCTGGAGAGCTACCTTTGGCCATCCCTGATATATGCTCTTCTTAATTTGGGGGTAGTCAACATGTATAAATGGAAAGTTTGTTCAAATCTTGCTGAAAATTGGATCCCTAGATGAATTGGCAAGCATGTCAGCTTAGTATTACTTAAGAGCATTTTCCAGTCTTGATTTATAAGTTTCTGGAGTCACTTATTGAATTATTTAATCCTCTCCTTCTAAAGAAAGAATAAGATCAAGAATTTCAAAAGATCTTTCCATATTGGAAGCTGGTTTGATAGAGACTTGAATGGTCAAAAATCAACTCAAAATATAAATTGGTTAGAAGTCATAACATGGTTGGAACTCGGAAATAATTACTACAAACCAAGAGAAATTATAAAGCTCTTTTGATGGATCTTTGTAGAATCATAGAGTTGTAAGGGGTCTCCAGAGTCATTTAGTCCAACCCTCTGCACAATGTAAGAAATACCTCCCCCCCACACCCAGTGACCCCTGTTTCATGCCCAGAAGATGGCAAAAAGAAAAAAAAGCCAGAATCACTGGCCAAAGTGACCTGGAGAAAAATTGCTTCCTGACCCCAAAATGATGAACAGCATTTCCTTGGGCGTGTAAGAAAGGTCATGAGAAGTAAGCAGTGATTCAACCATTCCTGCCCTCCCTCTCATGATCTGCCTAAGTTCACAGAAAACAACTTCACACCATCCTCTATATGACAGCCCTTCAAACACTTGAAGATGGTGATCATATCACCTCTCAGTCATCTCCTTTCCAGGTTAAACATACCCAGTTCCTTCAACCTTTACTCATAAGATGGTCTCCAGACTCCTCACCATCTTTGTTGTCCTCCTCTGGACATGTTCCAGAATCCTGATTCCGTGAACTAAAGCAGATTATGAGAGGGGAGGGCAGGAAGGGTTGCATCAGTGCTAAGTGGGGTGGTTTTTTGCCATCTTCTGGGCATGGAACAAGTATCACTGGGATGTGTGTGTGGGGGGGGAGGTATTTGTGAATTTCCTGCACTGTATATAGGGTGTTAGACTAGATGACCCTGGATGGTCCTTCTATGTAAAACTATATGATTCTAAGTAACGTTAATTAACAATAATGAAAAGGTGCTCTATATTCAGAACCTCAGATGGTAAAAAGTTCTTTTCTGATCAGTTATGATGACAATTACATACATAAACTCAATTAAAAAAACATTTCTTCATGTTTTTCCTTCTGATGACTCATCAACTTAGCCAACAATGGCGCTAATAACCATTCATCATTTGAGCTCAATTTGGGTTAGCTAACTCATTTAACTGCAGAGCAGGGAGGCCCATGATGCTTTTGGTGTGTGCTTAATCCTACTAATAATTTATCAAACACAACTCCCATTTAATTGCTCTTTGGTGCCATTAACTATTATATTGGTCTTTTCCCGATGACTTTTGGCACTTGTTCTTAAGCCTGCAATATTTAGCATGATAAATAGTATGACTTTTTCCTCAGAAATTCAACCCATCACTTTAGCAGATGTCATCTTGACCCCCTTTATAAAACATGTTTCCACATTCTTTCTCTTCAAAATGAGGCAGCAGCTGTGGTGTACTGCAGTGTTTACAGTATTTGATGAGAACTGGGGGGATTAGTATTTAAGGCCCTCCTTTGCCATAAAGCTTACTAAGGTGACCTTTTGGCTGGCCCATCTTTCTCAGTCTCATCTACTTCAGAAAGTTGTAGTGAGGATAAAATAGAGGAAGGGAGAAACATGATATCATCCTAAGCTCCTCAGAGGCAAGGCAGGATAGCTATTCTACCCCACACATGCTTTAAAATTTAAACCAACACTGACAGCCACCTGCATGTATTATTAGCCTTGAAAAGAAAGTGGTGGTGGGGGGGGAAGGAAACAAGACAAACAGGTGAAAGAGAAGGTGCCTGTCTTCATTCTTACCAGGGAAATTCAGGGACCCGTATAGAAGCTATTGGTCTTTTAAAAACCCAAGGAAAAACAAACCATGGATTCTCCAGAGATACACCTGTTTCAGCCATTAGATTTAAGGTTGCAAATTTTGTATTGTGAATTTCTTGAAGCTTTGGTGGGTATAGCCAGTGGACGGCAGGGTTTGAGGAGGGGAGGAACCTCAGTGGGATATAAGGCCATAGAATCCATGGTGAAAAGCAGTCATTTTCTTCAGAGGAACTGATCTCTGTTGCTTGGAGATCAGATGTAATTCAACCTCTGATATCCCTCCAGGCCTTTTCTTATTATTTAATTTATTATGATGTTAGATCAGCCAGAGCCTTCTCTTATTGCTGGAACATTCTCTTAACACACCTTTTCTACTACCTCTATGCATTGCAATATCATTTATTTTGCGCATTTATTATTCCTTCCTTTTTCTGAGGAATTCCATTTTATCCATCTCTGTGAGGAAGGTTAAGCTTTGAGAGAATGAATGAGACACCCTGCGTGCGTGCGGTAGAATAGCTATCCTGGCAAGCACCAATTTGGATCCAGGTCTGTTGCTGAAAGATAAGATCAGAAAGAAAGCCAAGAATTGCCCTGACACAAAGAAATGAGAAATTGTTAACAATGGCATGACATTTTGAACCATTTTAAAAACCAAACATTAGAAACTCCAGAGCATGCTAGGTGCAGTACACACAAGCTATGACTCTTGCTTGAACAGCAAAACTAATGAGGTGTTAATGTAGGTTTTCCCAAATGGTTTTTAAGACAGAAAGTATGGAATGTATCCTTTCAACTTTTTTCCAGGTCACGGAACAAAAGAGGACATGTTATTTAGCCTGAGGCCCACTCTCAGGTATGACATTCTCCAGGTCAAGGTGACTGCGTCACAGAGCAGCGGGTGCTCACTTGGCCTCATGCACCTGATTGTTTTCTGTTGGGCCGGGTGTCAAAGGTGGAACAGAGGGAGTGCATGCGCCGCTTGCCTTTTCAGCCATCCTTACAAAGCTGAAATGCAGCACGGTGTGTTCTGAAGGAGGCAGTGAACTTTCACAGGAACGAAAAGCCCTAAGAATAGAACTGCGTGTAGGCAGGGAAATAATGCTGTCTAAAGAATGGGTGAACTGTATAGGCCAAAAGTCCTGAAGGCAGAAATCTACATTTCAAGTTTCACAAAGACTTAGGCAAACCTCAAGAAACTTCTATGATCTCCCACACTGAGCGGCTGCAGCCAGTCACTGTGTGGCTTGGGATGCCATGCAACTATATCACATGAAGTAGGCCAAGTTTGTGCTCAAATGGCATAGTCAAGCACAGTTTACATATAACACCAAAGCACGAGAGCACTATTTTGTCAAGCACAGTTTACATATAACACCAAAGCAGGAGAGCACTAATTTGTGCACTCCCTTTGCATGCTCAGAGCTATCTAATTACTATTTCTTTAGTCAAAATCAGAGGCAGAGTACAAGACATAGTTTGGTTGTTCAGATCAAAGATGAAATTGTTCTATGTCAAAGCAGAAGTCACTAATTGGCTCCAAGCATCTAAGGTGGGGTTAATTTGCCAGGTTGAGCCTGGCATCCAGTGGAAGATTAGAGGTAGACATGGGTTGGTGTGTGTGTGTGCAGCTTCCATGGTGATGTATTTTAATGTATTGCTGATTGGCCTGTTATCTGATCCACCCTAAGCTTGCATGTGAGGAGTGTGGAATATAAATTCAAAAATAAATAAATAGACTATGAACTGTCATAGAGCTTTCAGTGATTCTGATGACTACCCACAGTCTCTTCCAGGTTTTCCCCATCACACTAGTGATGCTGCTTTTTAAAAAAATCTCCCCACCATCACTTGGACCAGTGGCAGGCAACAGGACCTCAAAGAGTGGACTCCCCCACCTCCACTGAGAGTTTGGCAATCTTAATCTGAGGGGAAAGAATGTATGAACCAAATAGGACCAAATTGTGGTTTCATATGTCTGAACTATAACTGTTGACAGAATGCCCCTTGCACCCACTGGTGTGTGTATGTAACAAGAACATAAGAGAAGCCATGTTGGATCAGGTCAATGGGCCATCCAGTCCAACACTCTGTGTCACAAAGTGACCAAAAAACCCAAGTGCCATCAAGAGGTCCACTAGTGGGGCTAGAAACCATTCCACTGTGCCCCCCAAGCACAAGAATACAGAGCATCACTGCCCCAGACAATACGTTCCAACAATACACTGTAATATCTACCATTTAACTAGCACTTCCAAAATTCCAAGTAAGTTGCAAGTTGCAGCCAGTGGTCACCCTCCTCTGTCAACCCCCAATATTTTATTTGTGCCCAGCTGCTGGGAGATAAAACCATGGAGTGACAAGACCTGAGTTCCATGTGGGTACTGGCCTCTGCATGGTCCCCTTGCCACCTGGTGGTGGAAGCCAGCCAGCAGACCCTGAGCTGGGCATGTAGTTTGAGTGGCTCCACCCCAAGGCCCCATGAAAGAATCCCCAAAATAGGGGAAAAGAGCAGGTCAGCATGTCCTCCTCCCACAAAGGATCCATCCGAATGCCAAAAACTGCCCAAGCTGTGATGATGAAATAGCATAAAATAGCGGGATGATACAGGAAAACATAATAAACATGATGAACAAACCAGAACAACCCATCACACTAAAATGACAAAAGAGGAAGGGAAGGATGGGAAAAGCTGAAGACCTGAAGAGAAAGCAAGCCAGCTGGAGAGTGGAATGTTCCAGATGCCCACTCCAGCTACGTTGGCATATGCAACAAACCAATCTGTGCAGCTGGCTTTGCCCCTACAGCCTGCTGGCAGCATGAGGCTACAAGCCTTGTTTCTGTTGTTTTGCCCACTTCCCAGACTGCAATGTTTCCCAGTGAGCTGGCACTGTATTTCTCTTAGCCATTTTGGTATACCATTTTGGAAATTCCTAGATTGCCTCCCAATAGCATCATCTCCTTCCCAAGCCCCACCCTCTTGAGGCACCGCCCTCAAAATCTTCTAGCATTTGGGTAGACCTACTGGGTGGCCTTGGGTAGTCATTCTCTCTCAGCCTAACTTATCTCACAGGATTGTTGTTAGGTTCAGGTAGGTAGCCACATTGTTCTGAAGCAACGGAACAAAGTTTGAGTTCAGTAGCACCTTTAAGACCAAAAAAGTTTTATTCTGGGTAGAAGCTTTCATGTACAGGCACACTGCTTCAGATATTTCTTCAGAGTTATTGTTGTGAGGACAAAATGGAGGAGAGGAGAATGATGTAAACTGCTTTGGATCTAGGCTTGCCAATCCCCCGGTCCCAGCGGAGGTTCTTCTGCTTTCCCATGCTCCTTCCCACCTCCAGTCAGCTGGCCGTCGGGGGGAAGCCCCGCCCCCACAGCCATCATGTGCCTTTCCACCTCCAGAGGCTTCAGTCTCTACTTGGAAAGCCTTCCTCTTTGGATGGTGTGTCTGTGACTTTAAGGCTGAAGAGAAGTGGGGGGAGGGGAGAGGAGAGGAGGCAGAACAACATGGCTGTGAAAGGAGCCCATTTTGGTATACCAGCTCACAAACCTGGCAAACATATTATTCTGGAATAATGTTATTAAATAAAGATAATGAGCAGGATCAAACAGCTGTTAGGATTTCAAGGGGGAAAAAAACAATGAACAAGTCTGTAGAAAACAATAGTTTTTATCCCCGATGACCATGGATCTTACAGTTAAACTAAAGCAGTTGAATCCACTCACCTACATGGGTGAAAATGACCAGAAAAGTTCCTCTGTGAGGATGTTAAGACACAACAGTTAGACTCTGCTCAAACCTATGGCACAATGATGCTATTAAGTTCAATCATGTTCCTTTGTCTCGGCCTCAATACTCTGTTTCTGCTCATGATAGTTGAAGTAATTCTAGAGACTTGTAAGACATGTCTTCTTGACATGTAGACACCAGGAGAGAAATTTGTCTGAGATTATGGCTCATGTCAACAGCATCATTTTTACCAATGCCCCTATAACGTTTTCTGCTGTCTTTTCTCATTTCTTTTCCCTGTCAGCTGACTCAATCCTATTTCTCACTTGAAACTTCCAGCAGAGCTCCAGTTTGAACAGCTTCAAAACTGATGCTGAAGATCCATCCAAGCAAGGCTGCTTTATGTGAAGTGAGGATGCTTCTAATATTGCTGAGGCTGGGTGAGTGGGCATCAACGTGGCAGATGAGGTTCAATGTGGCCAAGTGAAAAGTAATGCACATTGGGGCCAAGAATCCCAGCTGCAAATACAAGTTGATGGGGTGTGAACTGGCAGAGACTGACCAAGAGAGAGATCTTGGGGCCGTGGTAGATAACTCACTGAAAATGTCAAGACAGTGTGCGTATGCAATAAAAAAGGCCAATGTCATGCTGGGAATTATTAGGAAGAATTGAAAACAAATCAGCCAGTATCATAATGCCCCTGTATAAATCGATGGTGCGGTCTCATTTGGAGTAGTGTGTGCAGTTTTGGTCGCCGCACCTCAAAAAGGATATTATAGCATTGGAGAAAGTCCAGAAAAGGGCAACTAGAATGATTAAAGGGCTGGAACACTTTCCCTATGAAGAAAGGTTGAAATGCTTGGGGCTCTTTAGCTTGGAGAAATGTCGACTGCGGGGTGACATGATAGAAGTTTACAAGATAATGCATGGGATGGAGAAAGTAGAGAAAGAAGTACTTTAATCCCTTTCTCACAATACAAGAACTCGTGAGCATTCGATGAAATTGCTGAGCAGACAGGTTAAAACGGATAAAAGGAAGTACTTCTTCACCCAAAGGGTGATTAACTTGTGGAATTCACTGCCACAGGAGGTGGTGGCGGCCACAAGCATAGCCACCTTCAAGAGGGGGTTAGATAAAAATATGGAGCAGAGGTCCATCAGTGGCTATTAGCCACAGTGTGTGTGTATATATATATATATATAGGCCACTGTGTGACACAGCGTGTTGGACTGGATGGGCCATTGGCCTGATCTAACATGGCTTCTCTTATATTCTTAATATGCCCTTTTGAGCATGGATTATCCCGTCACATATATCAAAGAAATAAGTGAAGCTTTTATTCTCACAATCTGTTGCTTGCCTGTCTTCCATTATCTCTGCTACAGATTAAAACAATCCTGCAGAGGTGCTGATGAAGATTAACAAGATTCTTAGAGAATAAGCTTTCAAGAGTCAAAGCTCCCTTTGTCAAACTTTACCTGTTGAAAGCTTATACCCTGGAAATGTTCATTGAATCATAGAGTTGGAAAGGACTTCCAGGGTCATCTAGTCCAACCCGTGCACAATGCAAGAAATTCACAAATACCACCCCACACACCTAAATTCACAGGATCCACATTACTGTCAGATGGCCATCCAGCCTCTGTTTAAAAACCTTGCTGGGGAGCATGTGGATGCTTTGGGATGCTTTTTTTTTTGAGCCAGCCTGATTTGGGACACCTCCAATCTACCCCCAAATGCCCATCTGTTATCAGCCAGGGTGTCTGGTATGGGGAGAGGAAGGGAAGGAGATTGTTAGCTACTCTGAGACTCAGAATGAAGGGCAGGGTATAAATTCAACTCTTCTTCTTCTCACCAACCTTGTCTCTTCCTTTCTACCTATATCCCATTTTGCCTGCTTGCCACTATGTTAATTGAGAGAATTAAGAACAAGACTGTGCACACAAGTGCTCGCAGTTCCTTTGACATGGCTGCCCTGTCTCTCTTCCATCTGTAAGATACTGAGATAAATCTATAAGCAGAGCCCAGGTGGTATTTCAGGCTTTTAATTGCATGGTTGCCACACCCCAGATTATCCCTCTGCTGCAGAGCTATGAGAAACTCTAGAGGCATCTCTCTTGAGATGAGATATCCTTGGTTTCACATGACTAAGTTTGAAAGATAAGTGCTACAAGCCCCTCCACAGTCAAATCAGTTAAAATGCTTCTAGTGGAAAGACATCCCTACTAATTAGCTGCATTTATTTCCCACCAGATGAAGACAAAATTATTCCTAGTGAAGGTGTTAAGGGTAGTGGTATGTGATAGCTTTTGAGAGACCTAGTTCCATTAAGTTAACAAAAAGGGCTATAATATTATGTTCTCTGAATTGTAAAATTGATCTCTGTGGGAGCAGAGAGACAGCAGAAAGATTCCTTCTCAGCTGTGGTGGAAAATTTTCCTGAAGAAATCTGATATTCAGAGAGCACTGAGTCATACATACTAATTTTTTAAAAAGTTGTTGAGCTTCTGTTGATGTTATCCAATTATACTGAATCTTTTAGTATATATAGACTAGTGATTAGCAACTGCTTTTGATGAAATTCAGTCTCATGGGAGGTACCACAGTTGCCAAACAAGAGGCAAGTGAGATGTATAATGCAATCCATTTGATGTGCTTAACCCACTGCCTTCATCCCTTCCTCAAAGAATCCATGCCATAAAATTAGCTACTGATGAGCAACATGGACCATCCTTGGAAGTTCCATTAAAGTACATTCCTTAATAGATTTCAAATTGTCAGCAAGAATTACTGGAAATCACATTCCAGAAATCTTTATTCAAACCCAGCTGCGGCAAACTTTCAGGCTGGGCAATTCTTGCAGTAGTCACTGAATGTAAGTATTGTCAGTACTACAGGGCATGTGTATTCTGTGCTATTTGTGGGCAAATCTCAGCCAAGCAGGGCTTCATGGACCACTAGGTAAGACAATTCCAATTGGTCTCCTTTAGAAAAGGGGCCTGTGTTCTTCCAGCAAATAACACATTGTTAACACATTTGCATGATTATTAATCCATCTCTTTCACATCTGATATACAGTAGATGAATTTATGGATTCTGCTGTGTCCAAAGTATGGTTTAGTGGGCCCTTCAACCTGCCATTAAGGGTGCATGATCACCTTTCTGTTTAGATGTCAATTTAATTTTAAATTGCTATCAGCACTGCTCAGATTTTTTTTAATTATTGAAATTAGTCTGAATTGTCTAATAAATGTTTTGCACAAGCATATTCTCACAATGCTCTGGCCATTCCTCTTCTCTTTGTTACATATTAAATATAATAAAATGAAAATAGATTTTTAGATCATGCCTTGGGGGCAGGGCCAGTGCGTGGGAGTTGGCAAACTAGGTGATTGCCTAGGGTGCTAGCCCCCAGCAGGGGCAGAGGATGGGTAACCCCTCCCCACTCATGCCATCCCTGAGCCTCCCACTCATTTTTCTCAGCTCTGAGGAATCGGAGGAGCTCCTCTGATCCCTGAGAGTCAAAAGAGCAGTGTTTTCCTTCCCCAGCATCATCCAAGGGCGCCGGGGAAGGAAAGGGCTGAGTGATCTGGCCCTTCTCGGCTTTCCTGCACAGCAGGAAGGTTGAGTGGGGGGAGGAGGTTTCCACAGAGGGCTCCTCAAGAGGACCCCTCCATGCAAATGGGGCCATCTGGCCCTGCTTGGCCTTCCCGCACTGTGGGAAGGTCAAGCGGGGGGAGGGGCGTTTGCATGGAGGGCTCATCAAAAGGAGCCCTCCATGCAAACAGGGCCCAATTTGGGCTAGCACCGGGGGGCCCTCCCCCACTGGAGGGCGGGGGGGATGGAGCCTTGCCTGGGGCAGCCAAACCCCCAGCACCTGCCCTGTTTGCAGGATGGGATTGCATGACCTGTTTCTTTTTTCTATTCAAACCCCATTTTACCTGCCTCATTCATAGGAGCATTTAGGTCCAGATTTCAAAAGACTGTGCTTATGATCTTGGTCATCTTCTGTTTGTCCTGCATCTGTAGAAGGGGGGAAAACACCACATATCTAATGAACATCTATGACTGATGTTTTGATACAGCATAAACCATTTTTGTGTACATTTGTGAAATATAACCACAGATTGATCTCTGGGCAATTGCATTGTTGTCAAGAGGATCCACTGAGCTCAAGGAAACAGGATATGAGTGCAAAATGTTCCATCTTTTCATTCCCAGAGAGTTTGAATGTTTGGAGTCCAGGAAGAGACCAGGCAACAGGAGACACAAATCTTTGTGACATGTATTTCATTTTTAATGCAATGTAATATAAGTGGACTTGTTTAATAGCCCACACAAAATATATCCAACAGTTTCTAAAGCATAGGCATACAGTTTAAAAGGGAGCTGAATGAAACACAGCTTAAGTGGAAAAGATTATGTGCATGTTTTGGTTTGAAAATGCAAATGGAAGTGCCAGCTGAAGTAATAAAAATAACGGCTGAGACAGGCGAAGAAAAGTGGTTGTCATATAATCAATTATTAAAAATACAAAGTGGCAAAATAGAACTGAAAACTGCTGAAGAGTTGAACCATAAATATGATTGGTTTCAAATGCAACAAATAAAGAGCTTGGTGGAGAATGATATTAAAACTGAAGGAATAAGGAAAGAGCAAACAGAAGTTCTGCTTGGGGACAATGATAAATTAATTTCAAAAGTATATAAATTACTTCTACAATGGTCTACAGAAGATGTAGTAAAATCGCAAATGATTAAATGGGCAATTAATATAAATAAAGAAGTACAGATGGAAACTTGGGAATATTTGTGGAAGAACTCTATGAAACTTTCAACATGTCAAGGTATTAAAGAAAACTGTTTTAAGATAATGTATAGATGGTATATAACGCCTAAAAAATTGGCAAAGATGAATAATAAGATGCCAGACAGATGTTGGAAATGTAAAAAGCATGAAGGTTCTTTCTACCATATGTGGTGGACTTGTGAAAGAGCTAAAATGTTTTGGCAGATGATTCAGCAAGAGATTTCTAAGATCTTGGGATATGAGTTTAACAAAGTTGCAAAGCTTTTCTGTTGGGACTACAAATGGAAAAATTTCCAAAAGAAGATAGAACTTTAATCTGGTACTTGCTCTCAGCCGCTAGGACATTGTATGCGCAGTTGTGGAAGCAAGAAAAAATACCAGAGAAATGGGATTGGATTATAAAAGTTATGACATGGAGTGAAATGGGTGGAATGCGCACACTCTAAAGAGAAGAAGCCTCGGCTCGCCCCTCTCCGGATAAGAAAAGAGATTAGGACCGAAAGATAAGTAAATATTGACTTTTTGGGGTCATAATATTTGGCAGTGAGGCTAGAGAGTCAAAGAAGTAAAAAGCGTGCTCAGAAGAGAGCTAGCAGTGAGAAAAAGGGAGTATTTTGGCAAAACAGATAAGAAACGGAGGCAGTAATTAGCAGCATAGAAATGGCTGCCACTACAGTGAAACAGCTTTTGGAACAAATAGCACAATTTCAGGCTTTAATGATGCAATCTCAGAACAAGATAGAGGGAACTGTTGCTGAGATAAAAAATGAAGTTAGTCAGATAAACAAGGAACTGCAAGATATTAGGCAGCTGGCCAACAAAGCAGATAAGGCAGCTTCAACAAATAAGAAGGACATAGTTCATTTAAAGGAACAGATTAAAAGCCTCTCTGACAGAGCAAGAAGGGCTAACCTTATCGTCCATGGTATTTCAGAAGACGTTGACTCACGACACTTGGAAGATGGGATAATAATTTGGCTTTCAGAACAGCAAACAGGTGTTATGATTAACGCTGACCAGGTTGAAAGAGTTCATAGGCTTAGAACCAGAAGATCAGGAGGAGATCCTAGACCAGTGATTGTTAAATTCACAAGAGAAAAAGTGCGGCAGCAAGTGTTTTTGGCTTTAAAGAAGAAGGGACTGGAATTTAAAGGGAAAAGGGTATATGTGAGACAAGACTTTTGCAGTGAGACACTGGAAGAAAAAAGACAAATGAAGCCATTTGCAGATAAACTCTTTCAGAACAAGATATTGTTTACATGGGCTTACCCAGCCACTATTGTAATCTATAAAGAAGGCAAAAGACTCACAGCAAGGAACCCAGCTGAAGCAAAGAAACTCTTGGAGAAGATGGGTTTGGACCCAGGGGAAACAGGAACTCAACCAGAGGAAGAGTTTAATGTCGATGAACCAGAGGAGGGGCCATCTACACGTCAGGAGAAACGACAGAGGACGAGACTATAAGACGTCTAAGGAGAAGGAGGAACTTCTAAAAAAAGGGAAGTACCCTATAAATAAGAGGGAGGGGATATTACAGTCCTAAGCGAAGGAAGGAAACAATAAAAGATCCAGGAGGGGGGGGGAGGTGTGCCCACATAAAGGTATAGGGAGGGTGGAGAGATCAACCCAAATGTGAGCCCTATACCAGAAGAGGGGAGGGGGGATGATGGGGAAGAGTGAAGGGAAAGGGTGTGGGAGGGGAAAAGGGAGAAAGGGGAGAAGCAAAATAGACCTTGTTATCCAGCCAGGGAAGGGAGGGGAGGCGAATGATTATGTAAATTTGGAATGTTAATTTTTATGCATAATTTTATATTTTATGTTAGTTTTTATATGTTGTAAGCCACCCTGAGCCACCTGGTGGGAAGGGTGGGATATAAATCTCAAATAAATAAATAAAAATTATGGCTAAAACTTTGAAAATGCTCTCACTGAATGTCAATGGACTAAGTTCAGACCTGAAAAGATATAGATTAACAAGAATGGTAAAACAACAAAATATAGATATAATGTATTTACAGAAAACACATAAGGCAAAGGATGACATTAAATTGTTGATTAAACACCCAGGGTGGAAAGTATTGGCTGAAGCAAGAAGTAGAACTAAGACGAGAGGAGTAGCAATTTTAGTACACACAAGGATTGATATTAGGATATTAGATCTCGTTAGTGATAGGGAAGGGAGATATTTGTTCATTAAAGGTAGGTTTCAGAATAGAGTAATAATGCTGATAAATATATATGCCCCAAATACAGGACAGAGGAGATTTTTGAATAATGTTATGCAAAAAGTTCAGAAATTCTCAGAGGGAGAAGTTATTATAGCAGGAGACTTTAACATAGATATGACCAAGGAGAAGGAGGCTAGGTGGAAAAGGAATTTGGTAGAAGCGCATGAGGCCTTAAGCTTGGTTCCAAAGCCGACACATTTATCAAGTAGACACAAGACAGCTTCTTGTATAGATTATATATTTCTTTAAAAAATCAAATAATTGGGAGTTGAGGAAAGTAACAACCCATCCAATATGGATTTCAGACCATGCTCCACTAAATATAGAACTGGTGATAAAAAAACGAGCAAATTGGAAGGACCTGGAGATTTAACAGTATGGTTTTATTAAAAAAAGAAAATAGACAATATATGGAAAATCAAATAAAACAATATTTTAGAGAAAATAAGGGAACAGTGGCCACAAATATCTTGTGGGAAGCGGCAAAGGCAGTGTTAAGAGGTCATTATATGATGAAGGAGAAAGAAATAAAAAAAAGAATGGTATGCTAACAAGTCACAGAAACTCCAGGAATTAGGTGCACTGCAAAGCAGTCAAGGTATTAGATTTTGCCCTGATAGGAAAAAAAAAGATCGAAGAGATTAGAAAACAATTGGACTTTATGGATTCAAGGGCATTATGGAAAAAACAAACCATGGTAAGAAATGAGTTTCAAAGAGATTCAATAAACTCCGGTAGGAGACTGGCTAATTATCTCAAGACTAGAAAAGAAAAGCAAAAGGTGGAAAGTATAAAGAGACAAGGAAAGGTCACGCAGAACCTGAGAGAAATTAGGCAAACGTTTCAAGAATTCTATGAAGAGTTATACGCCAGGAGGGATATAACAGAACATATTGAAGAAAGTGAAGAAGTGTTGGAAGACATAGATAAAGAGAGTTTGGAGAAGGAAATAACAGTTCAAGAAATAGAGGAAGTTGTGAACAATTTAAAAGTGGGTAAATCCCCAGGGCCAGACGGCTTTACTGCGGATTTTTATAGGGAGATGAAGGAGTTACTGATCCCCTAATTACAACAAGTGTTTAATGCTATATTGAAGGGAGGGAAAGCTCCCGACTCTTGGAGAATGGCTGAAATAACTGTAATATTAAAACCCCAGAAGGATCCTCGGGAAGTGGGTTCATATAGACCAATAAGTCTACTTAACCAGGACTACAAAAATATTCGCTAAAGTTTTAGCAAATAGGCTAAGGAACATATTACCTTATATAATAAAAGAGGATCAATATGGTTTTGTGAAGAATAGGAGTATTGCACATCCTATAAGGAATATATTAAATGTATTGTACCATAAACATTCTGGGCAACTTGCTTTGCTTAAATTAGATGTATACAAGGCATTTGATACGCTGTCCCATGAATTCTTATGGTACATAATGAAGAAGTGTGGGATTGGGCCACTATTCTTAAAAGCCATTCAAGAGGTCTATAGGGAGGGGTCAGCAGTGGTAAGAGTAAATAACGAACATACGGATCAGCTCCCAATTGAGAGGGGTGTGAGGCAGGGGTGTCCACTCTCCCCATCCCTGTTTATAATGGCGGTAGAGCAATTAGCAGAAAGGATCAGGAATTCAGGGAGAATAGAAGGCTGTAGAATGGGAAAGGAGGAAATAAAAATCAACTTATTTGCAGATGATATAATCATGACAATATCTAACCCGAAAGAAGCTATTAGGGAAATGAAAATTATTTTAGAGGATTTTGAAGCCGTGTCAGGTTTAAGAATAAACATGGGAAAGTCTGAAATAATGTACTTTAATGTTGGTTTGGAAGAAAGGAAAGAGATTAATAGGATAACTAATATGGGGATGGGAGTTAAGAAATTTAAATATCTAGGGATAGAAATTTATAAAAAATATTAACAGGATAGTGGAGGGAAATTATAATAAAATCTGGGAGAAGATAGAGAGGGATATGCAGCAGTGGGGGAAAAGGACAATGAGTTTGACCACTAGAGTAAAGAGTGTATCAATGTTCTGGATGCCAAGGTTGTTGTACCTTCTTCAAACAATACCATTGGAGTTAGATAAGCAAAAAATGATTAACTGGAACACTAAAATAAGGGAATGGATATTTGGTAGTAGGAAACTTAGATTCCCAAAAAAATTAGCATACAATCATAAATCGGAACTTGGATGGGGAGTCCCAGATATAGTCAATTATTATGAAGCATTTCAGCTTAAGGCATTATTAGAGATAGAGAAGGAAGGGGATCAGAAATGGATAAGGTTTGAGAATGAAGCTAACAATGGGGTAGGAAAACATGGCATCTTTACGAACATGGGGGTGAAGGAACTTAATTTAAACGTGAGACCAAGGAAAAATGGGCTAAATGTTTGGAAGAAATGGCAACCGAAATGGCTGAATCGGGTATCTAGATGGACGCCATTAGAAATGTTGATGGAAGGAGATAAGGAGCATAGGTGGAGTGAACTACTTAAGGTTAAAGGATTTAGAAGGGTAGAAGATTTGTTTATACTAGATAAGTTAAAACCATTACATGAGTTTCAAGGAGTCGTAGGAATACAATACTGGCTTAAGGCTACAGGATTGTATACTAAAGTTAAGAAGGAAGTGGAGAAGAGTAATTTAAATGAAGAAGAACCTATAGAAAAGTTTTACAAATTAATGGGTAAAACAAAAAAAGGATTAGTAGGCATCCTATACAGGAGTATGAATTCAGGCAATGAAGGAGCAATAAGCTACCTTCAACGGTCATGGAGTTTAGAAGGCCAAATAATGAAACAAACAGGGGAGAAGATAATGGAAGGTTTAAAAAAAATTAAGATACATAAGGTTAGAGAAATGGAATTGAAATTTTTTACCAAATGGTATAGAACTCCGGCTACTTTGGCCAATATGTTTCCTGAGTTGAGCCCTAAGTGTTGGCACTGAAAGAAAGAGAAGGGATGGTATACCCACATGTGGTGGGAGTGCCCTGAGGCCAAGAAACTATGGGATATGGTAGTGGGAATGATAAAGAAATTCTTTCAGGTAGAGCCGAGAATTAACTTTGAACTAATGCAGATGAGTTTATTAGGGAATGAAAAAATAGGGAAGAATAATCAAGCTTTACTAAAAGCAATGATATCAGCGGGTAAAGCGGTAATAGCGGCAGGATGGAAGGATAAAAGTAAATGGAAGGAAAGAACTTGGCATAACTATATCTTTGATTTTGTCCAGTCAGATATAGCTGCCACAATGTCGCAAGAAGAATCATGGGAGGAAAGAAGATCAAGAATCAAAGAAAAGTGGCAGACCTATCTGAAATGGGCGAAGGAAGAAAGGAGAGTGGACATTCAGTGGAAGCTTCAAGTCCTTTGTCCCTGGCTGGAAGAAGAAAAGGATGTATAGACTAAGGGGGGTGGATTGGGGGGAAAATGTAAAATGGATATCAGAAACCATGTAGAGAAATGGATAATGTATAATAATAATAAAAAATATATACATTGAAGGACATGGAGTGAAATGGACAAATTAACAAGAATATTAAGAGACTATGATTTGGAAGTTTTTAAGATGGAATGGAAAAAGTTTAGAAGATATGTAGAAAAAGAGTGGAAAATAAAAGGACATTGGACAATTTTTGATAATGATTAAGTTTTAAAAAGAAGAGGAATATACATTTTTGTTTTAATAGTTAAGGGTACCTTTAAATATTTGCATTTTAAATAAATAAAACCGGCAGGGGTCAAGTAACGGGGGGGGGGAGGGGTGGGTAGAAAGTAATATATGGGGTAGATAAAAGAAGTGTTTTTTAAAAGATGTAAGATATAGATTTATTACCATATGTTACTGTGACGGAACCGGCCCGATTCTGCCTTCAGATCCGGTCCCGTCAACTCCCTATTGAGTTGCCCACTCCTGGAGGGAGCTATTTCTCCTCCGGCCACTTGGGCTCGCTGCCACCACCTGCTCAGTCTAGGGGTTCAGATTGAGAGGAACAGGACTCCCAATCCCCCTCTCCAGCTATGAGGCCAGGCCTCAAGGTCTTCTGCCACCCTGTACTTGGGTATCACAGAGACCACAGCACTTCTTCGGGGAACCCCTGGAGGATTGGCACCTTATCCAACTGCATGCCTTCCCCCTTCCCCGGGGCCCCCTTCATAAAGCAGCATGGTCTAAGCGGTTGGGGATCTATGTGGTACAGAGTTTGACTGCCAGCATTCAAAACAGTAAAAATATTTAATAAGAAGAGAAATAAAAAATAAAAACAACAAAAACAGTTACATGTAAAAGTTTTGCACAGCACCTGATCAGCAATAAGGGCAAATAAAAGGTGGATTCAAACGCATCCCCTCGTCCCTGGTGTAAACCTGGTCTACCTTGTGAATCACTTACTCGGTCTGACTGCCTGGGGTCCTCCTCTTGAGTAGGCCTCTCCCACAGTCAGGAGCCCACAGACTCACAACCTCCCTCTTGGAGGGCCAGCTGCGGACTGCCTGTTCCCCTCTAATTCAAATAAACAGCAACAAAAGAACTTCCTGCCTCTCTAGGAGGCTTTCCTCCAAGAGTCAATGGTTTAACTCCGGAAGGGAGGGGGGAGAGAAGGGAAGACTAGGCCGCAAAGCCTGCCTAGCAGTTTCATGTTCCTTCCCAACCAAGCATCATCATGAACTAAGATGGTGTTTCTCCACAGTTACGAATAAAATTGTTTTAAAACTAAAAATGCAAATGGAAGGAGATAATATTTTCAGGGAAATGAAGCAATGGGCCTCAAGCCCAGATGTGTGACTTAGGTTGTACCATAAACTATGCAAATCCATGCATCTGTCATGGCCATCCTGCTTGTGATGCAAATGATTTGCACCACTGACTTGAATGAACTGCACTTTAGGTGGTTCCTATTCTTTGTCAATAGCTGCACAGAGGCAGGCTTTTTCTATGACTATTAGCAGGACTTTTTTTGAGCAGGAATGCACAGGAACACAGTTCTGGCTAGCTTGGCATCAGGGGGTGTGGCCTAATATGCAAATGAGTTCCTGCTGGGCTTTTTATACCAAAAAAGCCCTGGTTATTAGCTACAAGGTTTCCCTCTGAATTAGTACATTCTTCTGTAGGATCTTAATCCTGTATCAATACCCACTTGCAGACAAATTTTAGGTGTAGTGACCAGCATGTGGGAAAGAATGAGGAGGGTAGGGAATGGAATGTATCCACCTTCTGCTTTTACATTATTTTTTTTTTTTTACCCAGCAGGTTAGAAGGACAGTGCCCTGACTTAATCAAAGCTTTGGATTAGTCTTTCATGACTGATGGCACTAGTCATGTGGTGTTATATCAAATACCTGGCAGAAAGATTTGGGTAGAATGAGATTATTGATAATTGTGAGGTTGAGGAGTGGTCGCTATGGTCTTGGTGTTGTCTACAGCTGTTCTCACTCAAACCATACTATCTCCTGTCACTTAGATGGCTCTAAGTCTCTGATCAGAAAATTAGATTCCCTCTCCCCTGGGGGGGTGGGGGATAACTGAAGCAAATATTTCATTAATTTTATTGTAACAACATGCTTCCTGATCTTACCATGGTTTGACTTTTGATCACACAAACATCTGCAGGTGGTTAAAAGTTGATTGGAAATGCCAAGTATGATCATAGAGTGAAGACCAAGGAGAATTGACAGAGGGAGTTTGGTTTTGAATGGCAAATATGCTTCTAGAGAGATGAATTTGAGGACTGGGCTGGTGTCACTGTGTCCTTGTTTTCTGGTCCTCTCTAATATCTCATCATTATTATACAGATGGCATGGACACAATCCTTCTACTCTTAGACACCACTGAATGAATGAGAAAATGATAAGCATTTGTGTAGCCTTCTCATTAAAATCAGTGGAATGCAAGAATAATTTGATTTGAATGGCTTTTTGATGCTTTCTTCTAAAGAAACTGACTTCTTAAAGGCTACAATCAGACTATTAGAATATGGTCAGGCTATTAGAATCTGATGTCGTTGCTGTTCTTGATTTAAAATGCACAATCAGACAGCGACATCTGCTTCCTGTTCCCCAGTTGTTGGCACCCCATTCTGACTCACCTTTGAAACAGAGTTTCAAAAGTCTAGTCTTTATGGATGTCAGAGCTTTCACTCCACATTTCTGGATGTCTGAACTCATCTGTTGTGAACTCAAACCAGTTGGGGTGAACTTTCCTCTCCATGCCCCCTCCCTTTCTGATCAGGTAGTGATATGCACATAAATGCATAATTACTATGGGTTGTCAATCACTGCTTGTACGTTTATTTTTTACAATTTACAGACATCTCTTTCTTTCATGATAGCTTCTCAATAGTATGTTTTTCTTAAGAAAACCTCCAAAGCACAGTTTCATAAACACTTATCCCATACTGCACTACATATCCCAGAAGCCTCTCCCAGCAATCCCATTGACCACCAGCCACTGTCATCCTGTCAGGAGTTTGAAGCGCTGCTTCCAATACATGCTTAAGCACAGGCTCAAAAGACAAATTATTCTAAAAAGCTGCCTGACTACCCACTCCATGGTAATCTGATCAATCATGCTCGAGTCAGCATGCACTGAAGTGGGTTAAGGGTGGGACGTCTGATCAAAACTCTCAGTTACAAAAAAAACCCCTGGATTAATTAGAGGTTGAGCCAGACCATGCTATGCTTGTTGTCTGAGTGTAGCCAAAGACTGCCTAGATATTCTCATTGCTTTTTGCAGCATTTGAGCTGACAAATAAATTGAAAATATGGCAAACATGCCATTGATTATTATTAGTCCTGTTGTAGAAGTTCTGTAATTACCTGGCTTGGTATACATATTTGTCCCATTCATAATGTTCAGATGATTATAAATACAGCAGCATTTCCCCATGAAATTATTCTTCAGACTTTAATGTTTTAATTTAAACAAATTTTATTCATCCGCAACGTATTGTTACTATATTCTAAAATAAAATAAAGACATTACATTATGAGAACAATACATCACATTTTTCACCCCTCCCCCCCTTTTCTTGACCCCCGCTGATGTTTCTTAAAATTATATATAAAAAAATACAAGGTAATTTTATCAAAACAAGAATCTTCATTTTAAACTAAAGTCTGTAAATCCATCTTTACTTTTTCTCCTTAGACCTTTAATTCTGGAAAGTTCTTTTTTTTTTAAACAAAATTTTTCGTCATTATTCCAACACAGTTCAACTATTATCAAAAATCACTAAATATCCTTTTACCTTTTTGAAATTTCTCCCATTCCTTTCTAAATTTCTCTATATCATAGTCTTTTAAAATTCTTGTAAGTTTATCCATTTCACTCCAAGAAATAGTTTTTGAAATCTAATCCCATTTTTTCTGGTATTTTATCTTGCTTCCATAACTGCGCATATAATGTCCTTGCTGCTGAAAGCAGATACCACACCAACGTTCTATCTTGTTTCAGAAAACTTTCCATTTGTAACCCCAATAAAAAAAGAGTCTGGAGACCTCTTAGTGTCATAGCCTAAAATTTTTGACATTTCTTGCTGGATCATTTGCCAAAATTGCTTTGCCTTTTCACAAGTCCACCACATATGGTAGAAAGATCCTTCATGTTTTTTATATTTCCAACACTTATCTGACACCTGATTGTTCATTTTTGCCAGTTTTTTAGGTGTCGTATACCATCTATATAGCATTTTGAAACAATTTTCTTTAATATTATAACATGTCGATATTTTCATAGAGTTCTTCCACAAGTACTCCCATGATTCCATTTGTATTTCTTTGTTAAAATTAGTTGCCCATTTAATCATTTGAGATTTAACTACTTCATCTTCTGTAGACCACTTTAATAATAATTTATAAATTCTTGAAATCAATTTTTCATTGTCTCCCAACAACATTTTTTCCAATTCTGTTTGCTTTTGTCTAATACCTTCACTTTTAATATCCTGTTCCACCAAACTCTTAATTTGTTGCAGTTGAAACCAATTATATTTTGTACTGTAATTCTTCAATTGATTTAAGTTCCACCTTTCCTCCCTGTATCTTTAATAGTTGATTGTACGTTAACCACATCCCTGCATCAGTTTCTGAAGATAATTTTATTACTTCCGTTGGCACAATCCATAACGGCTTCTCCAAGTCCTAATTTCTCCATCACTGCAAACATAAAGTCCCAATTCACATTGTCAAAGGCCTTCTCTGCATCTGCAAAGAATAATGCCACCTCTTTTTCAGGATGCTTCTCATAATACTCAACAAAATCTATGACAGTTCTAATATTATCTCTGATTTGTCTCCTGGGAAGAAATCCTGCTTGTTCCTCTTTAATAAAATTATTCAAATGCTGCTTGAGTTGTTCTGCTAGGATCCTAGCATAAATTTTGTAATCATTGTTAAGTAATGAAATTGATCTATAGTTTTTTTACATTTGTGGTGTCTCTATCTTCTTTTGGTATCAATGAAATTATTGCTTCCTTCCACGTATTTGGTATTTTCCCATCAATCCTTATAATATTCATCAATTTTTGAAGTTTTGGTACTAACACTTCTGCGAGGACTATAAAATTTTGCTGTAAAACCATCTGGGCCTGGTGCCTTTCCTATTTTCATTGAGTTTATTGCTGCTTCAACTTCAGTTTTTTCAATTGGTTCATTTAAGACCTTTTCCATATTTTCTGTTAGGGGACTTACTTGAATTTTTTGTAAATACGCATCTATTTTTCTTTTCTCCACCTTTTGACCTTGAAATAACTTAGCATAGTATTTATAAAATTCCCTTTTAATTTCTGCTTGGTCAGCAATTTCTTTAACTTCCAATACAATTTTAGTAACAAATTTATTTTCCCTTTTTTTGTTGTTCATTTGCCAAGCCAGGTATTTTCCAGGTTTATTTGCTCCTTCAAAGGATTTCTGTTGCAGTCTTAAGGTTCAATTCAACCTCTTTAGTTAACAAATGTCTCAATTGGTTCTGCAATATAGTAATTTCCCTTATTATTTTCTTTTTCCCCCGGTCTTTTTTTGCGTTCCTTTTCTTTTTTCCCAATCTCTTTTTTAATGTGCAGCATTTGTTTTTCTTTGTCTCTTTTATCTTTATTGTTCATTGTAATTAAAATACCTCTAATTACAGCTTTATACACATCCCACACAGTTTGGAATTAAATGTCTTCATTTTCATTTGTTTGAAAAAAAGCTTTAGTTTCTTTTTCTAGAGACACCACTATCTCTGTTTTCTGTAGCAAATCTTCATTTATTCTCCATCTCCTAGTCTTTTTCACACTTTCTGCCAACCACCTGGATTGTGATCAGCCTCAACTTTAGGAAGAATCTCTGTTTTTCTCATCATAAGTCCAAGATCTTTTGTAGTTCATAGCATATTGATTCTTGAGAAAGAGTCATGCCTTGCTGAGAAAAAAGTATAGTCGCATACTTTAAGATTAAATTTCCTCCATATATCTTCCAGACTTTCTTGTTTACTAAATCAAAAAATAACGTTGGTAATTTCCCCTCCTTGTTTCTTTTTCCTGATCTATCCAAATCATTTATAATTGTGCCATTGAAATCTCCCATTATCGTTATTTGTTCGTAGGTCACTTGTTTTAATTGTTGCAAAATGTCTTTAAAAAGAGTCTTTTGCCCCATTTGGGGCATACAATCCCAACAACAATGTGTTTTTGTCATTCAACATCACTTCCACAGCTAGATATCTGCCATCATTGTCCTTAAAAATCAATTTTAGATCTAATTCTTGTTTAACATAAAAATTATGCCCCTTTTTTTCTCTTTAGCCAAGGAGAAAAATTATTTACCCAATTGTTTATTCCATAAAAATTTGTAATCCAATTGTTTGATATGTACTTCTTGTAGACAAATTATATTAATTTTTTGTTTCTTGATCCATTGAAATGTAGCCTTTCTTTTTTGCGGTGAATTTAGTCCATTTATGTTCCAAGATATTAATTTGTAATCCATAACGATTCTTCTCTTTTTTCTGTATCCCCAAATCCCCTATTTTCTTCAAAAAACTTCCTCAGTTCCAGTACATTTGTAATTGTAATCCTTTTTCCTCCATGTTCAAAACTTAGACCTATGGCAGTATCCATCTGTATCTCACTTTCATGTCCCGCAACTTGTCAGTTAACTTTTTGTATAGTCTTCTGTCACTTATGACTTTTCTTGGCAACACTTTCATGATTCTTACTCTACTTCCCTCAATTCCCAAAAAATTTTCAAACTGCTTTTTAAAGATCTTTCCCACCATGTCTCTTGTAGTGAATTTAATTACCGCATCTCTTGGTAATTTGTTTTTCTTGGCATACAGGGAATTAACCCTATATATATATAATATATTTATATAATCTCCCAAACTATAAGATCCAGTGGTTTATTTTTAATTTGGAGAGATCATCTGGAAAGCTTATTTTGGCAGTGAAGGAAAAGGAATGTCAGAGCAGAGGTTTGGGAGATTATATATATATATATATAATCATACAGGTAACTAGATTCATCAGCATCCATCTCCAAAAACTCAGCAATGGTTCTTATTATATTTGTTCTTAAATCAGATCCTTCATCTTCAGGTACTCCTCTCAAACGAATCTAGCTTTCCATTAATTTGCAATCTTGCAGAGCTGCTTTCTCCTGCAATTTATTAATCATGGAATCTTGATCTTTCACCTTATTTTCAACTACGTGTACTTTATTTAATGTTGTTTGTGTGTCCTTTCTGAGTTTTTTTTTATTTCTGACTTCACCACCTCTAGTTCTTTGACTACTTGCTTTTTATTCTCTATTAACTCCTTCATCACTTTGATCAGTCTTGCCTCCATGGCATCTAGTTGTTCTTGTATTTTAGGCATTTCCCCCTCCTCAAGTGAAGCAGTCCTTGCACGTTTTTGTTTTGGCAGCCTCTGCTCTGACATTCCTTTCCCCTCACTGCCAAAATAAGCTTTCCAGATGATCTCTCCAAATTAAAAATAAACCACTGGATCTTATAGTTTGGGAGATGCCCTTTCCAATGCTCCCAAAATCACTGTTCTCAGGGCTTCCTAGCCCAAGATATTAATTTTTAAAGTCTTTAAAATAAACAAAATGGTTGCCGCGATTTTTCTAACCTTTTTAAAATTCTCTTTTTCTCCAAAAGGCCACCAAAATTAACACCACTTATATATTCCAATATATTTCACACTAAAGTGATGATATCTGCCAGCTCCAATAACTTTTAAAGTCCCGTTTTTTTTTCTTTCAATTTTTAAAATTATTTTGACTTTCCTTTAATGGCCACCGCAATTTTTCTATGATTTCCCAATCCTAGAGAAGGCCAGGAGGTCTTTAAATTCCCTTCTTCCAATGGCCTCTTCCTGATTTTCTTGCCATGAAGTCTCGTTCTCAATGGTTGAAAGATCTCGCGTTACAATTTCTGCATCACTTCCAGTGAAGTCTTCCAGCTCAGCAACTCAGTGACGATGGTTTTTTTTTACAAAACCCGCAAGTATTCTAAACATAAGTTGTTTTTCAGCTTTTAACTTTGCTTCTAAATCTCCAAAAAGTCTCAAAATTACCCCCTTCTCTTGTTTATAACTTTGGAATTTTGTAGCTAAGTCCAAATTTCAATCTTTATCTCATATAGAGTTGATTTTAGTCCCGGAGTGAAAGATAAAGATCTCCTTACCTTGCAGCGAAATTTAACCTCCTCAACACCGTTCTCTCCAAAGATGATTATTTAGAAATTGAAATAGTCCAAAGAAGACTTGAATCTTGATGAGTTTAAGTCAATTTAATGACCACGGAGACCCTTGTAGACGCTGGAATGCAATTCTTCGATGGGGACTCTTCAATGCCTAAAAGGAACCCCACTGGGACTCCTCGTCAGCCAAAGTAAATCCCCTCAGAATTCTCCCATGCATGTCTTGGCCTTTTCCCTCACTGAGAAAAGTAGGCAGCAGGCATTGAGGTCGCCTTCTCTGCCCAGAACAAAGGCTCCGGTCCGCTCTGCTTTTGAGAAGTGGCTCAACTCTCTATGATCCAACCACGGAAGTCCTCCAGACTTTAACGTTAACTAAGATTCTATGCATGTATGGCTTGCATCCAGCAGATTCCTGTGTAGTCTATTCCACAGGACTAGTCTACTGTTTATATATCTCTTCAGATCAGACCATGTTTGCTACAGTTGTTGGAGCACTATGTTGATCCCATGTATTCAGGAATATATACTTGAAAAAAATTGGGGGCTTATGTGAACATAAGGTCACCTTATAACACAAGGCAGATTCATGACAAATTCTATAAATGTGTCATCTTATTTAAAACAACATTAGAAGATGCCAGGAAACACATCCAATAATGTTGGATGGGAGAACTCCATAGTTTATTTTGTTTTTTTGTTTATTTTAGCTGATTTATATTCTGCCCTCCCCGCAAATGGGCTCAGGGTGGATAAGAGTTACATCATTAATTAAAACATATATTAAAACAGTTAAAATAGGAATTAAAACAGATTTAAAGATTAAAATAAGAATTAAACAAACAGCCAACAGCCAGGAATATACAGAGTCAATGTCCAAAGCTGCTGAGTACAAACTTCTAAGAACTGGGCACATGCAAAGAGGGCTGCAGTAAGGAGGCCAACTTAATTAGATGCCCAAAGCCTCAACCAAAGACCTGGCGGAACAGCTCCCTCTTGCAGGCTCTGCAGAATGATAAAAGGTCCAGCAGGACACTGATCTCAAGGGGGAGCATGTTCTACCAGGCTGATCTACTTGATTTCTAAAACCCTCATCGAGTTGATATACCTTTCAGAATACCTTTTTGTAAAAAAAAGCCCAATAGGAACTCATTTGGTATTAGGCCACAGCCCCTGATGTCACCATTGTTTCACATAGGGGTTTTTTTGTAGAAAAAGCTCAACAGGAACTCATTTGCATATTAGGCCACACCCCCTTATGCCAAGCCAGCTGGAACTGAGTTCCTGTGCATTCCTGCTAAAAAAGCCCTGAGAATATGTAGCCATAGAAGAAGGGCCACAGTACAGAGAGCCATGTGAAATTATTTCTGTGGGTATAATCTGTAGACCCACAAGAGACATCAAAGAGGTAGCCTTCCCTTGAAGGATGGCTGTTGGAATCATTCATGTCCAACAGCACCATTCTCTGTAATTTGGATGTCTCATACTTGGACTTTTCTAATGCCTGAAACACAGCAAAACAAATCATTCATGGTAAAGCCAACTCCTTTAATAGTGATTCCTCCCAGGTGATCAGGGCAGCCAAGGAGAATGAAGAATAATCCACACTTACCCTATTATCTCCACATCTATCTTTTCTTATTTAAAATGCCACAGTCAATTAATCTAATGAAGTAGCTTAAATCTGGTTCTCTCTCCCAGCTCCTTCACTTCAGTGAATCTGTCCAATATAATGATTGATTTCCCTTTACCTGAACAGACACCTTACATTCTTAAAGTTCAGCTCTGTGCCCTATTGTGCTTAGACCCAAATCTCTTTATAAAATGGATGTTTTATAAGAACTACAAGTTATGGGTCCATGAGAATTTGTGTGTGTGTGTGTGCTTTAGGAGGAATGAAATACCATGCCATCCCCCCAAAATCTCCCCTCCTAGAATTCTCTAAGTGAGGAACAGGCTAATTTCTCCTCTCCCTCCTATTTCTCTTTAGTTAGCATGATATTCTAGTCCTTCTGAAGGCTTTTCCATCTTCATTAGTATGTAACTTTTAGTATTTTTATTTTGGTTAATTTTCAAAGTCATACCTTTTATTACAGATTTCTACTTGCTTGGGGGACCCACACTTGGTCTTTATCATAGAGATTAGAGGAAATTCCTAGATTGCCTCCCAATAGCATCATCTCCTTCCCAAGCCCCACCCTCTTGAGGCACCGCCCTCAAAATCTTCTAGCATTTGGGTAGACCTACTGGGTGGCCTTGGGTAGTCATTCTCTCTCAGCCTAACTTATCTCACAGGATTGTTGTTAGGTTCAGGTAGGTAGCCACATTGTTCTGAAGCAACGGAACAAAGTTTGAGTTCAGTGGCACCTTTAAGACCAACAAAGTTTTATTCTGGGTAGAAGCTTTCATGTACAGGCACACTGCTTCAGATATTTCTTCAGGGTTATTGTTGTGAGGACAAAATGGAGGAGAGGTGAATGATGTAAACTGCTTTGGATATAGGCTTGCCAATCCCCCAGTCCCAGCGAGGGTTCTTCCGCTTTCCCATGCTCCTTCCCACCTCCAGTCAGCTGGCCGTCGGGGGGAAGCCCCGCCCCCACAGCCATCATGTGCCTTTCCACCTCCAGAAATATAAAAAATATTGTGCAAAACACACATTCTTATACAAAATTAAGTTTATACAAAATTAAGTATATTGTATTGTGTCATATAATGAACAGCATACCAAAGTAGGCATACATTCATACAATCAGAAATTAAAGCCAAACAAGAGTCTCAAATACAGTATTTCAGGAGGAGAAGAAGAAGAAGAAGAAGAAGAAGAAGAAGAAGAAGAAGATGATATTGGATTTATATCCCGCCCTCCACTCCAAAGAGTCTCAGAGCGGCTCACAATCTCCTTTACCATCTTCTTCGTGGTCTCTGTGCATCACACTTGTGGGGATACTGCGCCTGCGCTGGTCCCCGATCGGTATCTGTAAGAAAGCCCGGGAAAGATTTCCGCGGACGGCGCCACTGGGCATGCGCCGGCGTCCCACTGCGCACGCCCAACGGCGCCACTGCGGGAATCCCACCAGTTCCTTTCTGACCGCTGCGCGAAGAGCTGCGTTTTCCTCGTGTTCCCGGTCGGTGAGCTTTGGGTTTTTTCTACCCCCTTTTTCCCTGAGCCTCCTGTAAATATTAGCCTGTTTATTGTTTTTTTCTGTAGTGTAGTAGTTAGTTAGTTCCATAGTTAGTTAGTAAAAAAAAAAAAAAAAAGTGCGTTGTTGTTCGGGTGCGTGTCGCGGCGGGGTTTTTTGTCCTCCGGGACTCCCCCCCTCTCGCCCCTAGTTTTTTTCCTCCTCTCAGAGGACTCTGAGAGGTCATTCCCAGCGACCGCTGTCTATGGACAGCCGTTGGGGGTTCTTTAAGAGGTGCCAGGCCTGCGGGAAGAAAATCGCCCCTCCCGACGGCCATTCTCTGTGCCTGCTCTGCCTCGGCGAAGGACACCGCGTGGAAGCCTGCCCGCACTGCCTCCGCTTTTCGAAGCAGACCAGAAAGAACAGGGCGGCTAGACTCTCGGCCGCGCTAACTGCCTCGGCACTTCGCCCTCTGAAACAATCGGCGTCTTCCTCGGCATCGGTACCGAAAATGGCTGCCGCCCAAACTCCGAAGGCCCCATCGGCCGATGCGGCCCCGGTCGACGTCCCACAGAAGGAGCAACAGTCGGCAAAACGGCCCCCCGACGAGTCGGTCGAGCGGCCTCAGAAGAAACGAAGAGAGGATCCGGGACGTGAATCCTCTAAGAAGGCGAAGAGCAAGGAGAAGCGAAAACGGCCACGCTCTCCTCCGCCTCCTCCCGACGTGTCGGCACCGATCGGCACCGAACCAGTGAGAAGGGTTCCCTCCTCTCCTCTCCGCACCCCCGCTACTCCAGGGGTTAGCGCGAGAAGGCAACGCAGCCCTCCAACACCAAGGGCTAGCGGTCATCGGCCACGCAGCCCTCCAACTCCACGGGCTAGCGCGCATCGGCATCGCAACTCACCGACGCCTGGGCCCAGCGACCATCGGCTACAGCCCTCAACACACGAAGTGGAGATCGACCTAACCCGTCGGTCTCCATCGGTGGCATCTCGTCGGCGGAGCTTCGACTCGGCATCGGACGTCGAGTCACTACCACCGGTCGACGTGACAACGCCTGCGGCGCCCAAGCGCGTGAGACCAAGGGAGCCTTCAGTCGAGCCACGCCACTACCCAGCGATACCGCACTGGGACCACCATCGGTGGCAATCGACGTATCCCTGCTGCCCCCAATATCACTGGCACCAGCCACTCGACCACCCGGACTGGGAGCATCGATCTGAGCTTTCCTCGTTCTCCAGGACATCGCATCGATCCAAGCAACCTCAGGGATCGGCCCCGATTCCTCACGACAAACGCGTCTCACCGACGGAGCCCCCGCGCCGAACACCGACACCGACACGGTCGCCACGAAGGGAGCCATCACTATCGGAACGCTTGGGCCGAGGACAGTCCTCGCCATCGGGGTCGGAGAGCGACGAGGAGAGATCCTGGGAGCCCTCACCGGATCCCAACACGTCAGAAGACCTCCCAGTCTCGCCCTCTGAGGACCTACGTTCCTACGCGGAAATGATCAAGAGAATGGCAGCGACCATCTCCCTGCCCATCTCTCAACCCAAGCCAACCGTGGATGATAGTGTTTTTGATATCGTCCAGCGGGACACGTCTCCAGCCGTCTCTCTCCCTATGACCAAAGTCATGCTCCAGGCGCTCAAGGACCCGTGGAAGAAACCATCTTCGGCACCGGTGTCTTCAAGAAAACTGGACCACATGTACAAGGTCCAGGAGGCGGGGGCTGAGTTTTTATTCACACATCCAAAACCAAACTCAGCCGTCGTCTCCTCTTCCTCGAGGTCACGCAGGGTGCATTCTACCCCCCCTGACAAGGAGGGGAAGAAACTCGACGCCATGGGGAGGAAGATCTACTCGGCGGGGTCCCTCGGCGCGAAGGTATCGAACTATACGGCCTGTATGGCCAGATACCAATACGCCATCTGGGAGCAACTGTCCCCCCTCCTGTCTTCCCTACCAGATGACAAGAAAACCACTGCCAAGGCACTACTGCACGAAGGCCAGAAGGTCGCAAAGCAACAACTAACGGCGGCCAAGCACCTAGTGGACGTTTCAGCCTCGGCAATCATGTCTGCCGTCTCCATCCGCAGGCACTCCTGGCTGAGATCGACCGCCCTGCAACAAGACACCAGGGCGCTCATTGAAGACCTGCCATTCGAGGGGGACGGACTCTTTAGTTCCACCACAGATAACGCACTGCAGGAACTGGACAAGAACCTCAAGATCTCCAGGAGCCTTGGGGTGCAGCCACTTCCCAGACAACCCAGAGCCAGACAGTGGAACAGGTCCTGGTCGAGAAGAACTCCACATAAGCCATCCTCGGACCAACACTGGCGACCTCGCCCTCCACAGCCCGACAAGCAGGCCTACTCGGGGAACAACAGAGGCCGCTACAGTGCCCAGCCATCAGGCAAGCCTAAGGGCACCCGCCCCCCCAAGCAGGGGCTTTGACTTTCCTGCACCACGCTTCGTTGCCACCACCCAGCCCACTATCCGTCTGCGCCCTTTCCTGCCTGCCTGGGAGCTGGTCTCCTCAGACAGGTGGGTCCTTTCCATCATCCAAGAGGGCTACAAAATAGACTTTGCTCAGATTCCTACCCGGTCAGTGGTGATCACCCCCCCCCCATCCCCACCTCTGCTGGCGGAGGTGGACACCCTCCTACAGAAACAAGCCATAGAGGAAATACCATCGGAGGACAGAACGGGTGGGTTCTATTCCCGCTACTTCCTAGTCCCAAAGAGGGATGGGGGACTAAGACCCATCATGGACCTCCGGAATCTGAACAAATTCATCCTGTATCGGAAATTCAGGATGTCCACACTGCAATCCATCCTGCCCCTCATCAACCAAGGAGATTGGATGGCCACCCTAGACCTAAAAGATGCTTACTTTCACATCAGCATCCACCCAGAATTCAGAAGGTTTCTCAGGTTTGCGGTAGGCCCACAACACTTCCAGTTCACAGCACTACCCTTCGGGCTCTCCACGGCACCCAGGGTGTTCACAAAAATGATGAGTGTCGTGGCCGCCTACCTGCGGCTGCAGGGGGTGATAGTCTTCCCATACATAGACGACTGGCTCCTGGTAGCCAATTCAAGGGAAAGTCTGTCTACCCACATCGCAGCCACACTGCACCTTCTCGATGCCCTGGGTCTGCAGGTCAATCTGGAAAAATCAAAGCTCACTCCATCAAGGACAGTGCAGTTCATAGGGGCGGTGCTGGACACAAACCTCCATCGAGCATTTCTCCCCGCCCAGAGGGCAGAGGACATCACCAACTCAGTACAGTTGCTCCGGAGCCAAGGCTGGGGCACAGTAAAGCAGCTTCAGCGGATGCTGGGGCTGATGGCAGCAACGACAAGCGTGCTTCTTTACGCGAAACTGAGGATGAGAGACCTACAGCTATGGTTTCTTCGTCAGTTTCGCCCGAACAAAGACTCACCTCGAAAGAGGTTCACTATTCCCCCTACGACGCTCCAATCGCTCCAGTGGTGGGAGTCCAGAGACAATATCTGCCAGGGAGCTCCTTTCCACCTCCCACCGCCCTCAGTGACCATCACCACGGATGCCTCCCAGTGGGGCTGGGGCGCCCACATGGAAGGCCTGTGTGTGGGGGGCCCGTGGCCTCCCAAGCTGGCAGTGCACCATATAAACTACCTAGAACTGCTAGCGGTTCACTTTGCCCTTCGTTCCTTCCGCCCAAAGCTGATAGGGAGGACGGTGGCACTACTCACAGACAACAACACCGCTCTGGCGTACATCAACAGGCAGGGTGGGACAGTGTCCCGCCGCCTCTGTGCATTGGCGATAGACTTGTGGACGGAATGCATCCAGCACGACGTCTTCGTGAAGGCCGCACACCTTCCAGGGGTCCTCAACATTCAAGCGGACTCCTTGAGCAGGGGGGGAGCCTCCCCACACGAGTGGGAACTTCAGTGGCGATTCCTACAGCCAGTCTTCCAGCTCTGGGGATACCCACAGCTGGATGCCTTTGCCACGGCAGACAACAAGAAGTGCCCCATGTTCTGCTCCAGAGGGGGTGCAGACCCCGCATCCCTGGGGGACGGGCTCCTCATTCCGTGGGAGGGCCGCTTCCTCTATCTGTTCCCTCCTCTTCCTCTGCTGACCAGGGTAATAAACAAGTTAGCGAGGGAGAGGCCACGCTGTATCCTGGTGACCCCCTGGTGGCCCCGCCAGAACTGGTTCGCCTCCCTACTGACCCTGTCGCGGGGAAACTTCTACCACTTCCCAGCGGAACCAGACCTCCTGTCGTCCCAACGGGGGCTGGTGCTTCACCACAACGTGCCACACCTGAAACTGACAGCGTGGCACATAGATCCTTAGAGTTCTCGGGTAGGGTCCAGGAGGTCCTGTTAAATAGCAGGAAGCCCTCCACCAGAGCATCCTATGACAGGAAATGGAAGAGGTTCTCGGACTTCATGGCGGGCCGGCCACTCGCACCTAGGGAGGCAGGCCTGCCGGCAGTCTTTGACTTTTTGGTGTCCCTAGTAGACGCAGGCCTGGTGTTTTCCTCCATTAAGGTCTACCTGGCAGCCATTTCTGCTTTTCACGAACCTGTGGGCGGGTACTCTGTCTTCGCCCACCCCCAGTCCAAGAAGTTCATGAAGGGGCTATTTAGGCTGCATCCACCATCCAAGCTCCCCACCTCGCCGTGGGATTTGTCACTAGTCCTAGACAGACTGACCAGGCGTCCCTTCGAACCCATGGCCTCATGCTCCCTGCAGCTTCTGTCCTGGAAGACTGCTTTCTTAGTGGCCATCACCTCCGCGCGCCGTGTGGGGGAACTCACGGCGATGCGTTGTGACTACCCCTACCTAGCCTTTAGAGAGTCTGGCGTCTCCCTGGCCCCTGATATCAACTTCCTCCCTAAGGTGCCCTCCCAATTCCACCTCAATTTGGAAGTGTGGCTGCCCGCCTTTTTCCCGAACCCCTCCTCGGACGAGGAGCGGAGGCTACACTCCCTAGACGTTAGGCGTGCCCTGCTTTTTTACCTAAGCCGATCTAGGTCCTTTCGCAGGGACCAGCAGTTATTTGTTTCATACACTGCGCCCAGGCGGGGTGACAAGATTTCTTCACAGAGATTCTCGAAGTGGTTGACAGAGACCACCAAGCTCTGCTACCTCCTGGCGAAGAGGCCACTGCCTGGTCCTGTGCGTGGCCACTCCACACGAGCGATGGCGACATCGGTGGCGTTCCTGAAGGGCGTGTCTTTGGCTGATGTCTGCAAAGCTGCTACCTGGTCTTCCCCGCATGCTTTCATGAAGCACTATGCGTTGGACGTGCATGCTCAGCAGAGAACCCGGTTGGGGACTGCGGTGCTACAATCTGTCGTCTCCGGTTGACCGTCTTCCCACCTCCAGGTATGCCTTGCTTGCTAATCTCCCACAAGTGTGATGCACAGAGACCACGAAGAAGATAGACAGGTTGCTTACCTGTAACTGTAGATCTTCGAGTGGTCATCTGTGCATTCACACTACCCACCCTCCTTCCCCACTGCTGACGGTCTCCCTTCCTTAGGGGCTTTCAGCGGTCAAGAAGGAACTGGTGGGATTCCCGCGGTGGCGCCGTTGGGCGTGCGCAGTGGGACGCCGGCGCATGCCCAGTGGCGCCGTCCGCGGAAATCTTTCCCGGGCTTTCTTACAGATACCGATCGGGGACCAGCGCAGGCGCAGTATCCCCACAAGTGTGAATGCACAGATGACCACTCGAAGATCTACAGTTACAGGTAAGCAACCTGTCTTTCCTCCCCCACAACAGACACCCTGTGAGGTGGGTGGGGCTGGAGGGCTCTCACAGCAGCTACCATTTCAAGGACAACTTCTGCCAGAGCTATGGCTGACCCAAGGCCATGCTAGCAGGTGCAAGTGGAGGAGTGGGGAATCAAACCCGGTTCTCCCAGATAAGAGTCCGCACACTTAACCACTACACCAAACTGGCTCTCCAAATAGAGTACTAAGACTCAATAATAAAGTTCCACAGGAGTCCATCCGTTGCTTGTTGGCTTCTGAAGGAAAAATTCTTGGCTTCACACAAACCCCGGCTTTGATTGCGTTCCGCTGCTCCTGCAGCTTCCTCATAAGCCAACTGTAAACAACAGACATGACCGATATTGAGTCTTAGTACTCTATTTGGAAAATTAAGAGACTGTGAGGGGTCCTCCCTGAAATACTGTATTTGAGACTCTTGTTTGGCTTTAATTTCTGATTGTATGAATGTATGCCTACATTTGTATGCTGTTCATTATATGACACAATACAATATACTTAATTTTGTATAAACTATTCAAGAGTGTGTGTTTTGCACAATATTTTTGATATTTTTGTATTCCATATATTGTGCTGCCATTGTTCTTTTGCACTGTCTTTTCCACCTCCAGAGGCTTCAGTCTCTACTTGGAAATCCTTCCTCTTTGGATGGTGTGTCTGTGACTTTAAGGTTGAAGAGAAGTGGGGGGAGGGGAGAGGAGGCAGAACAACATGGCTGTGAAAGGAGCCCAGACCCTCCATTTGTTGCACAATCTTTGCAGAGGTTGTTTGCTCTGGAGGGGCAGTTTTTTGAGGTAGAGGTACCAAATCCTCAGTGTAGCATCTGATGAGTCTCCTCAAAATGCTCTCCAAGTTTCAAAAGGATTGCACCAGGGGGTCTAATTCTATGAGCCCCAAAAGAAGTTGCCCCTATCCATTATTTCTAATGTAGGGAAGGCATTAAAAAGGTATGTGGTCCCCTTAAATGTGATGGCCAGAACTCCCTTTGGAGTTCAATTGTGTTTGTCACAACTTTGCTTATGGCTCCACCCCAATGTCTCCTTGCTCCACCCCCAAAGTACCCAGATATTTCTTGAATTGGACTTGGCAACCCTATTTGGATCCCCACTGCATAGTAAAGTGGGATATATATATAAAAACAAATAAACATTGTTCTTCTTTTGTTTCAGTCTGTCTGTCCCAGACTTGTAGTGAAACCAAACTCTGTTAAGCACAACTTCTTCATCCTACTTTTGCCTCCTTTATCCTTCTCGAATCTGAAATAGATTTCTCCTCCCACAGTCTCATGGTTGCTCAGAAGGGAAAAGCTTGTAAACTCCTAAATTAGAAAAATAAATTGAATGGGAAAGCAGTGCTTCATATGGACCAGCATTTCAGAGATATTGTCCTTGATTCAGTTATATGAGATGAGCTGCAATGCAGAGATGATGGTGGGCAGAGAAGTCAGTGGCTTCAGTTACCTGTTCCATGCAAGATTTGTGCACATCACTTTTTCTGTCTGTGCTTTTCTGAAATGGCTATAATTAGAAAAGATGCATTAACATTTAAAAAGCATTTTGAATGCAACATAACCTTCTGAGCTTAATTAAGACTCCTGGCTTTGATGGGTTCCATTTAGGGAAACAAGTGATGCAATCCTATGAAGAGTTACTCTAGTTGAAGCCCACTGATTGCAATGGGCTTAGACTGGAGAAAGCTTGCATAGGATTGCATTTCAAATGGTAGAATGTGGTGTCTATGTGACTGAATAAAGGAACCATTACATTATTTCACTTAATCAGAGAGTATCCTTAGTATGTTTCTGCATAAGAGCATTAAACGGCAAGGCCGAGAAGCCTTTCATGTTGACAGGGCACATCAGAATATGATCTGACAACTTGTAAGATGACTTTGTGCAATGAGCGGTGGCAGAAATTACAAAACTCAGTGAACATATACAGGCCGATATGACACCAGCTGCCAGTGTGGATCACATAAAGGGTCTCAGTAGATTTCAGGAAAGTAACCAAACACAGAGATAACTTTCAGGCAAGGCCGAATTAAGCAATAATGGTCACAGAGAAAGCTGCAGGTTTTTTTTTTTTTTTAAAGCTACTTTCAAGTCCCCAAACAAAAACCTACTGTTTGGGTTTTGGGGGTTTTTTTTGCATTTCTTAGACATATGCTCCCAGTTATTTGAAGAAAAACTTTCAGAGTGTTGCAGGCATACCCTTTGGCTGACTGCCATAAATTATTCATGGGTCTTTGTATGCAAACATCACTTGCTAATGTGACATGATCACTTATCAAAGAAAAAGAACTCAGGAGCCCTCAGTCCTGCCAGGAGTAGCTGATTGTTCCACTTATTTCAACTGCAGGGAAGATGCCCATGGGCTTGCAATGGTGGTGGTGGTGGAAAGTGCTGTTAAATCACGGCTGACTTATGATGACCCTGTAGTATTTGCAAGGCAATAGATGTTCAGAGGTGGCTTGCCATTGCCTGCCTCCACATCATAACCCTGCTTAGTTTCCAGAATCTTTTGAGACCTGGCTTGCAGCAGCCTTTTAAAATACTCATTGCTACTCCCAGGCAATGGTCAGCAGATGGTGTGTATCTATTACTATACACAGCATTAGTAGTTTTGCAGCATATGCAAGTAGTCAGATTGTGCGCATGATAATGACTATGTTTGATCTGCAGGAAGTGTTACTCTTTGGTATGAGTAACATGTAGTTTATTTACAGATGTCAGAATCAGACATTTTCCCATTACCCCAAAGCAATTAAGCAGTGCAGCCCGAGGCCTATAATATCTTGGATGACATCAGAACAGTTGAACCAATTGTTGGCACCTAATCTATTTCTAAGACTAACATATTGCTAAAAATGGCATAGTGTCATGCACAGAACAAGTTCCCATAATTAATGGGAATCCAGAATGTGTCTAGATGAAGTAGGAATGCTGATAAATGCCTGGTGTAGGAAAACATTGCTTCCTAGCATATCTAGCAAGATCCTGAGCATAAAAAAGTGACTTGATTTTTATCCATACTTTGTGCAATGAGCAGAGAAGGTATTCTATGAGAGAGATGTTCCTCTAGACATAGGTGCTTTCTGATCACTTTAAGACCAGCAATGAGCAGAAAGGGTTTAGCAACAAAAGAACAAGTAATTGCTCAACAACAGAGAACAGCACTGTGGTTAGTGCCAAGCCAGTGAATAGTAAATACACAACTAAATTAGTTAGGAAGGTTTCAGATTGCCTTAGTTTGTTGGAATCTGATTGATGCTCTTAGGAAAGATTCAGATTTAGTCTTCTGCAGCAGCCCGGTCTTATTTGAGTTGGGGTTGCATCCAAGATGCCAGTTCCTTGAGCCAAGATTTAAGAATGTAAGAAGAGTGGTGCTGAGTCCATCTAGTCCAGCATGTTGTCTCTCACACTGGCCAACCAGTTTCTTTGGAGACCTAACAACAGAGCATAGAGACCAAGACTTTCTCCTGATATTGCCTCCTGGCTGGGATTCAGAAGCTTACTGGGTCTGAATGTGGTGGTTCTCTTATCTCTCTAGGTGCCAGGTGCAATGGTGAAGACAGACTCTACAGGAGAAAACTGACAGGTACAGAGGATACTTGAGGGGAACAGAAGTTTCATGCTGACAAAGAGAGGAAAGGAAGTCACACATTTGCAAATGTCAGCAGGAAAGAGTTTTTTACTCCTTACCTTCTGTTTCCCAGAAGTCACTGAAGAGCTTTTGAAAAGAAAGGAAAGGTTTTCAAGATGTATTTGAAAGAACTGCTGTGTGATAGCCTCAGGCTGGCACAGAGAGAAAGGAAGAGGCACATGCCACATTGCCTATGTTCTGACCCGGAGAGCCAAAAGCCAGAGATTTAAGTAGCTTTATGGGCAAAGTCACAGGAGACAAATACTGTATATAGAAGTAGTTTCTATGAAGGAAATTGCATGAATCTTGAATGTATTACGTCTGGTATCACAAATGCAGATTTCTTTCATTTCGACAGGGAAGGGACTGTAGAAAGTTCCTCCTGAATGAAGCATCAATTTCTTTAATAGCAGCATTAGATCTAATAATATGAATCAATTAGATAGCTGTTTCTCTTGGTTTCAATGGGAAACACATTTTTAGGAGTAACTTCTAAGACAGAGGAACATCTCCTGCTTTTAAAGGAAATTACTACATTCTCTTATTCAGAGGGAATGGAAGACATGACAACATTGGCGAGTTTTTCTACTTTTTCCTGGGGTGTGTTGACACTACACTAAATAATGTGTTTTGCAACTGGATTTTTGCTATTCTTACACAGTAAAAATCTGGTTGCGAAATGCATTATTTAGTGTAATGTGGATGCACCCATGGATTCAGGTCTTTCTCGATCAGAGATCTCTTGTGTCTTGCTTTATTTGACACTGCCTTTAATTGGACAGGGTGGATCTTTTGCCTTACCCTCTCTCCATCTGCCATGTGCCTGGCTGGCCTGCCTCCCAGAAGAGAGACTGCAAGCAACTCCTTTGCCTTTCTTTCCTTCCAGCCCACTGCCATGATTAACCTCTCATAGGAGAATGTATTGTGGGTTGCCTCTGCCTCAGCTATTGAGTGTCTGTGTTGGATACAGTGTGGCCAGCGCCTCTGCCTCGATCTCCCAAACTGCAAAACACATGAGCTGCTGGTGTGTGTATGTGTGTGTGGGAGCACAGGGGCTATCCTGTACGGGCTAGTATATATCTATTGTTGCCTCTTGCTGGATTTCTAGTTTTCTTTATGGCAGCTTTGCAAAAGTTATTAATACTACCAACACAAAAGTTATTAATTCCTACCAACAACATTATGCACATTCAAATCAACATGTATAGAAGGGGAGTAGGAACAGTGTGCTGACTCCTTTCCCCTATCTATACATGACTGACAGTTCATGAGCACAAAATCTATGGACATACCAAGTATGTGTACCCAGGCTCTAGCCTCTTGATTGAGAATACTACTTTTGCAAAGTGTCCCAGCCACAGGAAGGAACCCTACATGTGCCCATGAATTAACAACAGGGTTGCCAACTCTGGGTTGGTAAATTCCTGGAGATTTGAGGGTGGGATTTGCAGAGGAGAAGGACCTCAGTTGGGTTATAATGCCACAGAGTTTATGCTCCAGAGCAGCCATTTTCTCCAGGGGAACTGATCACTGTTGTCTGAAGATCAGTTTTAATTCAGGGAGATCACCAGGTCCCACCTGCAGGTTGGCAACTCTAGCTGACAATCATGAGTCAGTGGGGGCAGGGCAAGCATGCTCATGCCCACTTCCTCTCTTTGTTTATAGAAGGTTCACAGTAGAGGGCTACTGGGAATTAGCAATTACAGAATACTATTTGTTTCAGCTGGTTTGTTACAATGTTCTGAAGACTCCAGGTACTAAACCAAAATATGCATAGATATGTTTTGGTTTTCTTAACATTCAGGGTTGGAACCTGTGAATCTGTCCACCATTTAATGGTGATCCTTTCCTCAGGCACAAGGAGGCTTACTGCAGGCAGCTCTGCTATTCTGGAAACACTTTCAATGTCAGGGGATTGCTCCTTGCAGAATGGATGCACCAAATCAGACTCTCTAAGTTTGCTTGATCTTGTAGATTTGGGAGATCAATATGTAGTTGACTGTATATGTTCAGAAGTGTCTGCTATTGTGCTGTTCTCATGACACAGCACCTGTGTGAAAGGTGCCCCATGGCTCAGCAAAAGTCCCTTTGACCAGTAAAAGTCCCTTTGACTACACTCTGAAGAGTGCCCTTTGGATTCCAAGCACATCACTGACTAACAGATAACAACTGCAGAACTGTAATTCCATAATCTCTTTCAGAGATACGGGTTTCTGCTTTCTCATTTAAAATGTCACAGCTTGTGTTCCCTCTTTTATGTTTTGTACTTTCCATGAACTTCTCTTCCCAGGACCCATTAGTAGGTTTAAAAGTTTATAACAATCATTAGGGAGTTGTTCGGTGCTAATTGTGCAGTCAGTAAGATGCCTGCCAAGTCTCAGCAGCCTTTCCCTTCCTCAACTCCTCTCCTCATTAAGGTACATTTTCACAGCATGGCTTGCCTACAGAGTGAGGCAAATGCCCTATCAGGCCAGAATATTTAGCTATGGAAGGGCTCTTCTCAGGGGTTATAATGAAGGGGACTCAGAGAACCATGTCCAAAGAGCAAACGGTGTGTTTGAAAAATTCTGTTGCATAGGATTATGGATTGCCAGGGGCCTGAGGTTTATATCTGGCATCTAACACTTTAAGAACATAAGAGAAGCCATGTTGGATCAGGCCAATGGCCCATCCAGTCCAACACTCTGTGTCACACAGTGGCCAATATGTATGTGTGTATTTTTTTATTTAAACCCCGCCCTCCCCGCCAAGGCAGGCTCAGGACGGCTTACAGGACATGGCATAAGCCATGTTATAACAATAAAAACAGGATAATACAATTAAATACAATTCACAATTAAACATTAATAATCTAAAAACAATCTAAAACAATATGATTTAGTGGTGCTACTATCTCAGTTGTGTTAAAGATGGCGTGATGCTTATGCCAGGTTCCATATCAGTTCCATATCAGAAGGCTAGTTGGAAGAGGGCGGTTTTGCACACCCTACGGAATTGATTAAGATCCCGTAGGGCCCGCACCTCTTCCAGCAGCTGGTTCCACCATTGGGGAGCCTTTATAGAGAAGGCCTGTTCTCTAGTTGTTTTTAATTTGGCCTCCTTTGGCCCAGGTACTTCCAGAAGATTTTGTGAACTAGATCGCAGTGCTCTCTGGGGAACATATGGAGAGAGGCAGTCCCTAAGGTAGGCAGGTCCTCGGCCATATAGGGCTTTAAAGGTAATAACCAGCACCTTGTAATGAACTCGGTATACAATTGGCAGCCAGTACAGTTCCCACAGCCTAGGCCGCACATGCTCCCACCGAGGTAGGCCCATTAACAGTCTGGCCGCTGCATTCTGCACTAGCTGCAGTTTCCGAGTTCGGCACAGGGGCAGCCCCATGTAGAGGGCATTACAGTAGTCTAACCTCGGGGTGACTGTTGCATGGATATATATATTTATCCAATCCCCTCTTAAAGCTGGCTATGCTTGTAGCTGCCACCACATCCTGTGGCAGTGAATTCCACATGTTAATCACCCTTTGGGTGAAGAAGTACTTCCTTTTATCCATTTTAACCTGACTGCTCAGCAATTTCATTGAATGCCCACGAGTTCTTGTATTGTGAGAAAGGAAGAAAAGTACTTCTTTCTCTACTTTCTCCATCTCATGCATTATCTTGTAAACCTCTATCATGTCACCCCGCAGTCAACATTTCTCCAAGCTAAAGAGCCCCAAGCGTTTTAACCGTTCTTCGTAGGGAAAGTGTTCCAAACCTTTAATCATTCTAGTTGCCCTTTTCTGCACTTTTTCCAACACTTTACATATATACCTCCACTAGGAGAAATTTTATTTCAGCTAATTTTCCAATTGTTCAGCTGAGAATAAGAGCAAAGGTTTTGACCAACAGTACCATCTGTACAGATTTTTCTCTGCTTCCCCAGAGATGTGAAATTGGTGATAGCCTTTCATAACTTTTGGCCTTCTGCCATTATCACCAGTTTTTCGTGGTGCAGAATGTTTCTGCCGTCTGTTTATTTTCATGGTATGTGTATGCTTATGTTCTGTCTCAAGTTGAGCATTTTCTTCTCTCAATTATACTCATTCTTAATCCTCCAAGTATCACTTTCCTGTTTTAATGTCATGTCTTAGTCTGTTCCATGTCCTTCCCAGCCTTTCCTTTTCTCCATAAGCTTTTCATGAGTTCTTATTGGATATTATCTATCTGCTCTTTTTCCTTGCCTTTCCCTCTGATTTGATGGTCAATGTCATCAGATTCCGCTTCTTTTGCTTCTGTTCATCCAATGAATTTATCCAATTTGAGATTTGAGTTTTTCTTGTTCTTTTTTTCCATGTTTCTTCTAGACCTCTAAATCAAGCTACTTCTTTTTGAGAACTGTTGTGCCAAAGATTGCATCATCTTTACTACATAGGTATAATTATTCAGTGTCTTTTGGCTCTTTCTACCTTTCTTTCTCTTTTGCAACTTTCCCTTTAAACTTTCCTCATCACTCTCTCTCTCTTTTTTTTTTTAAAAAAGAAAACCCTCCTGATTCTTTGAGTTTAACAATATGCTAATCTTTTTTACTTTTTATTGCTGAATTTCTTGTTCTTTATCGGTTTCTTGCTTTTCTTTTACCAGCTTGACCCTGTTCAATCTGATTGTTGCTCTTTTAATCTGGCTGGCACCACCTCAGCTTTTCTCCTGTTTCTCAGCCTTTTCAAACATTAGTCCATCTTGTTCTTGATAATGTTGCTATTTGTTCCTTTTCTTGTGCTCTCTTTCAGCTTTTCTTACAGCTTTTGTTGTGCTGTGTTACAGTTCTTCCTCCAAGGAGATTATGGGAGCAATCGTCCCCTCCCCCAACTCCTGTTTTATCATTGTAATGATTCTATCAGATAGGATCAGGGCCGTAGCCAGGATTTCATGTTTGGTAAGGCCAACAGCAGGATTTGTTATTGGGGGGAGCGGGGAGGGGATCTGGTTTGGTGGCCCTGGGCTCTTGGCACTGTAAGCTGCCATGAGTTCCACAAGTTAACCCCTCTTTGCCTGGGCAGTCACCCCTTCCTTATGTGCCCCTCTCTCAGAGAGATAGAGACCTCTTGAACTGAAGTTGGGCACTTGGAAGGCCAGCTGCAAGAAGACTTTCCCCCCACCCCTTTGCTCTCTGCACTGTGTTAGGGAAGGAGAGAGAAGAAAGCAAAAACGGGAAGGCTTTGGGAAGTGACTTTGGCACAGTCGAGTGGGCGGGTGGCTGCTCATCCTCCCTCCCCACCCTCCCTTGTTGTTATTTTGTTGAGGTGTCTGTCAAGAGTCACTCCATTTTGTTCCTCTTGTCATATGTATTCAAGCTGCAAAAGGTAGCTCCAGTCTCCTGTGGACGGGGGAGTGCCAAAAAGCATTGGATGAACTGAAGGCCTGGTTTACATCCGAGCCCTGCCTAATACACCCTGATAAAAACAAAAGGGGTTTTTTTGGCTTTGAAGGATCCCCCATGAGAGTTTGCATTCCATCGTCTACAAAGAATCTCTGGAGTCATTGATTTGACATAAACTCATCAAGGTTCCAGCTTTCTATAGACTATAATAACATCTGAAGACAGAGTGGACGGTGTAATTAATCATAAATGTCGTTAAGGTAAAAGATCCTTATCTTACACTTAAAGACTCTTAAGTCTTTTTAAGAGATTAAGTCTCTTAAAAAAAGTTTTAAGATCCAGAACTATTGGCTACAGTATGAAATTAAAGAGAAGTGGAAGGGGGTGAAAATGGAGTTTTTGGAATTAAAAGAAAGCAGAAAAATATCTGCTGTCAAAAATTCCTGTGGCTTCTGAAAAAAACCTCAGCCATAACAAAACTGCAATCTCCTATTACAAAGCAGGAAGTGACGTGTGTTTCAAACATTGTGAGATTTACAACCAGTGAGAACGGGACTTCATTGCCAGAGAGTCAGGAAGTAATTGCTGAGAGAAAGAGGAACTTCCAAACATCCGGGTATTTTCATGACCCAGAAATCATAGAGAAGCATGACAGGCCATTATAGAAAGGTCACAGTTTTTTTTTTATAAAATAAATTGGAATTGGACTGTAATAATACTTAAAACTAACATAAATCATCCCCAAAAGGTAAAACAATCTAGACGGTGTGTTTGGAAATAAATAATAAGCCCTAGGGAGAAAAAGGAAAAGTTTTTAAAAAGAGAGGCTTGAAAACATTGCGGCCGCCATTTTGGAAATTTAAAAACTTTAAAAATTAATTTCTCAAGCCAGGGAGCTCTGAGGACGGCGATTTTGGGCTTGTTGGAAAGGGCATGCTCCAATCTATCAAATGCAACCATCAGATTGTGGATTGGTGAGATCAACCTGAGACCCATTATTTGCAATGGGCAGTCAATAATGTCTGATCAGAAGTTGGGATTAAGAGTTACGTGGTCAAGAGCCTCCTCGCTGGCAGAGGGAAAAATGTCTAAACAAGTGCAAGACCAATTGGATGCTATGGAAGCAAGACTGGTAAAAGCAATGAAGAACTTAATAACAGGAAGTAAAAAGAAACTCACAAAGGAAATAACTAAAGAAATAAATTCAAGTCCTGAAGAAGTAAAGAAGGATATTAAAAAGAGATTGATGACTTAAGAAAAGAGTCTCAAGCAACAGCTAAAAAGACTGAAGAGATTGAAGTAAAAATAAAAGATCAAGATGCTACCATTAAAAAGATGCAGGATAAAGCAATACTACAAGATTGTAAGCTGATGGAGAACATGATTCGTCTCAGGGGAGTCCCTGAGACTGACCAAGAGGATTTAAAAAATTATATTGCCACAATAATAGCCAAATTCATGGAAGATGACCCTGTGGAGATAGGACATTTGTGTGATTATGTTTACAGGGTCAATTCAGAATTTGCCAGAAAGTGCAAGCTACCCAGGGATGCTGTAGTGAAGTTTACCACAAGAGACATGGTGGAAAGGATCTTAAGTAAGCAATTTGAAAGCCCATTGGTGGTGGAGGAAAGCAGAGTGCGGATGATGAAGGAACTGCCAAGGAAAGTCATCACTGACAGAAAACAATTCAAGAAATTGACAGATAAATTGAGAGACAAGGATTTAAGATACAGATGAAGGTCTTAGCTTTGAATATAAAAGACTGAGGAAAACAATAGTGGACATGCAAGGCATGAATTAATTTTTGGCAGACAATAAAGAATTTGAGGTTACAAAATAATTGAAAAATCATTATGGATTACAAATTAATTTCTTGGAATGTAAATGGACTTAATTCACCTCAAAAAAGAAAAGCAATTTTTATTGGCTTAAAAAGCAGAGATGTAATATAGTATGTTTACAAGAAGTACATATTAAGCAGTTGGATTACAAATTTTTGTGGAATAAGGCTTTGGGGGAAGAATTTTTTTCATTAGCTAAAGAAAAAAAAAAGAGAGTGGTCTTTTATATTAAAAAAGAATTGGAGCCAAAATTGGTTTTTAAAGACAATGAAGGCAGATACATTGCTGTGGAGGTGTTTATGAACGAAAAAAAGACGTTGTTGTTGGGATTATATGCCCCTAATGGGGCAAAAGATACTTTCTTAAAAGACATTCAGCAATAACTTAATCAAATGACTTATGAACAGGTAATGATAATGGGAGATTCCAATGGAACAATTAAGAACTCTCTGGATAGATCGGAAAACAAAAAGAAAAAAGATGGCAAGCTGCCAAAGTCTTTTTTTGAAATAATAAAGCAAGAAAGTTTGGAAGACATTTGGAGAAAGTTTAATCCTAATGTATGTGACTATACTTTTTTTTTCCAGCAAAGCGTGATTCCTTCTCAAGAATTGATATGATATGGACTATGAAGGATTTGGGACATTACTAATAAAATAGAGATTCTTCCGAAAATAGGTGCAGACCACAATCCATTAATGTGGTCAGCAAAGGGAAGCAGAAAGAGAAGAAGATGGAGACTAAATGAAGACCTGTTGTTAAAAGCTGAAGTAGTTAAATGTCTTGAAAAAGAGACCAAAGTTTTCTTCCAGGCCAATGAAGACCAAGAGGTTAACATTCAGACTGTATGGGACGCGTATAAAGCTGTTATGAGAGGATTACTAATTACATTGAACAATAAAGATAAAAGAGCCAAGGAAAAACAACTGAAGGACTTGCAAGCAGAAATAGGCAGAAAAGAAAATGATTTGAAGAAAAGACCGGGGGGGGGGGGGAGGAAATAATGAGAGAGATAATAATTCTACAGAATCAATTGGGACATTTATTGAACAAAGAGGTGGAGTGGAATTTAAAAAGGCTACAGCAGAAATCATTTGAAGGTGCTAATAAACCGGGGAAATACTTGGCCTGGCAACTGAAAAAAAAAAGGGAGAAAAAGTTCATAAACAAGATTTTTTTCGAGGGTAAAGAAATTGTGGACCAAGCTGGAATTAAAAGGGAGTTCTACAAATTCTATGCCAAATTATTCAAAGGTCAACAAGTAAATAGAGAGAAAATCGATGCCTATTTGCGAAAAATTAAAGTACAACCCTTAAGTGAGAATATGGAAAAGATTTTAAACTATCCAATTGAGAAAATAGAAATTGAAGCAGCAATTTGTTCAATGAAATTAGGAAAAGCTCCGGGTCCTGATGGCTTTTCAGCAAAATTCTATAAAGTCTTGGGAGAAGTACTAGTACCAAAACTTCAAAAATTGATGAACTGTATAAGGCAAGATGGGAAGGTGCCAAACACATGGATAGAAGCTGTTATTTCTTTGATTCCGAAAGATGATAGAGATTCCATGAATGTAAAAAACTATAGACCAATCTCACTATTGAACGACTATAAGATTTTTGCTAGAATTCTAGCGGAGCAACTCAAACAGCATTTGCACATTTCTATTCAAGAGGAAAAAGCAGGTTTTCTCCCCAGAAGGCAAATAAGAGACAATATCCGAACTGTATTAGATATTGTAGAATATTATGATAAGCATCCAGAAAAAGAGGTGGCTTTGTTTTTTGCTGATGCAGAAAAAGCTTTTGACAATCTTAACTGGGACTGTATGTTTGCTGTGATGGAAACAATGAAATTAGGAGATGATTTTATAAGGATGATCAAGGCAATTTACACAGAACAACAAGCTGAACTTTGTGTGAATGCTGACTTGACTGAGCAGATGAAGATTAGCAAAGGCACAAGACAAGGTTGTCCTCTGTCTCCGTTGTTGTTTATAATGACCCTAGAGGTCTTACTGTCTCAAATTGATGATAATAATGAGATTGAGGGTTTGAAGTTGAAAGGTTTTTCATATAAATACAGGGCCTTTGCGGATGATGTGATGTTTATCAATGAAAATCCATTGCAAGTGACACCCTTGTTGTTAGAGAAAATTAAAGAATATGGTGAGTTAGCAGGCTTTCATATTAACAAAGAAAAATCGAAAATCCTTACTAAGAACTTGTCATCAGGCAAACAGAAAGAGCTACAAAATGTTACAGGTTGTGAAGTTGCTTCAAAAGTAAAATATTTAGGTGTAGAAATCACGATGAGAAATATTGATTTATATAAGAATAATTATGAAAAACTTTGGCATAAGATTGAAGAAGACATGCTAAAATGGAATAAATTGAATTTATCTATGTTGGGGAGGATATCTGCTATTAAAATGACGTTTTACCAAGAATTATGTTTCTTTTTCAAACCATTCCAATTGTGAGAGATAAGAAACAATTTAATTGTTGGCAAAGAAAAATCTCAGAATTTATATGGGCGGGCAAGAAACCAAGAATTAAGATGAAAATCCTGACAGATGCAAAAGAAAGAGGTGGCTTCCAATTACCTGATTTAATGCTATATCATAATGCAGTATGTTTGGTATGGATTAAGGACTGGATGACTTCGATCAATAAAAAATTATTGGCTTTAGAAGGGCAAGGAAATATTTTTGGTTGGCATGCATATATGTATTAAGGGAAAGAGAAGTTGGATGGTTTTTTCTCACACCATTATATAAGGAGGAACTTGTTGAATACATGGAAAAAATATAATAAATATGGTGATGAGAGAAAACCACTTTGGATAGTGCCTACTGAAGTTATAAAATTGTTTCAAAGTCCACGACAAGAGAAATACGTATCATATGAACAACTGCTAAAATTTCAGGGCGGTAAAGTAGAAATGAAATCGGCTGAAGAATTGCAAGGAAAATTTGATTGGTTTAAATTGCTTCAGATTAAAAGCTTGGTGGAAAAAGATATTAGAAGTACAGGTATAAGATATGAAAAAACAGAAATGGAAAAAATGCTGTTGGGTGAAAATGAAAAATTGATTTCAAGGACTAATAAGTTGTTATTGAAATGGTCTACAGAAGAGGCGGTTGTGAAACCTCAAATGATTAAATGGGCAATAAACTTTAATAAAGAAATACAAATGGAGATGTGGGAACACCTATGGAAGAACCCTATGAAAATTTCAACGTGTTATAATATAAAAGAGAACTGTTTTAAAATGCTGTATAGGTGTATATGACACCTAAAAAACTAGCAAAAATGAACAATCAAGCTTCAGATAGGTGTTGGAAATGTTAAAAACATGAAGGTTCTTTCTACCATATGTGGTGGACTTGCGAAAAGGTGAAACGATTTTGGCTAATGATTCAACAAGAGATTTTGAAAATCTTGGGATATAATATTAAGAGAGCACCGGATGTCTTTCTGGTGGGATTACAAATGGAAAGCTTTCCAAAGCAAGACAGGACATTGTTGTGGTATTTGCTTTCAGCTGCGAGGACATTGTATGCGCAAATGTGGAAGCAAGATAAAATACCAGAAAAATGGGACTGGATCTTAAAGGTTCTTAATTTAAGTGAAATGGACAAACTTACTAGAATCTTAAAAGACTGTAACCTGGAGAAATTTAAAGAAGATTGGAATAAATTCCAAAACTATGTGGAAGGTGAAGAGCCGTCTAGTGGTTTTTGATAATATTAACTGAACTTTAAAAGAGAATAAGGACTGTGATTACTGAGTATTGTTTTAGTAATGAAATATAAGTAGCGGAGTTCATATAGTAAATTTATGTGAGTTAAAATAAGATTAAGATTTGAATAATTTTTAATGACTATGAAATCTATGTTTAATGTTTAACAAGTAATAACTGAATTCTTAAAGTGCAAAGGAGAATAGATTATGGCTATCTGACTAAATGTGTAATATTGATGATTAAGTAGAAAGTATTAAGTAAAGGAATAAGAATAGTAGTTATATTGGAGTTAAGATAAAGTTAAGTGAATGATAACTTTTAGCTAAGATTCTATATATGGGAATTTTTACTTTTAAAAGGTTTTTAAAAGGTCACAATTTGGAGGGTGGGATGGGTGGGAAAATGTGTAATGTATTGATGAACTATATTTAGATTCTGAAAGTAGAATTTTTTTTAATATATTGAAAAATAAAAACTTTGTTATACAGAAAAAACAAAAGGTTTGTGGCGCAATGTGATGCGAGCGATGTCTCCCACACAGCCGTATTACTCCAGGAGGGGCCAGATGGCCAATTGCACCCTTGCGCATACTTGTTGCAAAAGTTCAGCCCAACTGAACGCAATTGGTCAGTGTGGGACAAGGAGGCCTTTGCTATCAAACTTGCCCTAGAAAAATGGAGGCACTACCTAGAGGGGGTGCTAGAGCCATTCGAACTATGGACAGATCACAAAAATTTAGCCACCCTCATTGCCACTCACAGCCTCAACAATAAACAAGTGCAGTGGGCGGGACTGTTCTGGCGGTTCAATTTCAAGCTAGGGCACATCTCCAGAAAACTGAACTTCCTAGTGGATGTGTTGTCCCGCCTCCCTCAACACGACAGCAAGAGGGAGGAGATTATCGACTCACTGTTCACTCCCTCCCAGCTAAGCACATTGGTGACCATGTGTGCACAAAGCCGGAAGGAGGGGGAGCCCCCTGATGGGTTTCTAGGAGAACTGAAACAAGCTTTTCTTGACAATCCCCCAGAGGAAGACTTACAATTGGCAAAGGTGGGAGACGGGCTCTGGCGCCAAAGGGAGAAACTCTATGTGCCCCCCCCCCTTATGTAAACAAGTGATCCAAAGAGCACATGATTCCAAGTTGGGGGGGGCATTTTGGGTTTGTAAAGATAGTGCATTTGATTCAAAGATAATTCTGGTGGCTACAAATCTTTCGGCTACATGCTTTTCCCGCTAAGGTGGTCTCTAACCGCGGCCCACAATTTGTTGCCAAATTTTGGTTGCATTTGTGTGAACTGGCAGGGATAGAACAAGGGCTCAGTTCAGCCTACCACCCACAGACAGACAGACAGATGGAACGCACCAACGCGGTGCTCGAGCAGTTTTTACGCTGCTATACATCCTTCCAGCAGGGCAACTGGGTAGCCCTGCTGCCCTTTGCAGAGTATGCTTATAACAACAGCGTGCATAGCGCCACCAAAGTGAGCCCCTTCCAAGCAGTATATGGATATGAGAGCAAACCATTCCCTGAGCTCGCCCCGCCCTCGTCAGCCCCCATGGACTTTACAGAATGGTGGCAAGGAATAACAGGGGGCTGGGTAGTCATCAGCAAACAACTGCAGAGGGCGCAAGAAGCCTATAAGACCCAATATGATAAAATACACTCTGAACTTTGGGACTTAGCAGTGGGAGACAAGGTTTACTTTACAACCAAGCACTTACCTAATGCACAGAATTGTAAAAAATTAGGGGTGAAATACTTGGGTCCTTTCCCACTCAAAAGGATTGTAAATAAGGTAACTGTTGAACTGTAACTGCCAAAAAACCTTGTTTCCACGCCAACTATTTGAAGAAGGACCCTGGACCCTCACCTTGGCACCCCTAGACGGAACCATCACCCCTGACTCTGGTTCGTGGTCAGATTCATCATGAAGTGCAGGAAATTCTTGATGCCAAAATCAAACGTGATGAACTGTTTTATCTTATCAAATGGACTTATTTCCCCTTAAGTCAAGCTGAATGGGTCTGCTCCAAGAATACAAACTGTAAAGCTTTAATAAAAGACTTTTACAGCAAACATCCCAATAAGCCCAGGGGAAGGGGGCCTTGGGGGGTGTCAGAATGTCAAGAGTCACTCCATTTTGTTCCTCTTGTCATATGTATCCAATTATACAATGCTATGCTTGTGCTAGCTATGCTGCCTTTGATGTAACCCGTTGCTTGCTGCTTATCTGAAGGGAGGATAGTATGTCTGGGAGCTGGTTAGTTGCTACGCAACCAAGGCTGAGGACTGGAGGAGATGTGACCCGGGAACTGATAATGACACCTGTGGTGATGAGAGCTTATTAGAAACCCCTTGCAAAACCCCTGCTTTAGCTTGGTGCACTTTGGCCTGAACTATAATGGTCAGGGCAAAGGTTTATAAGTTGTAGGGACTGGCGAGAAGGTCAGTTCCGACGCATGTGTATGCCCATGAAGCTGGAATAAAGATCTTGAACTCCATCTAGCCCAGCAGCAGCTGCCTTGTGCACTGCCTGTTGCTGTCCTCCTTACACCTCCGCTGCCAATGATGTGCCCATGCCAAGAGGTGTCTGGGGCTCTTCCACCTGGCAACTGCCAGGTCAGGATGTGGGCCTTTTTCTCATTGGCTGCCTTGGACCCTTCCCTCTTCCACATCCCCGTGTTGGCATTGATGTCTGCTGCTTGTTTTGAGTGACACGGCAATGCTACTACTTGTTCAGTGGCAGTGAGTAAAGGAGACAGATTTCAACCCCCCTTAGATGGAAAGGGGGTTGAAAGGATAGATCTGGCCCTTCCTGGGCCCTACTGTAGCTATGGGCCTGGATAGGATAGGTTGAGAATGAAAGAGAATGGCCCAGCATCACACAGTTAGCTTCAGGGTTAAGAAGGGGGTTCAGCTTGAGTTTTCTGATCAACCAGTTGAAAAGTAATAAATAAACCCTTTCTATCACTTTGGATTGCAGAACGTGCAGCATTTTGTGATCATACCTTTACTTTCTCCTTTGTATTTGCAGGCTCTTTCTCATGTTGTTGAGCAAACAAACAAAACATTTACTGTGTAAGGCCAAAGGCCGTAACAAAGGAGGCACACAGGGATGTCATATTGTCGTTTTCACTCTTCTGACTCTATGACTGATTTTTATAATCTTACTTCATCCGCTCCTACTTTTAAGCCTCTTTACTCTGCCTTAAATGCTGTCACTTATTTGATATTAGGGTTTGTAGAATCTTTCAGGCTCAAATGCCGTGTTCTACTGGAGAAAGTTTTTCTTCCAGACGTTTCGTTCTCAGCTGCGGAGAACATCCTCAGTGGCGTTGCAGCTGGAGCAGGCGCTCTGACCTTCTTGGCTGCTGTGCATTGCACATTAGTGGAACAGGCAGCACTTCCCTGCCTTCCCCTTCCAATTCCAGTCCATTGATCTCCACAACATACTGTTCCTGGGAAATAGGGTCGTCAGGAATGACATGGTGGGTGGGTGGGTCTGCAGTTGGAACAGGGGCATCAGTAGAAATTGCCAGTTTAGTCTGGGTTCAATCCACTGTCTCCTAGGTGGTGTTTCATCTTTCTATCTCTGCCGCTATATTGTATACTGCCTACAGGGCCGGATCTGGAGGGGCAGAGGGGGGTGCTTGCCCTGGGCACTGGCAGAGGGGTGTGTGTGCCAAATTGGGTATGGAGTCCATTGTATTCTATGGGACCATAAAATAGAATGGCCCATAAGGGGGTGTCATTTTTTAATTTTGCTCCCTCCCTCAAAAAACATGTAGATCTGGTCCTGAATGCCCATCACAGTAGGGATCTGGATCTAGGCACTGCTGTAAAAAAGCACTGCTCTTAGGCACTGCTGTAAAAAGGATGCTAATGTGGAATATGTTGCATCCGTGAGATCAGAATCAGTGATACCTCTTCTCTGTGCTGTTTAATGGACAGTAATGAGAGCCATGCGTTGGTTGCTGGCACTTTCTAAGATTTGCCACAGAATTTCTTGAAAGGCCTGAGAAAAGGACATTTTTTTCTAATGAAAACCATCTTTCAAAATGAAAAGGGTAAGCTGACTGCATAATGACTACAGGGGGATAACATGCTTAATCCTTAGAAGCAAGGGGGAAGATCATGTTTAATCCGCCCAGTGCCAGAAGAAGAGTACTGTAGGGAAAGCAGAGGGCAAGCAAGGGAGCAGTGAAAGCACAAAGAATCCGTGTCTCCTGAAAAGGGATTACTATGTTCTCATGCTTGGGCTGAAATCACATTGCAGCCTTGGCCAGGATGAATTCTGGGATTCTCAGAGAAAGTGTAGTTTTAGCTATAGCAGCCCAACTCTGCATGTTTTCTTACATCCTATGATGTTCATTAGGCATTATTTCTCCTGGTATATGTGCACAGGATTGCCACCTCAGTGTACCTTCTGGCCAAGAAGCTTATATAGTTCTTGTTCATTTTCATGCCGTGGTTTGTGCATATGCACTTATAACTCTGCCATAGACAGGTGGTTCAGCATCTCTTATTATCAGTGTTCTTTATTTTTTGTCTTGTGGAGCTCCATAACAGTTTCATATTGCAAGAATAGCACACCAGCATATCCAAATGCCTAGGTATCCAAACATGCTAATTATCAAGTGCCTTGGAGCTTTTCTAGTTAATGCAGATAGTGTATGTATGTGTGTGCCCCACCCCATGCTAGCCTCATGAATTTTCAGCAATCTATAAAATGTAGGGTTGGATCCAAATAACCATGAATACGTATAGGCAAGTCTTGGTACAAAGACAAAGAGAAAAGAAGATCCTGAAGGGGGCAGCAAGATCTAGTTAAACAGGAAATGCTTTTTCTTTCTAAAAAGGCTTTTCCTGTCTGTCTGAAGAGTGCTATTCTTAGGCTTTTCTTCTAGAACAGTGTAGAGCCCTCTCTTAGCTTGCAAGGCTGCTAGATTTATCTGTTCTCTTTCCATCTAGTTTGTTGGTTCCCCAAATAAAGCTTTTGCTAACTCTTTAATCAGTTCAGTGTCCTGACTGCTGCATAGGCTCTTTGCCAACAGAATAGAGTGCAGTTAGCCGAACAGATAATTCCCACCTATCTATCTTCTGTCGGGACCCACAGGAACAGCATGAAATACAGCATAGGTGAATGCAACTCAAAAGCCCTGTACATGCAGAAGAGGAAGGCAAGAAATTGGGAACATGTGATCCATCTGAATAAGACCTGCCATCAAGTACCTGACTTTCACTTCCTTTTTGCATTTAATCTGCATGAGCCTTTGATGCAAAACAAAAGGTCAAAGGACTCTTGATGATTGCCCTGGGACTTCCAATATGCGATCTGCCCTGCCAGAACCAGCACCAGTCTGGGATGATCTTATAGATCAGGGGTGGCCAACGGTAGCTATCCAGATGTTTTTTGCCTACAACTCCCATCAGCCCCAGCCAGCATGGCCAATGACTGGGGCTGATGGGAGTTGTAGGCAAAAAACATCTGGAGAGCTACCATTGGCCACCTGTGTTATAGCTCATTACCTGCTGAATGAGTGTCCTAGGTGTCCCTGTAAAGCTCTGTCTAAATTGTGTTTTTTGTATAATTTTGGATTCAAGTGTAAGAAACAAATTTTTCTCAGGAGGTCTACTCAGAAGTAAGTCCAATTTTATCATTTTGGCTTTACACATAGGAAAGTGTTCTTGGGATTGCAGCCCTTGCATCTCAACATAACACTTTTCGTTAGAGGTGGGGACAAACCAGAAACATGGTTTGGTTCAGTTTGCTGTTCATGGAGTGCTCAGTTCATGAACCACAAACTGTCACAAACTTTTAGGGGTCAAATTTGGTTCATGAAATTTGTGATTTACTAGAGTACCCCTCCAGCATGCTAAAGTCACCAAACTCAGAGGAAATTTCTGACTGACTCACCTCTATTTGCCTTCCAAGTTTGGTGAGGATTGGATCTATGGGGTTCAAGTTACAACCCCTGAAAGAAAGTGCCCCCAGAAAAGTGCTTTCTAGGGAAATGACAGGTGCAGATCCAGGAGGTTCAGGAGTGTATAGAATGGATCCTGTGCAAGCTTGTGGCACTGAATAGGGGAGGGATTGTGGCTCAGTGATAGAGCATCTGCTTGGTAAGCAGAAGGTCCCAGGTTCAGTCCCCGGCATCTCCAAAAAAGGGTCCAGACAAAAAGGTGTGAAAAACCTCAGCTTGAGACCCTGGAGAGCCGCTGCCAGTCTGAATAAACAATACTGACTTTGATGGACCAAGGGTCCGATTCAGTATAAGGCAGCTTCATATGTTCATATGAACTCATTGGAGATTTCTAGCTGACTCACATCTATCTGACCCCTGAGTTTGGTAAGGATTAGATTTACGGGGTCTGAATTATGGCACAAACTATCACTTCCCCAGAAAGCACTTTTCTGGGAGTACCTTCTTCAGGGGGCCATAACTCAGACCTCATAAATTCAGTTCTCACCAAACTTGGAAGGTAGGTAGATGAGAGTCAGCTGGATATCCCCTGTGAGTTTGGTGTCTGTATCTTACACGGGATCCATTCTATACACCCCTGAACCTCACCTGTCAAAATGGCAGGTATAGATTTAGGAGGTTCAGGCAGGGCTGGCGCTATCCAGTAGGCCAGGTAGGCAGCTACCTAGAGTGCCACCTGGCCATAGGGGTGGGCTGCAAGTGCCCCTCTTCCTGCACATGCCCTGCTGCCCCAGTGCCCTTCCCTGCCATGCTTGCCCTTGCCACTGCCTGCCTCTCTGCCATCCTCCTGAGCCTCACTGTCTAGCATAATAGCCTACCAGGAATGCTGTGGGCAGGCAGCAATGGCGAAGGGGCTGAGTGCGGGAGGTGTGGCAGCAGGTGCACTCGTAGGCACTCGGAACCTGCCCTCCCTTGCCATGGAAGGCTTCTGCAGCAAGGGAGGGCAGGCTATGAGTGCCTCTGAGTGCACACACCATCCTGCTGCCCCTGCTCAGCCTTCCCAGTTCTGTGCTTCCAGTGCCCTTGGTGCCCCTTCCATGCCACCAGGGGCAGACCCAGGAAGGCTGAGTGGGGGTTGTAGGGCAGTGCATGTGCTTGGAGATGCTCAGAGCCTGCCCTCCCTTGCTGTGCATCATGTGCCAAAAACCCTGGTACTGGCCCTGGGTTCAAGAGTGTGTAGGATTGGTCCTGTGCAAGCTAGAGACATCAAAGTCACAGGGGACCTTCCCTGGATGCTCCTCTACATGACCTCCAAACTATGTTGCTTTGAAGTTGGGAAAATATTTAGATTGAGTGAAGACAATCTGTTTGGAAAAGTATGGGTTCACAAACCTGCATTAACCTCCACTAATGGCTTGAAAGTTCATGGAAGGTTTATACCAGCTCACCTTCCATGAACTTCACTTCATGAACCACAAGCTGGCCAAAAATTCATCATGGACTTTAACTTGTGAGCCAGTATGTGCCCATCCCTATTTTTAATTATTAGACCAAAGCTAAGTATGACATCCATAATACAGGTGGGTTTTTTTGAGAGAGAGAGAGAGAGAGAGAGCATATTCTGGGACTGTATCACAGAATTCGTGCCGTGGGAGAAAATGCTCAATATTTTCTACTACTATTTCTTACTAGAAAATAGCTTGTTTTTATGCTTAAAATTCTTTTCCTCCACTAAGTCAGAGGTAGGAGGAGGGGAATATATAGGGTTGTGAAGGAAAGGGCAACAGTCTGGCAAACCAACCTTGTCCTGAATTCATCTATAGACTTAGAAGGCAGGCTTAAGCCTTTATGTACATTGCCCTATGCAAGAGTACTGAGGGCCTTGGAATGTTCTGCCCTTTCACCTCCTTCCTGGAATATGCATTTAGGGCAGACAGCTAAGGTAAACATCTGTTTCCTTACTCTGTATACTTCTAGTAAATGATTATGTAGAGCAGAATGTATAAAATAAAACACCACCACTGTCAAGGAGGAAGCAGAGACAGACTGGTGCGATGAACATCAACCCTGAGTCGTGTGACATTCCTACAAGTGGCGCAGTGAACAGGGACCCCTCTCATCAACACCTGGCATAGGCCCCTTGAGTGCACTCCATCGTTCTAAATGACCCCTTCATTGGTGAGTATGGGAGGACAGTTCTTGCAAACCCAGCAGAAACATTTGGAGGAGCTGTGGTTCCTCATTCAGAAGTACGGTGGGTCCGTGACTTCTGGGCAACTTAAGACTCTCTTACAAGAGATCAGTAAGCAATGCCCCTGGTACCCGGAGGGAGGTTCTCTTAAACTTCGGGACTGGGAGAAGATAGGGAAGACCCTTCATATAGAGCCTCGAGCTTCTGTTAAACTTCTGCAGGCTGGCATCAATGCAGGTATGCAGTAGAGAAATTTATGCCCGTTTCTAACACAAGCCAGCTCTCCAAAGATTGTCCCCTAAAATGCACTGGTGTCCAACTTGTGCCCCCTGCCCCTCCTCTTCTTCCTCCTCCTTCTCCTCCACCAACGAATCCACCCATGGGCCCACCGTCTAATGCCCTGAGACGCATGGTCTGTGAAGTTTTGGAGAAGGAACTTGTTCAGGCTAAATTGGAAAATGTTCCAGAATTGGCAGAAATGTTATCTATTTGCCCTAAACATTTGACAGGGGAAAAGCTGCCTGACCTTTTGTCGGTATGCCCAGTAACATATGCACAGAATGAGAATAGGCAACAGGTTGTTAACTGTACTGCGTTGCCCCACTCTGTTTTGAGTGAAATTCAAAAGGCTATCAGAGACATGGGCATAAGGGGAACCGATGTGCAGAGTCTTTTAGAAGGACTGTCTAACGGATACACCGTGATTCCTCAGGATTAGAAAAATATGATGAGGATGATGTTAACTCCTGGACAGTATGAGGTATGGGGCAGTGAATATTGTAATTTGGCTAATGCTCAAGGGTGTGGCTCCAATGGGACTTATTCTGCTGAACAACTATATGGATCTGGACAGTTCAGTACTATTGAAGCACAAGCTGTGCTCCCTGTTGCAACCCTTGCTATAATATCTAAAGGTGCTTTACAGGCCTTTGCCAAGCTACCTACAGAACGGAAATCAGTCCATAGTTTTGCAACTGTATGTCAAAAGCCACAAGAGCCCTATTTAGACTTTATCAATTGTCTTCAGGCAGCAATCAGGTTGATAATCCTGATCCAGCAGGAGAATTGATAATGAAGTTGGCCAAGGAAAATGCTAATTTGGATTCAAAAAGAATCCCATGGTGCAGAGTGTTAAAGCTGCAGTATTGCAGACTTGAGCTCTGCTTATGGCTTGAGTTTGATCCTGGAGGAAGCTAGGTTCAGGTAGCTGTCTCAAGGTTACTCATCCTTCCTAGGTTGGTCAAATGAGTACCCAGTTTGCTGGGGAGAAAGTGTAAAAGACACACTTTACTTTGCAACAGTGCTCAGTGCAGCAGGCTGAAGTTGCTGCTGTAGCAATGGCTTTTCAGCTCTATTTACAAAGGTCTTTCAACTTAATAGTTGACACCTTATATGCATTAAATTTGATTCATCAACTTCCTGGTGCATGTATCACTTCTCAAATTGACCCTAATTTGATTGGCTATATTTTTAATCTCATAGTCTTTAATTTCTTGCTGTGAGTTAACTTTTTTCATTGCTCACATTTGAAGCCATTCTAATCTTCCTGGCTTGATTGCTCAGGGCGATGCATGCTGATAAGACTTAAAAAGTGTTACCTCTCTATTTACTAATCCCTCTCTCAGTCGTAGCTATTTTCATCAGAATGCTAAAGCACTAGCCAAACAGTTCTCATTACCTTTTGATCATACCAGTGGCCCATCCAGTCCAGCACTCTGTGTCATACAGTGACCAATATATGTGTCAGTTTGGCGTAGTGGTTATGTGCATGGACTCTTATCTGGGAGAGCTAGGTTTGAGTCCTCACTCTTCCATCTACAACTGCTGGAGTGACCTTGGGTGGTCATAACCCTCTCAGAGGTTGTTCTGGTTAAAGGCAGTTTCTGTCAGTGCTCTCTCAGCCCCACCTACATCACAGGGTGTCTGTTGTGGAGGAGGGAGATAAAAGAGATTGTGAACCGCTCTGAGACTCTTGAGTGGAGCATGGAATATAAATCCATGGAAGCATGGAATATAAATTGAGGAGAAGAGAGACCTCAGCAGGGTACAATGCCATATTGTCCATCCTCCAAAGCAGCTATTTTCTCCAGAGGGACAATTCTTGGTCATCTGGAGATAATCGTAATAGCAGGGGAACTGATCTCTATTGTCTGTTTCAAGTTTATTTAAATTGTCTGGAGAGCAGCTGTAATAGTGGGAGATCTCCAGGCCCCAGCTGGAGGTTGGCAACCCTAGATAGCACCATAATGTGTGTGTATCTTGTCTCTCATGAGCAGAAAATAATGTTTATTATAAGAACACAGAGGTAAAGAGTTAATCCAGGGGTACTGAACTCATTTGTTATGAGGGCTGGATCTGACATAAATGAGACCTTGTTGGGCCAGGCCATGCCAGGTTGGGTCGGGCCATGTTGGGCCAGGCCATGTGGATACCTATTTAAGATTAGGTATCAGAAACATAAACTTTATAGAGGACACAGACAAACACAATTAAAGATTTTTTCTAAAAAATTAAAGCATTAGGACTCGTTGGTCTTAAAGGTGCTTTCTTTGTATCTCTCCCATGGGATCCTGGGAACTGATCTCTGTGTGATTGAGCAAGCCTTGCAAAGCAAGCTGTTATGCAGAAGGAAGCAAGAGATAGGTAGAAGGAAGCAGATGATAGCCAGTTACTCAGGGCCTGATAGGAGCCCTCTGGGGGTCTGATTTGACCCCTGGGCCACATGTTTGACACCCCTGGGTTAAGCAGTCATCCTCAGCACTGTTGATTCTGATTTTTTGAGCATTGAATTTGCCTGCTAGAAATCCACATTATATCACTGGATTTACATTCAAAATTTTGCTCCTCACTTTCTCTGGAGTTTTAACTTTACACTTGTAGTGGTTTCCAGGTCTGTGATGTACTACACCCAGTAGGTGGCTTTAGATCTGAATCTGCAGAAACCCCAGTTCAAGAATGGTCTTATAAAGTGAGGAGCAATACTGTGGTGAAAACTGAATGTGAATGACTACTAAAAATGCAAAGCAAGACAGAAGTGACTGCAGTATGCAATGTAAACTAACACTTTTCAAAGCACACTGAAAGAGGATCTTCTGCCCAGTGTAAAATCAGCCATAGAAATTGATCAGAGACCTTCCAGTATCAAGTGTAGTTTGGTCCTTTGACTTTAGTCAGTCCCTTGAATTCATTGGGCTGGAAAAGTTCATGGGGTGAGTGGGCAAAGTATATCTTCGGGTTGCTAGCCTCCAGGTGGGGTCTGAACTCTGGAGGTTTCCCAGAATCACAACTGATCTTTGGAATACAGTTCCTCTGGAGAAAATGGATGTTTGGGAGGGTTTATACCCTGGAATTATACCCTGCTGAGCCCCCCCCCCCCAAATCCCACTATCTGCAGGCTGAACTTTCAAATCTTCAGGAATTTCCCGACCATAACTTCCCCCAACTTCCCCTTCTGCAAGCAGCTGCTTATTTGCTTGGAAAATCCACACAGGCCAAGACCAAGAAAATGCAGTGGATGAAGGGGATCGTGTGTGTGGGTGAGTGTGTGTGTGTGTGGGTGGGTGGGAATTGACTCCACTTATTCCTTCCATTAACTTTTCTGTTCAATTCTACCCAGCGTTTCCTAACCACTGATCAAGAGCTATGGAGTTTTTCACACCAGTGTACAATGCAAATTAGATGGATCTCCTGATGAATTATGATGTGGTGCTATCAGACCTGATTAGTGTTTTGAGATATTTCTTTGATTAGTTTGCTCAGTAATTTGATTCTTCCACTGCTTTGTATGATACATTCTGCCATTTTATTAATTAAAAACATGGAAGAATTGCTCAGGATAACCTTGGCAGTTTCAGAGAATTCAGATCTAGACTTGGGGCATGGGATTATTATTATTAAAATGCAAGAAGTATTCATTAGCCTGGATGAAGCAGAAACCGGAATTAAGATTGCTGGGGAAAACATCAACAACCTCAGATATGCAGATGATACCACTCTAATGGCAGAAAGTGAGGAGGACCTAAAGAACCTCTTGTTGAGGGTGAAAGAGGAGAGCACAAAACTAAGATCATGGCATCCGACCCCATCACACCTTGGCAAATAGAAGGGGAAGACATGGAAGTAGTGACAGATTTCACATTTCTGGGATCCAAGATCACTGCAGATGGTGACTGTAGCCATGAAATTAAAAGACGTTTGCTCCTTGGGAGGCCAGCTATGGTGAACCTGGGCAGTATAATAAAAAGTAGAGACATCACCCTACCAACAAAAGTCTGTATAGTCAAAGCGATGGTATTCCCAGTAGTAATGTATGACTGTGAGAGCTGGACCATAAGGAAGGCCGAGTGCAGAAGAATAGATGCTTTTGAGCTGTGGTGCTGGAGAAGAATCTTGAGAGACCCTTGGACTGCAAGAAGATCAAATCAGTCAGTCCTAAGGGAAATCAAACCAGACTGTTCCCTGGAAGGTCAGTTGCTGAAGCTGAAGTTCAAATACTTTGGCCACCAAATGAGAAGGGAGCACTCACTGGAGAAGATCCTGATGCTGGGAAAGAAAGTAGGCAAAAGAAGAAGGGGACGGCAAAAGATAAGATGGCTGGACAATGTTACTGATGTAACAAATACGAATTTGAGCAGACTTCGGAGGATGGTGGAAGACAGGAGGGCCTGGCATGACTTTGTCCATGGGGTCGCAAAGAGTCAGACTCAACTGTGCGACTGAACAACAAAATTCATTGGAGACATAGTTCTATAATAAAACTGATTTGGTTTTTCTGGCCAAAGTGGCATCTTTTTGCCACTGTACATGGATCTTTGTGAGAAGGACTAAGTTCCATCAAAGGAAATGAGCTAGTAATAGATTAGTAGGCCAAGTTACATATTTATTTGGAAAACTTCTATGCTCCAGCTCTACAGAATTTACTTAAAGCGGCTTACAAAAGAAAACACAATGAAAACACACTAAAAAACCCAAACACCACAATTTCCTCCAACAAGAATATAAAACAGCACAAAAACACTGAGCAGCTCCTAATGTCTCTCATACAGAAGTCATTTTGTACAAAAATAGGTGGTGGAGCTCATTAGCATAACTTATTACCATATGCTGCCCCACCACCAGCCAAAAGCAACCCAACACAAGAAAGAAGAGCCCCAGGTGAGTGAGGCCTGCTTGGGCTGGCTAGAAATCCAGCCTACCCAAGCAGGTCTCACTCACCTGGGGCTCTCCTTGCCCCTCCCCCCACGGTCAAAAGGCCAGCAAGCCACCCGCCACCCAAAAATAAGAAGTGGAGAAAGGGAGGTGTGGGCTTCTCCAGGAGTTAATGAGGGCTGCTGGGGGTGTGGCAAAGCTCCTGGTGGCTGGCTGGCTGCCTGCTCTCTTAATCCAGGGATTGTTATGCAGCTGCACCTACTATTCAATGGACAACGTAGGTGGGGAGGAGGAGGGGGAAGCATCAGAAAGGTTCAGGAGCTATGCTCCTGTAAGCTCCTGCTGAATTCAAAGCCTGCTCTCATAAAACAATTCCATCCTAGACTAAACACAAATGTAAAAATTGATGTTGAACAATAACTCCTCAATTAAAAGCCAGAGTAAAAAGAAACATTTTGGCCTGGCATCTAAAAGAGGGTAGAGTATGCATCAGGTAAGGACATTCCATAGGCAAGGTGACAGCACTAAAAAAAGCCCTGCTTCTAGGAGTTTTCAGCATTGTCACTTTGCTTGCTGTTAACTTTCTGTTTCTTTGGAGATTCCCCCCTGTTCCACACATGTGGTTGATTCAAAATTACATTAGTTTCTTTCCAGTATATTTTCCCGCTGATTTAAACTACAGGTTTTTATGCCAGAAATAAACTGGTATAATATCAAATTGACCACTAGAGGGAGCAAAATACCTGCTGAACTGAACTCTTCCCCCTCGCAAAGAAACACAAATTTAAAAGTGAGGAAAACAAGAATGCAGAAAAGCCATTTGTTTATGTAGACAACTCAGTCACTAGAGTTGTCTAAAGATGTGCACCTTTTATTCATCCAATCTCATGTACTTTGTATTCTGTGAAAAACATAACACAGTATTTTTCTGCATTAAAATATTTGCTGGATGTTTTTGATGCTGCTATCTATTAGCCTGTCTCAGTATAGTGGAAGGTAAGTGGAAGGTAATCCACCTGGATTCGGCCCCAGAGGAATTGGGTAGGGCATTGGAAGCTGTGGCTGGTTGGTTGCAACAGAGCTGGCTGAAACTGAATCCATCGAAGACAGAGGTGCTGTGCCTAGGTTATAAAGGACTGGGATCAGAGATCAGGCTCTCATCCTTTGATGGGGCTCCATTGATGCCTGCATCAAGGGTGAAGAGCTTGGGGGTATTTCCGGATGCCTCTCTAACCATGGAGGCCCAGGTTACCACCACTGTCAGATTAGCCTTTTTCCAACTGAGGCGGGTCAGACAGTTGGTCCCGTATCTCGACCCTCGCGACCTGGCCACAGTAACCCATGCAATGGTCACTTCCAGGCTAGATTATTATAACTCTTTTTACGTGGGGCTGCCCTTGACCCTCCTTTGGAAACTCCAGCTGGTGCAGAATGCTGTTTCACGGATGTTGACTTAGTTGCCTGTACGGGCATGGATCCATCCTGTGCTGCATGAACTGCACTGGCTACCCATTGAGTACTGGATTCGCTTCAAGGTGTTGTAGGGCTTTAAAGCCCTATATGGTCAGGGGCCAGCATACATTCGGGACCGCCTCTCCCTGTATGAGACCCGTAGATCCTTATGATCAGCAAACGAACAACTTTTGGTAATACCCGGCCCCAGAGATGTCCATCTGGCCTCAACGAGGGCTAGGGTCTTTTCAGCCCTGGCTCCTGCCTGGTGGAATGAGCTCCCCCTGGAGATCTGGGCCCGGCAGGATCTGCTTCAATTCTGCAGGGCCTGCAAAACAGAACTCTTTTGACAGGCTTTCAGCTGAGGCAGTGGGCGTCACTTGTTATCGGCCTCCCCCAGTCATTCCAAATCAGTGCTACAAGATCTGCTGGACCTGGACAATAGGTCACATCTGTGAGGCAGAATCTGCCATCTTAGTCTGTCTAATTTTAGATTTTATATATTTTAAACTGGTCTTTTATTGTTTTTACTGTTGACTGTTTTTATGACGTATCCTGCCCTGAGCCTATTCTACAGGAAGGGCGGGCTAAAAATCTAATAAATAAATAAGTATGAAGCAGAAGAGTTGGTTTTATACCACATTCTTCATTATCCAAAGGAGTCCTGGGGTGGCTTACAATTACCTTCCCTTCTTCTCCCCACAACAGACACCCTGTGAGGTAGGTGGGGCTGAGAGAGCTCTGAGAGAACTGTGACTCACCCAAGGTCACCCAGCTGGCTGCATGTGGAGGAGTGGGGAATCAAAGATTAGATTAGTTCTAATCTCCAGATTAGAGTCCCCAACTCTTAATCACTACACCAAACTGGCTCTCGAAATGTCATATCATACAGCAACACTTTAAATTTATGTTACCCAGAGCCTTGCACATGATTAACAGAAAGAGGTTTACCTGCCATGATAACAATGGTTTAATTATTTGTAGTTCACTACTTACTTCTTTGTTTGTTTGATTTATTTACTACATGAAAGACTCCTGGACTTTTCTTTCTCATAGTTTCCATTAGAGATGGGGGTTCCTTCTCATATTAAAAATGCACTTGTAGCCTTAAAAAAAGATTAGGCCTGTAATCCAGTCATTCCTAGGGTTGTCAACAGGTCTGGAGAAAAACATTCTAACCTTTTAACCAGGGCTTTCTTTGTAGCAGGAACTCCTTTGCATATTAGTCCACACCCCTCTGATGTAGCCAATCCTCCTGGAGCTTACAGTAGGTCCTGTACTGAGAGCCCTGTAAGCTCTCGGAGGATTGGCTACATCAGTGGGATGTGACCTAATATTCAAGAGTTCCTGCTACAAAAAAAGCCCTGCTCAAAGGTTTAATAAGAAGAATATCCTAACCCTGTCCACAGGTTATGGCAAATACACATACAATCCCTGTATAGTTTACATTTCAGCATAGTTTACACTTTTTTCTTTATATGTATGTTGAGAAATTCTCATATTACATTCAATACATGAACAGCTCAATATGTGACATAATTATCTGGGCCCCGGTTTCCTTTGTAACAGATGCACCTTTCAAACAGATGCACTCATGTACATGTAGGATTGATATGCCTTCACTGTAACTTGATATAGGGTTGCCAGGTCTGTGTTGGAAAATAACTGGAGATTTTGGGGGTGGATCCAGGAGAGGGTGGGGTTTGGGGAGGGGAGGGGTCTTAGCATGGTACAATGCCATTGAGTTCACCCTTCAAAGCAGCCATTTTTTTCCAAGGGAGCTGATCTCTGCCAGCTGGAGATCAGTTGTAAAAGTGGGAGATCTCCAGGCCCCCCTGGAGGCTGGCAACCCTACTGTGGACAGAACTGGAGGCTTAATGTGTGGAAATGGGCAGCTGAAACTTTTCATGGCATGGATGTAAGTAACATCACTTTTTAAATAATATCCCATTCAATCTCATTGAAAATGGCAAGACATATTTTTCTCCAAGCAGTTGGCAATGCTAATTTTTCCCTGATAGAATTCATAATGGATTCTTCAGAATGTGAGGAAAACCTTATATTTTTAGCTGCATACCCAAACCAGGCATTTTTATTTTACACTGAATATGCTTTTTGTATGCTTTGGTGGTAATTAGGACTATTAAGGACTTTTGAATTTATATCAAATAATAAAGCTATGGCACCACTAGATGGCAGTATGTGGCACTTTTTGAGGCAGAAGATGGTGCAAAAGAGGGGTGCTCCATCTGGGGAAAGGTGAAAACGAACTTCAGCAGGAAATGGCAGCTTCCATTTCAATAAGAATAGGATTCAGTTATTTTTGAGTGAGCTCTAACTGAATCCTATTCTTATTGAAATGGAAGCTTTGCTTGTTTAAAAATTCTATTTGTTTTTTAACTGTACCACATATATAACTCAGGTGTCCTTGGATCTTGATTCATCAACAGGTTTCCCTTTAAAATGTTGAGGACTATAAAAGCACATGCATTAGAATGACAAAGATAGCCACAACTGAAGAGAGTCACTAAATAAAGTTTTGTGTGGACCTAGAGTAAAACTGACTACATTGAAATGTTCACACACTTTCATTAATGCATATGTACACAAACATCACTGTGTGCATACTCAGAATTCAGATTTTTTTTAAAAAAAACAAGGTTTATTTTTAAAGAAGAGTGTTGTACAAATTACATTTTTCTGGTCTGAAGCATAATTCAGTTTGCTTCCAAATATCTTACCCATCCAAAGGCTCTGATGTACATACAGTGTTCTAAGCAGAATGGATTGCCCCTTTCATCTCATAATCTGGACAAATATGCATTGCTTTATGATACAATCTTGAATACCCTTGCATTATTAATTTGCATTGGTCATGGTATATCTTATATTGCATCGTTCACTTTGTTTCTTGCATTGTGGCCAGTGTGGTGCAGTGGTTAGTGTGTTGAGATATGATCTCGGAAACCCAGGTTCAGATCCTCACTCTATCACAGAAGCTCACTGGGTGACCTTGGGCCAATCACACAGCCTAACCATCTCACAGGGTTGTCATTGTGAGGATAAAATGGAAGACAAGAGAATTATGTAAGCCATTTTTGGTCTCCACTGGGCAAAAAGCAGGATATAAATGAAGGGAATTAAGTGCTGTACCCCTAGTCCTATTGCATTGTTCATTTGATGTCCTATGCTCTATTATATATATATATATATATATATATATATATATATATATATACCAATCACACAGCCTAACCATCTCACAGGGTTGTCATTGTGAGGATAAAATGGAAGACAAGAGAATTATGTAAGCCATTTTTGGTCTCCACTGGGCAAAAAGCAGGATATAAATGAAGGGAATTAAGTGCTGTACCCCTAGTCCTATTGCATTGTTCATTTGATGTCCTATGCTCTATTATATATATATATATATATATATTCTCTTTCTGTAATCTGCCTTGAGTGAGAAAGGCTGGTTACATACTAAACTAAACTAAAACCACCTGAGTAAATAACTATCATATAAAAATAAGAATGCAGCACGTAGATTTTCCAAGACTCAGGAATGAGAGGGGGGAAAGTCCCATTAGGCATTGCCGAAGTGACCATATACTCCATTTGTTTCCCTGTAAATATATAACTAATCCCTTCAGGACAACCCAGTGGTTAAAAGATCTGCAAATAACTTTGTATTTTCCCACCTGTCACATGGTTAACCTCTTTGAAATGGGTGCAATAGCTTGGCATAATTAATAAATATATTTGTGATATTAACATGAAAATGCTAATGATAGGGAGGGAAGGGAAAAGGAGGTGACTAGAAATGGATCCTCATAATCCATGCATGTTATGATTGATATTTGATTTGATGACCAGCTGCCCAGAGGATTAATGTGCAACCTTTGCCTTGTATGTGCAGCAGGCATACACTGTGGCAGTCAATAACATGCTAAATTTCAGTGCTTACCGCTGGCCTTCTCCTCCAGTAATTAGATTGGGAAATGATGAACTGAGGGTTTGTTGGCATTTGCATGCTGGTGGTTGAGTACTAATCAGCAGGGGAAAACAGTGTGCTTCTTAATTGGAAAGCACAATCAGCTTCAGCTAAGGAGGGAGCCGGTTCCTCTTTTTGCATGGCAAGTGAATATTATCCACGGCTGAATCTGCACTTTGCTCTCTTGCTTTGTGTCATGCACTCTAATGTGGGCATTCTCACATCTTTACACTAATTCATCTCCCCTGTCAGTTGCCTGAAGCTGATTTCTGTCTCTGGAGAGGAGCCCAGGCCTCTCTTTCTTAGGTTTCAGAGCTTTCAAAACCACCATACCCTTATATCTTTGTACATCCTCTTCATTTTCAAATTTGTTGAAATTACTTTCTTGGGCTTCTTATATCATTTTGCTATAACAGCAGTGAGGTTTTGGGGAGCCTTGGGTAAGATGACTTCTCATGGAACTCTTTCACACAGAAATATATGGGGCAGGGGCCATGGCTCAATGGTAGAGCATCTGATTTACATGCAGAAGGTCTCAGGTTCAGTCCCTGACATTTCCAGTTAAAAGGATTGAGTAGTCAGTGATGTGAAAGACCTCTGCCTGAGACACTGGAGAACTGCTGCCAGTCTGAGCAAGCAATACTGACCCTGATGGACCAAGGGGCTGATTCAGTATAAGGCAGCTTCATGTGTTCAGATGCAACCCCCTCCTCTGAGCACAGCAAGACTTGGGAGTGCTTCAGCACTTAACGGTGTCCTTTGCACTTTACAGTGATAAACTGTAATCAGCTTTGCAGATAAAATCATGGCAGAAAGCACAGGTCTGTCTCAGAAGGACAGTTCTTACAAACCTACACCTTTGGGGGCTGTTCTGCATATTATCTCCACTTTCTTGCTCTCCCTTCCTGTGTTCATGAGACTTACTGCCTATCAAATCCACTAAAGCTTATCAAATCCACATTCCCGTGGCCAGGCTTCAAGGACTGGTGCACTTATCTTCTTCCTTGTCCTCTGAGAGAAATTCCCCTCTGTAGGATCAATAACTTCATACAACAAGATTGTCATTGGCAGAAGGATTGATGGCAGTCTATTAATTTCAGATTTTTTTGGAAATAAATAAATAAAATTCACCTGACAAAACAGAGCTACATTTTACTTTGTTTAAATGCATTTGGGAAACTGAAAGATGGAATGAATTTGATATAAATGCCAAGGACCCACAGTCAATTTACTTTAATCTGCTAATATAGTAGAGGCTGAAATGTATTATTATCTTTGCATATATTACATTGAAATGCAAATTATAAGAACATCTGTGTAGTCTCTAGGGTGAAAGCACAAAGGGGAGCTAATAACCAGGAAAAAATCTATTTACCTATAACCCTTTTTATATAATTAAATACTCATCAGAGTCCTGTGCTCCCAAACTGACTTATTCTTTAACCTTTAGAATAGCAAAGTTCATGGTTGATAGCTCCCTTTGAAGAGAGATCAGATCATGGATACTAGCCACATGGCCAAAGGTTTACAGGAGGAGAGGGGGAGGGGAGGCTCTAAGGATAAATGTGATACAGGAGGCCTCCTAGGGGTCTGCAGACCTCTTCACAGCACCAGATTTCTGCATTCTCAGGCATCCACCCCCTCATGTACCCAACCACTGACCTAAAGATTTGCAAAAGGGTCTACAATAGTTTGCTGCCGCATTGGTAATTCAAACATGTCACTAAGGATATCTAAAGCTTAAAACTCTCTGGCTATTAAAGGCTGTCGTAGATACCTGTTCAATAATACTTGTGTAAAAAGCACCCCTTGGCCTCAGTACTAAAGAAAGACCACCTGGCAAACAGAAGCAGAACATGGCACAAATAAACTGAAACTATTTCACCCCAAAGAGTAAGAGCTACTTATTATGAAAGGCAAATCAAAAATATACTTGTCATTCCTAAAGAGGGCAAGCTGAAAGCTTATAATAATTTTATACTGCTCTCCCCACCCTGAGGATAAAAACCCAACTCCAAGATTTCTTCCCTAGGCCCTTAAAAAGTAGCACGCAGCAAAGAGGAATCAAATGTAACATTAAGGAAATGGTTGATGGATGTCAAGCAAAAGGCTCTCATTGAATGTATGCCTGGTATTTGTGCCTTGTTGTAAGCACATATAAATAATATCTAGGTAAATGATGAGGCTTATCTGGACTGTGCTTTTATATACTGATTTTTTACTTAAAGCTTATGGTTCATCCCATGACAATGTAGCATATCTGGTAAAGCAGTAGTGGATTAAAGTTTAACTGCTGGATGAGAAGGTCAGCCATGGGTTAAGGGGAGTTAAGAGAAAATATCTTCTTTGGGATCAGAGACATACCTCTCTACAGTGGCAAGGTCAGAAACTGGTAACTATTGATTCATTCCAGCAGTTTTGCCATTGATTTCAATGGACTATGGATCGTATTCTGCATTCATTGTGCTTATACAGCCATATAATACTGGAGTTAAATTACACTGTTGCTGTTTGCTTATACATCTAGGACTCAGTCACACAATAGAGCTTACTGCCTGAAACCTTAAGTTATGAAAGGGGTTTCTTTTTGAAAAACATTCAAGTTGCCACTTTTGCATCTCGCTGAATAATATCTTGCTTTTGTTGTGTGAGATTTCTCACTTGAGTGCATTCATCCTTGTTTAAGGTATATGAGAAATCTGGGAACTCTGGGATACTTTAACATAGCATGAAATTAGCCTAGTTTAGCTGTCCTGGCAGAAAGCAGAGAGCTGATTCAGAGATAATGTTGTGTTGCCTAAAAGCAGTCGATCAAGCATACAGCAACTGCACAATCAGCTATGTGAAGTACTTATGGAAGAAGTGAAGTATTTATCAAGAGCAAAGAACTTTCACAGAGCATAAAACTGACCCACATCAACTTTGTATTTATTGCAGGGAAAATTGTGTGAAATTGAAAAATAAAATAAAACATCCACATCACTGCCAAGAATGTCCATTACCAGTATCGGAGAAGCATCTCCTTCTTGTACTACTCTCACCACTGTGACCAGCGATTAGGGAAAGGGGACTGATAGGTAGAATGTACAGTGTAAATCAATGCAATCAGTAGGGTGTAACAACTAATAAGCAACATAATTGAACTAAGATTACAGACATTTGAAACAAAGCAAAAAGATTTCATATCACCCTTTCTTAGCCTCCTCTATCTCCTCTATATGACTTAGTGCATGGTTGCCATGAGTCTTGGAACAGCTTTTGAGGGTTTGCTTAAACACTGGGTTTTCAGGTAGCCAGCTCCAGGTTGACTCAGCCTTCCATCCTTCTGAGGTTGGTAAAATGAGTACCCAACTTGCTGGGGGGGAAAGTGTAGATGACTGGGGAAGGCAATGGCAAACCACCCTGTAAAAAGTCTGCCATGAAAACATTGTGAAAGCAACATCACCACAGAGTCGGAAACGACTGGTGCTTGCACAGGGGACCTTTCCTTTCCTTAAAAGTTACTGGGTGAAAATGTTCGCCAGAAACTCCCTGTTTCAGCTCAGCAATGGTGCTAAACAGCCAGCCTTGTTTTGTAGTCCGCAAAAAGTAGAGGCTGAGGGGGGCTGTAAAGAGTCTGCATTCCAGCACCTGCTTGATACCATGCCAATTCCAGAACAATGTCTTCACCATCAGTTGCACCAGTCTGCTGCCTGCAGTCCTTACAATGCAATCTGACCCACATTTACCCAGAAGTAACCCTTACTTAATTAAATGGGAAGGATTGCTGCCTAAAATGAGTGGATAGGATTGCAGCCAAGACTATTAACATATGAGTTAGTAACCAATATGCAGCTATGCTGTAATGTGGAAAGAAAATCAAAATTCTGTACAAATTTGGAAGCCATACTAAATAGGTATACACAGAAGTATGGCCCATTTGGCTGTTAGAGTTGGACCATAAGGAAGGCCGAGCGCAGAAGAATAGATGCTTTTGAGCTGTGGTGCTGGAGAAGAATCTTGAGAGTCCCTTAGACTGCAAGAAGATCAAATCAGTCAGTCCTAAGGGAAATCAATCCAGACTGTTCCCTGGAAGGTCAGATGCTGAAGCTGAAGCTCAAATACTTTGACCACCAAATGAGAAGGAAGCACGCACTGGAGAAGACCCTGATGCTGGGAAAGATAGAAGGCAAAAGATGAAATGGCTGGACAGCATTACTGATGTAACTAGAACGAATTTGAACAGACTTTGGAGGATGGTAGAAGACAGGAGGGCCTGGCGTGACTTTGCTCATGAGGTTGCAAAGAGTCAGACTTGACTGTGCGACTGAACAACAACAAAAGGCCCATTTTATACACTGGGGATTCCTCCAGGGAAGTGCTTTTAGGATTGTATTCTTTACCTCCTGAACTAAAGTCAGTGTTAGTTATTTGTTCATAAGAGTTGGGACATGGGTGTATGTTTCTTATTTTTAATTAATATTTTTAAATGTACATCTCATATATGTGCATTTAACCTTGATGACAGGAGCTGTGCCAACTTGTGAATCCACCCACAGGTTATCAGGATCAGATTGCAACTCTTTGAAGGGCGTGTATCTGGTTGAGTACCTAATGAACCCACTGTGGCAACAGCTTTCCTAGGAAGTCCTTAACATGGCAGTTATCCTTACACAAGCCCACTTTAGGCCTAAACAGAAAGCTTGTTCATGTGTCGATTCACTGTGTGTGGAGAAGGAAAGTGGGCAGAAGCACATTGCCCCCCTCCAACCCAACCAATCTCTCAGTTGTCTGCAAGGTGCAAACACATGGAGGTAGGGTTGCCAATCCTCAGGTGGGGGCAGGGGATCCCCTGGTTTGGAGGCCTTCCTCCCTCTTCAGGGTCATCAGAAAGGAGGGGGGAAGGAAATGTCTGCTGAGCACTCTATTATTCCCTATGGAGATCAATTTCCATAGGGTATAATGGATAATTAATCTGTGGGTATCTAGGGCTCTGGGGCCCCCTGTTTTTTGAGGTAGAGGCATCAAGTTTTCAGCATAGCATCTGGTGCCTCTCCTCAAAGCATCCTCCAAGTTTCAAGATTTAACCAGGGGGTCCAATCTATGAGTCCACAAAGAAGGTGCCCCTATCCTTCATTATTCCCATTGGAGGGAAGGCATTTAAATGTGATGGCCAGAACTCTCTTTGGAGTTCAATTATGCTTGTCACAACCTTGCTTCTGGCTCCACCCCCAAAGTCCCCAGATATTTTTTTGAATTGGACTTGGCAACCCTACATGGAGGAAGTGCCTATGCAGACACACTGTTCCCATGATGAGCAACTTTCAGAAAGCGATGCTGTTAATAATAGGGTAGGACAGGTGTTGTTTTGTAGAAAATCAGATGATGGAGCTCATCCAGGGATTGTTATGCAGCTGCACCTACTAGTCAATGGACAAGGTAGGAAGGAGGAGGTGGAACTCTCCAAAAGGTTCAGGAGTTGTGTTCCTGTGAGCTCCCGCTGAATCTGAGGCCTGGGGAAGGAGCTTATGTGCAGACACTTCCTCCATGCATTTGTACCTTGTAAACAACTTGGCAAACATGCAGAGGCAGTGGATAGGACCAGCATGCTCATGCCTGTACTCCTTCCCCACACTCTGACTCAAAGCATGGGTAGACTGTTTCTACAGGGCTTTCATGAAGCCAAGACTGTACTACACACTTCTGTCTGAGCAAGAATCAGCTCAGACAGAATCAGCTCTGTATTTCCGAAAGGAGCCTGGAAGAACCAGGCATGTGTATGAGCCCAATTCATTTTTATAGTAACAGACACTCAAAAATGAGTTTCAAAGGAGTGTGAACGTTCTTTGAGAGAGAATTTATATGGAAGACCAGGTAGGGCTTCAAAAATTACTTTATGTGACATGTGTTCTTTAGTACTTGAAAGGTTACTCATGTTTTGTCATTTTAGTAGATCACTTAACTCTTTCAGACTGATTAACACCAAATTCCTTTGTGAATCCTATTTCATATGTTAAATATCTGCATTATTCTTTCTGAGAGGTGTACCAACATTTTGCCTAATAGTATAGTTCAAATTTATGCCACTTCTAGAAGCACAGCAAATTTGCAAACCATCTTAAGAACAGAAAGCTCTTTTTCTCATTTAGAATAATTAGCACCACTCTTAAGCAATGTGAAAATGATATTTCTCTGTGCTGAAATTGTTTTTCTTCTGATCTGTTAAAATAACTTTTTAGTTTCTACACTAAATGGCAAAGCATACAAGAGTTGAATTCAGCCAACTTTTGCTTGTTCTCTACCAATTTCCCTTCTTATTGCACTCTCCACACTGCATGCAGATCCCATGGTCCCAATACAGCCTTGTTGGTGGTGAAAGGCGACCCCTCCTTCCTTTTGAGAGCCAGTTTAGTATAGTGTTAATAGTAGCGGATTCAAATCTGGAGAACCGGGTTTGATTCCCCACTCTTCCACTTGCAGCGAGCTGGGTGATCTTGGGCCAGTCACAGTTCTCTCAGAGCTGTTCTATTAAGAGCAGTTCTTTCAGAGCTCTCTCAGCTCCATGTACCTCACATGGTGTCTGTTGTGGGAAAAAGAATAGAATTGTGAACCACTCTGAGACTCTGAGTGAAGGGTGGAGTATCCTTCTCCTCCAGTGGGAAAGCTGTTCAAAGCCAATCCAGTATCTAAATAACTGGTGTTACAATCTACATAAGAATAATATGGGTTATGGGTGCTTCTGTGTTTTTACTGCATTATTTTTATACTAGGAATAAGGCTCATTGTGAAGAAAAATACAACAGACTATAGAAAGAGGCTCTAGGTGAGTGCTCCCACTGCTGTCTCCCCACCCACCCAAGTGAAGGCTTTCACCCACCCCACCTCAAGGGGAGATGGTCTCTGCCATCTTGACAGCAGTTGTAATTCTGAGTAATCTCCAACCCTCACCTGGTGATTGACAACAGTGGTTCTTTAGGAGGAAATGGCTGGTTTGGAGGGTGGAGTGCATGACATTGTATCTGTCTGAGGTCCCACCCCTCCTCAAACCCTACCCTCTCCAGACTCAATTTCTCAAATATCCAGGAATTTGCCAAACTGAAGCTGGCAACTGCTAAGTCACATTGGCTGTCAAAGGGGGGATGCTGCTGAATAGGAGCAAGCAACCAGGCCTAGTTAAACTAGTTAGGTGGCATCAAGTCACCCAGAGGGTGCTGCCAGGCTAGGATAGCCACCCTCCATGTGGAGCCTGAAGATCTCCTGGGATCACAACTGAATTCTAGAAAACAGATCTCTCTTCCCCTGGAGAAAATAACTGCTTTGGAGGGTGGACTCTATGGCATTCTATTCAGCTGAGGGCAACATTGGTTGCCTAGCAGCAACCTCTGGCTAGCGGCTTCCCTACTGGGAGGAGGGAGGGAGGCATGAAGTGACAGGAAAGAAGCGGCTGCCATGGCCTCTGAGGAAACACTTTATGAGGCTTAGGGTTGCTAATCCCCAGGTGGGGGCAGGGGATCCCCTGGTTTGGAGGCCCTCCCCCTGCATCGGGGTTATCAGAAAATAGGGAGGGGGAGGGAAATGTATGCTGGGCACTCCATTATACTTTATGGAGACTGATTCCCATAGGGTATAATGGAAAATTGATCCATGGGTATCTGGAGCTCTGGGGGAGCTGTGTTTTGAGATAGAGGCACCAAATTTTCAGCATGGCATCCAGTGCGTCTATTCAAAACACCTCCCAAGTTTCAAAAAGATTGGACCAGGGGGTTCAATTCAATGAGTCCCCAAAGAAGGTGTTCCTAGTCTTCATTATTTCCAAATGCAAGGAAGACATTTAAAAGGCACACGGTCCCTTTAAACATGATTACCAGAACTCCCTTCAGAGTTCAATAGTGCTTATCACACCCTTGCTCCTGGCTCCACCCCAAAGTCTCCTGGCTCCACCTCCAAAGTTCCCAGATATCTTGAGTTAGACCTGGCAACCCCAGTGAGGACACAGTAGAGTGGCAGCCTTTTCTGAGGCCAGTTGATAAAGAGAAGCATTGGAGATATGCCTGTCACTGAGGTAACAGTTTGTTCAGTATTCCCAGGCCTGCAGTAGGTGAGGGACAGGGAAGTCAGTCAACTGGAACTCAGAGGTGGTGACTGATGCATGGTGGGCCAATGGTTTGTTCAGTGCACCCATCAGCCAATGAGAGTGCTCCATTTGGCCACCACCATAGGGAAATTATTATCTATGATGATGTTTTATTTTAAACATTTTAATGTGTTGATGCTTGCCACCTTGGAAACCCTATTTGGGTAGAAAGGCAGCACAGAAATATTTTAAATAAATAACTCCCTGCCCCAACTGACATACAACAGTAAGAAAGTAATTTGGTATCAAGATGATTTTTTGAATAAATATATCCCCCCCCCCCCCCCCCGGTCAAATAAGCCACTGAAATCGATCCAAATCTACCTATGGGCCTTTCCACATTGTTGTTGGTTCTGGCCCCATACTGCTTTAGTTTATGCGTCTGACTTTAAAAAAAAAGAAGGAGTTTGTGTTGTTCTCTCTGAAAGGCTGTGATATTCTGGGGCCAGAACAACCTTTTGAAAGATGGAAGGGCCAATTTAAACATAAGGCATCTGACAATTCTTTTATCAAAGCACAGAGGCTGCACTGATTGTACATCATAGAGTCTCAATGACCTCCCTTTGTAAAGTTTTCATAGACTTTTTTTTTTAAAGTCAATGTTAATAAATTGGGCCCAGAGATTAAAGCATCAGGAACCTGAAACTGAATTAAGCTACCAAAAATGCAAATGATGCCATTGATAAGGTCTTTTGTCTCTTTGTCTCGTTCTCTACCTCTTTTCAATCTCTCTCCTTTCCTGATTATATTGTTTCTTGATTTCTCTTCTGCATTTTTAGCTAAGCTCTGAATAACATGTCTGTGTTATGCAATCCTCAGACCTATAATTAATTAAGAGTGGGCTCTGCTAGGAAAGCTAGCTGAGAGGTAATCCTCTCCCCTGGCATTAATGCTGCTTCTTTCCTCTTCTAAGACCTCTGCTATTAAAGCTCGAAGCTTCTATACTATTTAGAGATACACAAGCCCTCTTTGGTATTTACAGAGAGTGATTCTAAGCTAAAAAAGGATTAGTACTGTATAAACACACACAGTCTCTATCTTATCTTTGGGAGCTAACTCTGAATCACTTCGTTTAAACACTTATTTCCCCAGAAAACAGTTGACTGAAAACATCCCCATGCATTTCTTTAACACTGAATTTGAAAAAAAGAAGACGATATGTTTGGAGCTTCTTTCAGTCACCATCGTCATGACTTCTGGCATGCAATAGCGGTTAGTTTTTGACAGTTTATGCTATGTATCAGGGAATATTTAACAAGATTTGATTTCCAGCCTGTAAAAGATGTCAACATTTAAGGTTTTCTGATATGTAGAAATTAACATGTAACAGTACCTGACATGAGCAACCATCAATACTGGGTAGTTAACTTTAAACAAGACATAGTAAATAAAGTTCAATGGATTTACAAGGGTGTAATTCAGGGGTGGCCAATGGTAGCTCTCCAGATGTTTTTTGCCTACAACTCCCATCTGCCCCAACCATTGGCCATGCTGGCTGGGGCTGATGGGAGTTGTAGGCAAAAACATCTGGAGAGCTATTGTTGGCCACCCCTGGTAATTCATTCACTGCCCATTAGGGCTGCCAATCTCCACGAGGGGTCTGGAGATATCCCTGAATTATATCTGATTTTCACACCACATAGATCAGTTCTCCTGGAGGAAATGACAGCTTCAGGGGTGGACTGTATGGTGTATGCCCTTCTGAGGTCCCTCCCATCCTTACTTTCCAGGCTCTACCCCCAAATCTCCAGGAATTTCTCAACCCAGAGCTGGCAGCCCTACTGTCAGCCTTAGCCACCCCAAAACTGGAAGAATGTCCAGATCTGGGATTTGGATCACCAATTTCATCACCAACGTGTTGCAGGAGACCCTGGAGTAGAATGGTGCACAGTTTATGTTATTAATTAGCAGCTAACCACCTTTTTGAAGCTTGGGGGAAAAACACAAATTCTTTCAAACATTTCAGGGAAGTGTGTGTGTGATTTAGATTGTAGAAATGGCTTGAGAGAAAAGGGTTAATACAATGTTCCTTGGGCTTCATAGCAACATGTGGTCTTGAGAGAGACAAGTTTATAAAGGATCTCCCACATGATATTTACTGAACTTAGTTTTTAAAATGATTCACTCTTCCCATATTAGTTACTTTCAGTGTGAACTCAAAAACCAATTACAATTGCTAGTACAAATTACACTTTCTGCCCTTGTAATCTGCTAGTTCTGAACAATATGGCAGTAATATGTATGAAAAGGAACTGGGGGTCTATGTATTAAAAGGAGCTAGGGAACTATGAGTCAGCAGTGTGATGTGGTGGCTAAAAAGGCAAATTCAGTTTTGGGCTATATCAACAGAAGTATAGTGTCCACATCAAGTGAAGTAATATTATTGCTCTACTCTGCTCTGGTTAGACGTCACCAGTGTTCCCTCTGAGTTAGTATGAGCTAGCTCAGTTTTTTAGCCTCCATTTTTTGTGGGGTTTTTTTGTCTTAGTTCAGGAAGGATGGTCTCAGAGCAAACTAATTTGTGCAGCAGCCAGATTGCTCACTCACAACTTCAATGCCAGTAGCTCAGAAAGTAGAATTTTTGCTCACAAGACTCCACAGTTTAGAGGGAGCACTGGACCTCACCTAGAGTAATGTGTTCAGTTCTAGGCCCCATAACTTAAGAAGGATATAGACAAGCTGGGGCATGTCTAGAGGAGGGCAACAAAGATGGTGAGGAGTCTGGAGACCAAGTCCTTCGAGGAAAAGCTGAAGGAGCTGGGTATGTTTAGCCTGGAAAGGAGACAACTGAGAGTACCATCTTCAAGTACTTGAAGGGCTGTCATATAGAGGATGGTGTAAAGTTGTTTTTTTGTTGCTCTGGAAGGTTGGACCAGAACCAATGAGTTGAAATTAAATCAGAAGAGTTTTCAGCTCAACTTTAGGAAAAATTTCCTGACAGAGTGGTTCCTCAGTGGAACAGGCTTCCTCAGGAGGTGGTGGGCTCTCCTTCCTTGGAGGTTTTTAAATAGAGACTAGGTGGCCATCTAACAGCAATGCTGATTCTTTGAACTTAGGCAGTTCATGCGAGGGAGAGCAAGATCCTGTAATTTGTGCTTAGTTCTCATGGCCTTTCCTACATGCCCAGGGAAGTGCTGATTGCAAGTCTGGGGTCAGTTAGCAATTTTTCTCCAGGCCAGTTTGACAAGGGATCCTGGAGGGTTTTTGCCATCTTTTGGGCATGCAGCAGAGGTCACTGGGGAATTATGTGTGTGGGAGAGGTATCTGTGAAGTTCCTGCAATGTGCAGGGGGTTGGACTAGATGCACCTGGAGGTGCTTTCCTACTTTATGATTCTAACATTAAAGCCCTGTTCAAGTTACAATAAACACATGTACACTTTAGCCCTGTGCCAACTCCTCATTCACATGTTGACTCACTATGCTGGGAAATAGACTAGATGCAAGCACAATACTCTACCTCTATGTGATTACCAAGTCATCGGCACAGTGTGAATATGTGAAGGACCCCTAAAATGGGTGGGAACCAGATTTAGGGGTGGAAAATGCAACACATCTGTAACTAAAGGTCTAGTGCACTGGGGTCCCTTTTGCTTTCCTAGATTGTTGAGGATATGAGGCATAGGGTTACCAACCTCCAGGTGGTAAGAGATCAGTTCCTCTGGAGGAAATGGCATCTTTGGAGGGCTGCCTCTGTGGTATTACATACTGCCAAGCTCTCTCCCCTTCCCAAACTCTGCCCTACCCAGGCATCACCCCATAATTTCCAGGAGTTTCCCAAGTTGGAGTTGGCAGCCCTAGACTTTTCTCCCACTTGTGCAACTTTTTCCCAGGCTCCAGAGAATGCTAGGCATTGTTTTTAAACAGTCCTGTTTACTTGCCACTGGTTTAAAGCTCAACCACTAGTGTCTAAGGCTGGACACTTAAAAATTGGAGATTATATAATATATACATATAAACATTCTCTTCTTCCTTGCCTGGTAAATTCTAGAAGTGTACAACAGAACACCATTTTTCTCTGAGTCTACAACCAAGAAGTTAGTTTCTGAGTCCATCTTACAGCAGTGCTGATGTTGTGACCCTCACTGTTGCCATTTGTCACCGTCTGTCTTAGCAAGCAGAAAAGGCGACTGATGCAGCAATCAGAATTGGAGATTTTGCAGACTGTGTCCTCTCCTTTCCCCTTAGAGCAACACAGCCAGCATGAGCCAAAGGCCAAACACAAGAGAATTTCCTCTTCTCCTCTTGATATTGATCTTCTGAGCAAGAGACAAACAAAAAGTTTTGGAAGGAGGGAGTGTTTCACAGGATTGGACACTGCTTGGAATAAAAACAAAATAGTTCTGGACCAGTTATTGTGAATGTGGGTGAAACAAATTACAGGATATTAAATTGCCCAAGGTCTTGTTGAATACTTGTCATGTAACTTGCACATGACTCTTGGCTGAGTTGCAGATACAGTTATGGTTGCCACCTGCCTGAAGGGGGGAAACTGTCGTATCCATTTGGCTTCATGGGATATTATTTACCAGGTAATGTTATCTACTTTCCTGCCTCAAAAAGCTTAAGCTGACCATTTCCACACATTATGGGGTCAGGACATTTTTTTTTTCCATCTAGGCTGTTAAAAATCCTGTGTACACTTGCCATGACTTTTGCAATAGAACCGATACTAGTGAATATCCTTCAACCATCAGGAATCGAGGCCCAGCTCTGCCTAAAAGTGTGACCTACGAGACCAGCAAGAGCAACAATGTAGTCTCATAAGTTTCATGTACTTTCTTTCATCCATCTTAATTGACAGCACCCATGATTCAGAAACAGACTATTGTCTGAATCAGTGTTTTTATATTGTTCCCCTTCATTACTCATAGCAAGCTACTTTTGGGTATTCCTTGAACAAAAATGCAGGTTGTAAGTTTTGCAAATAATAACATTTTGGTAAGGCAGGAGAGAATTTGCATTCAGTAGTTTGAGGACCTGAGTACTGCTTGAACAACTTCTAGGTCATGTTTGAGATCTCTCGGCTTGACTTCGCGAACGAAGATTTAGGAAGGGTGCAGTAGTCCACGTCTGCTGCAGGCTCGCTGGTGGCTGACAAGACCAATGCGGGACAGGCAGGTCCGGCCACAGTGGCTGCAGGGAAAAGTCTGATTTGGGGTTGATGCTGTAGCAGTGCGATTCTTCCTCAATCTCCTTTTGTCCTCAAGACCAGCTATGCGTGCGTTCTCAAAGGAAGAGACAGCATGGAGGATGGTGTGCTAGGTCAGACCACTGGTGATGGTTGATGTGACAGGTGCCAAGGGATTTCTTCAAGGAGTCCTTGTACCTCTTCTTTGGTGCCCCTCTATTTCGATAGCCGGTGGAAAGTTCACCATACAGAGCAATCTTGGGAAGGCGGTGGTTTTCCATCCTAGAAATATGCCCTGCCCAGCGCAGCTGCGTCTTCAACAGCAGTGCTTCGATGCTTGTAACCTCCGCCCTCTTGAGGACTTCAGTGTTGGTCACAAAGTCACTCCAGTGGATGTTGAGGATGGTGCAAAGGCAGCGCTGATGAAAGCGCTCAAGGAGTTGCAGGTGATGACGGTATAAAACCCACGATTCGGAGCCGTAGATGAGGGTTGTCATCACAACCGCCTTGTAAACATTGATCTTTGTGCCTTTTTTCAGATGCTTGTTGCTCCACACTCTTTTGTGCAGTTGGCCAAATGCACGATTTGCCTTTGCCAGTCTGTTGTCAATCTCCTTGTCGATCTTGGCATCTGAGGAGATGATGCACCCCAGGTAGCTGAACTGCTGGACTGTCTTCAGAACTGATTCACCCACAGTGATGCAGGGAGGGTGATAATCTTCCTGGGGTGCAGGCTGGTGGAGAACTTCTGTCTTCTTCAGACTAACTTCTAGGCCGAATAGCTTGGCAGCCTCTGCAAAGCAGGACATCATATGCTGCAGAGCTGATACTGAGTGGGAGACGAGTGCAGCATCATCAGCAAATAGTAGCTCTCGGATGAGTTTTTCCATTGTCTTGGAGTGAGCCTTTAGTCGCCTCAGGTTGAACAGGCTGCCATCAGTGCGATAGCGGATGTAGACACCATCGTCATCATCTAGATCTACTGCGGCTCTTTGAAGCATCATGCTAAAGAAGATCGTAAAGAGAGTTGGCGCGAGAACGCAGCCTTGCTTTACACCTGTGCCTATTGGGAAGGGCTCCGAGAGGTCGTTGCAGTGTCTGACTTGGCCTCGCTGGTCTTCATGTAGCTGGATGATCATGCTGAGGAACCTTGGGGGACATCCTAAACGTTCCAAGATTTGCCATAGGCCTTTCCTGCTAACGGTATCGAAAGCTTTGGTAAGGTCGACAAAAGTCACATATAGACCCTTGTTCTGTTCCCTGCATTTCTCTTGGAGCTGCCTGGGAACAAATACCATGTCGGTGGTGCTCCTGTTAGCTCTGAAGCCGCACTGGCTCTCTGGGAGGAGTTCTTCTGCAATGGTGGGCACCAGTCTGTTCAGGAGTATTCTAGCAAGGATTTTGCCTGCGATGGAGAGCAGGGTTATTCCCCGGTAGTTGGAGCAGTCTGACTTTTCTCCTTTGTTCTTGTGTAGAGTGATGATGATTGCATCGCGAAAGTCCTGTGGTAGTTTGCCTTGTCCCCAGCAGGTGACAAGTACTTTGTGAAGTGTGCTATGTAGTACTGTGCCCCCATGCTTCCAGATCTCTGGTGGGATTCCATCAACTCCCGCTGCCTTGCCACTTTTCAGTTGCTTGATGGCTTTAACAGTCTCTTCTAGGGTGGGGATCTCATCCAACTCTGTTTTCACTGGTTGAAGTGGGGTGAGGTGGATTGCTGAATCTTGAACTACGCGGTTGGCACTGAAGAGAGCCTGAAAATACTCCGACCACCGGTTCAGTATGGATGCCTTGTCTGTGAGGAGCACTTGGCCGTCTGCACTACGCAAGGGACTCTGAGTCTGATATGATGGGCCATATACTGCCTTCAGGGCTTCGTAGAACCCTCTTAAATCACCAGTGTCTGCACACAGCTGGGTTCTCTCTGCATGCTTGGTCCACCACTCGTTCTGAATGTCTTGAAGCTTGCGCTGGAGGTTGCTACATGCAGCGCGAAAGATTGCTTTTTTCCTGGGACAGGAGGGCTGAGCAAGATGTGCTTGGTAGGCATATCTCTTTTTCACTAGTAATTCTTGGATCTCTTGATTGTTCTCGTCAAACCAGTCCTTGTTTTTCCTTGTGGAGAACCCGAGGACTTCTTCAGAGATAGACAGGATGGTAGTTTTTAGGTGTTCCCAGAGTGCTTCTGGAGAAGGGTCTGTGGGGCAACTGGGGTCCTCAATTCTTGACTGGAGTTTTGCCTGGAAGGCAGCTTTAACTTCGGCTGACTGAAGGCTGCCAACCTGAAGCTTCCTCCGAGGGATACCTCCTCTCCTGGGTGTGGGTTTAAAGTGAAGACGGAGATTGCAGCATACAAGGCGATGATCCGTATGACATTCCGCACTGGGCCTTACTCGGGTGTGTAAGACATCTCGAAGGTCTCTCTGGCGCACCAGAATGTAGTCGATAAGGTGCCAGTGCTTGGACCGTGGGTGCATCCAGGTTGTCTTCAGGCTGTTCTTCTGCTGAAAGATAGTGTTGATGATGGTGAGCTGGTGCTCCGTGCAGAATTCTAGCAGGAGGCGCCCGTTATCATTGCAGTTGCCAATGCCATGTTTGCCAAGTACTCCTTTCCAGGCTTCCGAGTCTTTACCTACTCTGGCATTGAAGTCGCCAAGGATGATCACCTTGTCCTCTGTAGGGGTCTTCCCTACGAGGTTGCGTAGATCAGCATAGAACTTGTTCTTTTCTGCAGGATCTGCTTGAAGGGTTGGGGCATACACACTGAAGAGTGTTGCATGCTGCTTGTTTTGAAGTGGGAGGCGCATGGACATGATGCGATCTGAGTGACCTGTTGGCAGGTTTTCGAGTTTGGAGGCAATGGAGTTCCTGACCATGAAGCCAACGCCAGAAAGGCGGCTCTCAGCTTTTGACTTACCCGACCAGTAGAGGGTATAGCCAGCACCATGTTCTTGAAGACTACCTTCCTCAGGGAAACGGACCTCACTGAGAGCTGCTATGTCAATATTCAACCTGAGAAGCTCGTGGGCAACTAGAGCAGAGCGTCGTTCAGGGCGACCACTGTCTACTGTGTCAAGCATGGTTCTGATGTTCCAACACGCAAGCTTAAGTCTTTGCACACTTTGTGAGGCAGGTGCATGCCTTTTCTTTGTTGTTATTTTTTGACCGCAAGTAAGGATGCCTGTTGACTGCGGCTAGCCAACTGGGGTGGGGGAGACGAGCTTTGTTTAGGCCACCTTTTCTAGGCCCCTCTCCGTGTGGAGCAAGCAGTGCTGTCCTTAGAAAAGGCTGCTTGGTCGTTCAGGGTGCTGCCGAAAGATGCTTTCGTCTCCAGGTCAGCATCAGGTGACCAATACCCTGAACCGCCTACATGCAGGATCGGGACTGCGGCTTCCAGTGGCATCTTCCACCTGCCGTTTCGCCCCTTGCCCATCGCTACAGGACTTGGTGTGTTGTGGGTTGTGGATGTGGATATGCCCTTCAGGCCTGCGCAGAGGAATTTTTAGGTGAAGCACAATGTGCGCGGTACTGGCTCCACCCTTTCACCTTGGGGTCATCTGCCATGGCCCAGTAAGCCGGGACGCCGGCAGCGAGTCCTCCAGGTGGTAGGTGTTACATTAACGAGCTCTATCTGCCCGGGTTTGATGTTAGAGTTTTCCTTCTCTTGGCTGGCGAGGTTGGTGAGCCCAGCCTGCCCATCCGGTTATACCGCCGAACATTCGGTCGCACCATGATGTGGCAAACTCTGTGAGAAACGGGGGGGACCAGCGGGAAGGTGTTGCCACGGATGCAGTAATGCAGGAGAGGCCATTGCAGTGACCATCTGCCAGGCATAGCCGGACAGTGACCACGCGGCGTTCACTGCACCGGGAAGGAGAGGCTATGTATTGCGCATACACTTTCCCTGGGGGGGCAGGATACCCAAGAGGGAGCCCACCCCTCCCCCCATCTATGTTTCAGATACCAAATATAAAAATGCCCTTCATTTTCATAATGCGAAGGCATTTTGCCCTTTATTATAAGTATGCATAATTTCCCAGTTCAATCATATCTTTGTGTCAATCCATACTAAGAAATAAAATATTTCTCATTTTAAATATGAAACAAAACCTGACTTGGACTGGCATATTTGTTCAAAATCCCACCATAGCTATATCAATTAATTATCTCTGTCTTATAAATATCAGTGTTAAGCATTCCAGGATAGAGCTCACTTGGCATTCCGAAAAGCCTGAAACCAATTCTTAGCCCCAAACTTTGCACATATTTAGAATATGAAAACAAAGCTGTGAAAGTAGGGTTGCCAGGTCTGTGTTGGAAAATACCTGGAGACTTTGGAGGTGGATCCAGGAGAGGATGGGGTTTGGGGAGGAGAGGGCCTTCTGCATGGTACATTGTTAAAGTCCACCCTTCAAAGCATTCATTTTCTCTAGGGAGCTGATCTCTGCCAGCTGGAGAACAGTTGTAAAAGTGGGAGGCTGGTAGCCCTATGTGAAAGACAGAGTTGAAAGTTATGCCGGCTCCAGCTTTTCCCAACCCCCATCTTCCAGTGCCCTGTTTGAATCTATATAGTGGGTTATATTATGTATTATCATAGGTGAAACTTGCTTTGTGATCTGCTTGATTTAGCTGTACATTTCCTGTCTTTCACCATCTGGTTTGCACTTGAATGAGGTAGGGTGACTGTTTGCATGAGCATGAGCTTCAAGGTTGAAGTTTCCAGAGCAGAAATAAAGACAGCTAACCAGCAAGTGTCTCTAACACTTGCAGTGCATTCAGAAGTTGTAGTATTGCTAGCCATCTTTGGAAACAGATTGCCTTTAAGTGCATGTGTGTAAAGCAGGAGCATATACTAAAGACCACAGTTGCATACTCTGGCTCGAAGTCTGTTCAGTTCTGTTCTGACACACATTATGTACTAAGTAAACTCTTCATACAGTCAAGCCTCTCCTTCCAGGTAACCAGTACCCCAAGATAAAGGGAAGCAGCCATGAAGCAACAAATACAGTTGGAGCCTGATGATCTTGGCACAAACCAGTAAGGCTGTAACATCTAGTACTGAGTAAGCGCTGGGCACCCCTGTACTTGGAGGATGTGGGGAGAATGGCAGAAAGAGGAAAAGAAAAGTAGGGAAGAGCACACAATTTTGAGATGTCATCAGCCCCACAAAGGTTAGGAGGTGGTGCAGATGGGCCAGGATAGAGTTCTACTTTCCATCTTCAACAGAACTCTCCTGCTTGAGCAGTCTATACAAGCAACTAAATCAGGCCAACCTTAGGTGAGTGCAGGGCTTTTTTTGTAGCAGGGACTGCTTTGCATATTAGGTCACAAATCACTAAGGTAGCCAATCCTCTGAGAGCTTACAGGGCTCTTAGTGCAAAGCCTACTGTAAACTCCAGGAGGACTGGCTACATCAGGAGTGTGTGGCCTAATATGCTAAGGAGTTCCTGATACAAAAAAACCCTGGATGAGTGTGAAGTGTGCATCTGGATAGCCTGGGATTAGGGCTGCCAAGCTCCCACCAGGGGCAGGGGATCCCCTGCCTGGGACGGCCCCAAACCACCGGCAGGGAGCAGGCCATTGGGAGGATCCCCCCACAAGAGCCTTGTTGGTACGCGCCACCCCCGGCACAATGACTTCACCAGGAAGTGACATCATTGCAATGGGGACATTGCACAGGGACACTCTAGGACTTGCACTAAAAATCTATGGTGCCATACCAAGAGAGCCAGTTTGGTGTAGTGGTTAAGTGCATGGACTCTTATCTGGCAGAACCAGGTTTGATTCCCCACTCCATATTCTATGTTACCATAGAGTTTTTAACACAAGTCCTAGAGCGTCTCCATGCGGCATCCCTGGCATGATGATGTCACTTCATCACTTCGGATGATGTCATTGTGCAGCATGTGCTTTGCATGCTCAAAGAACAAGTCCCCCACCACAATGGTGGAGGGACTTGGCAACCCTACCTAGGATGCATAAATGATTCCAATAAAACTGTCTTTTATTTAAAAGAGCCTTTGTCTTAAACTTTCCATCTGTTCACTGCTGGATGTGGAGCCCTGCTCTAGGGTCTCATCATCTCTGGGGTCTGAAAACAATGGGTCACAGTTATAATTTTGTACCTGGCACAGCACCCAACTTGTCAAGTACAAAATATAAGTATACAGAAGAAATTCAAGGATATCTGGTCCAGTCCCTCTCCTCATTTCTTATTAAAAAACACAATTGTTTGAAAAAATTATAAGGTATTCCAAATTTGTAAGGTATACCAGATAGGCCTCATAAATAGCAGACCATATCATTTTTTTTAGAAAATTGTACCACTTCAAAACACAAATGGAGGCCTCTTCATACCAAAGAGAGCCAGTTTGGTGTAGTGGTTAAGTGCATGGACTCTTATCTGGGAGAACCAGCTTTGATTCCCCACTCCTCCACTTGCACCTGCTGGAATGGCCTTGGGTCAGCTACAGCTCTTGTAGGAGTTGTCCTTGAAAGGGCAGCTGTTGTAAGAGCTCACTCAGCCCCACCTACCTCACAGGGTGTCCGTTGTGGGGGAGGAAGGTAAAGGAGATTGGTGAGACTTTGAGTTTCAAAGTGAAGAGCAGGATATAAATCCAATATCATCATCTCCTTTTCTTTCTCCTCCTTGTACAACTTTTTAAGTAGGGGGTGCAGCACAGGAGCTCTCTGCCATGCAGATTTAGACCAAGAGCGAGGCATTTTGATGGTTGGTGATGCACAGAGAGGGCCCTCAAACAGTACAGGACAAGTTCTTTGACATGCAAGGGCGAAAGTGAGGTCTCTGCTCTGTGGCTAATCTCTCCCATTTCATAGTCTCAACAGGTACCTGACCTTTGGGGGCTCAGTGCACAAAGGCAATTGCACATGGACAAGTAGGTGCGAGCAAGCACCCCAAACTTGCCTCCCCCCTCAGTTTGGGTGGACTTTCCAGCACTTGAGCCTGGAAACAAGCTCAGGCATGGGGTGGCACAAGCCATGCCACTCATCATTGCTGTCCTACATGCTGCTGGAAGCCCCCCCCACCCTCAACAGATTTCAAGGAGATGGTCTATCCTTTGCCCAGTTTCCACCCTCGGTAGGTCACAGGGTGTGTGAGGGATCTGGCAGCTGCTCTGCTGTCTGGGGTGAGCTAGGTCAGTGACCGTCCCTTTAAAGCACTCCATTGCCAAAACACACCCTCACACTGCAGTTACCGCAACTGATGAATTGCAAGCAATCCAAGAGCACTTTACCTCAGGACAGGTGGATGTGCATTGACTGGTTACATCATGTGCCGGGGGTGTTGTGTCAAACTCCCCCTCCTAGGGCTGTCTTTGCTGACCCTATCGGGACAGGACATCCATGTCTGTGGCTGGCATGGTACTCCTCCCTGGATGCCATGGGTCTGTTTCTCTGTTTTGCAGATGGAGATTCAACAGAGAGGCCTCCAAGTGTGGCAAGTCCCATCTCCCCACACTCTGCTCAGTCATCTGTTCCAGCCCTCCTCTCAGAGTGGAGCCTCGAGTCCTACAAACCTTTTCAAGTTCCAGTTGGGATGCTATTCCACTTGATTCCATAAGAACATAAGAGAAGCCATGTTGGATCAGGCCAATGGCCCATCCAGTCCAACACTCTGTGTCACACAGTGGCCAAGCAATTATATATATATATATATATATATATATATATGAAAGAACATAAGAGAAGCCATGTTAGATCAGGCCAATGGCCCATCCAGTCCAACATTCTGTGTCACACAGCAGCCAAAATATACACACACACACACACACACACACTGTGGCTAATAGCCACTGATGGACCTCTGCTCCATATTTTTATCTAACCCCCTCTTGAAGGTGGCCATGCTTGTGGCCACCACCACCTCCTGTGGCAGTGAATTCCACATGTTAATCACCCTTTGGGTGAAGAAGTACTTCCTTTTATCCGTTTTAACCTGTCTGCTCAGCAATTTCATCGAATGCCCACGAGTTCTTGTATTGTGAGAAAGGGAGAAAAGTACTTCTTTCTCTACTTTCTCCATCCCATGCATTATCTTGTAAACCTCTATCATGTCACCCCTCAGTCGACGTTTCTCCAAGCTAAAGAGCCCTAAGCGTTTCAACCTTTCTTCATAGGGAAGGTGTTCCAGCCCTTTAATCATTCTAGTTGCCCTTTTCTGAACTTTCTCCAATGCTATAATATCCTTTTTGAGGTGCGGTGACCAGAACTGCACACAGTACTCCAAATGAGACCGCACCATCGATTTATACAGGGGCATTATGATACTGGCTGATTTGTTTTCAATTCCCTTCCTAATAATTCCCAGCATGGCGTTGGCCTTTTTTATTGCAAACGCACACTGTCTTGACATTTTCAGTGAGTTATCTACCACGACCCCAAGATCTCTCTCATGGTCAGTCTCTGCCAGTTCACACCCCATCAACTTGTATTTGTAGCTGGGATTCTTGGCCCCAATGTGCATTACTTTGCATTTGGCCACATTGAACCGCATCTGCCACGTTGACGCCCACTCACCCAGCCTCAACAGATCCCTTTGGTGTTCCTCACAATCCTCTCTGGTTCTCACCACCCTGAACAATTTAGTGTCATCCGCAAACTTGGCCACTTCACTGCTCACTCCCAACTCTAAATCATTTATGAACAAGTTAAAGAGCATGGGACCCAGTACCGAGCCCTGCGGCACCCCACTGCTTACCGTCCTCCACTGTGAAGACTGCCCATTTATACTCACTCTCTGCTTCCTATTACTCAGCCAGTTTTTGATCCACAAGAGGACCTGTCCTTTTACTCCATGACTCTAGAGCTTTCTAAGGAGCCTTTGATGAGGAACTTTATCAAAAGCTTTCTGGAAGTCAAGGTAAACAACATCTTTGTCCACATGTTTGTTCACCCCCTCAAAGAAATGTAACAGGTTAGTGAGGCAAGATCTTCCCTTACAGAACCCGTGCTGAGTCTTCCTCAATAACTCGTGTTCATCAATGTGCCTACTCATTCTGTCCTTGATAATGGTTTCTATCAATTTCCCCGGTATTGAAGTCAGACTGACTGGCCTGTAATTTCCAGGATCTCCTCTGGAACCCTTTTTAAAGATGGGGGTGACATTTGCTACCTTCCAGTTCTCAGGAACAGAGGCAGATTTCAATTAAAGATTACATATTTTTGTCAGAAGATCCAGAAGTTCACCTTTGAGTTCTTTCAGAACCTGGTGACTTATTAGTTTTTAATTCGTCTATCAGTTGTAGGACCTCCTCTCTTGTCACCTCAATCTGATTCAGTGCAATAAAGTCTTCGATGTGCCCCAATTTTTTCTCTCCTGCTTGGTTTCTGCTTCACACTCCTCCCTGTCCCACTCCCTCCCCACCCCATCTGCCATTCCCCCTATGGGCTCCCCGAAGGAATGTCTAGAAGAGTGAGATTGCTTGCCTCTCTCTCTCTCTTTCTCTCTCTCTCTCTGTAGGTCCCAGAGGATGGTCAGAACAAATGAGCTACCTCTGCACCAGACCACTTGTACCATGGGAGGGGTGGTGGTCTTGGGCCAGATGCATCTCCTCAGCCTGCCTGACCTCATGGGGCTGTTGTGCTCACAGTACGGAAAAGAGGGGACTGATGCAACTTATGGGGGGGGTGCTAATGGAATGGGTGCATGGCTGAGACTTCAAACTCTGCATTTTTTTGGGGGGGGGTCTGCACACATAGCAGGGTGTCACAGGAGATCCCGGAGTCAGTGTTGGGGGAGTGGCACTGAGTCACAAAAGTTTCCAGAGTCTGTGTTGGGGGGAGCCATGGCAGGGGGCAGACTCTAAGTATTTGCTGGGAGATTGCCTGTTTAACATGCTGGAATGCAGGGAAAGCAGATGATTGGCATTGGCACAATTCTCTGTCAGGGAGCTGAGTGGAAAAGGTGACTGGCTGATCCAGAGCTGCCTCTCTCCACCCCTGACTGTAACATGCGATGGCACCTGCCCCAGGACTGGCCAATCCTGTGAGACTGTGGTTCCCCTCCCCTCCTGCCACTCCTGCCTTGGCAGTATGCCAGGAGTCCATGCTTCAGCAGAATTGCCATGGCAATGGCTTCGCAGACAGGGAGCTACACTTTCTTTCCCACTCTGCCCCAGTGTAATTTCACCCTTAGGGTCAAGACCCATGGCCTGAGTTACATGGCAGCTAGGTGCTCAAACATAGGTGTAACTCAGGATTGCTCTGTAAAAAACCTTAAAAACATTTTTTCCTTTCAACTACATGCCTTTGAAAAAGATGTAGCTGGTTACAGACTATGGGGCAGTGGCTGTGAAAAAGCAGTACAATTGTCCAAAAGGACAGATTCACATTACTAAGAACTAAGAATACATCTAAAGGTTTGCAAATGATCAGCTCCCTGTATGCAACCAGCAAGCAGGATGTAAACTTAAATGGTGAATGATCAGATTCACGCATAATGAACCAATGCATAAAAAAGAATGCATGCAGTATGACCCGAAGGTGACCAAACATGGTTTGATCCAAATTATGTAAGTTCCACAGAGTTTAAAGAGGATGTTGTTAGTGACCATCTAGGAATCCAACCTTAATGTATTAATTAAGTGCCATGCTGCAGATCATAGCCATATAATTGTCTAGAATATATATTTTAATATTTGAGTCTTTGCCTTTGTGGAAGAATGGACGATCGTCAGTGTCAACAATGCCATTGCATTAAAAATTAAAATTGTCATTTATAGAAAATCTTCAGTCATTTATCTGTGTCACTAGCAAGACATTTTTTCATTGTTGATTTACCTGTTGCCTTGTTTATTTGCTGACAGGCTGTGCATCTGTTTTGGGGAAGAGAAAGCATTTATTCATAAATCTCATTGCAAAAATGGCATGTTTCCCATTGAGACAGTCAGTCATTTCAAAGGCTGCTTTTTCATGCCACATCCATGTTTCTTCCACACTTTATTTGCCTTTCAATCATACCTTGTCATCCATCCTAAAAGAAAGCCCTCAGGGCTCGGCTGGAATAGATTAGGACTCCCACATGGCAAGTGACCAACATTTGTGTGAATAACTTGGACCTGTATACCTGTCATGAGGATAGTAGCTGAATGGGTCGAGCATGAATGGATGGATGTTATGCTCACGTAGCACCCCTGTCAAGTTTGGAAGTCAGCTGTAATTTGGAACAAGTACTACTACTTTCTGGCCACTAGGGAAAACTGGAAAATCCTTCAGTACCTTGCTGTGACCAGACTGCAAATCGCTTTGTAGAAAATGGGCGTTTTCGCACTTACCTTAAGCTGGAGCGACGTCCCTCTTCACCGCGCAGCGTCTGCACGGTTTTTGCACTAATTGCTCCGGAGCACCTGGAAGAGCCGCAAAGTCCCACGGCTTTTGCGTCGCAAATGTAAACTGGTTTTTGGCGGTTTACATTTGCGCCGCAAAAGCCACGGGACTTTGCGGCTCTTCCAGGTGCTCCGGAGCAATTAGTGCGAAAACCATGCAGATGCTGCGCGGTGAAGAGGGACGTTGCTCCGGCTTAAGGTAAGTGTGAAAACGCCCAATGTCAGTCATATTTGATCCAATTCAGACTCCACAAACTTAATGTTGGATGGTCCTGAAGTGGTCTACTTCCTAAGGTTATATGGCTACTAGTACAGCTCAAGGATGATATGTGAGGAAAAACCCCTTACAGAACATCATAGTCACCAACTTGGTTGCCAGAGCACCTGGAGAAGTAGCTCACACACGTCTGGCCAGAGAGTGTGAGTGAACCTATCCAGGGGCGAAAGGGACTTATGCAGTACTAGCAGCCATAACGCTACGAAGGCACTCAAGACCGGTACAAGAGTGCCCACCAGGAGAACAGAGGGTTTCCTGCCATTCTATATGATGTCTATCTCAGCTGTGGAGTGGAGGAGGCTGTGCCGCCAGGAGCTATCCAGGCGAACAGTTTTGAAGCACTGACCATGGAATCCACCGTGGAGGGCTAACACCACACGCAGCCATCTTCCTACCAGGCCAGACTCCATTCCAGTGAAGCGAACAGCTCACGTACTCACCAGATGTCACCTGTAACTGCAGGCAATTGACCCAGGCGTGGACAACTGTCCAACTGCCACTGTCTTTGTCCAGCGAAACCTTGGACAAAACACTGGTGACAATAGAAGATTGAAGAAGAGGAAGAACATCTTCACCCGGAGCCAAGTGTCTTTTTACTGACTGGGTGTTACCTTAGATAACAATTTGGCCATCTATTGAAACCCTCTTAGATAAGTGTGATAAACTCAAGCACACCTCCACCCAGTGATTTCCCCCATTCTCCTCTGTACTGTCACCTTGGAGCACCCCCACCCTGGTCCATTTCAACCTGAAAGTTCACTCAGGTAACCAGGACCCAAGCCTGTTCATTGGTCAGTTATGGACATCCAATTAGGTGCCATCAATGAATTTTCTATTGGCTATCGCAGTAGTCCAGCCCTTATGGTCACTGCAAAGCCTCCCCTTTTTGGGAGGTCACGCATCAGCTGACTACCTTCCTCCTCCCTCGTACCTCCCATCCCCTAAGGGCTCAAGGTAGTCCTTATAACCTGTGGACTAGCTACCCACAGATGTGCTTCTAGCAGTATCCTAATTCCGCTGTCTAGATCCATACCTGATTCTAAGGCCAAGTTTCGGGTCCCCCGATTCTAAGGCCAAGTTTCAGGTCCCCTCTCCCATTTCCTTGCTCGTCGCCATTGGAGCCTTCCTTGAAGACTACAATTGGTAAATATCACCCTGTTCGTCTACCCATGTGTTTCTCTATCTCTCTCTCTATTTTTCTTAGGACTGTATGTATGATTTTATGAGTACTTTATCTTGTATGGAAACCTATATTTTTCTGGAATAAATTTTAATTGCTTTACTTAATTAGAATCCCTAATGTTTTAAAGCATTAATTTCTGGAAGTGGAATCCTGTATACACAGGTAAAAGATCCTGATTAAGTCAGGTGCCCACCTGACAATTCCCCAACTTCGTTTTGAGGGCATTTTGGCTTACAGATAATAGTTTGGAGGAGTGAGTTCAAGCCTCAACTCTTGCTCATCCTGCTTAATAGGGTTGCCAGCCTTCAGGTGGGGCCTGCAGATCTCCCGCTTTTACAAGTGATCTTCAGTTGGCAGAGATCAGTTCCCCTAGAGAAAATGGCTGCTTTGAAGGGTGGACATTATACTGTGCTGAGGTCCCTCCCCTCCCCAAACCTCACCCTCTCCCAGATTTACCCCCAAAGTCTCCAGGTATTTTCCAACACAGACCTAGCAACTCTACTGCTCAATTAAATGAGCAGTGCTAGTTCAATGGGCAGTGCAGATGATTAAAGCCTTTACTGGGGTGCGGGGGGGGGGGATTGCTGTTATCCAAGGAACCATAATGTAGTCTGGTACTGGTTGATTTGGAGCAAGGTGTGTGTGTGGTACATCTCAGCTCCAGGCATTTCTAGTGGAGAGACGTTATTTATACCCCTTTTAGTCTGGTTTTGAACATTGACTTTGAACCTTAATAGCCTTAGTTAGTTATCTGCACCAGCATTATCTGCACCAGCACCAGCGTTACTATTGATGCTTCTGGGCTGCTTACAGGAGCTTTTGATATCATTACCCCTAGTAATCTTTTGGAGTACCTAGCTGGAAAGGGGCTCAGAGGTACAATTTTACAGTTGTTCCAGTCATTCCTGCTTGACAAGTCACAAAAAATGGTGCCTGGACACTAATACTCTACTCCATGGACATTGGCTTATGGGGTCCTGCAGCATTTTGTTTTCCATGCTATTTATGACCTGTGTTAAATTGCTAGGGGACATTATCCAGAGGTTTGATGTGCAAGACTGATAATGAGTGGGTAACATTCAACTCTTTTATCCTCTTATTATCAAATTCCAGGCAGGCATTTTCCAGGAAGACTGGATGTAGCCAAATGAACTAAAACTTAATCCAGACAAGACTGATTTTTGTTTTTAGTAACATAGCCACTAGCCAGTCCATGATAAGAAGGGATGCCTATTTAAGGCAGGGTTGCACATCCTCAAAAAGATCTGGTTCACACTCTGGAGTGGGGTGTATGCTTGTGCATCTGTTTCTGTTTCTGTAGAAAGCTGGTTGCAGAGAGGGCCATAAATGTACTTCATCTGTTTAGGCTGGAAAAACAGTTCAGGCCCCAGATGTCTATGCAGAAGAAGAAGAAGATATTGGATTTATACCCCGCCCTTCACTCTGGATCTCAAAGTCTCACCAATCACCTTTTCCTTCCTCCCCCACAACAGACACCCTGTGACATAGTTGGGACTGAGAGCTCTCCCAAGAATGCTCTTTCAAGGACAGCTCTGTGAGAGCTATGACTAACCCAAGGCCATTCTAGCAGTTGCAAGTGGAGGAGTGGGAAATCAAATTTGGTTCTCCCAGATAAGAGTCCACGCACTTAACCACCATACCAAACTGGCTCTGTGTAACTCTGAGGTTAGACTACCACAATGTAGTCCACTTGGGGCTTTCTTTGAAGAATACCTGGAAACAGCAACAGCAGTAGAACAATGTGGCCAGGGCCCTAATCAAAGCATACAACATAGAGAATATTATAACCCCAATGTTATATCAGCTGCCAGTTCATTTCTGGGCCAAATTCACAGTTCTGATAATGAACTTTAACAATCCAATTCTCCTGGGCATCCACCCATATGAACCATTTCATGATCTGCTGGGATTTCACTCTGAGTACCCACACAGCCTGGTATGCAAATGTTTGGCAAACAGGGTTGCCAGCTTCCAGGTGAGGCCTGGAGTTCTCCAAGAATTATAGCTGACTAAAGAGATCAATCCCCCTGGAGTAAGTGGTAGCTTTCTAGGGAGAAATCTATGGCATCACATCCTTGCTGAGCCCCCTCTATGCCGAAACTCTACCCTCTCCAGGCACTGCCCCCAACTGTCCAGGAGCCAGAGCTGTGGGAACCTTAAATCAGGAACAAAACCGTTCATTTCATAACATTTTATTAGGGCCAACTGAAATGACACAAATGTGCAAGTTTTGGAGCTCACCAGAACTCTTCATCAGACCAAATGTTACAAGGTCAAAAAGTGATTTAGAGGAGGGAGGAAGATGTTAAGACCCCAGTATAACAGCATTTGATGTTAGATGTCAACAGGCTTGGGACTGTATTGCCAGTGGTGGTAATTACAGCTCATGTATACTGGGAAACAATGGAGAGTCATCTATTTTTTTTAAAAAAAAGAGTCCAACAAAGTCAGATGTTACCCAAAACTTTATGCAAAAAGTGTGTTCCTCTTTGCAGGCTCAGAGCAGAAGGCAACATTCAGTAGTCTTTATTTGAAAAAGTCTGAACAAAATGTAAACCGTTTAAGCTACTAATTGAACTTTATTTTAATGTAAAGTTATTTATTTTAATTACAATCTGTTTTTAGGTTTTTAGCAAAAGAGTATAAACACTGCTAATGAATAATGTTCCCTGCACTTCTCACTAAGCCCCTAAGTGCCAGGGGAGAGTTCAGTGCAGTTCCATTTGTTCTCCGTATTTGACTACAGTCCCCTCCAGCTTTCTGTGCCCCTCAGCAGCAAGGAGCCTTCCAAATTCTATACCGGCAGAGCTAGGTAGTGAATGTATCATGTTGCCCAGTTCTTGCATAGCCAAATAACAGAACTAGAAATTAATCCAGAATAACTGCTTTACCTAACTCAGCTTGGGCAGCTTTTAGTTGCAGTTGGCAGCTGTAGCTATTTCACTAAACTATGACTGCTATTAGGGTAACTGATACAATTTTCTTTACAAAAGAAAAGCATAAAGAATTAGGGGTGCCAATCCCCGAGTGGGGGCAGGGGATCCCCTGGTTTGGTGGCCCTTCTCCTGCTTCAGGGTTATCAGAAAGAGTTAATGTGGGGAGAGGGGAGGGAAATGTCTGCTGAGCACTCCACTGTACCCTATGAAGACTAGACCCCACAGGGTATAATGGAGAATTGGTGTGCAGGTATCAGAGGCTTGGGGGAGGCTGTTTTTTAGGTTGAAATGCCGAATTTTCAACATAGCATCTTGTGCTTCTCCTCAATGCCCACCCAAGTTTCAAAAAGATTGGACCAGAGGGTCCAATTCTACGAGTCCCAATGTCAAGCATGGTAAAAGCTCAATGGTGATCTATGGTTTTAGGGCCCTCCGTAAAGCTGGTTTGTGAAACATCATGAAGGGCTGATGTAGTTTGGCTCTGTTATTCTCCCCCCCCCCTCTTGCTTTATTGCTTTGTGTAGTAGAATAGTGAGAAACGAAACTAGTAACGGAAGAACAAGAACACCTTCCCATGCATTCCTGCGTGGGAGTGTAAGCCATCTGGGAAAGCAAGGACAAGACACTGATAACATTGTGGGAATGTAGACATTTATGATAGTTTATGTGTTAGCTGGCATTCCTTACCCCCTCCTTTGAGGATCCTTTGAAGTATCTTAAAAGAATTGTATTAATGTATTTCTAGTATCACTCTCAAGGTCCTGAACCAGGAGAGCATCTCAATTTAGCAATAAATGCAGTTTTGTATCCACTTGACTCGTTCTTTTGAAAATCGCATGCTTGACACCCAAAGGAAAATGCCCCTATCCTCCATTATTTCCAATGGAGGGAAGGCATTTAAAAGAAAGGCAGTCCCTTTAAATGTGATGGGCAGAATTCCCTTCAGAGTTCAATCATGCTTGTCACAGCCTTGCTCCTGGCTTCACCCTCAAAAGTCTCCTGGCTCCACCCCCAAAATCCCCACATATTTCCTGTTGGACATGGTAACTCTATTTTTAATAAAGGGGGAGGGGAAGAAGCCCCTGGGAAGTTAGACTTTTAAAAATCTTTTAATATCATGAATTGAAGGAAACAAAAAGGAATCTATTTCATTCAGTTAAATTTATCGGTAAACAGGACTGAGATAGATCCAGGTAGGCAGCTGTATTGGTCTGAAGCAGTAGAACAAAGTTTGAATCCAGTGGCATCTTTAAGACCAACAAAATTTTATTCAAGGTATGAGTCTTCTGAGGAAATGTGCATGTACATGAAACCTCACTGTTGGTCTTAAAGGTCAACCTTAAACTGGACTCAAACTTTGTAGGAGAGAGATAAACAGAAGGAATACTTCCCTCACAGTTCTATGTGTGAAGTTAAACAGCAACCATCTGTAGAAGCACCTTGTCCCAAAAGGGAATATTTAGAACAGGCTGATAGTTGCCCATATAACTTGGATCTAGGGAAAGTATGTTCAGGAGAGAGTTCACAACTTCCTCCTTCAAGGCAGTTAGTACTCTAGGCTCCTTTTAAAAAGCACTCAGGATTTCCTGGACCAGCCAGGTGATACCTTCCAGCGGCATGTAATAAACTGAAGTGGTCAAGCGTTGAGCAGACTTTCAAGGGCCTTTTAAGGCAAGTGAGAAGTGGACATGGTATGCCATTGCCTTCCTTTATAGAGCCATCCTTGGTGGTATCCCATCCAAATACCAACCCTGCTTAGCTTTCAAGATCTGACAAAATTGGGCTACAACATGCTGCCTTCCCTCCCAGAGAATTTGTAGGCTACACGATTTCAAGCAACATGTCCACATCATCAGGTGAAATGCAAAGAAGGAACTGTGACTGGGCTGAACTCTGATCATATTTTGAGATTTTGTTTTTTTAGTCAAAGCAGATATGAATGGGTTCAGCTGAAAAATTAGTTGCCACCTGCATGGGTTACTCTGTGCCACCCACTTGCAGTCTGAACTGCAGCAGTCTTGGTACAGGTATACTACCTTTGTGAGAACTAGGCCAGTATTTCCTGCTAAAACTCTTGATATCATAGCACAGCACCTGTCATGGGGAGTTTTCAGAAGTAAGCAGAAATTATTTGAATGTCAGACATGGGAAACAATTATAATTTTTCAGAATTCTAATTTCAAGTGGGTGAGCTCACTCTCATCTCAAGAAATGAATATACAGGGAAATGCAGCTCATCCCAGCCTCACTCTCTGTTAAGGAAGGGAAATCTGTTTGGCTGACATTTACTGAAGAGGTGAGTGAGGCAGAGATCATAATTTGCTGATTAAAAAACTAATCCTTATCTTAAGGTCAGAAAACATCAATGAAATGCCAGATAACATGAGGAAAGAACATGATGACCTGTCAAAGTTTCCAAAACACAGTCTCAAAGAAAACAATAGCTACAAAGCTTTTGAAAATCAGAGTTGAGAAATGTGGATTTTAAACTTATTCAAGAGTGCTTCTGATGCAAGGTATTATATATCCATTTACCTCAGCATTCCCCAATGAAGACACAAGACAACAGCAGGGTGTCTGTTGTGGGGGGAAAAGATATAGATTGTAAGCCGCTCTCTCTGATTCAGAGAGAAGGGCGGGGTATAAATCTTCTTCTTTAACTAGTTTATTCAATTAATTACTAATTCATGCAGATCTAGGTCATGTCATTAAATATGCTAACATGGAGAGTCCTGTTCTCCATAGTCCAGGGATGACCTTGGTCTTGGGTCTCCAGCCTCTGCCTCTTGGTGGGTGGGGAGACCAGGAGACCCTGTCTGCTCCCCTGCTGCCAGATCTACTTCTGGAAAGGGACCATCAAGAGCTGCTCCTGGACCTGGAGGAGCCTCTGGAGGCTAGCAGGAACTGTTCCATGATTACCCATACTTCCTGCTGCATCTTACCCCTCAGCTAGGCTAGTAAGTTAGCCTGGGCATCTCGTTCCCAATAGGTCCAGAGTGTGGGGAAGGGGTCCCCTCTGGGAGTCTGATGCCTGGATGTTTTCTCTAAGCCTTTCCATGCCAGATGAGGGGGTTCCAGTCCAGCTGCTGAGTCCTGTTAGGGTTGGGACTCACCCAAACCTACCCTCTCTGCCATGGTCTGACTGAGCTTACTGGCCTGGCACTTCTTCAGGAGCCTTCAGACCATGTGACTGAGCTGTGCCAGGCTTCCTGGGCTGGGTGGGAGGTTGTGAACTGCATGCTGTCTCTCCAGGCTCCCTGCAGCAGTAGCAGTGCCATCGATCCTTGAACACTCTCCATCCATCCCTCCAAGATGCCCTGGGCTGGGCTATATTGGGGAGTTCTGGTCACTGCAGGAGCCTTGCCTGCTACACTGCCAGGTCTTCTGCTGACTTCTGACCTGGCTGAAAGTCAGGTGACAGTGGTTGGGAAATGGGGGTAGGGGTGATGGCCCATCCTGTCTCTGAGGGGAGGGGTGATGGTGGACCAGAGTGTGCACCCGAGATCCAACCCTGTAGGGTGAGAGAGTATTTGAAAACAAAGGAATTGTGTGTGGACACTGGACACCTTGAAGGCAGGGTAAAAAAAAAAATCTTGCTTGTAGTGTATCAGTAAATAATATGCGACCGAGCGCAGGGCGCGAATCTCCCCGCCCATCAACAGCTGTGGCGGGAAGTTCAACGGGTCAGGATTGGCCTGACCAACCCTGTAGGCTGTACCGGGGATTGTATATAAGCGGGACCCGGCCCGCGTGTTCCCTCTCTTGCAACGTGCTCCTAATAAACCATGTTGCCCTACTCTCGTCTCCGCCTTGAGTACGTTACACTGGCGACGAGGATGGGATTCTAGCCTTATCGGCTACGACGGAGATCTTGGGCAACGAACGACCGGCCACGACCGCAGCCGCCACCATGGCCAACCAGGGCGGAATCACCGGCCACCTCGAGCCCTTCGACCCCGCAAATCCAGAGGGCTGGGAGTCCTACTCGGAACGGGTCGAGTTCTACCTCCGGGCCAACAAGGTTACCGACGCCGGAGCAAAGAGGGATGTTCTCCTGAGCGTATGCGGGCCTGCCACGTTCGAGATCGCAAAGGGTCTCTCGGCGCCCGCCCGCCTGGCGGAGAAATCCTACGAGGAGATCATCAGACTCCTCACGGGCCACTTCTTGCCGCAGCCCTCCCGGGTGGCTCGCAGATTCCTGTTCCACAGGAGGGACCAGGCGGCAGGAGAATCGGCCGCCGACTATCTGGCGGCCCTCCGCAAGATCGCCGGGAACTGCAACTTCCCCCAGCTGGAAGACACCCTGGCCGACAGATTCACGTGGGGCCTCCGCGACGAGAGGCTCCAACAGAAGCTCTTCGCCAAAGAAGAGCTCACCCTCCAGAGCGCCTTCAGCGAAGCGGTGGCGTTCGAGAGGACCTCCAGGACCTTTCCCAAGACCCGGTCAGACGCCGTCCACCACGAGGAGCTGGACCACGACCGCATGGAGGAGAGAGAAGCCTACCAGCTGCGTCGCCCCGCCGGCCCACCCAGCAGAGCGGCCCAACGCCCCCGAGCGGCCGATCGACCACCAGCGTCGGAGAGGGTTCCGGCCACCAAGTGCGCCAGCTGCGGCGACTCCCACGATCGGAGAGACTGCCAGTACCGGACCTGGGACTGCCGGAGTTGCGGGAAGACCGGCCACATCGCCAGGGCTTGCCGGGCCAAGCTCAACCGTCGGAGGCCGACCACGCACCACGAGTCAGCGGAGTCCCACTCAGCAGACTCCACGTCCCTACAGGTACTGAACTTGCCCCAAGCCACCCCCGATAAAATTAAAGTGGCAGTCCTCATCGAAGGGAACCCCTGCCAAATGGAGGTGGACTCAGGTTCCTCCATTTCCCTCATAGCGGAGGAGACCCTGAGGGAACTGTGCCCCCGGCAGCGGTTGCAACTACAGCCGGCGAACTTCATACTCCGGGACTTTCAGAAGAACCTGGTGCAAATCGCGGGGTGGGTGCGGGTGCAAGTTGAGAGGGGGTCCTTCTACGGGCCGCTGGACATCCTGGTGGTAAAGCGCCAACTTGCCACCCTGCTGGGGCTGGATTGGTTCAAACCCTTGGGGATACGCGTGGAGGGGGTGGGGCAAACCTTAACGCCCAGCGGGTTCGGGGAGATTTGCAAAGAGTTCCCCGAAGTATTCGATGGGTCCCTGGGAAGCTACAAGGGGCCAGCCATCTCCCTGCCCCTAGACCCCACGGTCAGGCCGATCCGGCTCAAGGCAAGGAGGGTCCCGTTCGCTTTAAAGCCAAAAATAGAGGCCGAACTAGACCGCCTCACAGCCCAGGGTGTCCTGGAGCCTGTGGACTATGCCACCTGGGAGACCCCCATCGTAACCCCCATCAAGCCAAACGGGGAGGTGCGGATCTGTGCAGACTATAAATGCACGATAAACAAGGCACTGCAGGATAACCCCTACCCAGTGCCGGTGGTAAACCACGTTCTGGCGGCCCTAGCGGGGTCCAAGATCTTCGGGAAGCTGGACCTGGCACAGGCCTACCAACAGCTCCCGGTAGATGCTAAGACGGCGGAAGCCCAAACGATAGTAACGCACAGGGGGGCCTTCCGGGTGAGGAGGCTACAGTTCGGGGTAAGCGTCGCTCCGGGGATCTTCCAGAGTATAATGGACGCTCTCCTTAAAGGGATCCCCCGAGTCCAACCGTTCTTCGATGACGTTTTAGTCGCCGCCCCGGACCCCGAAGAATTCGGCAACCGCCTAAGAGAGGTGCTCCGCCGGTTCCAGGCTGCGGGGCTAAAAGTCAAGAGGGAGAAGTGCCTGCTGGGGGTTCCGCGGGTGGAGTTCCTGGGGTTCGCCGTGGACGCAGCGGGTATCCACCCCACGGAAGAAAAGACACGGGCCATCGTGCAAGCTCCGGCCCCCACCGGCAAAGCGGAGCTACAAAGCTTCTTGGGGGTCCTTAACTTTTATCACTCATTCCTCCCCCACAAGGCAGCCCTAGCAGAGCCCCTTCACCGCCTACTGGATAAAAAAGCCCCTTGGGTTTGGGGCAAACGACAAGCCGCCGCGTTTCAGGCGGTCAAGGACGTTCTGGTGTCCAACGCGGTGCTCCACCATTTTGACGAGGGCCTCCCCGTCATCTTGGCTTGCGATGCGTCGCCGTATGGGGTGGGAGCAGTCCTGGGGCACCAACTCCCGGACGGGAGGGAGGTGCCGGTAGCGTACTACTCCCGCACACTGACACCGGCAGAGCGCAATTACGCGCAAATAGACAAGGAGGCTCTGGCGATCGTGGCGGGGGTCCGCAAGTTCCATGAGTATCTGTACGGGCGGAGGTTCACCATAGCCACGGACCACAAGCCCCTCTTAGGCCTGCTGGCCCCAGATCGACAAACCCCCCAAATCCTGTCACAGCGCGTGTTGAGGTGGAATCAATTCCTCAACTCCTACACTTACACACTGGTACACCGGGCCGGCAAGGCTATGGGTCACGCTGACGCGCTCAGCCGCTTGCCGCTTCCGGAAACGGGTCCAGACCCCGCCCCCGCACACCAGGTCATGCTGATGGAAAGCCTCCCAGAGCCGCCCCTTCACGCAGCGGAGGTCGCCAAGGCCACCCAGAAACATAAGACACTTGCACGGGTGCTCGACTGGGTGGTGAGGGGGTGGCCAGAGGGGAACATGGGGGAAGATTTCAAACCCTATAAGGTCAGGAGGGAGGAACTAGCGGCACACAAGGGGTGCCTACTATGGGGGAGTAGGGTGGTGATTCCGCCCCCGCTGCAAAGGCGTGTTCCAGAATCCCTCCATGAGACCCACCCCGGCATAGTTCGCATGAAGGCCCTGGCCAGAAGCTACGTCTGGTGGCCGGGAATGGACGGGGAAATAGAGAGTTGGGTCCGCAGGTGCCAGACGTGCCAAGAGTCGCGGCCAGAGCCTCCCAGCGCCCCCGCCACTAGGTGGGAGTCCACCAGGAAACCATGGTCGAGACTCCACCTCGACTTCGCGGGGCCATTCCAGGGGCAGATCTTCATGATAATTGTGGACGCCTACACCAAATGGCTCGAGGTCATCCCCGTAGGGTCCACCTCGTCCGCAGCCGCAATCCGAGCATTACGCAGGGTCTTAAGCACACACGGTATCCCGGACACCATAGTCTCGGACAATGGGACCGCTTTCACGTCCGCAGACTTCCAGGCGTTCCTCCAGCGATACCTTATTAGGCACATAAGGTCGGCCCCCTTCCACCCAGCCACCAACGGCCAGGCAGAGCGGATGGTCCGCACCACCAAGGAAGCCCTGGGCCGTATTGTACAGGGAGACTGGGACCACCGATTAGCAGCATTCCTATTCGACAATAGGATCACCCCCAACCCGGTCACAGGGGTTAGCCCGGCCGAGCTCCTCATGGGGCGAAAGCTCATAACTCGGCTGGACAGACTACACCCTGACCGGGCGTCAGACACCCGCGAGAGCCCCGAGGTCCGGGACGCAGTCAGGGGTTTCTTCGCGGGCGACCCGGTTTACGCCCGAAACTACGCCAGGGGGCCCAATTGGGTGGCGGGCCGAGTGCTACGAGTCACCGGGTCCCGCCATTACGACATATCAACTGAGGGGGGCCAGGTACTACGGCGGCACATAGACCAATTGAGGCACCGCACGCTACCAGAGGAACTGGCAGACACAGAAGAGGCAAGAGCCGGAGAGGAGCTCATCGGGGACCGACCGGAGGATGCGGCCCCATCACCCCTAACGCCGGCCCAGGTAGCACCGGAACCGCCAGAGCCCGAAGGTGCCGAAGAACCAGTCCGGCCGCCACCGTCCGCACCAGGGTCCCCCGCAGCATCAGATGCGGTGGCGGCGCCTCCCCCACAGGACCTCCCCAGACGGTCCACCAGAGAGCGCCGACCTCCCGCATATCTGCAAGACTATGTTCATTAACCAGGGGGGGAGGGGTGTAGTGTATCAGTAAATAATATGCGACCGAGCGCAGGGCGCGAATCTCCCCGCCCATCAACAGCTGTGGCGGGAAGTTCAATGGGTCAGGATTGGCCTGACCAACCCTGTAGGCTGTACCGGGGATTGTATATAAGCGGGACCCGGCCCGCGTGTTCCCTCTCTTGCAACGTGCTCCTAATAAACCATGTTGCCCTACTCTCGTCTCCGCCTCGAGTACGTTACATTGCTGCAATACAGCAAAAGCCCAACAAACAGGAGCTTCTCTCTTTTTAAAAAATATGTTGACAATGAGCAATTTAGAAGCAAAATAAAAGGGGGAGAAAAGTGGATTGCAGAGAGCAAATGGGAGTGAAGATGAGGAGCTCCTAAAACTAAATTGCTTGATTCTATGGTTCTAGGTGCTTAGTTCTCATGGCCCTTTCTTACATGTCCAGGGAAATGCTGATTGCTACTTTGGAGTCAGGCAGCCATATTTCTCTAGACCAGTTTTGCCAGGGATCCTGGAGGGCATTTTTTTGGGGGGGGGGGGGGAGCCATCTTCTGAGCATGGAGCAGGAGTCACTGTGTGTGTGTGTGGGGGAGATATTTGTGGAGTTCCTGCATTGTGCAGGGGGTTGGACTAGATGACCCTGGCAGTCCCTCTATGATTCTAGGTGCCTTTAAAATCTTTCTCTCTTTCTTACTCCCTCCCTCCCTATTTTAAAAGACAGTTACTGAAACAGAAAGGGTGGCTATGCAAACGCTAAGCCAATGGCAAGCACAGAGCCTGTGGGGAGAGGGATAAAAGGCAGGAAGGTCTGGCATGCAAAGCAGATACAAGTCACCACAAACTTCTGATAAAGTGAGCAAAGTTCTGGTTAACAAAGGGTGTAAAAGGCAAGAAATGGTGGAGGTAGGAAAGGGAAACATGAGGTGTTTGTGTGTGTGTGTGTGTGGCAGTGGCAGCGGCAGTGGCTTCTCCTAGTTAAACCCATGTTTAAAAGTCCCAGTCATGATAAATCAGTACCAACACCAACCTCTCTCTCTCTCTCTCATTGCCCAGCAGTGGCAAAGGGGAATCCCCTCCCCAGCTTTCAAAATAATCTCACTGTCACTGTCCATGGGCAGAATGGCCACAATCCCTTGGCAGAATGTCCACCATCTCCCCAAATACACTAATTCAAATAGACTCCAAGCAGCAACTCAAAAAGCAACTGCTTTAGCAGCCAGTGGAAAAGCCTGCATGGTGGAGGCCTGGTCAGAATAATAATAATAATAATAATAATAATAATAATAATAATAATAATAATAATAATAATAATAATAATAATAATAATAATAATAATAATAATAATAGGCAAAGGTAGTCACCAGTGCAAGCACCAGTTGTTTTTGACTCTGGAGTGATGTTGCTTTCACGTTTTCATGGCAGACTTTTTAATGGGGTGGTTTGCCATTGCCTTCCCCAGTCATCTACATTTCCCCCCCAGCAAGCTGGGTACTCATTTTACCGACCTCGGAAGGATGGAAGGCTGAGTCAACCTGGAGCCGGCTACCTGAGCCAGCTTTCACTGGGATCGAACTCAGGTCGTGAGCAGAGGGCTCCGATTGCAGTACCACTCTGCGCCACGGGGTTCTTGTCAGAATAAATGAAGCCAAATCAATCCTTCTGATTGGCTGCTTCAACAGCCTAATAAGACTCTTGTGCCTTCTTTGTCTCTAGGGGGCCAGCATTAATACCATGAATTCCACAGTGTGCTGCAGATTATTTGTAAAATCTGACACGAGGAGATATCTATGGGGACATTGTGTATGTGGACTAATGTTGCTATTAACCAGGTTTCTGCATGGCTCATTGGAGCCTTTAGGTTGGAGCTTGGGGACTCAGGAACAATGGGCAGTAGAATCCAAATCCCTGCTGCTCTGCTCCAATCACAGGCCCCCTGATAGTTTAAATAATCCAACGGCGCCCCAGTGCGGGAACCTTGAACTGTATATAGTTGGCCTAGTAAAGCAGTCTTCTAGTTCAGCCATTATCATGCTGTAACTAATAAAGAGAGCAATGACCACTGCAACCGCATCTCCTCCTTGCATTGAACCCACTATATTACAGGGGAAATCTCTGACACCTTTGCCTCTTGTGCAGAATACAGGTTGTGCATCAAAGGCACACCCATTTCTTTTAAAATCAACCGTTGCTTTCTACGATCTACACAGTCCAAAGCTTGCTGTGATCAATGATTCACAAGATTATTTTCTTCTGAAATTTTTTGTATGGTCTAAAGGATTATTTGGTTTAGCAGAGTGCTCAAGGCAAATAACACTGCAAAGTCTATCTGGTTTGTTTGTGCTGACAAACTAGTCTATTTAGCTATAATGGATTGAAATTCAGGAACCATGTCCTGCTCTCATGGTACCAATATGGAGAATAATAGAAGATGATATTGGATTTATACCCCACCTTTCACTCAGAATCTCAGAGTGGTTTACAACCTCCTTTACCTTCCTCCCCCACAGCAGACACCCTGTGAAGTAGGTGCATCTGAGAGAGCTCTCCGAGAAGCTGCCCTTTCCAGGACAGCTCTGCAAGAGCTATGGCTGACCCAAGGCCATTCCAGCAGCTGCAAGTGAAGGAGTGGGAAATCAAACCTGGTTTTCCCAGATAAAGAGTCTATGCACTTAACTGCTACACCAAACTGGCTCTCTGTGTGTAGAGAAGTGTCAGGCCAGAAGGAAGATTCCCTGAGAATAGCAATCTACACATCAAAGGGGTATCATCAGAGCAATAGAAGGAAAGGGTGATAAGGGTTCTGGCCTATCTATTTCTCTGAACCTCTATAGTCCGCCTCTAAAGTCTGAGGCTAAGAGACAGTGCAGAGTTCTTCATTTTCAACATGCTCCAATAACCAGTGTAAGTTTGCAATATGATCTCTAATGCTTCTTCCTTTTCTGAATCCAGCTTTAACATTTCTTGTTCCATATACATTAACAGTTGTTGCTGTTAAATTTTGAGCCTCACTTTACTCGTGTGAGAAATTTACATGATAATCTGACACTTGCCACAATCGTTGATGTCTCCTTTTTACAGAATTGGAATATAAATTGAGCATTTCCAGTGAGTGAGCCATTATTTGATTTTCCATATTCTACTACTTACCATAGTAGCATGTGATATCAATCTAATTAATCACATATTGTTGATTTTAAAATAAATTTTGGATCCAATATCAGCTATCAAATACCAAATGTCAAGTGATGCAGAGTAATACCTTTAAATTAATGCCTATGGTAGGATCCCCAAACAATTTTGCTACCTGGTAGTAGTTTCCCCCCACTTCGTTATATGATCTTCTCATGTATTGTTGTCTTGCCATGTTTGGCCCTTTGCTAGACTGAAAACTGGTATTACTATTAAAACACCAAGGAAAAGACAGGAAAAAGACGCTTCCAGCATCAGGTTGACCTTTAGTTGCTAATGCAGTTTATGCATGCAAATCATTTAATTTATACATGTCTAAAATGACAATGGCTAATACTGAAAACTGTGTTCTAAGGATATTTATGAATATATTTATTTAAGTAGCTATATCCACTACATGATACCACTCTAATGATACCACTCTAATGGCAGAAGGTGAAGAGGACCTAAAGAACCTCTTGTTGAGGGTGAAAGTTGTTCAGTCGCACAGTCGAGTCCGACTCTTTGCAACTCCATGGACAAAGTCACACCAGGTCCTCCTGTCTTCCACCATCCTCCAAAGTCTGTGCAAATTTGTGTTTGTTACATCAGTAACGCTGTCCAGCCATCTCATCTTTTGCTGTCCCCTTCTTCTTTTGCCTTCTGTCTTTCCAAGCATCAGGATCTTCTCCAGTGAGTGCTCCCTTCTCATTTGGTGGCCAAAGTATTTGAGCTTCAGCTCAGCATCTGACCTTCCAGGGAACAGTCTAGATTGATTTCCCTTAGGACTGACTGATTTAATCTTCTTGCAGTTCCAGGAACTTTCAAGTTTCTTCTCCATGGGGTCTCAAAGAGTTGGAATTGACTGTGCGACTGAACAACAACAACAAATCCACTACATATATTCTTAATATTTATCTATTGGAAATGTTAGAATTAGTCTGAAAAAAGCAGTATTAGTCTCATATTTACTTCTCTCTCTCTCTTTCTCTCAAATTATTAAATTTTACAGGTAAGTTGATAACCCTACATTTCTTATAAATTTTTCCACAATACCTACCATCTGCTACTATGTGCCAGATATGGTGGGAGCACAGCTGTATGGAGAATGCTTATCACACTACTGTAAGGTTTTTGAGATATTTAAATCTTCTGCAACAATGAATCTGTAGTAATTAGCACAGGGAATAAATGTTTATGATGTAGAAAATGACAATGTTTACATCTATCAACCTGCTAATAACTCACTGTTCTATGCATTATGAATTGTGATGGATTTTTTAGGGAATATAGCTGTGATAGTGGTCAAAAACTGTAATTAACTATAAATTAGAAGGCTTGGGTTCATTTAAGTAAGCCAAGGGATCTCTTTGTAAGTCACACTTCTGGAAAATAATATTATTTCCAGTATCAAGGGACAAAGTCATAAAAGGGTCAAAAGGGCCATATAATATAGGCCTTATAATTATTTACTGAGGGACAGATAATGGGTTGAAAAGTTGACGGGACAGAAGAAGTGTAAATGCAGTTTGAGAAGGGGAGGATATTTGGAATAGCCAGTGCCTTTATGTCATTTTTGTTTTGACTTGCCAAAGTTTAATTAATATGGAGACCCAGACTGATTTCACACTCACGTTACTCCGCCCTCAAAGCTGTCTTCTCTGCATGGCGTCCTCCCAATTTCCCACTATTTTTGTCAGGGCTGCAGTAAACATTGCGGTTTTTACACAGCAAACGGAAACTGGGTTTTAGAGGTTTCCATTTGCTGTGCAAAACCCACAAAGTTTGTTGCAGGAGAGCCAGTTTGGTGTTGCCCCCCCCCCCCCCCCCCGTCAGAATGAAGAGGCTGACACAATGTGTTGGATAAACCGGGTTGCTTTATTGAAACAACTTGAACGAACTAGAATGGCAAGGGGTATGGCCTAACAAGACAAGCCCTGGGGTCAGCCCCATGACCCCACCTTGTCCTGGGAGGGTGAGCCACCCTGCCCCCAGCATGAGCCCAATATATACTGGCTGGTGCTGAGCAGCCAGGCCCAAACTCCACCTCCACCTAGGCCAGCATCAATCCCTCTGGAAAGATCTGCCCTGGTGAGGCTTTGTTGTGATCTGCACTCCCAGCATTGAGCCATAAAGCCCATCTGCAGTTCATACAGACCTCCTGCACCAACTGGTGCTGAGCCATAGGTGCTCCCCTGAAAGCACTGTGGCCCATACCCCAATGCCAAGCCTCTTCTTAGGCATTAGCGCCCACCAGATGGCACAGAGCTGACTGCAACCCCTGCCTTAGCTCGTCCAAAAAGGCCTGGTTGCCCAACTCTGATAAATGAACCCTATCCAGCCTATACAAGTCGGCATTCTCGACTCGTATGGCTGGATAGGGAAGAAATATCCCTAAGCTCCCTTCCATGGCTTTCTGCAAGGCCTGGTTGGCCTTACGCCTGGCGCATTCTATCCCCCCAGGGGACAGGGCGGACCGCCGGACCCTGCATGGCAAAATTGCAGACCACACCAAAATAATTCCTGGCCATCTTCACTTAATGGCCTGAAGATCCTCCTGCACCTGCAAAGAAAGGGCCTTCTCCTTCATAAATCCCAGGTCATTACCACCCAGGTGGATGACCAGGATGTGCGGAGGAGGCACCCTCCTCCCACAGAATAACAGTGGCATATTTCCCGGCCAATGCAGGCCACAGTGACCCAGCCACTCCACTGTTGCCCACTCGCTGAGACCCAGCTGGGTGCCAACTGGTGATCTCCTGGCCTGATGGGCCACCCAAACACCACACTGTGCCCGCAGATGAGGATCCGACGCCTCTCCCTACGAGCCACAGCAACTGAAAAACAGAAAAAAGTCACCACCCAGAAATGTATGCCAATGGGCAACAAAACTACTAATCCGCCTCCACGCACTCCTAGGTGACCAATGGGCGCACATACAATTTGAAGGCTGCTGACCACCACCAGCCAATCCGCTGTATAGCGGGGGGGGGGGTATAGCCCATTGCTGCTGCCGTGAATGCAGCACCAATTTGGAATGAATGTGTTCCAAATTTGGCCCCCCCTAATCCCAACTCAGCCAATGCCCGACTTGTCACTGCCCAAAATTGATATTTTGTAAGGGGGGAACCCTCGCTATGGCGAAACAAGGGGCCATCATCCTCCCCCCTGAGCTGTAAATACTGCTCCAGGGCCTTGACCGCTCACAACTCTGGTGATACACATTGGCCAGTTGTAACAACCGTGCCTCTCTGATGCTGGTCCATTTTATACTGCCTTACTGTCAGCCGAACTTGCCCCCCTAAAAATTTGACATCACTGGGGCACAGTGCCCAGTCAGAATTGTCCTTCTTCGATTGCACCACCAACTCGCTGATCCGAAGTGCACTGAAAAAGGCAACCAAAGAGGCCGCATGAAACATGGAGGCCTCAAAGGAAGACGAACATACGGCAGGCCAAACCTTATAAAGTCCCTTCAGCACTGAAGGGGATATGGGTTGCCGGGCATCCGCCCGCGGCCCACATTCTCTTGCCCAATCCTCCAGCATCTTCCTGACTCTAAAATCGCCTGTGCCCTCAGGAAGGCCCTGCGCTTTACTAATAAAGGAAAGTTTATTTATTTATTTATTTATTCGTGATTTATATCCCGCCCTTCCCACAAGTGGCTCAGGGCGGCTTCCAGAAATTGGTCAAACATAAAAATTAGACAATTTTAAATATATAAACAATTAAACATTTAAAACAGTTAAAATCTTAAAAACCATAAACTGGTGCTGCCAGTAAAGTGCTGCCAATTCACCCATAATTGACCAGCCCTAACCCTCTATCCTTCTGGTAAGTGCAAAATTGTATGATGTGTGCCACAGGGACCGGCCAGCTATCTTGAAGCCCAGTGGCGCTCCTAAAACCCCAAAACTGCAGGTCTGCCCTTTCATAGGCTTTTTGAGTACTTGGTGCCAATGATAATCGAATTGCCCTACTGGCTTCAGCCTCCCAAGCTGCCAAAGTTCCTGAGGCATTCACGCTGGCCGCGGGTCTGCTTCCGGAGCAAGTTGGTGAAAACGCTCAATCTGTTGGTGAGATAAAGCGTCCGCCATCCCATTGCACATTCCCGGAACATGCCTTGCCAGAAACATTCCCGGAACATGCCTTGCCAGAAATAGAATGTTCAACCAGAGGCATCACAATGTAAATGCACGCACCAAATTCATAACCAATGCTGATTTGGATGACAAGGATTTGATGACATGTACAACAGCCATGTTATCACACCAAAAATGGACCATATGATTGGCCAGCTGCTCCCCCCAAAGGCAAACAGCTGCTACAATGGGAAAAAACTCCAAAAAGGTGAGGTCATGGCAGAGCTTACTGGCCAACCATGCTGTGGGCCACTGCTCCGCACACTAGTGTCCCCGAAAATATACTCTGAATCCAGTGGCGCCTGCTGCATCCGAAGATATCCAGAGCTCAGCTTCGATCTTTAAATCCTCCTGCCAGAATGAAATTCCATTGAAGGATTCCAGAAATTCCTCCCACACCTCTAGATCCCTCCGCATGTCTGCAGTCACTCGAACTCGATGGTGAGGGAGCCGCAGGGACCCGATGGCGTCACATAGCCGCCTCAAGAAGGCCCTCCCCGGGGCCACAACTTTGCACGCAAAGTTGAGATGCCCCACAACCTGCTGGAGCTCAAGCAGAGATAACTTGCGCTGTTCTTAAGAGAAGCTAGTCGAACTCTAAGCCCAGCCACTTTATCCACCAGCAGCCATGAAGCTTGCTGCATGGTATCCAGCTCAATGCCTAAAAATGTGAGCACCGAACTAGGGCCCTCTGTCTTTTTGTTTGCCAATGGCACCCCTAGCTCCCACGTCAGGTCCTCAAATGACCGCAATAACCTGGCACATTGCCCAGTCCTCACCAGACCAATGAAAAAGTAGTCATCCAGGTAGTGAACAGTATCACTTAGCCCAGATCTGGCCCAAAGCGCCCATTCCATAAAGGAACTAAACCACTCAAAAGCAGCACATGACACTGAGCAACCCATGGGCAAGCCCTGTCCGTATAATACTTCCCTTCAAAACTAAAGCCCAACAGATCAAAGTCCTCCGGGTGTACCGGCAAAAGGCGAAATGCTGACTTAATATCGCATTTTGCCATTTTAGCCCCAGCACCACAATCATGCACCACTTTGACCGCTTGGTCAAATGAAGTGTACCTAACCGAACAGAGAACGTCCGGAATTGAATTGTTCACTGATCCGCCCCTGAGATAGGACAAGTGGAGTATCAAGCGGTATTCCCCTGGCGCTTTTTTAGGCACTACCCCCAAGGGGGATACCTGCAAAGTGGGTACTGGCGGAGCCTCAAAGGGGCCTAGGACCCTCCCCTCCTTGGCTATTTTTGCCCTTACCACATGCTCCATTCCTACTACTGAACAGAGGTTAGGGGCCAAACAAGGTACTCTAGGTCCCTGGTATGGAATTCAAAAACCATAGGAAAAGCCTTCCAATAAATAGGCCCTATCGACCACCAGGGGATACTAGCCCAGCAACCGCCTAAGTACCTTCAGTCGTATGGGACTGGGTCCCTTTTCCAGGTGGCTAATGGTTACCCCCTCCCCCAGGGCATTTAGCACCTGCCTTGGGTTTAGATTTACTGCAGGTTGAAAGGGCGTGTGACCCCCCGCATAGCAGGCACTCATGCTTAAATTTACAGGCCTTCCTGGAACACACGCCCTTGGATGTGAATTCCCAACATAACAGCCAGGGTTGAACCGACTGGCCTGCCATACTGCGGGCACCTGCACCAATCTGTTGTTTATGTACCAAGTGTCCACTATCCGCCCTATCACCTGAATTAGGCTTCACTGGGGACATCAACTGCAGCCAGAGCTGCTGATTAATCTAGTCCCAAGGCAGCCCTGGGTTGACTGCAGCCCTCATCCTAAAGGCCTCATCATATTGCAACCAAGCCGCACCGATGAAATCAGTGTATGCGCAGTACACTATGTCACAATACTGAAAAAGTGCAGCCGCCCGAAATGGCTACGCCCTTGCTATAACCCCTGCATAGATCAAGAAGCCTGGTAGCCAATAGGCCCAGGTCCTGTCTACTTTTCTCCGCTTTAGCTTTTCCTTCTCTTTGTCGTCTAGGTCCTCCTTATCCTTCTTTTCCAATTCTCTAAAGAGGAGACGGAAGATGTCCACGTATTTGCCCCTCAAAATCTTATCCCGTGTAGCCACCAATAGGTGATCCCCCAATGGCAGTGCTGTGTTGCCATACGGAAGCACTTGAAAAGGTATGGACCCATAGGGATTTGGGAGGGTAGCTCCACATACCCCACGGATAACCCAGACACCTCCCCGTGCATCAACAACTGTCATTGCCCCCCACAACAGCACGCCTGGTGCAGCCTGTGAACCAGGGGCACTTTGCAAAGCCACCGGATCAGCTGCCTGCGGAGAAGCCTGTGAAGTGGAACCTGCACAACTTTGGCCTTGCAGCGATACAAAAAGAGCACCCCAAGCCCATGACGCCCAGCCAGACCCTGGGGTGCCACTGGCCCAGTCTGCCCCGGCATTACCGCTGCCCCACCCGGCGCACCTGGGGGTGCCGTTGATTGTGAGAGGCCCCAAGGACCCCAAGGCCATGCCTGAGGCTGGTGTTGCAATGAAGGCTTAACAACATTCCCCAAGGGGGTAACCACCACTGCCACAGCCGGAGCCGGCTGCCCAACTTCTTCCACTGCCCCATGAGCCAGGGGCTCTCCACCTGGCAACTCTCCTGTATCAGCGCCGTCCTCCTGGTCTGATCCATGCCTCATGTCCACACCGACAGTTCCGCCCTGTAATGCAGAAAGACGGGCCAGAACCTCCTTCTCAAAAGTCAACCGGGATGACCATCCCATTGTCCTGCGGCACCCCTCCCATATAGGCGCCCCTACAACACCCCTCTGTTGCTCTAAAGGCTCTAACTGGCCCATAATGGTCTGCCTTAGCTGTGCCTCCTGACCCACTTCACCTGAGGGACCGGGTTGCTGGCCCTGCCTCCTTGCGGTCCTGGTGGGCTGTTTCCCCTTCAAGGGGCCTTGACCCTTCCTGGGAGCCATCACCCGATACCCCAGACTTAGGCTTCACTGAGGACATCAACTGCAGCCAGAGCTGCTGATTAATCTAGTCCCAAGGCAGCCCTGGGTTGACTGCAGCCCTCATCCTAACGGCCTCATCATATTGCAACCAAGCCGCACCGACGAAATCAGTGTATACGCAGTACACTATGTCGCAATACTAAAAAAGTGCAGCCGCCCGAAACGGCTACGCTGCCCCTAGCTCACTTATATAGTGGCCTCCCTTTTAAATGACCCAGGGGTTACGCGGCCTGCCTCACTCCTTTCCTCAACTGTTCCAATAAGGCTGGTGAATGTAAGTAAAAAGAGAGGGGGTGCAGCTGGCCCCCCAACAAACTCCCCTGCACACTTATCAATATGAGGGGGGAGACACGATCCCCAATCAGCCAGTCCCCAACACTCCCGCTAGTATGGGTGGGGGGGACCATCCGGCCAAGCCCCCATGACAATGACCCTCTTCCTACTGCCCCACCCGACAATGGACCCTGCCTCCATACTCTCGTGGCCTGCCCGAGCTGGTCTCCAATGAGAGCCCCTTCCAGCTGCCACCACGTGTGCCGAGGGAAGCCTGCTGCACCCGTTGAACTCCCCGAGCAGCCTTGCAGTCTGCTCAGGTATGCCGCTCGCAAGCACCGACCGCTGCGCCTTCCCCCGTCCAAGCTCCGGCCCAGCCCAGGAGACTCTAGAGATGTGGCTCTCCTCGCCGAGAGCCCCAAAAGATCTGCACAATCCTGGGCGGGGCCGGGGCTTTTATAGCCTCGACACCACGCCCAACAGCAGATTCCCGGATGCCCAGGATGACAGGGCCAGCCTTCCCTCCATCCAGGTCGGCAACAGCAGCCACCAGCGTATCGCTGGCAATGCCAGCCGAGCTGGGAGGGACCGATTAGTGGTTAAGTGTACGGACTCTTATCTGGGAGAAACGGGTTTGATTCCCCACTCCTCCACTTGCACCTGCTAGCATGGCCTTGGGTCAGCCATAGCTCTGGCAGAGGTTGTCCTTGAAAGGACAGCCGCTGTGAGAGCCCTCTCCAGCCCTACCCACCTCACAGGGTGTCTGTTGTGGGAGAGGAAGGTAAAGGAGATTGTGAACCGCTCTGAGACTCTTCGGAGTGGAGGGCGGGATATAAATCCAATATCTTCTTCTTGCAGCCCCAGCGCAAATAGTAGGAAATCAGGAAGATGCCGCGTGGAGAAGATGGACGTGAGGATAGAGTAAGGTGAGTGCGAAATCAGTCTCAGTGTAGGAATCCTGATAGAAGCTAAACTAGTTTAAAAGAGACTCACTCTTGTTAAGGGTAGGGTTCCCCCCCCCCCCCCATTCTCTTGTTCATTTTGAGATGGAAAGTCCAAAGATGAAAAAGTGGCAGATTGGATCCAGCTGACCTATACTGATAACCTGCCTCTGGGGCAATTCTGATTAGACTTTTATATCTCAGAGTACAATATTCACACATGGTGTCAAATATGAAGCTTGTCTATGAGTATTTTTAGCCCCAATCCTCTTTAAAGTGTATATAAACAGTGACTGGACTATCTTTTGATTCAACTCTGTGGGATTTTGGATAAAATCCAGGTCTGGAATATTCTTACAGCTGTTCATATATATAATGTGTGTGTGTGAAGACAGTCATTTTTTGGTTTCTTTTTTCTCATCCTGGAGTGGCTAATGACTGTTTGCTTCAGGCCTTTCCATTCAGAGATGTGTGAAATCCCAAGGCTGTTCACCTAGAGTACCACATGGGTCATCCTGTGATGGATTTAGGAGCCATTAGAGTTGATGTGGAGGGAAGATGAGATCTATGCCTTCATTTTCAATGGCTTTCAGTTGCCCAGTGGTGATTTACTGCCTGCTCTTATCCAGTGAATATCATAAAAGGGACAATGTGATAAAAGCACAATGGCATTTCTTGGCATGATATAATGGTGAACATTTTAATTATTTCTTTACAGTGGAAATATGATTAAAGGTGTATTCCAGCTGTTGGTGGGGGTCATTTATAGAACATTATCTCCCATGAACTTTGCTCAAACTTTATAATTAATCTAAATAGAGTAGCTGGTATTAAAATCCATTATTTCATCAAATTAAAAATGAGAAGGGAAAAAGTAACACTGACCATGCATGCTGTTAACAGTTGCATTAGGAATAATGAAGAGACAATGACTCACCTTGACTGCTGCTCTGGGGACCTGGATGAATTTTGTTGCTCTGCCCTGACCTTCAAGAACTTGGTCATCTCCTTTGTGCTCAGTATATTTCACTTCTTAATATATAAAATGGGGATAATAATGCTCTTTTTCAGCTTTGCTTGTATAATCTGTTTATACTATTTACACAGTATGAATACCTGTATGGCAAGCTTTGGAACAAGATGGAAAATTTTGCCACTTTGTCCTCGCCCATGATTACTTCAGGCTGAGTGACAGCTTGTACTATCAGGTTAATGGTACCTCTATCAGCACCTGCAAAGCCCTGCAGCATACAAAGGTATTCATGGCAGATTTAGAACAATGCTTCCTCAGATCTTACACACAAAAGCTCTTTTGGACGTGGGATTTTTAAAAGACATTTTCAACACCTGGATCAAATGGAAAGGCAGCTTTCAAGAGATTCTACCAGGACTCCAATGACTTCCACCTCACAATCAACCTCAGCCTGGGCCTATCCACAGAACAGGTTTATTTTCTGGAAAAGAGCGTACAATTACATGTGTGACGGAAAGCAATGGGTTAACCATAAGCTGAAGACGCACCGGGCTGCGTCAGGTGACCTGAGGGTGGGGGCTAAGTGCTCAGAGCTCTCAGTGAGGGAGAAAAAGTAGTGGAAGGAGAGAAACTGCTGAGGCCCGCCTCACGGCCTCACTGGACCTCTATATTACAGTCTCTTCGGGGTATTTTTACTTGTTTCTTTGATGGGACCACAGCAGCTTTGTTTGCTCTTCCCACAAAATATAGGCTCACGAGAACTTTAACTTAAACCACAGATTTATTGTAACAAAAAGTCTTAAACTGGGGATATGGGAGATATTTACATAGGCTAGTACGTTTGTTCTGTTGTTTCAGGCTTTACAATCACTTTCACTTTCTTGAGTCTTTCACAGTTCACCGTTCCCTTTAACTCACTCTCCACCTCTAGCCAAGGTCTGGCCTCTTGGGATTGATGTGTCTAGTCTCACCCCTCGACTGGAGTCTCTCCTCTCAGCCCTTCTGGTGTCTCAGACCCACATCCACTCCCTCAACCTCCTTACTAGATCTTCAGAGTGGTTCCTAGGTGTTTGTGACCGTTCAGGTCTTAACTGACTCACACACACACAGCCCTCTTGGCTGGTTTTGTCCAGCTGGCAGTCTCTGGAAGACTTCCCCGTCTCCGTCTCCAGCTTCTTCACAGGATCAGCTGCCCTCTCAGCCCTTCTGGCCGGCACTAACTGACCCTCTCAGTCTCTGTCAGGTCCCCACTGACAGACTTCTCTGACAGACCTCCACTCTGTCAGACATCAACTGACTGAACTCCTGCCTCAGCAGTTTCTCTCCTTCCACTACTTTTTCTCCCTGAGAGCTCTGAGCACTTAGCCCCCACCCTCAGGTCACCTGACGCAGCCCGGTGCGTCTTCAGCTTATGGTTAACCCATTGCTTTCCGTCACAACATGATAGACATGTACATACCACCTTAAACTGGAACCTGATGGCTAGCATACATATGTATATGCTTCCAGCTATCACTTGGAGCCTATCACACCATCTACACATTTGTTCCAATTCCTTAGACAGAAACTCACACCTGAAAGATCCATAGCAGGAACTTTTATGATTATATTATGTACCCAGTTCCATGAAGGAACAAACAGGCAAGGCCAGACTGGTACTCAGATATAGACTACTATAAGACAGCCTTGAAAGAGATGAGGACACACATTGGTTGTCACCTACATGGCCCAGCCATGCAGAGTATCATCAATGTTCTTCAGTCTGTCCTGGACAATAATGCATCTTTCTCACAAGTCTTGGCTATTTCTTTGCTTACAAGCTTCCAATCTAGAAAGGCTTTTTACCATCATCAGTGAGTTCCCTAACAGTCAGAAACATAGAGACTAGATTTTGCAACAAAATGCTGCTGTATTCGCCAGGCAGCCAACTGCCTTCATTCAGTGTTCAGCCATCCATATACTCATCATCCAATGCAATATATGCTATCAAGTATTAGCAATGCCCTGCTGTCTGCATGGGGCAAACAAATCAGTCATGACACAAAAGAATAAATAAATCTGACATAGAAAAGGTAATCATGAAAATACTGCTCTCCACCAAAAGAATTTCAAAGAGAGATTCCAGCATGAAACTGCTGGTTGATTAAGAAGGTGACTGTTTTTCTTGAGGCCTTAACAAACCCTGGTATTCTCTAGGTATTAAAGGTATTATATTGGCGTTACCTGTTGGGAATCTCCTGGGAGACTAGGGGTAAGACTTACTTTAACGGCAATCCTTCGATGCTGTGACACCACTTACAGCTATATAATAGTAGTGATGTCATCACATCATAGACATAGATACTCTATGATACGCTGACATAACTTTTGGTTACATTACCAGAAGGGACGTTGCAGCATCAGAAGACTGAGATTTTGCCTCCTCCAGTTTCCTCCTCATTGCCCCACAGGGTTTCTGCAAGGGATGGGGAAGTGCTGGCAAAGTTTCCACTTCTGGCGGCATCCAAACAGAAACCTTATATGAAACAGACAAGCAACATTAGGAAGATGGTGCTATCATAACTTATGCTGTTGTAGTCTCTGTATTTTTCTTGGTCATATTTGAGTTTTACATAATTGCATCTCACCAAGTACTTCCTGCATTCATGGCCATTAGCCCTGCTGTTTAGAACTTTTTTTGGCCTAACTTTGCATATGTATGTATGCCAAATGAGAACTTACCTACTCTATCTGATAAACTGTAGTTTCCAGACCACAGAAATGTATCTAGAATAAACATTTTGTTAGTCTTTAAGGTGCCACAAGTTACCTGCTTATTTCTGGCAGCTTTATTTTACACACAGCAATGAAAATCATGATCAGATTTTCAGCAATTCTGAACTTCCACCATGTAAACAGTGACCAGAGTATCTGAAAAGTTGTGCATACTGAGCAAGGGCAAGAGACAGAAAGGCATAAACAATGGCATCACTTGTATTTTCCCTGAATGTACTATGAATATTGAGCTGCTTCATCAAATATTTAGATAAGAATCACTGTATGTGTACTCCAGACAGTTTTTTTTAAATCTGTTTTTTCTTTTTTATATTTTAAATCCTCTGTCAAGTAAAGATGCATCTGAAACTTGTGTAAACAATACAAATTAAACCACTGTGCATGTATGTCCTTATTTTACTTGAAGCATTCCAACAACATAGAAACCATCTTGCAAGATCAAATCTAGGTCTATCAAGCCAAGCCTGATGTCTCCCAATAATAACTGGATGCCTTGGAGAATGTCATAACCTTGATGTTTGCCCCAAGCCCCTGCACTCAATATGTTCTTCTGAACATAGGTGTTTCATTTGGGTGTGATGACTCCATGCTTAACATATGTACTATGCTATGTAATTCACCTTCAGTCTCAGTGAAAAAGGAGATCTATAAATAATGTAAATCGAAAGCCCTACTGGATCAGACCAATGGTCAATCTAATCCAGCAATCCTGTCTCACACAGTGGCCAACCAGCTGATCTGAAGGGCCGACAATGGAACCTAGAGGCCCCTTTTGTTGCCTCTTGGCTCTGGGATTCAAAAGATTAGTGCTTCTGAATGTGGAGGTTCCCATTAGTCACTATGGCTAGTAGCTGTTGATAGTCTTATCCTCCATGAATCTATCTAATCCTCCTTTGAAGCTGTTTATTCCTGTGGCCATGACATCATCTTCTGGCAGCAAATTCCACATTTAAATCACTCTCTGTGGAAAGAAGTATTTCCTTTTGTTGTCCTGAACCTACTGCCCATCAGTTTCATTGGATGCCCTTGAGTTCTAATATTTTGGGAGAGAGAGAATCTGAATTCTTGATTGGAATTGCTGATTGGAATTGTCTATGTTGCCTGGAAATTGCTGATTGAGAATTGCTGATTGGAAGTGTCTGAGTTGCCAAGGAATTGCTGATTGAGAATTGCTGTTTGGAAGTGTCTGTGTTGCCAAGGAATTGCTGATTGAGAAGTGGAAGTGTCTGTGTGGCCTGAGGCTGACTGCTGGCCCCACCCTCTTTGACTTTATAAGGCTGCACCTCCCCAGAGGCAGATCACAGTCAGTTGGGCTCTGAGAGAGAACAGGAAAGGGAGTTGCTGAAGGAATGTGTTTACCTTTTCTTAACTGCCGGGAAAAATTAGCTGAGGCTACTGTGTGGAAGGAGAGAGTCTGAGGGTTTGTGTGCTTGCTGGGAAGTGAGCAGTTGCTGTTTCTGTTTGTCTATTTTTAATAACAATTTTTGTTCTATTTATAATTTTCAATAATCATGCATACCACAAATTTAAAAAAAATCAAAATAACTTACATCAGTAAAACATTATAACATGGGTGACCAATGGTAACTCTCCAGATGTTTTTTGCCTACAACTCCCATCAGCCCCAGCCAGCATGGCCAATGGCTGGGGCTGATGGGAGTTGTAGGCAAAAAACATCTGGAGAGCTACCGTTGGCCACCCGTGCATTATATTACTTCTAATTCTAACACCTAATCAATGCTGACAATTATTCTGAATGCTGTAGCTGAGTGTAGCTGATTGCATTCGGTGATTGTTGCTGATTGGAAGTGTCTCTGTTGCCTGCGGCTGACTGCTGGCCCCACCCTCTTTGAATTTGTAAGGCCACAGAGGTGTGAGCCTTTGGCACAAGCCGAAGGCCAAGATATATATAAAAAGTAATTATGAAGGCAGAATGCCAACAGGGGGTTGGAGACTAGTCACATGTATGAGTGTCACATGTATGATTCCCTGCCCACTCGACAAAAGTCTTGGGTGTGTGCTTGGTGCAAGGAACTTCTGGTTCTCAGGGAATAAGTTTGCACCCTTGAGGCTGAAGTGGCTAACCTGGAGAAGCAGAGACAGTCAGTTAGGCACATGGAGAAGACTCTTAGGGACTTGTTAGATGTGTCCCATTCTGAAAATGGCTGCCCTGCCACTGTCAGGGAGCATGAGGATCAAGAGCAAACAGGGCACCATACTGAGGATAAGGGAAATGTGCCCTCAAAAGGAACCTCTTCTTCAGTTGGTGAATGGGTATCCTTTTGCACCAAGAAACCATCTCTGGGCAGGGAAGGGAAGGGCCTTGGTAGTTGGTGATTCAATCGTTAGACAAGTAGACAGCTGAGTGGCAAAATGGTGTACTGACCTATGGTGACTTGCCTGCCTGGTGCAAAATATGAACTGCCTGGCAAAGTCTCAAGGCAGCAGTACAACAGTTGTCGGCCTAATTTGCTTGGTAAATTATAGATGTTTATATTCAAATGCTAGAAGTGTCCAAGGTAAAATTGGGGAGTTGGAATGCTTAGTGTTGGGAGAAAACATAGGCACTGTGGGCATTTCAGAAACTAGGTGAGATGATGAAAATCAGTGGGACATGGTGATTTTTGGATATAAATTATATTGGAAGGATGGGGGGAAGGGTTGGAGGTCGGGTGGCTCTATATGTCAGGGAGGGTATACAGCAGTGTTCCTTCTAAGCTGAGTTAGTGAGAGCTAACTCACAGATTTTTAGCCTCCAGCTCACACATTTTTGTCTTAGCTCAGTAAGAATGATTCCAGAGTACCATCATTTATGCAGTAGCTCACAACTTTAGTGCTGGTAGCTCACAAAGTAGAATTTTTGCTCACAGGACTCTGCAGCTTAGAAGGAACATTGATATACAGTCCAGTAAGACTAAGAAGGTAAGAGAATTAGATTTGCTTCTGGAAATCATAGAATCATAGAGTTGGAAGGGACATCCAGGATCATCTAGTCCAATCCCCTGCACAATGCAGGAAACTCACAAATACCTTCCCCTACATTCACAAGATCCTCATTGCTGTCAGATAGCCATATAGCCTCTGTTTAAAAACCTCCAAGGAAGGAGAGCCCACCACCTCCTGAGGAGGTCTGTTCCACTGAGGAACTACTCTAACGATCAGGAAGTTCTTCCTAATATTGAGCCAGAAACTCTTTTGATTTAATTTCAACCCTTTGGTTCTGGTCCTACCTTCTGGGGCCACAGAAAACAATTCCACACCAACCTCTAAATGACAGCCTTTCAAGTACTTGAAGATAGTGATCATATCACCTCTCACCCACTTCCTCTCCAGGCTAAACATGCCCAGCTCCTTCAACCATAGGACTTGGTCTCCAGACCTCTCACTATCTTTGTTGCTCTGCTTTGGACCTGCTATGCTATGAATCAAAATAGTGGGCCCAAAAGGAAGCTTAACTCTGAGAGTTTGTTGTTGCCCACCAGATCATAAGATAGAGCAGGGGTGGCCAACAGTAGCTCTCCAGATGTTTTTTTGCCTACAACTCCCATCAGCCCCAGCCAGCATGGCCAATGGCTGAGGCTGATGGGAGTTGTAGGCAAAAACATCTAGAGAGCTACCGTTGGCCACCCTTGAGATTGAGGCTGATCATAAAATGATGAAAGTATTAAAAACAGCTGCTAGATGAATAACTGTGTCATAATAAGTGATTTTAACTAACCACACATTGTTTGGGACAATATGTGTTCAAGTTGGGAGCAAGAGACTGAGTTTCTAGACACTCCCAATGACCGTGACTAGAAAAGTACATAGTATTCCAAATGAGACCACACTTTAGATCTATATAGAGCATTACAATATTGGCTCTTTTATTCTCAATCTCTTTCCTAATAATCCCTAACATATGAACATATGAAGCTGCCTTATACTGAATCAGACCCTTGGTCCATCAAACTCAGTCTTGTCTTCTCAGACTGGCATCAGCTCCCCAGGGTCTCAAGCAGAGGTTTTTCACACCTATTTGCCTGGACCCTTTTTTGGAGATGCCAGGGATTGAACCTGGGACCTTCTGCTTCCCAAGCAGATGCTCTATCACTGAGCCACCGTCCTTCCCCAAACATAGAGTTTGCCTATGGGCTGCAACTTTTATTGAGCTATTCACTATGATCCCAATATATTTTTCTTTCAGTCTCACCAAGTTCAGACCCCATTAGTCTATACCTGAAGTGAAGGGGGTTTTTTTTCTATCATGCATCACCTCACACTTACTAATACTGAACTTCATTTGTCACCCATTCATCCAGTTTGTGGGGGTCCTCTTGGAGCTTCTCATAGTCGGCCTTGGTTTTCACCATCCTGAGTAATTTGGTGTGGTCTTCAAACTTGGCCATTACACTAGTTTCAGATTATTTATGAATAAATTAAATAGTGCCAGCCCCTTGTGGGATCCCACTGCTTGTTTTTTTCCATGTGAGAACTGTCCATTAATTCCTACTCTTTGCTTCCAGACATTTAATCAGTTTTTAATCCATAAGAGAACCTGTCCTCTTATTCCATAATTGCTAAGTTTACTCAGGAGTTTTGGGTGAGATAACTTGTCAAAAGTCTTTTGAAACTCCAAGTATATAATGTCTGCGAGGTCACTGTTATCTCCATGCTTGTTCACTTTTTCAAAGACTTCCAAAAGTTTGGTGAGGCAGGACTTCCAGTTGCAGAAGTCATGCTGATTTCCCCTCAGCAGCCTTTGTCCCTCTATATTCCTAACACTTCTATCTTTGATTACAGTTTCTACTAATTTGCCTGGTTTCCCTATGAATCTCCTTTTTAAAAAATGGTGTAACATTTGCTACTCTGCAGTCTTTTGGTACAGCAACTGAATTTAATTATAGGTTACATATATGGCTTAATAAATCAATGATCTCACTTCTGAGTTCTGTCACAACTCTCAGGTGTATGCCATCAGAATCTGGAGACTTATGGCCAAGATCTTCATCTCTGGTCACCTCAGTTTACCCCAGTGGCTGTGGCATGGGTATGTGCCCCAGGCTTTCCACAGTGAACACATAAGCAAAAAGTTATTGAGCTTCTATGCTATCTCCCCATCTTCTTTTGAAAGAAAAACAAATTAATTAATGACTATCATCACATGATAGTGGATTTTAGTATCCACAGATGAGGTCATGCTGAGAAATAGAGTGATTATAAATTTGGGTATTTGCTATTTTATTTTCAGTCTTTTCCCCAACTTTGATTTTGCTTTCTTCACTGCAACAACACATGGAGCTTACCTTTTCAGTGAACTTTCCCCTATAATCACGTTTCCCCTTGATTGTCACAGCCAATCTTGACTTCTATGCAAAATGAAGATGTTTTGTTTCAACGTACATTGCTTGGCACTTTTCTAGATTGAAGCTCATCTACCCTTCTGTTGCCTGTTCACAGCATTTGGAAAGATCCCTCTAGAATTTGTGAACCTGTCTAGGATTTGGTGGTTTCAGAGTTCTTATCACATACTCAAAACTCCATAGAGATTCCACAGAAATCTTCAGAAGAATTCACAGCAGTCACTGTAAGTTATCCTTAACTGTTAGTCCTTGTCTTATTGGCAACCTGACTTTCTGGGAGAGTTAATTGTTTGAATGGAGACAGATTTTTGAAATATGCAGGAAGGGATTTTATATTCTCTCTCTCTCTTCCTCTTACTCACTTTTTTAAAACACAGCTGTTGCCTAGATTTACTTTTTCTTTTGGCCACTGCAAGGGACAACAAACCTTGACAAGTTGGATTGATGGGGCTATTTGGAGGCGAGGAGCCTAACAATAATGCAAAGCAGCTGGCACAGGCAGTTTTTCAAGGGGTTGTCAGCATGATAAAATGCCAAGATGAGCAGCCCCCAGTCAGCTCCGGGACAAAACATCAGCTCTGAAAGTCAACACTCGGAAATGCAGTTTTGTTTCTCTTCAAAATTCAACTCTACTGACTTCTCTGCCCCCACCCTCAACATGTCACCTCTGCAACACTTTCCATGGTTCTTTAGTCAGGCAATGCCTTTGAAGCCAGAACCAGAGATTTGTTTTCATTAGGCAAACCTGGTGCAGTTAAGCCAATGAATTCCTGATGAATAAATTACTTTGCAGTGGTAAAACATGGAAAGAGGCACACCCAGAATGGATTATTCTTCACACCTTGACAGGGACAGAAGTGGAAGGATGATTAAGGTTTTGAACATGCAAATCCATCACTTTGGGTGAGCCTTCCAAAGGGAAGAGAAGCAGGAGGCGCCTGTGCCATCATTTCTCCTTACACTGTATTTATGGCTAGTGATTTAAATCTCATGCTTAGTTCCTCTGAGGAGGAGAACCTGGGAAGACAATGTACTTCATACACAGTTCCAGGCTTTACATGAACATATCAATCATGAGAATAGTCAGTTGGTTTCTGTTAGATGAATATATATATATATATATATATATATATATATATATATATATTCATGCTGCTTTTCTCAGCCGATTGCAGAAGTTGAACTCTATTCTAATTATCCCAATGTAATTAAGAAAAAAATATCAATAGCTTATGTTTCAGTTCTTTTTATTGTCAGGAATTGGACACTATGGACCTGAAACAAGTATGTGTTTATGAATGAATCTGCAGGACATTAGCGTGTTTTGCACCATTTCAACAATGCTGAAGGAGACAGTTTTTGCCATTCCTGATGTTCATCCCTGCTAACCGATCTCTCTTGTGGATGAGCTATTTAGATTTGACGTTGGCAGTGCATATATCTGCCAGGAACCCAAAGGGCCATGTCCAGCTAGGGTTGCCAGTCTCCAGATGGCACCTGGAGATCTCCTGTTTTTACAACTATCCCCAGTTGGCAGAGATCAGCTCCCCTGGAGAAAATGGCAGCTTTGAAAGGTGAACTCTATGGCATTGTACCATGCTGAGGCCCATCTCCTCCCCAAACCCCACCCTTTCCTGGGCTCCATCCCCAAAATCTCCAGGTATTTTCCAACACAGTCCTGGCAACTTTATATCCAACTTGTATAGATTTCAGTCTTGTAAGAATTTGGCTTATCTCTGCAGCTTAGGTGGCAATGTCCCTGTTGGTTTCTTACAAGCTTATGAGGACAGATCTTGTTGATTTTCAAGAAATAAAATTTTAATTGCATGAAAAATAGAATCAAATAATCAATTTTCTTCTCCATTTCTAGCACTCATATTTCCAGACATAAACTTGGATAAATCACCTTTATTTCTATAAACCTAATGGAATTACTCATTGCTGTTGGGGAGAATTTTTACTCCTTTGCCTTGAAGAGATCAGTATAGCATCCCTCCTTGCATTCAATAACTTTGCAAAATTGTATTCTAACATGATTAAAGGAAGGCTGAAGTACTCCTGTTAAGTAACATTTTCCAGGTCTTGATTTCTCTTCCAATATTTCCACTGTCAATTAGCCAAAGCAATTTCCGCTGACTAATAAAGCAGTTGGTTAAGCTTATTTTCCAATCAAAACTCACTTAATTTCAGCAAATAACAGTTGGGAGGGAAAGAAAGAATTGATCAAAAAGCATTTAAATAGCCAGCCTTCTCCGGTCTACAGGAAAATCAAACTGTCTGGGAGAAAGTGGAATGGCCATTTCAATCAAGAGCTAATATGCAAGGCTTCTCACTTTAATCTAGAAATTAAAATTTATTGTGCTTGTTCAGTCACTAGATGCACAATGCTCACAGACATAACATTATATGTTGTAGGAGACACTGTGCTCACTAACAGCTAATATAGCCTCAATTCAAATGAAGAAGACAAAAGGGCTGCTCTTTTCTACACAAAAACAGATAATGTAGGCTTGTTCTACCCCGCAGCAGAATTAGGCGGTGGTGGTAAAACAGACCTTATAGAGGAACTTGAGGGAGAAAATGTAATCCCTCATCTGCAATTTGAATTGGTACAATTTCCTTTGCTAAAGGCTGCCTAGTATGGCATGGAAACTAGTGAGAAACTGGGGGAGGTGGGGAAATGGGGAGCACCACAGGCATCTGTTGGCCTGGAGTGATGACTGGCAGGGACCAAAAGAAGCAACAGGGAATGCAGGATGCTGGCAACCCTGCGTTTGACTGAAAAACTAACATATGGTGTGAATGGCTTTCCTGGCTGTAATGTGTTTATTTTTATGAGGAGAAGTTATTAAAAATGTGAATTCTCTCCACCAGCAGCCAGAAGTTTGTGGCTGCAATTGTACTTTGTGGCTAATAAACCAGTGACACTCAAGACATTTCTCTTAATTTGATTTCATCTGCCTACATTTTTATCCCATCCTACTTTTAAGGAGTTCAGGAAGTATTCATGGTTTTTCCATCCTATGATGTATATTTACAATAGCCCTGTGAGATAAGTTATACTAATAGAGAGTGATGGCTCAAGATCAGTCAGGCATCAGGTTGCCAACCATTGGTTAGAACTGGTGTGAGAACGGGGATACAACCACATATCAATTCCAGGGAACACCAGAAAGTAATAATAATTATCATATGTACTTTGTGGCTAATAAACTGGTGACACTCAAGACATTTCTCTTAATTTGATTCCATCTGCCTACATTTTTATCCAATCCAACTTTTAAGGAGTTCAGGAAGTATACATGGTTTTTCCATCCTATGATGTTTATTTACAATAGCCCTGTGAGATAAGTTATACTAATAGAGAGTAATGGCTCAAGATCAGTCAGGCATCAGGTTGCCAACCGCTGGTTAGAACTGGTGTGAGAGGGGGATACAACCACATGTCAATTCCAGGGAACACCTGAAAGTAATAATAATAATTAATAATAATTATCATATGATATTGTGTGTAGAATAGCCAGGAGATTCTAAGATTGTCTGGCAGATAAAAGTTCTAGATCTTTTAGCATTATGCACCACTTGGTGGCAAGTTAGTGCATGATCTTAGTATTCTCTGGAGGTCACTCTGCCAAATACTAGCCAAGGTTGACCCTGCATAGCTTCCAAGATCTGACAAGATTGGGCTAGCCCCTGCCTTTTACTGACAAAACAAGTTTGGTTTCCTTTTACTGACAACCTAGCCTGGCTGCCTAGCAACAGCCACTGCCTAGCAGCTTCCCCAGTTTCCCAATCCTCATCTGTCCTGGGGCTGGAGGGTGGGGTTGCTCTTAGAGTGACACACGGCTCAGCCAAAGGGAAGGTAGGTGAGTCATCCCGAATATTATTGAGGAATACTCAGCATGGGTTCTGTAAGGAAAGATTTTGCCTCACTAACCTGTTACAGTTCATTGAGGGGGTGAACAAACATGTGGACAAAGGGGACCCAATAGATGATGTTTACCTTGACTTCCAGAAAGATTTTGATAAAGTTCCACATCAAAGGCTCCTTAGTAAGCTCGAGAGTCATGGAGTAAAAGGACAGGTCCTCTTGTGGATCAAAAACTGGCTAATTAATAGGAAGCAGAGAGTGAATATAAATGGACAGTCTTCACAGTGGAGGATGGTAAGCAGTGGGGTGCTTCAGGGCTCAGTACTGGGTCCCATGCTCTTTAACTTGTTCATTAATGATCTGGAATCGGGAGTAAGCAGTGAAGTGGCCAAACTTGCAGATGACACTAAATTGTTCAGGGTGGTGAGAACCAGAGAGGATTATGAGGCACTCCAAAGGGATCTGTTGGGCCTGGGTGAGAGGGTGTCAACATGGCAGATGAGATTCAATGTGGCCAAGTGCAAAGTAATGCACATTGGGGCCAAGAATCCCAGCTACAAATACAAGTTGATGCGTTGTGAACTGGCAGAGACTGGCCAAGAGAGAGATCTTGGGGTCATGGTACATAACTCACTGAAAATCTCGAGACAGTGTGCAATTGCAATAAAAAAGGCCAACGCCATGCTGGGAATTATTAGGAAGGGAATTGAAAACAAATCAGCCAGTATCATAATGCCCCTGTATAAATCGATAGTGCGGTCTCATTTGGAATACTGTGTACAATTCTGTGTACAAGGATATTATAGCATTGGAAAAAATGCAGAAAAGAGCAGCTAGAATGATTAAAGGTTTGGAACACTTTCGCTATGAAGAAAGGTTAAAACGCTTGGGGCTCTTTAGCTTGGAGAAACGTCAACTGCACAGTGATATGATAGTGATAGAGGTTTACAAGATTATGCATGGGATGGAGAAAGTAAAGAAAGAAGTACTTTTCTCCCTTTCTCACAATACAAGAATTCATGGGCATTCAATGAAATTGCTAAGCAGTCAGGTTAAAACGGATAAAAGGAAGTACTTCTTCACCCAAAGGGTGATTAACATGTGGAATTCACTGCCACAGGAGGTGGTGGCGGCTACAAGCATAGCTGGCTTTAAGAGGGGGTTGGATAAAAATATGGAGCAGAGAAAGTCTGTATTTTCCTGTTGAGAGTCACATACCCATTGGAATGCCCCTTAGGAACTGAGGCTTTTTTCTTAAGGGGTTCAAATTAGCAATGACTTGTGAATCCAACCAGTCATTCAGGATGGTAATGGCTGGTTTATCAGGACCATTGGCCTGATCCAACATGGCTTCTCTTATGTTCTTAATACGGCTAGGCTTTTATATATATTGGCTATATATTTATGATGGATTTGCATCAATTCCTTTTCACATGTATTCATGTATCATGCATTTGATTCAGTGTATGTTATATTATGCAACAGTGCCTTCCAAACAGTGCCTTCCCATAAACTGTTTAATTTGTATTGGTAACACTTGGAAGTCTATATCTTCCTGCTGAGAGTCACATACCCATTGGAATGCCCCTTAGGAACTGAGGCTTTTTGCTTAAGGGGTCCAAATTAGCAATGACTTGAGAATCCAACCAGTCATTCAGGATGGTAATGGCTGGTTTATATGGAAAGATCTTTCATCTAACACTTTGGTGTAGATGGTTTATTCACAATAGTTATCCCCTGTTGATTGAACTTGAAGGTAAAGAAAACTTTTCATTTTTTTAAAAAATAACTGTTGCTGTTACTTTTCCAATATAGTTGACATTGGGAAGCATTTGTTGATTCTAGGGCACTGATAATTAACACAGCAAACAAAGGTGTTGAAAGACCTCTGACAGACCTATATCTATTTTCTCCTCCAGACAGCTTACCTGGTATATTACTCTCTCCAGTGACACACAGTGCATTAATGCTTTGAATTAAAAGCAAATTGTTTTTACAATTATATTTCCAGTGTTCAGCAGTATGAATTTCCATTTTCTTAAACCAAACAACCTAATCCTAGAAGTATCACCAGCAATCAAATGACACAATATAAATTGGGATCAACTGTAAAAGAACAACGGATCCACTATGACAGAATGCATTTGGAGTGGCTTAGGTTACTGTTTTTATACAGTCCCCAGAACCTTTGAACCCTTTACTCCAGCATAAATCAGCCACCATTTGATATTTATCTCTTTATGGCTCTGATCAACTGCCTAGAACATTTTAATTACAGTTTTTACACATTTTATTATCCATCTTGAGTCTCAGAAGAAAAGTGAACCGTAAAAATAAATAAATAAAAGTAAGGGGCTTTGAGCTGGGATTAATCTGGTCTGGATTTGACCATTTCAGAGACACTTGTTTTATATTCATTTCCAAATATTTTCCTAGGGTTTTGTCCTTTTTTATCCTGTTGAATTTTCAGGCTCAGTTCCAATATCGGTGCTCCAATTCATGTAACAGATAAGCTAGCACATATCTCCTCCCCACCACCATGGTGGGGTGCCCTGAACAAAATGCCCCAACTAGAGAATACCACCCCCACCCCCATACCTCCTGTAGCATCTCTGGTTTTACATTTACTAAGAGGTATGACAGGTGTCTGTGGAGTTTGCATTTACTATAGTGGGAGGGGAGAGGGTTGGAATAGATGGATTAGGTGAGACCTATAGTCATTTTTAATATTCATTAATGTCACTATGGTGTGATTTTTCTTCACTTGTTTTTTCATGGTCAGAATGTCTTTCAAATGAGTTGCCATTTATAAAGATGGGATTTATGGAGTCCTGAGAAACAAAGTTTAGATGAGCTTCCAAGAACACCATCTTTCTGCATCTTCAAGATGTAATCATTTGTAAACTGGAAAGTCTTTTAATACTCTCCCCCCCCCCCCGACCAAATCCAATTTAAACATGTTACAACAAAAATGAGATCTATTTGTATGATGAATCAGAGATAACACTTTGTGACCAAGCCAGGGTCAATAGGCAAGAATCACTGCTGTAGAAAAATACCATCCGTCTGTTGCATGCAGAGAGATTATCATTGCCAATCTTTCATTCTGCCCTGCCAGCAAGGCCATTAGTAAAACAGCTTTACTTGTGAACATACATCCTGATAGCTCCTGCTAGGGGAGGTACCATGTGGTTGATGCTTATTTTCTTTATTGGCTATTGATTATCAAAGTACATTACCTTGAGCTGAATCACCCGCTTAGGGACAAAAAAGACCAAATGATTTATTTCTTCACAGGTAATTATGTTGCCTCCCCCCCTCCATTGTGATGGATTCTAATTATTCTTTCACACAATATATGACAGGAAGAGTGAAAGGGACACTGAAACAATGCCTATAATTGGCTCAATGTAGCATATTGAAAGACCTTTCAAGACTAATAATGGACTGAAAGAACTTCTTGTTGGAAAACATAACCCTAATGATTCATTTTCTTGTTTGAGATTTTTATGACTTTTTGTGGCTTTATTTCCTTGTTTGCATTTAAATGGCCAGATTTAATGTGTTCTGACCTTCCATTTTTTTAAAAAAAGTCTTGGGCACTTGAAGTCTTTCCTTAAGGCCACTATTCACCTGACGTTTTGTGCTCCAAGAAGAACCTTAGTAGAGGACCTGTTTTGCATATAGAAGGTCCCTGATTCAGAAGGGGACCTGTTTTGCATACAGAAGGTCCCTGATTCAGAAGAAGAACAAATTTCTGTACCCCACTTTTCTTTCCCTTAAAGAATCTTAAAGCAGCTTACAATCACAGTTCAGTTCAGGTATCTCTAGTTAAAGGACCTTGGAGAAGGACAGTGGGAAACCTCTGCTTGAGCTCACAGAAAAACACTGTAAGATCTAATTGAACAAGGTAGAATGCTGGAATCATATATATATGCTGTTTAGCTGTTTTGTCTTGGCAAATATGAGTTCCTTCATTGGTTGGGACTGTGGTGCATCAACCTTTGTCCTGTCAAACCATCAATCAGTTGCTTTTGCATTGCATTGGCTGACTCTGCTCTCTCCCACCCACTGTTGGCCCCAGGACAGATAAGGATTGGCCCTCTGGGGAAACCACTAGGCAGTGGTTGCTGCTATGCAACTAACCTTGCTTCTCTCAGTAAAAAGCAAACACGTTTGGTTCTCTCAGTAAAAGGTGGTGGAGAAGGCCCTTTCAAGTCCTATTTTGGTCTTTGAAGGAGAACTCATTGGTTGGCCCCTCTTCTCTCCTGCCCAAGTGGCTGTTGCTAGCCAGCCAAGCTTCTTCTGTCAGTCAAAGGCAACCAACCTTGGTTCTGGCAGTTTATGGTTCTCCCTTCTCTCCCACTGGCAAAGCCACCTGTTACTCTGCTTTGCAGAGGAGAGAAAGAAAGCCTTCCCTTGACTGGCTGAGGGACGGAGGAGGAGGGAAAGAATCATAGAGAAAGCCTTCTCATGATTGGCTGAGGGAGGGAGGAGAAGGGAAGGCTTTCTTTCAGTTTGCTGAGGACTCCTCCCTATCCTCCTTTGGAAGGGAAACGGACAGAGACAGAGGGGGGAAATGGTGTCCTGTACCAACAAGCCAGATACATAGAGAGTGGTAGGGAGGGAAAGCAAGAGACAGATTGAATGTTATCAGAGAGAAAGTGTTAGTCTGAAAGGTATCACCAGGCCCATAGCTATGGTGGGGCCTGGGGGGCAGGCCAATCCATTCAATTTCCCTTTCCATCTGTATGTCCCCTCCATTGGAGGAGGCCTGCCTGCTTTCCTGGCTTCCTGGGTGGTGGCACTGAGACCTGCCCGAGGAGTAGGCACTATGGAGAACCAGTTTGGTGTAGTGGTTAAGTGTGTGGACTCTTATCTAGGAGAACCGGGTTTGATTCCCCACTCCTCCACTTGCACCTGCTAGCATGGCCTTGGGTCAGCCATAGTTCTGGCAGAGGTTGTCCTTGAAAGGGCAGCTGCTTTGAGAGCCCTCTCCAGCCCCACCCATCTCACAGGGTGTCTGTTGTGGGGGAGGAAGGTAAAGGAGATTGTGAGCCACTCTGAGACTCTTCGGAGTGAAGGGCAGAATATAAATCCAATATCTTCTTCATTATCGAGCAGCCACACCCTTTGGCACTCAGCACTGCTCTGCTGGCTGCCACCACTGCCTGGATTTGATGCAGCAACACCTAGCACTTGTCTCCCTCCTCGCCGCCCTCCTCCCTCCAGCACAGCATGAAGAAGTGCTGGGAGGGCACAACCTGTGGCCATGGGAGGGGGTATTTCACAGGCCAGCTTCTCACACCTCTTACTCCGGCTTCTGCCTCTCCTTATTCTGCTGGCTGGCAGGAGCCACTCCCAGCACCTACTTGTCCCCGGCATCTAAGGGAAACAAATCCCGCTCCCCTCACTTTCCACTCCTTCCTGCTCTCTGACTTCCCACTCCTGCTCAATTAGACCAGACTGACTGTCTTTGTCTGTCTCTGACAAGCTCTATGTTGATATCAACATCCAAGCTCCCACCTGCTGCCGCTAGGAGGCTCTGAGACTTGTGGTTCCCACCATCATGACATTAGACAACAGAATAAGGGAGCGTAAAGTGGGGTGGGGGACTACAATTTCCAGCATGCTCTTGGAAAGAGTGCCCATGCCATCATTCTGAGATGGGGAGGGTTGGGCAAATTAGTGGCTTCTATGTACCAGGATATTGAGGGAGAGGCTTGCGTCAGGAAAGAGAAGGATGGTTACAGTAAACAGAGCTGGGTAAAGCATGAACTTGTGGGAGGATCTAGTGGGGGGTTGCTCCAAATCTCTGGACTGTTGCAGGGAGGGGTGTTTCAGTCGGATAACAATTTTCAAATATTTAAGGTCTCTCTTTGAAGGTGTTGAAAGGATGATAATAAAAGTAATGATAAAACTCAGCTTGCCAGGGCTGAGTTTCCCCTCATTGTATCTTGCAGCCAGCTGTCCAGATTTGTATTTTTTAAAATTGTGACATCATTTATGATGTCATTTTGGGCCCCACAGCCCCCTCACATAAAATTTTATCCCCTGCCCCCCTGCCTAAAATGTTCTGGCTATGGGCCTGGGTATCACTAAAGTCCTCTGAGGGAGAACTCAATGGGGCCAGTCCTGACTATGGCTGCCAGTTCCAGGTTGGTGGGAAATTCCTGGAGATTCTGTAGTGGAGGAGGGCATAGAAGTTAGGGCTTCTAGAGGAGAGCCAGTTTGGTGTAGTGGTTAAGTGTGCGGACTCTTATCTGGGAGAACCAGGTTTGATTCCTCTCTCCTCCACTTGCACCTGCTAGCATGGCCTTGGGTCAGCCATAGCTCTGGCAGAGGTTGTCCTTGAAAGGGCAGCTGCTGTGAGAGCCATCTCCAGCCCCACCCACCTCACAGGGTGTCTGTTGTGGGGGAGGAAGGTAAAGGAGATTGTGAGCCACTCTGAGACTCTTCGGAGTGGAGGGCTGGATACAAATCCAATATCTTCTTCTTCAAAGTGGGGTTTGCTGTAGAAGCTGATTTCTGACCAGTCACAGATTTTCAGCCTGACCTGCCTCACTGGATTGGTGTTCAGATCAAAGGAGGGAGAGGATGATGAAAGCTGCTTTGGTCCCCACCACTGTGGAGAGAGACTGTCCTTTCCCTAGGTAGAGGCTGCAGGGAGGGTGAAAGTGATGGAAAGCTGATGTCAGAGGGGCAGATAAATGGAAGGAGATAGGGTTGCCAACTCCAGGTTAGGAATTTCCTGGAGATTTATTGGATGGAACCAGGAGAAGGTGAGGTTTGACAAGGAGTGGGATCTCAGAGAGGGATGATGCCATACACTGCAACTTCCAAACCAACCATTTCCCTCAGGAACAACTGCTGCCGATCTCCAGGTGATGGCTGGAGATCACTCAGAATTAAAATTGCTCTCCAGATTGAAGAGATCAGCTCCCCTTGAGGTGTGGTATGGAAATAAATGCCTTCACTTGGGTGTGTGGGAAAACAGCAAGGGGGAGCACTTGCCCAGAGCCTCTTTCTAGAGCCCATTATATTTTTATCTTCAGTCGGCCTTATTCCTAGTCATAGATAATTCCTCTATGGTGGTGGACAAATGGAGCTCTCTCAACCAATAATTGGCCCATCATGGCTCATTCAGCATCTCTGGCCTCCCATTGGCTGACTCCTCTGCAGGCCCAGAAATGTTGAACAAACTGTCAAGATAGACTGATTCTGCTCAAAGACTGATGGGTCCAGCCTGTCAGAGCAGGCCTGGTTAAAATCATCCTGGACCAAATGCTGCTAGTTTATTTCCCTGTAATGACCCCTCTCTCCTTTATGACTGGCAATTGTTGTGAATCAAGTAAATTGTTCCTTCCCAGACAGTGGTGTGAGGGAGTGAAAGCCTTCCAAGGAAAGCAAGGCCAAACGGTGTGATAACTGGCCTGGGAATGTATCTTTGTAGTTACGTGTGAATGTTCCCTCACTACCCTCCCCGTAGGAATTTCTTTGAAGTGTATCTTATAACTCCTGTATCAATGTATTGGTTTCATTCCACTCAAGCTATCGGCTTGAGCCACAGTAACGGTTAATCAATAAATGAAGTGTTTGTATCAACGTTGACTCCTTGTTGAATCCGTCTACTTGACACAAACCACCAGAACAGTCTTACCTCAGAGACAGACACATCTTCAACTCCTCTCTGTGTCTTCTCTGTCAATTGGCCTCACGAAAAGTGTCACAGGCAACAGACCTCTGCTATCCCATCAACAGCCCACACAGATGGTCTCCCAGCACACACAGCCTCTGAAGGCTGCAGAAATAGCCGGGGAACTGCTGCTGTCATGATACTACTAGGTGGCAAGGCCTTTCCCCATTGGAAACATTTCCTCACAGGTCATGGCTCTTTCCTGTTTTCAGTTGTGTTCCCATGAGATCTTCAGGCTCCACCTGGAGGCTGGCTACCTTAGGCCTGGCAGCACCCTATGGGTGACTTTATGCCACCTGACTGGCATGACTTAACTAAACCTGGCTACTTGCTCCTGTTCAGCAGCATCCCACCCCCCATGACAGCCAGTGTGATTTAGAAGTTGCCAACTCTAGGTTGACAAATTTCTGGAGATGTGAGAGGTGGAGGTGGAGCCTGGAAATGAGGTGAGGTGTGTGAATGCCTTCACTTGGGTGGGTAGGAAGACAGCAAGGGTGGGGGTGCGGCACTTGCCCAGAGCCTCTTTCTAGAGCCCATTGTGTTTTTCTTCACAGTGGGACTTATTCCTAGTGTTACAGTATAAAGCAATATCATATTTACAGCTGTCAGACTGCAACATGGTTTGAGTTCTGAATGTATTTAAATCACTAGCTGTATCTTGTACATGGACACTGGAATCAGGGGCTGGATCTGATGTCAGCCTCAGAGTATTTTCTGGAGAAACGTAGCAAGATAAACTCATGCACTTATTTAGAACATTTTGCACTTGGATGTCTATCCCAAAGGACAAAATGTCAAGGAAAAAGCAACCATAAACAAAAGGAAAAATTAAATGTGTGTTTGTTTAAATAAATTAATGTACACAAATAAGCGATGACCAAGATTTGTTTGTCCTTTTGATGAAATATAATGCTGGTTTTGCACAAATCGGCTGTGCAAAATGTGATTGGGTACCACTCAGAGTCAGTCTTCTGAACACCAAATACCATTTGAATACTGACTTCGAATGTCAATATTCCAAGCACTGCTTCACTGCCTAGCTGATTCTCCAATGGCTTGTAAAAAGACTTCAAAGGAAAACTTCAGACCAGGAATCTTACTTGCCATCTGAATTTTTTTTAACCTTGAAAACATAGCTCTGAAGACAGTGCTTCTGAATGCTAATGAGGCTCTGGAAAGAAGAAGTGAGAACCGCTGGTGAGGAGAAATTCTCTCATTAATTCTTTGAAACAGCCCTAAAGGACAAATAAACTTAATGAAGGGGTGAGAAGTGTAAAAGCTAATCCACAAGAGAAGTTTGGATATATGCAGTGACCTGAGTTTGAAATTTCACGAGAGAGTGTGGGATTAAGATCTTCAAATGAGGAATATAAATTGAATTAGGTGATTCATGAAAGATCAAAAGCAGGTGATCAAATATTCCACTTCTGCCTTTCTTAAAAAATACCTCCCCAAAGATCAGAGTCTTCTTTTCCATCCTGTTCTTTTTGAGAACCATTTGTTCACTTTATTTATTTAATTTGCAACAGCAGACTAACCATTTGGAAAATGCAAACCAGAAAAGCCAAGACACAGTACTATCATTTGATTTCTTTAGAATTAATAAAAGGACTCAGCAGTATGCTACACTGCCCTTGTTAGGGGCAGGTCTCCAATGTACAGCCCAATACCATGAATATTTACTCAGAACTAAGTAGGGTTGCTTCCAGATCTAGATTGGGGACATTCCCAGAGATTTAGGAGGTGGAGCCCGGGGAAGGTGGAATCTGTGGCAGGACACAGCCTCAGCCAGGTATTATGGTGCCATAGAATCCACCTTCCAGAGCCTTCCTTTTCTCCTGAGGAACTGATCTGGGTTGTTTAGGGATCATTTATAATAGCAGAAGATCTCAAGGCAGCACCTGGAGGTTGGTGACCTTAAACAATTGCCAGTTTATGTTAGTGGGACTTGTTTCCAAGTAAATGTGCACACGATTGCAGCTTAAGTGAGTCTTGGGACCAAGGTTGCTTTTGCACAAATGTTTTGCTCTGGTTTGGCATCTAAACCAGAAGAAGATAAGGAACAGCCACATGACATCAGTTCTAATCATCCATTTTCCTTGTTTTCCCCTACTTTGCTGTGATCTCTCCCAAACCTGGCTTGATATCCTTTTTGTGCCAGCCACATCCTTTCCTGATTCTTACATGCTTGGTACAGAGATAACTCAGTAATTAGAGTTGTGCAAATCATGTAGTTTGTTTTCATATTGTCCTTATGAAGTAGTAGCCCCATGGAGACAATGCAGAGGGCTCACATAGGGTTGCCAGGTCCAACTCAGGAAATATCTGGGGACTTTGCGGGTGGAGCTGGGAGACTTTCCCATTCCCTAAAAATAAATAAATACAAATTCAGGGGAGCAGTGCAGCTTCATTTCCTCCTCCTCTTTTTTGTATTCAAATAGTTCCACAGCAGCTGCATTTCCACTAAAATGAAAGTGAACTCACAGAAGTACGCACACACACATGCAAAGCAGCCAAAATAAACAGTTTGCATGCCCAAATTTTTGTGATCTCCCTAGGGCAACGGTATAGATAGCTTTACTCGTCATTGGAGTTGCTGAATGTAACAATCTGTTGTGTTTCAACCAATTTACAAAGAGAGGGGTCTAGGGGGTGGGGTTTTTCTCTAGCCTGGAATCAGATTCTAGTTAATTTTGTACTACCCCTTTTTCTACACAAACAGCTTCTGAAAGGAATGCAAAACCAAAAGAGGGATTGGACTCTCACTTCCTCTCTCTCTCACACACACTTGTTGTGGCTCTTCCTGCTCACCTCTCACAGCTTCAGTCTTGCTGAGAAGCAGTTGCAAGCTTCTGAACCTGCCTGAGATCTGAAGGCACATAGTGGCTGTTGGGATGGGGCTTCCCCCCACCAGCCAGCTGGTTGGTGGCAGGGAGGTGGGTCTTAGGGTTGCCAAGTCCAATTCAAGAAATATCTGGGGACTTTGGGGATGGAGCCAGGAGACTTTGGGGGTGGAGCCAGGAGACATTGGGGGCAGAGCCAGGAGCAACGGTGTGACAAGCATAATTGAACTCCAAGGGAGTTCTGGCCATCACATTGAAAAGGAAAGCACACCTTTTTAGATGCCTTCTTTCCATAGGAAATAATGAAGGATAGGGGCACCTTCTTTGGGGGCTCATAGAATTGGACCCCGTGGTCCAATCGTTTTGAAACTTGGGGGATATTTTGAGAAGAGGCACTAGATGCTATACTGAAAATTTGGTGCCTCTACCTCAAAACACAGCCTCCCTAGAGCCCCTGATATCCGTGGATCAATTCCCCATTATTCCCTAAAACTGTCAGAGATCTAGAGCTGTGGGGGGTGGGGCTTCCCCCGCCGGCTAGCTGGCTGGGGGGCGGGGGGAAACTTGTAAAACCAGGGGGTCCCCCACTGGGACCTGGGGATTGGGAAGCCTAGGCTCACAGCCTAACAGAAGTTAAGACGATTTTGGATTTATATCCGGCCCTGTACTCTGAATCTCAGAGTCTCAGAGTTGTCACAATCTCCTTTACCTTCCCCCCTCCATCCCACAACAGACACCCTCTGAGGTAGGTGGGGCTGAGAGAGCTCTTACAGCAGCTGCCCTTTCAAGGACAACTCCTATGAGAGCTATGGCTGACCCAAGGCCATTCCAGCAGCTGCAAATGGAAAAGTGGGGAATCAAACCTGGTTCTCCCAGATAAGAGTCCATGCACTTAACCACTACCCCAAACTGGCTCTTGGTCAACCTGACAGTTTGGTCCAAAATTATGCATGCCAGAGACAGCATGGCAGGAATCACTCTACCACCACCACTGGCTATAAAAGCACAGCAGAAGAGACAGAAGATGGGGAGACTAAACTGGTGACTGGCCAGGCCAAGATCCTAGAAATGTCTCTCTCTCAGATAGGAGCAAGCAGGACTCCCTGATTCATTATCCAGTATCTTACCTACTGTACTACATATATTAGGTTATCCATACCCCTATGCTGGAGCTGTGGATCTTCAGCTTATTTTGCCATCTCTTGTGTGCGTGTGTGTGTGTGTGTGTGTGAGAGAGAGATTTATGATGTAGAACATTCTAGCTGGTGGAAGTGGTACCTTGCTGTTATTCTCTGCTTTTTGTTTTCAAAGAGCTACTTGAGCATTTGCTTCTATGTTTCAGAGGTACTGTAGGGTAACACTCATGCTAAAAATAGACTGAGCATGGAGGAGAAACAGAAGAACTGTCCTATTTGTCACCCATGAGGTCATAAGGGCATATACATCCCAGAGAGCACTGCATTCGGCAGTCCAAAATCTGTTATCCATCCCCAGACCAAGGGAGGCCAGACTAAGCTCTACGTGAACCAGAGCCTTCTCGGTGGCAGCACTGACACTATGGAATGCTCTCCCAGAGGCCTTGAGCCCTGCGGGACCTGTCCCAATTCTGCAGGGCATGTAAAACCAAACTCTTTCAACAGGTTTACAACAACTAATGTAGGATGAGGCTGCCACTACTATGCTGCTGAGCAATACTATCTGTAGGACCACTAACAGATTGAAGAACTGAGATGTCAATATAATCTGATCCACCTGTGTTAAAAATCTTTTCCATAGCACCAAATGTTTAGTTTTAAATTGTTATACATTTTTATTGTTTTAAAACTGTAATTCAAATTGTTTTTTCTATGACTGTTAGCCGCCCAGAGTCTGCTTGAGGAGTGAGCAACATATAAATCCAAAGTAAATAAATAAATAAAATAAGTACTGACCAATAGATGCCTTTGAGATTAATGAAACCACAATCCAAACTGCTCAGTCTAACTAGCAAGGGCAAGAAGTTACGGGTTCTCTAGTGAAAAATTGTGGAATGGTAGAGCAGGGCCTACCAAAAATCAGTCAAAATGGCTTTGTGAAAGTACATTAGATTGCTGCACAAACTTCCAGAGATTTCTGCACCTCTTTTTAATAGGATGATGCCACAATTCCAATTTAAGCTAAATTGTGCTAGAAGTGACCACCTGAGCATGCTACTAAATATGGGCCACAGAGAATAGTCTGAGGACACATAGGTTGGGATCCAGAGTAACATTTCCATGGATGCAAAGACTTCTGCCCATGGAGATTATTCTCCTGCCTCCTTCTTCCCATAGCAGCCCATAAGCCTGTTCCTAGGGTCCCTGTTCAGTAGGAATAGGATACGTGAGCTGTCATGGGAGGGAAACAGGGGAAAGAAATCATTCTCCATGGATGGAAGTCCTTGCACCCATGGAAACTCCAGTCTGGATCTAACCCACAGTGCTCCTGCACTCTTATAGCAAGGAAGCCACAGCCTGCTGAGTGTTTTGATGAGGATCCTTCTGAACTTCTTGAATGAAAAGTAGGATATGAATGCAACAGAGAACAAATCAATCCAAGCAGTGTTCCAAGACCCCTTCGCTAGCAGCATGCACTGTGTTAATTGTACATCTATAATAGTTGTATTTAGTATTGGGGACTTGAGACTGAAGAACAAGGTATTCAGAGGAAAAAAACCCTAAATCTGAATGGGCTCAGTGCCATAAATTAACCCACTGACTCTTGGGAGAAACAAAAGCTGTCAGGTTCAAAAGAATTTCCATGGCTCTGTCCTAGAGCAGTCATCAGTAAAAGGTTAAACACACCACAGGACCTTGTTAAGTCATTTTAAACTCTGGCAAAGTTTACTAACTCTCTGAAGCACAGTCAGATTGCTACTCCCAGGGTCATAAAAATTATTGCTAAACAAAGGAAATAGTCCTGGTTAGTTTTCTGCTCAATAGCATAAGAGGAAAGTAACTGTTTTGCCTGACTAGAGTGACAGGGGGTTCATTCTTATTTATTTTCTCATGGAATAATGTGGTTTGTGCCCTTCTTTTGTTCCATGCTGTATTCAAATAAGGAAGATTGATGATTTGAACTTCTCAAAGTACATGTTCGAGAACCAAACAACCCTTGCTGACAATGATCATTGAGTAGAGTATCACATACAAGTGCATTGACAATTTGTTTGCAATTCAAAGTGAGCAATATTTTGATTAGATTTGCATTAGGACATAAGAACATAAGAGAAGCCATGTTGGATCAAGCCAATGGCCCATCCAGTCCAACACTCTGTATCACACAGTGGCCAACACACACAAGCACACACACACACACTGTGGCTAATAGCCACTGATGGACTTCTGCTCCATATTTTTATCCAATCCCCTCTTGAAGCTGGCTATGCTTGTAGCTGCCACCACCTCCTGTGGCAGTGAATTCCACATGTTAATCACCCTTTGGGTGAAGAAGTACTTCCTGCTCAGCAATTTCATTGAATGCCCACGAGTTCTTGTATTGTGAGAAAGGGAGAAAAGGACTTCTTTCTTTACTTTCTCTATCCCATGCATAATCTTGTAAACCTCTATCATGTCACCCCGCAGTCGACGTTTCTCCAAGCTAAAGAGCCCCAAGCGTTTTAACCTTTCTCCAAGCTAAAGAGCCCCAAGCGTTTTAACCTTTCTTCATAGCGAAAGTGTTCCTAACTTTTCATCATTCTAGTTGCCCTTTTCTGCACTTTTTCCAATGCTATAATATCCTTTTTGAGGTGCGGTGACCAGAATTGCACACAGTACTTCAAATGAGACCGCACCATCGATTTATACAGGGGCATTTATACAGGGGCATCCTCTTGTGGATCAAAAACTGGCTGAGTAATAGGAAGCAGAGAGTGAGTATAAATGGGCAGTCTTCGCAGTGGAGGACGGTAAGCAGTGGGGTGCCGCAGGGCTCGGTACTGGGTCCCATCCTCTTTAACTTGTTCATAAATGATTTAGAGTTGGGAGTGAGCAGTGAAGTGGCCAAATTTGCGGATGACACTAAATTGTTCAGGGTGGTGAGAACCAGAGAGGATTGTGAGGAACTCCAAAGGGATCTGTTGAGGCTGGGTGAGTGGGCGTCAACGTGGCAGATGCGGTTCAATGTGGCCAAGAGCAAAGTAATGCACATTGGGGCCAAGAATCCCAGCTACAAATACAAGTTGATGGGGTGTGAACTGGCAGAGACAGACCAAGAGAGATCTTGGGGTCATGGTAGATAATTCACTGAAAATGTCAAGACAGTGTGCGTTTGCAATAAAAAAGGCCAACGCCATGCTGGGAATTATTAGGAAGGGAATTGAAAACAAATCAGCCAGTATCATAATGCCTCTGTATAAATCGATGGTGCGGTCTCATTTGGAGTACTGTGTGCAGTTTTGGTCGCCGCACCTCAAAAAGGATATTATAGCATTGGAGAAAGTTCAGAAAAGGTCAACTAAAATGATTAAAGGGCTGGAACACCTTCCCTATGAAGAAAGGTTGAAACGCTTAGGGCTCTTTAGCTTGGAGAAACGTCGACTGAGGGGTGACATGATAGAAGTTTACAAGATAATGCATGGGATGGAGAAAGTAGAGAAAGAAGTACTTTTCTCCCCTTCTCACAATACAAGAACTCGTGGGCATTCGATGAAATTGCTGAGCAGACAGGTTAAAACGGATAAAAGGAAGTACTTTTTCACCCAAAGGGTGATTAACATGTGGAATTCACTGCCACAGGAGGTGGTGGCGTCCACAAGCATAGCCACCTTCAAGAAGGGGTTAGATAAAAATATGGAGCAGAGGTCCATCAGTGGCTATTAGCCACAGTGTGTGTGTGTGTGTGTGTGTATATATATATATATAAAAATATGGAGCAGAGGTCCATCAGTGGCTATTAGCCACAGTGTGTGTGTGTGTGTGTGTATATATATATATATATTTGGCCGCTGTGTGACACAGAATGTTGGACTGGATGGCCTGATCTAACATGGCTTCTCTTATGTTCTTATGTACTGGCTGATTTGTTTTCAATTCGCTTCCTTTGGCCTTTTTTTATTGCAATCGCACACTGTCTTGGCATTTTCAGTGAGTTATTTACAACGACCCCAAGATCTCTCTCTTGGTCAGTCTCTGCCAGTTCACAACCCATCAACTTGTATTTGTAGCTGGGATTCTTGGCCCCAATGTGCATTACTTTGCACTTGGCCACACTGAACCTCATCTGCCATGTTGACGCCCACTCACCCAGTCTCAACAGATCCCTTTGGAGTGCCTCACAATCCTCTTTAGTTTTCACCACCCTGAACAATTTAGTGTCATGTGCAAACTTGGCCACTTCACTGTTTACTCTCAACTCCAAATAATTTATGAACAAGTTAAAGAGCATGGGACCCAGTACCGAGCCCCGCGGCACCCTACTGCTTACCGTCCTCCACTGTGAAGACTGTCTATTTATACTCACTCTCTGCTTCCTATTAATTAGCCAGTTTTTGATCCACAAGAGGACTTGTCCTTTTACTCTATGACTCTCAAGCTTACTAAGGAGCCTTTGATGAGGAACTTTATCAAAAGCTTTCTGGAAGTCAAGGTAAACAACATCTATTGGGTCTCCTTTGTCCACATGTTTGTTCACCCCCTCAAAGAAACAGGTTAGTGAGGCAAAATCTTTCCTTACAGAACCCATGCTGAGTCTTCCTCAGTAACCTGTGTTCATCAATGTGCCTACTCATTCTGTCCTTGATAATGGTTTCTACCAACTTTCCCAGTATTGAAGTCAGACTGATTGGCCTGTAATTTCCCGGATCTCCTCTGGAACCCTTTTTAAAGATGGGGGTGACATTTGCTACCTTCCAGTCCTCAGGAACGGAGGCAGATTTCAATGAAAGATTACATATTTTTGTCAGGAGAGCCACAAGTTCAACTTTGAGTTCTTTCAGAATCCTTGGATGTATGCCATCTGGACCTGGTGACTTATTAGTTTTTATTATTATTATTATTATTATTATTATTATTAAATTTTATTTGTATCCCGCCCTCCCCACCTAGGCAGGCTCAGGGCGGCTAACAACATTCAAGTAAAACATTATACAGTATACAGTAATTAAAAACGACATTAAAATTATACATAGTTAAATACATATCTTAAAACTAATCCAGTTTATATAATTTATAACTTAACAGCAGCAGAGATGTTCCGGGCGCTATTTATCCATTTACATATTTATATAATGGCAAGGATCACTATACTTTGTTGGATCATCCGTTCGGAAATCCTTTGTCAGCAGTCTAGGAAAGCCTGCCTAGAGAGGATGGTCTTGCAGGCCCTGCGGAATTGGTCTAGGCTCCGCAGGGCCCGCACCTCTTCCGGGAGCTGATTCCACAGGCACGGGGCTGCCACAGAGAAGGCCCGTGCCCGAGTGCTCTGTAATTTCGCCTCCCTTGGCCCAGCTTGTTCTTCCCTGCTGACCTCAGTGCTCTTTGGGGCTCGTATGGGGAGAGACGGTCCTTCAGGTAGGCAGGTCCTCGACCATATAGGGCTTTAAAGGTAATAACCAGCACTTTGTAGTGAATCCGGTATATAACTGGCAGCCAGTGCAGTTCATGCAGCCTTGGTTGTATATGCTCCCATTTCAGGAGTCCTAATACCAGCCTGGCCGCTGCGTTCTGCACTAGCTGCAGCTTCCGGGTTTGACACAAAGGCAGCCCCATGTAGAGGGCATTACAGTAGTCCAATCTTGAGGTGACCATCGTATGGATCACTGTTGCTAGGTCCCGGTGCTCCAGGAAAGGGGACAACTGCCTTGCCCACTTCAGATGAAAAAACGCCGACTTGGCAGTGGCAGCTACCTGGGCCTCCATCGATAGTGAAGGCTCCAGTAGAACTCCCAGGCTCCTGACCATCAAAAACCGGGAGAGGTATTTCCCTTCCCAGAGCACTGCAGCCCACGCAAAGGACCTCTGTCTTCGTCGGGTTCAGCTTCAGCCCACTCAGCCTAAGCCAGGTTGCCACAGCCTGTAATGCCCGGTCCAAATTCCCTGGGATGCAGTCAGGCCATCCATCCATTAGCAGATAGAGCTGGGTGTCATCTGCATATTGATGACAACCCAGCCCAAACCTCCGGGCAATCTGGGCAAGGGGGCGCATGTAGATGTTAAATAACATCGGAGAGAGAACCGCTCCCTGAGGCACCCCACAATCTAGAGTGCGCCTCCAGGAGAGCTCACCCCCGATTGCCACCCTTTGTCCCCGTCCTTTGAGGAAGGAGGAAAGCCATTGTAAGGCCAGCCCCCTAACCCCTATGTTGGCGAGTCGGCGGGTCAGTAGCTGATAGTCGACCATGTCAAACGCAGCCGACAGATCTAACAGCATCAGCATTGCCACGCCGCCTCAATCCAGTTGCCGTTGGAGGTCATCCACCAAAGCGACCAGCACTGTCTCTGTCCCATGGCCCGGGTGAAAGCCGGACTGGCAAGGGTCTAGGACGGAAGCGTCAATCAGTTGTAGGACCTCCTCTCTTGTCACCTCAATTTGACTCAGGTCTTTCAACACCCCTTCCAAAATTAGTGGTTCTGGAGCAGGCAAACACTTCTCCAAAAAAGGGTCCAGGCAAATAGGTGTGAAAAACCTCAGCTTGAGACCCTGGAGAGCCGCTGCCAGTCTGAGAAGACAATACTGACTTTGATGGACCAAAGGTCTGATTCAGTAAAAGGCAGCTTCATACGTTTATATGTTCATATGTTCTCATCTTCCACAGTGAAGACAGAGGCAAAAAATGCATTCAGCTTCTCAGCAATTTCCCTATCTTCCTTCAGTAATCCTTTGATCCCTTGGTCATCCAAGGACCCCACTGCCTCCCTGCTTTTAATATATTTGAAGAAATTTTTATTGTTGGTCTTTATGTTTTCTCCCAACACTAAACATTCCAACTCACCAGTTTTACTTCGAACACTTCTAGCATTTGTATACAAACATCTATAATTTCCCAGGCAAGTTAGACCCACAACCTTCCTCCTGCTGCCTCGAGACTTTGGCAGACAGCCCATACTGTCTGTCACCATCTCAGTGGACAACTCTGATCCATTACCCTGTAGAAAAGTAACAGCTAACCCTTCATCTCTTTGAGATGAGTCCTCCCGAACCAGAGACATTTCATTTCCTGTCAGCTTTCCCCCAAGATTTAGTTTAAAAACTGCTCTGCCACCTTTTTGATTTTAAGTGCCAGCAGCCTGGTTCCATCTGGGGACAAGTGGAGACCATCTCTTTTTTACAGAGACAGTTTGCGGCATTCACAATGGCTGGTGATTGGGTAGCAGGTGGTTACTGTTACTTGGATTGTGCATATCTCAGAGTCACCAGTGGTCAATATTGTTAATGCCTCTGTATAGAGCCAGGTTCCAACCTCGGATGGAATATTGTATACAGTTCTCTTAGAATTGCAACTGATCCCCAGACACCATAGATCAGTTCCCCTGGAGAAAATGGCAGATAGGCATCACATTCCTGCTGAGCTCCCTCCACTTCCCACACTGCCTACCTAAGGCTTTGCCCTCAGATCTTCAGGAATTTCCCAACCTAGAGTTGGCAACCCTAGCTCTTGCCCACTAGGCAAAAAGGACTAAAGAGGCCTGATATTATTTCCCAAAGTTATTTTTCCAGTGTTGAGAAAGGAATAACTCCTTCCTCCTTTGCTTAATCTTATCCTTAGGATTGCTAGCCTCCACATCCCTGACCTGGCAATATCTAGAAATTACAACTGATCTCCAAACTACTAGAGAAAATGGCTACTTTGGAGGGTGGACTCTGTGGCATTATGCCTGGCTGAAGTTCCTCCTCTCTTCAAACCCCACCCTCTTCAGGCTCTGCCTCCAGATCGCCAAGAATTTTCCAACTCAGAATTGGTGTCTACAAGTTCCTTACAGGCCTTAACTTGTTCTCATTGTTGTTTATGAAACATTTGAAACACAGCAGGGTAAAAAGATTAAAAATGACAGGCCTTGTATTGATTCTGTGCATAGTGAAGGGCAATGACTTTTAGTCCCTCTCAAAGTACCTCAGTCTCTAAGCCTATAAATGATCTGGCACCATTGAGTGGAATGTCAGGCTGGTTGGGGTTCTGCCTGCACACTTCCACCCTACTTTAGTTAAAGATTGGATTTAAAAGGAACCCAGATAGACCAGGACATATCTGCCTATCAACAACAGGATTTAATAGATCATGCAGTACACATTGATTGCTATAAAAAACTTCTAGATCTATGTCACTAGTCTGAGGATCAAGAAGACTCTGCTGATGCATTCTCTGTGAGAGACCTACGGTTGCCAGCTCCAGGTTGGGACATTCCTGGAGTTTTGGGGGGTGGAGCAAGGCAACAGCACTGTTGGAGAGAGAGTTTATTAGGAATGTAATGCTATCAAGTTCACACTCTGAATCTGCCAGAGTCTCCAGGGGAACTAATTCCTGTAACCTAGAGATCAGTTGTAATTCTGGAAGATCTCCAGGTCCCACCTGGAGGTTAGCAAGCCTAGAGATTACTGTCTCTTGACACCATTGCCCCTCATGTTTGACAAGAGATGTAAGCTGCAACAGCACCAGATAAGCACCCTCTCATCATGGTGGTGGTTGATTTTGGTGTGGAGATACCTTATACAACAGAGCTGATGCTCACTGTATAATAATGTGCAATGTACCTCTATGCACTTTTTAGCAAGCTCTGTGTGTGTGAAATGTAAACTTTTAAATCTCCCCACAATGTAACTGTGTCTAAGGTTATTTATTTTTATTTGCCTACCTACCTACCTATTAGCAGATATCTGCCCAACTTTTTCCAAAATATTCTGAATGTAGCTGGCAAATATGAGATCATTAGTTAAAGGTGATAACCTATGGAGTCATTCCTCATTTATTCCAGTGGCCTTTTAGCATGCTAAATCTAAAACCCTTTGAATATTTTGATGTTATTGAAGGTCATGCTGATGGAGTTCTTCATAATAAGGGAAATAAATGCAGAGCAATCTTGGCATGAGGAAAAGAAGCCCCATTGCATGCGAATGTATTGCTAGATTATTTTGAATGTGATATAAATAATGTAAATAACCTTCATACTAATGTAGAGGGTAGTTGTTGGGTAGGGATTTGGAATGATGTTCTTCCCTTCCAAAATTGCTAGACAATTGCCAATTGTTTTGCTAAGCAGCACAAGGAAGGTGTCATGTTTGAAACCAAGACCTAGACACGGAACATGAACTGGGAAAGAGATGACTGACACATTAGAGTATCAGCTGTACATATGAGCAACACAGTATGTATTTAGTACTGATACTCAGTTTTCTTCTGTAATAATATTTGTACATTTTCTTTTTTTTAGTCTAAACCAGATATAAATTTAGAGTTAAGATGTTTTCCTGTGTACATTGCTGAATCTCAGCTTACATTCCATCCCTTTGTGGATGGTACACGTTTTTTCACCTTCAGTTATGATTCATAAAACATCCTATGTTCTCCAGTCGAAAGATTAATAAATAGTAGATAGCCTTTCCAGCAGTGGGCTGGGGGCTATGCAGTGTATTGCACTGAGTTTGGAGGAAAAATTTAGGCTTCTAGTGGGAGACTCAAGGCCAGAACCTCCAAGGCAGCCTTCTCAGAAGTGCTGCCTGTTCCATGCGCAAGGCCAGCTAGAGAGGCACAAATTAGGATAGGGTTTCCAACCTCCCACTGGGGGCAGGGTTTCTCCTGATCTTGGGGCCTCCAGCTCACCAGCACAGGGTTGGCTGGTGGGGGGGCCCTGCCCCTGAAGGGCCCCAACAGCACCTGACATACCTGGTGTGATGATGTTACCTGGAAGTGATGTCACATGGGCATGTCACATGGGGATGCTCTAGTATTTTGGTATAAAACTCTACGGCACCATAGAGTTTTATCCCAAAATGCTAGAGCATCCCTGTGCAATGTGCCTGGTGTGATCACATCACTTTTGGGTGATGTCATCACACCATGTGTGCTTTGCGCATGTGAGGGAAGCCCCCTGGTCAGCAGTCAAGTTAGGACCTGGCAACCCTAAATTAGGAGTCTTAATTGTGGATGAGACAATGGTGCAGAGAGTTTGTTAGAAACTGGGATACTTTTTGGAACAAGCAGGACCTGTACAAAAGATATGGCCTCTACTTGTCCTGAAAAGGAACCAGGCTGCTGGCACTTTAAAAGGCGGCAGAGCAGTTTTTACATTAAAACCTGGGGGAAAGCTGACAGGATATGAAATGGCTCTAGTTCAGAATAACTCATCTCTAAGAGATGAAGGGATAGCTGTTACTGCTCTAGAGGGAAATGGACAAGAACTGGCCACTGAAAGGGTGACAAACAATATTTGCTGGGCATATTCTAAAAGGTCACAGGGGGAAGGTTGCAGGCCTAACATGTCTGGGGAATTATAGATGTTAACAGAAATGCTAGGAATGTCTGAGATAAAGTGGGGGAGCTGGAATGCTTGGTGTCAGATGAGAACATAGATATTGTGAGCATTTCAGAAACTTGGTGGTATGAGGATGATCAGTGGAATACAGTGACTCCTGGACATAAATTATATCAGAAGTATAGGAAGGGCTCCAACAGCACCTCCACCTGGAAGTGGAGTGGTTCTGTATGTCAGAGAGAGTATGCAGTCCAGTGAAAAAGAATATAAGAGAAATAGATTTGCTTGCAGAAACGCTATAGGTAGAAATAGTGGGCCCAAGGGTAAGCTTAACTCTTCCTTTTGGGTCCACCAGATCAAAGGTTAGAGGATTATTTTAAAATAATAAAATAATTAAGGAAAACAGCCAGATTACATAACTGTGTCATAACAGGTGATTTTAACTGCCCACCTATTCATCACCGACCCGAGGGCACATGGCGCCCTAGGCAGACTGGTGGCCTGTCACCCCCCTCCACAGCGCCCCTGTGCCTTCCTCCCATGGCACCATGCCACCTGCACCTCCTTTTCCCTCCCTTCCCCACCCCAGGTCTATTTCAATGCCCAGAAGGGTGATCAAACACCACTCTGGGCTGTCTAAAGGCATCCCCCTGCCAATCAGCTGATCAGCGGATAAAACCACACTGCGTGCTCACTCAGTACCTGGGCAGGCCAGCAGCAGCACAAATGAACCACATCCTGAAAGGGCGCCACCGCTGTTCCCTCCTCCCCACTTTCTTCTCATCCAGAAAGTGGGGAGGAGGGAGCAGCAACGGCGCCTTTTTGGGACACGGTTCATTTGTGCTGCTGCTGGCTTGCCCGGGCGCTGAGTGAGCACGCAGCATGGTTTTGCCCGCCAATCAGTTGATCAGTGAGCGGGCGTTTTTAGACAGCCTGGGAGGGCACTGGATCGCCCTTCCGGGCATTGAAATAGATCTGGGTTGGGAAAGGGAGGAAGGAGGAGGCTGGGGAGCAGGCAAATTAGGTGTTTGCCTAGGGGGGAGGCCAAATTTGGCACCCCCACCCTGCTGGTGCCCTAAGCAACTGCCTAGTTTGCCTAGTGGACAAGCCAGCCCTGCACCTATTGGTTGGGTAATATGTGTTCAAGTCAGGAGAAAGAAATTGGGTTTTTTGATACTGTCAATGACTGCTTTCATAGAGCAGATGGTCACAGAACCTTACAGAGGGGAGGCAGTCCTGGACTTGGCCCTAAGTAATGCTCAAGATCTGGTGAGAGATGTAAATGTGATATCACTGATTGGGAACAGTGACCATAATGCTATCAAGTTTAGCATTTATGTAAATAGGATGTTGCCCCAAAAGACTAACACAACCACGTTTCACTTTAGAAGGGGTGACTTCTCTCAAATGAGGGGGCTTGTGAAAAAGAAACTGAAAGGAAAGGGAAGGAGGGTCAAATCTCTTTGGAAGTCTGGAGACAATTTAAAACTACAATATTGGAAGCTCAGGTAAATACCACAGGTTTGGAAATACCAAAGGTATGAATACATATTTTAAAAGGCCTACACGGTTAACAAACAAAGTAACGTAAGCAATAAAAGGTAAGAAGGATTCCTTAAAGCTGAGAAGGCTAGTCCAAGTGAGGTATATAAAAGGGAGCACAGACTTTGGCAAATAAAATGTAAGACAGGCAAAAAGAGAGTATGAGGAACATATTTTAAAAACATAAGGACCAATAATAAAAAAATTCTTCAAATACATTAGAAGCAGAAAACCAGCCAGGGAGGCAGAAGGGCTACTGGATGACCAAGGGGTGACAGGATTACTGAAGGATGATAGGGGAATGGCAGAGAAGCTGAATGCATATTTTTTTTTTGCCTATATCTTCACTGTGGAAGATGGGAGATGCTTGTCCATTCCAGAACTTCTGATTTCAGGAGGGTGTTGAAGGATCTGAGTTGGATCAAGGAGGAGAGAGAGGAGATCCTATGACTTATGGACAAACTAAAAACTGACAAATCACCAAGAAAGAACTCAAATGTGAACTCATGGGTCTTCTGACATAAAAATGAAATCTATCACTAAAATCTGCCTCCATTCTTGAGAACTGGATGGTGTCATGGTGTACCTTGTCACAAGCACTTCCATGTTGGTTCAGATTATTGTAACAGTAGGCATTGTGCTTGTAGGAGCAGCTGGCTAACTAATGATGTGTATTGTGTCTGTGAAACTTACATGTATCCTTTTCTCACCCTGAGGTATGTGGCACGCTTGGGTCTTCAAAGTCGCTATTCTCAGAGACTATCACTTGGCTGTGGCTGGTTCTAACCGGAATGTGTAAGGGGGGAAGAGGAGCTGCTTCATTGGTGGGAAAAAGGAGATTTTTACTGAAATGAATAACAATCTGAACCAATCAATATATCTGACTGTACATGGGTCACCAGTTCTATCAAGACAGAGTCTTGCCTGTAACAGCTTTGTTATATAAATAAAGCTTCCTATGATTAAATCAACATACTCATCATTAATGAAGACTGTACAGTATTTGACAGAAGGTAGCTAATGTAACCCCCACCTTTAAAAAACATTCCAGAGGAGATCTGGGAAACTACAAGCTGGTCAGTCTAACATTGATACCAGGTAAGTTTGTAGAATCCATTATTAAAGATAACATTATTAGGCATATTGCTGAACAAACACTAATGAGGAAGAATCAGCATGGATTCTGTAAGGGAAGATCTTATCACACTAATCTTTTAGAGTTCTTTGAGGGATGACACACATGTGGATAAGGATGACCCAGTAGATGTTTACCTAGGCTTACAGAAAGCTCCCATCAAAGGGTACTAAGTAAACTCAGCAGTCATGGGATAAGAGGACTACTCTTCTTGTGGATTAAAAACTGGCTAATTAATAGGAAACAGGGAGTTAGTATAAATGGACAGTTTTCACAGTAGAAGGTGATAACCAGTAGAGTATCACAGGGCTCAGTACTTTCCCTATGAAGAAAGGTTGAAACGCTTGGGGCTCTTTAGCTTGGAGAAACGTCGACTGCGGGGTGACATGATAGAGGTTTATAAGATAATGCATGGGATGGAGAAAGTAGAGAAATAAGTACTTTTCTCCCTTTCGCACAATACAAGAACTCGTGGGCATTCGATGAAATTGCTGAGCAGACAGGTTAAAACGGATAAAAGGAAGTACTTCTTCACCCAAAGGGTGATTAACATGTGGAATTCACTGCCACAGGAGGTGGTGGCGGCCACAAGTATAGCCACCTTCAAGAGGGGTTTAGATAAAAATATGGAGCAGCGGTCCATCAGTGGCTATTAGCCACAGTGTGTGTGTATATATGAAATTTTTTGCCACTGTGTGACACAGAGTGTTGGACTGGATGGGCCGTTGGCCTGATCCAACATGGCTTCTCTTATGTTCTTATATCCAGTGCATTTTAACTTGTTCATTAATTATTTGGAGATGGGATTAAGCAGTGAAATGGCTAAGTCTGTAGATGGCACTAAATTTTTCAGGGTGCAGAAATTGGCAGCTAAAATGATTAAGGGTACACCTTCCCTATGAAGAAAAGTTAGAGGCTGGGGATTTTTAGTTTGGAGAAATGATGGTTGAGGGGTGATGTGATAAAGGTCTACAAAATTAAGCTAAAGATAAAGAAGGAAGTTTTCAAAAAGTACTTTGCTCTCTTTTTCACAATACAAGAACTCATGGACACTCAATGAAATTAAAGATCACTAGGCTTAGAACAGAAAAAAGGAAGTACTTCTTCACCCAAAGAGTAATTAAATAAATGGAATTCACTGCCACCAAATGTAACAGCTACAAGTATAGACAACTTTAAGACAGGATTGGATAAACATGTAGAGCAGAGGTCCATGAGTGGCTATTAGCCACAAGGTATGGATGAAATGGTATGTCTGGTTCAGCAATGCTTTATTTTCTTGATGCTTGGAGGGCAACAGTGGGAGGGCTTCTGGAGTTCTGGACCCACTGGTGGACATCCTGATGGTACCTGGGTTTTGGCCACTTTGTGACTCAGAGTATTGGGCTGGATGAGCCACTGGCCTGATACAACATGGCTTCTCTTATGTTTTTATGTCTCTGCTTTTAATGAAGAACCATTTCAGAGACAATGTTAACATATGTTATGTATTTTTAAATCTCTTTTTGCATATCATTTTAAGAATTAATTGTTCTAATAATAATAATAACAGTTGCTAGTAGTAGTAGTACATAAAAGAATTGAGGACAAAGGGGAGTTATAGGTATTATATTGATCTATTACTTATTCATGACAAGGACGAACAACATCAGTGTAGATATAGTACATTTAACAGACATTTAAAATACATAATATTTTGTAGATTCTGCATGTGATATATATTATTAAAGCCTGATGTTTATTACAATTAGTTACTATTATTAACATTATTTCATTATACATTCTAATACATCTTAGTATTCCCACAATTATCATAGATAAATTTAGATTACAGAGTACTTTTTAACAGCATCTCTAAAAATAGAAAAAGATAATGATTAAACAGGTTTGTATATATGCCAAAATTAACTTATATAGTCTCAAATATGTCATTATTTCAAAGAGTGTAACATTATTTCAGTGTGTTCTTATATTTATACCATTATAATATTATCTATAACAACTTGAATTATGTTAGTGCAGTTATATTAATTCCTAAGCTGACTTTATACTGATAATTAAAATAGAAAGCATTTCAGTAGTTAATACAAATAATTCATTTTTCGTCTTTACTTATAATAAGCACAATGATTTTCCCATTTTTTCCCAGTCTTGGTTATGATGGCATATGGGCACACCTCAGCTTTCCATTTGGTTGCCCATATTGTTCTGGGTGAACATATGAAGCTGCCTTATACTGAATCAGACCTTTGGTCCACCAAAATCAGTATTGTCTTCTCAGACTGGCAGTGGCTCTCCAGGATCTCAAGCTGAGGTTTTTCACACCTATTTGCCTGGACCTGTTTTTGGAGATGCCAGGGATTGAACCTGGGACCTTCTGCTTCCCAAGCAGATGCTCTACCACTGAGCCACCATCCCTCCCTAGTGCAGTCAACATGTATCTAAAAAATTCATGAAGTGTTCATGGCTGGCATGTGGGAGTAGGCAAAATAGGCAATTGCCTAGGGTGGGAACCTGGCCAAAGAGCGGCCAGCTTGGGCCTGAAGGCAGCTACCTACTTGTCAACCTCATCAGACTCCATTTTTTTCAATGCGCTGTATAGCATTGGCCAGCCCTGAACCTATCTACCTAACTACCTTCCAATGTCCAGGTCCATCCCCAACAGTGATTTGGCCATGGAGGGGGTGGAGCGGGGAGCCTGTCCCAATCAGAGCGGGGCTGTGAGCAACAGCTACTTTTTACTTTATATTATCTTCCTGGAAGGGTATTGGAGGCACACGCTGCTCTTGGCAGCCTTGTTCCTCCACTAGGAATCCTCTCAGCTTGGCTGGCTGGGCTGTAAGCAATCAGAGGGAGGGAGGGAGCTGGAGGGAGCTCCATTGTCACCAGACCTAGCACCAGGCTCAGCTGCTGCCTGCGCCCCTGCACCTCTGAGTGGCTTGGCTTGCACAACAGCATGGAAGTGGGGTGGCTGAGGAAGAGAACAAGAGGCAGACAATTGGGAGCCAACAAGTGGCGCCCTCCACCCCCAGTGGCAGGTGGGGAGGAAGTGGGAAACTACAAGGATAGGGAGAGGCTCCCAGCTCCATCTCTCCAGGAGGGGGCAGGGAGGGGAGCACTCCCCCCTGATGGGCACCTCCCATACATGGGGATCAGGACTGGGATCTTCCTTCTCTCTTGGGTTTCCGCAAGGAAACTCATAACAAAGACTTGGAGAGGCTCAGAAGAGAAAACTTCTTTTCTTCTCGCTCCTTTCTTCCCCTCCTCTCTTTTGCCCTCTTTTCTCTCTCTAGATCTCTTGGTCTCAAAGAGGCAACCAAAGTCCCTTCTCCCCCCCTTTTTTCTTTTCTCCTTTTTTGTTTTTTTGCCCCCCCCACTCTCTCTCACACGTACCCCCTCTCGTTTGCTCACTCTTGCTCTCTGTCTTTCTCTTGCTCTCTCTGCCTTGACAACTCCTGATACTTTTTTGAACAAGTTACTAAACAACCATCCATGTGATGGGGGGCTTGTCAGGGAATAAATGTGTTTGCCCTGGCTGATCAATGCCTGCTGGTTCCACCAGCCTTGGCTGCCAATTTTGCATGAAAGGGGGTGGGGTCTCTGATACATCAGCTGAGACCGCTGGGCTTGGGGAAGCTGGTGGACATGCAAGGGAGGGGAGGGGCAGGTGTGCCTTGGAGGTAGCCACTCCAAGGACTCTTCAGAGTGCCTCTTACAAGCAACAGGTCATACATGCCTTGGGGAGGAAGTGTGTTAAGAGCCTGAAAACACAAATAACAACACCCCCTAAAAAGACTGGCTCTTGCAATGGTTTGAGGGTGGCTTAAGGGGGGGGGTGCAACTGTTTTTCAAGAGAGTGGCTGGAGTAGAGGGGAAGGGAGAAAGAGAGAGACCCTCCCCCACTCTCTTCTGAAGGTTTCTTTTGCGGGTATTTGATGGCAGGCTGAAAGATCTGCTCCAGTTTTACTTCCTTTTCCTGCTGCCTCAATAGATTTTTCCAGCTGTGCCTCTTCTATCCTCCTGGAGTGCAAATTGCCCCTAATCCAAGGAGGGCAGAGAAATTCCCATTGGGTTTTCTCTCTCTACTCCCCACTCCAGAGTGCTGCTAAAAACCAGTTTATAATAGGCCCTTTGTCTTCACCTGCCCACCTTTGCCTGCCCTGTGTGGGTGGGAGGGAGGAAGGTCAGACTCACACTGTGGAAGGGGGGGGTTATTGCCTGGGGCAGCAGAACCCCTAGTGCTGGCCCTGGAAGTGCTCTTTCAATTTTATCTGGTAGAATTCCCAAAAGCATAGTTTCTGGTTTCATTTCAAATTCTTTTAAAAACATTTTCCTCAGTCTCTGCATGTTTGTCTTTCCACAAATTTCTTGCCTTTTTACAAATGTATTGCATGCAATAAAAAGTGCTTTCTGCCTGTTTATTTATTTATTACATTAGATTTATATCGCGCCCATTCTACAAAGACTCAAAGCGGCTAACAACATAAGATAAACAATGTTAAAATAGTGTTAAAAAAGTAAAACAATAAAACGATCAGAAATAATCATAATGGTGCTACTTCATCTATTTAGGCAGGATCATATAGTATTTTCCTTTCCTTTCCACTTCCAGCAGGACCCTCTATAGCTCTTGTCCATATTTTTAATATCCTTAGGAGTTATATATCATTAGAAGAACATCTTATGCTTGTTTTCTCTCAGTATTTGACTCACAATAAATTTTATCCCTCTCATCCACAAGTTTTCCCATTGTTGAAATTTCCTTTCATGAAAGATTTGCTTGCTTTCCAGTTTGTAGTTATTGAGACTTCATTTGTGATATTCACTTTACACTTATTTAATATATCTTCTTGCAGCAATAGATTGTCATTCAGTCTCCATCTTCTCTTTTTAGTTCGATCTCCATGCCAAGTCACTAATAGACTAATAGAGGGTTATGGTTTGCAAATATTCTCAATTGTATTTTGGCCCTTTTAAAATTCATAATTTATGTTCTGGATATCCGCCACGTCAATCCTAGAAAAGAATGTACAGCCTTTAGAGCTTGGTTTTATAACTCTCCAAGCATTGAACAAGCAAAGTATTTCCATATAGTGAAATACTTTTTAATGTAATTTGCCTCCCTTCTGGTGTTTTTTTTTTTTTTAAGATTTATCTTTTTTGGGGTCCATCACTGCATTCATAAGAATTGTTGATGTAGGTCTATCCACTTTTCCACTGGCTGATTTCCCCCCCTAAGGCTTGTGGTTTCTGGGATGCAAATTATAAAGAGGGCAACAAAACTTTTATTCAGGGCTTTTTTTGGTAGAAAAAGCCCAGCAGGAATTTATTTGCATAGTAGGCCACACCGTTTGATGCCAAGTCAGTCGGAAATGCATTCCTGTGTGTTCCTGCTCAAAAAGCCCTGCTTTTATTGTAATAGTATAAAACAATTTTCAAATTGATAGAGGAATGTTGAAAACACAATCCAAGGAGGTAAATATACATTCAGATTTAGCAAGCCAATTTAGTTTAGGAGAATATTAAACATACTTTGCCCGAAATTAGTACCAGTGCTACAAAACTGAATAGGAGGGCAGTTGCATTAATCAGCTTGTGTTCTTGGCACTGAAAACAAAATCAGGTAAGATATGTTTGTCCCCTTGGGATATGTTCACTGGATACTAAAGGGTTCTTTGACTATAACGGCATAATAATCTCATTTTAAAAAGATTTAAGCTTTGCTTGCTTTTGGAGCCAGTAATGGTGGAAAAGAAACCTTTTACTGGCATTTCTTGCTATGTCATTTTCTAAAAATAAGTGGCAAAAAATGACTATTTTGCTCAAGGGAATTGTGCAAGCCTCACACATGGGGAAATCAAATTAGAGTCTGTAGCCTGTCCCCTTAGCCTAATAAACAAATTTTGTGACATTTATTGGAATAAGAGAAGAAGGGGGAGGGGAGCCTTTCCAGAATTAATGCTGATTATTCACTACAAAAGAACAATGAACTTCATGGCAATTGAAGGATTAGTGAATTCACACCATAATCCCCTTACAAGTGCACATTCAAGGCATTTTTCTCTTGCCAGTGAACAAAGGAGCAATAATCTCCAAGGCTGTTTCATGTAATAGATGACACAGACACATTTGCATTTGTCATCTCCTAGAACACTTTTAATGCTGCTCTATTATTATAATGGCTCACATGAGTTGCCCAGCAAACCTCATCATCTACTTTTCAAGCTGGTATTTGGTTGGTTGGGGGGCGGGGGGAGACAATGGAAAGAGCCAGGAAATGAAGAGAAGTAAAGAAGTAAATTTAGGGTGGGGAGCTGCATTCTGAATCCTTCCCTACTGACCATGGCATATGCCTATTCTGGATGGCTCTTGTCAGGCATGATTCAGGTTAGGTGCATACCTAAGGCATCTTGTTTGTTTCTATGTCAAATCATTAATTGTTCAGAAAAAGGGACTCCCTGAAAGCATTTGATTCACTGTGGGTACATAAATAAATTATATTAGAGAATATTATCCATATTATCCTTTATTAAAATGTAACTATTTACATTTTTAATATTAACTAACTTGAAGGGGGTGATAACATCCATTAATTTGATACAGATAATTATTAAATAAAAGGAGTAGTTACATTAATCCCTTAATTGTCTTCCCCAAAAGTAAGCAGGACAACAAAGCAAGGAGCTTACTCCAAGAAGAGACTGACCACCCAGTTTAGGATCCCATATTTTTAGGCTTTTGGAGTAATTTGTAGCACTAGCTAACTGTCATACTTGATAGGGCACACAGTTTAGACAAATCATCATAATCTATATATCTGTTTCACAAGTGCGCCCCCCATTGGTGGATATCTAAGTGGTGCCACATTTACCAAAAACAGATTTTTCTGCAAACTTGGAAGACCCCCTTAAGTTTGCAGAAAAATCTGAAAAGTTAAAAAAAAATCATTGGAGGGTTTAAATTCCCCCCAAATAAAGTGTTGTCTGCACATAAACAGACAATGCACTTACCATTGGGAAGCTGGAGAGAGGCCTGGCAGCAGCTGCCACTGTGGTGACTGCTGTGGCGGCAATGTGGACAGGAAAAGATGATAGAAGGAGGTGGCAGTTAAAAAGTAGGGAAAGGTGGCTGTGTGGCCCCATGATAAATTCACAGGACCCTTGCTTGTCATTATTTGGTTTTGATTTGATTTTGATTTATTTGATTTCTAGCCCACCCTTCCTTTGAATGGGCTCAGAGTGGGTTACAACATAGTCTTCTGGCTTAGTGAGAGAATTTTCTTGTGAATTTCTCATAGGTCCCCGTTCGTTAGTTATAATTTCAAACACCCTACAAAGTTATTTATATTAAATTATCTAGAATCCAGAATAGGAAGAGTCTTATGCAGGGATAGGCACAAACAGGGAAAATGCAATTTATTTTGGTTCCTAGTTCATGGCATACCCAGTTCATGAGCCACAAACCATCGCAAACTTTTTGTTGTTGTTTAGTCACACAGTTGAGTCCAACTCTTTGTGACCCCATGGACAAAGTTACACCAGGCCTTCCTTTCTTCCACCATCCTCCGAAGGCTGTTCAAACCAAACTTTTTAGCACCAAATAAACCAGTTCAGTGTGCTAGACTCACAGCCAGTGTTCCCTCTAAGTTGAGTTAGCGTGAACTAGCTCATAGATTTTTAGCCTCCAGGTCACACAATTTTGTCTTAGCTCAGGAAGGATGGCCCCAGAGCACACTAATTTTTGCAGTAGCTCACAGCTTTAATGCCAATAGCTCATAACTTTAATACCAGTAGCTCACAAAGCAGAATTTTTGCTCACAAGACTCTGTAGCTTAGAGGGAACATTGCTTACAGCATATTTCCAGCTGACTCTCCTTTACCTGTCCTCCAAGTTTTGTGAGGATTGGATTTATGGGACCTGAGTTATGGCTCTCCAAAGAAGTGCCCCGAGGAAAGTGCTTTCTGGGGAAATGACAGACACAGGTTCAAGAATGTATACAATAGACCCCCTGCTAGCTACACACACCAAATGCACAAGCTGGGAAATTTGGCACCCACTTTTGCTTTTAAGTTTGATAAAGGGAGTGCATTTATAGATATCCATTTATGAACCATCATGAACCACCATGAACCACTTGAAAGTTTGTGGAAGGTTCATGCCAGTTGACCAGCCATGATCTCCAGTTTGTGAACTACAAACCAGCCAAAATCACAACCTTTAATTCATGAGGCATCCTTAGTCCTATGCTCCAAGTTATTATGCTATATAGAATCCCTGACAAGTAAGACTAAGTCAGGGAAAGTTAGTAATGGTTGAAGTTGTGACTGTATAGTGCTATATGTGACAGTCATACTTAATCTTTATGTTGGAATGATGTCCTATCAAGCTTTACATTCTCTGCTCTGTTACCCATGGAAGGTGTAAAAGGGAAATCATGAAAACAAGAATTTGCACCAAGGTCAATCTGCCACATTTCATTAGTAAAGTGAAGTTCACCTGGCCCATTCTGGCCCTCTTGAAAGAAAAAAAAGGAAATGAAAAGTGTCGTTTATGCATGAGGGTTGTCAAGCTGCTTGGCGTGACTGGGACCAGAATATAGTCAAAAGTCACAGCTTAGATAATAAATCATGAGACTGATATATAGTCTAATCAATCCAAATTCATCAGCAACATCAGTCGTGGTCTGCCTGGGTGGTTCAAAGATGGTGTGTGGGATGCATGCAGATTTGGGAAGCCAAAGTTCTGCTCAGCCATGGACTCAATGTATGGTCTCAGAACAATTCCTGACTTTGCTTTTCCTTTTGGGCTGCTAAATGCCTCTTTGTGTCTGTTCTACAAGCAAGAATTTGAATGTCTATACAGTGGGGACCATTTCTCTTATGTGCCTGAAATCAGGCAAGAAGGATCTCTTGGGTGATGGATGCAATCTTTGAGAATTGCACATTAATTGGACCCGGGAGGATTACAACAGGCAATGTATTCCTGTCAAAACCAATAGAAACAAAAGACACACTTAGTAAAGAAAACAAGCACATATAATAGCAAAAATGTAGAGAGCAATAAAGTGTTGTAAAACTAAAATGAACTGGGGGGAGCAACTCAGTGGTAAAACATCTGCTTTGCATGCAGAAATTGCCAGATTCAGTCCCTGGCATCTCCAGTTAAAAGGATCGTGTAGCAGGTGATACACAAGAACTTTACCTAAGATCCTTCAGAACCATTTACAAAGTAGACAATGTTGGTCTTGATAAACCAGTGGTCTGACTTAGTAGAAGGCATGTGTTCATGTGAACCAAAAATGAATCCATCACCCCACTACAAATTGTGCACATTCATGTTGTGTATTCCTATTGCTTTGCAGTGCTTGCAGATACAGTGCCTCCATAGAATAGCTGTTATGGCACCTCAGTCTTATTGAATAGACTAGGGATCTAAACTGATTAACTTTGACTGAATTATGAAAGGAAGAAATGTAAGGGCATAACGCTTCTCTCTTGTCATTACTATAGTACAGGGGTGGCCAACAGTAGCTCTCCAGATGTTTTTTGCCTACAACTCCCATCAGCCCCAGCCATTGGCCATGCTGGCTGGGGCTGATGGGAGTTGTAGGCAAAAAACATCTGAAGAGCTTGTGAGAAAAAGACCCCTAATTTCAGAACATTGTAGTCACCCGTTTGGTTGCCTGGAGACTCAACTCACACACATCTGCCAGGAGAACATGGGTTTTGTCTACCAGACTGTAAGGGACTTATGTGAGTACTCACAGCCACAACATTGCAGCAGTCTTTGGAAGAGTGCTAACCAGGAGAACAGATGGGTTTCCAGCCACTCCGTGCGTGCACCATCTCGGCCGTTGCAGTAGAAGAAGTTGCGCTGCCAGGAACTGTCAGGGCAAGCGGATTCCAGCCTTGACCATAGAATCCATATTGGTAGGCTAACATCACCAGCAGCTATCTTCCTGCAGTGCCAGACTCCATTACAGCGAAGCGGGAGGCTCACATACTCAACAGATGTCACCTATGCATAAGGCAATCAAGCTTATCTTAGGCGTGCATCCTGTCAGACTGCCTAAGCCTTTGTCCAATGGAACCCAAGACAAAGGATGGTGCCAGTAGAGGAATGAAGAAAAGAAAGAACATCTTCACCCAGAGCCACGTTTTTTTGTATAGATTGGGTGTTACCTTAGGTAGCAATTTAGCCATCTATTGTCACCTTTTAGATAAGTTTGGATAGCTTTAATCACCTCCACCCCAATAATTTCACCCATTCTTTCCTTTAATGGTCATACTGGAGCCTCCCCCTTTGGCCCATTGTTACCTGGAAGTCCAATCAGGGCCAGGTCTGCTCATTGGCCAGATATGGGCATCCAATCAGGTGCCCCCAATAAACTGGCTATTGGCTACCATACAAGTCCAGCCCTTATGGCCATTGCAGAGCCTCCCCTTTTTCTGAGGTCATGTACCAGCTGACCACCTGTCATCCGCCTTTGTACCTCCCATCCCCTAAGGGCTCAAGGTAGTCCTTATAACCTGTGACCCAGCTCTCCACAGGTGTGCATCTAGCAGTACACCATTCCTGCTGTTTAGCTACATCCCCGATTCCTGATCAATTGAGGGTCCCTTCCCTCTAGTCCTCATTTGTTGCCATTGGACCCTTCCTTGAAGACTACGATCAGTAATTATCACCCTGTTTGTCCATCCTTATGTTACCTCTATGCATTTCTCTCTGTTTTTATTAGGACTGTATGTATGTTGTATATATTCATTACCTTGTATGTGTGTTCTATATTTTTCTGTAATAAATTCTTGATTGTTTTACTTAATTAGTGTCCTTGGTAAATTTAGCAATAATTTCTGGAGGTGGAATCCTATATACATAGATTCTAGATCCTTTTTAAGCCAAAGGTGTCCACCTGTCAATTCCCCAAACTCTTTTGGGGGCATTTTGGCTTACAAGCTACCGCTGACCAACCCTGCTATAGTAGTCTTTCTGATCCATAGTGTGTGAGCTCTATGACCCAAGTAGGGAGTAGGGAGATAATTGGATAGTATAGGCAGCAAGAAACCATGATCTTTCTTTGTTGTTTATCTAGGGCATGACATTCTATTTGACCAAAAAACCCATGCCACAGGAAACTTATTTTTTTCTCTTCATCAGCTGCTTTCAGCAAATTAAAGTTTATCAGAATATATTGGCTTAAGAAAATCAAGCCCTGGAAGCAAATACAAGACAGTATAGTAAATGCTCACAAGGGCAAGGAAATAAAATACCAATCACACAATAAAAATCAGCATGACTTTCACTCCAAGAAGGGAACTGAGAAAGCAAATAAGGGAGCAATCAAATGACATCTCTGTGTAAGGTTTTGCCAGTTGCTGACCCAAAGTATTCAAACACATAAATATGGTCAAGGTTTAATGGAAATTAGGTACAGAACAATGGCCTTCTGCCAATAGGCCATTGCCGAGAATGCTTTGAATACAAACAATGGTGATTGTTATATCAAACAAAAAAATATGCACCAAAATTAAGCACCCCACCCCATTATCATTCTCAAGCTTTGGTGTAAATGCAAGCCATCTTCAAGGTTACAATGCATTCTCCCTTTGCTATTCTATGTCATTGCTACTTCCTCAAACATCTAATGTTCACGTCTTGCGGCTCAGACATTTGATATTTATTTGGTGGCTCTTCCATTAAGCAAGTCTGGCTACCCCTGCTCCAGAGTGTTCTGAAAACGAAGATTTTGTAGAAGAGAGGGGGAGGAGCAAAATGGCTTGATGAGGACTCATCACGTTCACAGAATGTTGAAAGCAGGTGTGAATCAGTAGCTGTATTCACATGTTACAGTACACCCTACTTTTGAGTGCTTATATTTGTTTGTAAGAAACAGGCAATGTACATTCACTTTACAAATGGAAACTAGGGATGAGGATAAGTAGCAGGATAAATGTGGGGTTTGTATCACATGTTCAGTTGTATGTGCATTGACTGTAACAGAAGAATTACTCAACATGCTTACAAAGATTCATAGAATCATAGAGTTGGAAGGGATGTCAAGGGTCATCTAGTTCTGCACAATGCAGGAACTTCACAAATACCTCCCCCTAAAATCACAGAATTAGCATTGCTGTCAGAATAGATTGAACATGCAGTCATAATAATAATAATAATAATCATAATACGTTTTATTTATATGCTGCCCTCCCTGCCGAAGCAAGCTCAGGGCAGCTCACAACATATTAATCCATTATACAATAAAATCATACAATTCAATAGTTATACATTATAAAACCAACATTTAAAACACTTCTATTTAAAATTAACATTTCTGGTGCTATGTTGTAAATTTAATTATGATTGTAATGGTGGGAAAACACCTACAGCGAGTCTATCAATGGCTCAATAATCAAGCGAAGGCCATCTTAAAAAGAATGGTCTTGCAGGCACTGTGGAATTGCTCAAGACTCTGCAGGGCCTGCACTTTGTTCGGAAGTTGATTCCATAGGTGTGGAGCTGCAATGGAGAAGGCCCGTTCCCGTGTGTTCTTCAATTTTGCCTCCTTTGGCCCAGGGATGTTCAGTTGGTTCTTTCCCGCTGACCTCAGTGCTCTCTGGGGTTCATATAGGGAGAGACGGTCCCTCAGGTAGGCAGGCCCTCGACCATATAGGACTTTAAAGGTAATAGCCAGCACTTTGTAATGAACCTGGTATGCAACTGGCAGCCTGTACAGTCCGCGCAGCCCCGGATGTATGTGCTCCCACTTCGGGAACCCTAGCAACAGCCTAGCTGCCGTGTTCTGCACCAGCTGCAGCTTCCGGGTTCGGCACAAAGGCAGCCCCATGTAGAGGGCATTACAGTAATCCAATCTCGAGGTGACCGTTGCATGGATCACTGTTGCTAGGTCCCGATGCTCTAGAAAGGGGGCCAATTGCCTTGGCCGCTTAAGATGAAAAAATGTGGACTTGGCAGTGGCTGCTATCTGGGCCTCCATTGACAGTGAAGGCTCCAGTAGGCCCCCCAAGCTCCTGACCTGGTGTGCCGCTTTCAATGACACACCATCAAAAACTGGGAGAGGAATTTCTCCTCCCAGAGCACCACGACCCACGCAAAGAACCTCTGTCTTCATTGGATTCAACTTCAACCCACTCAGCCTGAGCCAGCTTGCCACGGCCTGCAATGCCAGGTCCAGATTTCCTGGGACACAGCCAGGCCAGCCGTCCATTCGTAGATAGAGCTGGGTGTCATCTGCATATTGATGGCACCCAAGCCCATACCTCTGGGCAATCTGGGTGAGGGGGCACATGTAGACGTTAAATAACATTGGGGAGAGAACTGCTCCCTGCAGCACCCCACAATCTAGTGCGTGCCTCTGGGACAGCTCTCCCCTAATTGCCACCCTTTGTCCCCATCCCTCGAGGAAGGAGGAAAGCCATTGTAGGGCTAACCCCCTAACCCCTGCGTCGGCGAGCTGGCAGGTCAGTAACTGGTGGTTGACCGTGTCGAATGCAGCCGACAGAGCTAACAACATCAGCACTGCCACGCCGCCTCGATCCAGATGCCGCTGGAGGTCATCCACCAAGGCGACCAGCACTGTCTCCGTCCCATGGCCTGGACAAAAGCCGGACTGGCAAGGGTCTAAGATGGAAGCATCATCCAGAAAACCCTGCAACTGTAATGCCACTGCCCTCTCAATAATTTTACCTAAAAATGGTAAATTTGAGACCGGTCGATAATTTGCCAATTCAGCTGGATCCGCTGTACTCTTTTTCAAGAGAAGACGGACCATATCCTCTTTCAGAGGTGTTGGAAAGCGCTGAGCTCCCTCTGGCAAGATTTAATCAGCCAAGAGGAGCATGGGTCCAGATCACAAGTTGTTGGGCGTACAGTAGAGAGAATTCCGTCAACTTCCTCGAGGCTAAGTGTGTTGAAGTGATCCAGAACTAAACTAGAAGACAGGCACGGAGCCTCGAGTTCTTGTACTGTATCCAATGTGGCGGGCAGATGTGATTTTATCTGCAAAAAATTTCGCAAAAGCCTCACAGCCTATCTCTAATTCTCACACATTTGGTCTGCCTTGAGGCAGTGTGGTAAGGTTTCCAATTATCCTAAATAATTGTGCCGGGCGTGAATCTGAAGAAGCAATCCTAGCCGCAAAGTAATCTTTCTTTGCGGTCTTGACTGCCATCTCATAAGACCTCATAAACATTCTGTAGGATGTTCTTGGTGCTTCCTCACGAGTATGCTGCCACTGCCTCTCTAGTCGTCTGACCCCTTGTTTCAGCTGTCGTAGCTCATGGAGCTAGTCTCATACGAGGGCGCAGAGAATGTCGGGGTGCGATCTCATTGATAGCCCTGGATAGCCGGCTTTGCCAAGCCTCAACCAGGTCATCAAGGAAATCGCCAGGAGGCCAGGGATCCCGCAGAGCCATTTGGAACCGTTCAGGGTCCATCAGACTCCACGGGCGAGCCAAAATAGGCTCTCCGCCCATACAGGGTTGAGGCGGCGTTTCCATACGGGCCTTGAGAGCAAAGTGATCCGACCATGGCACCGCTTCTGTAGCAATATCGTTTGCCAGAATCTCAGATGCAAAGATCAAATCTAACATGTGCCCTGCCTGGTGTGTGGGAGTTGTAACAAATTGAGAGAGTCCCAGTGTCGCCATGGAAGACACTAGGACCGTCACCTGACTGGAGGCCGTGTCATCGGCGTGGACATTGAAATCACCCAGGACCATAAGCCCTGGGTATTCCAATGCCCAGCCTGCCACCGCCTCCATCAGGGATGGTAAGGCGCTGGCCGGTGCGTTAGGCTGACGGTACACCAGTCAGATCGCCAACCCCTCTCCAACATCCCACGCCAGACCAGCACATTCAATACCATAAATCGTTGGGGCCGGGAGAGCCTGGAAGGAGTAATCCTCCCGTATGAATAGCGCCACCCCTCCCCCCACCCACTAGTCCGTGATTGGTGAAAGATCGAGTAACCCGGGGGAGTCATCTGGGAGAGAGCCACCATCTCCCCATCTTGCACCCAGGTCTCACTCACGCAAGCCAGGTCCATATCCTGCTGAAGCAGGAACTCCCTAAGGATCGAGGTCTTATTATTTATGGACCTGGCATTACAAAACACCAATGACGGAGACAGGCTATTCCTCTTAGCCCCACTGCCTGTCACCATCAGGATGGGACGCAGACTGGAAGGAGGCCGAGCACTGTTTTGTCTCCGCCTCCTCCCCTTATAATTCTGTCTGCTCCCACTGTCACATCTTCCCCTCCCCAGGAGCACTGGAATCCCCAGGTCAGGCATCCACACCTGTGTCCAGTATGGCCTTCACTAATACTAAGACGACCTCACCCCCCCATCTGTATTATCTTAAAACTTAACCCCCCACCCCCACCATCCACTTCAAACCCCAATTGTCTGGCTCACTATTAATTTAATCAATAGTTAATTTAATATAAAAAGCCCACCCTAAAACTCCCCTCTAATTGATTAGTCATAACTTGTGAAGAAGTATAACTCAAGGAGGGAAAAGTGAGGAAGAGAAATTAGTTTGCTCAAGCATTATAGGGTTTATATTTCTGAGGGGAAGATTTTGTGGATAGGGTGATTTCAGGCCCCTCACCCTTCCATAATACCTAACAGGCTATTGGGACTCCTATTCTAATTCATATCTCACTTTTCTACCAAGAAGCCTGACATTTAAAAAATGCCTCCTGTTATTCTAAATTATTTCAAAACTTTAATTCTGTGCCTGAAGGTTAAGGGAAGCAAAGAGTTTAGTTGGGTCCATCTTTGCTTAGCCAATGTGCTTTTCAGATAGAAAAAGGCTTTGGCAGGCTTTGGACCCTTGTTCTTGTAAAGTCAGAAACCATTCACAAGCAAAGCCACCAACCCAAAACTACTTAATAACCACACACAATGCAGAGTGTAAAACTTTACAAGCACAGAGTTGAGTGATTTACAGAATGCTCAGTAACTCCTGCAATACGATAAGCACTGAGACATGGGGTGTTTTTTTTTGTTTTGTTTTTCAGTTTGATCCAGAGTTTTAGAGTCTTCAAATCGCCTGCCACTGTTTCGCTTTAATTATTTTCCTTTTACATTGGTGGATTTGCTGTGCTCATTTTGCATAGCCAAACTTCTATATTTCCTGCTGAAAGCATTTCAATTGGGGGAGGGGGGGCTCTGATCAGAGGGCAGATGGAATACCAGTGCTTAGTTGAATGTATATGATTGCTTGGAAATCATATCAACACTGCAAAAACAATAGAAATTTAAATTACAAGATGAGGCAAGTGATGCTATGTAAAAATTTCAAGTGCTGTCAGTTCTTATGCAAATTACTGCACCTTGTGGCTTTTGGAGGATTCTTTTAAAATGCACGAAAAGTTCTACAATACAAGTTTGAAACACCTGTAGGGAAATGACTGGATCAAAACTAGTTTTGAGAAAAATGTTGCAACCGCAGCACCAGAACTCATCTTGACAAAACAAATGTAGATGCTTCGGGCAGCAATGATGCAAAACAGGTAATGTAAAAGGTGAGTATTGAATGCGGTGATAGAGAGTCACAAACTGTCAGTGTAAAAACACCCATGGTCAAAGCCATGCTTCTGCACAGCAAATTCCACACATGAGTCATTAGTTGTTTGCCTCCTTTTGCTTAAGCCATTTAATAATATTAAAACTTCAGTTACCACTTAATTTGGTTGTTTCCAGTAGCTAATCCTTAGAGCTGGACAAACATGGCCAGGTTATGTTAGGTCATGAGACCTTGCTAGTACTTCACATTTTATTGCCAGCTTAAAATTCCCGTATCATAGACTGGTAATGCAGAATTTGGAGATTAGACATACTTCACGTTATGATTTTCACTGGCATTAGGTACCCACTAAAACAATATTTGAGGCTCATCCAGGTTTCTAATTTTTTAAAAAGCTTTGTGACTGCCTCAGGAACATGTACCTGGGACCATTGTCATTTTCTAAGCAGTTAAAATTCAACATAAACTCATTGAAGCTGAGCTGTGGACTATATATACAGACTCAAGAGTTACTTTTTGTCAAGCATAGGATATGAGCCTGTAACATATACATACCACAATGTAGGAAGCAAAGACCTGCTTGAGGCAATTTACAAAGTTAAACCCCCCCTAAAATAATGAAAAGCAGCATAAAGTTATTAACAGGCCATAAAAATCCAACTATTAAAAATATAGCTAGAGCATAAAACAGCATAAACATTTTGCAAGCTAAACTGATCTTCAGAAAACAGTTTTCACAGCAGACTGTAAAAACAGTTTTAAAAGGTGAAACCTCTTTGTTAAAAACCTAAAAGAAAGTAGGGTAGAAGCCAGGGAAGCCCAAATGGGGACAACATCCCACAGGCAAGGGTTGCTGTGAATTTCGCTGTAAGGGAGTTTGACATTTGAACTTACAATACTCAGTGACTGAAAAATGCAGAAAGTGGATCTGCAGATGTTTGCCTGTTTGCTCTGTGAGCAGCACTGGAGATACTTGTGGGGCTGTTTGTTGTATCACAGTAACAGTGTTGCTTGGTATCTGCATTAGCATGGCTTGTTGCCTTATGCTGTGCGTGCACAGTACAGTACTGTTACAGTGCTTACGCACATTGATATTTCACTTGCTTTTGCACCTGTGCAGTTAATTGGTGAGCTGAACAGTAGGGGATGTAGCCTCTATCTTCTACTTGATGTGACTTGTTGTCTACTGGTATGCCAGTGTGTGCAAGCACATGGGCAGTGGGGAACTAGGTCTAAAAATATTGGTTTCAAGGAGACAAAGGGGCCCACCTATGGCCAGTGTGTGGGAGTAGGGAGTAGGCAAGGTAGGCAGCCACCTAGGGTGCCACCATGCCTATAAGGGCACCATCAGGTGCCCCCTCCCTGGGCTCTGCTGCTGTCAACTGAGGAAGCTAATAGCGTCGGGATGGCACATTGGTCTGTGCTCTCCTCTGAGCCCGGCTTCCCTTGCAAGGGATGCTGGCTCACAAAAGATTGCACCCCACCCAGCTGCTCTCACCTTGAAGGCGAAAGCAACTGGGTGGGGCATCAGTGTGTTCTCATCTGAGCTCAGAGGAGAATGTGCCCCACCTGAGAGACCCAGTTTGGTGTAGTGGTTAAGTGCATGGACTCTTATCTGGGAGAACTGGGTTTGATTCCTCACTTCTCCACTTGTAGTTGCTGGAATGACCTTGGGTCAGCCATAGCTCTTGCAAGAGTTGTCCTTGAAAGGACAGCTCTGTGAGAGCTTTCTCAGCCCCACTCACCTCACAGGGAGTCTGTTGTGGGGGAGGAAGGTAAAGGAGATTGTGAGCTGCTCTGAGGAGCTGATATTTGGAGTGGAGGGTGGGATATAAATCCAATATCATCTTCTTCTTCTGACTGCTCTTGCCTTGAAGGCGAAAGCAGCCAGGTGGGGCACTGACATGTTCTCCTCCAAGCTTGGCTTCCCTTGCAAGGGCAGCCAGGCTTGGAGAAGAATGCACCCTGCCTGGCTGCTCTCGCCTTGAAGGTGAGAGCAGCTGGCAGGGTGTCATGGGTGCTGGGGGCCCTGCAGAAGAAGCCGAGCCTGCAGAAGAAACTGTGCCCCTGCCACCTGCACCAGTGCTCCTGCCTCCTGCTGGAGAAGATCCAAGCCCCCCTGCCTTGCCCTCTTGGGTGGCTCGTGTGCGTGACCGCCTTCGTCAGGACCTCAGGGATCGGAGGAGGGCGGCACGCTCATGAGCAAGATGCTCCCTGAGCCCCGAGTTTTGAAACGATTCTGGCCCTTCTAGGAGTGAGGGTGCTTGAGTCTCAGCAGGATCCTGGCTGCCCTCTGAGTCAGCAATTAGCCCAAATGGGCAACAGACAGCAGAGGGCTATATAGCTGTGGGCTTTGAGAGAATGTTTTGTGGAAGCAACTAGTCACTTACCTGACGTTCTAGCATCCACTTCGGCTTCTGACTTCTGCTTCTGGACCCCCTGACTCTGGCATTGACTTCTGGACCCCCTGACTTCGGCTTCTGAACCTCTGACCTACGATACCTGGACTGTGATTTGGTTTTGGCGCTTTGGACCCTCCTTGCTACCCAGCTACAGACCTTGGACTGCCCCTGGACTTCGCCTGGCCTGGCCCCAGCCCGTGACAGATTGCTTCCACCACCACAAACACCCATTCCACAGGATGGATGCTGAAGCAAGTGGAACCGCAGGACTACTGGCTGCTCTCCAAGGCCAGGTACAGCAGCTGACACAGGCAGTAGTGCACTTGCAGCAACAACCTGCAGCCAGTGCTCCAGCCAAGTGCCCAGTTCCCCCACCTGACAGATTTGGGGGTGCTGTGGAAGAATTTCCTGCTTTCCTGGCGCAGTGTCGGCTGTACTTCGAGCTAAGAGCACGGGACTTTCCCAATGACAAAACAAAGGTGTGTTTCATCATTAGTCTGTTAAAGGGGCAGGCGGCCAAGTGGGCCACACCCCTACTGGTTGAGTCCTCTCCCTTGCTGACTGATTGCCAGGGGTTTGAGGCCCACCTGTCTGCTGCCTTCTCAAACCCAGTCCAAGCAGCTACAGCCAACCGGAAAATCAGGGCCCTGAAACAAGGCAAATCCTCAGTGGCTCAGTACGCCACCGAATTCAAGCTCCTGGCCCAAGACTTGGCGTGGAATGAGGCTGCCCAGATAGACCAGTTTACCGAAGGGTTGGCGGAGGAAGTCCTGGATGAACTGGCCAGGGTGGAGCAGCCACCCACGCTCCAAGGACTTATCACCCTCTGCCTCCGCATCGATGGCCGCCTGGAAAGTCGCCGCCAAGCCAAGACCAGAGGGCGCCAGCTCCCTGCGCCGTGCCACTTGGCTCCTCTTCCATCCCCAGCTAGTACCAGAGATGAGGGTGAGCCTATGCAGCTTGGAGCTGCTTGACCCCACCTGACTCCAGAAGAAAAGGCCAGACGCCGCATGCAGAATCTGTGCCTCTACTGCGGCACGGCAGGCCACTATGCCTCTGGCTGCCCTGCTAAGCATCGGATACCCGGACCTTCGTTGCCACCGCCGCCAAAAGGGCAGCCCCAGGCATAAGTGGACCCTCCAGCCTGGGGCGACTAGCTGGGTCCTCCGAACAGCAGGCTGATACCCCGGGCCCGTTCCTGCTACCAGTCAAACTCCGTCTGCCCGATGGACACTGGCTGTTCGTGTATGCCATGCTGGACTTGGGAGCGGCCCACTGTTTTGTAGATGCCACCTTTGTAAAGCAGCACCAGATCCCAGTGCAGACAAAAGAGATTCCGATGCTGGTGGAGGCTATTGACGGGTGCCTCCTCCGTTCTGGCCCCATCACCCAGGAGACCTGTCCCATCACCTTCCACGTCCAGCAGCACCAAGAACAGCTGCAGTTTGATGTCGCCCGCATGCCTCGCTTCCCGCTGATTCTAGGCCTTTCCTGGCTGAAGCTGCACAACCCCATTGTGGACTGGGCCCAGCAGGAACTACGCTTCCGAGACCCATGCCCCCATCTGACTCCTCCCACCACTCTAGCAGCCGGCATCTCGAGTGGTGGTCCTCAGCTCCCTCAGAAGTATGCGGATTTCGCCGATGTCTTTGAAGAGACAGGAGCTGATCAGCTTCCCCCTCACCAGCCCTATGACTGTGCCATTGATTTGGTACCTGGGGCACCACTCCCGGTGGGGCGTCTGTACCCAATGTCGGAGCCTGAGCTGGCAGCTCTGCGAGACTTCCTGGACAAGAACCTGAAACGCGGATTCATCCGACCCTCAACCTCTCCCCTGTCTGCCCCAGTCCTCTTTCTGAAGAAGAAAAGTGGGGAGCTCCGGCTGTGCAATGACTACCGGGCCCTGAACAAGATCACCATCCATGACTGGTACCCTCTACCACTGATCCCTGAACTCTTGGATCGCTTAAAGGGGGCCCAAATCTACACCAAGCTGGACCTCCGTGGAGCGTACAGTTTGGTGCGCATACGGCCTGGAGATGAGTGGAAGACCACGTTTGGGACCCGATACGGGCAGTACGAGCACCTGGTGATGCCCTTCGGACTGACCAACGCCCCCGCTGTCTTCCAGAGGTTCATGAATGATGTATTCCAGGACCTGCTCGACCGCTTCGTGATCATATATCTAGATGACACTCTGATTTACTCCTGCAATCCTGCCCAGCACGCCGAGCATGTTCGCCAGATCCTGCAGCGCCTACGAGCCCACGGCCTCTATGCCAAGCTGGAGAAGTGTGAATTTGACCTGCGTTCTGTCGAGTTCCTTGGTCACATTGTGTCACCGCAGGGAATACTCATGGACCCCAGAAAAGTGGAAGCGGTCCTGACCTGGCAGGCTCCTCAGAATCGCAAGGACCTGCAGCGGTTCCTTGGTTTCGCCAACTACTATCGGCAATTCATTCCGGCCTATGCATCCCTGACCACGCCCCTGACTCAACTACTCCGCCCCAAAGAACCCTTCCACTGGTCCACCCTGAAGACCCGCTTCGCTACCGGGACACTCCTGAGATACCCCGACCCCCAGCTTTCCTTTACGGTGGAAGCTGATGCCTCCAACGTGGCCCTAGGAGCAGTGCTGTCCCAGCCACTCCAGCCCTGCACCTATTACTCACGCCAGCTCACTGCTGCAGAGAGGAACTATACCATCTGGGAGAGGGAGTTACTCGCGATCAAGGCGGCTTTTGAGGTTTGGAGACATTACCTTGAAGGGGCTCGCCACCCTGTCCAAGTGCTCACCGACCACCGGAACTTGGAGCATCTCCAGACCACCCACCGTCTCAACCAGCGCCAGATCCGGTGGTCCCTATTCTTCTCCCGCTTCGACTTCAGGATCACCTACATCCCCCATACCCAGAACCGGAAAGCCGATGCGCTCTCGCGGAAACCGGAATACGCCCCTGCTTCAACTGAGACCGTGCCTGCTGCTCCCATCCTGCCGCCCTCAGTGTTTGCAGCCACCTCCACTTCACCAGCACTCGAGGACATTCGTGCTAGCCAGGCCAATGATCCCTGGGTCCAGCAACACCTCCAGGCACTCCAAGATGGCTCAACAGGCGAGTTCACGACTCGAGGCGGCCTCTTGCTATACCGCAAACGCCTCTATGTGCCGCCCGGGCCCTTGCGGGCAGAAGTGCTATGCCTGACCTATGACGTGTTACCCGCTGGGCATTTTGGACAGCATAAGACCACCCACTTGCTGACACAGGAATTCTGGTGGCCACGAGTTCACTCCGATGTTGCCTGTTATGTCAGTTACTGTGACGTCTGCCGACAGGCCAAAGACATCCCAGCCAAACCCCCAGGATTGTTACAGCCCTTGCCCACACCCTCAGGACCCTGGGATACCATCTCGATGGACTTCATCACAGAACTTCCGCGATCCAAGGGTCAGACTTGTATCTTAGTGGTCGTCGACCTGTTTACAAAGATGGCCCACTTCATTCCGTGCCCAAAACTTCCCACAGCTCAGGAGACGGCCCAGCTCTACCTGCAACACATCTTTCATCTGCACGGACTCCCAGCCCACCTAATCTCAGACCGGGGCCCCCAGTTCTCCTCTCGGTTCTGGCAAGCCCTCCATTCCAGCCTGGGTACTCGAGTGCACCTGTCCTCGGCCTACCACCCACAGACGGATGGTCAGACGGAGCGCACCAATGCCACGCTAGAGCAATATCTCCGCTGTTACACCTGTCATCAGCAGGATGACTGGACCACCCTGTTGCCCCTAGCGGAGTTTGTGTACAACACCGCGGTCCATTCATCCACCCAAATGACCCCGTTTGCTGCAACCTACGGGTACCACCCTCGGTTCTTCCCAGCAATCCTGCCACCCACGAATGTCCCCGCCGTTGATGCCTACCTGCAAGAACTACATGCCAGCCAAGACTTGCTCCGAGAGCAGCTACAGCAGGCCAAGGAGGCATATAAACTGGCTGCGGACCGGAAGAGGCAAGAGGGCCCTCCAGTGCAGCCGGGGGATCATGTGTGGCTCTCAACTTGCTACCTGCGCCAGCCTGGTCGGTCTCACAAGCTGGATGCGCGGTTCATTGGACCCTACCCCGTCATGGAACAAGTAAACCCCGTCACCTTCAGGCTCCAGTTGCCACCCCACCTCCGCATTCACCCTGTGTTCCATCGCTCCCTCCTTGTCCCAGCTGCACCCCCTGACCCAGCTCGGCCTCCTTCCCCACTGCCACCACCACCGGTGCTGGTGGATGATGAAGAAGAATATGAGGTGCGCCAAATCCTGGACTCACGGTACCATCGTGGAGGCCTCCAGTACCTTGTGGACTGGGAGGGATACGGCCCGGAAGACCGGTCTGGGGAGCCCATGGACAACCTTCATGCCCCGGACATGGTGCAGCAATTCCACACCGACCACCCCAACCTCCCAGGCCCTTCGACGGAGGGGGGCCCTGGGGGGCGGGATAGTGTCATGGGTGCTGGGGGCCCTGCAGAAGAAGCCGAGCCTGCAGAAGAAACTGTGCCCCTGCCACCTCCACCAGTGCCCCTGCCTCCTGCTGGAGAAGATCCAAGCCCCCCTGCCTCGTCCTCTCGGGTGGCTCGTGTGCGTGACCGCCTTCGTCAGGACCTCAGGGATCGGAGGAGGGCGGCACGCTCACGAGCAAGACGCTCCCTGAGCCCCGAGTTTTGAAAGGATTCTGGCCCTTCTAGGAGTGAGGGTGCTTGAGTCTCAGCAGGATCCTGGCTGCCCTCTGAGTCAGCAATTAGCCCAAATGGGCAACAGACAGCAGAGGGCTATATAGCTGTGGGCTTTGAGAGAAGGCTTTGTGGAAGCAACTAGTCACTTACCTGACATTCTAGCATCCACTTCGGTTTCTGACTTCTGCTTCTGGACCCCCTGACTCTGGCATTGACTTCTGGACCCCCTGACTTTGGCTTCTGAACCTCTGACCTACGATACCTGGACTGTGATTTGGTTTTGGCGCTTTGGACCCTCCTTGCTACCCAGCTACAGACCTTGGACTGCCCCTGGACTTCGCCTGGCCTGGCCCCAGCCCGTGACACAGGGGTGTTGGCATGGCTCGCCTGCAGCCCCTGCTCAGTCTTCTCCGGTCTGCCCAAGAAGGCTGAGCAAGGGCTGCAATCAAGCTGTGCCTGTGCAGTGTGCTCTTGGAGGTGCTCTGAGACTACCCTAAGAAGAGCAGTCTAAGAGTGCCTCTGAGAATGCATTGCACAGATGCAGCTCACCCAGAACCCACCCAGCCTTCTGCTGCTGCACCTGCACTCCTTTTCAATGGATAGCAACATGTATGATTCCAAGTTCTCCTCAGACAGTGAATTTCTTAGCCTTAAGATGATGTAAGGTGATGTAATACAAGTCATGATCCCAGGTTGGGATTCCCAGCTAAGCTTCATTGCGTAGTCACAATAGTAAAGATCCGAGCCTATATAATGTATGTGTCGACCTCATATAACCCAAATCAGAACTATACAACATAAATAGTAATACAATGTAAATTTTAGTAGCATTACAGTAATAATACTGGAACTTCTATTATATTTTCAAGCTACTAAAAGCATCATTAACATCTTTAACATATTGTCTAATGTTTAAGGGGGCCCACTTGACATTGGGCAAGCTGACACCCTGGCCAGTCTGCCACTAACATGGGGGTTTTGTTCATTGCAACATCATTTGCCTTATTTTATTTACCTTTTTGTTTACGTCATAGGTACTGTTAAATAATGCTTATGGAATCTCCATTTGCATTTTTTCTGGCCCTCTCACAAGGTGTTTAGAATGGCAGAGAATTCTTGGCTAGTTGTGTCAAAGTTCTATATTTTTCACAGTTTGCAATCCCATGAGCAGTTTGGCCTGATATAACCACCACTCCCCTCTGAATTAAATGAGTGTGACCACATACGCACATCTGGCTCCTATGCCTCACTCATCCTTACCTTACCACACAAATTAAATAGCAAATTCAGATGGCCTCACCAGCAAAGTGCTATCATGGTGTTTTTCTGACTGTCTCTGTTTGCCCTATAGCACCATGGAAATGCATGAACAGTGTGATTGTTCCATTCTATTTCTGTTGGATCCTTTCCCCCACCCCCGCCCACTCTGACTTGAGCTTCAGCACCCCCATAGAACTGGTCAGGAGCACATGTGCACTTGTCTGCTTCTATGCACTGCACAGTGGCACAGAAAAAAATCCCAACCCAGCCATGAGTCTGTGGCACTTTAGCGATATGGATGACCAACCACGGGCCTGCTGTGCTATGATTCCAGTTTAGGGGTACTGTCTGATCAACATAAATAACTCACTGCAAACTCACACATCTTATTTAAAACCGAGATCCTGCTGCAACAACCTGTTTATCTGATTGCACATATTGTTTCTTCTTTGTAAATGAAAAATTAAAATAACACCCCAGAAAGTAACACTTCTCAGTACAATCCTCTTCTGTAATGAAATGTCTGTTGATTGGAAAATGTGCCTGTCAGTTAAGTATTTCCCATCACTGTTCCCTCCAGTCTCTTTGATCTCTAAACCAAGCATCTGGCTGTCATAATAATGGCCAGATCTGTAGACTTCTGAATATTACTCCCTGGTATTAATGTTTCAATTCAGATAAAATCTATGTTAATGAACCTTTTGTTTTGATTACTTAATATCTGAATGCACATTCCTCGTAAGTGATTACCATCTCCCTCTGGTGATAAACCCTCCTTTAACCCCCAAAGCTTTATAATTAATGTTACACTCTGAGATAGTAACTTATCCATGGCCACTCAATGGCTTCAGAGATGAGCAAGAACTTTCAAACTCAATGCACTGTACTGCTAGTTGTCAATTTTGTGGAGGGTTTTTTTTTGCATGTTGGAACTTTCCACTATTTGTAAATGATAAGGGTGCTTACACAGATCACAGGTCAGGTCTTCCCCTTAGCTCTGCAAATATTTGGGTGGTTAGCAACACAAGTGAGATGTATGGATAGGCTTAAAGGGAAAACAAAAGCTCCGTACAAGTATATCTCCAATACACAAGTATAGAAACCAATATTGTATTATAAAAACCATTCAAAAATCTACCCAACAAATATCTACAAAAAGCAACTTTATACAAATTATCAATAGCGCAAAATATAAGTTTGTAAGCTCTTGGGAAAAATACAGCATGTTTGAGCATTCCAGTATGAATTAATTCTTGATCTTCATTTTTTTTTTTAATAGTTCCAGCTTGGATACTGGTTTGCCATTAGCTGGAACTATAACTTTTGGAATTTCATTGCGCTTGTTAAAATAATGTGGAAGAAGTCATCTGGATGGACTATTGAATTTGGGTTCTCTGTTCTGTTTGTAAAATTCACAGATCAGATTGTATTTATTTTCATACTTGCTCAATTGATAATTTGTATGAAATTGCTTTTTGTAGATATTTGTTGGGAAGATTTTTGGATAGTTTATATAATACAATAGTGGTTTCTTTATGTTTGTATTGGAGCTTTCCTTTTCCCTTTATACTTGGGTGGTTGCAGCCATTCTCCTGGGTTCCTTCAAGGTCTCCTCGGTAAGACATTTGGTCCCCTTCCTTGAGTGTAGTGACCAGGCAACTGTGATCCATGCGACGGTCACCTCGAGATTGGACTACTGCAATGCCCTCTATATGGGGCTGCCCTTGTCTCATACCCAGAAACTGCAGTTGGTGCAGAATGTAGCAGCCAGGCTGTTATTGGGTTTTTCTATACGGGAGCACTTACAGCCAAGGCTGCGGGAACTGCACTGGCTGCCAATAGTATTCCGGATTCACTACAAGGTGCTGGTTATTACCTTTAAAGCCCTATATGGCCGAGGACCTGTCTACCTTAGGGACTGTCTCTCCCCACATGTTCCCCAGAGGGTACTTAGGTCTGGGATGCAGAACTTATTGTCGATCCCTGGGCTGAGGGAAGCAAGACTGAAGTCTACTAGAGAGAGAGAGCCTTCTCAATTGTTGCCCCCTAGTGGTGGAATCAACTTCCAGAAGATGTAAGGGCCTTGCGGGACCTTGCTCAGTTCTGAAAGGCCTGTAAAACAGTACTATTTCTACTTGCATTCAGCTGAGTTATAGTACAAGAGGATGCCTAACATCGCTGAACATATTGAAATTAATACTAGCATCAAAACTCTTTTAAATTTATTAAAATTCATTGTTTTATTGTTTTAGTCTTGATTGTTGTGAGCCGCCCTCAGCCTGCTTCGGGGGGGAGGGCAGGATATAAATCCAATAAAGAAAGAAAGAAAGGTTATTTCTAGCAGGTGTCAGCAGTTGTAACCTTTGCACAAACAGGGCATACAGATCATCAAGTTAAGGTGCAGTCAGTTTCATTCTGTAAAAGTAATAATCACTCAGTGATGATCAGCTGTTAGAAATACTGCAAGATCAGCCTGAATGTTCTAGTTAACAATGTTATGGTCTGCAAATGAAAGTTTTTGCTCATTGCAATGATGTTTGCTTTCTATTTTCCCCTTCTCAACCCCACTTCGGTGTGGATAGATAATGTCTGCTGCATCTCCATTTGCTATTTCATTTTCTCTCACACACACAATATCTAGAAAGAAAAAGAATCTCTGGCTAATGGTGTCAAAGTTCAATATTCTCCACAGCACAGAAACATAATGTTTCTTCCTTGTAAACTCACAACTCTGGTCCTATTAAATTGAAATTCTTGGGGGGATTTTATTGTGGAAGTCTAAAATGAGAGCTGTGCCAATTAAGGTTTTTATTGTGTGCTGAGGCAAACTCCCATCAGGATGGATGAATCTGGAAGTGTTAGAAATCCTATCTCTTTATGAATTTATGAAAAATCATGTTGGATTTGTTTATAAATCTCATGGAAACATTATTTGCTTAAAATTGAGAAGACTATGCCTGTCTGGCTTGACTATCTGTTATTTTTATTATTCCAAAACTAGTGAAAAGATAATCAGCGTGTTCTCCCTTGCCCCACTAAAAACTGTTCTGCTGCCAATCGGAACAATCCCTTTGGTGAAAGAATCACATAAAATATTCAGTGATGACAAACCACGGATTATCTTATCACTGACTAGCTGTGCTTGTTGTTAAATGTTGTGCAGCTATCAGCTCTGTAAGAAGGTGAAGAGGAATGGGGAGTAGGCCTCACATTCTGTGGGACTATACTGGCTTATGTCATCCTTGATGGATTAATAGGGGGCAGTTGTGTGTCCTATGAACAGACTGTAACGCATACAAGTAATGTACAAGACAGTAGGAAAAAAAGACTTTGCTGACAAAATACAACTGTACAAAGTACCAACTCCATACTTGTTTAACTGCAGACTAGGGGTATCCAGTGAGAGCTTTACTAATTACGATTCAACCTGAATCACAGCCCATTCCAAAATATTGGAAATGCTCCAAATCCAAACAAACTTTATTTCTAACATAAAGCAGCGGAAGGAAAACCTCTGATCTGAGGGCCCCCTCATCATCTGCTTTTGATTGCCCAGGGAGCCGGTGGAGCTGAGGATAGAATGGCTTAGCATCAGCACGTATGTGTTTAGTGGCCACTTCCTACCAAATCACCTCAATTAGTATTGTAAAACAATCTACTTTTTCAGTTTCTTCCAATTATTGTACTAGTATTATTCAAATTCTATATAACTACAGAGACTTGTTGTCTCAACTCTTTCATTATCTGAGACTGCATGTGTATGAGAGAAAAAATTGTATCTACTAGCAGAAAGGGCAGGTAGATGGCAAAAGGGGGCACACAGGCTATAGTTTCCCCCGTAACTCCCCTAAGAAGGAAATGCAGACTAGACCATATGTCTTGCAAAGGACAGAAGGAAATGTCTTGCTTGGACCAGCTGTCAGGCAGGACAGTGAAATGAAGGGGACTAGACAGACACCCTGATGTCTCCACCCCCAGCTATAGAAAGACTGTTTGTCCCTGCAAATAGACAGAATGGATTTGTTTATTTAAACAGAAGGTTTCACACACAGAGGGAGAATACGTACATACATACACCTGATCTGAAAATATGTAAGAGAATGGTGCAAGGGATGATACAATTATCTCGGTGTGAGAAATTAGTCACTCTAAAATCTGAGAAATCTCTGCGTCTGTAATGCCATACAAGAGCATTAAACAGCCACACAGTTTTCATGATACACATCCTATTTGCTTGCTATTAGCATCAGTATGGGGTAAAGGAAGCTACTTCCATTTACACAGAAAGTAAGCATGGTCGTTCTACTTATTAAAAAAAAATGCACAGGTCAGGACATTGTGCTCAGCCTTGTTGCATCATACTAAGACAAACAAGGAAAGACAGAAGGATGGGGTTCACCATCCATTATCTATATGCTCCAGTTTTGTAAAATACCAGACCCAACATACGCAGACACAGACACACACACAGAGACACATATACATGCAGCTTGAGGAACCTGGGAAAGATGGAAAAGCTGACACTCACTCACATGCCAAACCAGGACCCTTTTCAGACAGTTGATCTATTCTGTTTCAATAACTGGTTACTAATTGATTTTTCCTGTCATTTCAGACAGACTTGTTTTAGTAACTGGCTGCTAGCGGAATTTATTTACCCATTCATACAAACCCACTTGCATTCCATTGGCAAAGCATGCCTGAACCACTGTTTTTTTTTTTTTAATTTTGTATTTGATTTATTCAACCATACAATACATGAAAACAGAACAATAATACCCGATACATAATAATAACACAGAAAACATAAAATAGAAAAACAAACCACGTTGAAAGACACCAAATCTAGAACAACACATTCCACACAACATAAAAAAAAAAAAAAAAAAATTATAGGATTAACTTCATCCTATAACAACATTCCCTCTTCCCACTTAGGGTGTTACTGTGGCATAAAAATCCCAAGACTGAACTTCATATCTTCCTTTTTTTTTAAAAAAAAAAAAAGAGAGAATATCATTAATATTAATATTCCTTATATTATTAGCTAGTTGCAATACTGCTTTGCCCCCCAAGTCGGAATAAAGAGACGGACACAATTAAATTGGTGAAAATATGGGCCACTTTTATTAAAATAACTAGCAACGGCAAGGGCAACCGAACTGCGGCCAGGTCAGGGCCAGCGGTCTCCTCAGACCGCTCCCCTGCCTTTTTCAGCGGGCGAGAGACCCGGCCCCCCAGCCGGAGCTGTGAGCCACAGCTCCCGTTAGGCAGGCCCAGCAGGGAGGCTCGCACCGGAGGGCCCCAAACACCAGACGCGAGTCTCAGCGAAAGGCACCCATCCAATCGAGTCTCCAGGACAGTCTGCATTCACAAACCTCGAGCCACACCCAAGGTTGATCCTGACAGACCCCTAACTCCCCAAAAGGGGGAGGCTAACCGGTCCTCCCCAGGCCGCATGGTGCCATAAACCCCGTAGAACCTGCCCTGAAAAGTGACCAACTCTACCAAGGCACCAACCCTAAGCCAATTCCTCAATCCACTGAAATGCTATGCAAGGTAGGCAAAAAACACCCCCCAGTCAAATGCCAAATCGCCGGGGAGTGAAAAAATTCCTACCCGGCCCCTCCAAACGGAAGCGACCAGCGATTGCCTGCATAACAAATAGGGCGGGCGGGTGGGCCGAAAACGCCGGGAAGACTGCCGCGGCATCGAGCGGGGCTTCAGCAACAGCGCTGAAGCCCCGCCCCCTCAGGACGCGCTCAAAAGAGCGCCGAAGAGTCCGCTCTCCCTCCAAGGGGGGGCAAAACTTCCCCTTCAGCCACGCTGCGATGCAGCGGGCTTCAGGAGGCTTCTTTGCCCCCCAAGTCGGAATAAAGAGACGGACACAATTAAATTGGTGAAAATATGGGCCACTTTTATTAAAATAACTAGCAACGGCAAGGGCAACCGAACTGCGGCCAGGTCAGGGCCAGCGGTCTCCTCAGACCGCTCCCCTGCCTTTTTCAGCGGGCGAGAGACCCGGCCCCCCAGCCGGAGCTGTGAGCCACAGCTCCCGTTAGGCAGGCCCAGCAGGGAGGCTCGCACCGGAGGGCCCCAAACACCAGACGCGAGTCTCAGCGAAAGGCACCCATCCAATCGAGTCTCCAGGACAGTCTGCATTCACAAACCTCGAGCCACACCCAAGGTTGATCCTGACAGACCCCTAACTCCCCAAAAGGGGGAGGCTAACCGGTCCTCCCCAGGCCGCATGGTGCCATAAACCCCGTAGAACCTGCCACAACTAAGGCCAAGTCTCTACTTAGGGCTTAGCACCCACAGAAAGACCCCAAACCAACAAAAGCCCTTGCCGCAAATCTCTCAGAAAAAGCACATTACCCTTTTCCGAGAGATGCACACCATCCCCTCTGTAGAGGTCGGGACATTCCTTAGAAATATCTGGATGGGGCAAATAGTGGCCCAAACCACCCTCCAGAACCTTGCAAATTTCCTTATTCGCTCAGTGGGCAACCAAACTGCGGCCAGGTCAGGGCCAGGGGTCTCCTCAGACCGCTCCCCTGCCTTTTTCAGTGGGCGAGAGACCCGGCCCCCCAGCCGGAGCTGTGAGCCACAGCTCCCGTTAGGCAGGCCCAGCAGGGAGGCTTGCACTGGAGGGCCCAAACACCAGACGCGAGTCTCAGCGAAAGGCACCCATCCAATCGAGTCTCCAGGACAGTCTGGATTCACAAACCTCGAGCCACACCCAAGGTTGATCCTGCCAGACCCCTAACTCCCCAAAAGGGGGAGGCTAACCGGTCCTCCCCAGGCCACATGGTGCCATAAACCCCCAGGCACTGCGCCACACCCAGCGCGGAATCATGGCCGACCAAACCATAATGGTACCAGGCCATCTGTTCCTTATGTACCTGAAATCGTCTCGGGCCTGCAAGATCAATGCCTTGCCCTTAATCAGCCCGAGATCATTCCCTCCCAGGTGAAAAATCAATGCCTGCGGAGGAGGGCCCCCAGACCCAGACCCATGAAACAAAAAGGGAAGCAAGCCAGGCCACTGAAGACCCCGGCGCCCCCTCCATTCTATTGTGACACGTTTGCTGAGCCCCAGCTGAGAGCCAACAGCAGTTCTCCGAGCTTGATGTGCCGCCCGAAACACATAACTGTGCCCGCAGATGAGAACTCTGCTCCTCCGGCCAGGAACAACAGCATCTAAAAGGAAAACAGACAAGTTATACAACCCAAACCTCAAAATACCCCAGCTCCTAACCAAAACTTATTAGCGGAGCAAAGGGCGAATATAACCTTTGTAAGCCTGAGACCGCCAACGGCCCAGGCGTTGAATGGACGAAGTAGGATAACCCAAGGCAGCAGCCGTAGAGGCTGCACCGATTCTGAAGGAATGGGTACCAAACCTCAATCCAGACAAACCCAACCAGGCTAAAGCCTTTTGACGTCACAGCCCAAAGTTAATGCTTTGTCAACGGACTGCCCCCAGCGTGACAAAACAGCGATCCTTCGCAGCCCCTCCGCAAAGCCAAATAGTCGGCTAATGCGGAAACTGGGCAAAGCTCCACCTCTGAGCACGAACCCAACTCTAGCACAGTCCCCGTGCCCTCTTGATCAGTTTTAGATCGCCGGATAGTAAGGACCACCTTACCCCCCAGCAACGTAATATCCTTCAATATGAAACATCACGCGTGGAGCTTGCCACCAGTTCACTAACCCTCAGAGCCCCATAAAAGGCTACCAAAGAGGCTGCGTGGAACAAAACTGCCTCGAAATGAGACGCACACACTGCGCTCCAAACCCCTTGCAAACCCCGAAGAATATCAGGAGACAAAGGGACCCTAGTATGAGGCATAGGCCCAGCCTCCCTGGACCACCCTTCCAGCATCTTTCGAATACGAAAATCTGCTGTTCCTCTTTAAACCCCAAGGCCTTGCTAGTGAAGGCCAGCGCAGACATGCGTTCCCGAATTGATTGCACGGCCAATCCCTTACCTCTCAAGGAAACATAATAATGGAGCAACTGCTCCGCTGGGAGGGGCCAAACAGTGCGATGCCCTACCTCAGCCCTAAAGTCCTCAAACTGCCGCACGGCACACTCATAAGACTTCCTGTTGCTAGGTGCAATGGCTAAGCCTATCGCTCTGCAGGCCTCGGCTCTCCAATCAGCCATAGCTCCTGGGGCATTGGCGCCGCTTCCAGATCGGCGTCTGGGGCCAGCTGACGAAACCTCTCCATTTGTTTACCATCTGTTTATGATAGAGAGCATCAGCTACCCCGTTATTCACCCCAGGAACATGCTTGGCCAAAAAAAAAAAAAAAAAAAAACCCAAAATGTTAAGCCGCAGGCAACGCAGAGTGAAGGCCCTCACCATCCCCATAACCCGCTGCGATTTGGACGAAAGGGAGTTAATAACCTGAACAACCGCCATGTTATCGCACCAAAAATGAACAGTGCAATTAACCATATTACTCCCCCACAGCCAAACCACAACTAAAATGGGAAAAATTCCAAAAACGTGAGGTCCCGGCTCAAACCGGCCTGCACCCACAACTCAGGCCACTCTTCCATGCTCCAATGTCTACGGAAGTAGACCCCATGACTTAAGGGTCCTGGACCAAGTTGGCACTCGAGGACCTTGAAAAGGAAATCTAAAACCCAACGTAAAACCGTTCAACAAATAACAACTGTCCTCCCCACATGGATACCTACGAAGCCGCTTCTCAAGAGGCCCCACCTTTATCGGGCTGGGACCCCTCTCCAGTTTGAAAGGGACCCCCGCCTGATCTTTTCTGGCCCTTACATGGACGAACTGTAGGGCAGTTGTTGAAAGAATGTGGGCCAGCACACAGGGGGCATCCGTGCTTAAAGTAGCAGCCTTTACGACTGCACGCCCCCTGGGACCCATACTCCCATCAAAGCAAGTGGGGTAGAACCGCCTGCCCCGCAACCCTGCGGGAGGAGGAGGACACACCAGAAGGCGAAGAGGAAGCCCTAGTCACTAGGTGACCACTGTCAGAACGGTCCCCCAAATTGGGCCGAGCAGGTGACATCACCTGCAGCCACAACTGTTGGTGAATCTGATCCCAAGGGAATGAAGGGTACAAAGCGGCCCTCATCCTGAACTCCTGGTCATATTGGATACAGGCCGAGCCGCTGAACATCGTATACCCCTTGTATATGATGTCCATATTTTGAATCAACGCGGCGGCCCGCCAGGGCTGCGCACATGCTATCACTCCCGCATATATGAAAAACCCCGGGAGCCAATTGGCCCAGGTCCGATCAACCTTCCTCTTCCTGAGCTTCTCCATCCCTTTATCGACCAGCTCCTCCTTGCCCCTCTTCTCCAAATCCCTAAATAAAAGGGAGAATACGTCCACGTATTCCCCTTTTAAGATTTTCTCTCTTGTGGCAGGCAGCAGGTGATCACCCAGCACAAAGCCACCTCCCCAAAAGTCATAGCACTAAAAGGGACCGCCCCGTACTTACCAGCCGATAAAGCAGGCACCAAAGCTGATCGAGCCAGCAGGCCCCACAGCTCCTCCAGCAGCAACTGCAGCAGATCTGCCTTCCAGAAGAGATAAGCGGGTCAATACATCTGCCTGCAAAGCACGCTTGGACAACCAACCCTTCTTGGGCAACTGAGAAGGTGGAAACCCCAATGCCTGCTCAAGTGCCCGCAGCCTCTAAAAAATGGCTGCATTAACTTCATCGTCCCCTTCATCGTCCGAAGATGAAAGGGGGGGGCGGGGGCTTAGAAGGAGGCTTAGGAGCCTTAGGGGCAGGCTGCTTCCCTTTTGATTTTCCCTGCCTTTTCGACCCGACATGTTCGCTAAAGCGCACAGCAAACAGCAGACTTTCTTTAACTAGCTTAGCCAAGCCTGAGGCCAGCAAAGGAATAAAAGGGGGAAAACAGCCCTCAAAATGGCCACCACCTCAGTGAACTCTAAAATGGCCGCGCTTAAACACCTCGTAAAATGGCCGCCCCAAGAGCAAGGGTGTGATAAAGAAGAAGCAAGGCCGAAATGGCCCCCAAGCACCAGGAGAAGTACAGCACCTCAAAATGGCCGCCGCAAGAGCAAGGGGTGTGGGGAAGAAGCAAGGCCAAAATGGGTGTCAGGCACCAGGGAGACGTACAGCACCTCAAAATGGCCGCCCCAAGCACACGGCTTGAGGGAGAAGAAGCAAAGCTAATAATGGCTACCCAGCCTCAGGGAGAAGTACTCTTACCAGCACCCCTGAACTTCAGCCTCTCAAAACAGCCGCCCAGCCCCGCTGTTCCCCACAGTCTTGGTCAAATGGCCACCCCATCCCCTGACAGCACCACAGTCCTGAATAAGACACCTAAAAAAGTCTGCTGTGAAAACGCTGAGAAAGCAGCGTCACCCCAGAGTCAAAAATGACTGGTGCTTGCACAGGGGACCTTTCCTTTTCTCCCCTCCAAGTGCTAACCAGGGCTGACCCTGCCTAGCTTCCAAAACTGGACTAGTCTGTCAGCCAGTAAGAAAAGGGGGGGGGGGAATCCCAATGGACTGCTCTTTACCCCCAAAAGGCAATGATCCTATAGTCAAAAACGACTTGTGCTTGCACAGGGGACCTTTCCTTTCCTCCCCTCCAAGTGCTAACCAGGGCTGCCCCTGCCTAGCTGCCAAAACTGGGCTAGTCTGTTAGCTAGTAAGAAAAGAGGGGGGGGGGGATCCTAATGGAATGCTCTTTACCCACAAAAGGCGATGTTTCTTTAACCCCTGTGAAAACCAACCCAGCAGAACACCCAGCAACAGCCCACAAGAGAAACTTTCTCCAGGGCACACACAAGCCCTGGTAATCAAACTGTTTAAAGGTAGAATGCTCCCTCGACGCTCTCAGCTCGGCTCAGACGATCCACCGACGCTCCACAAACAGACAGCCCAGACGCGACAGGAGCTCATACACAAGCTCCGAGCCAGCCGAAAACGCCGGGAAGACTGCCGCGGCATCGAGCGGGGCTTCAGCAACAGCGCTGAAGCCCCGCCCCCTCAGGACGCGCTCAAAAGAGCGCCGAAGAGTCCGCTCTCCCTCCAAGGGGGGGCAAAACTTCCCCTTCAGCCACGCTGCGATGCAGCGGGCTTCAGGAGGCTTCTTTAGTTGCCCTGAATACCTTTAGTTTTCTCTAACCATAAGTATACTTTTCCCCATCTTTTCATTGCATCCTCCTTCAATTTACCTTGTATCATATTAGCCAATATATCCGTTTCGGCCAACTGCATAATTTTATGAATTAGTTCTTCCCTCTTTGGTGGAACTTTAGATTTCCAGTTTTGAGCGAGTGATATTCTGGCTGCCGTTATAATATAAACTGCAATAAATTCATCCTCTCGGGGGATCAACCCCCTGACTAACGATAGTAACATACACTCTGGTTTGAGCGGAAAATTAACCTTCAATATATCAACCAAAATCTTATGAATCCCTTTCCAATATTTTTTGGACACCTTACATGTCCACCATAAGTGATAATAGGTTCCTACCCTCACTCCGCATTTCCAGCAATTGGGTGGGAAGTCATGATTAATTTTATTTGGTAACACCGGTGTGATATGCCACCTGTGGAAGAGTTTGAAAAAATTTTCCCGATAGTTGACAGGTTTTATGATCTTATAGTTATTCCTCCACAACATCTCCCATTGTTCCAGAGTTATATTAACCTTTAAGTTCTTTGACCATTTTAACATTACGTTTTTGACCGTTTCATCCTCCAGTTTTATTTGTAATAGATAATTATAAACCTTCTTGATCATTTTTCCAGTTTTTGCTGTCATTAACATATCGAAGTCGAAATTTGTCTTCGTGAACCCAAGAATTTTGTCGTTATTATATTTTGCCAAAATTTGGGTCATTACCCACCAGTCCGGGAAGATCCCACTTTGTTCTAGGTCTTCCTTCTTCCTGATTTTGTTATTCCCATCTAGTAAGTCTGAGTATCTTAAAGTCTTTCCCGGAGACCACAGTTGCGGCAGGATTGATGCCTCCATTGGGGATAACCACCTGGGCGTTTTATCATAAATTTTCCTTTTTAATTTTGTCCAGGTTTGCAGTAAAGCTTTTCGAATTAAATGATTTTTGAAATAATTTTGGGGTTTCTGGATATACCACATATTTGCGTGCCAACCAGCTTGTAAATCGGCACCTTCTATTGATAGTACGCGAGAGTCTTCTAACGTTACCCAGTCTTTCAACCACCAGATTGAGCAAGCTTTGTGATAAATCTCAAAGTCGGGTAACCCCAGGCCTCCATTCTCTTTTTTATCAGTTAGTATTTTCCACCCTATTCGGGGTTTCTTTCCCTGCCAAACAAACTTTTTGGACAGCTGATTTAATTTCACAAGGAAAGAGTCCTTCAATGCAAAATTTGCCATTTGAAACAGAAATAAGACTTTGGGAAGAATGTTCATTTTAAGTAATGACACTCTACCCATAAATGAAAGTCTCAGATTGGCCCACCTCTTAAATAAAATCTCAATTTCTTTTAGTAAAGGAACATAATTATTTTCGTAGATAGCACTACACTTGTCCGATACCGCTACACCTAAATATCTTATTTTTTTATCTTTTTTGAATCCTGAGACTCTTTCCAAATCAGCGATTGCCTGTGCCGTCATATTTTTGGTTAGCAATTTTGACTTATTTTTATTTATTTTTAGGCCGGCAACTTTCCCATATTCCTCCAAATGGTTTAGAACTACCTCTAATGACTCCAAAGGATTTTGCAACACAAGGACCATGTCGTCTGCATAAGCTAATATTTTATAACTTTCCCCTTTAACTTTTAAACCTTCAACTTTAGTATCTGATCTGATTGAGTCAATTAATACTTCAAGAGAAAAAATAAACAACAGGGGGGATAGAGGACAACCCTGCCGCGTACCCTTAGAGAGATGGATTTCTTCTGTCAGGTGTCCCTTAACAATTATCTTGGCATATTGTTTGTCATATATTGCCCGTATGTTATTTACAAATTTATCCCCGAAATTAGACTTTCCTAAAAGTTCCAACATAAAGTTCCAGTCTAAGTTATCAAAGGCTTTCTCCGCATCAAGAAATAAAAGAGCTAATTGTTTATCCCTATTAAATTCAAAATATTCCAAAAAATTAAATAACATCCTGGTATTTGTTTGCATGTGTCTGCCTGGTAGAAATCCAGTTTGATCAGGATGTATAGTCTCCCTCAGAACCTGTTTAAGTCTACTTCCCAAAATTGTCGTAAATATTTTGTAATCTATATTTAATAGGGATATGGGGCGGTAATTTCCTATATTGTCGGGATCCTTGCCAGATTTTGGGATAAGAACTACATTACTATACCGCCATGACTCTGGAATTTTGGCTGAGCCCCAAACCTCCTCTAATAGATTTTTAAATGGGTCTAATAGACTCTCTTTGAAGGCTATGTAATATTCGGGAGGGATACCATCGGGCCCGGGCGCCTTATTACTTTTAATTTTGTTCCATGCTTCTACAATTTCACACATCGCGATTGGGGCAGTTAATATTTCTTTCTGATCGTTTGTTAGAAAAGTCCGCACCCTATTCAAAAGATATTCTTGTTGTTCAGACTTAAGCCTTTCCTCTTTTTTATATAAATTCTTGTAAAACTCCTGAACTATTAGTTTCATTTCTGCCAGACTCGAGATATTCTGCCCATTCTTATCCTTTAAGGTTTTAATCAATTTCTTCTCTCTTTCCTTCCTAACTTTGTATGCAAGCCACTTGCCAGGTTTATTGGCATTCTCAAAAAAATATGCTTTAGAATAAGCTATCTTTCTTTCCACCTGGTCTAAAAAAATTAAATGAACTTTATGTTGGAGGTTTCGGATCTCAGATCTAAGCTCCTTGGATGTGGGATTAGTTTTCAACAGCGATTCCTTAATTTTAATTAAATCAGACCATTTCGTCAGATTACTACTATCTTCCCTCCATTTTTTTGCACTGTAACTAATGACCAATCCCCTAAAAAAGGCTTTACTGGTTTCCCAGATAGTTGAGTAAGATACGTCACTCTGCGTATTTATCAGAAAGAAAGTCTTCATTTCATCCTCTATATACCGAATAAATCTTTTATCCCTCATCAGACTAAGATTCATTCTCCATCCTGACTTCTTTTTAAAAGTACTTAATGATAACATAATAGGTGAATGGTCAGCAATTGTGGAGGGGAGAATTTCCGCTTCTTGTACCAGTCTCATTAATCCTAATGATATCCAGATCGCATCAATCCTAGACCAAGAAGCATGTCTATTGGAAAAAAAGGTATAGTCTCTTGTATTAGGGTTGAGAGTACGCCAGGCATCAACTAAGGCAAATTCGTCCACTAATCTCAGAAAAGTTTCAGGGAGAATGTTACTGCTTTTAACTTTAGATTTCTTTTTGTTATTTTTAGAACATCTATCTAGCTCTGGGTTTTCAACTGCATTTAAGTCACCAATAATACAGAGATTTTCGTAATCAGCATTAGTAACCTTAGAGTATAATTCTTTGTAAAACAATCTTTGGTTATCATTGGGTGCGTAGACATTAACCAAAAGGAACTTTTTTGAGTCCTTTATTATTTCAATTCCGTGCATTCTCGCCTCTTTGCCTTCAAAAATCAGTTCTGCCTGTATCCCATCTTTGACGTATGTCACCAACCCTCTCTTTCTTTTATCAACCTCCGATGTAATATACGCTTTGCCAAGTCTGTTATTGTGTAAGAGCAATTCATCTTTTTTCCTCATATGGGTCTCTTGAACACATATAATATCTGCCTTAAGTTTATTTAACTGTAAAAAAATTCTCTTCCTTTTCTGAGGAGAATTAAGACCATTGACATTAACCAAAATAATTTTTAATCTGTTTGCCATGTTAGCTTCGCCCCTAGTCTATTGGAGTCTCTTTTTTTTCTGTGACCTAGTCTCCCTTTTTGATTCCTCGGTTGGATAAACTTCTCCTTCCTCCCGCTCTTCTAAGTCCAGCAACTGAAGTTCTTTTGATGGGTCTACTTGTTCTGACTGCCTCTCTGAACCATTGGGATTTTTCCCCTTATATTTCCCTTTTTGCCAATTGCTACTGTGTGTTTTAAAAAAGTCCTCCAATTTAGCAGTTGAATCTATCTTGAACCTATTATTTGCATACGTAAACAACAGCCCCTCGGGGACCAGCCATCTGTACATAATCCCTTTTTCTTGCAAAGCAAGAGCCAGCTGCATATATTCTTTTCTCCTCCTTCTAACCGACCAAGGTATTTCCGTCATTATCTTTATTTTGATCCCATTAATAATCAACTGCTGATCTCTTGCTTCCCTCCAGACCCTCTCCTTAATCATCTTTCGGGTAAATCTTAAATGAACCTCACGATTAAGCTCATTCTTTCTGGCATACATAGTATTTACTCTGTGTACCGAATCAAATTCTTTCTCTACTTCAGTCTTATCCATCATCAACGGGTCAGCTAAGGCTTCACTCATTAATCTAACCAAGTTTTCGTTCTTCTCCTCCAGTATATTTAAAAACCTGAGTACATACTCGGCTTGAGCCATTTCTATTTGGGAAAATTTCGCCTCGGATTTTTCCTGATTGACTTCTATTTCCTCCATTTTGCCTTCCATTAGTCTAAGCTTACCCTCAATTGATTTAGTCAATTTAACCACCTCAGTTATATCCTTCTTTGTCTCGCTAAATTTATCGTCCAAACTTTCCATTTTGTTTACAACCCCCTCCATCTGTTTAGTTAGTTCCTCCTTCAATTGATTTAGAGCATCTAAAAAATTTGATTGAATATCCTTCACCACCTCTTGTGATAAAGCTGCACCCACAGCCTTTGGCTGCCCTGGCGAAAATTTTGTTTTCACTGGCTGAGACATTATGCTAGACAACACGTCAATCTTAGTTATTAAGTTGTCTCACCCAAACAAAGCCACTAAATCAAAAACTATACCAGCACTGGGACGGATTAGAAAATTAGCCAACTATTCTAGAATATTAGCTCTTCTTATACAACAAAAGGAAAGACATTAGCACAATAACACAATACAGCTGAAAAAATATGCGTTGGTAACATAAGTCAGAGAAGTGCTAGTCCACAAGCGGCCCAAAATCTCATATCACCTAGAAGAAAAAAACAGCCGCTGAAGTGGAGTGTTAAATATAGCTCGGTACACAATGTAACTCAGTTCACTAAGAGATGGAAGTCTTAGTCTCAGACCTTTAACATCCGATATGAGTGTAAGTGAACTTGCCACATTTATAATTTTCATTAATTGTCTCACAGTTAGTCCACTCAAATCTCAGTGTCCGGTCTTGTCTGAAACACACCAGAAGTCCAGGATGAGGTAGAAACTACCTACAAATCAGATCAAATCAGAGACTTGTCTTGCCTGAGCTTCAATTGCGACCGCTCACTTCCTGTTCTCCTAGCATCAACACGCCTCGGCTGTCCATCGTTCTTAAATCTTCTCTGGCCAGTCACTCACCCAGAACAGCTGCGCGGCCAGCCCTCAGAGACGTCCGACAGCATCAGCACGTCTTAACGCCCACCAGCGCTTCAGATTAACCTTTTAGTCGTCAGAGCCTTCCCAGAAAGAGAACTGCAAAAAAAAAAAAACCCTGCTTCTAATTTCGCCTCCAGTTATTTGTCTATAAAGACCCCCTTCGTGCAGCCCACTAGCCACACGAGAAGGGAAGGAGAAGAGAAAAAAAAACAAAACAAATCTGTCCTCTTCTTTCCGGTCGTCAAAGCCGCTGCGACGCCGACTCGCTTACTCTCTCCCCCTCCGACTGGGGGGGGGGGTTCTTCAAGACGCACACCAGGGAGGAGGAAAGCAGATAAACAAAAAACAGAGCGTCTTCACCGCCGCTTGTTTCTCCACCACCGCCGACCACAGCCCACCTCAGAAAACCGGTGGCTGGGGCTGTTTCGCCCAAAGACGCCTTCAGCCGCGGTGCACAAAGATGAAGGGTGAACACTTGGAGAATGCCCTAACCGAGCTCCCCACTATTCCCCTTGCTCTCTCAGCGCACTCTACCTCCCTCGACTGGAGGTTGTGCGGACCCGAGGGCCCCCCAACAGGCTGAATTCGCGCTACGTCCCGAGGAGCTCGCTCGGAACGCTACCGCACCGCCCCGCCGGAACCGGAACCCCCCCCCCCCTGAACCACTGTTGATGTAAACTGCTTTCTTCCCTTTTCAGCCTCTTCACTGTGCTTCTGAATCGCTGTGGTGTGCTGTTTGAAATGCCCACCTGCAATGCTACTTTTCCCCGCCCTTTTTTGCCGCACAAGCAATCTTCCTTGGAGGGTCTTAAAAAAAAAATTCTAATGTGAGTTCTAAACCGCTAACCCAATATAGCACTTCAGTGTCATAGAGGCACCATAGAGACTCCATCGAGCATCTCAAGTGCTGTATTGATACAATGCAATTGGGTGCTAATGGCATCAGTGATTGGTGTGATAGAAAGTGTATGTAGCAAACATCCTGATGCCCAGTCATGATGGTCTGTTAAGTGACGTTGCCAAAAGCACAGAACAGGAGAGGCAGCATGGACTATCATGCTCTGGTTTTTCAGAGGGTTAAAAAAAGGCTGCTTGGATTATAAGAATGCTTATCCCCCTCTTTCCCCTTCACCATCACAGCTTCCAACCCTGCAAACTTGCACCAGGTTTCCAGGTATATCCAAGTCTCCCTGAATTACAGATACCAGTCTCTAAGCGGGACTTACAGCTCATCTCCAGTTTGCAGTGAGCAGTTCTTTTGGAGAAAAGGGATGCTTTGGAGGCTGGACTCTGTATGGCATTGTACCCAAAGTAGGTAAATGCTGCTTCTGAGGGTGCCCAGGAACAACATTTCAAGGGCTGCAGTGTGTGTCTGTGTCTGGAGTGCGGGGCAGAGGCAAGAAAGTTACATACCTCACTTCACTGCAGAACCAGGATACACAATTTCTGCAGTTTAATCTTAATCAAGTCACTTTTCAGATCTGCAGCTTTTCTAATATTGCAGTTTGCAAATGATCTGAAGTGATAGTAACTTTCAAATTAAATACAGCTTCACTCATCCAGTTGCTGAAAGAATACTTAAATGGATGTTGCCACATTGTCTTGTTTTGAGAGATACTTTTTTAAAAAATGCATCAGTATTGGCCAGGGCTTGTTCTTTTCCAAAATATCCTTGTGAATCCAGAACAAGAGGCACGATTTCAAAGCAGCTCTTTGATTGCCCTGTTATTGCTCAATCATGGAAAGAAGAGTGCGCGAGAGATAAATGAGATGTACTCGGCTTCTCGTGTTTCTCAATTTATTTCACGGGGCACATTTCTCACCCATTTCTCCAGACAGCACTTCATCACAGCCATTTCCACCCCCTCCCCAATTACATTGTGCCCATTTTTCAATGTCCCCGCTTTGTTTCATACACATATTTTTCAAGGATGATTAAAAATGTAATTGACAAACTTCCTGTATACTTTCAGCTTCATCCACAAAGAATGGAGATGTGATAGCAGCTTAACATTATCAACAGCTGTCAAACAAACTGCCCTGGAAACACCTGAAAATGTTAAAGCACAATCCAAACTTTTGGGATAAGGGAGTCTGAATTTTGGGCTGCAGAATAGCTATCTGCTGGTACTGAAATACTTTATGCAAACCAATCATACTCAGAGTTTGTGTTGCACAGGTGCCCTGTGAGGTTCATCCCCCCCATCCATAATGCTTCATTTCCCCCATTTTTTCTCCATAAGTGTACACATGACACTGCCTTATACTGACCCAGAGCATGGGTCCATCAGGTCAATACTGTCTACACAATGACTGGCAGAAGCTCTTTCCCATCACCTGCTACTTGATCCTGTTAAACTGGAAATGTCAAGGATCCAGCCTGGGGCTTTCTGCATGCAAAGCAAATGATGCACAACTGAGCCACAGTCCCTCCTTAAGAAAGCATTGGGCATTTTGAATTTGGGCAGTGGCAGATAAAACAGTGGAGAAATTGAGACAGGCCGCCTTATAAAAGCATTAGAACCAGGGGTAGAATTCTATCAGGAGCTCCTTTGCATATTAGGCCACACACCCCTGATGTAGCCAATCCTCCAAAAGCTTACAAAAAAGAGCCTTGTAGGCCTCAGTTGCTGCTGTTTTCTCTTAGCCTTGCTGACCTGCCTGGAGAAGAGAAGACATCTAAGGTAAGACAGTCTTGGGGTTCTTGTTTTTATTTTATTTTGGATAAAAGTAAAAGGACTTTTTAAGACTCAGAGTCCGTTTACTTATCCAGATTTGGGTGGGTGGGTAACTTATTTGGGGTTAGGGGGTTCTGCTGGGGGTGGGGGCCTGGGGTGGGGGGTTTGCCAGTTTGCCTATATCTTACTTTAGTGAGAGGACTTTTAAAAGTATTTTTCCTGATTTGGGTGGCTTGTATTTCTTGGGGTTAGGGTGAAGGTTTTTTGGGGGGGAGGGGTTGGTAAAGTTCCTGTATTGTTAAAAGTCAAGTTTTTTACTATTTTAAAAGGATTCTGTGTTTGATTTGTTGCTGTTGTGTTGTGCTGCTGTTGTTCCTTTTCTCTTCTGGTTCTGATTCTTGTGGGGGGGGGGGTTGTTTGGCCTAATTTTCATTGTTAAAAAGGTCACTTTTTAAACAGTTGAGTTTCTTGGCCTTTTCTCAGTGATTTGTTTGGATCTGTTGTCGTTGGTTTTGCATCCTTTCCTGTTGTGCCTTTTCCTGGTTCTGGTTTTGGAGGGGGGGGGGTTAAAAGTTAAGTTTCTTTCTGTCACACTTTGTTTTTTTTTAATGGGTTGTGCGGGGTGGGTCACTTTCATGTTTTTATAGAGTTATTTTTGGAGTCTGAGGGTGCTTTCAGTTTGGCTAGGGCCACTAAACAGAATGCCCCACTAATAAGGGTGTTTTTAGGGATTGTATTTTTTGAAATTTTTTAAAAAATTAATGCAGTTTAGGTCCTTATCTTCTTTCAAAATTCAACAAGACCAGATAGGGGCAATTTAAAAAGATTTTGGGTTTCTTATAAAAGGCAGCATGGCTACTAGGCCACATCAGGCTCCCTTTTAAAGAGACTAAGGTTGCAGTGCACCTTGCCTCTCCCTCAAACCCCTCTCTGGCCAGAGTCACTTTCCCCACAGCAATTATAGTGGAGGAAGTGGCTAATTGGGCTTTCCCCAGCATTGGTGGCAATGGGCCTTTTGGGGAGCCCAAAGACAGGGATCCCATGGCCCAATTTTTTTGGAAATTGGGGGTTTTGTAGGGGAGAGTCCCCTGCAGATTCCATGCAGTTTTGGGGGCTCTCGCTCAAATCCCCTGCCCCCAGGTTATGTCCTATGTTGCCATTGATTTCAATGGCCCATAGGGTATAATGGTGGGATAGGGGCACCCTCTTTGGGTGCCCCTGAAATGGGATCCCCTGGCCCAATCTTTTTGGGACTTGGGGGGATTTTAGGAAAGAGTCCCCTGCAGGTCCCCTGCAAGGTTGGGGGCTCTTCCTCAAACCCCCTCCCCTCCAGGCGGCTTCCAATATACCCTATTTTGCCATTGATTTCAATGGCCCATAGGGTACAATGGGGCCGTATATTTCGAAATAGCCGTATATCTCCAGTAGATATGGCTGTTCCGAGTACCGGTATTTGAAAATATACGGTATTTTGAATATTTTGGCCCCGTATATTTCCAAATCCGATTAATTCTGAATTTTTTTTGTGTGCACCCCTAATCCCAACCTCACTGACTGCTCAATTTAAGGTATTGGCTTTCACCTACAAAGTTCTTCAGGGCCTTGGTCCCTCATATTTGAGAGACAAACCAGCCACAACTGATGTTCTAAGAAAACTTGATCTTGATGGAGTTATCCATCCTTTGTAATTATTGAGTTAAATTATTAGAATGTGTTATATGTGGGGCTATCAAGAGCATTTAAAATATATAAACATAGGAATAGCCTTCCTATATCAGATCAGTGGTCCATCTAATACAGTACCATATTTCCCAAAGTGGCTTGCCAGATGTCTTAAGAGGCCCACAAACAGAAGCTATATGGTGAAGACCTTTTGCCAACCACTATCTACTCGTATTCAGTAGCATACTACTTTACTTTAACCATCATAATTATTAGTGTGACAGATGTATCCTCCATGTATTTGTCCAATTTCATTTTAAAGTCACCTATCTGTGGCCATTACTATGAGACTTTTTCAGTGGTGGCCCCCAGATAGCAGAACATACACACAAAACATATTCTTTCAGCAACCATGATGTCATCTTTTAAGCCCAAATTACAATTTTAAAAATCCATTCCAGCTTTTGATGCCTATGGGGTTTTTCTTTATTTCATGTTTTAATGACTGCTGTTATGATTCTGTTGAAGTTTACATTCTATTGAATTTTGCAACGAAGTGTTTGCTCTAAATTACTTGGGAGTTATTGTGGGTAAAAAGGTAGGATATAAGTGCTTTAAACCAGGGGTGGCCAACGGTAGCTCTACAGATGTTTTTTGCCTACAACTCCCATCAGCCACAGTCAGCATGGCCAATGGCTGGGGCTGATGGGAGTTGTAGGCAAAAAACATCTGGAGAGCTGCCGCTGACCACCTCTGCTTTAAACAAAGAAAGAACTAATAAAATAACCCATGGTGGAAAGACACCCTCCCCCCCCCCCCAGCTGGCTAATCTGGAAAGTACTACAACAGAAAAATTAAAATGTTTTTCTGTTTAATAGTATAGATTCCAGGATACCAGCATTCTGTTCACTAAATCCATCTGCCACCAGTATCATTTTCACCCTTTTGAAGATACCCAATTGCCTCCAAGAGAGAAAGGAGAGCATCTGGCAATCTTACTGCAAGCTGTCTCGCTTCCCAAATTCAATACATCTCAGATTCCTTTCCACTTCTTCCCCTATCTGTCAAAATCATTTTCGAAGGTACTTACTTCCCCAGGGAGGGAACTGCTAATTGCTTAGGGAACTCTTGATTTTATCTGCTGTGAGTGGAATTCTATAAAAAGAGCCCTGACCTTTTCTGAGCTCAGCCCTCTGCACTATCCTGAACTGAGGAAGTCTACAATCTCACAATGCTGATTACTCTGCACTTAACTAATGAAGAATGTGACATATTGAGAAACAGGAAGAAAATGCCAGCCTGTGTAAAGAGGAAATTGTAGAGGCCATCATTCTCCCAAAGGCTTTATGTTCAGGATTTAAAATGCACCTTAAGTTCTCTCCCTCCACCCCCTTACCTTGATTCCTCTAGGAATGCTTTGTCCTGAGTGTTTCCTGTTCTTATCCCCAAAAATAAATCCTCAGCAAATTAAAAAAACAACCCCTCCCCCCCAAAAAAAACCCACCCCAGATTGATAGTTTGCTTGTTCAAATCTCTGAATTCCTCCTTCTGGGAATGCAGAGATCTGAGAGCCCTTCTTCCCTTTGGAAAGAGACTCTCAATGTATATCTGATTATGTTATTAGTTTATACACAGAGTTCTGCCCTCCTCCCCAGGTTAGGAAGTATCTGTGGAAGATGGGTGTCCATTTGTACCTATGAGACATTGCTTTCAACTCTTTGTAAATTGTGGTTGCACAAATGCATTCTGGTTTAAACTCATCTGCATACAAATTGCTCTAAATCTCTTTTGCAGGTCTTAAGAATTTTCAAAGGAGTTTTAGTTTGAAGCAAAGCCACAGATGCCACATTAGAAGTTCATTTGGTTGGGGAACTTCTGCTCAAATAGATTTCCCCCCCTAGAAAGAACAACTTTGAAACACAGGCTTGGGTTTTGAATTTTAAACATCTGCTTGTAAACACCAACTGGAGCACTGGAGGAGCATAATCTATAGCAAATATTCCATCCATGCTGGCTTCAAAGGGTATTTTAATGGAAGCATTTTGAAATACTGCACTTCGAGCTGAAATACGGCCAGAACTGTCATGAATTTCAAAGGAGGATATTCTTTCCCATTCCCAACAGATGTTTCAAAGATCCAGGAGCAAATCTTTCCCAGTTAAACATTAAGGCTACCAAGTAAAGAACACTTGATTCCCCAAGCTGCAGCATTAGACACACAAAAGAGCCACTGAATGGGCTGCTGGGCTCTTTTACACAACAGATCAGGTCTTATCACTCAACACAGAATATTAGTAAATCCTGGTGTTTTGACATGCTCCCCACATCCCTAAGTAAGAAGAAATGGGAATTTCCAGGAACAGAACTTTCCTGGTTTGGTTTAGTTTGGAGGAGGAAAGAATTTGGGAAATTCAGTATTTGCTTTACTTACAGGTATATATTGGGGAGAGAAAAGATGCTCATATACAGGGGGAGCTTTGGTTGCCAGTTTCCAGGTGGCAAAGGGCAATCTCCCACCATTACACCCAATTGTCTGATGCTTATAAATGCAGCAGCAGGAGGGGAAAATGACATGGCCAATGCCATTACATCATTCCAATGCAAAACCCTGGACGTGATGTCACAAGCTATCCAAATAGTCCAAGGAATCAGGTCAATTGGATTCTGCCCCCCACACCACCCCCCACCCCCCACCCCCCGCCGGCAGCTCAGGAACAATTGGTAATCAGGAATTATGACCTTGTTTTCCACACTGCTGTACTCTTGCCCTTGCTTAAGTAAACAGAGCTTCTTTGCACCTCCAAGAGGCAGGTTTGCCAGTTTCTTGTCAGGAAACAATCCCAACATTTCCAATCCCAGCTCCTGTTTCCCACTGCTGCTTCATCAACCAGTGGAAGAAAAGTAATGTGAAAAAAATCACCAGTGGGAGATAGCATGACATCACTTCCAAGGAGAACATAAAGTGCATTGCTGGAGTCTAATGTAATTGTTACCATGGCATGCTTCACTGTGGCAAGATTTTTCTTTCCTCAGGAAAGGCTCACTAGCTGAAGCTGATGAAAAATGCTCCAGGCCACCAATGCCAAATTCTTGAGACCCAGTTTGGTGTAGTGGTTAAGTGTGTGGACTTTTATCTGGGAGAACTGGGTTTGATTCCCCACTTCTCCACATGCACCTGCTGATGTGACCTTGAGTCAGTCACAAGTTATCACAGAGCTATATCTGTTCAAGAGCAGTTCTGGGAGAGCTCTTGCAGCTTCACCTATCTCACAGAGCGTCTGTTGTGAGAGGGGAAGGGAAAGGAGATTGTAAATCACTCTGAGATTCCTTTGGATAGTAAAGGGCAGAATATAAATTCAATCTCTCCTCCTCCTCCTTTCAGGAGGCCCAGGTCCAGTTGCACTCCCAAACTACAAACCTTTTCCTTTAAGGAGAATGTAAACCTTCATTCCTGTATGAATCCTTCAACACACTAGTTTTGTCATCACCCATCTTGAAACTGTCAGACCCCCCTCCCCCCCAGTGTGGGTCTCTTGGTTTTCAGTGCCCCCCCCCCCAAATCACCCCTTCTTATGGCAGGAACCCAGAAATCATTGTAACATGCCTATGAAAACCGGATGTGACGTAGGCACATTGAGGATGTTAGGGAGTGGTTTTTTGGCAAAATTATTTGAATTATTTGAAGTGAACCATAGAGTTTTATTTGAAGCAAAATCTACCATAGAGTTTTGCCCAAAAACAGAGCATTGCCCCCCTCCAACATCCCTGACATGCCTATGTCACTTTCAGTTTATATAGGCACATCACAACATTCCTTTCCACTCCCCAAAAGCCCCTCCCCCTTCCCCACCAGTGCAACAATCAGACTTGTCTCCAGATACTTGTTACCCTTGTTCGTTTGGTTTTTTTTTCCATTTTTTTTTTTGGGGGGGGGGGTATTCAGTAGAACTAGCTGATCTAGCAATTTTTTAAAAAAGAAGTTTTAAAATCTCCAAACACCCTACAGTAGCACAATGGTGTGTGTGTGTGTGTGACAGAGGAATGGGCAAACAAAACAAAATGGCAATGCTTCATTGCCAGGGCAAATGGCTCTACATTTGTATCACTGATACAAGTCCTTTGAAGAAAGGTTGAAGGAGCTGGGCATGTTTAGCCTGGAGAGGAGGCAGCTGAGAGGTGATATAATCACCATCTTCAGTCCTTGAAGGGCTGTCATATAGAGGATGGTGCGGAATTGTTTTCTGTGGCCCCAAAAGTTAGGACCAGAACCAATGGGTTGAAATGAAATCAAAAGAGTTTCCGACTCAACATTAGGAAGAACTTTCTGACCATTAGAGCAGTTCCTCAGTGGAACAGGCTTCCTCGGGAGGTGGTGGGCTTTCTTTCCTTGGAGGTTTTTAAACAGAGGCTAGATGGCCATCTGACAGCAATGAAGATCCTGTGAATTTAGGCGGAGGTATTTGTGAGTTTCCTGCATTGTGCAGGGGGTTAGATGACCTTGGAGATCTCTTCCAACTCTATGATTCTAAGATAACAAGAAAACAGAGAATTATTGCTGTCTACACACAGCCATTGAATAACAGTGGCATCCTAAGCAGAGATATGCCCTGCAAAAACCACTGAAGCCAATGGGAATGTATAACAGTGTAGAATAGGTTTGAGACAAAAAGGGGGACAGTAAGAAGGAGTACATGCAGAGCTTGTGATTAAATTACATGAAACAGAAGATTGGCCCCTCTAACTCAATATTATCTACTAGAAATAAGGCCTGTTGTGAAAATAAATACAACGGGCTCTAGAAAGAGGTTCATAGAATCATAGGGTCATAGAGTTGGTCTCTCTGATTCTATGATTCTAGTGTAGAATGTCAGTTTGGGGACAGAGCTAAATCAGGATTAAAGGTCTAATGCAAAATTGGTCATAGTCTTTCTCCACAGTGGGGTTCAAAGCAGGAGGGAAGCAACCTCAGCAGGGTATAATGACACAGAGTCTGTCACTTTCTCCTGGGGATCTGATCTTTGCCATCTGAAGAGCACTTGGAATTCTGAGTGATCATCAGCTCTCACCTGGAGACTGGCAACAATCATTCCTCAGGAGGAAATGGGTGGTTTGGAGGGTGGAGTCTATGGCATTATATCTGTCTGAGGTTCTACCCCTCCTTTATCCTCATGATGCTGTTTTTCTCTGCACACATCAACACACAGGACTTGTTCTCAAATGAAGGATTGGCTCAGGCTTTATTAAAAAAGAGTTCTACAATCTCAGTTTTTGAAGCTAGTTGCAATTGCTATGACAATCCAGGAAATAAGGTTTATTGGTATTTCTGTGCCACCTTCCCCACAATCCCAGCAAAGCTTTTAAAAGCTTTAATGAATTGCTCTTCACAACTCAGTTTACAGCTGGGTCTGCTTTTGTTATGCTTAAACTGTTGAGGGATTAACTTCTCAAACTGCACTCTCTCCAGACTCCACTCCTCAAATCTCCAGGAATTTCCCAACTTGGAATTGGCAACCCTCCCTCCTTCCCACCAACAATCAACTCACTTTTATCTGCCCCTCTGACTTCAGCTTTCTGTCTCCTCCCCCCTTCCTGCAGCCTCTACCTAGGAAAAGGATAGCCTTTCTCCTCAGTGAGGACCAAAGCAGCTTACCTCATTCTCCTCTCACCCATGTGATCTGGAGAACAACCCTATGAGGTAGGTTAGTCTGAAAGTCTGACTGAGCTGAAATCACCTAGTCAGCTTCCACAGCAAGAACCTGGGTCTGGCAGACCCTGCTCTGAAGCGCTAACTGCTATGTCACACTGGCTGTTCCTAGGGCTGCTGCTGCTGAACAGTTAAGTCATGCCAGTCAGGTGGCATCAAGTTAGCCAGAGGGTGATTTGGAGAGTGGACTCTATGGTTTTATATTCAGCTGAGGCCTCTCCCTTCCCCAAACTCTGACTTCCGTAGACTCCACCACAAAATCTCCAGGAATTTCCCACCAACTGGGAGCTGGCAACTGTAGTCAGGACCACTGTTCCCCATAAGCTGAGTTAGCGTGAGCTAGCTTACAGATTTTTAGCCTCCAGCTCACACATTTTTGTCTTAGCTCAGAAAGGATGACCCCAGAGCACAATAATTTATGCAGTAGCTCACAACTTTAATACCAGTAGCTCAAAAGGAGAATTTTTGCTCGCAAGACTGCAGCTTAGAGGGAACATTGGTCAGGACTGGCCTCAATAAGTTCTCCCTCAAAGGTCAAAATAGGCCTGGAAAGGGATTCTCCCTCTGCATTTTACTGATGGAACCAAACTTGGTTGCCTTTTACTGACAGAACTAAGTTTAGTTGCCTAGCAATAGCTACTGCCTAGCAGCTTCCCCAGTGTCCCAAATCTTGTTTGTCCTGAGGCTGGAGGGTGGGGTTGCTCTTTGAGCAACATTTGGCTCAGCCAAAGGGAAGGTAGGTGAGCCATCCCTGACAGTGAAAAGCTCTTCAAGGTTTCAGACAGAGAATAGTTTTCCTCAAAAACTGGAACCTGTAATATTTTAAACTACAATGCCAAGAACTGAACCTTGAATCTTTTGTATGCAGAACATGTGCTCTACCACTGAATCATGGCCCCATCACTTTTTGATAACAAATTTTTTTGACTGAAACACATTTTGCTTTAGCCCAGCTTGAATCATGTCTGGGTTGATCATTCCCCTCACCTCCATTTTATCTTCACAACAACCCTGTGAGGTAGGTTAGGCTGAGATGGAGTGGCCAACCCAAAGTTACTCAACAAGTCTTCATGGCACAGCAGGGATTCAAACCTAGGACTCCCAGATGCTAGTCCAGTACCACTACAACACACATTTTGTTTACTGGAATTTTTTTTAGCATGTGTTTTGTGGCTGGGGCATGAGCCATCAAAGAGAAATTTTATTTTTATTTTTTGCTTAAAATGTAATGTTTAAAATCCAGTAATGAAAGCTACCTTATTCATTGATTTATCCTCATGATGCTGTTTTTCTCTGCACACATCAACACACAGGACTTGTTCTCAAATGAAGGATTTGCTGAGGCTTTATTAAAAAGAGTTCTACAATCTCAGTTTCTGAAGCTAGTTGCAATTGCTATGACAATCCAGGAAATAAGGTTTATTGGTATTTCTGTGCCACCTTCCCCGCAATCCCAGAAAAGCTTTTAAAAGCTTTAATGAATTGCTCTTCACAACTCAGTTTACAGCTGGGTCTGCTTTTGTTTTGCTTAAACTGTTGAGAGATTAACTGAAGCTCAGATGTGGGATTGTTGGGCAGATGGCTACTACCTGATGGAAACTTTTCCCCCTTAAACATCCATGAAGAGGAACTTTTTCTAAAGACAAATTGACTCTGCCTTTCTAAATACCCAGCTTGCTGGGGGGAAAGTGTAGATGACTGGAGAGGCAATGGCAAACCACCCCGTAAAAAGTCTGCTGTGAAAACGTTGTGAGAGCAACATCACCCCAGAGTTGGAAACGACTGCTGCTTGCACAGGGGACTACCTTTACCTTTACCTTCTAAATACTTGCTATAGGCTGAGTTTACATTTTCCCCACTGCTTTTTGTTGTTGTTCAGTCACACAGTTGAGTCCAACTCTTTGCGACCCCATGGACCAAGTCACACCAGGCCCTCCTGTCTTCCACCATCCTCCTAAGTCTGCTCAAATTCATGTTAGCGAATCTCATTTAAAAATGTTCCAGTTGTCTTTCTTTTTTAAAAATTTATTTTGAGATTTGTTAATTGCACTCAAGAATATTCTAAAAGAGACAGCAGCATGTATTCTTTTATATGACCCCAGTAATGCTGTTCCCTGCTGTATTAGCAGGTTGCACTGTTGTTCACAACCATATTTGAAGAGGAGTATGAGCTCTGGGGTGGAGGTGGGGATGATGGAACAGAGGGATGAAGGAATAGAGGGAATGCTTATTAAATTTGCAGATGATGCTAGATTGGAAGGGGTAACAAATACAGTAGAAGACAGAGTCAGGATACAGAATGGTCTTGACAGGCTGGAAAACTGAGCTAAAACAAATAAAATGAATTTTAATGTGGATAAATGTAAAGTTCTGCATTTAGGTAAGAAAAACCAAATACATACTTATAGGATGGGGGAGACTTGTCTTGGCAATAGCTTGTGCAAAAGGGATCTATGAATCTTAGTGGACCATACATTAAACATGAGTCAGCAGTGTGATGCAGTAGCTAAAAGGCAAAATGTGATTTTGGGCTATATCAACAGAGGTATAGTATCCAGATCATGCAAAGTGATGGTATCATTTTACTCTGCTCTGGTTAGACCTCACCCAGAGTATTGTGTACAGTTTTGAGCAGAACAATGTAAGAAGGATATAGACAAGCTGAAACGAGTCCTGAGGAGGGCAACAAAGATAGTAGGAGTCTGGAGACCAAGTGCTACAAGCAAAGGCTGAAGGACTTCATTCCATTTAGCCTGGAGAGGAAGCCTGAGATGTGATATGATATGATCACCATCTTCAGGTACTTGAAGGGATGTCATATAGAGGATAGTATAGAGATGTTTTCTGTTGCTCCAGAAGGTTGGACCAGAACCAACAGGTTTAAATTAAATCAGTTTTCAACTAAACATTAGGAAGAACTTCCTGATAATTAGAGCAGTTCCTCAGTGGAACAGGCTTCCTCAGAAGGTGGTGGGCTCCCCTTCTTTGGAGGTTTTCAAGCAGAGGCTAGATGACCATCTGATGGCGATGCTGATTCTGTGAATTCAGTCAGATTATGAGGAGTGCAGAAAAGGCGGCATCAGTGATTAGTTGCACACACCCCCCCCCCAGTCGGAATGAAGAGTCTGACACAGTGTGTTGGATAAACTGGGCCGCTTTATTGAAAACAAACTTGAGCAAACTAGAACGACAAGGGGTATGGCCTAACAGGACAAGCCCTGGGGCCCCCCCCCTGCCTTGTCCTGGGAGGGCAAGCCACCCTGCCCCCAGGCCAAAAGCCCGCCTCCATCTGAGCTAGCATCAATCCCTCTGGAAAGATCCGGCCTGGCTTGGTGGGCCGCCCAGAACACCATACTGTGCCTGCAGATGAGGATCCGATGCCTCTCCCTACGAGCCACAGCACCTGGAAAACAGAAAAATGTCACCACCTGGAAATATATGCCAACGGGCAACAAAACTACCAAACTGCCCCCACACCTTCCTAAGTGACCAATGGGCGCAAGTAGGATTTGAAGGCTGCTGACTACCACCGGCCAATCCGCTGTATGGTGGAGGGGGTGTAGCCCATCACTGCTGCCGTGGAAGCGGCACCAATCCAGTACGAATGTGTTCCAAATTTGACACCCCCCCCAACCCCAACTCAGCCAATGCCTTGCCTGTCACAGCCCAAATTGATATTTTGTAAGGGGGGGGGCTCACTATGGCGAAACAGGGGGGCATCACCCTCCCCCCTGAGCTGTACATACTGCTCCAGGGCCTTGACCAGGCACAAATCTGGTAATACACACTGGCCAATTGTAATAACCGTGCCCCTCTGATGCTGGTCCATTTTGGACCGCCTGACCATCAAAAGAATTTGCCCCCATACAATTTTGACATCACTGGCACGCAGCGCACGGTCAGAATTATCAGTCTTCGACTGCACAACCAACTCGCTAATCCATAGTGCCCCCAAAAAGGCAACCAAAGAGGCTGCATGAAACAGCACGGCCTCAAAAGAAGATGAACATATCCCCAGCCAGACCCTATACAGCCCCTTCAGTACCGAAGGGGATATGGGTTGCCAGGTATCAGCCGTGGCCCGCGCTCTCTTGCCCAACCCTCCAGCATCTTCCTGACTCTAAAATTGCCCGTGCTCTCAGGGAGCCCCTGCGCTTTACTCATGAAGGAAAGTGCTGCTAATTGACTTAAACCCTGACCCTCTATCCTTCTGATATAAGCAAAATTGCATGATGTGCACCACAGGAATCGGCCAGCTATCCGGCAACCCAGCGGCGCTCCTAAAAACCTGAAACTGTAATCCTGCCCTCTCATAATCTTTTCGGGTGCTCGGTGCCAATGCTAATTGAATTGCCCTACTGGCTTCAGCCTCCCAAGCTGCCAAAGTTCCTGGGGCATTCACGCTGGCCACGGGTCCGCTTCCGGAGCAAGTTGGAGAAAACGCTCGAACTGTTGGTGAGATAGAGCGTCCACCACCCTATTGCACACTCCCGGAACATGCCTTGCAAGGAATAAAATATTCAACCGAAGGAAATCGCAGTACGAATGTCCGCACCAGATTCATTACCAGTGCTGATTTGGTGGACAGGGTGTTGATGACATGTACTACAGCCATGTTATCACACCAGAAATGGACAGTATGGTTGGCCAGCTGCTCCCCCCAAAGCCAAACGCCTACTAAAATTGGAAAAAACTCCAAAAAGGTGAGGTCCCTGCAGAGGCCACTGGCCAACCACCCTGCGGGCCATTGCTCCGCACACCAGTGGCCCCGGAAGTATACCCTGAATCTGGTGGCGCCCGCTGCATCCAAAGATATCTGGAGCTCAGCTTCAATCTTTAAGTCCTCCCGCCAAAATGAAATACCATTAAAAGATTTGAGAAATTCCTCCCAAACCACAAGATCCCTTCACATGCCTATGGTCACTCGAAGTCTATGGTGAGGAAGCTGCAAGTGCCCCATGACGTCACATAGTCGCCTCAAAAAGGCCCTGCCCGGGGCCACAACTTTGCATGCGAAGTTGAGGTGTCCTACAACCTGCTTGAGCTTGAGCAGCGACACTTTGTGCTGCTTCTTGAGTGAGGCTAACCGAACTCTAAGACCAACCACTTTATCCTCAGGCAGCCGTGAAGCTTGCTGAGTGGTGTCTAGCTCAATACCTAAAAACGTGAGCACCGAGCTAGGCCCTTCAGTCTTTTCGTGCACCAATGGCACACCCAGTTCCTGCACCAGCTCCTGAAATGACCGTAATAACCTGGCACATTGCCCCACCCCCACTGGGCCTACAAAAAGGTAGTCATCCAGGTAATGAACAGTATCGCCTAGCCCTGACCTGTTCCGAAGCACCCATTCCATAAAGGAACTGAAACGCTCAAAAGCGGCGCAGGACACGAACAACCCATGGGTAAGGCCCTGTCCATGTAAAACTTTCCTTCAAAACTGAAGCCCAGAAGGTCAAAGTCATCTGGATGAACTGGCATAAGGTGAAATGCTGACTTAATGTCGCATTTTGCAATCTCAGCCCCAACACCACACCCCCGCACTACTTTGACCGCTTGGTGAAAATGAAGTGTACCTAACTGAACAGAGAACATCCGGAATGGAATTGTTCACTGATGCGCCCTTCGAGTATGACAAGTGGTGTATCAAATGGTATTCCCCTGGCACTTTCTTAGGCACCACCCCCAAGGGGGATACACGTAAAGTGGGCACTGGCGGAGCCTCGAAGGGGCCTAGGACCCTCCCCTCTGAACACTCCTTGGCTATTTTTGCCCTTACTACATGCTCCATACCTACCACCAAACGGAGATTAGGGGCCAAGCAAGGTACCCTAGGTCCCAGGTACGGAATCCGGAACCCGGAGGAAAAACCCTCCAATAAATACTCCCTGTCTCCCACCAGGGGATAATTGCCAAGCAACCTACTGAGTACCTTCAGTTGGATGGGGCTGGATCCCTTTACCAAATGGCTGCTGGTTACCCCCCACCACACTGGGGTGTTTAGCACCTGCCTTGGATTTTGACTGGCTGCAGGCTGAGAAGGCGTGTGACCCCCCACACAGTGGGCACTCATGCTTAAATTTACAGGGCTTCCTGGAACACACATCCTTGGATGTGAATTCCCAACATAACAGTCGGGGTTGAACTGACTGGCCCGCAGTACTGCGGGCCCCTGCAGCAAGCTGTTGCTTATGCAACAAGTGTCCACTATCTGCCCTATCACCTGAATTAGGCTTTGCCGGGGACATCAACTGCAGCCAAAGCTGCTGATTAATCTGGTCCCAAGGCAGCCCTGGGTTGACTGAGGCCCTCATCCGAAAGGCCTCATCATATTGCAACCAAGCTGCACCGACGAAATTAGTGTGTACATGGTAAATTATGTTGCAATACTGGAAAAACACCGCCGCACGAAACGGCTGCGCCCTTGCTATGACACCGGCATAGATAAGGAAGCCGGGCAGCCAATTGGCCCAAGTCCTATCCACTTTTCTACGCTTTAGCTTTTCCTTTTCCTTATCGTCCAGCTCTTCCTTATCCTTCTTTTCTAATTCCCTAAAGAGGAGGCTGAAGACGTCCATGTATTTGCCCCTCAAAATCTTGTCACGTGTAGCCACCTACAGATGGTTCCCCAATGGCAATGCAGTGTTGCCATATGGAAGCACATGAAAAGGTTCGGACCCATAAGGATTTGGGGGGTAACTCCACATACTACACTGATAACCTGGCCACCTGCCATGCATCGGCAACTGCTGTTGCCCCCCCCACCCAAGGCAGCACCCCTGGCAGAGCCTGTTGCAATGGGACACTCTGCGATGCTGCCAGAGCGGTTACCTGCAAAGAAGCCTGTGAACCGGAACCTGCGCAACTTTGGCCTTGTGGCAATACAAAAGGGGTACCCCAAGCCCATGACTGCCCAGCCACACACTGGGGGACTGAAGGTCCAATCTGCCCTGGCATTACTGCTGCTCCACCCGCTGTAGCTGGGGGGGCAGTAATTGTGAGGGACAACAAGGCCACATCTGAGGCTGGTGTTGTAAAGAGAGCTTACTGACATCCCCAGAGGGGTTAACCGGCACTGCCACCACCAGAGCCTGCTGCCTGACATCTCCCACTGCCCCAATAACCAAGGGCTCTCCGCCTGGCAGCTCTCCTGTGTCAGCGCCTTCCTCCTGGTCCAATTCGTGTCTCATGTCAACCCCTGTAACTCCGCCCTGTAATGCAGAAAGATGGGCCAGTACCTCATTCTCAAAAGTCAATTGTGACGAACGCTCTGTTGCCCTACGGCGCCCCTCTCATATGGGAGCCTCCTAGCAGGCCTGGCGGGTTGCTTACCCTTAGAGGTGCCCTGGCCCTTCTTGGAAGCCATACTAACAGACCCCAGAACCCCACATGTACCCAATTGTCCCAGGCCCGCTAATAAGGTGGCCCACCCTTTAGACCCCGGGGGTTATGGGACCTGCCACCCACCCTTTCTAACCCCTACCACTAGGCCGCGCTAAGGGTGGGGTGAAAACCGGGTGGGGGGAGGTCAACCTCTCTCCCAACAAAAAACCCCCTCTGCACTCTCAATATGGTGGTGGGGGTGGAGAGGGGAAGGGACCCACTCCTAATGTCACGGGCTGGGGCCAGGCCAGGTGAAGTCCAGGGGCAGTCCAAGGTCTGTAGCTGGGTAGCAAGGAGGGTCCAAAGCGCCAAAACCAAATCACAGTCCAGGTATCGTAGGTCAGAGGTTCAGAAGCCGAAGTCAGGGGGTCCAGAAGTCAATGCCAGAGTCAGGGGGTCCAGAAGCCGAAGTCAGAAGCCGAAGTGGATGCTAGAATGTCAGGTAAGTGACTAGTTGCTTCCACAAAGCATTCTCTCAAAGCCCACAGCTATATAGCCCTCTGCTGTCTGTTGCCATTTGGGCTAATTGCTGGCTCAGAGAGGCAGCCAGGATCCTGCTGAGACTCAAGCACCCTCACTCCTAGAAGGGCCAGAATCTTTTCAAAACTCAGGGCTCAGGGAGCGTCTTGCTCGTGAGCGTGCTGCCCTCCTCCGATCCCTGAGGTCCTGACGAAGGCGGTCACGCATAGGAGCCACCCGAGAGGGCGAGGCAGGGGGGCTTGGATCTTCTCCAGCAGGAGGCAGGGGCACTGGTGCAGGTGGCAGGGGCACAGTTTCTTCTGCAGGCTCAGCTTCTTCTGCAGGGCCCCCAGCACCCATGACACCTAACCCAATTGCCCCAAGCGCCGCAAAATTAAAATTGGGGGGGGGGTATAGAAACGTCCATCCAAGCACCCCCGTAAGCAACCCTTTCAGGGCCCCGGCCCCAGCTCAACGCCCCATCACCGTACTGCGGAGCCTCACGCCACTGGTCTCAACGAGCCCCTTTAAGTTGCTGCCGCTCGCGTGTCACGAGGCCACAGTGCCTGCCGAACACCCTGCATGGCCTCGTAGCTCTCAGGGGATGCCCCTCGCCAGCGCCACCCACTGTGCCTTCCCGCTGACACAAGCCTTGGCCAGAAAGGAGACTCCCACGATGCGGCTCGTGTTTCTGGGTGGGGCCAGGGCTTTTATAGCCCCGACACCAAGCCCAGCAGCAAGCTCCTGGATGCCCGGGACGAGGAGCCAGCCTTCCCTCCTTCCGGGTCGGCAACAGACAGCCCCCTGCCAATCGCTGGCGATGCCAGCTTGGCTAGGAGGGGCCGACTTCTCATGGCCTTTTCTTACATGCCCAGGGAAATGTTGATTGCCACTTTGGGGTCAGGCAGCAATTTTTCTTCAGGCCAGTTTTTCCAGGGATCTTGGGGGTGGGTTTTTGCCATCTTTTGGATGTGCAGTTGGTGTCACTGGGGGTGTGTGGTATTTGTGTATTGTGCAGGGGGTTGGACTAGATGACCCTGGAGTCCCCTTCTAACTCTATGATTCTTTAAAAACAACAACCTTCCTTCAGATTGGCCAAGATGAAGCCTTTTTTCCTCTCCTGTTCTGCATTGTGAGAATTGACCTTGTCCATTAGAGGGCAGTCCCCTGTAAAAAAAATGTGGCCATGAATGGCATGGCTGCATTATGATTTTTCCAATGTTGCTAATCATTTGTGCCCATTTCTTCATGGAATGACCTTTTCAGACACTCCGACCATCTTCCTTAGCAGTTGACTCACAGCCAAAAGCTACATTTGTAACTGAGAAAAGACATGATGGCACTTCCTCATTTCAGTTCCCAGGTGCAACTCAGGCATTGGTGAGTGGCCTTGCTCATCGAAGTGGCAAAGTACATCCCAGCTTCATGTGTGAAGCACACACCTTGCAAAATCTAGACAGCTCCCCACTATGGAGCCCAGAAGCATTGCCTGGATTTGCTCAGAAGCAGAGGGCTGCTAGCAATAGAATTTGTTCCTCCATACTGGGAGTATGAGAGTGACCAGCAGGACCAAAAGATGGTTCAAGAAAAATGAAAGTGAATCAGGGTCATGTTAAGCTTGGTTGTATTAGGGGATTTCTTTTTCATTTCTTTGCCAGGCATATTCTAAACTGCTGACCTAGTGCATGTTTTATTTTTGCTCAGCCTGTTATTTTGCTTTTTCTGAGAGCCATGTGCACTTGAAGTCCAACCCAGCTGCTGTGGTGGATCTGTTGCTCTTCCAGGGCAAGCCAACCAGCTGCTCTGTGTTCTTTGCAACTGCACAGAGCACTGCCATCACTTTGCACAGGCTCTTTATGTAAACTCTCCATCTTTTTGAACTGCATTTCTTTTATGCAAGTCACTAACAACTTTTTCCACATTTTCTATTGGGGATGCTGTCTTTTCAATAAAGCTTTAAGAACTTTGCTGAGGAGTTTAACGTCTCAGACTCGCATGCTATTGAAGCTGCTTGAGGGTGAGAGACATAAGAGGAAGGGGAGGAAGACCTTTCATTTCTTGCAAAGTAATGACTCCAAGATTCTCAAGAGGAATAACTCGCAAAGTACTGGAGGCTGTGTCAGTGGATTACCATAGCACATATGTCCAGGGTTAATGCGGATAGGTAGAAGGTGACAGAAGAAGTGAGGGTGGTGCAGAGCAGATGGCTGCTGAAAAAAGGGGCTCCTTGGCTGATTCTTCCACACTCCAAGTTCCCTGTTTCTACTGCACACCTAAAGATGATCTTTTAAGTTAGCTCTTTTTTTCTTTTAAAGATCAAGGTATGTAGAGAATTTTCACACATAATAGCGGGAATGCTTGCTTTTCTGACAAGGAATGTATTTACTATGGCATTCCCGTTATTATGTGTGAAAATTAGAGAAAGCTCGGAATTCTGGACTGACATGGTTGATGACTGAATAATTTTTGGCACTACTGGACCTAGAAAATTGCACATATTATACAAGATTGGTCCCTAGAAAATGGCTTGCAAAGTGGACCGGTCTCTGTTGGACCTTTTTCTCAAACATTGCACTGAATATAATATAGTGGCTTTGAGCCACATAAGGACAGTAGGAGCACTGTGGAATTTATGAGGTTTTAACTTTGTGCATGACTGAGATGCTGTGTACTGTTGATATTCTTTTTGTATTTTGATACCTATTATTCATAACAAGTCAGAATTGTGTTTTACACAGAGAGTTTTTTCTTTGTTGTGGCTTAATTTCTCCTCTGTGGTTCCGTCCATACTGTGATGCCCCCAGGTTCCAGCAGGGGATCCCCTATTTTGAGATCTTCTGCCCATTGTGAACCAGTTGGCCAGTGGGGTAACTCCTCACCTAAATAGAGATGTTGCTTTGCGACATTCCCAATGTAATGATGTCAAGTGACATCATCATGTTGGGGATGTCACTTGGGAAACACTCTGGTTTTGGGGGAAACTCTGGGGTTTAAGCCCAATTTAACTGTTATGTCTTGCAATTCAGTCTTAATGTTACAACACAGTGAACGCTACAGAGGTGACCAGTGGAAGCCCACGGGTCCCCGGATGTAGCTCGCTAATACGCTCCACCAATCAAGATCTGTGGCGGGAAGTTTAATTGGCCAGGATTGGACCTGGCCGGATGGAGGGTTGTTCCGGGGAACGTATACAATTGGGACCCGGCCTGCGTGTCTCTCTCTTGTGATGTACTCGCCAATAAAGTATGTTGCCTTCAACACGTCTCGTCACCCAGTACATTACATTAACCATAGAAATTGCCCAAAAACAAGAGTGTCCCTGCATGACATCCCTGACCACCCCTGGAATGCCTCCCAAATCCCCCACTGGATCTGTGAGTAACCCTATGCCAAGGCATTCAATAACATCTCGGTTTTTTACAAAATCCAGTAGCAAATTCGTTGTCTAGATACACCATTGGTCAGCTTTTGTGTTAATATAGAAACATTTTTTAAAAAGCAGAGGTGTGCCTGGAATTTCCTTGCATTGGTATTTTTCCTTGGGTATTGCATCCATTATTGTATAAGAAGTCCTTTTCCTGCCATTTTTAGCACCATGCACAGAGATATAATATAGAAAAGCCATTTATATGTATTTATCCTGACATTAATCCCTTGTATGTAGACCTCATTTGAAATTGTATTCATAGCTCCAAATCTGATATTCGGTGTGGTCTGTAAAAGGTATGGCTATAGAGTGGTAAATAATATCTCCTATTAGGTGAACTTTGCTTGTTTAAATGAAAGACATGACAACAACAGAAGAAATTACACAGAAGAGCGGGCAAGGGGGACTTGTAATAGAAATAGGGCAGAGTGGAGGCTAGAGCTCTTAACAATTAAGAGGATGGCAACCCTCTCTTGCCCAAATGTTCTTAGTAGGGTTTGTTGCTATGGCATTCAGGCTATAACAGAGACACCCTGTATAATTGGGACAGTTTTACATCACTGATTATTTTGTCTGTCACTTTTTCCTGATTTCAGGCACTAACTGCAATATTTCTGCTGTTGTAGCAAACTGGTCTGTATGCTGGGATTGTCAATATTGGCTGCTTTTTTCATTCATTCATTTATTTCTTCTTTTATTCATAAAAGGTGTTGATAAAAGCATTAAGAAAAACTGCCTTCGTCTTATCTTTGTGTCTTTGTCCTAAGGTAGTTATTGGCCGTTTTCGCACACAGCTTACCACACAGTCACAATCCTGTTCCCTCCACAGCGTCCGGTCGGATTTCCCACCATCTGCGCCGGAGTTACAGGAATTGCCACGGCTTTTGCGTAGCAAACGTAAACTGCTAAAACCCAGTTTATGTTTGCTATGCAAAAGCCGTGGCACTTCCTGTAACTCCAGCGCAGATGGTGGGAAATCCGACCGAACATTGCAGAGGGGATTGGATTGTGACTGCGTGGTAAGCTGTGTGTGAAAACGGTCACTGTGAGCTGATAGATAAGCTGCCATCTGTCAAGTATACAGCTGCTCTTTTGCAATAGAATTTCTTATTTAAGAAAGGGGGGGGGAATGCTTCTGATCCAAAATGCTATAATTCTAAACTTTCCCAAATAATCTTCCTTTGGGTGTTATTTTCCCAGCACAACACAAGTCAAGAAATTTGGTAAAAAAGAGTGCAGTGAACTGGCATGCTGCTAGCTAAAAATGATAGAGGATCTTATTTTTAGCGAACAGATTCATATCCAGCAAAACTCCAAGCACAAATAGCTAGATATGCACTGAGCACATATTCCTTATTTTGGAATGTGTTTATTCACAAATACATGTAACTGATCCCCTCATTCAAAGATTTATGTTGACATGAAACTTTATAAAATAAATAGCTGCGGGTTTACTTCATTCCTTCCTTTTGAAATGCTTTTCTTGAAAAAACCCTCCAGTTGTGACATCCAAAGACAATTACACTTGAGTTAAATTTAAATTGTATTGATAATCCTGTTAATGTTACAGTTCTTAAAAGCTGAAAATACAAATGGAATTTCTGAAAATCAACCCCCCTGAGAACTTTTATACTACTGTACTGCTCAAGTTGTATCCAAGTTGTAGCTGATATTATCAACTGCATATGGCACAAGGAAAAGGCTGTTGTACCCAATCAGAATTGGTTTCCTATTAGTACTGAAAACAATTTCTTCTCTCATTACTCCTTCCAATAATGTGATGACTTGCTAGACTAGACAATAAACTACCCATGTTCCAGGCTGGTGGTATAGTATCAGGTAAGCATACCTGCCATGACAGTTGATGAATGCAAATGTTAATCTCATTGTAGATTATAAAGGATTTTTTTTTCTTTAATGATTCCCTTGAACTCTAGAGGAGTTATTCCATAAGTCATTGCAAGGTTCCTAAAGAAAGCTATAGAAACCACTACTTTGAAATGAGAATCATACACACAGATAATTAATTTCTGATATAGACAACTCTTCTACAGAGCAAAAAACATAAGAACATTGGCTGCTATTCCCATACACATGTACATAGCATCGACACACATCAAAACATCAGTGCGTGTGTGTGTTTGCATGAACTTGTAGTAGGAGACTGTGGAGTCACAGCTGCATGTCTTAGGTTACATTGCATTAACCATTGTAAAGTCAGTGGTCAGTACAAGCTCATCTCAAAAGTGTGTATTTTACAACTGCACAAAGGCATCTGCAGTCCATTATGGCTCCCTGATGAGTGAACCTGTAAAAAAAACATTCTTGATGTGCACTGGTATTTCACCTAAAAGTGTACAGGTGGTCTGAGCTATCCACCAATAAGTTTTTTATTCATTTATTTAGATGATTATTTTTAAAATAAATTTAAATATAGAATTTATTTGGCTTGAAGACTGCTAAATTCATTTTAAGCTGTTCACTGTTTTTTATGCTCTGCCTGTGCCTTTAATACTAACAATAACTTTTAATGGTTTATTGGGAGGGGAGTTGTCATGGGTATAGCCAATTCTCATCAAATCTTATATTCTAAGCAAGCTTGGTACTTGGAAGGGAGACCTCCAAGAAAGACTCTGCCAAGAAAGGCAATAGCAAACCACCTCTGCTTCTCATTTGCCTTGAAAGCCCCTTACTGCAATTTGATGGCACTTTACAAGGATACAAATTTTAAAAATTATGTCTTATTCTATAAACTGCCTTGGGCAAGTTCCCTTAGAGAAGAGGAATAATTTTTGTCTAAGTAAACAATAATAAATTTAACAATGAAGTAAGGATGCCATGTCCAACTCAGGAAATATCTTGGGGCTTTTTGTGTGGAGCCAGGAGACTTTGGGGGTGGAACCAAGAGCAAGGTTGTGACAAGCATGAGGGAGTTTTGGTCATCATATTTAAAGGGAGTGTGCTCCTTTTAAATCTCTTCATTGGAAATAATAGAGGATGGGGGCACATTCTTTTGGGGGCTCATAGAATTGGACCCCCTTATCCAATATTTTTGAAACTTGATGACTTGAGGAGAGGCACCAGATGCTATGTTGAAAATTTGGTGCTTCTACCCCAAAACACAGCCTCCCCTCAGAGCCCCAGATGCCCACAGATCAATTCTCCATCATACCATATGGGGACAATCTCCATAAGGTATAATGGAGTGCCCAGCAGACATTCAGCCCCCTCCCCCCTGCTTTCTGATAAACCTAAAGTGAGGGGAGGTTTTCCAAACCAGGTGATCCCCTGCCCTCAACTGGGATTGGCAACCTTACAAAGAAGAATGAACAAGGCATATCTCTGCAAGATACTTAATGGGTTCTGCAAGAGCTCTTCTATATCCTTATTTCTGAAACTAGTTGTGGGAAGAAATATAATGGGTACTAGAAATTTACTGTGGGTGAGTGTCATGGGCTGGGGAGGGGCTGGGGAGGGAAGGTAAAGACAGAGGTAGTTAGGGTTGCCAATCCCCAGGGGGGCAGGAGATCCCCTGGTTTAAAGGTCCTCCCCCCACTTCAGGGTCATCAGAAAATGGGGAGGGAGGGAAATGTCTGCTGGACACTCCATTATTCCCTATGGAGACTGATTCCCATAGGGTATAATGGATAATTGATCAGTGGGTATCTGGGGTTCTGGGGGGCTGTTTTTTTTTAAGATAGGGGCACCACATTTTCATTATAGCATCCAGTGCCTCTCCTCAAAATATCCTCCAAGTTTCAAAAGGATTTGACCAGGGGGTTCGATTTTGTGAGCCCCAAAAGAAGGTGCCCCTATCCTTCATTATTTCCAACGGAGAAAGGCATTTAAAAAGTGTGTGGTCCCTTTAAATGTGATGGCCAGAACTTCCTTTGGAGTTCAATTATGCTTGTCACAACCTTGCTCCTGGCTCCACCCCCAAAGCCCTCAAATATTTCTTGAATTGGATTTGGCAACCCTAGAGGAAGGCAAGGAATGTCGAGAAGATAGCTGTTGGGAAGGGAAATAGAGAAAGTGGGGAAATGTGGGGTAGGTTATCCGAGAAGCGGGGAGACTGAGAAAGAAAGGATGGGGCAAAAGAGAGAGGGTAGATTGCTTTCCATCTCCTCCTTCTCTGCAGCCTCTACCTAGGAAAAGGACAGTCTTTCTCCTCAGTGGGGACCAAAGCAGCTTAAATCATTCTCCTCTCCCCCTTTTGATCTGTGAAGCCGGTTAGGCTGAAAGTCTGTGACTGGTCTGAAATCAACCAGTCAGCTTTACTATATCATTGTGTCTTATACCTTTAAGAAAGAGATATCCAAGACACAGTTGCATGGGGTTACCTAGAATAGTTTTATTTAAGTAGGGTTAGTTTTAAAGCTTTTTGGAGAGAGCATTTTACCAGTAAAATTCAGAAGGCTTTTGCAGCTGGTTAGAAAAGAGGTTCAGGAATCGTGGGCATTTGATGAAATTGCTGAGCAGACAGGTTAAAACGGATAAAAGGAAGTACTTCTTCACCCAAAGGGTGATTAACATGTGGAATTCACTGCCACAGGAGGTGGTGGTGGCCACAAGCATGGCCACCTTCAAGAGGGGTTTAGATAAAAATATGGAGCAGAGGTCCATCAGTGGCTATTAGCCACAGTGTGTGTGTGTGTGTGTGTGTGTGTGTGTGTGTGTGTGTGTATATATATATATATATATATATATAATTTTTTTGGCCACTGTGTGACACAGAGTGTTGGACTGGATGGGCCATTGGCCTGATCCAACATGGCTTCTCTTATGTTCTTGGGAATGGTTTGCTCCTAACATAAATGTAATGCAGAGAGCATTTGGCCAACAAAATTCAGAAGGCTTTTGCATCTGGTTAGAGAAAAGGTTCATGAGTGGTTGGCTCTTAATAAAAATATAAGTAGACAGCATTTTGCCAGCCAAATCCAGAAGGCTTTTGTATCTGTTTAGAGAAGAGGTTTGGGACTGGCTTGCTCCTAGTATAAATATAAACACGTCATTTAAAATTTTTAAAAATTATCCACTTCCATCCAGCTTTGTGTTGTATCTTGTTATAATTAATCACCATGGTTTATTCCAGGATGAGAAATTCTGAAGAAAATAAAGAGGTTGCAGAGAGCATTTTGCCAGCCAAATTCTGAAGGCTTTTGCATCTGTTTAGAGATGTTAAGGCCTGGCTTGTTTCCAATAGTAACACTGAATTTTTGTAGAAGCTGATAACTTTAAAGAAAATAGAAATACTCCTGAGGAAGACTTTTTGATGAAATGAGCCTACATCGGGATGCTCATTGGATGGACTTTTCTTTGTAGTCTTGTAAAGCTGTATTTCTTTATAATGTATTTCAAAGGATTTATATGACTTTAAAACTGTTTTACTAAATGTTGTTAGCCAGTATATCACAGTGGATTTTTTTTGTATTTTCTGAACAGAAGCAAGCAGCCAGGTCTAGTTAAGTCATGCCAGTCAGATGGCATCAAGTCACCCAGCAGGTGCTGCTGGGGCCAGGGTAGGAAACCTCTAAGTGGAGGCTGAAGATATCCTGGTATCACAACTGAACTCCAGAGAACAGATCTCTTTCCCTCTGGAGAAAATAACTGCTTTGGAGGGTGGACTCTATGGCATTATATTTAGCTGTGGCCTTTCCCCTCCCCAAAGTCTGGCTTCTGTAAACTCCATCACAAAATCTCCAGGAATTTTCCACCAACCTGGAACTGTCAAATATATTGTTTCTTTTATGGTTTGCCTGTATGAATAGCTGTCTTCTAGTGTGTTGCACATCAAAGCCATGTAACCTCTGCTTTAGGTCCCATTTGTAGCAAATGCAGGAATGTCCTCTTTGAAGAAAAAACCTTTCTGGGAACATTTTCTCAGACTCAGGTCTGAACCCAGGATGTAGCTAAACCGTGATAACAGATAACGTAGCAAGTGTGTGAATTTCACACGCTGGAGTAGCATTCCTAAGGTCGCTTTGATGTGCCCCTTAAAGCTGGTAGTTTTGAAGTGGAGCCAGGAGATTTTTCCACCCCCCCCCCCAAATATATATATGCTATATATATATAGCATTGCAGTCCCCATGAATACATTCTTCATTTCCTCATTCTCCAGCAGCTGACTGCACTTCCACTAAATGAAAGTGAATACACACTCTTTCATACAAAGCAGCCAAATGAACACAGTTGGCAAGCACACACTCTTGTGATCTCTCTGGAGCAATTTACTCACTGTGGCAATCAATTTACTCACTGTGGCAATTTACTCACTGGAACTGCTGAATGTAAACATCTGTTGTATTTCAATCAACTTCTTCAGACTAACATGAAAATGAAAGCAGAGCAGCTCCAAACAAACAGAGGGGCTCTGTTCACTTCCCTTCCTTTTACACACTCACCAGGAAGACCCAGGAACCCTCAGCCAATTAGGGGAAGGCTTTCTGTGGCTGTTTCCCTCCTCCCTCTGTCAACCAATTAAAAGAGACTTTCTTTCTCTCCTCTGCAGTGTCTCAGGTTTTAGCCAATGGGATGCAGGTAAACCGTGATAACAGATCCAAGCGTTGAATGGTGATGCAGACTGATCACATGACTCTCAGCACCTCACCAACTCTGATATCTTCAGATCCGTTATTTGAATATCTGCAAGGTGAGCAACACTACGGTAGGAATTGCTGGGCATACTGGCTATGTTCACTGTAAACCTGAACTGAACAGTTTGTGGGGAGAGAACAGCAGTGCCTTTTGAATGAACGATGGCTTAGTTTTTAAACCACAAATTTTATAATTAAAATTTCCTTTTGGAAATAGGAGCTTCTCAAGTCTTACTTTACCATATTGGAGTAGCCTCTTATTTGCAAGGAGAAAGAGTTTGCCTTCACTGCCAAACACACTTAAATAATGTTCAATTGGAGAACTCAATTCCATAGTAATCAGAAAATGAGATTATGTTCCTCATGGCACCCATAACTCAACTCCCTTGTATACTTTTAATTGCACAAGTGCAGGTTGCCAGGCAAAGTAGACATGAAAGTCAGTAAATATTTGCTCTAGGAATATGGTTTAATGATGTGGGAGAACAATCACTGAGGTGCACTATCTATCCCGTTAATATACAAGTATAATAGTTCCAGTCGGACTTGATACATTGTTGTTAATATAGCTAGAATTCCTATCTGAGCAGATAATGATCTCTCACTAATCATGGAGAATGTTAGCCCGTGGATTCTTAAGATAATTGTCTCTTTAATTAATGGTGGATCAGATAGTGGCATTACTTTGCTTGTCTGATCGATTAGAGAAGGAATGTAACTTTCATGCATATATAAAGACAGAAGCCCTTTATCCATATCATACCATGGGGGAGGCAATGAGGGAGAAACCTGTAAAGATACCAGTCCTTCCAGGAGAGAGAATTTATCCTCTCAAGTGATTCCAGCAAGGTGGTAAGCTAGCCAATGTTTAATTGTACTGGCTCATGTAGTAAGGAGGGCAATTTTAAAAAGAAGAACAGTTGGTGCAGTAGAGAAAAAATGGTTCTAGAAGTTTATGACCAGATGTGTGATGATAAAGTGGAGAAGAAGAGAACAGTGTAGGCCATTTTGGGTCCCCATTGAAGAAAAAAGGTCAATGAATCTTGGAATGAATGAAGTCAATAAATCTTGGAATGTCCCTGTCACACATACTGATATATTAACCCAACCCCCCCAAGGACTTTGTCCTGCACAAATCACATGAAATGAATGAAAACTCCATAGAAACTTAGCACAGTTCACATGGAGTCTCAAGCTTCTGTAGGAGAACTGCCTGAAGGCCTGTTCATATGTTATATGTGTAAGATCAGCATTACAAAAACCTATAAAGTAACACTCCACTTGCACGTTGCATGAGTAAGACCCCACTTTTTTTTTTTTGCAAGATCCATAGTTTGCATCAATGTCAGCCAGTGAAGTGACACAGTAGTAGTAAGTGGGCTACTGACATCATTGACCTGAATATCAGTCAGCACTGCATGAACATGCCTGCACCATGGTGACTTTGCTCTCCCTCTGCCTTCAGTGTCTTCAAATGATGACTACTGGCATAGATGTCCAGAGGATGTGGACCCACTACATACCCCAGTTACATGGAAACTGCCTCATCATCACAGCAGGTGAGAAAAGTGTGCTTGTTTCTCTTAGAAATTTATCCTTCAAGCCTTCATGGCAGCTGTGAGTTTCAGAGTTAAAGCCCAGCACTGATCCCTTAAGAACATCCCTTAAGAACTGGAAAGAGTTACAAACCTGCTATGAAATGAGGCAAAGTCCTCCTCCTAAATCAGAGTGGGAGAGAATGTTGCTTCTCAAATGAGTTATCTCTTGTCCCCAACTCCAAATTTATTTAAGACAAACGTAACTGTAATTATTTTAGAAATCCAGATTTTTGAAAGCAATAAAGCTGACCTCAGAACGGTCCAGCGTGGTCTTGGCTCAGAGTCCCTGAACCACAGCTTGATCTGCAGAAACCAACTGGTGAAGAAACTTTATGACAGCATGAAAAGAAACAGTATCACTGCTAATGTCTGCAGATCAAGTTGCTGTTAAAGGCATAGGAGCCATATAGGGTTGCCAGCCTCCAGGTGGAGCCTGGAGATCTCCCACTTTTACAACTGATCTCCAGCTGGCAGAGATCAGCTCCTCTGGATAAAATGGCTGATTTGAAGGGTGGACTCTGTGACATTGTTCCATGTTGAAGCCCATCACCTCCTTAAACTCCAGCCTCTCCCAAAGCATTGAGAAGCAAGAATGAATTCCAGTCACATCCAGGTTGCTCAGTCATCCAGAAGAGGAAGGAGACACTATAGAGGCTGGTATTTCATCTCTCCCAAACCAGCAGAGGATAGAAGGAAGAGATGGCACTTGACGGCGCTAAAAAGAAGATGAAGCACTTGCCTTATTGCTCAGCAACGATCAATGAAATGGAGTCCCAGTCCTCCAATTGAAGCCAGCTGGGTGACCTCGGACCAGTTGCTGTTCTCTCAAGAGCAGTTCTCTCAGAGCTCTCTCAGCAGCCCTACTTACTTCCCAAGGTATCTGTTGTGGGGAGAGGAAAGGAAGGAGATTGTAAACCACTGTGAGACTCCAAGTGAAGGATGGGGTATAAATCCAGCTCTATTCTATCATGAGAGTCAGAGTGGTGTAATGGTTAAAGTGTCAGATCTGGGAGAGCCAGGTTCAAATCTCCACTTGTGCCATAGAAGCTTTCTGGGTGACTTTGGACCAGTCACATTACTCTCAGCCTAGCCCTGACCTGGATAGCTCCAGGATAGCCTGATCTTGTCAGATCTCAGAAGTTAAGCAGGGCCAACATGGAGGCAGGCAACAGCAAACCACCTCAGAACATTTCTTGTCTTAAAAACCCTAGAGGGCCACCATAAGTCAGCTGTGACTTGACAGCAAAAAATCCACCACACCACCTGTGTTCTGAGCAGGCACTTGAGAAGACTTCTGTTCTCCATTTTGAAACTCAAGAGCTGACCTTCCCGAACAACTATAAGGCATTTTTGAGAGCTGGGAGTCTGCTTTTGTACTGTGTTTTACTAACTAGCTCTAGCCAAAGCATCATAAAATAGTGATCACGCATTTCAAAAGACTGGATGCTCAGAAACACACATCCCTGCTCTGAGAAGGTGCCCCCCACCCTCCATTGTTTCCAATGGATTAAGCCCAAACCAGAGAATCTCTGCGGTAGAAACTGGGGGGGGGGGCATTTTTGCAAGCCCAACAGAACCAGTGCCCAGCAAACCTAGTGTCTTCTATTCATAATATTAAAAAAGGTTTGCTACTACTCTTAAATACATTGTGTCACCAAGCAGGATAGGGATGAAAAAATGAAAATAAATGGGGGTGGAATGGAAAACTTAGGTGAAGGGAGACAGAAATGAATGAGAAAAATGTGGAAAAGAGAAAGAGAAATTAAGAGAGGGAAATATTATTTTATCTTGCTGCAACACCCTAACTACTGCTTTGCAAGATCTGGCTGAGCTGGGTGCAAGGAAAGGAAAAGAGAAAATGAACTGTAGGCTGGCAATTACTGTAGCAGCTATCAGTGTGCTGGCTTGGTTGTATGACTTGTTCAGCAAGTTTGCTTCAGCCTTGGAGAAGGGAAGCCTAACTGATTCTGGAGTGCTTTTCGCTATACTCAGACTTCCCTCCGCTCCTCATGACTGCAGCCAGAGCTGAATTTTTAAAAATATAATGAAATACATTTGTCTGGATGCAGCATGATGCTGGCTTCAAGCCCCCCCCCCCTTTCAAGGGCCTTCTTCAAGCTGCACCCAGGGCAGAGTGCACCCCCTCCCCTGCCTTTGGTATGACACTGATCAGAAGAGATACTGAGATGCTTTACAGATGTGGCATTCATACTTCCTACAGCTTTACTCTTATAATACTACAATTTCCTGAAATAAGGCATGCATTATGAAGGGTAGGCTGCATTCCTAAATATGCAGTAATCAGCAATGTGTGTGTGAAAACAACTGGAGGGGGGGAAGCTGCAGCAAATGAGGCTAACAGTCCCTTCCTAAGCTCACTAACATCCAGTACTGACCCTAGGGTGCATGCACCCCAGGCAAGCTCCCTACCTGCCCCGCCTCTGCTGCCCCCACTGCTGCTTGCCCACCTGTTCGCCACGGCGCTGCAATGCAGTGCTGCGCTCCATCACCTCCCCCACCCCCGGCGTGATCAGAAGAGTGCCATGATGAGGCTCAGCCCTACCCATTATGACAGGGCCTGGGCTTCTTCTTAGTTCTTTGAAGAGCACGCTGGAGGAGGCTTCTCCCCTCTCACTTCCAGAACCGGAAGTGAGGGGGGGGGAGTGAACCTCCTCCAGCACACTCTTCAATGAACTTAGAAGAAGCCTGGGCCCTGTTGAAGTGTGTAGGGCCAAGTCTTGTCATGGTGCTCCTCTTATTGCACCGGCAAGGGGGGGGGGGGTGAAGCGCAAAACTGCGCTGTGCTGGGGAAGGGAATGGAAGGGGCGGGCAGTGGTGGTGTTGGCTGCAGCAGGGGGGGGGAGACAAACTTAGGCATTTGTCTTGGGCACAGTGGGGAGGCCAACTTGGCGCCCCCCTCCTGGTGCCCTAGGCAAATGCCTAGTTTGCCTAGTGGGCAAGCTGGCCCTGGTAACATCCTTCTAGTCCATTGACTTCAATTGACTTAGAAGAGTTTAGCTCTGCTTAGGGATGACACTGTAAGTTTGGGAATTAGCTTGGCTGTTCTGAAAGCAGCATGTGATGACATTTCCCTCCCTCCCTCCCTCCCTCCCTCCCTCCCACTCACTAGGCAGTTCCAAGCCTCAGTATGATACAGAAGCAGGTTTATGGCACATGCAGCTTTCTGCAAGCCTGGAAGATGGCAGTGTGTACCATAGCCAGCCCAGAAGAGATGGTGGCAGTGTTAGGCACCCCTGAACATAAGCCTGGGAGTGGGATATTGGTAGAGGGTCAGGATGCTATGGGCCCATCGGACATCATAACCAGTCCCTGGTGTGAATATGTCTGAATGCTTTAGAAATAATGCCTATATTTCATGCTTTGCACATTCACTGTAGGAAACAGCTGGTTTTCATGTGAAGTATGGAACGACTTTGAATTAATATTTATCTTGTACCTTGCTGTCTCTGGAGTCCAAGCAGGAGGAAAAAGGAGCAAAGTGCCAGTTATTATTAACATTAGTCATCCTCCCAAATGAGAAAACAATCAAAGGCTTTGCTGCTCTGGGCTAATAGACTGACTTCAGATTAAACAGATTTGATGGGAATCAATCAGTTGTGATGGAGCAACACCAAGAGTATTTTAGTTCCTAATTTTGTTCTATGGAAGGAAAGGAAATGCCGGCAGTCGTCCTTCTTTCCTGACACAGAGCAATTAGAGAGGAAATGTTAACTGCGCCACTTGGGCTTCAGGCTATTTCAATTCCTTCTTTGACTGGGGCAAAGCCCACCCCCCCCACCTTTACCAGATTATAATAGAGGAGATTTACTGAGCAATTGATTATAAAATATTAATAGTGGAGCCTGACAGGAGTGAGAATTGTTTTGCAGCACTAATTATACTGAAAATAACATTCTGAGTATTTCTGAGAAAATGTTCAAACCAACATATGACAATCATAACAGTCACAAATAAATTTTGAAATTGTTAAAGACCCCCAAGCTTAATGGAGAAAATTGGGGGGGGGGGATTGCTTTCCATATACTAAGCTAGACATATACAGGGCCAGCCCTAGACTGTCTGGCACCCTAGGAAAGGTTAACTTCTGGTGCCCCCCCCTGCACTGATAACATCACATCGGGGCACCCAATTCAGTGCCCCCAGAAGGCTGGCACCTAGGCAATTGCCTAGTTTGCCTAGTGGCAAGGTCAGCCCTGGACATGTATTAAACCAAGGAAACTAGAGGTAGTGTCATGAATCAGTGGCAGAGCATCAGTTTGCATGTAGAATGTTCCTGATGCAGTCCCAGGTATTTTTGGGTGAAAACATCAGGCAGCACATGACATGAAATACCACTACCCCAAAGCCTGGAGATCTGCTGATAGTCACAGTAGTCAATACTGGCATTGGTGGATTAGTATAAGGTAGTATAAGCCAGTTTGGTGTAGTGGTTAAGTGTGTGGACTCTTATCTGGGAGAACCGGGTTGGATTCCCTGCTCCTCCACTTGCAGCTGCTGGAGTGGCCTTGGGTTAGCCATAGCTCTGGCAGAGGTTGTCCTTGAAAGGGCAGCTGCTGTGAGAGTCTTCTCAGCCCCACCCACCTTACAGGGTTTCTGTTGTGGGGGGAGGAGATATAGGAGATTGTAAGCCACTCTGAGTCTCTGATTCAGAGAGAAGGGTGGGTATAAATCTGCAATTATCATTCTTTTGTAAGGCAGTTTCAGGAGAGTTCAGTATTGCTCTTTGCCTTCACTGACATGCCTTCACTGAATGAGAAAAAACATGACATGTTCATGTGAAGTCTACACAATTGGATATCACATCAGAAAGATAGTCCATAGTTGTAATATAAATCAGGAGTCCAGTAGCACCCTGAAGATTAACAAAATTTATTCCAGCCTAAACCTTCATGATTCAAAATAAATGCATCATCCAATGTAATGAATGTACACTTTATGCATCTGAAGATGTTAGTGCTACTCATGACTTTTTTCCTGGGGAAATGTGGCAGAATGGAGTTTTGGAACCTCTTTTTGTAAACAAAATTCTCAAAAAAAATGTTTAAAAGTTAACCCATGTGTTTCTCCTTCATTTTTCTCTTGAGAGTTCTGGCACCTCTTTTTCCAGAAAAAGGGTCCTAATGCTACTCAGCTGCAACGGTGTTCTGTCCCCAACCCATCCAGTTATTCAAGCAGGTTACGGTAGTTCATGGCTCTGAGAGCAATTTTAGTGTAGTGGTTAAGTGTGCACTCTTGTCTGGGAGAATCAGGCTTGATTCCCCACTCTTCCACTCCACATGCACCTGCTGATGTGACCTTGAGTCAGATCAGCAGATCTATTCCTCTCAAGAGCAGTTTCTGCCAGAGTTCTCTCAGCTCCACCTATCTCACAAGGTGCCTGTTGTGTGAATGGGAAGCGGAAGGAGATTGTTAGCCACTCTGAGACTCCTTCAGATAGTGAAGGGTGGGGTATAAATCCAATCTCCTCCTCCTCCTCCTCCTTCTAAAACCCCTGGTAATGCCTTGCTAGGGGTGGGCAAAATGGGGACTCTGTTATTGTCACCCAGTAGAAGAATTGCAGATTTATACCCCACCCTTCTTTCTGAATCAGAGACTCAGAGCGGTTTACAATCTCCTATATCTTCTTCCCCCACAACAGACACCCTGTGAGGTGGGTGGGGCTGAGAGATCTCTCACAGCAGCTGCCCTTTCAAGGACAACCTCTGCGAGAGCTATGGCTAACCCAAGGCCATTCTGGCAGGTGCAAGTGGAGGAGTGGGGAATCAAACCTGGTTCTCCCAGATAAGAGTCCACACATTTAACCACTACACCAAACTGGCTCTCTGTAGTGCCTGTTAAACTTTGAAGGGCTCATATTGTTGTTTCCAAGCCTGAAGAATTCCACACACCTTGTTGATCTGACGTTTTGTAAACAGCTTTTTTGGGAATTGGAATGTCGATTGAGCATTTCTTGTCTGTGGACCATTGTTTTGTTTCCCATATTTGTTGACAAATTATTGCTAAAATTTTGCTGGACACTATTTTTTTGATTTGCAATAGTTCTATTGATATCCCTTCTGTTCCTGGTTATTTGTTTCTCCCAATTGCTTTGAATGCAGCTTTCATTTCACTTTCTAAAACTGCAGGTTCTTCTTCAAAAATTCTTTTTTGAAGGAATCTGTAATCTTTTAAATCTCTTTTGCATAGTTCTTCAGCGTATTGTTCCCATCTTTTCTTTATTTTGACTTATTCAGTTAATGTATTTCCATATTGATCTTTTAGTTCAGTTTAGTATTCAGTATTTACTATTAAGTTTTAGCTGAGTTATCTAAGCTTAAATACCAGAAAACAATAATCTACAATCTGGAATCTGGATCATTAGCAGGTATAGCACTAAGGGATTGCTGTCTGCTGGCACTCTTTGAAGGATAAGATTTCATGTACACAGCCCTTTGAAAATCTGCAAAACTTTTTTTGGGGGGTGGAGGGGAAACAGCCTTAATTTGCACTGCTATGATTCTCTGATGTCAGTAGGCACTCTTTATATCATGGAAGAAAAAAGAGCTTTTAGAACAACAACAAAAAAGCACTGCATCAGGGTAATTCTGACATGAAAAAGGATAATTTTGCATAAGTAGATAATGTATTTACATAGTGGACACAACCCAGAAATACCTACATGTACAAGGGGACTGTGGGTGACTACCACATCTGGTGGTAATTGGAAGGTCATGCACATTTGCATCTGTACCCAAAGGCAGATATTTGCATGCTGCTAGACAGTGGCGGACTGGGTCTAAAAATATTGGTTGCCAGGAGATAAAGACCTTCTATTATATTGGAACCAGTGTTCCCTCTTAGCGGATTTAGCGTGAGCTAGCTCACAGATTTTTGGCCTCCAGCTCACACATTTTGGTCTTAGCTCAAGAAAAATGGCCCCAGAACAAACTACGTAATTTATGCAGTAGCTCACAACTTTTAATGCCAGTAGTTCACAAAGTAGAATTTTTGCTCACAAGACTCTGAAGCTTAGAGAGAACATTGATTGGAACTTGTATTTTCAAGCTACTTAAAAGGCCATTAACATTTTAAACATATTGTCTAATGTTTAAGGAGGGCCACTTCATCAGGGGCCCACAGGGCTCACTTGCCATTGGGCAAGCTGACACCCTGGCCAGTCCACCACTGCTGCTAGAAGTGATTAATAATGCACGTTATTATTAGCACTAGGCCCAGCATTTGCCCAACTGCAATGGAATCCAGTGCCAGTTTATTCACATGGATGGATGATCAGTCTATATGCTGATCTCTGGTATAGCTCTTCTGTCAACCTCCCCCCAGCCAAATCCTTCACAGTTGCTCTCAGTGTTGCTTTATGTATATGTTGGCCAGGAGCAAATGTTTCTCAGCATACTATTTGAAACTGTTTACAGAAGGCTGGATTCAAAATGTCCTATCTATGAATGGAAGACACTTTCCAATTATGGAAGAACACCTTTGGATCAAACTCACAAGATTAAGTTTCTGCTCTGAGCAATCATACATTCATCGTTTCACTCAATTCAATGTGGTAAGCAGTGATGTGTGTTCTGGAAAATTTTCCAATTTTTCCCTTGAAAATTTTATACCCCACATATGGAAATATAGCCTGTCTATTATTGTCATGGCCATTGTGCTGCAAATGAATCATTTTCTTTAAACTTCCTGATTTAAATTTTCATGGAAAACCCACTTTACTGGTGATAAAATTACAGTTGCACCACTCAGTTTATACCTACTAAATTTAACTGATTTGGAACCCTGATACAAATTCATTGAAATCTGGTGAAATGTCATGGTTATTGATCATGAATTTATATGCAGGATTGTCTTTAAAATCATACTTACCACTATGAGCCTTCGAAATAGCTGACTGCACTGGTTCCCATCTGATTTGGAGCTATGTGGGAGAGGGAGGGGCAGGGATGAATGGGAATGTGATGTCATGACAACAATGTGATGTCATGTCTAGCAAATACCAGGAGTGATGTCATGTTGCTGGTATGATGTCAACATGATACTGTAGGAATCAGACAAAGGGGCAAAAAGGAAAGGTCCTATGTGCAAGCACCAATCGTTTCCGACTCTGGGGTGGCGTTGCTTTCACAACATTTTAATGGCAGACTTTTTACAGGGTGGTTTGCCAGTGGTTAGTCATCTACACTTTCCCCCCAGCAAGATGGGTACTCATTTTACCGACCTCGGAAGGATGGAAGGCTGAGTCAACCTCAAGCCGGCTACCTGAAAACCCAGCTACCGCCGGGGTTCAAACTCAGGTCGTGAGCAGAGCATAAAACTGCAGTATTGCAGCTTTAACACTCTGCACCATGGGGCTCTTAGAAATCAGACAAAACTGTATTGTAAAATCATAGAATTTTGCCTGAATCCTAGAGTGCCACGTCAGTTTCATGCCAGCGAAGTGATGTCACTTCTAGTATTTGTTGGAAGTAATATTGCACAATTAGCATAATACTACTTTTTAAAACATCCTCCTGCCAAGCCCTGGTGGGCTGGTGAGCATCAACGAGTGTATCCCTATTTGGGGCCCAATTCAAAGGCCTGGTTTGACCTTTAAACCTTTAAAGGTCTGGTTTATTGTGTCATTTGAATGCATCATCTAATAAAGAAAAGCCAGTTCTATTCACTACAATTTCATGTTTCAATGTGAGAGGGAGGATGACATATGGGGAACAAACTTCACAGACAAAATCAAAGACTTGTTCCCAGGGGTGAAAGTGACTTGCATTTCTTACTGGTACAATCTCTCTAAGTGGGCTCACAGCAGAAGGAGGCCATTTTCAAACTGGTATTCCATACTTGCTATTACCACCTTACTGGTGCTTTTGGTTGAATACATTCATGATTAAATTCTTAAGAAGTATATCGCACTTGTTGCTGCTGTTTATGCCTTGAGCTCTTGGAGAATAATCATATATAATTTGAAATGTGGGGTATAAGGTGAACATCTTTTCTGTGCTCCTGGAATGATGACCTTGCCCATCTGTGATCTTGATTTATTCCTGCCTTCCCACACATTTAATGTAATAATTTAGTGTGATTTTTCCTGATATCCAGGGCTTCTTTTTTTGAGCAGGAACGCACAGGAACAAAGTTCCGGCTGGCTTGGTGTCAGGGGGTTTGGCCTAATATGAAAAAAAGCTCCTGCTGGGCTTTTTCTACAAAAAAAGTCGTTTGTGAAACAGTGACATCAGGGTGTGTGGTCTAATATGCAAATAAGTTCCTGCTGGGCTTTTTCTATAAAAAAAACCCTGGTGATATCCTTTGCAAACCAATGAAATTACAATTTGGATAAATATATCTAATATTCTGCTTTGGTCTTCTGAAGGAGATATCTGCCCTTAAAGTCTTCAAGCAGGCATTACCAAGTGTCGTGAACATGAATATTACAAATGGATTCAGTGACATTTTGGTATATGCTGAGGTGAAAAATTGGAGTGTTGTCTCTCACTTATTGCATTTCTGGCCCCATCTATCATAGTCCTTTTAAAATGGCAACTCTACTGGCCTGATTGACATGGGATAGATTTCCTGCCATGAAATTTTGAGGTCAATCCATCACTTACATGTGATTGACCTCCAAGACTTTAAACACGTACACCTGGGAGTATTTGTCAGAAAGCCCTTGGTACTGGGTCTGATCTTTTTGACATGCCACATACAGGGTACAGACTTAGAAAATGTCACCAGTTATAAAAACAAATATCATTAGACTTTTTTTTTACTTTTCTATCATAAAAATTTTGTGATTAAATATATTCAGCCTACTGGGACCCATTGAAGCCTCACCTTTTCTTCTCTAATTGAACTAGGAATTAATGAAGCTGGCATCTTGGTGCTTCACTGTTGGCCCAAATGTTACCTTGAAAAGCACAAATTGTTGGTTTTGAAGTTTTACAGTAACACACTAAATATATGTATGCAGGGCTTTTTTGTAGAAAAAGCCCAGCAGGAATTCATTTGCATATTAGGCCACACACCCCTGATGTCACCAATGTTTTACACAGCATTTTTTGTACAAGAAGCCCAGCAGGAACTCATTTGTATATTAGGCCACACTCCCTGACACAAAGCCAGCCAGAACTGCATTCCTGTGTGTTCCTGCTCAAAAAAGCCCTGAACGTATGCACCATTCCTGTGCTTTCTAGTTAACTGAGAAGCCCCAGGCAATATGGGAGGATCCCACACTATAATTCTTTCCAGGGTTAGCCCCCACCCCCCCACACACACCCTTGGGAAATGAAGCAAATGATCATGAAGAGGAGTTGCCTAGTAGGCTTTTCCTGCACTACCTGAAGCTTCTTGAGTTTTCCAAGAAGCAGAAAAAGGTACCTGCCAACCTGCAGGATCTATTCAACCATTTCCATTTTATATTTGGTTTCTGCTGCAATTAATGCATCAGAAACTTTTTCAAAATGTATGTGGTTGCAAACAGCTTGATATTGTGTTTCCTGGAGATATAGAGAGGCATTGTAATTGAGTGAAGCAAAGTGTTTTCAGGACTCATCATAAAGTCTGTATACCTGATTCCTGACACAGCTATTGTAAGATGTGCTTTTCTGTGTGAGGGCTTGGGGTTTTCAATTGGATTGTATGTCTGGCTTTTCAGCAGACAATGAGGCAGGCAGCAGGTCTCTGAGTGGCAGCTACATTGCTTTTCTGTCATACGTGTCTGATAGCCATTGATCAGTACTGTAAGTCACTAGGGAGAAATCAAGCTGAAAGAATATCTGCAGAATATTATACAACCTACTTTACAAGTGTTGGGTTAAAGTAGATATTGAGCCCAAAGAAGCCGGCAGCCGACATTCCCTTCTGCCTCATTAGCGAGATGCTTCGTATGAATGTACAAGTGGAATTGGATGGTTTGCCAGAGTGAACATTTAAAATTTCTTGTGCTATTTCAGACCCTGTTGGATAACTGTGCTGGGAAGGATAGCTGGCAAATTCTACAGTGAGCAGAGGAAGGAAATATAAATGAAAATGGCATGATGATTGTGGATACAAAGAGGTGTTTCCTTGTTTAATTTTTGCTTTAGTGTTTCACTAAAAAAAAACAAACAGAATAAATTAACTTATGTTCCCATCAATACAAAAACAGAGCAAAGAAACATGGTTACCTTAATGGACAATAAATCAATAAAAATGTTTCTAGATATATTTTGACCACATTTCCTATTCTGAAACTTCACACAGAATATAGCTATCAATAGTGACAATTCAGATTTTTCAAATAAGAAATCTGAAAATCTTGTACTCCATTTTACAATACCCATTGTCTCTTGATTCAAACATCCTATGATGTTTGCACTGATGCATTGATTATTGGTTTGAATTTTAAAAGAGTATGTGTGTGGCTGCACAGTTATCTCAACATGGTAGTCAGCCAGGTAGCTCCTAGTGACACTCTCACTATCGACTGGTTTTCCAGGTGGCCCAGGGTCCTTATGGATAGGTAAAATCATGCATCATTTGAAATCAGCTACATTTTGAGTTTGTGTTGTGTTTGCATCTGGCATTTATCATGTTGCTCATAACTTATTGAACTGAACTGCAGATCCAGGGCCATACTGCAAGAATGCATGAATTATCCTAATCCAGAACACTTGCTTAGTATAGCCATGCTCAGTTTGGTAGTTTAAGACTAAACAGACAAGACTAGAATACTAAAGAGCTGCACTGTTTACTCCCTCACCCCAATCTCTTACCAGGGTTGTGACAACCAAGGAAATCTCTTTTTAATATATATATTTATTGGTGGGTCAGGTGGATAGTGGCCAGGGCAGCTGCAGAAAGCAGTGCAAGGACTTGCATGCACAAAGCACTTAACAATGTCAAGCACTCAAGAAAAGGTGACTTCCCCCCCAGGTATTTGAAGGTGTTCCTTACAATTTGCAATCAAATTGTAATTAGAACAGATAAGTGTCTGCATATCACTGGTTATCAGCAGAGACATTTTGTGGTTTTTTCCTCCACTTCAAATCTTATTAAATGCATACATTTGACCACAAATACGCTATTCTACCTTCTCCCCAGTAGATAAGGCTTCCATTTTCCATGTAAATGCTTTCTCAGCAGAAGCCTCTATAAGCAAATTAGTTACCAGGTCTCTATTTTCCTTTCTTAAATTGTTCTTAATATAACCTTAAAAGACAGCGGGAGCTTTTATCCTTTTCTCACCTTTAACACTGCAATCACCACTATCTAGAAAAATAACACTTTGGGGACAAGCCTATCAACTATTAGAATCATTTGTCTGAACTTGCCTATTGTTCAACAATCATTCTGTACAGTACATTAATCTTCAAATAAATAATGCTGTATACCATCATTTTTCTAAAAAGCACTTTTCTCTTAGGCATTGCACAGTGCTATCCTAAGCATAGTTACATCCTTCTAAGCCCATTGGCTTCAATGTCCTTTAAAAGGTATAATAATGTGAAGGATGGCATTGATAGATCATTTAATTTCTCATATAAAGATTTCTTTCCACATATCTTCAATTATCCTTCAGTTAATAGTACTTTTCCATTCAGAACTATATTTCTGTTATGATACCTGCTCTGTCATATATCTTAACATCAAGAGAGCAGACCTTTCATCTGGACATCTGATTGATGAGTTGTTCAGTTTGTCAGCCTTCTATGTAACTATTTTCTCTCACATTCTCTATGGCAAAATGCCCAATGGGGGGGGGGAGGGGGCTGAAGCAAGGTTTCTACATGCTTTTGTAATTTCAAGAAAGGCAGAAAGTGATGAACACTCTTAGCATACACTACATTTCGTCAATAACAGGAAAATCACTGGGAAAGATGTATAGTGTTCACAGACTCAGGATTTGAGTGTGTTTTTGAAACAGCCTGGATGCCATGTTTGGAAAAGAACACATAGCAACCCCCCTCAGGCCACTATTGTGCTGTGAAAAGAGTCAGACCTGAAATGGGTTAAGCTTATCTGGTAACACTAGCATATCTAAACAAGGGGCAAATGCAAATCAGGGTTGCTAGGTCTCGCACTATAACAGGAGTCTCTCTCCTAGTGCCCCTTCTTCTGTCTTTTGGAGCAGCAGTAGAAGAAAAATTAACAAAAAAATTGCTTTCAGGTCAATGGCATGATGTCATCACCTGGAAGTGATGCCATGCCTCTTTAGAAATCATCACAAACTGTATGGTTTCCAGGCCTTCCTAAAGCAGTATGCCATCACTTATTGGTTTTCCTCTTAAATGGCATCATGCTGTAACTGATGGCACCCTTCATGTCCCCACCTTTCTTGACTCCCACTGCTTGCTAGGCCAACCCTAACCTCAGGTCATTTCACATATCCCTACTAAACAACTGGCTTGCTTTTCATATCAGTGATGCTCAGTGTATATAATCTGGAGAACCATTTTATTTATCTATTTCCTCCATTTGTCGCCTACTGTCTTCCTCTGTGAGGGCTCAGATTTGTTTACGACATTCTCCCCTTCTCCATTTTAGCCTCACAGCATCCTGAGGTTGGTTAGGCTGAGAGTGTTTGATTGGCCGAAAGTCATCTGGCAAGCTTCCCTAGCAGAGTGGGGATTTGAACTTGGGTCTCTCAGATCCTAGTTCTCCAGTCTTTTAACCCCTGTAACAAATTCATACTCATGAAAAAAGATTTTCCTATACTTCAGCATTACATTCAACCTGCTATGCTAATTTTCTATGTTTGGGGAGGTGTATTCAAATACTCCCCACACATCTGTAGCCTGAAATGATATTCTATGTGACACATGCTGGGTCTCAGACAACAATGCATCCTATGACATCTCTCTAACAATTTGGCTATCTCTCTTTATAATATGAAATTACATTATATGATATTTTCAATTGATTAAGCATCATTATAAATCAAAACAGGTGAATTTACTCAAATCCAATCAGATGTGGCCAGACCCTTTAATCTTGATCACAAGGCCTGTATGGATTTAACAGGCTTTGTTTCTTTTTCAAGCATAGATGCTGTCCTTGCACTCCTTGACAGAAGCCAAAAGAAAAGAGTCAGCAAACTATAATGAGGAAAGCTGCACTGCCAGTATTTTAGGCCAATCCCCGTCAGAGGGAGCAAAAAAGAGAGCAAGAATCAACTGAGAAGCAGACTGCTTAGATGGTTAAACAACAAAACAGCAACAACAACATGAAACTGCTCAATGGGATTTTAATCTCCTGCTGCAAGAACTGACGTGCATCAATCAGATAATGGAGGAAGATTATGGAGGAGCTCTGGCAGCTTGCTAACAAGCACAGGTAAGAAGGCAGGCTGGCTGCGTGGAAGCATCACAGTGCCAGTTCTACTAATTGCATCTTTTGCAAATGCTGAACAGTGTGATTTCCCCCCCCCCCAAAAAAAGTCCTTCAGGGGTGGGATTTTAAACGGCTTTATTTTCTCCCAAATGAAAAATGAATGTTCTTTGTTCCCCCCTTGCTCCCATGGCAGCAGGAAGACATCGTAATCTATGCCTTGGAAATGAGTGCAGTGTAATTAACACCTCTCCTTAGTCTCAGACACAAAAGAGGTCCCTAAGATGAACGGCATTCAGAACAGAGCAGAAGCACATCGCTCTGGCAATTAGTGCTTTATTAGAGCTTTGAGCTCACGATTCTCACCCATGCGGCCTCTTAAACTAATGCACAGAACACGTCACACGCACACTAATAACTCTTCCTAAAGAGGATGTTTCAGCCATGCATCTGCTGCTGACACAGAGGGTTTTCTGAACCTGGAAAGCTTCTGTATGGCAATGTTGAGCCTTGCAGGTTACCTCTAAGGCAGTAAAACAGCTGCTAGGTTTTGAAGCCCTAAGTTGTCAACTGCTTGCAGACTTAGGTGCTAAGCCATGTTGGGTGTGTCCACAGGATAGCACTCATCGTAATAAAAGGAGATGCCCTTTTAGGCTTAAGGAATATGAAAACATAAGACCGTTCTATGAGCAGTCAAAAGAAATAGTGAGAGGCTTAACACCAGAGTACTTATATTGCAAAAGGAGGCAGCCCATAACCTCTGGTGGCCATAAGCTGACATTCCACTGCTCAATAAGAACATTACCTGAAACATCCCTTCTATTTCAGTTTATTGACTTTGCAAACAGTATGAAGCATGTAATGCTACTTGTTTCCACTGATAGTAACTCTCCAGGAATAGGTGTTCAGAATGGGGCCTCCTCCTTCGGTCTCAAAGGCTGGAGAGATGCAGGAGAGAAGAGATGAAAGAACACCAATTCTCAGGGAATCTGGAGTTTCTATTCCAGGTTGTCCTGGTAAAGTGGGAGTTATTTTTGTGGGATGTGCCTTTTGTTATTCTGGCTTTTGGAAGAACAAAAGAGCCAGTGGAACTATCCCAGACCACTCACCTACAGCAAAGCTTCAGAATTAGAGCAGTGAGGGTTAACAGGGTACACATATCATTGATATATCTATATTATTATGCCAATATTGTTATGTCAATAAAGGTCCTGTGGCTGTGATATATCTAATCTGCAACATGGTCCCATCTGTGGATACTTATATGAACATATATGAAGCTGCCTTATACTGAATCAGACCCCGGGTCCATCGAAGTCAGTCTTGTCTACTCAGACTGGCAGCAGCTCTCCAGGGTCTCAAGCTGAGGTTTTTCACACATATTTGCCTGGACCTTTTTTAAATCCAGAGACTGGGCCATTGACAGACATTTTTCTAAAAACCAGAGAAAAGTTTCAAGTTTGCAGATAAATCTGAAATTTAAAAAAAAAAAAATGGGGAGGGGCATTAATTCTTGATCATATGAGCAAGATTAATCCCTCCTAAATGATAACAAGATGCAGCCCCATGGTGCAGAGTGGTAAAGCTGCAGTACTGCAGTCTAAGCTCTCTCTTCACAACCTGAGTTCAATCCTGGCGGAAGCTGGGTTCAGGTAGCTGGCTCAAGGTTGAATCAATCTTCCATCCTTCCAAGGTCGGTAAAATGAGTATCCAGCTTGCTGTGGGGAAAGTGTAGATGACTGGGGAAGGCAATGGCAAAACATCCCGTAAAAAGTCTGCAGTGAAAACGTGATGCGACGTCACCCCAGAGTTGGAAACGACTGGGGTTTTACCTTTTAAAATGATAAAAACCAGATACCCTCAGTGGCAGTTGATAGACAAACAACAGTATTGCTATGCTTTAAGGCTTGGTTTCTGCCAGGAAAAGGTGTAGGGGGAGGGGGGAGGGCCAGATCCAGCAGCAACCACCCCAAAACTTGCTGTCTTGCAGCATGCATGACTCAACCAGGCCCAGGTGCTTGCTATTTTTCAACAGCAGCCATACTACAAAAGTCAATGTGGTGCAGTGGTTAGAGTTTCAGACTAGAATATGGGAGACCCAAGTTTGAATCCCACTTTACTGTGGAAACTTACTGGGTGACTTTAAGGCAATCACACACTCTTAGCCCAACCTACGTCACAAGGTTGTTGTGATAATAAAATGGAGAAGAGAATTGTGTAAATTGCTTTAGGCCCCCATTGTGCAGAAAGGAAGGATATAAATGAAGGAAATAAATAAGAAATATAGTTAAAGATGGGGCACAAATAAAAGGTAGGTTTGTGGTTGGGTGTGATGGAGAAAGGAAACATGAAAAGGTAAGGAAAGGAAACTTTGAAATGCACTAAATTTTGGAAGGCACTAAAATGGAAATCACAGAAGAGAATATCCCTCTGTGACGGAAAGCAATGGGTTAACCATAAGCTGAAGACGCACAGGGCTGCGTCAGGTGACCTGAGGGTGGGGGCAAAGTGCTCAGAGCTCTCAGGGAGGGAAAGTAGTTGAGTGAGAGAAACTGCTGAGGCAGGGGGCAGTCAAGTTGGCTTCTGACAGAGAAGGTGCCTGTCAGAGAAGTCTGTCAGTGGGGACCTGACAGAGACTGAGAGGGTCAGTTCGAGCCTGCCAGAAGGGCTGAGAGGGCAGCTGATCCTGTGAAGGAGCTTGAGGCGGAGACGGGGAAGTCTTCCAGAGACTGCAAGCTCGACAAAACCAGCCAAGAGGGCTGTGTGTGTGAGTCAGTTAAGACCTGAACTGTCACAAACACCTATAGACGACTCTGAAGATCTAGTGAGGTGGTTGAGGGAGTGGATGTGGGTCTGAGACACCAAGAAGGGCTGAGAGGAGAGACTCCAGTCGAGGGGTGAGACTAGACACATCATTCCCAAGAGGCCAGACCTTGGCTAGAGGTGGAGAGTGAGTTAAAGGGAAACTGTGAACTGTGTAACTGTGAGAGACTCAAGAAAAGATAAAGTGAATGTAAAGCCTGAAACAACTGAACAACGTATTAGCCTGTGTAAATATCTCCCATATCCCCAAGTTAAGAACTTTGTGTTACAATAAATCTGTGGTTTAAGTTAAAGTTCTCAAGAGCCTATATTTTGTGGGAAGAACAAACAAAGCTGCTGTGGTCCCATCAAATAAACAAGTAAAATACCCCGAAGAGACTGAAATAAAGAGGTCCAGTGAGGCGGGCGCTGCTATACCCTCTCAGGCTCTGCTTATACATTTGGTGGTCAAACACACACACACACACACACACACATAGACAGAGAGAGAGAGAGAGAGAGAGAGAGAGCTTTATTTACATGATATACCCAAAAGCTTAGTACATATTTGGTTCAAACACATTTATTCATATTATAAACATTAGCCAGATGGACTTTGGTCTAAACCTTGATTTTACATAAAAATGCAGAATAATATGCACAGAGAAGAAACACTTTGAATAGGTTACCAACCTCTAGTTGGGGCTTAAGTTCTCCCAGAATTAGAAAGTAAGAAATAAGAGAAGCCATGTTGAATTAGGCCAATGGCTCCATCCAGTTCAACACTGTGTCACACAGTGCCCAAACCTGGGTGATATATAAACAACAGTTCCCCTGAACTGTTCCCCTGAAGAAAATGGCAACTTTGGAAGGTGTACTCTGTGGTATATAATAGAGTCCAGGAAAAAACTGCCCTAGGCATCATCCCCAAAGCTCCAGCAAGTTCCCAAGCTGTAGCTTTGAAATCTGCACTAGCTGGATATGACAAAAATCAAGGTGCTATCCTAAGGCCTAATTGGTAGAGGCTAGCGCTGCAGGCTTTTGAGAACACTTTCAGGTCAGATGTGGGGGAAGAGAAATGCAAAGCGTGTGTTTTTTTTGCAGCTGTGGCCATCTATTTCTGTGATTCTAGCTAGACTAGTGTTTGCTGCTGTGAACACTCCTTCTTTCTTTTCTTTGCCCCAAACCCTCCCCCTTTTGATTTGCCTTCAGACATAATCATATAACCAAAGCTCATGAACTATGTGGTGATTTCATGAAGCCCCACTACAGAGAAAGCAAGATGTAAGGCTACCTGCCCTCCCTTTGGCATGTCTTGGGTAAATGGAAAAGAATGGCATCCAGCAGCTCCCAGGAGTAAATCATGGTCAAGGCTGCTAAGCAGGGCAATTACTATGTACCTATTTGCAGCCCCCTCTCAGAATAGGCAAAATGGCCCCAGTGCCATATCTGCAGTCTGTTCACAGCGTAGCAAAATTGGAAAGACCCTTTTAGATGAGCACTAATTTAGGAGTTGCAAATCTGAAGGGAAGAACCTGGCACACAGCCAGCACATGTTCTTCTGGAAATATGCAGGGTTAAAAACCCTATTTTCAGAACTATCACTAATTCTTCTTTATATCCAGATAAATAAAGGAAGCTGAGCAAATCCTTTGTGTAGCTTCCAGCTACAAAAGGCTAAGATCTAAAACAGGCAACTCATTCTCTGCGAACAACACCCCCCCTTCTCCCCCCCCCCCTTGCTGACACCAAGCATAGTTTCTGTGGAGAGAGCAGGGGTCTGCTTTCTGTTTTACTAATGGCTGGGAACACAAAGCCCTGAAGTGGTTCCTGTTGAAACACTGAGCGAGCCTGCTTCAGAAGAAAAGCAAGCGCCCACCTCATTGCACACACTGTGCTGTAGTGCTGCCTGTTGAAAGCTAGGCTCAATGCTATGCTATTTGGTTACGAATTACAATAACAGATCACAGCAGTGATTTGGATGGAAAGTTAAAAGAGGCCCTTGTTTAACTCAAGGAAGGGCAAATGATGGATTTTATAGGCTTGATTATCAGAAAGGGGCCAGTATCTCAGCAAGTGACATATACTATTGAAAAGACAAGATCTCTTGGAGGAAGGTGTGTGGGCTTTAGGATAAGGAGTTTGATTGGAGCTTGCCACTAACCTCCCTGCCCCCTGTGAACCTGAACACTTCAGTTACCATGCATAGTGAAGATTGCTTAAATATGAATCAATACTTGTTAAAATACTCCAGTTCTCTTTTGAGTACATATACAATCAGAGGTGTTAAAGAATAGCAAATAGAACATTCCTCCAAGCCTTTGAGCAAATGAAATATCAGGGGCATGAGTATCATAGCCATCACAGGTGGAGGTAGCTCATGCATTCAGTTGTGCACAATCTAGTGATGAGACAAGGATTGATGTACATGTACTTAGTTTGTTCAGCTTTCAAATGCTGTCACTTTTCACACCACTACAGGGAAAGCAAGATGTGAAGCTTCCTGCCCTCCCTTTGGCATATCCTAGGCAAAACAAAAAGAATGGCATAAAAGAATATAAAAATTATGAAACAATGAAGGTAAAACTGAATAAAGTGCACTGTGGAATAACAAAGATTAAGTGACCAAGGACAGGAACTTTATTAACTGAGAAACAATGGAAAAGGAAAAGTCTTACTTTCTTCCAAAGACGGGAGCCTGATGTATATCTCAATGGAGAAAAATCCCAAAGATTCAATCTGCCTTTTCTCCAAGATAGAATCTAAAGCCAAGCCTCTTCAGCTTATTTTAAATACATTCCTTTTCAAAGGAAGCTCCAGAGAGATTCCATTATGATATTCTAATATAGAGGTTATTAAGGTATGGATGATAATGACAGGGTCCCTGTCTTCTAGCATCAGGTGCAACTGGAAAACTAATCAAAGCTGGAAAGGGGCATTCTGAGCCACTGCCAACACTAACAAATCTGGGACATTGGTAGGCTCCATCGGCACCCAGGTTTCCCCACTCTGGCTTAAAACCCAGCTTCCATTACCCAATGAAAATGTTTTTTTTTTCTCATGTTCACACAACTTCAAAAACATCCCACCACCGTTTGATTCCTTCCCAGTGTCCCCCCCGCCCCACTATTCTTAAAAAACAAAAACAAAACTGGTTTCTCCCACTTTTTCTTTTTCTTTTGCAAGCAAAATGTATTCAACTAAACTGGAAACCTGAACGAAGTTTTTTGCATTGGTGTTCTGAGGCAACCTGCTTGCTGAAGCCCACCCTGAAAGGACAGGGTTTGGCAGTTTTAAAATTTTTAATTTGCATACCAGCATTTCAACATTTTGGAATTGGATATCATCTGTGCTGACAAAAGTGCCATCCCCTAGGGAGGCCTGGGACTAGCAGCCCATCATTTCCTTCCTGTGTTTCTCCATTCCCCACTCAAGAGAACATTTTTTGGCCTTTTTGTGGCATTTTTGAAATCATTTTTGCAGGGCGTGGATTTGCCTTTCAGATTTCTTTAGTAACCTATGCATGCCCATTTCTGTCACGTGAGGTGATACCTCTTGTGAACGCTTCTTTGATAAGTAATACACTATCTTAGGGGGCTTTCAAAAACAAAGCATTATCAGCTGCCAGAGCAAAATAACTGCAATCAGCCATTATCCTTGCTGTGGCATGGTGCAGTGAGTTGCTCACCTAATGTAAGCCAGGTAAACAAATTCAAATTCCAGGGGGAAAGCCAATCAGATGTCCTGCTCTACCACAGGAAATGAGAGCACCAGTCAGTGTAGAGACACCTGCTCCAAGTGCAATTCTCACGTGATGCATAAGGGGAGGAGACTGGAATTTAATGCAGCTCCTTCAAGCTTGCTGAATTGTTTCAGTGCCCCACTGCAGGCACACACAAAAGGAGGGAGGGGGAGGAACTGATCTACTGTGAATGAGAATGGAGAGAACTGTGACAGGGAAAATCCAAGAAAAAGTGTGAGTATGGTCACAACAAAAACACAATAGTAAAAAATGCAATACAAGCAGGGGCAACTTGAAAGGCAGGTGCAGTGTGAAAGATGCCCTGGCCTTCCAAGGATAGCATAATCCCATCTAAAACAGAACTTCATTCATCCAATCAGTCAGTTGGGTCCCCTTTAGTATTACGTGGATTTGTGAGGCAGAGCAGATTTTTCACATGTAAGAACAAAACTGAGATGTTATGCTGAACAGAGAATCTGGAAACAATGGTTAGATCCTTTGAGTCTTTTCCTCTAATGACAGTCCTTTGCTCTAGTGCAAGGAGCCTTCCATCAGTGCATGAAACTCTTCCACTGGCTCCAGACTCCTTGTGCTGGAGGAAAACTCCACTATTTGCAGGGAAGTACGGGCACTAACCCAATGGGTGGTCGAAGTTTAAAAATCATGACCCCTAGTTCCAATACATGCAGCAACTTCAGGAGAACTAGAAAAATCCCATGAACTGCTGATCTGCTTCCATAGTCCTGACGTTCATGGGTAGTCTCTTTGATCTTTATTGGCAATTGGACATGATCATTGGAGATTGGCAATTGGGCTGAGTTTCATTCTAAAATTGCAGATTCTCATGTCTGGATTGTGTCAAACATCTCCAGCATATTTCATTGAATATTGGTATTCAAAACAGAACCCCAGATCCAAATATGGTCCATACCCCAGAACTAGAGCTTAATTATTCAGACCCTACCATAATGACTGATACATTTCATATTAAGCAGCTGTTCAGATCCAAAGCAACCCCTCCTTGTATAATCATTATTTTTAATAGTTACATGCATCTTACTGCCCAGAGTGCATTTTTTGTACTGGGATTACAAATGGGAATCCATAATCAAACAAAGCTAGCAAAAGGCACCATTGGGAGATATTCATTTATTTACAAAATTAAGCCTTGAATCCTGTAAATCACCAGTGGGAAGGACTGCTGGTACAGAATCTTCCCCACCTTCCCCTCCCCTTGGAGCCATTTCAGATCCTTGGAAAGTTTATTCCCAGGGTTGAGTGACTTGCGTATACTACTAGCCACATGAGATGGATGGCTGTAGTGGGCAGGGTGAAGGGAACGAGATAGTTCTTTTGCAGATTCTCTTGTGTGAATGCAGCTCCTCTCATGGAAGAGAAAAAAGGAACAATTTAGCCCCTTCCCTTTCTTTACTACAACCACCTTACCAGTGCAGCTATCAATCTACCAAGTCCCTTGGCCCTGGGAATGTCCGGCCCCTCCCAGCCAAGCCGGCTCGCCGGCGCTCAGGCTGGGGGCCGCCTTTGCCGCCCCGGAAGGAGGGAGGGGCAACATCACCCCACATACGGGGTCTGCTGCAGGCGCGGAGCCGGGGCTATTTAAGCCCCGGCCCCCGCTCTCCCTGCACGCAGTTTCTTTTGGCTCTCTGTTAGAGCCAGGTGCTGTTGCGGAGCCGGCGAGGCCTGAGCAGCGAGGGACCCGGCGGCGGGAACTGTCCTGTAGCGCGGCGTTGGTGCAGCGCTGTGCGAAGGCGCGTGCGGCGGCTGAGAGGCGCTGGCGAGGCCGAAGCTCCGGAGTGGATTTGAGTATCGGCAGGGCGGCTGGGGAGTGCAGGGCCAGCGCGGTAGCTGCGTTGCGGGGCAGTCCTTGGGCGGCTGATTCGGGGCGGCTTTTTAGTGGCGGGTTTTGCGGGTTGGTGGTGCCTCCTGCCACCCCGGGCCCCGTTATATTGCTGCCGTCCCTTATAAGGGACTGGGTGCTGAGGTCGCCTAGTGGGTGGGGAGCTCGTGCCTCCCCCCCCCGCTTTCTCTTCTCTGGCTGGATAGCCTGGGCCTGCCTTCCAGGAGTGCGGTTTGTGGCTTGGGGCTGGGGGCTGGTTCTTTGATTACCCCCCCCCCACCCCTTAGCTTTCCTTGGGGGCAGGGAGCCGGTGGATGCGGGCTGCTGTCGTGGGGTTGCCCCGCTGTTCCGAGCTTTTGATCGGGAGCTTGTGGCGTCCCCCCTTTAGCTGCACGGTCCCAACACCATACAATTGTTGGTGGGAGGGGCAGTGAGGGAATCTTGGTGGCCTGGTACCATTCTCTGTCCTTTTGCAACTTGTGCCGACAGCAGTTATAGGATGGCACCACGAAAAGGGCAGGGCAAGTCAAAGGGCAAGCAGCCCGCCTGCCCACCTCGGGGGCGGGGCCAACTGGGAACTCCAGCTAACGAAGCTGGGCAAAGTGAACAGGTTAGGCTGGCTATTATGAGCCAGCTGGATGCCCTGGAACAGGACAGAGTTGCCAGGGGCGCTCCCATTTGGGGGGGGCGTCGCCGTGCCACCGGCCGGTCGGCGCGGCTTACTTTTGAATCGGAGTTGCTTGCTCGGTTGTCTGCGTTACAGGGTGGGCCATCTGAGCCTGAAGCACCGTCGGAACCTGATCAGGAAGAGGATCCCGAGGAGGGCCCTTCGGGCGTGCCATCGGGTGGCGGCGCATCTGGCAGCGGGGGGCCTCAGACCCCTGGAGGTGCTGGTGTCTTTCCAGGCGATGGTGGTAAGCCTCCCTTTCCGCCAGTTCAGGGGTGGCCTTGGGGCCCTATTCAACTCCCTCCTCACACGTCGCCAGTTGGCGGAGCAGCATGGGTGGCCGGACAGTTTGGGGCAGGGGAGCAGTTGAGCTCTGTTCAACCGTGGGCTTGGGGTCTTCATACACCGAGCCCGCTGCCTAGTTCAGTTTTTTCCCCTGTTGGTCAGCAGGTGGGAGCCGTGGCGCCGCCTGCTACCCCTGCCTCCCTGCCCACTCCTGGGGTTTTGCCATGGGGTGGTCAGCAGCTTGGACAATTTCAGGGGACATGGCCAGCGGTCCAGGGCAGTGGGTGGTTTTACCCCCCCAACCCTTACGCGAACATCCCTTTCCATATCCTCCCCTATGGTGATACTTCCTTGCCTCTGGGCGATCACCTGACAGCTGCCACGCGGGAGAAAATTCTCCGGGGGGAATATGTGGATGTGTTTAGCCTCCTTTTCAGAGAGCTCGAAAAGAAAAATAAGGACGAGCTCGATGACAAGGAGAAGGAAAAGCTAAAACGCAGGACGGTAGATCGGTCCTGGGCAAACTGGTTGCCCGGTTTCCTCATCTATGCCGGAGTCATTGCGAGAGCGCAGCCGGCACGTGCGGCGGCCCTTTTTCAATACATAGATATTGTTTATAGGGCCTATATAGACTTCGTCGGTGCGGCATGGCTGCAGTACGACGAGGCCTTCCGCATGAGGGCCGCTGTGAATCCTGGGATGCCTTGGGACCAAATAAATCAGCAACTGTGGTTGCAATTGATGGCCCCGGCAAAACCAAATGCTGGAGATAGGGCTGACAGCGGCCATCTGGTCCAGAGGTTGCAGCAGCAGCAGGGCTCTACAGGGGCCAGTGATACTCCGGGCCAGTCAGTCCAGTCCCGGCCGTTATGTTGGGAATTCGCATCTAAGGGTGCGTGCCCCAGGAAACCTTGTAAGTTCCGGCATGAGTGCCCGCTCTGCAGCGGGGCCCACGCACTTTCGGCCTGTAGCAGATCTACATCCAGACCGGGAGGAAGGACCCCCGGGGGCAGCGGGGGCGGGCAGCAGCCACCTGGTAAAGGGACCTACCCCCATCCGCCCGATGGCACCCCGCCATCTGGCACATGAGCAGGTGGCGCTCTGCGGCCGGCCGAACTTGTATGCCCCTGGTTACCTACTGGTGGGTAGGGGGGCTCTTTTGGTTGTATTGTGGTTTATACTGACTGCTGTTTGTTTTTCAGATGCTAGGCTCGTGGTGAGTGACATCGGTTCTCATCTGCGGGCACAGCACGGTTTTCAGTTTTCCCATTTGCCGGACGGTCTGGGGGGGCACCCAGCCTGGCCTCAGTGCGGGGCTACTGCTGGCCTGGGATCACGCCCCTGCTGTTCTAGTAGGCTGACCGGTATCGGCCAGATGGTGTTTTTGGAGTTGGGCAACCGGGCCTTTTAGTGGTTAGGGCAGGGGGTTTCGGTTGGCTCTGGGCCACCCGGTGGGGCGCTAATGCCTAAGCAGAGGCTTGGCATTGGCGGTGGCTGGAGGAGGTTTGGCCACAGGGTTTTCCAGGGGAGCACCTATGGCCTAGCACCGTTGGTGCGGTGGTCTGCAGGAACCGTAGATGGGCTACACGGCTCAGTGCGGTGATGCGGATCACTCGGAGCCTCACCTGGTTGGATCCTTCCATGGGGATCGATGCCAGCCCAGATGGTGATGGCTGGAGGCCTGGCCGCTCAGCTACAACCCGAATACGGCGGGCTTGTGCTGGGGGCAGGGTGGCTCGCCCTTTGGACAAGGCGGGGTCCAGGTGTTGACCCCAGGGCTTGTCTGGTTCAGGTTTCACCCCCTGCCAGTTACAGTGTTATGTGTTTAATAAAGCGGCCCGGTTTTAAACCCAATTCCTGTGTCTGCCTCTTCATTCCGACTGGGGGGGCAATGTCCGGCCCCTCCCAGCCAAGCCGGCTCGCCGGCGCTCAGGCTGGGGGCCGCCTTTGCCGCCCCGGAAGGAGGGAAGGGCAACATCACCCCACATACGGGGTCTGCTGCAGGCGCGGAGCCGGGGCTATTTAAGCCCCGGCCCCCGCTCTCCCTGCACGCAGTTTCTTTTGGCTCTCTGCCCGCCCACCCGTCCCTTTCGGTAGTACAGGCGTATGCTGGTCGCCTTATTAGGGGCCAGGTAGGAATTTTTTCATCTCCACACAATTGGCCATTGTGGGGGTGTTTTTTGCCTACCTTGTACTGCCGGTTAGTTTAGTTGGGTAATGGTAAGGGTTAAGGTCGCAGGCTGGAGGAGGTTTGGCCACAGGGTTTTCCAGGGGAGCACCTATGGCCTAGCACCGTTGGTGCGGTGGTCTGCAGGAACCGTAGATGGGCTACACGGCTCAGTGCGGTGATGCAGATCACTCGGAGCCTCACCTGGTTGGATCCTTCCATGGGGATCGATGCCAGCCCAGATGGTGATGGCTGGAGGCCTGGCCGCTCAGCTACAACCCGAATACGGCGGGCTTGTGCTGGGGGCAGGGTGGCTCGCCCTTTGGACAAGGCGGGGTCCAGGTGTTGACCCCAGGGCTTGTCTGGTTCAGGTTTCACCCCCTGCCAGTTACAGTGTTATGTGTTTAATAAAGCGGCCCGGTTTTAAACCCAATTCCTGTGTCTGCCTCTTCATTCCGACTGGGGGGGCAATAAACTTGCTCAGGATCTGAAAAAGCTGCAGGAGGGAAATCCTGCTGTCCTTCTACACTTGAGTCACAGAGTCCAGCTGCTGTGCTGTTCTTTCCCTTCTTTCAACACAGAAACAGTTTTTGTTGTTCAGTCGCACAGTCAAGTCCAACTCTTTGCGACCCTATTGACAAAGTCATGCCAGGCCCTCCTGTCATCTACCATCCTCCGAAGTCTGCTCAAATTCATGTTAGTTACATTAGTAATGCTGTCCAGCCATCTCATCTTTTGCCATCCCCTTCTTCTTTTGCCTTCTGTCTTTCCCAGCATCAGGATCTTCTCCAGTGAGTGCTCCCTTCTCATTTGGTGGCAGAAACATTAGGGAACCTTATAAATTCTGCAGAGCTTCCAACATCTATCTCAAATTGAATACTTACTTTGATCCAATGGATGACTCCTTGCTCACAGCAAGTAGTTAAAACCCTGGAGTCATTAAAAAGCAAACCAGACTGACAGGATATCCTTTCTTCACATTTTAAACATTAGGACAGGTCTCTTACTGCTGTACTGAAAGAAGACAACAATCTCAAATGGTTGCTTGACAATGGGTACAGAAGAGATTACTATGGGCAGATAGGCCACTAGAAAGGATGCAGGTGGGTTGATGGCCTGGTGTTTCCCATGGTGGTCATGCATACTTAAAGGCCACCCCTGCTAGAGCTGCCCCAGTCCAAAAACAGCAGCAGTTGTAAGTCAGAGGCATGTGGAAGGAGGACTTATGATGGTAAAGAACACATCATCCCATCCCACTCTCACCAGGGCCAAGGTGGGCTGGGGGTAGGCCTCTTTTCCAGGGTCATTTCTCTCCCCCCGCCCCCCCCCCACACATCTGCCCCTGGATATGGGTGCAATACAAGACCTTTACATTCACATATTAAGCAGTTGACATTGGCAGCACCATTTTGTTAGTACCAGTAGTCAAACCTTTATTGGCATTGTAACTGTAGGTACCTCAGTATTCATATGTTTATAATAATAATAATAATAATACATTTTATTTGTATCCCGCCCTCCCCACCTAGGCAGGCTCAGGGCGGCTAACAGCATTTCATAAGATATACAATAATAGATAAAACCGTAAATTTAACAATATAAAACATTACATTTAACAACATTAAAAAACAGTTAATACAATTAAAATAACTTGGTCTGACATTGTCAATGGTGTTTGACGCTAGTTCTGTCAGTTTATACAATCTATACAGTTTACACAGCGGTATAGTCTTTGATTAGAACCGTGTTAGCGGATCCTTAGTTAACAGCCTTCTTCAGCAGTCCGAATATGCAAGTTTAAAGAGGGTAGTCTTGCAGGCCCTGCGGAACTGATCAAGGTTCCGCAGGGCCCGCACCTCCTCAGGAAGCTGGTTCCATAGGGCAGGGGCCACGATTGAAAAGGCCCGTGCTCTGGTGTTCTGGAGTTTGATCTCTTTCGGCCCAGGGATAGTCATTAGATTTTTCCCGGCTGACCTCAGTGCTCTCTGGGGTTCATATGAAGAAAGACGGTCCCTCAGGTAGGCGGGTCCTCGGCCATATAAGGCTTTAAAGGTAACGATCAACACTTTGTACTGGACCCGGTATATAATCGGCAGCCAGTGCAGTCCACGTAGCCCCGGCCGTATATGTTCCCATTTCGGGAGTCCCAACAACAGCCTGGCTGCCACGTTCTGCACTAGCTGCAGCCTCCGGGTCCGGCACAAAGGTAGCCCCAAGTAGAGGGCATTACAGTAGTCTAATCTTGAGGTGACCGTTGCGTGGATCACTGTTGCGAGGTCCCGGCGCTCAAGGAAAGGAGCCAACTGCCAATATGTTTAAATTATTCCCTCATGAACAGCGTCACCTTTGTACACAAGCAAAAAACCCATCTGAAATCTGAGAGAGAATGTAGGGGAAGGTGACTGTCTGGGTATAGACAACCTGTGACTCCTCTGCAAATGCCCTTCACTGTAGGATCAACAGTAAAGAAAAGGGCTATTTCCATGCATGGTTTAAGGCCCTTGACATCAGTCAGTAGACCAAGAGTTTCCTTCTCCTTATTTGCACATTTAAAAATTCAAGGTTGCAAAATGGCAAACCAAGCTAAAGATTTCAAAACATGGTCTAATGAGCTCTTGCCTGGACACACAAATGAGCAATGTGTTTACTTTTTTTTTCTTTTTCAATTTTAACTGTTTTTATTGCATTCAATAGTAATTACAGAAATACATCAATATTTTGAAAATAAAGTATAACATCTGTTCCTGTCAGGGATAAGTACAAAGATACAGGGGCTAAAAACAAAATTAATAACATTGACTAAAATAAATCTGCTCAATGAGGCAATACATCTAAAATTAAAATTGCACGATCTTACAGTACTAGTAAATAGTATTAATCGCTTCCAGTTGCGAGGAAAATTGGCTGTAAGAAGCTAAATACTCCAGGAAGGGAAGCCAGACTCTAAAAAAGTTAGGTTCATAAGAATCTGAATTATTTTGTTTAAGAGAGTCTGTGATTCTGTCAAGTGCGCAGAGTTCCAGTACCTTAGTGTGCCAGTTATAAACAGATAGAGAGCCTAGAGATTTCCATTTGGAGGCAATTTTGAAACATATTGCGGCGCAAAGGTATTCAGCAAGCTCATAACTGTAAAATTGAGGTATGCGAGGTGACCAAAGATTCAGAATTGCATTATCAAAAGTTAAAGAAAATGAGAAGTGAAAGATCTGAGAAATTATTCTTCGTATTTTAACCCCAAAAGCTTGAATCACTGGGCATTGCCACCAGCAGTGGTGTTGGGTGCCTATAGCATTACAACCTTTCCAGCAAAGTCTAGAAGATTTAGGAAGTATGTAGTATAATTTGCTTGCACTGGAGTACTATCTGGTGAGAGTTTTAAAGATTTGAGTTCTTATTTTAATATTTGGAATCTTGAAAGTGTGGGATGACCAGATTTTGTGCCATTGATCAAGATAAATAGATCTGCCTAGCTCATGTTGCCATAACTTAGTGTATTTGGGGGGTTATGGTAAATACTGTGAAAGAAGAAGTTTATAAATAATAGAAATAGAATGTTTGTAAGTTAGATATGGTTTGTAAATGATTAATTCAAAAGGGGTTGGTTTTGACCTTAATCGTTATTTAACTTTCCAATTGGATATAAAGTCATTCAATTGTAAATATTGAAACCATTGTAGTTTAATTTTCCCTTTTCGTTCTAAAGTCTGCTTGTCAAGTAGTTCACCATTTGCTGTGATATCAATGAGTCTGTTAAATTGGTTGGAAGTCCAGGGCCTATAGTATGGGTTATTAAAGTTATTAAACTTTGATTTATAAATGTGGTAACAGGAGAGATATCAGAAGCAAGTTTTTTCCTAAGTTTGTCCCATACTTTTAATGTGGAACATAAAAAGGGATTATGAGAAGCTAATTTGGGACATTCCCCAGCTGTGTTCCAAATAATTTCTTGCAAAGTCATATTAGAGGCATATGATTGCTCAATATTAGCCCAGTCCGGTAGATTATGGGTATCAAGCATCTTGAGTAAATGTGATAAATGAATAGCATCATGATAATAAAAAAGATTAGGAACACCTGAGCTGCCTTCTGAGATGAGTTTGCTTAATGTATTGAATTGAATTCTCAGACGTTTGGAATCCCAAATGAAATTGCGAATCATAATATGAGCCTTTTGTAGTGTGACTTTGGGAAATTCCATTGGTAAAGTTCTGAACAAAAAAATAAATAGGGGGAGAATAAAGGCCCTGATGAGGTCAATTCTTTCTTGCCATCTCCATCTTATTTTTTTCCATGATTGAAACTTCTCCCTGACTTTAGACTGAACTTTGGTCATATTACAACAAAGCAGCACAGAAAGATCAAGAGGAATAAAAAGGCGTAAGTGTCACCACTCCTTAGAGACCCACTTATAACTGAAGGTTTTTTTAATAGCTTGTTTTTGCTGTGGAGAGACATAAATCGGGTATAATTCAGATTTTTGATGGTTTAAAATTAATCCAGAAACTGAGCCAAAAAAATCAAAAAGTTTGCAGAGGGCAGGTAGTGATTTGAGAAAGTTAGTAAGATACAGCAATGCATCATCAGCGAACATTGACAGTTTATAAATATTATCCTTAATCGAGATGCCTTCAATTTCAGGAGAAGATCTGATCGAAAGGGCTAGTGGCTCCAGGGCTATGATGAATAGGAGCGGGGACAAGGGGCAGCCTTGACAGGTTCTTCTGGTATGGGAAAGGGGTTCTGATAACAGGCCATTAATTTTAATGCTTATTCTTGGATTTTTATAAATAGAAGAAATTGCTGTTAAAAAAGGATTTCCAAAATTCATAGTCTGTAATAAATGAAGTAAATAATCAATTTCTAATGTGTTGAAAGCTTTTTCTAGATCAAGAGAAAGAATAATTGAATTAATTTTAGCTAACCGTCCATAGTTGATTATATTTAGGGATTTTCGAATATTGTCTGTCATACATCTTGCAGGGACAAAACCTGATTGGTCCTTATGGATATATGAAAAAATAAATTGATTAAGGCGGGAAACTAAAATTGAGGAGACTATTTTAAATTCTTGATTTAGTAAAGCAATAGGCCTATAGGATTTAACATCTGTATGCTCCTTACCCGGTTTAGGGATCATTATTATGGTGGATTCTGCCCAAGATGGTGGTAATAGTCTCTTGTCCAAAATATCATTACATACTCTTGCTAGGTAGGTGGGAAAGATATGTAAGAAAGATTTATAATATTCGCCTGTTAAACTGTCCATTCCTGGAGATTTCCCATTTTTGGTTTTTTTTTTTTATTGCTTCAGAAACCTCTTCTGTAGTGATTGGGGTGTTGAGAATATCTCTATGGGTTTGTTGTATGGTAGGGAGGTTTTCAACTGATTGCAAAAAGGACTTGATAAGGTCTGGCTGGGGAGAAGTTGAAGAGTAAAGAGCTTTGTAAAATGAAAAAAAAATTGAGAATTTGATCATTTTTTACAAAAGGGTTGCTTTTTGAGTCTCTAATCTGTTTTATAGGTTTTTTTTGTTTTTTGTTTGCTTTCCAGGTTAGATTCCTAAGAGCATGGGAGCCATGAATAGTAAAACATTGTTTTGTTTTCATAGGGGTTTTATTGTATGTTAGAAAGTTCCAGGGTATCGAGTGCTTTGTGTTCACAAAGTAGCTTTTTGTAAATTTTAGGGCTGTTAGATTTTTTGTGGAGATTTTCTAATTGATGGATTTTTTTGATTAGCTCAGCTTTTAAATTTTTTTGTTGTTTTTTATAAGCTGATGTAACAGCAATAATTTTGCCTCGTAAGACTGATTTCGAGGCATCCAAAATTCCAAAATTCATATTCATAGTTATAAGTGGGTATCTAAGGAGTGGTGACACTTACGCCTTTTTATTCCTCTGGATCTTTCTGCGCTGCTTTGTTGTAATATGACCAAAGTTCAGTCTAAAGTTCCCCTTATCGTTGTCCTGAAAATACTCATTAATAGAAGATTCAATTTCATTTCTTATATGTTCTTTTAGTAAGATGGAAGAGTCCAGAACCCATTGCCTATGATTTTTAGTACTTGTAGTCCAATTTAGTATTGCAGAGACCCATGCATGATCTGTGAACAACTTAGGACCAATATCAGAACTGATAACATTGGAGGATAGGGCTGAAGAACCTAGCAAAAAGTCTATTCTGGTGTGCACCTGATGTTTTGCAGAAAAATAAGTGTAGTCTTTGGTGCTGGGATTGATTAGTCTTCAAAAATCAATAAGGCCAAATTTTTGGAGTAGAAAATGAAGCTCAGTATAGGGATTGTTTCTGAGTTTCTTTTGCAGATGCACTGTGAAGTGAGATCTATCAAGGTTTAAATTGGTTACATAATTGAGATCAGTACCAATAATAAGTTCTCCATGAGCAAATAAAAAAAGATGGGAAAATGTTTCAGTTATTAATGTAATTTGGTTGTCATTAGGAGCATAGACAGAGGCTAAAGTTATAGGCTTGTCATCAATGAAACTTCCACCCCCCTTCCCAGATCACTATCCCTTCTGTCCAAAAAACTTAGAAACTCAGAAGATAAAGACATCCAGTCTGTCATTAAAAAAACAAAACTTAGAGAGCAACACCAAATCATCAACATTGGAGCCTCCTGCAGCCCGCCACATCGCAGCGTGGCTGCAGGGGAGATTCCCCCCACACACCGAGGGAGAGCGGAATCTTTGGCGCGCTTTCGGGTGCATCTGGAGGGGGCGGGGCTTCAGCAGTTATACTGAAGCCTCCGCTCCCTGTCCCGTCAGTTCTCTCCTCGTGCTTGGCCCTCCCGCCCGCCCTGTTTTGTTATGTAGGCAATTGCTGGTCGCCTCTTTTATGGAAGGGCCGGGTAGGAATTTTTTACTCCCCGGCTGTTTGGTGACTGGGGGGTGTTTTTTGCCTACTCTGCATAGCATATCAGTGGATTGAGGAATTGGTCTTGGGTTGGTGCCTTCGTATAGATTGGTCACTTTTCAGGGCAGGTTTTACGGGGTTTATGGCACCATGCGGCTTGGGGAGGACCAGTTAGCCTCCCCCATTTGGGGAGTTAGGGGTCTGGCAGGATCAACCTTTGGGTGTGGCCCGAGGTGTGTGAATGCAGACTGTCCTGGAGACTCGATTGGATGGGTGCCTTTCGCTGAGACTCACATCTGGTGTCTGGGCCCTCCGGTGCAAGCCTCCCTGCTGGGCCTGCCTGGCAGGAGCTGTGGCACACAGCTCCGGCTGCGGGGCCAAGTCTCTCACCCACTGAAAAAGGCAGGGGAGCGGTCTGAGGAGACCCCTGGCCCTGACCTGGCCGCAGTTTGGTTGCCCTTGCTGTTGCTGTGTTATTTAATAAAGTGGCCCATAGTTTCACCAATTGAGTCCGTCTCTTTATTCTGACTTGGGGGGGGGGGGGGCAACTGTTGTGTCTTCTTTAAAAACAAAAACTTTCTGGTAAAAAGCCAGAAACCAGACCTGCATCTTGCAGTAGTTGTCCCTTGTGAAAAAAATAATATTTAACCTGAGCTCATTGTGGCACATATTGGGAGTCTGTAGGCAAGCACCTTGCCCCCTAACTGTCTTTATATGAGCTTGAATAACGAATAAGCCAACAAAGCTAGCACTTTAGACATAAGAAACAAAGGAATAGAAGCTGATATTCACGGAATGATTCCAGTCAAGTTTCTCCTCTCATGTCTTTTTTCTTGAATTCCAGCCATCCCGAGGTGTAAAATCTGCTCCATTTAGGTGGTGTGAAGATGAGATCCAGCTTTCGTTTTGTTGTTTTGCGTTGAGGGTCAGAGTCCAAGTCAAGTTTTAGAGTGTAAAGTAGGTCATAACCACTTTACACTCTAGGTCATAGTCTAGATCATCTGCCAGGAAGGATTGAGAGTTGTGACACACCATTAGTTTGCCCGTCAGCAGCCAGCGATATTTTATGTTTGCTTCATTAAGGCGGATGGTGATAGGCTTCAAAACATGTCTAATTTGTAGAACCTCTGCAGGTAGATCCAGGAAAGTTGCAATTTTAATATCTTTGTAGGGAAGCCCGTTTTAAGACGTGGCCTCCTTCAGGATAGTACTCTTTGTTCTTATATCTAAGAATTCTGCCAGGACATCTTGAGGTCTGCGTTGGTTAGGAGAACTGGGTGGTCCAATTCTGTACGCTTTTAAAATGACCGGAGCTATCCCATCCTCAAGTTGCATAATAGTCACCAGTCAAGTAGAAATAAAAGAAGAAAGTTCAAGGTTTCCCTCCACTTGTTCCTCAAATCTCCTGAATTTCAGGGAATGTTCTTTGGGGCATTGTTCAAGAACTAAAATTCTTTCTCTCACCCATGCTTCTGCTTTTTGAAGGTACTGAATGTTATCAGAGTTCGCCATTGCGTTCTCAAATGCTGCGTTTGCTGTATCAGTAACTTTTTGAAGAGCGTTTTGGATGGCAGAAAGTTTCTCGTTTACTGGTTGAAACATGCCATTGATGACTGTTTTAAAGCGTTCAAATAAGTCTTGCATGTCTTGGAGTGGAGGGTTAGATGGGTTGGTTTCCATCTTGTCTGCTGCAGCGGCCATTTTAGCTTCCACCCGGACCTGAGTCATGATTTTCTTTAAAGCACTGTCCTGTTTAAAATAAGCCTTGACTGATGCTGGTTTCGATGGGGATTGTTTCTTGTGAGTTTCCAAAGGGTTCCCCATTGAAAAAAAAAACAAGTAAAAGCAGCTGAGAAGAATTTTGTTGGCATTAAAGTCAGTAGGGGAAGAGAGATCGCCTAATGTGCATCTGCCATTGCAACGACTGACGCCATGCCCCCAGCACTGTGTTTACTTTAGGGAGAATATACTTTCTGGTTCTGTAAGTGGAGAGTTTTATTTTCTGTCATTGCAGAGTTATGCAAATATTCAGCCACTTTTAGTCTGCATTTTAATATACTTTCCTTCCTTTTGAAGGACATTCTATTTGTAATTTTACTAACCTTGGAGCTTTGGGACACTTTAAAGAAGCTGATAATAGTGTTGGACTGAACCTCAGATTTTCAGTTTCTGATCTTTTGACTAATAGAATACTGCAGCTCAGATGCATTACACATCTCCCTCCTTCTTATTCAGGCTTGAGAGAGGCTTTTTAAAAAACAAAACAAAACCCTGAAAGTCTCCTGAGTTTAAATTCCCAGAGGCTGGGCATCAGAATGAAAGGAAGAGTGATAGGTGATCAAACATACTGCTGACCAAGGGAATGAGATCTGGCTCATTTCAACTGCCTTGTAATACTAAAAAGGGGGGGGGGGTAAAGTTCTTCTCCCCTCATGCTCACAGACTTCTGAAGACTAACTTTATTTGGCAGCTAACAGTGCTCATATGTTTGAAAATTAAGTAGAGCTTGTAGATTTTTATTTTATTTTTTTGTAGAATGTTTAGCCAGACCATCTTGTTCTTTTGGGTACATGGAGCACCATTCTAGTAATAGTACCTACTGCTTCTTGCATTGGTGAAAAATGCCAGATGCTGGGGGGGATTGACTTTCTCTGTTGGTCTGTACAGTGTTCCCTTCAGTAACTAGATTCCTTGGAGTACCTAGGAAGAATTAGCAGCAGCAACAGCAGTACTGTCATAAACTCAAGCGGGGTCTGTTTGTGCTGGCATGCATGTAGCATGTTTATCTGCATGTAAAGTATATTCATCTTCTTTGTGCCACCACCACAAGTTAAAATCCAGCCTCTCATGTCACCAGTGACTTGGGGAAAAGTAGTAAAAACTGTCTGTGAGCAAGTACAAAGATCAGAGTTTCCCCAATTACTTCACCCCTTCTGTGTGCATGCAAGTTTGAGCATGAGTGAGTGCCTAAGGCATGAAAGGAGTTTGAATCACAGTCTGCTCTGTCAAACTCTATTGCTACAAATTAAGCTAGAGTATAAGACAGAGTATACGTTAGAGTATAAGATAGGAAAAACAACTATCATACCTACTGGTTTACAAATCTAAGGAAATAACAGGAAAAATATAATACTAAGTTAAGCTTGAAAATACAGAAGATTTACCTCTGACATTCCCCCAGATATCCATGGAATAAAAGCATACAAGGCCGTCACATAGGAGTAGGCCAGGTAGGTGGCTGCCTAGGGCACCACCTGGCCTACAGAGGTACCAAGAACCCCCTCCCCCAAGTATGCGCTCTGGAGCCTGCCTTCCCTTGCTGCAGAAGTCTTCCACAGCAAAGGAGGGCAGGCTTCAAGTGCATGCAATGCGCTGCCACTCTTGCCTTCTTGGATCTGCACAGACCCAGGAAGGTGAGAGTGGAGGGGCGGTGCAGTAGCATGTGTGCTCCTCAGGATCTGAGGAGTGCATGCGCTGCTGTGCCACTCTCACCTTCCTCGGTCTGCCCAACATAGGGGTGGGGCCTAGGGCACCAGAAATGCTGGTGCCAGCCCTGAATGCAAATCTTGACCCTCACTTGCTCCATGTAGGGCAGTGGTCCCCAACCTTTTTTGGCCCCAGGGACCAACCCCAGGGCTGGCCTACTGACCACGGCCCCAGGGCCAGCAGGGTGGGGGCAACCAATTCAGCCACCCCCTGCAGCGCCTCCCCCAGGTTTCCTCCCGTGTTTCCTTTGCCGCCTTCCATGCAGCCTCACTGCCTCCTCCCCCCATTTTCCTCCTTCCTCCGCCACCCCCATGCAGCCTCACATCCCCCTCCTCCCCCATTTTTCTCCCCCATTTTCTCCTCCCTCCTTCACCGCCTCCCTGCGGCCTTGCCCCCTCCATGCAGCCTTACCTCCTCCTCCCATTTTCACCATTTTAAGGCTGGAGAAGGGGCCGTGAAGCACCTCCCAGGCCAACCCCCCTCAGCCAATTAGCGGGAAAACCACAGCAACAGCAGCGAGCAATGCTGCCCTTGCCTCCTTCCCTTCCCCGGCCATAAAATGGTGAAAATGGGGGGAAGAGGAGGAGATGCTATGGGGGGGGGGGGGGCGGCGAGGTTGTGCAGCCCGTTGCAAATAGACCATGGCCCGGTGCTGGTCCCCGGCCCAGGGGTTGGGGACCCCTGATGTAGGAAAATCCAGCTTCCAGTATTTGAACAAATAATGGACATTACCAGGGCCTTTTTAAAATAATAATAATAATAAATTTATTCTTATATCCCACTCTCCCCCGCCAAAGCGGGCTCAGGGCGGCTCACATGACATGGTTTACACCATGATTACACTAAAATCCAATCATTACAATAAAAGACAATTAAAATAGTTAAATACATTCAATTCAATTAAATAAACAATTAAAAATTATTAACAGCTACAAATTAAAGTGCCACAGTTCAGTATATGTATAAGATGGCTAGGTGTCATTTCCAGGTTCCATCTTAAACACGAGTTGACAGAGGGTGGTTTTGCAAGCCCTGCGAAACTGATTTAGGGCTCGCAGGGCTCGCACCTCCTCTGGTAGTTGGTTCCACCATTGGGAACCAACTATTGGTGGTGCATGTGCAGAGTGTAAAACAGAGTGCTGTGCAAGAGTATACTCTGGGAAGAAGGTGAGCCACACACCAGCACCTAGTATAAAAGTAGTGTATTTACAGATTATATACAATACAACTAGTGCAGTGAATAACATTAAGCTGAGTGACAAAGTGCTACGCCAGGAATCAACTCTCGACTGAGAGGAATACAGTCTGGCACTGTAGTGCTTATATATACATGTCAGCCAATCATGGCAGTCCATACAGTTGCTGACTTCAGCAGGTACTTTCCCCTGGTTACAGTCCAGCCAGAACCGGCTTGCTGACAAGGTTGATCTGACCTCACCTGTCAGATAGATCCACCTGCTTCTTCTTGCTTCTGTCATGCTGTGGAAGGAGGACTCAATACACTGACAGAGCCATTGTGGAGAAGGCCTGCTCCCTTGTTATCTTCAGTCTGGCCTCCCTTGGTCCAGAGATTCGTAGTAGGTTTTGGGAACTGGATCTCAGTGCTCTCTGGGGAACATATGGAGAGAGGCGGTCCCTAAGGTAGGCAGGTCCTCGGCCATATAGGGCTTTAAAGGTAATAACCAGCACCTTGTAACGAACTCGGTACACAATTGGCAGCCAGTGCAGCTCCCGCAGCCTAGGCTATATGTGTTCCCACCGTGGCAGTCCCACTAACAGCCTGGCTGCTGCATTCTGCACTAGCTGTAGTTTCTGCGTTCGGTACAAGGGCAGCCCCATGTAGAGGGCATTGCAGTAGTCCAGCATCGAGGTGACCGTTGCGTGGATCACAGTTGCCAGGCCGCCGTGTTCCAGGAAGGGGGCCAACTGCCTCGCCCTCCTAAGGTGGAAGAAGGCGGATTTGGCAGTGGCAGCTATCTGGGCCTCCATTGTCAATGAAGGCTCCAGTAGCACTTCCAAGCTTCTGACCCTGCGCACTGGTATCAGTGACGCACCGTCAAAAGTCGGTAGGGAGACCTCCCCTCCTGGCCTGCCGTGACCCATGCAAAGGACCTCTGTCCTCACTGGATTCAGCTTTAGCCCACTCAGCCTGAGCCAACCCACCACGGCTTGCAACGCCCGGTCCAAATTTATAAGGACATTGTCAGTCCGGCCGTCCATCAATAGATAGAGCTGGGTGTCATCAGCATACTGGTGGCAACCCAGCCCATACCTCCGGGCAATCTGGGCAAGGGGGCGCATGTAGATGTTAAACAACATTGGGGAGAGAACTGCCCCCTGAGGCACCCCACAATTAAGTAGGTGTTTCTGGGACAGCTCTCCTCCAATTGCCACCCTTTGTCCCCGACCTTCAAGGAAGGAGGAGAGCCACTGTAAGGCTAGCCCCCGAATTCCTGCGTCGGCGAGGCGGCGGGTCAGCAGCCGATGGTCGACCATATCGAATGCAGCCGATAGGTCTAACAGCAGCAATACTGCCGAGCCACCTCGGTCAAGATGTCGCCGGAGGTCATCCATGACGGCGACCAAAACCATCTCCGTCCCATGGCCCGGGCGGAAGCCGGACTGGCATGGATCTAAGGTGGAAGCATCATCCAGAAATGCCTGTAACTGCAACTCCACAGCCCTCCCTATAATTTTGCCCCAAAAGGGCAAATTTGAGACCGGCCGATAATGAGCCAATTCGGCCGGATCTGATGTAGCTTTTTTCAGGAGAGGGCGGACCACTGCCTCCTTCAGGGTTGTTGGAAAAAAGCCCTCTGAAAGAGATCTATCTATGATGTCCCGTATAGGACATCTTAGCTCCTAAGAAAAAGCCCAGCAGGAACTCATTTGCATATTAGGTCACACACCCTGACACCAAGCCAGTCAGAACTGTGTTCCTATGTGTTCCTGCTCAAAAAGAATAAAGTCCTGATTGTTACAAACTTTTTAACTGTTCCTGCCTTTGGTGGCAGGAATCCTTTAACCTAATCCAAATGTAGAGAACTGACTCCCATGTGGAAAGGTGAACCCTGATCTCCCAAACAGCCAAGGGTACACCTTCCACAACTCTCAGTATTCAGATCATGTTTTACAACAGCTAGCTATCTTGCCCTTCTTGGCAGGTACAGAAAATTATTCTCTCTCTGTGGAAATGCATTTTTGCACTGTGACCTCATAGTGCATTTTATGGCTCTTTTCCCTGGGAAAACAAGCAACTGTCAGGATCGCAGAGACTCCCTAATGTGCTTCAAAGCATCTTATATCTCTGGGGCATGATAGTAGCAACAGTGTATCACAAGTTTTTAAACAAAATTTATATAATCGTTACAAAGTAATGATAACCCCAAATCATCAACGTCCCACCCTTTCTTTTCCTTTCTCCCCTTTGAACAAAGCAGCAGTCAAGTTGCACCTTTAAAATCAACCATTTTTTATTTAGAACGTAAGCTTTCATGTGCTCTTAAGTACACTTCATCAGACAAGGAATCCAGCACAGTGAGCAAAGCCATACATAGCTGAGCAGAGCCATACATAGCTGGTAGGCAGTGGCTCTGCTCAGCATGTATGGCTCTGCTCAGCTATGTATGGCTTTGCTCACTGTGCTGGATTCCTCATCTGATGAAGTGTCCTTAAGAGCACATGAAAGCTTATGTTCTAAATAAAAATTGGTTGGCTTAAAGGTGCAACTTGACTCCTGCTTTGTTCAGCTGCTTCAGATCAACATGGGTGCCCACTTGGATCTTTCTCCCCTTTGGTTATCCAATATTTCCTCTACCCCCTCTTCCAATTTTCTATTTGTTGCACATTACTTCATCAATGGTAAACAAATATATAGACATTAAACAGGAAACTAACAGGAAAGATAAGGAAAGAAAGATTATATGGGAGTCACCTTCCAAAATGGCTCATCAAAAGCCATGGCAAGTCTCATTTGCTACATTTGCCTCTCCAGCCACAGTGAGGGCTGAACATGGTCCAAAGCCTTAAAGTGTTGACCTATACACTAGTGTTTTTCTGCTTCTTTTTCATTGAACATCCTTCTTGATTTGCATATTGAGTGTATGGTTTCCACAAGGAATGCTGCATGTATGTTGATATTCTTTATTTAATAACGTGCATCTACTTGACATCCTCCATTCTATTGTAAGCAGTGTTCCCTCTAAACTGAGTTAATGTGAGCTAGCTCACAGATTTTTAGTCTCCAACTCACACATTTTTGTCTTAGCTCAGGAAGAATGACCCTAAAGCACAATAATTTATGCAGTAGCTCACAACTTTAATGCCAGTAGCTCACAAAGTAGAATTTTTGTTCACAAGATTCTGAAGCTTAGAGGGAACATTGATTGTAAGTACCAAATTCTGTTTTAAAAGAATTGAACACTGAGCCCACACAAAAAATGCACACTTAGCATATCTATGTAAAAAAAGGGAAAGCCTTGTTTTATTTGTAATGCAGGTTGAGCACAAAATTGGTTTATAATTCGGGTTTTCTTGGCACCAAATTCAGATTGTGGGATAGGTGCTGAGTATGAACAGCTTGATTGTGAAGGAGCGGGTTCTGAAAATGCATTTTAATCTGACCATTCTATTCTGTTGAAACTTATCAGCTTTCAGAAAATTGTTGGCTTTTTAAAAATATTTCTCCTGCAGTTGCCACCATCACTATTTCTCTCCGGATAATGTGACTTTTTGTAGAGTGTCTTTGCCCTAGTCCATGTTGCGTTCGTAGCTGATAGCCATATATTTCGTCTTTGCCTTATTGATGAATAAATCCTTTGCTTTGCTGTGTCTGCAGGATCTTTTCTTCCAATGAGCAATGTGTTAAACTAAGCAGGGCAATATCATCAGCAAAATTGAGGTCATCCAATTGTGTTTTATCAATTGTGTCCCTGGGAACAAAATCATTTATTTGAGATGCTCAGCTACCTTTTCCTCTTTACAAATCCTCCCAAACTGGCAAACAGTTTTCTTAGATTATGTTCATAATTTTCAGTGCTCTCTCATGTATCCTTGTTCATGCTCATAAGCATGATGTTGCAAATCTTTTTATATGACATTTCATCTGTGTCGGTTATTTCTGATTGTAAAGCATCAGTATCCAAAACAGAGTCTTCTCTGAAGCAACAAGATAAAGCTTTAAATACTCATTTTTATATTCTACATTGATCTTGCCACAAATACTTTTGGGGTTTAAAGTGTCATTGAGGGTCATGCTGGTTGAGCATTGTATTGGTAATACCAGTATACCTGTCCCAGCCAGAAAGAAAATACATCTAGGCAAAAGTGATGTGACAACTCTCGTACTGAATGCCCTAATTCATTTTTTTCAGAGACTTTTTGAGCAGGAAGAGGCAACAATTGGATGATCCAGATGAGCAGCTGAGAGGCAGAAACAGAAGTGACAAGATGGAATTACAGTTCCTCCTCTCTGACTAGAAGGGACCCTAGTGTGCAGGGCTGGGATCAGACATTTGAGAAGTCACCAATGAGAAGGTGAGTCTGAGGTTCTGTTCTGCAGCAACAGTGGACAAGGACAAGTTCCTAGAGAGTTGCAAGTCTCCTGAGCCAGTAGGCCTGAACTGGAACCTAGGTAAATAGAAAAAAGATTCATATGAAAAATATACTTTAGCTCTATATAAAATCTCAAAGCCTGAGATGAAAACAATACAATGGTGCCATGACCCTGGAAAAAGAACTAGAGTTCCCAAGGTATTGAGGGCTCTAGTTATGGCAAAGAGTGAATTATTCTATACTGTCACAAGACTCTTCTGTGCAAATTCCTGGGCTGATGTATTTCAGGATGGCTTCAAAGAAGTCATTCAGTACATCTACAAACTGCTGAATGTAATTGGATTTTGTTGAACCGGGTAGCTAAATTATAAAGGAAAGTACACATAGTGAAATAGGTCTAAGTCTGGTCATATATAATTAGGGATGCTATCAAATTTTGCAAGCTTTGTGGTTGGATTCAAATATTCCTGTTTCAGTTTTGCTTCTCTCTTGTACAAATTCATCCTATGAGAATTTGCTGTGCCATTTCCTGTTTTCTCATGATGATTTTTTGCCCATAAAATGCATGCATCTCTCCACATTATTCATATAGAATAGTCTTATATGCATAAATGGTATACATTGTATGTATAAATACCACATAAATTGCATAAAGGTGTGTTAAAGAAACAAACCAATCAGTACTAGCAACATAAATAGGAGGTCCAAAATCATTCATGAAGACAATGAATGGGTACAAAAAGAACTGGAAAGATGCATATTCATCCATCCTTACATAATTTAGGCAGCAGAAACAGTTCCTGTTGTTCCACAAAATATAAATCTTTTAATATACACTAAGTGGAGACTTTGATTAGTGTGGCTCTTGACTGGCTTCTCCATTCTGCCTCATCAATGTTAGCCATTATCCAGAGATGGAGATACAAGGGTTAATAGTACTGGCATGTATCCAATGAAATGTCAATTGAGTTAATCTCCATTTAAGTGGCATTCCATAAATGCAAGGCTCTTTGTGCAAGCAGTAGCACTAGACAAGGCAAGATTCTTGTGTAATTGTGAGTGCTTACCAGTTTCAGCTTATTCATTGTTACAGCTTGTGTATGAACACCCTCACTGAGTGTGCAGACATACTTTTAGACTATCTTTCTAGCAGTAGTGTTTTCACAATAGCTTTATGCTAGTGGAACTGAATGAAAGGATACATTTCATTAAGTCTGCTGAATATTCCCTTCTTGAAATGATGGTGAAAGCTAGAACAATCTGAACTGAATACTTAAATATACTTGGAGGGTGTGTAGAATCAGAGGAGATCTCCTGTGAATCTGATATCTAGCTTATACAAGGTCTGTTCTATACACTCCTGGACCTCCTAAACCTGCACCTGTTGTTTCCACAGAAAGCACTTTCCTGGGGGCACTTTCCTGAGTGCTGTAACTCAGGCCCCATAAATCTGATCCTCACCAAACTTGGAGGGCAGGTAGAGAAGAGTCAGTCAGAAATCCCCTTTGAATTTTGTGTCTCTAGCATGCTGGGGTTATTCTACCATATCATAAACCTTACAAACTGAACTGATTCATCTGGCGCCTAAAAGCTTATGATGGTTTGTGACTCACAAACCAAGCACATCATGGACCATGACCTGAAATGATCCACATTTTCCTGGTTCTACCCCCTTTGTTTTTTTCTCTTCCATGACACAACAATAAACCAAATAGTAAGCATGGAACAAATAGTAAGCATGGGCATTAGAAAAAATTAATGAGTATATAAATTCATGTTAAGGGAGAATGAGCTTCTCACTATTTTTCAACAACTTCTACTGTAATTGATATATATGGAGAATGACAAATCCCCTTTTGAAACAATATTTGAACCAATGAGCCTATGACACCATCTGCCCTTAACGTCAACTCAAAAACTCAGCTTGGTACAGAGCACCATTATTTGGTTACTATTGGGCAGTAGGCAGAGCAAGCATATTAGATTCATTCTGCAGTCACTCTAATGGTTACCAATCAGTTACTGGGTTAAATTCAAGGTACATCATGGATTTGTACCTATATTCAGGACTGACTCTCCTGCTATGCTCTGCCACAACAAATTTGCTCATCTCAGCAAACCATTCTGAGGATCCCACCTTGCAAATGGGTAACATCTATAGCTGTCTGTACCTGAGTTTTCTTTGTTGTGGCTTCCACTTTGTGGAATGGCCTGCCTGAAGAATGTCTGCAGTATGGGCAAAACAGAAATGTTCAGGTGGGTATTTCTATAAAGGAAATAGGATTGTAGTGTAATTGAATGGTTCAGGATATTGTATGTATGATCTTATTCTTATTACATAGTCTTCTATTTTGGTAATCCATTCTCTGCATTATTTAAATGACTATAGGCCAGTGGCCTTGACTTCTGTGATAATGAAGTGTTTTGAACAATTAGTTCGAAAAAAATATATTATTTCCTGCCTTCCTGTTATTTTTGATGAATATCAGTTTGCTTACAGGAAAAATAGATCTACTGAGGATGCTGTTAATACTGTTCTTTATACTGCTTTATCGCATTTGGATAAAAAGGGGACGTATGTTAGAATGTTGTTTGCAGATTTTAGTTCTGCTTTTAATACAATATCACCCCATAGATTGTTGTCTAAGCTTAAAGATTTGAAGCTGTCGGACTCTATATGTGAGTGGATTTTGAATTTTTTGTCAGGTCGTTCACAAAGGGTTAAAATGGATGGATATATTTCCTCCGTGAAGATCTTAAATACTGGCACCCCTCAGGGATGTGTCTTGAGTCCACTTCTTTTCACTATTTACACATCTGATTGTGTTTCCAGCAGTCTGAGTAACAAAATCATTAAGTATGCAGATGATACAACGTTGGTAGGGCTCATCTCTGAAGATGATGAGTCTGCGTACAGGAGGGAAGTTCAACAGCTGTCCCTTTGGTGTAAAGTAAATAATCTTATTTTAAATATAAATAAGACGAAGGAAATTATAGTGGATTACAGGAAGAGTAGTTTGGACACCCAGCCGTTGTTTATTGATGGTGTTATGGTAGAACAGGTGACAGAATGGAAGTTTCTGGGAATTACCATGAAACAGGATCTAACATGGGGGGCAAATACTTTAGCTCTAGAGAAAAAGGCCCAGCAACGACTATACTACTTAAGACTCTTAAGATCACTACAACTGTCAGGGAGTCTGCTGGTTGCCTTTTATCGTAGTTCCATTGAGAGCATTTTATCTTATTGCCTCTGCGCGTGGTTTGGGAGCTGCACGGAAGCAGAGAGAAGGGTGCTCCAAAGAGTGACGAGAAGAGCACAAAAGATTTGTGGATGTTCTCTCCCCTCATTGGTGGATCTGTATAATATGGCATGTAAAAGGAAGATACAAATGATCCTAAGGGACCATACACATCTGGGCCATTTGCTTTTTGAGATCTTACCGTCAGGTAGACGATATAGAGTGTTGAAGGCTAGGACAAACAGATTTAAGGACAGTTTCTATCCAAGTGCTGTGGTTAGGTTAAATGCAGGGTTATGAAGGATTATCTGTTTTAGATGTATTTAATGGTTTAAATGGTTTTATGAATGTTTAATGGTTTTATGAATGTTTATTTAAGGGTTTAAATGGTTTTAATGGTTTTATGAATGTTTATCCGTTTTAGATGTATTTAAATGGTTTTAATGGTTTAAATGGTTTAATGGTTTCAGATGTATTTAAATGGTTTATGAATATGTGTGTTTGATGTGTTGGTATGTTTGTGGAAGAGCACCTCATTTCGTTGCTCTCTTTTTGTTGAGAACAATGACAATAAATTCATCTATCTATCTATCTATCTATCTATCTATTTATGGTATGTAATATACTTTTTGTTTACACTATTTTCTATTTTCGTAATCTTAGTCCTATTACATTGTTTATTAGGTGTCCTATGCTGTCTGACTGCATTGTTTTTATATTTGTAATCCATCTTGAGTCTCAGTGAGAAGTGGGCAATCAATCAATCAGTCAATCAATCAATCAGTCTTGTGAAGGTGTCCCACAAATCTGCTATGCTGGAATCAGTCAATGGCAAGTTTTATGCTGTGTGAAAGCAGTATGGATCCATTATAAATTAAGCAACCAAAAGAAGAGACTTTTAAAGAGCAAACTATGCAAAGGTCACATTTTTATGTCTGGATGTCATGTTCATGGGAGCTTACAATAAAAAAAACCTGATACGATGCAAAAGATGCCAGTGTCTTTTTTTTTTTTAAATAGAACAGCTTTTCATTCGACAGCAAAATTTTATTGGACCAATTGAAATTCTCCAAGTCTTCTTCAGGGAATAGCTCAAGGCTGCCAGTTCCTGAGTGCTTTTCACTTTCTGTTTATCATGAAATAATTTCCCAGTGCTATGTTTTCTAAACTGCATTGAGAGAAACAAAGCAACGGGTCTGAGGGTTGGTTTCAACAGACGGCAGCCTGGCGGAATTGCAGGTTTGACCTCATTTTATCCTCTGAGTATTTAGAGATTGCTTTCATGCCCAGCAACCATATGAGAAGAATATAGATTCTTTCCTGAGTACATTGAACTTGGAAACAATAAGTGACCTCTAAAGTTGAATTCTACAGCTGCAAGAATAGAGAAATTATTATTTCCCCCCTCCTTTCAAAAGTGATGGAAACAAGTGTTATATCGACACAAAGAATGAACAGCTGTTCAACTAAAAATAACCAATAAAGTGGAAATAGAAAAGCTATTTCCAAATTATACCCCTTTGAAGAAATCATTATACCACTCCGTGCTTCCTTTATTCCACCCCCTATCTCTTGCCACAATCTAACAGCAGCAACAGCAGAACATAAGGGATTTGACAGAGAGTTGATAGGAAATTGTTGTTTCTTTGCAAACATTTTCTTGCAAAATGCAGTTCATATACCAACCTTGGCTTCATGAACATTCAGTATACGAAGACAGGAAAGGAGAAAATTTTCTTCTTATTACTGCCAACCCCATTTAATATTGTTTAGTACAAGTTGTGTCCATTATATATGTCCTGGGTTCAGAGCAATGTTCCCTCTAAGCTGCAGAGTCTTATGAGTAAAAATCCTACTTCAAGAGCTACTGGTATTAAAGTTGTGAGCTACTGGCATTAAAGTTGTGAGCTACTGCATAAATTATTGTGACCTGGGGCAATTTTTCCTGAGCTAAGACAAAAATGTGTGAGCTGGAGGCTAAAAATCTGTGAGCTAGCTCACATTAACTCACCTTAGAGGGAACACTGGTTCAGAGCCAGATACCCTCTGCCTGAGAGTCATAAAGTTAATCTTGGTATTCCAGCAAAAAAGTGTTTAAGATAGCAATGTTGCACCAGCACAGTGACATAAAACATTGTGTTAGAATACATGATGCAGTCACAGATGTCATCACAAATGCTTAGTTCAGGGATGTTAGTCTATAGCTAAGTATGTTTTTGGAATTTTGGTGAAACTAGTTAAGAGAAAGTATTCCAAGAGGAAATAGATATATAATATCATGGTGGGTGAAGACTTTTTTGTTTTGTTTGGCATATCCCCAATAACTGTTATTGGCCCTCCTTTGTGGTTGTGTTGTTGTGTATCTGTTTTTGTGTTTATATGTTTTATTGAATTTGTGCAGGGCTTTTTTTTTATATTGAAAAAGCCCAGCAGGAACTCAGTTACATATTAGGCCATACTCCCTGACACCAAGCCAGCTGGAACTATGTTCCTGTGCATTCCTGCTCAAAAAAAGTCCTGGAATTGTGTAAATCTTTTATGTATACTTTATTTTAAATGCTATATTTCACATGCTTTAATGTTGAAATGTTTTAATGCTTTGATGTTTGCTTTTGGGGGACCCTATTTGAATAGAAAGGTGGCATAGAAATGTCTTGAATAAAATGTCTTAAATAAATAGTATTACCTGATGAAGGTTATAGCAAGAACTAGTATTCTAAACATCTTGAAGTGATGTGTTCATGGAAAGTCAGGAATGCTCAGATAAGGGTTTAATGGTTGTTTTCACACTGGCAGGAGACCAGGGAGGGCCTTCTTCTGTTTGTCACCACTCTGGTAAGGGTCTGTCTGAGAGGGCCCAGAGCACCCACCCACCCTTGCCTTCCTTCTTGTGTTACTCTAACACAGGCTTTCCTGGAGCCGGTAGGCATCAGTAGGCCTAACATCATGACAGTTGCAAATGTCATTTCCTAGCATAAGACCACTGCTCCAGTCCTTAGAATCTTCAGTCAAAGGGCTTTAGGTAGCAGTGCTGTTTAATCCATGCATTCAGGGTTGATGGTCCTGATCCTGAATTCAGCAGATGATTAGTTTGAGTTACTATAGCGCGGGCCAAAGGCTGCTGAGCACGCAGGGACCTGAAGTCCGCCTGACAGGAGAGGTATTGAGGATGAAGGAGTGCTCTGTGTGAGCTACAGAAAGGACAGTTAGGGCAGAGTTAATAAGACATTCTGGCTGTTACCCAGGCAACCAAATCCTAACCTGGAAGATTTATAGCCAAGACACATCAGAAAGGACCATTGGTCTCTGTCTCTCACTCTCTCTGTGTGTGCGTGCATAGCAATTTCAGAACAGGAAGCTCCAAGTCCAAATCTCAGCCATTAGAGCAATATGGGTTAATTATCTAAGGATAATTTGTAAAGCAAAAAAACTGAAAATGAATATTTTGCTCTATTGTTTATCTTCTTACATTTCTTGTTTAAGTGAAAAATTTCATACCAAAGGCCATAAACCAGCAATTTATTCAGATTAATTTTTGATGCTCTCAAAGTATGATCAAACATGTGGGGGACCTGTAAGGATTTGCATGGGACATCTCATTTTCATTTCTACTATTTCCTCTTCTCTTTTCCTGAAAGCCCCTAGAGCCCATTTTCCTGCTTTCTTCTTTCCTTCTCATGTGAACTTACCTTTATGTGCTTCCCCCCTGTCTTCATCATTCCTTCTTTCTTTCCTCCTGGCAGCCTCTTCCCAGGAAAATTCTGACTAAATTGTGCAGTGCCCATTGCCAGACTATGCTGTGTGGTGCTGGCAGGGCACAACTGAATGGTGAGGAACAAGCAAGCACTGGTAGGGGCACCTTACTTTCCCTTGTATCTCCATTCCCATACTATTCTCACTTTCCTTCTTCCACAATTTTCTGTTTCCTTCTCTCCTTTCCACCCACCCATTAGCCTACATTTTATCTGGCCCCTATCTTCTGCTCTATTTATCACTTATTTACATAATTTGTACCCTGACTTTATTTACAATGGGGAACCAAAGTTGTTTAAATTATTCTCCTTTCTCCCATTTTACCCTCATAACAATCCTGTGAGCTAGGTTAGGCTGAGAGTGTGTTACTGACCCAAAGTCACCCAGTGAGCTTTCACAGCAGAACAGGGATTCAAACCTGAATCTTCTAGATCCTAATCTGAAATTCTTAATTACTAACCCTCACTGGCTTTGCTGTTGAATGGTAGCAAGCAGACTGGCTTATGTGAACCATGCAGGTCATTGTGGTAGCAAGTTGCCTGATAGTTGCTGCTGGGTCTGGCCATGATGAATCCTTCCTTAAAGGTCAAATTAGTCCAGGAAGGAATCTTACTCCCTCCCCATGCCATTTACTGACAGAAACCAAGGCTTAGAATTATAGAATCATAGAGTTGGAAGGTACCTCCAGGGTAATCTAGTCCAACCCGCTGCACAATGCAGGAAATTCACAAATACCGCCCCCCCCCCGGTAAATTCACAGGATCTGCATTGCTGTCATATGACCATCCAGCCTCTGTTTAAAAACCTCCAAAGAAGGAGAGCCCACCACCTCCCGAGGAAGCCTGTTCCACTGAGGAACCGCTCTAACTGGCAGGAAGTTCTTCCTAATGTTGAGCTGGAAACTCCTTTGATTTAATTTCAACCTGTTGATTCTGATCCTACCTTCTGGGGCTACAGAAAACAATTCTGCACCATCCTCTATATGACAGCCCTTCAAGTACTTGAAGATGGTGATCATATCACCTCTTAGCTGCCTCCTCTCCAAGATAAACATGCCCAACTCCTTCAACCTTTCCTCATAGGACTTGGTCTCCAGACCCCTCACCATCTTTGTTGCTTTCCTCTAGACCCATTCCAGCTTGTCTATCTCCTTCTTAAAATGTGGTGCCCAAAACTGAACACAATACTCCAGGTAAGGTCTTAACAGAGCAGAGTAAAGTGATACTATTACTTCATGTGATATGGACACTATACTTCTGTTAATACAGCCCAGTATTGCATTTTCCTTCTTAGCCACCACATCACACTGTTGACTCATGTTCAATGTATGGTCCACTAAGACTGCTAGATCCTTTTTGCACATACTACTGCCCAGACAAGTCTCACCTATCCTATAACCATGCATGGTATTTTTCTTACCTAAATGTAGAACTTTACATTTATCCCTGTTAAAATTCATTTTATTCGTTTTAGCCCAGTTCTCCAGCTTGTCAAGATCATCCTGGATCCTATTTCTGTCTTCTACTGTATTTGCAACCCCTCCCAATTTAGTATCATCTGCAAATTTAATAAATAGTCCCTCTATTCCTCCATCCAAATCATTTATAAAGATGTTGAAAAAAACAGGCCCCAGAACAAATCCTTGAAGCACTTCCCTTGTCATGCCTCTCCAAGAGGATGAAGAACCATTCACAAGCACTCTTTGGGTGTGATCTGCCAACCAGTTACAGATCCACCTAATGGTAACAGGATCCAAACCACATTTTACCGACTTGTCAGCAAGGATAGTATGTGGAACCTTATCAAAAGCCTTACTGAAATCAAGATAAATTGTATCTACAGCATTCCCCTGATCCCGCAAGGTAGTCACTTTCTCAAAAAAAGAGATCAGATTAGTTTGACATGACTTGTTCTTGAGAAACCCGTTCTGGCTCTTAGTAATTACAGCCATTCTTTCTAAATGTTCCAGGACTTACTGTTTGATTATTTGTTCTAAAACTTTTCCAGGTATAGATGTCAAGCTGATGGATTGGTAGTACTGGTACTGGTAGTATTTGAAGGCTGGCAGTACTGTTATGGTTGCTAGCTATGACCACTGAGGGCATTTGTTTCTTAAAACTACATGTGTTGCTTGTTTTTATCATTTTGGAGGATTTTAATTCCCCCAATGTTTTATTTATTTAGCAAAACTGGGCTTTTTGCAGGTTTGTGGTTTTTAAATTATTTTAATGTTTTATTTGTTTCTCTTTTTAAAAAGCAGGGGGAAAGAACAATAAGAGGAAAAAACTCAAAACCCAGCAACTAAATAGGTTGTGTTTAAAGAAAAAATGCATATATAGAGACAAAAATATAGCAACAGTGGTGGCAGAATTACACGTTTCTATAAAAGGTTTCCAAATATCTAAAAATAAGTTCTTATGTTATTGTTTTCTATATGCCATGCATTCAAATACTGATAGTGTTTTTTATCTTTCCAAGTTAAAATACGAGTCTCTCAGCCGTAGTAAGAACTAGGAAGGTCTATTTTTGTTGCCCATCAGTTACCCTTCAAGAGATGGGCAGATAGTTTAAAAGTAGATAAACATCATCAAAAATCTATGAACATTCTAGTACAAAATTAATATGAGTAATAACTTTTTATATAAAAACAGAATGACTGGACATGCCTAAAGTATATATTTCAGGGACATGCCCTGTGAGTTACATTGTTAAGTTAGACATTTTACTTAATCCTTTGTTAGAGTCACTATGGTATCCAATATATCATAAGCATAATTTTTTGCTCAGTAAGTTGCAACTCAAGATCCATGGGGAGGGTAGATATACATTTCAAGGCCATATCCCATTTTTTGGCACAGCAAGGTGCTCTATCTCCTTATTCCAATAATTCTTGAGACTCTTTTGGCAAGTTTGTTCATGACCCTAGTCTTTGGATTTAGATATTCACAGATAGGATGATACTGAGAATTAGATATATTGATTCCTTGTCATTTGATTTATCCTGACATATCCAGATTTTAGTGATCCAAATCCTCATAAAAATTAAAATGTATATATATTTGGTAGTTTTATTCCACTCCTTTATATCCTCACATTTTCCCCTTCATCATATCTTTACAATAAAGCTACAAGGTAGGTTAGGCTGAGACAGAATGACTAGTCCAAGGTCATCTATTAAGTTTCACAGGAAGCTGGGTTTTGTAATTTGGTGCCCCTGGTCCTAGTCCAACTTTCTAACCACTATACCACATTTTAATCACTGTAGTTCAAAAACATTGCATTGCAACTAGTTAAACCAAGATGGCAAGGGAATGAGAAGTAGAGGAAGTTATAACCTATAGTGAAGCTTGTTGTGATTGTAAAAATGCTATGCAGACAATTATGTATAGTGGGAAAACCTTCATTATTGTTCCTATGATCAGATGTGTAATTTTGCACTTTCTGGTGGTTTTTTTAAAAAAAAAATAACTATAGAAACTGGTCTGTGCACAACCATTGATGTAGCCTTGTTCAGGCATTTGATGTCACCTTCTTATTTCTGTCCATGGTCCTGAAAGCAAGCCGGGGAACTTTGTAAACAGAGACCACTTATTTCTAGCTCCAGCTATGGCAAAACTCCAGTTCATGTTCTATTATTGGGGCAGACAAAGTACAGGTCAAAAGGCACAAACATAAGTTCTTCACATTTTCAGGGACAGTGTCAAATATTGGGATAATTGACCTCATTAGGTGTAAGGTATGTGTGTGTGTAAGTGTGTACGTCTTAAATAGTTCAGCAATGGAAACTGGAAATGGCATTATCTGCACACAGCAATAAACTCTCACTAGTGAGGTCATTTTGGTCCCATCTCTTTAAATGTTACCACTTCAGCTTTAGACCATTGTGCCTGTTATTTTGCTCCAAGGCTTAGCATCCGTATGTAACTAATAGTTCTACAATGTACCTCGTTTCTATATATTTGTTTTACTGAACATATATCCAGCTCAGAAAATGCAAAGATAGACTATTCACTCACTGAATTTACATTTTCATATACCCAGCTAGGAAAACGTAAAGACAGAATATTCACTCACTGAACTTACATTTTCATAGAATTCATGGATCCTCCACTATGATTTTCCCTCAGGTAACACCACCTTGAGGAGAAAAAACATACTTCAATATGGTTGTCAAGTCCCCCACAGCCTCTGGCGGGGGACTGTTATTCTGTGTGCGGCATGATGACATCACTCGGATGTGATGTCATCATGCCGGCGATGTCATTTGTGGGCTGATCTAGGAGAGTCCAGAAAACTCTATGGTTTTCCCAGATACTCTAGCAATTTGGGAGGGGGAACTCTATGGTACCATAAAGTTTTCCTCCCAAATTGCTAGAGCATCCAGCGCACAATGTCGCCAGCATGATGACATCACTCAGAAGTGATGTCATCATGCCAATGATGTTGGGGGAGGATCTCCCCATTAGCCCAATGTGGGCTGGCAGGTTGCGAACCTCCAGGGTGAGAGAACACCCACCCGGCCCGGGAACTTGGCAGCCCTATACTTCAAACTCCTGGCTCTCTCTTCTTCAGCCGCTTCAATTTTTTAGGTTGTCATACCTAATTTGTGTTCTATTTGCGTTCATGATTTCTATTGTGTTCCCCTTACCTACCATCCTGGCAAACATTATGGGATCCCAGCAGAAACTTCATCAGACTTGTCATGGCCAAACAATAAGCACTTACCTGATAACTAGAACTTTGTGATTTTGTCCATGTTAAATCCATTTTGGATAGGCACAAGGTACTGTTCTAAGGTTGAAGGTAAGCAGGTAAGTCTGTTAAGCCAGGAGTCCCCAACCCCCAGCCCCTGGACCAGTACCAGTACCGTGCTGTTCTATGGTTGAAGGTAAGCAGGTAAGTCTGTTAAGGCAGGGGTCCCCAACCCCCGGGCCTTGGACCGGAACCAGTACCATGGCTCATCAGCAACTGGGCCACCAGCCTCCCTGCCCCCTCATGGCTCATCCCCTCTGCAGCAGCAGCAACGAGCAACTGCTGAATAAGGGCAGTGCCGCTTGTTCAGCAGTCACTCCCCACTGCTGCCATGGTTTTCCCTGCGGATCAGCTGATTGGCGGCGGGGGGGGGGTAAGCTTTTAAAGAGCCTGGAAGGCACTTTCCCAATTTAACATCATAAAAATGGAAAGAGGAGGAGGCGCCATGGGGGTGGGGGCAGGGCAGAGAGGCTGCACGGGGGGAAGGCCAAATTCAGTTCCCCCACCCTGCTGGCCCTGGGGCTATGGTGGTGGGCTGCCAGTCCCTGGTGCCAAAAAGGTTGGGGACCTCTATGTTAAGCTGCCTGGAAGTGAAAGTACATTGAAAACATATGGAAGCCATGTTGCGATCTTTACAGGATGAACTGTTATGATTGCAACCCCAAGACCACTTCCTGTGAGTAAGCTCCACTGAATAGACCTGAATAAAATTCTGAGCAGAACTGCTTAGAATTGCTCTCTTAGACACTCAAACTAGTGGATTTGATTCAGTAGTGCTCTAACACAAGCAGAAGACACTTTTGTTTACCCATAAAGAGTGTATATTTCTGATTCCCACTGATTTCCTTCATTCTACACACAACTGTAGTTCTCTAAGGGTCCTCTTAAGGGTGGCTTTTCAGAAGGTATGATGTGCTGCAGCAGAAAGGAGTAGGCAGGAAAGCCCTAGATTTGTAGGCTGCAGGCCACAAAGCCTTTATACAATAACAGGACCATATTCAGGACCTTCTGCTACACTATTAGTGCTTTATCTAGGGGGAAAAACTCCTTTATGCTTGCCCTATGCTAAAACAGTTGCTTTCAACAGATACATTTGCAATTTGACGCTGAAATTAAATTTTGGTGTCTGTACTCCTTCCTGTTTCTAAAAGGAATGCTTTGAACACTTTACAAAGGGCGAAATGTGGATCAGGAAGTGGCAGCAACTGTAGGACCAACTAGATTTTGCTGGCCAGTAGGATTTTTCTTTTTCCTTCTTTGTTTCTTATTCTTCTCTTGCAGTTTTTTTTCCCTGTGGATGTTAACAAATTCTCAAAGCTGCATTTTTTTCAGTCATCACACTGGTTGATCTTTTCAGTTTCTCATTACTTCATTAAGTCACACAACTAAATGGCTGCCTCCCTGTTTCATATATCTAGTCATTATTTCTTTAGTGGGGTATACATTGTGATAATTTTTATTCAAAAAAGCATTTCAGTGACATTAATATGGATGTAGGGAAAGTTGTTACTAAGTTATTAATGTGCCATGAAAAAAAACAATGAAAATATTAGTTTATTAAGCATAACAAATCCCAAATACATTTTAAATTCTCAGAACCTTAAAAAGATTAAATTCTGGTTCTGTTCATGGTCCTAGAAAAGGCCACATTGATTTCTACTGGACCAAAATTTCATGAAAACAAGAAGTCTGGCTCTTAGCAATGGATCTCTTAGCACTAAGTATTTTAGGGGAAATGTAGAAGAAACCACAAGGCAATTATGAGCAGGTAATTCAACCTGTCATTTCACTTCCAATTAAAGATGTTCCCAAAGGCTTAATTCCAGGAGATCTGGAGCCTTAAGTTGTCTCTCTCCATCAACCATGACTACATTCAATTTCCTTCTGAAGTAATTTATACACTTCATAATTCCATATCAAACCACTACACATAGGGTAGTGCTCCTTATTACCACTCTGGGGCTATTTATACATAAAGCAGCAAGAGAAATTAACTAAATAAATATAAATATTCCATATATGAAGATTTCACTGACAAATCAGCTTTATTGATCCAAATCCTACAGCTATACAACTCAGCCAAAAGAACCAGTCTAACTGCAATCTTAAGCAGAAGTACAACCTTCTATGCCCAATGGGTTTAATGGATTTAGAAGGGTATAACTCTGTTTAGGACTGCACTGTAAATCTGTGAAATTCATTGTAACCTGGCACCTATTCTTAAATTTTATAAATCATTCTTGTTCAGCCAGCTAGTGCCATTACCACTGTGTTGACATCTTCAGTGGATTCTATTCCACTTGTTTAATGGCAACATAACAATTATAGTATCTAAGTCATAAATATGTAGAGCTTTAAGTTAATTATTACTTATTCTTAAAGTTATTTCCTCCATCCCTCTTTATATTCTGTATCTCATTATATATGTTGTAAAGATACATAATTTACTAGTATGTATTCTATATAAATGTGTGTTTCTTTTAATCTAATTCTAATTTTAAAAATCTAAATAAACATTTAAAATCAGATTTTGAAGCCAAGAATTGATTTCAAAAAGTTGACACAAGCCAATCCATGACTGACTCTCTCATGCCCTTAAAACTCCATAAATAACATGTGGAAGATGACAGTTTAGATAGGGGTTCTGGTGCTGAATGAAGAAATCAATGGAAATACTTTCCTAAAGAACATAAGAGAAGCCATATTGGATCAGGCCAATGGCTCATCCAGTCCAAAACTCTGTGTCACACAGTGGTCAAAAAACCCAACTGCCATCAGGAGGTCCACCAGTGGGGCCAGGACACTAGAAGCCCTCCCACTGTGCCCCCCCATCACCAAGAATAGAGAGCATCCCTGCCCCAGAGAGTTCCAACAAAAAGTTGGAGTTTCTGTTAACTGCAACAGAGAAAAATTGGTGAGGGGTACCCTGTAGCTTCAGGAACCAATTTAATTAGGACATGCATATTAGTGGAAAGTA